>NC_140492.1:68424206-69827654 GCF_964271855.1 Acomys minous | reverse complement strand
CCTCCACCTCACCTCCACCCCCCCCCTCACCCCACCCTCACCTCCACCCTCACCTCCACCCTCACCTCCACCCTCACCTCCACCCTCACCCCCACCCTCACCTCCACCCTCACCTCCATCCTCACCTCCACCCTCACCTCCACCCTCAGCTCCACCCTCACCTCCCACCCTCACCTCCACCCTCACCCTCCACCTCACCTCCACCCTCAGCTCCACCCTCACCTCCACCCTCACCCCACCCTCACCCCCACCCTCACCCTCCACCCTCACCCCTCCCTCACCCCACCCTCAGCTCCACCCTCCCTCCACCCTCCCCTCCACCCTCACCCCCACCCTCACCTCCATCCTCAGCTCCACCCTCACCTCCACCCTCCCCTCCACCCTCACCCCCACCCTCACCTCCTTCCTCAGCTCCACCCTCACCTCCACCCTCACCTCCACCCTCACCTCCACCCTCACCCCCACCCTCACCTCCACCCTCTCCTCCACCCTCACCCCACCCTCCCCCTCCCCTCCACCTCCACCTCCCCCCCTCCCCCACCCTCTCCTCCATCCTCAGCTCCCACCCTCACCTCCACCCTCCCCTCCACCCTCACCCCCACCCCTCACCTCCATCCTCAGCTCCACCCTCACCTCCACCCTCACCTCCACCCTCACCTCCACCCTCACCCCCACCCTCACCTCCACCCTCACCTCCACCTCCACCCTCACCTCCACCCTCAGCTCCACCTCCACCCTCACCTCCACCCTCACCCATACTAGCAGACAGAGAGGCCAGAGGAATGAATATCAGTCATCAGTCAATAAATAGCAGTTGGGTATAATGGATGAGAAAAGGTTGCTGATTGTCGTTTGGGTATTTGTCGAGCCCTTTGCAGTTCTTTTAAAGAAGTCGTATTTTTGCCAAGGTTTAATGATTGTATGAACCCTAGAGAGATCCTATGTAATTCCTTGACTTTTAATACAATTTGCTCCTGAAGAATAAGTTCCCAGGACCCTTGGAATGAACATTAAGCTATACCCAGGAGGAAAGTCAGGTAAAACAAAGTACCGCCACGCAGGGAGGACAGGACATGAGGGTTGAGGGAGGCTAATGACTGTACATGGTCAGTCTTTAAGAGAACCAGCATGCAATTCTGTGCTGTCATATGTGCTTGTATATATACACACGAATAAATGTGTGCACATGTGTGTGTGCGTGCGTGCACCATGTGCCCCTTTTCAGTGTAAGATCCAGCTTTAGGTTTCGTGCGGTGCCGGCAAGGAGTCTATCTCTGTGCTACAACCCTATTTATAGATTTTAAAAATGCAGTCCAAATGATAGTACTCTTTTACTTTGGATGTCCCCTGCTTGATACAGAAAAAATTTGAATACATAGAAAAAACCCTTGAAGTTTTCTTAGGCTTTTTAAGAATTTAGAAACTATATTTATGTGGTATAAGAAGTTTTAGCTTATTTAATTGCCACTACTCTGACAAAGGCAGGGAAGATACAGCTGGGGTTGAGTGGAGTGGAGTGGTCTGGTTTGGTTTCCACATAAGGAAACTGAACACTAAGTGTCACGTGCTCATATAGCTAATGAATGTTGAAAGTAGAAATTAGATTTAAGGTGTGCTATGGCTAACACTTTGCAGTTATGATTGATTCTGAGTGGGTTTTGGAGGTGGTTGTTAATTTGGACCTTAAATGCCCCCTCTCCCAACTCTCCCACCAGTAACCGGTCTCACAGCAGGTCCTGGCGAGAGGCCAGGGAGTCAGGCTGAGGCAGTCTGAGCCCAGGTCCTAGTGCTGCCACTGAGTCTCTTGCGCTGGGGCCAGCTTGCTGGAGCAGGGTCCGTCTGAGGTAACAGATTGTACGTATCCTTCTGCACTCAAAAGAGAAGTGATTGGCACTGCTGGGAGTCCTCAGAGGGCTGTGCGAGGCCCTGGAGACACTGGCACCTGCAGTTCTAAGGGCTATCTAGAGCAGTTCTTCAGCATTGCACAACTTTGGAAATTCAATATTTAATTGTACTTTTTATTTTTCTATTCAGAACCAGGTTTTGCTTTTCAAATTTTTGAGGAGTCTTCTTGACCCAAGGTATGTTAAGAAGCTTTGCCTTTCGTAATACACCCGTGGAAGGGTGGAAAGAACAAAAAATGGAGCTAAGACACCAGCCCCCAAACAGTAGATTAGCTCTGTTAGTACACGAGCATGTACAATGAATTCCCACTGGTGTAAGTTACAAAGCCCTTACATACGGACTGCTCCCTTTAGGAAGCACCATTTATCCTAGTTTCCCCAGCCTGCCCTGGGGTGTGTGGGGGGGTAAACCCCCAGTTCCCAGCCCACCTGTCAGTTTACTAACCCTCACTCATATGTTGAGTTTATATTAGCTTCCTGGTAGTGTGGGAAGGGAAATCCAATGTGATTGTCAGTTGCTACTCTAAAAATAACCAAATCACAATGACCAAATCACTTCCTTCTCCTTTCGTTGGCCTCTCTGTCCCCAGGACAGGTCTGCTTCATCTGTATGTACATGATTTTATGCAGCTAAGTCCAGAACCCAGGAATAAGAGAAAACATGCAACACTTTTCTTTCCAAGACTTAATTTGTTTAGTGTGATGCTCTCCATTGCATCCATTTTCCTGCAAATGATACGACTTGCTCTTCTTTGTGCTGAACAAATACCAGTGTGCGTATAAAGCACGCTTCCTTCTCCGTTCATCTGCAGATGGCCACCTGGTCTGCTTCCATCACATAGCTATTGGGAATATGCTACAATAAACACTGATGCAAATGAGCATCTCTGTGGTGCGTTAGCTTGGAGGTTTTGGGGTCACATGGTGTCTTAGGGCTTCTACTGCTGCGATGAAACACCGTGACCAAAAAGCAGGTTAGAGTGGAATGGGTTTATTTGACTTACATTTCCATATCACTGTTCATCACCAAGGGAAGTCAGCATAGGAACTCAAGCAGGGCAGGAGCTTATGGTCAGGGAGTGGCGCTTACTGGCTTGCCCCTCTTGGCTTGCTCGACCTGCTTTCTTATAGAATCCCAGCCTACCAGCCCAGGGATGCCACCACCCTGGATGGTTTGAGCTTCCCCACATCAACCACTAATTAAGAAAATGCCCTACAGGGCTGCCTACAGCTCAGTCTTAATGGAAGCATTTTCTTAATTGAGGTTCCCTCCTCTCAGATGACTTTAGCTTGTGTCAAGTTGTCATAAAACCATCCAGTGCACATGAGGATATTTTTAGTGTTTATTGCTGAGGAACGCCCACAGTGGCAGAAGTGCTTTATACTCCCCCAGCAGTGTGAGCTGCTTGTCTTTTATCCTCATCCTCTGCAGCATTTGCTGTTCCTTGTCCTGACAATTGCCATTCTAACCAGGGAAACGTAGAGTCTCAACGCGGCTTTTATTTGCTCTTCTCTCTTTTCCTCTATATTTATTGGTTATTTGTTCTCAGTTTGAGTTCTTTGTATATTCTAGACATGGCTCATCTGCAGAAATATAGCTGATAGAGCTCTCCCCTTCTGTACGCTGTCTCTTCACTCAGTCCGTTTGTTTTGATGTGCAAAAGTTTTTTGTTGTTGTTGTTGTTGTTGTTTTGTTTTTGTTTTTCAAGACAGGGTTTCTCTGTGTAGCCTTGGCTGTCCTGGACTCACTTTGTAGACCAGGCTGGCCTGGAGCTCACAGCGATCCGCCTGCCTCTGCCTCCCGAGTGCTGGGATTAAAGGCGTGCACCACCATGCTCCTGCTTTTTATATGTTGATTTTGTATAGTACAACTTCTCTGAAAAGTCTGTCAGGTCTGTGTGTAGAGGAAAAGCTGTCGGTAGCTCTCTGCTTAGTGTAATCATGGATGTAGGTTTGTCGCGTGTAGCTTTCTGTTTGTGTGTGTGAGATGTGTATGTGTGTCCTTGTCTTGTTTTGCTGGTGGAAATCCCAACCTCTTAAAAGTGACTTTTGTAGTGTTCCTTTCCTTCCTGTTTGTGTGACCAATTCAGAAGTCTTAGTCACAGATGTTCCTTAGCAGTTGGTAGGATTCAGACTGATGTCATCTGGACCTGGCTGTCCTGGACTCGCTTTGTGGACCAGGCTGGCTTCAAACTCACAGTGATCCGCCTGCCTCTGCCTCCCTGAGTGCTGCTGTGTGGAACTTTTTGTCTCTGCTTCAGTCACATTGTTATGGGTCTGTGTAAATTGTTGATATCATCTGTTTTAATTTTTGGCAAATTATATGCACTTGGAAATTAACATATTCAATAAGCGTGGTGGTGCATGCCTGTTGTCTCAGCACTCGGGAGGCAGAAGTGGGAGGATTGTTGTGAGTTTGAAGCCAGCTGGGTGGACAAAGTGAGTCCAGGATAGCCACAGCTACACAGAGAAACCCTGTCTCAAGAAGCAAAACAAAAAAGAAATGAACATACGTCTTGTAGGTTTTTCAGCCTTGGGGGATATACGTCTCTAAGTATTCCCTTGTCTTCTGCATGTCGATGAGTCTGTGGTCACAGCTCTCTTCACTCCTAGTGTGAGTCTTCTCTTTGCTTGCTTTAGTTTTGCTAGGGATTTGTTAGTCACTTCAAAGAGCCACCTCTTTTTAAAAGTCAACTCTGTTTGTTGTCCTCTTAATGTCCATTTCATTGGTTTCCATTCTAAATTGTATTGCTTTTCTGCCTTTGTTGAATGTGTATTTGTCTTCTCCAGTGTCTAGTGCAGAGGTTCTTAACCTGTGGGTCGAGACCCCTTTGGGGGAACCAATGGCTCTTTACAGGGATCAGATATCAGATACCCTGCATATCAGATATTTATATTATGGTTCATAACAGTAGCAAAATTACAGTTATGAAGTGTCAATGAAAATAAATTTATGGTTGGGGGGTTACCACAACATGAGGAACTGTATTAAAGATTAAAAGGTTGCAGCATCAGGAAGGCTGAGAACCACTAGTCTAGAATAGTGAAGCACATCATTAGGTTGCTTGCGTTCCCTCTCCCTCCCCCCCCCCCTCCTCTCCTCCTCCTTCTCCATCTCCAGGGTTTCTCTCTGTAGCTCTGGTTGTCCTGTAACTAGCTTTGTCCATCAGGCTGGCCTTGAACTCAGAGACCCACCTGCCTCTGCCTCCCAAGTGCTGGGATTAAAAGTGTGCACCACTACTGCCTGGCTAGTCTCTCTCCTTTTCTTTTTTCTTTCTTTCTTTCTTTCTTTTTTTTTTTTAAGTATGTCATTCAGTCTGTATATACTAATGTTGTCACTCTAGTCTGATGCGATACAGAGAACTACTTGGTTTTGGGGGGCATGGGAACATTTTAAAATTTTAGATTTAGTGTGTGTGTCATGTGAATACCACGGTACATGTGTAAGAGGTCAGAGGACAACTTACGGAAATTAGTTCTTTCCATCTGCCACATGAATTCCAAAGTTCTAGCTGGGGTCATTAGGCTTGGCAGCAAGCACCCTTACCCACTGAGCCATCTTGCCAACCCTTCATCTTAACAAATGGTAAGGATTGCTTTGTGACCTACAGTGTGATCAGATTTGAGGAAGATTCTGTGTCCCTAAGAAGAGTGTATGTTCCTGTCTACCGAGTGGAACATTCTATGCCCATGTTCAGTCCAGTTGGCCTGTGCTGTAACTGAGATACTTGTTTGGGCTGTCTGTATAGATGATGCCACTGGGCTCGCAGAACCTATGGGCATGAAACCTGGGGCTCCAGGATTGACGGGTGCATGAGTCCTGCCGTCCGCTGGGGACTGCTACATTTGTAACGTGTTGTCCCTCCAGATTGCATCTGACTAGTTTAGACCCGAGACTCACTAAGCCAACTTGTTTACAGCTTTCATGTGCTTGGAGGTTAATTTCAAAGCTCTGACTCAGGGTTTTTGGTCTTGTCTTTTGAGACAGGGTCTCTCTGCGTGGCCTTGGCTGTCCTGAAACACTCTCTGTAGACCAGGTGGGCCTCGAACTCACAGAGATCCTCCTGCCTCTGCCTCCTGAGAGTTAGGACTAAAGGATGTGATGATGACAACACTGCCCATCCTGACTCAGGTTTTTAAAAATGTGTTTCCCCATTATGAGCTCCTTGGAGATAGGAGATAATTGATCTTTCCCCCGCCTTTTTTTCTAAAGCCAATTAGTCTTAAACTTATAATTGGTGAGTTAAGGCCATTTGTGTTCAGTAATTTTGTTGAATGTGGTTTGCTGTTACCAATGATTTTGTTGGTCTTTGGGTTGACTGGCTGACTGGCAGTTCTTCTCCTTTGCCAGTTTGCTGTGTGACATGATGTTTTGTAATAACACCCAGGTAACTCTACCTCCATGTGCCTGGGTGTCCGGCCAGCCAGCCACTGGAGCATGGCAACACACCAGGGTCTGCACCCTCAGAGAGAACTGGTTGCCCCTCTGCTGTCAGTCATTAGCCACCAACTGCCAATAGCTCCTCAGCTGGGGGTGGGGCCTCACAGGGCCCTTCCCATCCACACTAGAATGGCAGTTGGTTTGATCTTGTGCAGGTCCTGGAGCTGCTGTGAGTCCCTGAGTACATGGGTCCTGTCCTGTCCAGAAGCCTTTGCAGCAGCCTGCCCTGACCTCAGGTTTCCCTTAGCCTCTGGGTGCGGCTCTCATGTCCGGTTTACAGCAGCGCACGCTGCAGCCGCTCACTCTCTGTCCTTTGATCTCTTGTGAGCCTCTGTATTAACCACCATCCAAAACAACCAAAGCAAGACACAAACAAAAGGCAAAGCTTCTCTGCTGAGGGCCAAGAGCTGCACTAATCTGAGTATAAGCTTAAGTGTTTAGAAGGCAGTTTGATGCTCTGTCCGTTTATCAAAAGTAGTAGTAGTTTTTCCTCTAGAGTCTATGGTCTCTACAGGAAGTTGGTCAAGCATGAGTCCCCTTCTGTGCAATAGGCCTTAAACCCAGGCTAAAAGCAGGTGCTTACCCTGTAACCATACTGCACCAATAGGCATTATCTTACCGTGACGGTCGTTATTTCAGCTCAAAGAATTCACTTCCGGGTATTTACGCCATTTATGCCTTTCCTTCCCAGTGGTCTGCACGGCATCTTCTGGCACTGTGGAAACTAGGCAGCAAGGAGGAAGCTTCCAGATCAGCACCAGCTTGATTTCTCCCTGTGCCCAGAGGTGTGCCAGCAGTCTTCAGCAGGGTTTTCCAGGGCTTGTATGCTCAACACTATATGCAAACATGTATGTATACACCATTCCCAGGAAGGAGAGAATGAGAAATGCAGACAGTTTTTATGGGGATACTAAGTTAATTGAGGGGAATTCAGTGGGGTTTAATAACATACAGTGATCTCAGGCAAATTCTGGTCTTTAGAATGGCCAGTGGTTTATTATAGAACCAGATTAGACAGCAGCATGTGACAAATGTCTGTCCCATCTGTTGACAGATTTAACCTTCTCTTCCTGTGATGACTTCAGCTAAGGGAGGCTCAGGATGGGCTGGAGGGATTGTTTCCTCTTTAGTGGCTCTGGACTCACACCGCTGAGGAGAGGGTGCTCTAGCCAGGGTGGGTATCCCAGCACTCCAGGCACCTGCCTTGGATACTGTTCTCTGAGGCCCCCACTGTGCCTGCCGACTAACCTAGGTATGGCCTAGAACCTTCCCAGCCATGAGCTAATCAGAAGTAGAGAACTAGGGAAATACAGGAAATGCCAGGAACAAAAGAGTTTCACAATAGGCAGATTGCCCCGTCCTGCAGCTCTTAGCCTCAGCCAGGTATAGCATGGTTTTGCCATTGTTTCTTCCTTTCCTGTTCTTAAGAAAACACTTAAGGGCTGGAGAGATGGCTCAGCGGTTAAGAGCACTGACTGCTCTTCCAGAGGTCCTGAGTTCAGTTCCCAGCAACCACATGGTGGCTCACAACCATCTATGATGTGATCAGATGCCCTCTTCTGGCCTGCAGGTGTACATGCCGGCAGAGCACTGTTACATAAAGAAAAGAAAAGAAAAACACTTTTTAAAAACCCAAATACCTTCAGCCCTCTCATTCTTCCATGAAATACCTATCTATGCGAGCGTTCTGCGAAATAGGGAAGATAAAACATTTTGAGGTGAGGGCAGCTTGCTTGTTGTGTATCATAGTAAAATAGCCTTTGGCCCAATTAATTGGATCTACACAGACACACAGACACACACACACACACACACACACACACACACATCTTATACATATTTGACTTAACACTACTTGGAGTTGTTTTTAGTTGGAGTATTCTGTTAACAGCATTTTAAAGGAACACATTTTCTAACTGAAATTTATATCTTTCTTTCTTTCTTTTTTTACCATTTTTTTGTTTTTCAAATCAGAGTTTTCTCTGTGTAGCCTTGGCTATCCCGGAACTCACTCTATAGACCAGGCTGGCCTTGAACTCACAGAGATCCGCCTTCCTGCTGGGATTAAAGTCTTGCCACCACCGCACCCGGCTTTTTTTTTTTTTGGTTATATCTTTCTTTCTTTAACCAAATCCTTCAAGTTATCTTTGTTATATAGCAATTTTGTCAGCAGACGTAAATGACCCACAAAGACATTAGTGTCACACAGCATCTGTACTTGGAAAGATGAAATGGGGGGGGTAGTCCTCCAGAAACAAGTGCTTTTCTGCATGGCAGCGTCCGCCTGGGAGAGAAGGTCTGTATCCTCTCCTGTTCCCCTCCCCTGCCTGCCAGGTGCTACCCTGAGCCTACTTCCCCGCCCCAACTTCTGCTGTCCACAGGTCCCTGCAGGACTCCTGACAGACCAGCAGCGTCTGTGCGGAAGGCACGCGTGAAGGATTCCCCAGAAGGACGCTGTGGCCTCTGTGAGGACACGAGCCATGTGGAGCATAGAGAATGTGCTAGAGAACTTACGGGCAAAGCTCCTCCCCAGGTGGCTTTCCTGTAAACGTTCATTTGGCTTCTGTTAATATCTTTGAGGGCTCTGAGATATATAATAGAGCTTTTCTGGTAGGCAGACTCTCACATCAAATGGCATATCGTATTTTTAAGTCTTCAATCAAGATAAAGTAAAAACTGAGCATGAATTACTTTGCCAAGAAGCCAAATATAGATTATGAAAATGGTTATCATTGGGACTGTCAGTATTTCTGTGGGTGTCTTTGAAGGGACATCTTAAGACACCAATTCTCAATGTTGAAATGGGCATCTCAAAATCAAAATAAAAGTTAGAACATAATAGATGCTCTTGAGCTTTTCCATATAAAAATTGAGTCCTCTGTCATGAGTCCCCAGTGGGGACTCAGCATGGTTGTCACCATGGCCAGCCTTGGCTCCCTTTGCTGCTTTGTTGCCAGAAGCCCAGATTCCACATTTTAATTGTTGTATCATCCCTTTCTCGCTCTGCTCCCATCCCCGCCATGTGTGTAGCCTATGTACATTATTTCTGTGTTCAGTACTTACAGATTACTATGGTTACTCATTTCCTAACTCAAACCTTTCTATTTATTTCCTTAGCAAACGACTTTATCAACCTCTCATATCATTTAGTAATTTCACCTGAGGCCCTTTGAGCATGGGGACTGGCGTGGGAGATCACATGCTGACAACAGCAGAGCCCTGGCATCAAAGAACTTACTCTCTCCCAGAAGGGACAGACTGACATGCGGGCAGTGACCCACTGCCGTTACACTTCTCAGTTACACCACACACAATCAGGCAGTCCTTAAAATCTACAAGCCAGGCATGATGGTACCTATCTGTAGTGAGGGCTACTCTGGGGGCTGGGGATGAAGCTAACCTGAGTCCACACATTGGAGACCAGCCTGGACCACCTGGTAAGAGAACATGGCAAAGTAAGTAGTCGAAATCTACAAACTTGCCCCTCCCATTTCTCTTGTGTACACACCCTCTCTTCCGTGCAGCCTTCCACCCTTATTGAGCAAAGGACGGCAACTGTCACCCCCTTTCTTTAAGTTCTTTCGGCTCCCACCACCCACAGCAAAACCCCAACTCTTGTACATACAGGCTGGTCCCGATGTGACTTGGTCCATCTGTCCCGCCTCATGGCTTCCTTCTCTTGTTCCTCCTTTCTGTTCCCCCCTTAGCAGGCCTGAGCAGCTTGGAGGATGCACTGCCATTCCCCCCCCCCCCCCCCCCCCCCGTGTCGTGAGTCCACACCCTCTTTCTTCCACACTGCTTCTTGAGTACAGCTCACCTACGTGTAAGTAAAGCTATAAAGATTTCTTCATCGGATTTGATTTCTGTTTTAGAAAATATTTTTTAAGATGATTGATAGAAAACCATCCATCTTAGCATTCATAACAGGGAAAGCCATTCTAAATAGGAAATGGGGAAGTTGGCCAGTTAAACACTTGTGAGTCTAATTGAATCAAAACTGTCAAGCACAACAACATGGTGAAAAACCAGAGACCCAGAACGATTCACGTTAGCCGTGCACATTGATCAGAGGAGAACGTGGGTGTGGCGAGCCCTTGCTCTCAAGACTGACACCCTGAGTTCAGTCCCTAGAGCTGATGTGGTGGAAGGAGAGATTCCTGTAGGTCGTCCGCCCTCTGGCCACCTCCACTCCCAAATATACAAACACACATAAGAGTTAGTACATCATTGGAAACAACACTATTTAAAAAAAGAAAACCCCATTCTGGTGGCCGCCCTTTATTTAGCAAGGTCCCTTTACAGTGATCCGAGTCTGATTACACACAGCACCATGCAGCCTGCGGGCGTCAGAAGCCTGCCCGCTTGTTCCTTCCTGCCACCACTCAATTCACGCCATGCTCTGCTCACTGACTTGTGCTGCCTGGGCCATCGCTCTTCTGAGTCGAGTGCTGTCTGATAGACTGCGTCCTGTCCCCAGCGCTCTATCTTTATAGATGCGGGCTCTGACCTGTGTCTGCCCTGCTTTGTGAAGAGCTACCTTCAGCATTTCTTGTAGAGCAGATGTGTCAGCAACATATTCTTTCAATTTTTCTTTGTCTGAGAAAATAGTTCCCTTTCAACTTTTAAGAGGCAATTTTGCTGAATTACAGGATTTTCAGTTGCTGCTTTTGCTTTTCCCTCCAGCACATTAAATACTGTTCCCACTTGGCTTGCATGGTGTTTGAAGAGGTTTAAACGAACTTCCTGTCTCTGCTCTGCTGTCCCCACCCATGCCTCTTAGTTTTTTTCTCTGGCCTCCCCTCCACTATGTGGGTCTGAAGCCCTCTGTGGGGTTGTTTGTTTGTTGTTTAAGCATTCATTTTCTTGGTATTTTTGTTTTCTTGGTATTTTTGTTGTGTTGTGTTTTGTTTGAGACAGAATTTCTTTGTGTAGCCCTGGCTGTCCCGATTTGCTTTGTAGACCAGGCTGGCCTCGAACTCACAGAGATCCGCCTGCCTCCGCCTCCCAAGTGCTGGGACCACAGGTGTGAGCTACCGTGCCCAGCTCTTCTTGGTATTCTTTACCCTTCTCAGATCTATGGTTTACTGTGTATTTTTAATTTTGGAAAATTCAGTTACTATTTATTTCTTTTCCTACGTTCCTTTTCCTTCTCACAGTTCCATCATGCATATTTATTCTTTAAGGCCTTACTATAAACCTTGAATATTCTGTTCTGCTTTTTTTTTTTTTTTGTCTTTTAGTTTTGGACATGTCTGTGGGCATCAAGAGAAGCTGCAGACTCTGTCCTCAGCTGTGTCTAGGCTGCTGATAAGCACATTGAAGGCATTTGTCATTTCTGTGTTATTTTTCTCTCTCTAGGGTTTTGTTTCTTAGAGTGTGTTTCTTCTCAGCACTCTCAGCGTGTTAGTTGTTGCACACTCCAGCATCTCTGCTGTCCAGGTCTGCTTCTGTTGCTTGCTGCATCTTTTCAGACTGCATTGCTTTGGCCTCTTCGTCTTGTAATTTTGGGATGAAAGTTGGGCATCTCTATGTAAAAGAAACTGGAGTAAATAGACCTTCAAAATTGGGGTCTTCATAAAGTGGGGGAGGAGATCCCCCTCAGTCATGGACCTAAGGGAGGGTAATAGGGTGGGGGGGGGTAGGAGGAACGGGAGGATACGAGTGATGGGAGAACAATTTAGTTGTAATCTGAATAAATTAATAAAAAAATTTGGGGTCTTATGTTCATCTGGCTAAGAGTCACTGTTGAGGGTTTGCTTGATGTCTGAGGTTGGAAATCCCCCCTGTACCCCCACCTTTGGGCTTCCCTAGAGACTGCTTCTTGAGGAGAGTTTGAGATGCTAGTTTCCCTGTGTTATCTCATTTCTGTGACATGGCCTGTTGATGTGGTGGGAGGTCGCATGGCAGGCACACTGATCCTCAGTAGGCTTTCAGTCTTTGAGCTCCTGTCCTTGGCGTCTTCACGGAGCACCAGCCTTCTCTCCCAGCACCATATGTTAGGCAGGAAGGCTTGAGTTGGCCATTGTGCTTCTTGGGGGTCAGTTAAGCGCTGGCCAAGCCCCAGCCCGTGCACCCCCTCCGGAGCAAGTGTGCTGCTTTCCCAGCAGCGATAGGAAGTCAAGAACTCCAGCTGCAGAAGCTCACTGTCTCACAGCGCGTCATGAGCAGAGTGAGTGTGACATGGTTCTGTCCATCATGGGGGCCTGGTTGGGAAGAGCACATTGCGGTATTTTGCCGTGTCCGTCTCTCCCCTTCTCCTGGTAAAGTGGGAGTGGGGGCAGTTCTCAATGTGAGCCTCCTGCAGGTAAACTCAGAAACGTAGGAACCCACACGCTGTCTTCCCGCCCATCTCTCCAGCTTGCGCTGCCTTACGATCTCGGGCAGAACTAAGAATCATTGGCCTTTGAGTTTGTTCTTTGTTTCTCTGCTTCGTACACAGCAGGCCAGAAGCTGGGTGTCTGCTGGCACATCGGCACGTGCTCACAGTGACAGGGCGTAGGAGTCTGCCCCAGCATCACTTCCCAGACTATTTCAGGGAGGTTTTTAACGGAAGTCTCTGTGGTAGTGTCACAAAACTGCCTCTGGTCTGTCGCCTGGGAACAGGAATGACACCTGAACCTGGAAGATGCAGCAGTGTAGGTGTGCGTGCTGAGCTGCCCCTTTCTGGGCTTCAGGAGAATGTGCGAGATGAGGGTGACTGCAGGGCTTGCACCATCATATTTAATAGAGCTTTGGAATCATTGGTTTAGTGACCTGTGGGCCGTTTGTGTGTTTGGCCCTCCCTTTCCCACGGGTTTTAAATTTAGTGTGCACAGCACTGGACTGGCCCAAATAGTGTCTGTACCAGATGTGGTTTGGACCAATTCTTTCTTTGTGTATTTTGCAGTGTCTGTCTCTGTCTCATTCTCCTGATGGAAGCAGGGGGCAGTTTTCAGTGTCCTTCATAGTGAGAACCAATAGCTTCCTGCAGGTAGCTTATGAAGTGCATACTCTTGTCCATGCAGGATAGACAACACGTACCCCTTTTCATGAATATCATAGCCATAACAAATTTCATTAAGACTTGGAGGGTTGGAAGGTGGCTCAGTAGATAAGACACTTGTCACAAAAGCGTGAGGACCAGATTTTGATCTCAGAATACTGTTTTCCAGTTCCATATAGATTTTATAGGTCTCATCTCTGCTACCAGTAACATCTGTGGCAAGGTCTTATTTTCAGGCAGATTGAAACTTCAGCCGTAAGGCTGTGTGAAACAAGTTGACCTGAGCAAAAGCTGCTGAAAAAACAAGTCTGCATCTGTGTATTAAAATTTGCACTGGGAGATATAGTTGAGTCCTCAGCCTGAGCATAAGTGGTAGCCATTGGCTTGCCACCACCTCTAAGGACTGGCGAGGGTTTCCAAGCAGACAGACTCAGTTAGCGTAGCCACTCCAGGTGGTTAAAGCAAGTGCTGAGGGAGGTTGGGAAGCCTCTCTGCAGAGCCAGTTTTAGTGCAGAGAGGGAGCAGACGAGCCCTTCCACACCAGCCCTGTACGCTCAGGCGGTGACTTGTGACGGCTGTGCTCTTGGGTTTGAATGAGTAAGTTTATTAAGCATATAGCAAGCAAGAGTAAAAGAATAGCATCAAATCGGCGCTTAAATCTTCTAGTACAAGTTAGCTTAAAGCTGTAGCCCACCATCCAGGCAAGTCAGCGCAGCAACTCACGGCAGGAACCCAGAGGCAGGGGCTGATACAGAGGTCATGGAGGATGCTACTTACTGGCTTGCTCTCCATAGCTTTCTCGGCCTGCTTTTTACAAGTATTTAAGTTTAATTTTTTAATGTTTTTAATTGAAATAGAATTACATCACTTCTCCCTCCCTTCAAACCCCTCATGCCTTCCCTTGCAAGTTGATAGCCTCTTTTTCTTTTTTCCTTATCTTTTAAAAATTAATTTATTCATATTACATCTCAATTGTTATCCCATCCCTTGTATTCTCCCATTCTTCCCTCCCTCCCATTATCCCCTTATTCCCCTTCTCTATGACTGTGACTGAGGGGGACCTCCTCCCCCTCTATATGCTCATAGGGTATCAAGTCTCTTCTTGGTAGCCCGCTGTCCTTCCACTGGGTGCCACCAGGCCTCCCCATCCAAGGAATGTGGTCAGATATGGGGCACCAGAGTTCGTGTGAAAGTCAGTCCCCACTCTCCACTCAACTGTGGAGAATGTCCAGTCCATTGGCTAGATCTGGGTAGAGGTTCAAAGTTTACTGCACATATTGTCCTTGGTTGGTGCCATAGTTTGAGCAGGACCCTCAAGCCCAGATCTGCCTGTCATAATGTTCTTCTTGTAGGTTTCTAGGACCCTCTGGATCTTTCTATTTCCCTATTCTCCCATGCTTCTCTCACCAAAAGTCCCAATAGGATGTCCTCCCCTCTGCCCCACTTTCCTGGTAAGTGAAGACTTTCATGTGACATGCCCCTTGGGCTAGTGTGCAGATATAAGTGAGTATATACCATTTGAGTCTTTCTGCTTCTGGGTTAACTCACTCATTATGATCATTTCTAGTTCAATCCATTTGCCCACAAATTTCGGGAATGCCTTGTTTTTAATAGCTGAGTAGAATTCCAAAGTGTAAATGTACCACAGTTTCTTTATCCATTCTTCTACTGAGGGACATTTAGGCTGTTTCCATGTTCTGGCTACTATGAATAAAGCCACTATGAACATGGTTGAACATATGTCCTTGTTGTGTGATGGACGTCTTCTGGGTTTTTTCCAAGGAGTGGAATAGCTGGGTCTGAGGAAGCCTTATTCTCAGTTTTCTGAGATAGCACCAGATAGATTTCCAAAGTGGCTGTACTAGTTTGCAATCCCACCAGCAATGAAGGAGTGTTCCCCTCTCTCTCCACATCCTCACCAGCATGTGGTGTCACTTGAATTTTTTATTTTAGCCATTCTGATGGGTGTAAGATGGAATCTCAGAGTTGTTTTGATTTGCATTTCTCTGATGACTAAAGATGTTGAGCATTTCTTTAAGTGTTTCTCAGCCATTCGATATTCCTCTGTTGAGAATTCTCTGTTTAGTTCTGAGCCCCATTTCTTAATTGGATTATTTGGTTTGGTGGTGTTTAATTTACTGAGTTCCTTATATATTTTGGATATTAGACCTTTGTCAGATGAAGAGTTGGTGAAGATCTTTTCCTAATCTGTAGGCTGTCACTTTGTTCTCTTGACAGTGTCTCCTGCCTTACAGAAGCTTCTCAGTCTCATGACGTCCCATTTATTAATTGTTGACTTAAGGCCTGACACTGGATAGCCTCTTTTTCTTTAATTATATTTATTACATACATATAACTGTGTGTGTGTGTGCACACGTGCGTGCACATGCATGCATATATAATACAACCAGTAAGGGAACCATCCTAGGGAAAGGCTAGCTCTCCTTCTCCTTCTTTGTCTGGAGTAGTGCCTTGTGTAAAGTTCCCTTCCACACTAATGTGCCCCTTGTTCCACTGCTGCAGCCTTGTTTATGCTCTAAGAGGGATTGTTTCACAGGAGACGCCTGATATCTTGGCTTCTACAGTCTTTCTGCCCCCTATCCATAATGTTCCCTGAGCCATTGATGCAGAAGCTGTGATGTACTTGTATCCATCGGGGCTGGGCCCCCTACCATCCTTTGGTCTCTGCATTGTGTCCATTTGTCATTTTCTGTGGTGGTCTCTGTTTGTTATAAAGAGAAGCTTCCCTGGTGAGGAGTCTGATGAGGATGAGGTGAGAAGGTTGTAGGAGTCAGGCTGTTCTGGCAGAGTGTCAGCTTGCTTTATTATAGGACGCAGGACCATCAGCCAGGGTGACAAGGCCCACCACATGAATCATTATTCAAGAAAGTGCCCCACAGGCCAGTCTCATGGGGGCATTTTCTCAGTTCACTTCCCAAAGGACCATAGCCTGTGATGAGCTAATGAAAAAGTAGCCAGTGCAGTGGTGTGGTCGCGCTTGGGCGGGGGAGTGTGCTGGGGGCCCGCTGGCTGAGCCTGGAGGCCATTCGCTAGGGGAGCAGCTCTAGTTCTCATTATTTACGCTGAATTGGCTCTTACTGCTTTTAGGAGGAAGTGTAACTTTTGCTAATTATCCCTGTGAGCTGAGACCTGTGCCATACATACCTTAACGTTTTGTATAGTGTATTTCAACTGATTATTCAGAACACAGTGGGCATTTTTATCTCACAAAAGATTACCTTGTTTTAACATGGTGTGTGCTATCTGCAGCCTTTGACTATGGGTGTGCCTCCATAGAGCTTTTTACTCAGGACTCTCTTGCCTTTGCTTTCAGGGAAGGTGTTCATGTCAGTCAGGAACTGCTGCAGATACCGCCTCATGTTACAGAGCAATTCATTGACCTGCTGTGTCAGTTCAACCCTGACCACGTCATAGAGACACTGCAAGTCCTCGAGTGCTACCGTCTGGAGGAAACCATTCAGGTGAGGCCAGCTGCATGCACAGGACAAGGGGACTTTGCTGCGGTCTCTCCCTTCCGGGTGGGCATAGGGAGACCCAGGAGTGAAGTTCCTGGCAGAAGCTGGTGCATCAGAAGTGCTGGTACCCAGGGTGGAGTCGTCGTTACAGTCAGCTTTCAGAAGTGCTCGACCATCCCTGCGATGGTTCCGGTTTTATAGAAATTCTGACTAGCAAAGTCAGCCTGGGAAAGGGAAGTCAGCAGGCTCCTGATGCAGACAGCGATGGTTAAGAGTGCAGAAAGCTAAATAACCCAGCAGCGTCAGCATGCTCTTTGCCTTGACTTTCTTACCTGTTTTCTTCTGAGTGAGTGAGAGAGAGAGACAGAAACAGACAGAGACTGTGTGTGTGTGTGTGTGTGTGTGTGTGTGTGTGTACATGCTCATTATGAGGCGAGCACATTTCCCATTTAAAATCCAAAGGTAACACTGAACCTTCATTGCTTTTGCTCTTAGCAGACAGTAACCTGTGTTTTCTGCTTCCACTTCCTGAGTTGCCTCCATACTTTAAAAATGTTGAATTATGAAGTATTTCAGGTACTTAGGAATGTGCACAGTATCAACTCCACACGTGCCCAACAATTTAATGTCAGTTTCGGCATCCTTACCTATTTTAAAGATAAAGCACCTTTGGCTGCCCTTTTCCTATGAGGTCACCATCAACCAAATGCTTGGTGTAGTGTTTACCCTTCAGCCCATAGTTTATGCGTATAAAGTAGATGATAGTTTTATATGCCTTAAAATTT
Organism: Acomys minous; assembly: GCF_964271855.1. Lineage (NCBI taxonomy): Eukaryota > Metazoa > Chordata > Mammalia > Rodentia > Muridae > Acomys > Acomys minous. The sequence goes on along the minus strand of NC_140492.1, from coordinate 69,810,066 downwards.
GTATTAATGATGTCAGAAGGAAGATGTCCTATTGCTGAAAACTCTTTCTAGTTTTGTTGTTTTAATTGTTTTTTTTTATGTGCATTGGTAGTTTGCCTGCTTGTATGTCTGTGTGAGGGTGTCAGGTTCTGGACTTACAGACAGTTGTCTGCTGCCATGTGGGTGCTAAGATTTGAACTCATGTCTTCTGGAAGAGCAGTCCTCTATTTTTTTTAAAGACGGATTTGTTTATTTATTAAGTATATAGGATTTTGCTTGCATGTTCACCTGCATGCCAGAAGAGGGCACCAGAACTCGTCATAGATGATTGTGAGCCACCATGTGGTTGCTGGGCGTTGACCTCATGACCTTTGGAAGAACAGATAGTGCTCTTAACTCTGACCCATCTCTCCAGCCCTCTTTCTAGTTGTTAATTAGCTGATGCTAATTCAAGTCTGCCTGGTCCATCTTAAAGATGATAGAGTTGTCTACCAAAAGAAATCTGCCAGTCTGCTTCTTCTCTATTTTTAAACGTGTTTAGAGGCTTCCGGGATTTTTTGCTATTATTATCAGAGCTGCAAGTGTGCGGTCTTGTGCATATGTTCATACATCTTCCTTCTGGAGATGGACTCGCCCAGGTGTGGCCTTCCACGTCACATGACTTCTAAATGTGTACCAGACTGCATCACAGGTTTCCTGGGGCAAGCATGGCCTGTGCACCTCAGGTTGGCTGCACCTGTTAGAGCAGCTTAGTGCTGATGTCTCTAGTGTCGCGAGCCCCCACCCCCACCTGTCTTTGTCCTCAGCAGTACTTCTGGTGTATGTCATTTGCCCACAGCCTCAATGATTCCTATTTTTTTAACCAATGGAAAAGCATTTCTACTAATGCATATACTTAGCATGTGTTTTCCCCCGATGGTATAATGATGTCACTTGTGGGTATTCACATGAGTGCCGTCACTTGTGGGTATTCACGTGGGTGCCGTTTTCCTGCTATCCTTTGCCCTCTCAGTCTGTGTGGTTTCTGCACCCTTGTTCTCTGCTGACCGTGTGCTTCACTTCTTCGTTCTGCTTTGGGGCCTCTTTAACACGACTTTTACTTGTGTTTTGATTTATCCGTCTTCTAAGGTTTAAGCTTGTGATGTTATTTCCGGTCCTGTTTTAATGACACAAAAGGTGTCCCTTCTAGCTTTTGTAGTTTAACATTTTATATTTTAGGCCTTAATCTATCTGTAGGCTGATCAAGAAAAAGGCTTATATCTTCTTCCTTACATGATGCTAAATGGCTCATATTTATGGTATTTTATGATATTTTCCCTACTGGTCTTTAAGAATATTATTATCATTGTATATGTGTTGTATACATACACATACATATGTATGTATACACACACTAGTGTGCCACAGTACACATGGCAAAGCCAGAGGACAACCTTCAAGAGTCACTTCTCTTGTTCTACTGTGCGATCTAGGGATTGAACCCAGGTCATCAGTTTTTAGGTGGCACATTTACCCACTGAACCCTCTCACTGGCCCTCTAAGTCAAGGTTACTGTTGCCGTGATAAAATGCCAGGACCACAAAAACTTGAGGAAAGGCTTTATTTAGCTTACATTTCCACATAGCTGTTCATCTCTGAAGGAGGTCAGGACAGGAACTCAAACAGGGCAGGAACTTGGAGGCAGGAGCTGATGCAGAGGGCATGGAGGGTGCTGCTTACTGGCTTGCTCAGCCTGCTTTCTTATAGCACCCAGGATGACTAGTCTAGGGATGGCTTCACCCACAGTGAGCGGGGCCTTCCCATCAATCACTAACTAAGAAACCCCTCCCTTTCTTCATAGTCCTCCAGCAGCTTCCTGCCTCTAACCAGCCCTGCATCACTTAGGGACCACAATACCAAGTTTCTTTAAAGACTTTCCGGAGCTTTGATTGTAAAAGACATTGAATTGCATCAGTGCAGGGAGAATCGACAGCTCTGGGTAGATTCCTCACATTCAAAAAGATTTGCCTTTTACAATGTGTTTTGTGTCTCTTGGTAAGGTATTATAACATTTCTATAAGGCTTGCTTTGTTGTTTTGTTTTGTTTTGTTTTAGACAGGGTTTTTTTTTTCTTTTTTCTTTTTCTTTTTTTTCTTCTTTGTGTAGCTTTGGCCATCCTGGAACTCACTCTACACCAGGGTGGCCTCGAACTCACAGAGATCTCTCTGCCTCCCCCTCCCGAGTGTTGGGATTAAAGGTGTGCAACACCACAAGCTGGCTTGTGGCCCTGGCTAGCCTGGAACTTGGTATGTAGAGCAGGCTGGCCTTGGTCTCACAGAGGTCCTGCCTCTGCCTCTAGAGTGCTGTGATCATAAAGGCGTGCACCACTACACACGTGCCTGGGACATTTTTGTTGTTGGCATTGAAATACCAGGAATTATTTATACTGGTTTGCACCTAGCAATCAACTAAATTCTTTTTCAATTCAAATTATTTCTACATATTTTATAACAGTAATGCTTTCTAAGAATAGTAACAGTTTGGGGCTTCTGACAGTCCAGTCTTTCACCTTGTTCTTAGATGTCTGGGCGCTCTAGTACGCTACTGAGCAGAAGCCACGGTGGTGGGCCTTCCATCCTCCTTCTGATTTAAAGGAAATGTGGCAGGTACTTTGCTATCTATATGGTGTTTATTGTAGGATATTCATAGATAACTTCTCTTAAGAAAGTTCTGCTCAGATTGGTTATTTGGCTATGAAAAGGTGTTGTGTTTTACCAGGTGATTTTCTATGTGTATTGAGATGTTTGAGGTTTTCTCCTCGGGTCTCTGTGATGGTCAGTGTTCATTGTCAGCTTCACCAGCTCTCACATCACCTGGGGACTCAGCCTCCAGGCACACCTGTGAGGCACCTTTAGCCTCTGGGCACCTGTGACGCTTGTCTGATGAGGTTAACAGGCAGAGAAAGAACTATCTGCACTCTGCCCAGGACCTCGGATCCTGGAGTGTGTGAGTGGAGAAAGAGATCCTTGCACCAGCAGGCCTTCCTCACACCGCTGTGCCTCCTGCCTGTGACTGAGGTGGGACCAGCCGTTCTAACTTCCTCACAGTGGGGACTGTGTCTTTGGACTGAGAGGCAGTGTGGGCCCTCTCCTTGTAAGTCGCTTCTGTTGGGTATTTTATCACAGCAGCGGCAAAAGAAACTGAGACAATCAGTAAGCCAGTCCTTCACAGTGAGGCCTCACTATTTCTCTAGTAGTTTACACTTGCTTTCATTTTCTGTACTTTCCCCTTTTAATTCTGAACATACTTAATATTTTTTTACTGATTTAAATATTCTTATTTTTATAAAACACCAATTAGTTAATATCTATTCTTTTCATTTTTTTGTTCTAAATGCTTTATGTAGAGTTATAGCGGACACTTTCTAGTTTATATCATTATTGTTTGTTTATTTGTTTTGGCTTTTCTTCAGCGGATGCACATCATTCAGATGAGTGACAGGTTTGGAAAATAAGCAAAGGAATGAATTTGTTTGAAATAGAACTGCCGGATGGGTTTGCTCTCAGACGGCCTCCATGTGCTGTCAAGACTCCTTAATGGCTGTGCTCGCCGTACGCTGTAAGCAGAATTCATAGGTGCACTTCCCTTCTCCCCTAGATTACACAGAAGCACCAGCTCCATGAAGTCACTGCGCATCTCTTGGAGAAGAAGGGGGACGTTCACGGTGCCTTCCTGCTGCTGCTGGAGGTAGCGTTTGGCTGTGCTCCCTGCCCCTCTGTTCCTCTCATTCCTCAGTCTGTCTTTGTCTTTGTGTTCTGAGGTAAATGCAGACAGAAGTAACTTATTATGGGGCTCACTGAGAACAGCTCCATATTTGTTTATGGCACCATTTTAAAGTTAAAGTTTACATACATGAAAAGGCCCCACAGTTTTAAGTATAACATTTGATGTTTTTCTTTTGACAAAAGCACATATTTGTGTCAAGTATGCAAAGAAAATACTGATCATTACCATAACCTTTGCTTCACAGTCAGAGAACACCACTCACACATTTTCTCAACAGTGTGTTTTTTCTTGTGTAGTTCTTTATGTCACCATAATGATTTTGAGATTTCTTTCCTATTGCATTTATCAGTGATTTTATGTTGTGTAATACTGAGTTCTGAGCAAGCTGTCACTGTGTCTCCATTCTCTTGATTGACACCTGGTATATTTCTAGAACTGTGGTCTCTGGGAATAAAATTGTCTTCATCACTCCTGTGCTAGTGCTTTCTGCAAAGGCAATACCGTTTTATATTCCCAATATAGGAGCTTGAGTCATACCTCACTCTCCCTAGTGTTTGGGGTTATCTCAAATTAAAAAGAAACATATCTTATTGCAGAGATGATTATAATGTCTAAAATTCACCATTTTAGCCACTTTGGTAGCAAGTGTGCCATTCGGAAATGCCGAGTGTTGTCAGGCTGCTGTGCATCTGCCTCCATCCACCTGCAGAGCTGTCTCAGCATCCACGTTCTCAGTAGCACATGAATACATGTATGAGCTGATGAGAGCCTTTGACACGGATGTGGCAGTGTGTAGGTGTTAGATTTTAAATTCTAACTCATTTGGGGTTCCTTAATGCCTCTACCTCCCTTCCAAGGCCCCGACCCCGGGTAGGAGAGAAAGAAGGTTAGAAGGGACAGGGATGTAGGCCTCTTTAGACTTAGTTCCGGCTGGTCGTCGGGTTCTTTGGGAAGATACCAATCTCAGTCATCAGGATACCTAGCAGCAGCAACAGCGACTGAGCCAGGATCCTTCTTCCTCGCTCTGGGCCCTGATATTTATATCCTCTCAGAGTCCTCAGACTATAACCGCAGCTGGCAAAGGCCACACCCCTCTCTCTCCAAGCTGCACAAGGCTATTATCAGCTGTGGAAAAACTAAAAGCAAGCATCTCCATATCCCACACCTGGGACTAAAACAAAAACCTGTTTATATAGCAAACTGAGTTTTTAAAGAAACCAAAACTTTCCACTACAGCGGTGGTTACAGAGAGAAGAGGGTGAATCTGGGAAGTTATCTATCATTCAGTTATGATATGATACAAAGGGAATGAGGAAGAAAAAGGGTGAATGCAGACCCTGATTATAAACTTAAAATTCACAATTCTAAGTCCTATGACTTTGGCCTAAAAGGCACCTTAGAAAAGGAGGAGATTTTAGGCTGCGGCATATCAGGACCAGCTCTGATGTATGTTAAGAGGGCCTTGTGGGTATCAGGTAAGGAGTGTGAGAATTCAGAATTCAGTAGAGCAGGAGACAGGGCAACTGGATGTTAGGGGACATTAGACCTAAGGCCATGTGTGACCTGGGCTATGAGGCTAGGCTCGTCATGTCCTTCTGTTATTACTTGCCCAGAACACCCATTTTTCTCATGGCCTAGTAAGAATTTGACACCCTCATCCAAAGCATGGATAAATCTAGACCCTTGCTGCTGTTTTAAGGGACATCCCTGGTGACTGCTTAGTGGTACAGAGAAGCACATGGGCAGTCAGTGACACCTGATCTCTCGTAGCCATTCCCTGGAACTGTGTGGGTGACTAGTCATGCCGAATGACAGCAACAGAACATTGTTTATGTACTCGCTTATCTGTGTGTCCATATGGGCACGTGCGAGCACAGTGTGCGTGCAGAGGTCCGAAAACAGCTCATTCCTTCCACCTTGCAGGCCCTGGTGATGGCACTCAGGTCGTCGAGGCTTGCTGCAGGAAATGAGCCATCCCACCGGCTGTTTTTTGGGGGTCACCTCTAAAATAGATTGTATCAAAGTGTTTGTCACTCCTGTGTTTTTGTCTCCTAGAGACTGCAGAGCAGGCTACAAGAGATAACACAACGGGGTGAAAGTAAGTTCTTGCATGTAAAATGCTTTTCCTCCACTAATCTCATGATTTGAAAAATGTTATATAATATACTGCCTTAATTTAGTAATAAGTGCACCAAGCCATTTTCATAATTACTCATTATCTACATTAATGTAAGATGACGTGTTAGTGGTTATCAAGGATGCCTGACAGAAAGCCACATGCCACTGTGCTGGGATGAGGCTAGCCCTGCAGGGAATGTGGCACCCCTCGCCGCCCTGGGTCCTCCCCAGTCTCACTCTATTCTGTGTGTAGGTCTATAGCTAACATGCTTAAACTTGGTGTCCTGTGCTAAACACAGAGCTTCTGGTCGACCGTGGCCCCAAGCAGTAACACTTGACCTTTCAGAATCTCAAATGACACTGACACAGATATGTTTTGTCATGTTCATTGACATTTCTTTCAATTTTTAAAAAATTGGGTAAAATAAGAAAAAACTACAAAGCCTATCAGCAGCAGTGAATATTACCATATTGCAATACACACTTCACCACCATCCAGTGCCAGTTTTTTTGTCTCCCAGGCAGACCCTCTATTCCCATAGGCGGCAGCAGTCTCCCCCCAACACACACAACACCTCCACCCTCCCGTCTGTCCGCTTTCTAGTTCCAGCATTCACTGTCTGAGTTTGGTTGACTCATAAGAGTGAACTCCTCCTGTGTTTGAGTTTATGATTGGCTTATTTCCCTTAGTGTAACGTCTTGAAGGTTCACAAATGTTGAAAATATGTCAGAACGGCCTTCTGAAACTGCAGTGTCCCGCTGTGTGGGTGGGCGTCTGCCACATTGTCTGTTTACCCTCTAACAGACACCTGGGCTATCCCACCTTTGGTCAGCTGGATAATGCTGCTATGAACACCTTTGACATATAGATAATTTTTGGGTTCTCACTTTTCATTTCTTTTGAGTGTAAAAACAAGAGTGGGATTGCTGAGTAAAGTGGTAATTTTAAAGACTACTTTGTGCTGGGACTTGGAGCCAGAGCCTCATTCCTGTGCCAGGGAAGTGCTCTCGCACCGTTTATTGGGCCTCCACCGTCGCTGCACAGCTCCTGTTCGCAGCAGTGTGTGAGGCTGGCTGCGTGGCACTTTTCTGCCGCTTTCATCCTTGCCTGTCTGCCTCCTTGCTCCCCATCTCTCTCCTTCCTTAGTTTCTGTCTGTGTCATCAGGCGGTTTTGATTTGCCGAGTATCTTTTGATGTACTTGTTCTGGCTATTGAAGCATTTTTGTCTCCTCTTCTTCTCGATCCATTTTAGTCAGGTATTTACTTTCATATTCCTTGACAGTCTAACACACCTTGCCAGAAAGTCAGGGAATCCCTTCATAGGTGAGCCGTGCCTCGCCTCTTAAGAACATGTCTCTTGAGCCCTTTCCTCCACACATTCCTCCAGCATCTCTGGAGACAGTTCGCTCATACTCTCTGATGCTGGGGTCCTAGTAACACAGCTTGTGCTGTACCTTAGCCGTCTTGTATTACATGCACTGTGGCTTTTTGGAACTTGTGAAAATACTTGATTTACTTTTAATATCATTGGTCAAACATTTAATTATTACTTTTGAACTGTCTGTATATGTTTAATCTATCTAATTTTGCTGTATCTGACACATTTTGTGATTTTTTTTACCTTAAATTTAGTGTTATAAGAATAATTTTGCAAATATATGAATACCCAAGGGAAACTAAGAAGGGTGTTTCCTGCTTGCTGTGGTAATTCATAGGCAACACGTCCAGAAACCAGTTTACAAAGTTCACAGTCTTATAACTGGTCCAGTTACAGCTTCCTGCCTTCAGATTTGCTGTTGATAGTGTGCTAAGAAATCCAAATATCTGTCTACTAAGAGCATGGCACTTTGCTTAGTCTCCACAGGTAGCACCCGGCTGACAGCCCCACGCACAGGTAGCACCCGGCTGACAGCCCCACGCACAGGTAGCACCCGGCTGACAGCCCCACGCACAGGTAGCACCCGGCTGACAGCCCCACGCACAGGTAGCACCCGGCTGACAGCCCCACGCACAGGTAGCACCCGGCTGACAGCCCCACGCACAGGTAGCACCCGGCTGACAGCCCCACACACAGGTAGGCACCCGCTGACAGCCTCACACACAGGTAGGCACCCGCTGACAGCCTCACACACAGGTAGCACCCGGCTGACAGCCTCACACACAGGTAGGCACCCGGCTGACAGCCCTACACACAGGTAGCACCCGGCTGACAGCCTCACACACAGGTAGGCACCCGCTGACAGCCTCACACACAGGTAGGCACCCGCTGACAGCCTCACACACAGGTAGCACCCGGCTGACAGCCCCACACACAGGTAGGCACCCGCTGACAGCCTCACACACAGGTAGGCACCCGCTGACAGCCTCACACACAGGTAGGCACCCGCTGACAGCCTCACACACAGGTAGCACCCGGCTGACAGCCTCACACACAGGTAGGCACCCGGCTGACAGCCCTACACACAGGTAGCACCCGGCTGACAGCCCCACGCACAGGTAGCACCCGCTGACAGCCCCACACACAGGTAGCACCCGGCTGACAGCCTCACACACAGGTAGGCACCCGCTGACAGCCCCACACACAGGTAGCACCCGGCTGACAGCCTCACACACAGGTAGGCACCTGCTGACAGCCTCACACACAGGTAGCACCCGGCTGACAGCCTCACACACAGGTAGGCACCCGCTGACAGCCCTACACACAGGTAGCACCCGGCTGACAGCCTCACACACAGGTAGGCACCCGGCTGACAGCCTCACACACAGGTAGCACCTGGCTGACAGCCTCACACACAGGTAGGCACCCGCTGACAGCCTCACACACAGCACCACAGCCCTCCCTCCTTTGAAGGTTTAGTGTCATGAAGGAGACACAGGGAGATAAAACATGTAATGAAAGTTGAACAGAGTGTGTCCAGGGTGCTGTGGGGATGGCAACGGAGTTGAGAACGTTCAGGGACCAGTCAGAGCATGGAAAGGGGCTTTGCGGCTTAGGACGGCAGTGTGTGGAGGTGGCGGGCCAGCAACCTCAGGGAGAACGTGGGTGAGGTGAGCCTGGCTCTCTCCTCTGTTACGCAGGCGGAGTCTCTGGCTTTAAGGATCAGGGGACATTAGTGGTTCTGTTCAGAGAAGTGATCTGATTGGACATGTACAAAACGACAGAAAGGCAGGGTTTAGAAGTCAAGCTGAGTGAAGAGCCATGGGGACAGGTAGAGAGTCAGGGCAGCTGCACAGGAGGAGCGAGCGAGGGGTACAGAGGAGAGGGGTCATCCATGAGGGGAACGATTCATGAATCGGGGAGTTGGAGGTGGTGTTCTTCACTTTCCTTGGATATTAAGGGAGAAGCAGATCTGAGATGAGTGAAGTCAGCTGGCTCTGGTTTGTTACCTTTCTGTGATGAGGCACTTGACCAAAGTGACTGAAGAGGGCTGGGTTCTTTTAGCCCATAGTTTGTGGGTGCAGTCCTTCAGAGGGAGGAGGGTGTCAGGCAGCTAGTCACGTGACTTTCAGTCAGGAAGAGATAGGGCACTGACACTCTGAAGGTTTTTCTTTTTTTCTTTTCTTCTTCCTCGTCCTCATCCTTGTCCTCGTCCTCCTCTTCCTCCTCCTCCTCTTCCTCCTCCCTGACACTTATGTTCAGGGTGGGTCTCCCAGCTCTTCAGTTAAAAGTTTTTAGAAACTGCCCTCTAACACACACACACACACACACACACACACACACACACACACGATGAGGTGCATTTTTCACAGAAGCTCTGAAGTAATAGTGTCATATCTTTAAGTGACATTCATCCTCTTTCCAAATCAAGATACCAAGGAGGACTTCCTGCTAAAAGGCATTGAAGACACCATGGTGGAGACAATTGCTCTCTGCCAGAGAAACTCACAGAATCTGAATCAGCAGCAACGAGAGGTAGGCTGGCGTCTGCACAGGCATTTAAAAACGTGTTCTTTGTGGACGCTGGGAGTTAATTCTCTTTCCATTGCCCTCTCAGACACCTGAGTTTAATTGTCTGGGTTTTAATCACTTTGGCTGTTCCCAGGGGTGTAAGGCTCTTGACGTTACTGTCAGGAGCGTCAGCTCTTCTCTTTTCACAGAGGCCTCACATCCATCGACTCAGCTGCGGCGTGTTAGGTGTTGGTGTGCTGAGTGCCGGCGCTGTCTGTGGGGTGGGGTTTCTGTTGTGCCGGGTGGCCACCTTGTGCTTATTGTCAGTTGTCATCTCTTCTGCTCACAGGGTGAAGAGAGGGTGTCATATGGTGGGTCTCAGCCTCGGCTACACCACGCGGAGTGGCCTGGGGGCTTTGAACTATTTCCTTACTGTGCTGTACCCCATCTAATTAGCTGACAGTCGCTGTGGCTGAGGCTCAGCGATCGGTGTGTCCGAATGCCCCGTGTTCACGATTCTAGAGCTAGCCAAGGTTACTAACAGCACAGACTGAGCAAAGTTAAAGCATAAAACCAAGGGAGGTACCCATGGGCACTGGCTACCATGGTCGTTACAGCATGGTAGGTCAGAGAGCTGAATTCTCTGGTGGTTTTAGCAGTGAAGTTGTTGCTTGGGGTTGTAGTTCAGTGACAGAGCACTTGCCTAGCGTGTGTGAGGGCCTGGGCTCAGCCACCTAATAGAGTTAAGTGGTAGTACCACACGCAGCTTCACGCTCTGTGCTTGTCCCTCCAGTGCTCAGGGACTCTTCCTGCATCCCAGGTTTCTGAAGTGGGAAACTAAGTTTAAATTTTCACATACATTTTCTCTCTATATATTAAAATAAAAAGAATACATCTCCGTATGTATTCTGTTTTCACTATCTTGTAATTTATTATGCTTTTGCCAGGGATTAAAAAAAGTGTACATAAGAAATATATTTATATAGAGATGCTATTTTTTTCCTCATTAAAATTTTTTGATAAAATAATACAAATACCTTAAAAACCCTGCAGTAAAGGAGCCTTGGGCATGAGGCAGCAGTTAGAGCACTTGCCATGAGCAAGAGGGCTGGAGTTCAGAGCCCCAGGGTCCACACGAATCCCGGGTGCCTATGGTAAGTGTTAGAGGACCAGCCTTCTACACACGCACACACACGCACACACGCTCATCACACATACATGCGAAAAGAAGAAAAAGAGAAAGTCATGCAATGTAGAAAGTACACAGAGGGATATTTTTAGTGCCATCATCAGCATGTGGGGAATGTCATCACCCTGGATACTTTTTCGCTGCCTAGGCTGACAAGTTTTAGGGGGAAAAAATGAACTAAAAGAGGCTTCCTCTTAAAAATACTCTATTTGATCCCCTCCAGGATCTGAGGAGTCTCCAAACTGCATATAAACATCTCTTTAACTTTTCAGCTCTCGATGAACCTTCCAACCAACATCAGAAGTCTGGGTAACTGCAGGAGGCTAGGATTATATTTTATGCTTATCAATGAAGCTATGTTTTATGATACTGTGATGCCGAACCATTGAAGAATTCATACAAACTCATAACATAATTTTTCTATTCCTGAGTCTTTGTTTTTTATTTAACCTTCAGTTAGTTGATAATACTGGGGCATGGTTTTGAAAACAAAGCAGTTTTTATTTTTAACCTGAAGGTGGGGCACCAGCCAAGACAGAAAAGTGGTGGGCCTGTCACCTGAGCTCAAAGCAGTCACTCTTACAATCCTGAAGAGAGCCTTCTCTTCCTCTCTTCCACTGGCTCAGTACTCAGGATGGTGGAACCTCACACCACCCCTCCGCCCAGATCTCCCCATTTTGTTTGCTCACCTTTTAGTTCCTTTAGACTTTAAACCACGGTGTTCTGGTCTCAGCGCCCCCCCCCCCAATATGCTGTTTGTATTGGCACAGTCATAAGTAATTTTGAAAGCAAGAGGAAATTACAGAAAAGTCTTGTGACCCTTATGCTAGTTGAAAATGCACCATGGGGTTTTCCTTCTTACATCAGGTCCTTCTCTGTCACTGATGCATATTTGACTTTAACTCTTTGTCACTGTTTTGTGGTGAAGGGCATATACCTGTGCCCTTTATATCTTACTGGTTTTTAAAATCGGTTCCCTGAGAACATCATATAATGTGCTGGCCATAGTCACAGCCCTTGTCATACCCGTCCCTTCTCTACCCACACCATTTTTGTCTTTTTTTTTTTCAACCTTTGCTGCCCATATACCTTAGTTATGTAGGTTTCACTGGCGAATGGAGAAAATTTTCTTCTCCTTCTGCCTTAGCTGGTGAACACTGTCAGCCATTTGTGTGTGTGTGTGTGTGTGTGTGTGTGTGTACACACATTACTTACAGTTTTAGATAAATTTAATGATTTCTTAAGGCTTTGTCAAAACAACCTTACTTTATTTGTCCTTTATTCTTTCTCCTGTGTTGGCCTCCTCCTCCTCAGTTGGAGACCCTTCCAGGCTAGTACTTTTCAGCACCTCCTTCCACTAACAACTAGTTTCTGCCTCATATCTGAACAACTTTCATGACAACAGCAAAATATTTAAATGCTCATCTTTCTGTAAATTTATTTTTATGAAATCACTAAATTCAGGGAATTACTTTTTTAATATGTTTTGCTCTTTGAGAATGTCACAGAACGTATTTTGATCATCCTGTACTCCCCCCAACTCCTCCCTGCTCCTTTCCCACTGTGTCCCTCCCTCTATCCCAACCCACTAGGTCGAATTTGTTCCGCCCATACATTAATGCATATGGTGCCAGGCACTGGAGTGTGCTCCGCCTCCCAGGGGCTAGACCCTAAAGAAACCCACCTCCTTTTCCTCCTCCAGAAGACATCAGCCTCAGGAGCACCTCAGTTAGAGGTGGGGCTTGTGAGCCCTGCAGTTTGGAGGAGTTTTATGAGTTTACTTTGTTTCTCTTTGTTTTGTATTGAAGAAAATGAGAGCAGGAACTGTGGCTATAGACAGTGAAGTAACTAGAAGATTTGAAACATCCAAAAACTTGATGGTGAACTGTCTTCCCCGAGAAGGCCCACCAGAAAACCCAGTACTGTGGAGTATTTTCCTCAAGCTAGACCTTAGGAAATTGGATGGTCAGTCAGGTCTTAATAGAAGTCATAATAGCGGGTGAATCTGTTTATCTCTTCACGAAGCTGGTAATGTTAACGAGTTCTTCTGAACCTCCATTCTTGATGGGTAATGGCTGAGGAAAAATAGCCTAATTCTTAATGTAGGAAAGCGTTTAGATAACAGAATTGAAGGCAAGCGGCCTTTCTCCTTCTTAGGCCATAGTTAGAGCCTAGCAGGAAGCTGCTGTGGCTTGTTCTCGCCCACACTCTGCAGATACAAACAGAGCTCCAGCCCTGCACCCTCTAGCCCGCACCCTCCAACCCTGCACCCTCCAGCCCGCACCCTCCAGACCCGCACCCTCCAGACCCGCACCCTCCACCCCCGCACCCTCCGCCTCTGCACCCTCCACCCCTGCACCCTCCAGCCCGCACCCTCCAGCCCGCACCCTCCAGACCCCGCACCCTCCACCCCCGCACCCTCCACCTCTGTACCCTCCAGACCTGAACCCTTCACCCCCGCACCCTCGAGCCCTGCACCCTCCAGATCCTGCACCCTCCAGACCCCGCACCCTCCACCTCTGCACCCTCCAGACCTGGGCCCTCCAGACCCCGCACCCTCCAGACCCCACACCCTCCAGCCCTGCACCCTCCAGACCACACCTTCCTCCTTGTGCTTCCCAAAGATGATGAAGATGGCCTCTTGTCCTTTCCCGATCAAGCTCATGTTCCCTCGTTGCCTGGTGTTTGCCAGCTCAGGTACATTTCACCCGTTAACACTGTGCCAATGTTCTGGTCCTCTGATGCCACAGGCCCTCTGGTTTCCACTGTTGGAGGCGATGATGGCACCGCAGAAGCTGTGCAGTTCAGCGGCTCCTCCTCAGCACTGTGAAGGTAAACCCCTCAGAACCACCCTGGCCGGGCCCCTTGCCTCACCAACCCACGTTCTGCCTGCCAGGCCTGCCCCGCAGTGTCCTTTCCCAGTAACAAGCTCCTGTCATTCCCTGAGCAAGGCCCTTGTCACAGCCTCAGCCTAAGTAATTTATCTAGAAAATGTACAGTCTTTGCAACTGACACCAACTGTCAATTTTAAGATACCAAACACTAAGTTTCTGTGTAAGGTGACGGTTTCCCCCTAACTAAAAAGAAAAGCAAAAGTAGCCTTAGTGCTAACGTTTTGTTCCACCAGCCCTGAAGTCCTTGACCATGCAAGTTCTAAACAGCATGGCAGCGTTCATCGCCCTCCCGTCCATCTTGCAGAGAATCTTGCAGGTGAGCTCAAAGGGCCGGGGGGCTAAGTAACGATTGATTTCAGTTATTTTAGCAGTAAATGAGGCTGCGGCTTATATCGATGATGTTTTGGAATTACTTAAATTTCTAACTGACCTTGAACTGGTCTTGCGTGTTGTCACCCCCGTGGGTATGGCCTTACTTGACATTGCTTCCTTGGGTTCACATACGCATTTCCTATTGGCTGTAGCCCCTAGAAATAAGTGGTTACTTATTTCCAGCTGATCATAATACTTTCAGATTAAAAGAAAGAAAGTAAGTTCTCTAAAGATGAAGTGAGTGTAGGCGCCCTGAGTAACGATTGTTATTTCAGTTTTCTAGTTCATTCTAAAAATACTTCTATGTTGAAAACTCACCCCAGCTGTAAATCCTAGTTAGCCTTTTGTCCAGAGTTATTGTAAGAAACACTTTCTCCTGTTTTCTTTGCCAAAAAGACTTGAAACTTTCCAGCTTCATAAAAAAGAGAACACTAAAAATACTCATGAGATGTATTTTTAGAAAAACCTGTGAACATTCTTGGAGAGACAGCAGGAGTTAGACTTAGACTCACCAGGCTTTCTTCTCTCACTTTATGTACAGTAGACACACACACACACACACACACACACACACACACACACACACACACACACACAGTCAAGTATTGACAGGACACCCCTGGTCTGTTTTTACCCCATTTTAATGTCTGCACCAGCTCTCCTTCTAAGGTCCCTCGAGTGCTCCTTCCTGCATGCTCTGAGGCGTCTGGGCGTCCATCTGATGAACGGCCCTGCATGCAGCGGTCTCTGTCATCACAGAGTGCTCTCTCTGTAGGAATTTAGGGCTCAGGGTATTGCTCCACGGTGAAGCCCTTGCTTGCTTAGTGTGGGGCCCTTTGTGCATCACCAGTATTGAAGGGGACAAAAAACCGTGAATATTGTTTATGGGTTTCCTTTGTTTGTTTGTTTTGCATTTTGAGACAAGTTCATTGTGTAGCCCTTGCTGGCCTGGAACTCACTGCCACCCCCTGCTGGGATGAAAGGTGTGTGCTGCCACAGCCAGGAGTGCGCTACCATATTCAGTCCTTGGCAACTATCACTTACTGAGGAATTGTTCAAGGGAGACTATTTCCATGTGCTTATATCTCTTAGTCACAAGCTCTGTAAACATGTAAGTAACCCTCCATGAGGCTAGAAGACAGGGATCTAAGTCCCAAAGTGGGTTCTTCCCTGTATGCGCGTCGTCTCGTGGGCTTTAGCCAGACACTGTGCTATGTAACTATAACCAAAACCTGCCTTTTCCTTAGCAAAGCGTCATGTGACTTAAGGCAGACCTCTCTGTAGCCCTGTCATACTTTCTGCTTGCAGCACGCCTTAGCTCATCCCCAGTCAGGAGGGTGCTGTATTCGTAAGCTTACTTACACATCTTTGTTTGCTATAATAACTTACCCCTGTGTATGTATGAAGATTTTAAATCTTTTAAAGATACTTTTTTTTGTAACAGTCTCTTGATATAGAGAAGGCAGTTATACACATTTCTGCTGACAGGGCAGGTGAGCAGCTCAGTTGATAGCTTGTCTTGCATGCAAGAAGCTCTGGGTCCAACACCCAGCACCCAACACCGCCTCAAAACCTTGTGTGGAGGTGCATGCATGCATAGCCATCACCCTGAGGGGGGGGGAAGGGGCTTAGAAGCTCAAAGCAATCCTTGGCTTCAGAGCTAGTTCATAACCAGCCTGGGTTGCATCAGATCCCATCTCAGAAAAGTAAATAAAAATAAATCTGCTGACAAAGGAGAGACGCCGAAGGATAGAGAAGGTAAATGCGCACCCTGTCCTGAGTGACAGGCGTGGGCCACTTCCAGCGTCTCTGTTTCCTGATACACTTCAGCTATTACAACGTTTAAGCACTCCTCCATTTAAGTTTGTGTTTTTGAGGAACAAATTAGTTAACACGCATTAGGTTTTCTTACCCTGTTCACTGACTGCTTGTGTGACTGAACTGAGAGTCTGCCCCACAAGAGCTGTCATGAGAGAAAAGGGTCAGATCCCTCTGCTCACACAGGTCATCGTCAGGACCGCCTGCCCTGCCCTGAGTGACCAGGAGAACAGGATGGGCTGGGTCTGGAGGTTGGATGTGGTACAGGAGAGATGATGTCAGATGGTCACAGGGAGGATGAACTGACAGCATGAAGTATGTCCTCGTCCCAAGTTGAGGATGGCACAGGCCAGGGCACTGGATGTGAGACCTGGGCTAGAGCTGAAGACTGGGGAGGTGTGAGGACAGCAGGACTCCCAGGTGAGGCCCCATGGCAGGGCATGCAGAGCTTGCCTAGACCCGGAGGGTCACATCTTCTTTTCTAAATTTGTAGTCCCTCGGTGACATGGTAAGGATATTCCTTACGCTGTTTAGCATTATTAGTGAGATGTCTGTTTGGGAAGTTTGGCTCACTTTTTATCTGAGGTATTTGCTTCCATGTCTGTGAGTTTGAAGGGTTCTTTCTATATTTTGATAATGACCATGATCCTGTATATGTTTTGTAGATATTTTCTCCTATGCATCATATATTCGTGTATATATGATATGCGTAACTAAATGCTTGTCTTTCAGGTGCCACTGTGAGTAGTAAGCTATTGGTAAGACAGAAGCTGGGTTATGTACAATCCCTCTCAACTGTGCTTCTGTGTAATACCGCATCAGTTGACCTCCCAGGCACCTTTACAAAAGAATGGAATGTAGCTCACACTGTAGAACACCAGGCCATGTCATTCCATCCCAGAGAAGACCTCATAGTGTATGGCGTCCTGTGGCAAGGCCTTGGGCAGGAGGGAGTGACCAGAAGGCAAAGTCGATGCAGTTCTGTAGTCGCAGTGCTCAGGGGAGAGGCACGGGCTCTCTCGGAACTGCCTTCGTGCTGCTGATGTTTTCACTCTTTTGGTGTTACCTACAGTGATCCTTTACAGAGGCCATGACATCCCAGCATTTCCACTTAGTTGAGTGTCCAGCACATGAGGCTGTGGGTGATAAACCACACCCCATCCTTGAGTGCTTGTTTTTCTGTCCTCCGAACAGTAAGCTTCGCTTTTCTGGAGAGGAAGGTGCCCTGCTGGGCTTGCCTCAGCTTACTGTTCCTGAGTGAGAACAGGTCTGGCTTTGCATCTCCAGCTTTCTACTCTGTAACTAACATGAGTCGATATATTTTTCACGTTCGTATTAATCTAGCAGTGCCCCAGGGAGAAGGTATGGAGGGGGGTTTTTTAGACACATAGTTACCCCACACAACTGAAATAAGTTAATTTCCCAGAAGATGGGTCATGCTGAGGATTCTCAGATTGTCCTGATTGGTGCGTGTGTATTCGGAGCGATCCCCGGGGCCTGCGTTCTACAGATTCTCTAGGAACGTCAGTGGCTGGCGAGTGAGGAAGCGCTTAAGGAACACATGTTCATGTCAGTACACGCTTAGGTTAGAACGATATCGTTAGGTGGGACAGTCAGGTGGCTCAGTGGGGAAAGAAGTTTCATAACAAGCATGACAGTTCAGAACCCAGTAAATGTGGGAGGATAAAGCTAACTGTATAAAGTATTCCCTGGCCTCTGCACACATGCTGTGGCACACGCATTCCCCCCCCACACACACATACACACATACACATGCCCCCATCTCTCTGTCTCTCTCTCTCTCTCACACACACACACCCATATCACACAAATACATATGCATACATGTGTGTACACATACATACATACCCATCTCACACACATGCATGGACGTGAACATATGCGCATGCATGCATGCACATAGGCCTCCTATCACACACACATGCACACACACCTACACACATGTGCACACACACAGACCTCCCATTTCTCAAATACACACACATATACACACACATGCACAAACACAGGCCTCCTCTCACACACACATACACACACACACTCACACACATAGGCTTCTCATCTCTCTCTCTCTCTCTTACACACACACACACTGATAATAATAAATAAAATCAAGGAATTTTAAACAGACACTGCCATATAACTAAAGTCATTCTTGATTTCTAAGAAGGCTACTTCCTGGTTTCCTTCTGAGGAAGCAAGGAGCCTGATGTGTGCACTCTTTAATAGAGCCATGCTCAGACTTTAAGATAATGCTCAGTTGGGAAACAAATCACATAGACATGACAGAATAAGTTCCGGAACGCAGTAGGGGAAAGCAGCAGCCTCGTTTTTTTCTGGTGTTCTTTTGAAATTGTATGTGGACACCAAGTGTGTCTTCCTCTGTAGTTAACAGCAAGTTATAGAGAAAAATCTGCAGCTTTTTTTTTTTAATGAGAAGTAGCTGGATGCTGCGGAATAATTATGAGAGCTGGTGGCTGCTGAGTGCTGTCCTTGAAGCCTTGTGCTCGCCTCGAAGTCCACAATTGATGTGTTGCCTCAGCATGAGTAGTTTTGCTGGCTTCTCTCTTAAATTATGTATGCAAAAGCAAAATGTAAGAAGATACAGAAATGATCTGTAACGACATCTTCTTTTTCTCTGAATTTAACCTCTTAAGACATCTTTTCTCTTCAGTGTCTCTGATCAAACTCCAGAACCATTAATACAGTAGCACCTTGGTGGGCATGCTAGGGTAGATGTTAAATTTGATTTTTTTAAAAGATGTATTTATTATTATGTATGCAATGCTCTGTCTGCATGTACTCCTGCAGGCCAGGAGAGGGCATCAGATCTCATTACAGATGGTTGTGAGCCACCATGTGGTTGCTGGGAATTGAACTCAGGACCTTTGGAAGAGCAGTCTGTGCTCTTAGCCTCTGAGCCATCTCTCCAGCCCCCTAAATTCGATTTTTATAATATTGTACTATTGATTGACACTGTGGCTAGGAAGTGTATCTAATGGGAGCTTCACCAGAGCATACTTAAATAAGGAGAAAAGGCATTAAATTTATCTATTTTTATGCAAGGAAAATAAAAAGAGGAAGTTGTCTGGTGGATATGAGACTGACTGGCAAGTGGTTGCCTAGTACAAGGATCTTTAGCCCAGTGGTGTGATCTCCAACTGAGACGGAGACTCTTCTCTTAAGCTGACAGGACCTGCTCAAGATGGAGACTCTTCTCTTAAGCTGACAGGACCTGCTCAAGATGGAGACTCTTCTCTTAAGCTGACAGGACCTGCTCAAGATGGAGACTCTTCTCTTAAGCTTATCATTTAGTTTAGTTACCCATATTTTCCAGCAAAAATAAGGGGTTTTTTTGTTTTGTTTTGCTTTTTAGTATCTATACTTGGGAGGGCGGCATAAGTGTGGGAGACTATAAAAACGTGGCTTCTGAAGTTTTTAGATGCAGATTGCAGTCCTTTGGCATAATGGTTCTTTAATGGAGTTTGCATGCTCTCAGCCTCAGTGTCTTCATTCCCTGAAGGACGCCTGGGATAGGTACTCAGTGACCCTGCGGTCCTGTCGGGTTCCAAGAACCCCAAAGACACTAATGTCTGCACGTTCAAACCATTCATGTGAAAGCATGAGTTTGCATAGAACCTGCACATCCTGCCCACACATTTTGTTTGATTTTTTCTGTCTCTGTAGCCCAAGCTAAACTCAGTATCCTCCTCCCTCAACCTCCCCAGAACTAGAAACACAAGTTGCCTGGCTCTCCCTTAGCACACCTAGCACAGGGTAAATGATATGTAAGTAGTCGTGGTCAGACCATGTTGTTTAGGAAGCAGTTACAACACAAAAGTTTGTCTGTGTACAGACACAATCTGGTCTGTGCCTGGCCATGGGGTGGTGCAGGCAGCACACAGTGCTCTGCCCTGTGTTTGGCATATTCTACCCTTTAACAAGGAGCACCCACTTTGATCTTTGTTGTGTGCCTGGACTTCTCCACTTGACAAAATCATTTGTGTTATACATAACCTCATACTAGAGTGTGCTATGCTCTCTGGTAGCAATTCCTAAAACTGTAGTTACCAATCTAGTCAAAGATACAGTTTGAAGGGATACAAAATATGCTCTAAGATGGAAATTGCATAATACATTCTGGATAGAACAGTTTGTCAATATAGCATATACCTGCAGCCATAAAAAAAATGTCCTCTAGTCTGGACTTTCCCTTTCTGGAGATGTGCTCTTAAGAAAGAATCAGAGAATCAGACCAAGATTACAGTCATCAGCTTGCATAATGGTGAGTGGGGCTGGGAAGAGGAGGCCCCAGACATAACAGTCAGGAAGAACATTGTATTTTAACACGACTCATATTTGATGATGTCAGAGGGTATTCACAATATAACACTAAGTAAAAAAATAGATGAAATGATCAGATTGTATATGCTAAGAGATGCATCTTCTTCATCCTTCCCAGAAACCAGGCTGAGGGAGTAGCTGCCAAGCGCCAGGGTCTCTGGATGGGTGGGTTGCAGTTTGGAGGTTTTGAGGAGTTCTTGGTCCACTTGGTATTTAGGGGATTGTGCATAATAAATAAGCAGCTTGGCCTACATACTTTGAAAGGTAGTAGAGGGAACTTGGGGTTCTAATTAGCTCCAACTTTGCAGTATGGCTTTATTAGGGAGCAAACGCGATGAAAGCTGTTTGTCTCCAAAGCTGGGGGGATTAGTTGGTTAGAACCAAGAGATGACAAAATCTGGGTGCTGAGAGATGGCTGTACAGATCCTGGTGTCTTAGGTATTTTGGTTCTCATGCGGTGTATGAATCAGAAGGAGAGTCAGAGTTTAACACAGAGAGGCTTCTGAGAGGAGAAGTGATAAAAAGTAAGATTAGACTTGCAAAGAAGATGGTTGTAGAAGGGTCTTGGGTCACCTCCATTTTATTTTCCAAAACACTGGAGAGTCCAAAAGAGAAACAAATTAAGCATCTTTTGGAGACAGTTCCCAGAAGAACAAGTGTTTTGTGGCTGGCCTAGGAAGCTCACACCTGCAAGCCTGGCCCTCAGGAGGAGTGCAGCTTGACATCAGCCTGGCCTGTCTCACAGCTCCAAGCCTGAGCAAGAGTGAGGTGCTGTCACCGTGGAAGCAGCACCACCAGCCTAGCAAGCACTCCACGTGCTGTTAGAATGCCAACAGCCATAACTATTTCATTTTTTTTTTCTGAATAGGACCCAATTTATGGAAAAGGAAAACTTGGAGAAATCCAGGGCCTTGTTCTGGGGATGCTGGACACCTTTAACTATGAGCAAGTGAGTAAGCTTCTTGTGTCCTACTTTGTCTTAAGATAGAGGGGGAAAATCTTGTTTTTTCTTTTCTATTCTTTCTTTTCCTTTTGTTTGAATATTTTTGTCTTTGAAAATTACTACTTACTATAATAAGGTAGAGTGAGATGCATATGACCCTTTTACTACTTGTGAACTTAATTTATTCCTCCAGAGACAGAGAGAGAGACAGAGACAGAGACAGAGAGAGACAGAGACAGAGAGACAGAGAGAGATGGGGGTGGGGAAGAGAGAGAATATTGAAGTACAGACCAGTATTTTGTGTTCAAAATGGAAGTATGGTAAACTTTCTAGGAAAATGATTAAGTAAAAAAGTCTTTAATCCATATAAGGGCTCAGTATAGTTATAGAAAAATGGCAAGGTGAAATGACTTGTTCTGAAACATTGTTGCTACTGACTAAAGTTGTCATTAGTCTTCTCTTAGCTCCAAGTTGCTTATAGCCTTTAAAGTCCAGTTAGAGCCAGCTTGACTTTGTTCATTCTTTTCCTTGGGGAAAGTACCAAGTGCCATCTAGGTATGTTGATAAAGTCTCTGCTTTCTGTTAAAAATTTAGGAGTGACTCTAGGAGGCAGAGGCAAGCAGAGCTCTGTGAGTTCCAAGCCAGCCTGGTCTACAAAGTGAGTCCAGGACAGCCAGGGCTACACAGAGAGACCCTGTCTAAACAAAACAAAACAAAACAAAACAAAACAAAACAAAAAACCACAAAGTTTAGGAGTGAGGAGAAGAAAAGTTGAGTGGTAGAGTTTTTGAATGTTTTCCTTAGGAATCGAAGGTTTGGGGGTTTTTTTGGTTTTGTTTGTTTGTTTTGGTGATTTTTATTTTGGTTTGGTTTGGTTTTGGTTTTTCAAGACAGGGTTTCTCTTAAAGTCCTGGCTGTCTTGGACTCACTTTGTAGACCAGGCTGGCCTGGAACTCACAGGGATCCGCCTGCTCTGCATCCTGAGTGCTGGGATTAAAGGCGTGCGCCACCACGCCTGGCCTAAGAATTGAGGTTTTCATAAGACTCCCTACACTTCTCTCAGTGCTTGGCTGTGAGTCTCTGCATCTGTTTTCAGCCGCTGCTGGATGTAGCATCTCAGAACAGCTGTGCTAGGCTCCTGACTGTGAGCATAGCAGGGAATCATCAATGGTGACAGGGTTGGCTCTTTCCCATGGGGTCGGTCTTGGGTTGGGGCAGGCATGGTTGAACATTCCCCCCAATCTCTGCTCTATCTTTATCTCTGCACATCTTGTAGGCAGGGCACATTTTGGGTTGAAGTTATTGTGTCTAGGTTGGTGTTACCCTCCCTCCACTAGGAGTCCTGTCTAGTCATAGGGTGTCTTCTTCAGTCCCCCTGACCCTTGCTACTAGGAGTCTCAGAGTCACCCCAGAATCTTGTGGAAAAGTGAAGGAAATGAATAGAATGATCTGGGGGTGACAGGAGCTCCACAAGAAGATCAACAGGGCCAACAAACCAGGGTCCAGAGGGGCCTGTGGAAACTGAAGCACCAACCAGGGGCCATGAGTAGACTGGACCTCGGACCCTACACAGATGTAGCAGACGGGCAGCTCAGGCTTCATGTGGGCCCCCTAGTAAGAGAGCTGGGGCTGTCTCTGACATGGACTGGGTTTTTTATCACTATCCCCTGTTGGGGCTGCCTCCCCAGGCTCAGTCCTGATGCGACTTGATGAGCTGGGGTGGGGGCTCCCCTTTTGGAGGATGGGGGATGAAGGAAGAGGGAGGGAGGGTGGGACTGGAAGGATAGCAGGGAGGGGGCTGCGATTGGGATGTAAAGTGATAAATTAATTTTTCTCAAAAATTGAAGTTTTACCCCAGATGGCACAGTGGGATTCAGTGCCCCCACAGACACAGACCCTGGAAAGTGGAGTGTAAACAGAACTGGGGCGGCGGGGGGTGGGGGGGGCGGGGGTCTGACCCACTGTAGATGAGAGGAAGGCGAGACTAACTAAAAGAAAGCAGCATGCCTTGACAGTTAAGTAAAAGTTGTGCGTTTCAGGTAAAGTTAAGAGTTAAACTGTATAGCAAAGAGGTGGCCTGTGCCAGCTCTCCTTCCCTGACTACATGTCTCAGTGACCCGTGTGAAGGTTGAGAATCGATATGGTCTGAGCGCACTTCACAAGCATCGGCAGCCCTAAAGTGACCTAATGTGCTAGCTGCGAGATGTCTTAATGACAGGCGGCAGGGTCTCGAGCAGCTTCAAATGACTTTTAAGTGCTGATCAGAAAATGAGATCCCTGCCCAGGGGAGATCAGCACTGAATAATGGCCATTCGCTTCCCAAGGAGCAGGCATTGAAGCCCTCCCGTGCAGGGATCAAGGCTGCTCTTACCGCAGCCATCAGCCATCGAGATGCTGCGTAGATGTGGCCTTATCGAGGCATCTGAAAGCCCTCGGCACTGAGGTAAGCCACAGAAGGGCAGATCACACATCACTTAGGAGCTAATGGCAGACTTGAGCATTGTGACATCTGCATCCATTGTCACTGCACAGGAGGGTTCCTGACTGAGTTTGTGAGTCTGGATACTGGGTTCTCTCATCAGCTGCAGCGTGCTCCAGTTTCAGTGTGGTGTTCTTCACTAACCCCCATCTTTCATATTCTCTCTCTCTCTCTCATTCCCTCCCCCCTCAACTTCCGTAGACCTTGCTAGAAACAACAACCAGCCTTCTGAACCAAGATCTCCACTGGTCACTGTGTAACCTAAGAGCATCAGTCTCCAGAGGACTCAACCCCAAACAGGATTACTGTTCTATATGTCTACAGCAGTACAAAAGACGCCAGGAAATGGCTGATGAAATCATTGTCTTTAGGTAAGGAATGTTAACTCTCGTGGTCATAGCAGCCAAGCAGTAGTATGTGTGACCATGCAGCCCCAGTCGGCGATAAAACAGTGGGCAAGATGGGCAGAGTTCCTTCCCCACAGCCCTAACAGTCTGCACAGAGTGCAAATCGGGGAGATTAAGGGTCTCAGACAGGTGCAAGTCCTGCAGATCAGAGTTAAGGTGAAACTAAACACAAGACAGTAGGAGGAGAGGACGAAGTGTTGTTGGAGAGTGATGCTGTTAAGAAAGCACAGTAAGGGGATGAGAGATGGAGGTGACTGTGCAGAGCATCTGTATTCAGAGCAGATCCGAAAGCTGTGAGCATCTTGGTGGTGCATTGGATGTGGAGGTGGAAACCGGGTCTTTGGCTTGAGAAACTGGGTGAGCACGGTACTTGTCTGAGGAGGCCCCAGTGTAAGGAAGTGTGAGAACGGCAACTCTGTCCTGCAGGGTGTGACCTTGAGGGTGGCTCCAGGTTCTGAACAGGGTTATCTAATGCACGTACTCTCATCAGAAATCTAGAGCCATGTTGAGACTGGAACTAGACATTTAGGAACCAGGAACACACCAATAGTATTTAAACCCAATACCAAGAGAGGGGACATTTTACACACAGGTGGACCAAAGACCATTTGTTCAAAATCCGTGAGGAGAGGCAGAGCAGTATGACTCCAGAGTAAGACTTCCTGAGCTCAAGTGTTGACTCGGTCATGTGCTGACTCCGAGGCTTTGGACAAGTTAATTTTATCTGTTATAGATTGAGATAGTAACAGTGCCTACATCCTAGGGTCTGTAATCAGTCAACAAGTGCCTGGCATAAGTAAGTGCTTTGTAAACCCCAGCTGTGTGGGAAGATTGGCCGGTCTGGAGGTGAGTGAAGGAAGTGTTCTCAGCGTACAGAAAAAATATTCCTTCAAAAGGTGTTTGCTGAGAACCTGCTTTGTTTGTTTGTCAGTTTAATACAAACTAAAGTTATCTGAGATGAGGAAACCTGAGAAAATGCAAAATGCCCCTGTAAGATTGGCCTGGAGGCCAGCCCGTGGCAGTATTTTAATTAGTGATTGTGTTGTGGTTGGTACCACCCTTGAGCAGGTGGTCCTGAGTTGTATAAGAAAGTAGGCTTGGGGCTGGAGGGTGGCTCAGTGCTTAAGAGCACCGGCCACTCTTTCAGCAGCCCTGGATTCAGTTCTCCGTACCACATGGCAGCTCACAGCCATCTATAACTCAAATTCCAGGGGCTCTGATGTCTTCTTCTAGCCTCCATGGTATCAGGCAAAGCACCTGTACACATAAAAACAAACAAACAAATAAGTAAATAAAAGAAAGAAGGAAGGAAAGCAAGGAAGGAAGGAAGGAAGAAAAAGCAAGCACGCAGGCTAAGCAAGCCACGAGGAGCAAGCCGGCAAGCAGTGTTGCTCAAAGGCGTCTGCTTCAGTTCCTGCCTCCAGGTTCCTGCCTCCAGGTTCCTGTGCTGTTTTACCAGAGTGATGGAGTGTGGCCTGAGAGTTGTAAGCTGAAATAAACCCTTTCTTCTCCAAGTTTCTTTTAGTCATTGTCTTAGTTACTTTTTTATTTCTGTGACCAATGCAGTTTATAGAAGAAAGACTTTATTGGGGTTTACAGTTTCAAACGGTGAGTCCTTGATTAACAGGGCCAGAGCATTGGGGCAGCAGGGTGTTGGAGCAGTGGCCAAATGCTTACACAGTCATCTACAAGTAGGAGGCAGAGAGCGCCAACTGGGAGTGGCATGGCCATCTCCTCCTCTTCTTCTCCTCCTCCTCCTCCTCCTCCTCCTCCTCCTCCTCCTCCTCCTCCTTCTTCTTCTTCTTCTTCAAGACAGGGTTTCCTGAGAGCTGGGATTAAAGGCAGGCGCCACCACATCTGGCAAGCTTTTGAAATCTTAAAGCCCATTCCAAGTAACACATCTCGTACAAGGCCACACTCCCTAATTCTTCCCAAACAGTTGTACCAACTAGGGACCAAAGCATTGAAGTACATGAGCCTATGAGGGCTGTTCGCATTCAAACCATCACAGTCATGGTGTTTTATCACAGCAATAGAAACCCTAACA
Source organism: Acomys minous (assembly GCF_964271855.1). NCBI lineage: Eukaryota > Metazoa > Chordata > Mammalia > Rodentia > Muridae > Acomys > Acomys minous. The sequence goes on along the minus strand of NC_140492.1, from coordinate 69,783,800 downwards.
AAGACACTACTGTGTACCAGGTCTAAGGAACAGTATGAACACGTGGGTGAAATGAGAAACAGTGATAGCTACTGTGGAAAAAAGGATAAGACATGCAGAGACAGACAGACGTTTAGAGGTTAGGTGGTTTACACAGCATGGTTAGGAATGCCTCTCTGTTAATATGACTTAACAGACAACTTTGAAACTTAATTAAAATGTAATTACTGATTACATTAATAAAAATAAAATGGTATAGAGGTTGGTAGCTACTAATGTATAGAGAACAGACGGGGAGTGCCTCCCTGTTTAAATGATGTTTGAGTGCTTTTAAGACACAGGGAAGTGGCTGCCTAACATATGGGTGTGCTCAGCCGAAGGTTGTAGATATGGAGGCTGTCAGGCAGCATCCAGCCTGGCATACTTCAGGGGCGGTGAGTGGGTAGCTGAGCAGGTCTGAAGGGATGCCCAGGGAAGAGCAAAAGCCGGACTTGGTTCTGAGAAGGCTCTGGGTAGTTTGAGGTTGGGAGTGCTACATTGAGGGTCAGTGATTGCTGTGTTGAGAACAGAGTATGGAGGGTCAAGGGAAGAAGCAGAGTGGCCAGGAAGCCTGCGTCAGTAGCCCATGTGAGAGATGGCCAGTGCAGTGGGTAGCAGAGGACTAAGAAGTGAGGATTCTGGAAGCCATGTGCAGGCAGAACTGATAGTGTTTGCTTACAGGTGCGCTTATCATGTGCAAGGGGGAGAACAGTCAGGGGCGACTCCAAGGTTTTGCCCGAGAAACTGGAAGAATGTAGTCGCTGTTATTGAGATGTAGGCGGTTAGATGAAAGTGTGCAATCAGAGTTCGGTTAGCGGAAGCTAGGAACTTGGGTTCGGATGTGTTAAATTAAGAGTCCTATTGGGTACTCAGAGTAGAGTTCTCAAGGAGACAGGACTGATGGGAGAAGGCTGGGAGTCAGGAGCCTGGGCATTGTAAAGGTTTGGAACTGGAAATAATCAGTGAGGGAGCAGGGCTAGGTAGAGGAAAGACAGACGTGCGAGAAACAGGTTCTATGCAGAGAACCAGCACTGAGTAGGGAAACCAGACAACAGGAGGGGAGGTGCTGCCTTCTAGACTCAGCCAGGCTTTCTGGTTAGAGAAAGGGGGCCAGAAATGACCACCAGTGGCATCCTCGGTCCCCAGCCTCTGGAGTGCCTCCTTAGGAACAGTGCTAAAGCTTTAGAGCGTGGCACTTTGTCAGTGTCCAACTCAGTCTGCCTAGAATATGGCCAGGGCGCTCATGCTATTACAAGCTACTGTAATAATTATTTTTCCTAATTATTTTTTTAAAAATCTACCTGAAAATTACCATCAGAATGCTGTAGTTTGAGGATGAGCTTTGGCCCAGCTCAGCTTCTGCAGCCTGGAGGCTTGACTGCTCACAACTCAGGAGGTCAGATAGGCAGGACTCGTTGCTCAGAAGGGGAGGGCATCAATGAGCTCATGGCCCCTTCTGGCTCTTGTCCCTGAGAAGCCAGCCACTAGTTCAGTTGAGATTTTTTTCTTTACCACATACAAGTATACCCTAATCATAGTTCATGTTTGTGGAAAAGTACAAATTGTTCCTGTTCATTTTACAGCTGTGGCCATTTGTATCACTCGTTCTGTCTACAAAGCAAGGAATGCACCCTAGAAGTTGAGGGTCAGACAAGATGGACATGTTACAAATGCAGCTCAAGTAACAAAGCAGGCAAACTCAGTGAGAATCCTTCTGAAAGTAAGAAGGCACAGATAACCTCGTCACAGGTAAGAGTCGGCTCCTGCTGCTGTGACAGCCTGTTTGCCGTGGCCTGTTTTGTGAGTTCCCATAAGCCTCCGGTTTATGGAGACTGAATGTGCGCCGTCTCCTGCTTAGTCGTGTGTAGCGCGAGAGCCTGTCCTCTCTCCTCAGTGCTGACAAACTGGAGAAACCTCTTCTGCCCTTGAGAAGCTTGGAGCCCAGGTTGGCATCAGAAAAGATAGGTACACTGTTCGGGTCCTCTGACCGAGTGGTGGGGCAGCGAGGATAGACAAAGGAGCGCACGGCCATGGGCGCATGTCTTCTTTTCCTAAAGAACTTGGTGCAGAGTGTCCACTTCAGAAACGTTTCGCTGCCCGTGGAGACCGAGGGACTGTATGAGTTATATTTCTTAAAGAGGCGCTGGAGCAGGGTGCTCTCTGCTGCTCCGTAGTCTGTGGAGAGCACAGCCTGACGACAGAAGGGGTAACGTGAGGGGTCAGTCGGCCTGCAGCTGGATGACTGAACTGTGGCACAGTTGCTGCTGCTCGCTCTGTCCTCCGAATCACACAACCCAGCTCACCTCCATCTCTAATAGGGAACGCTGGGGCCTGTCACCCACTTGGTTTTATCCATTTTCACTGGAGCCCTGAAACAAAGCGAGGATGATCTCATCATGGGCTCCTCCCCCATATAACGAGTTAACGTATCTGTTCTCAAGTGACAGGAATTCCATTCTTGTCATTAATGTTTATATTTGCCCAGTTTCTATTGAGCACTCTCTAACGTTATGTAGGTAAGCGTGTCTTGTGGGAGTCATAGTCAAGAATTACAAGGAGAGTTGGAATAATTGTTCTCAGCTCTTTAAGTCTGTGGTACCTTCCTAACTCCAGTCCTGTCAGTTGTCTGGACAGCAGCTAACTGCCCAGCCATTCAGTGCTCTAGCCACGCAGAGGTAGACATGCCACAGCTCGAGGGTCAAGCCCTAAGATGGCCCTCATGTCATATGACAGTCTCACCATCCTAAGATGAGGTTGAGAGAGCTGAGCATGGCAGGCCCCAGTCTCTGGGCACCCCGCTGTCGCAGCCTCTTCAACACCCTCACCAGTCCAAAAGCTTGGACAGCCTGACATTGACAATCCATGATGTAGTCAGGGTCCATTAAATTATTGTGTGTTTTGTGACTGAGCTCACTGAGGGGGCTCAGTCTCCAGCCCCCTCTCCTCTCTAGAAGTAACTTGGCCCCTAGTGTAACCTTCCTGGCAACCAGCGCGCATCCCCAGCTTCCAGTCATCTCATTAGCATACAAAAGGGGTTCTCTCGGAGGAGGCCCCAAAGTGGTTTGGTTTTTAATTTTTATTTATTACTTAAATGTATTTATTTATTTGTGTATGAGTGTATATACGTCTACATATCATGTACATGCAGTACCCAGGGAGGCCAGAAAGGGGGGATTGGGTTTCTTGGAATTGGAGTTACAGAAGGTATTGGCCGCCCTGTGCTGGGTGCTGGGAATTGAATATGGTCCTCTGGAAGAGCAGTCAGTGCCCTTAGCAGCTGAGCTCCAGTTCCAAGATTTTTAAGAGCTCTTTGTCAGGCACCAGGGACAAAGGCCAGTTGTCTGTGTTCTTATTGCATGGCAAGTACGTACAGATGGACCATGCCAGAAGTACAGAAAATGAGTGTGCCTGCATCACGTGCACGGAATCATGGGAGGTCGCCTCAGCTGCCCCTGCAGGGGACTAAGTGGGCGTGTTGGGGGATAAGATACGCAAGTTCAGGCGCAAAGGTAGGTAAGGAGAGGAATGAGGCAGCCATCAGGAACACACGTCTGCTCCAACAGAAGAGGTGTGCCGTAGAACATTAGCATGGTTGGGTGTAGAGCTCCCCCACAGGTGTCACCTCTGTCACAGCCCCCACCCCCACCCCCCAGTCTCTCCTGGGATGCAGCCTCTCTCTCCACCTCCAAACCCAGAAGCTTCCGCTGAATTCATTGTATCTGGCTTTGCGTACAGCATGTGAACCAGGAGTGGGACTCACCCTTCCGTCCGCCTGCTGCTCGTCACTGAGTGGTCTTCCTACCTCAGTGAAAAGCTGGTTAGCAATACGCTACACTTACTTTTGGCTCCAGTGACAAATACATCATCTGTTTTCTAGTTCCATTGGTTTATAGGAAATTTGGCTGCAGAGTTCTGTGAGGCCTTCAGCCTTGCTCTTATTGCTAACACTTGACATTCTATTTCAGCTGAGTTTTGCTACAAAGTTTTTAAAACAGATAAGGTTGCCTATGAGTAAGAAAATACATCTGTAAAGAAATATATAAAAGTAATACTAGCTAGTTATAATTGACCAAAAAGATTCCACTGAAAAGAACAGTAAAAGCCCTTGTTACCAGCTCCATATGGTGTAATTTCAGCAAGGAGCTGCCAAGGCAGACGTGGTTCTTGAGTTCAGAGCGGATGGTTTGGGACACGAATGGTAAACAACAGCTAGTCCAGGGCATCACCCAGCATGTCCCCGGAATAACGGATTACATCAGCATCCCAGCTTTCAAATTTTGTGTAGCTAAAAGCAGCAAAGTGTACATCTTAAATACTGCTTACCACTGGGATGGTGTTCAAGGGCAATGGAAAAATTTAAGTAGTAACCATCAATCCACAGTATGGTGGTTTTCCCTACACTTCACTGTCTAAGTATTTTACTTTCCTCTGAAGATCTGTCCTTCCTGGTTAAGTCTGTCCAGAGGGCATGGCAGGAGCCACTGGGCATTCACCTGCTCCTCTCTGGACATAGGATAGTTGAATGCGTTTGAAGTATCCCACTGCCCCGGAACACTGCCCTACCAAGCAACGTTTTCTTTTTTGGGAAACATGGTAACTGATACTTAATTCTCCAGCTTCTGACTCCAGCCCAAGTTCATGCAATACTTACCTCCAAACCTGTGGTCCTGGCAGGTCAAGTGCTGCCTCCTGCTGCTGTTCATATGTTAAAATCACTAGCCAGCCCAGTAACGCTGACATACTAGCTGTCTTCCAACAAACCACACGAGCGTGACGGGAGTCATCTCCAGAACACCTGCTTCCTCCTGGAAAAAAGATTTGGCCCTGTAAAGCCCAGAGAGATGCTCCAAATGCCTTTTCTTCCCTGAGTCCCAGCAGGCCGCAGGGCTGATGTCATCCTGGTGGTTTGTCTCCTTTGCTTTGTTTCTCTACACAGGAGACACTAGTTTCAGTTGCCACACCCAACAACTACATAGTATCTCAGTGCAGTTATTCATGTATTGATATAATATCAAATAACTTAAGTCTCATGTTTTTTTGTTTGCTTTGTTTTGTTTTTCAAGACAGGGTTTCTCTGTGTAGCCTTGGCTGACCTGGACTCACTTTGTAGACCAGGCTGGCCTCAAACTCACAGTGATCTGCCTGCCGTTGCCTTCCCAAGTGCTGGAATTACAAGCATGCACCACCACACCGGCTTCAGTTTCATCTTAATTTATTCATTTATTAAATTCAAAGTAACAAAAGTACAAGATTAAAAAAAAAAGATTGACGACTGGAGAGATGGCTCAGAGGTTAAGAGCACTGTCTGTTCTTCAAAAGGCTGTGAGTTCAATTCCTAGCAACCACATGGTGGCTCACAACCATCTACAGTGAGATCTGGTGCCCTCTTCTGTTTTGTTTTTCTTTATCCTTTGTCTCTTTGTTGTTGTTTTTCTTCTCTGTGGCATGTGTGCTCCACCTGTGTATGTCTGTGTACGTGCCTGCCTGTCCTGGTGCACACAGGAGGCAGAGAACAACCTGGGCATTGACCCTCTTCTCCTTTGCTTGGGACACTGTCTCTTGGGCTTTATCCTCTGTGTGCCCAGCCTGCAGGCCTGTGACCTCACAGCGATCCTCCTGTCTCTGCCATCCATCTCCTCATAGGGTTGCTAGGACGAGACACTCACTCCTTGTGCACAGCTTGTGTTGACTTGGGGTTCAGAGCCAGGACCTCATGCTTGCACGGCACATGCAGAGGTGTGTCTGCAGCCAGGGTTTGACTTTCTTCAGAACAGATAATAAGTTAGCAGCAGATTATCACATTCCAGAAACATTCTTTTAAAACTTCAAAAAGTTAAGACATTTAGACATTAAGAGCTTTATAACATATTGTTCAAAATCAGCCCTTACCGTAGGGACCCAGCATCTAACTACCAAGAGCTTCCTGTTCACGCACACAGAGAGGACTGTGCACATTTAGGGGTGAGTGCACAAGCTTCTCTTTGGTATTGGGCTTGGCCTCATTTCTCTGTTCTCAGTGGTGAAATGTGTCTTGTCTTAGAGGATGAATTCACAAACAGTGTTAGTGGGCAGAACTTATAACCTCCAGATAATTATTCAGTATGTGATGTTTGGGTTCTCTGGACACTGCACACTGCTCATTTATTCTGAATCCCCACAATGCAGTAGAACTGCAAACCAACTTGCTGTTTAGTAAAATCAGAAGCTTGTTTTTATTTGTCCATCTTTAGGAAGTATTAGCTCTCTGCTATAAAAAGGCCAAAATTAAGACACGCATACTAAAAATGAGGCCTCAGTGTTTGGTAATAGCAATATTTCTCAAAAAAGTATCTTCCAATTGAAACTCACAAAGCAAAGGAGGGTTCATGTGACGCAGAAGGACATGGAGATGATTGGTGATTCTACTGTAAGTGAAACTTCGATAACAGAGTGGCCATTTGTCAGTTATCTGGTTATACTAAAGTACTAAGTGTCCATTACTCCAGCCAATATTTAATATGTACCTACCTTGGGCCAAATGTCTTTCTTGGTACAATAGCATGCATGGGTTTGGTTTGGTTTGGTTTGGTTTGTTGTTTGCAACAAGGTCTCATTAGGCCCAGGCTGACCTTGAACTTGCTGTGCAGCTAAGGGCCTTGAACTTCCATTTCCCACCCCTACATTCCAAACACCAGGATCACAGGTGGATGTCACCGTGCCAGGGTTTGTATGATGTTGGGGATCCAACCCAGAGCTTCCTGTGTGTTAGGTAAGCACTTCCTGTGTGTTAGGTAAGCACTTCCTGTGTGTTAGATAAGCACTCTACCAGCTCAGCTGTATCTCCAGTCCCTGTAGTGGGTGGGTAACCAGCAAGAGAGCGAGAGGGTGCTTAGGACAGCAGTGTTCAGTTCTCAGTTGTCATAGGTGCACAGTCGACGTGAGTGGTGAATAGAATGTTAGAAGGTGAGTAATTTGGGTTGAACAGTAATTTGCACTGAATATATTTTACATATATATTTTTTTTTCCCATCTTCCCACTCGTGGTGTGTGGGGGGTACAAACTGGTGAGGAAGGCATGGTGATGAATACATTTGGTTTAGGAAGCACTGATAGTTTTGAAGCAAGGGGGGTTGATGCAGCTCAGTGACCGTGCTGGGGATGGAGCTGTGTCTATTACCTGCCTGTCTGCACCTCCTCTCCGTATCTGTTGTAAGGACTGGTGTAACATTTCCACCAGGCAGCAGAGACGTGTGCCCAAGACACCTAAGAATGACGTTAGTGCAGAAAGGATCTTCAGCCATTGCCATAACTAAATTTTTGATGAAAATATAAAGTAAGAACTTAAAAATTCTACTGCCCAAGAATGTAAAAATACTTATCTTACCAATGTTCAAAGAAGTGTAATTGAAATAGCAATACATCTTTGCTTTAGCTTACTAAGCTAGCAGGTTCTTAATAATGCTTACTAAGCTGCACACATTGAAAATACTCTTTTTGTGAATGCATGTGTGAATGTGTGTATATGCTTGCAATTGTGTGTGTGCTTGCATGTGTATGTTTGCAGTTGTGTATGTGTTTGTGTGTGTGCATGTGTGTATGTGTGTGTTTGTGTTTGCATGTGTGTGTGCATGCATGTGTATATGTGTGTATGTGTTTACGTGTGTGCATGTGTGTATGTGTGTGTTTGTGTGTTTGCATGTGTGTGTGCATGCATGTGTATATGTGTGCATGCGTGTATGTGTTTACGTGTGTGTGTCTGTGTGGGGCCTGAGTCTGTGGATGTGGTGTACCTGTGTGTGGAGGCCACAGGTTGCTGTCCTGTCTGTTGTCTTCCTCATCTTCTGCTTTTCACTGAGGCGACATCATGTGCTGAGCTGTAGCCCCAGTCCAGCTGTTCTCGCTAGCAGATCCTGTACACCTATCCTATCTCTGTCACCTGATGCCTGAGGTTATGGTCACGCCTCCATGCCTGCCCAGCTGGGATCTGAACTCTCACTTTCACACTAACATGGAAAGTGCTTTTTCTCTTGAGGCATCTTCTAGACCATGTGTGTATTCATATCTGTAAGTGGTATTGCCAAGTTGGTGTGTTAATGGCTAAATCCATGGTCCATGTGCTGGTGGCAGCTAGAGTCACGTAGGGTCATGAGCTGAGGTCCTGCTCTTGGGACTGAGACCTGAGGAGAGGTGCTGAGCGAGCTCAGCCCCCACTCGCTGGCAAGCAGAGAGCCAAGAAAACATGTCAGAAGGAGGATGCAGAACCCATCGACAGCTTTTAGCCCAGAAATGATCCAGGAGATAGAATTAATGGGGACATTTAAAGTTATCATAGTGTTTATTCCATATGCTCAAAAGCTACAGGAGGATCCAATATATTGACTAGAGATAGGAAAGTTAGAGAGTGTCAGCATCTGGAGACTAAAATGGCAGCATCTAAACTGAAGATGAGGTCACCAACAGAATGGTTAGTGCGTGGCATTGCATAGCAACAGAGTGGAGGACACCCGAGGGCCGGCTGCTGCTGAGAGAACATGAGCCGTGGTGGTGTGTTGCACCGTAGCCTCAGTGTGAATGAGCCTAGCGGGCCCCCTAACCAAATGGTCGCGTGAGATTGGTAAAAGCTATTCATAACTTGCTGTGGCTCAGGTCAGGTTCTGCTGTAGGGTGAGGTTTGATACGAAACCATGGCGCTTTGTTTTGTATTACTTGGCTAGCAGTCCTTTTGGATCCAGAGCTTGTGGGGTTTAGGGAAAAGGTTTTGGAGACTATCTGTCATTCACTTCTGCAGATGCTGTGCTCTCGAGGCACGGGGCTGCAGACACCAAACAGGTGGTCACACTGAGTGCCAGGGGCTATATACTTGGATGCTTATGACAGTATTTTTAATATTTAAAAATTTGAAAGGAACCAAAATATCCTAGTATCTCACAGTTGGTTAAATTAGTTATAGTACCTCTCTGCAACAAATGAACTTTGTAGCAATGGAAAATACCACACTGTAAAAAATATTGTCATAGGGAACTAATGATTAATGTTCAGTGTGTACATCGCAGGAACGTGACTGCAGGTTCCCTGCTGTGGGGTTTGACTGCTTCTGTTCTGGGTTCTAGCTTCCCATCAGTGCGTTTATATTCCTTCTAATATAGTCAGAAAAGCCAAGCTTTTCAAAGAAAGTGATGCTACTCCCGTTTTGCTTCCGAGTCAGGGATTGCTTTGTTAGTAGAGCTCACAAAGGCTCGGCTCGCTCAGCGTTATTAAGGCCATCACTCAGCCTGTCATCATATCCCCAGATCTCTCTGTGCACCTGGATGCACAGCCGCGCTGCCTGGGGCATTTCCAGGGGAATCTTTTTTTTTTTTTTTTTAAGTAAGGCCTCTCTCTGGGGCTGCTAAACTTCCTCTGTTGCACATCAGAGGCTCCCAGACTTAATCTCAAGAGAGCAGGCTTCTCTGGTGAGTCATCCACCGTGTCTAGTTCCGCGCTCGCTTTAAAACGTCTGCGGGTCCTTTCATGAGGTCATTTTTTAAGCTTAAATATCTACTTTCCTTTGAAAAATCTATTTCTTCCTTTTCAAAAAGAACATAGCAGAAGTTAAAAATGGATTGCTTTTTGCAAGCTACCCCATATATCTGCTGTGCTTTCCGGACTACGTCACTCCAAGGACTGTCAAGTCCAGTTCGTGTAGACTTTTTGAACCTGACAGTCTAGACACAGCTGGCATTTTTTACCCTTAATCTGTGTCATGCTTTCCGAACTTCCTAAGAGTCACGTGATGTCACGGCTCTAGAGATGGTGGGAGCTGGGGAAATGGAGCCAATAAGTGAGGCGGGCTAAAGGCTCGTGCCACAGCCAGCTTTATTCAGCGCCTCGGACAAACGTACTCTGAGGGTTAAGAACAGTCACCTGAATAAAGTTCCCATGAGTTCACGCTGTGTACAATCAGAGACAAGCCACACTTGCCAGAAATGTCTTTCTATGGATGCACAAAGGATAGGTTAAACATTGAGTCGAATAACCGCAGCAAATGCTAACGAGTGCTCTGAAGTAAACTCACCTCTCAGCTGCGCCTGGAGGAGCACAAGACCGATTCCGTGTTTAAAGGAACCAGGTCTCTACAGTCTTGTCTTGTGTTCATGGAGAGCGCTCACAGTCACTCACGTTCTCCTCACACGACTCCATTCCTGGACCGTGTTCCAAAAACATGGCAAAAGTGAGAAGGCGCTCCTGCTTCCACGGTCGTGTGACAGTAGTGACCACACCCTCATGGTGCTCCACTCCACGGCAGGCTTCCCGGCCTGGGGGACCCTTGGGGGGGCTCCGTGGAGCATGTGGACTCAGCGCACTTCCTTAGACTGCTTCTCCATCATTTGGATGCAGAACCTGGGATCAGCCGGCCAGCCTTCAATAATTACTATGTTCTGTTTATAATCGATATTGTCTATTCCAGCTTCACAGGTGGGGTACTAATATGTGCTAGAATTCACTGCTGGATTTGAAATTTTGTTCTATAAGAAATTTAATTTCTTTAATAGCTACAAGCTGTTTGTATGTTCTGTTTCATAGTGCTTGTGTCTCTACTTAAAAGGTCTATATTTGAAGAAATATGTCCTTTAGATTTAATTTATTATCAATTTTGTTGATATTTTCTTTTTGGAGATTTTATTTAATTTTCTCAAAGAATGTACCACAAGAATCTATAAGTAATTGTTGGCAGACTTTTGTATTAAATTCAGTATTATTAAAAAATAATTATATTTCTATATAGCAGCAAAGACCAATTATACTTTGACTACTTAACAGTCCAAACTTAAAGAATATTTTATCTTTTAAGGGTTTGAAGTGATTTTATGCATGTCAAATCCATAAAGGGGTAAATATCCCTTGTTGCCAAATAACATTATATACATGTATGAAATTGTCAGAGAAAATGAGGGAAGAAAAAGGTAGTATTCATTGTTCGATCGTATTTATTCCACTTTTCCTTGCTGAAATATAAAGAAACTACAAAAATTTGTAGAGGCAGGGGTTTCCATTGTAAACCACGAAGGAACTGTCAGAGCTGTAATTTTGTCCTTTTTGGCATTTACCTGCCATCGGGTGCTCCCACCGTGGCCCTTTTAGTATTGATAAGCACAGAGCAAATTGCAGTGTATCTTAATCATCACACAGACACTGCTGGAAAAGAGATCATCAGCACAGGCTGACGTATTACAGTTTGAATGAAACCAGCAGGGCTGTAACTGCTAAGCACTCTAACTCTTAGTATGTATGAATCTGTATTGGATTTTGGGTCTCCACAAAAGGTAATTGAAGAAAACTCATCTTTCATTTAATTCAGCGCCTTAGGACAGGGCTGGAGAGACAGCTCAGAGCTTAAGGTCCTGAGTTCAGTTCCCAGCACAACCGACTATAATGAGATCTGGCGCCCTCTTGTGGCGTGCAGGTGTACCTGCATCCAGAATACTGTATAAAAATAAGTAAATCTTTAAAAAAAACCAAAGAAAAACTTTGGACAAGTTATCTTAGGTATGTGACAGGCTCACGGTCTCAGTGACGTAAAATAGAAAGCAGCTCTTTTGTAGAAACTTAACAACATACTTTAAGAGGCTCATTTTCATATATGCATCTTCCGTTTTTTCTCTCTGCCAAGGTATTAGATAATGTAGCAGTTAAAAGCCTAAATCCTAGGGACAGGCAGCTTGAATCTGTTTGGAGAGCACTTCAAAGCACGCCATCTTCCCCAAACACTTTACTTAGTTTTCTTATCTCTGAAATGTGTAACGGAAGCCACACTAGAAGAGGCAGGGTAGAGTAAACAGCATCGGGCCCATGGTGAGTCTACTTTGGTACTTGGCACATAAAATCTCACAATATGTTACATGTTTCCTTTTCTGCATATAAGTAGTAAGATGGTGTCTTAGTGACGTTTTTGTTGCTGTTGTAAAACACCACAACCAAAAGCAATTTGGGGAGGAAAGGGGTTGTTTCCTTTCACAGCTCTCGGGTCACCGTCCAGCACTGGGGGAGGTCAGGGCAGGAACTCAAGGCAGGAACCAGCCATGGAGGGATGCTGCTTACTGGCTCCTCGTGGCATGCTCAGCCTGCTTTCTTCTACAACCTAGGACCTCTGCCCAGGATGGGCATCATTAGTAGTCTGGGCCCCCTCACAGCAAATGATTGACAGGCTTGTCTACAGGCCAGTCTTAGGGAGGCATTTCTCTCCTGTGATATTCCCTCTTCCCAGATATGTCTCAGTTTGTGTTATGTTGACCAAACACTAAACAGCACAAATATGTAAGTATTAAGGCATAATTGTAGCTACATCCCTTATGTCTCGTAAAGTGGAACTGCTCACTTTGAAATCTACATATATATACACATATACATATACATACATACATATATATATATAATTCCTAAGCACTCCACAGACAGAGGACTTGTCTGTATAGGTACTTGCTTTTCAGGGCGCTGACTGTTCTTAATGCGAGCTCTGGAAAATGCACTCAGCTTTCAAAATCCTCAAGGACGCTCCTGCTCCCTGGGACACTTGGAGTTGCTTAGATGCAGTAATCTTGTTCCGTGTGCTGGGGAAATTAGGTTATGACTTCCAGCCTCCAGCATGAGATCCTGAATCACAATTTCACGCATACACACCTCAGAAGTTATACTATAAAATGTGTGTGCATGGGCGTGCACGTGTGCGTGTGTGGTTGCTTGGGGACTCCAGCTTCAAGTATTAAATCGCAGCGCAAGCCGGTCGCCACACTCTTGTGGGAGGCGTTGTAGTCACAGTCACCCGATAACTTACGCATTTAATTTGGTTCTTTGTCATGTCTTATTTCATATTTCTGTTTTGTATCTTCTTTCTTTATGCCATTCGACCATTTCTAGCTCATTTTGGCTACAACTTGAATTGGTTTCCTGATTGAACCTAACTTAACTCACAAAACTGCAGCCTTCATTTGCTCACAGCCGGCTGTGTCTCCAGACTTGATTTCCAGCCAGTGCTGGTCTGTGCTGGCTCTTGTTCATGTTTAATGTGACATTTTTATTCTCTGAGAAATTCATATATGCATATGATGTGTTTTGATCATATTAAACCCCAACCCCTAATCCTTGCCACCCCCTCCTCTCTACCCCCTCCTCTCTGGCCTCTTCCACATTTATCTCTTTTTCTTACTCTTTTTTTTTGTTTTGTTTTTTTGTTTTGTTTTTTGTTTTTTGAGACAGGTTTCTCTATGTAGCCTTGGCTGTCCTAGACTCACTTTGTAGACCAGGCTGGCCTCGAACTCACAGTGATCTGCCTGCCTCTGCCTCCCAAGTGCTGAGATTAAAGGCGTGCGCCACCACGCCCGGCTATCTCTTCTTTTTTTAAATAACCCTCCAAGTCCAGTGTGTCCTGCCCATATACTCCTGCCTGTGGGACCATCCACTGCAATGTGGTTAACATACCAGGGGCCACATCTTTAAAGAGAACCGATGCTGCCTCCTCCAGAAGCTCTCGGCTGTTGGCAGCTTCTCAGTTGGGGGGGTGGGTCCTCGTGAGCCTCTGTCCAGTGCTTGTTGGCGTGCTGACGAGGCTGGCCGTGCACAGGCAGCCACAGCTGTCAGTTCGTGGGTGCAGTAATCCTGCTGGGTCCAGAAGACACAGTTTTGCCCTGGTTCTCCGTGGCCTCCTCCGACTGTTATTATTTCTCTGCTCCTCTTCCGTAACGGTCCCCGCGCGTTGGGTGGGTAGTGGTATAGCTATCCCATTGGCTGTGCTGAGTTTCTGTGCCAGCTGCCACTCACTGCGCAAAGAAACTTCGGAGACTCGGCCCAAGAGCTGCACTAAAGTGTGGGTAAGGGGATAAGAGTTTAGAGGGACGTTTGATGGAGTGTCCACCCAGACAAGTAACAGTAAGGGTCCTTCCCCAGGTCCTGTGGGCTCCCAGACTATGGCTTCTTAGTCAGACTTAAAGTACCAAACATGGCTTTCCTCCTGCAAAACAGGCCTTGACTCTAATTAGTAACGGACTGGTTACCCCCATACCGTCCACGCGCCCACATCTGTCATTGTTGTAGCTCACAGGGTTCACAACTGGTAAGGCTGCTGCTGACACCGCCAACCCCAGTGGCCTTCATAGCATCTCCTGGTACCGGGAAGGCAGGCCCCATGCCCCGTGAGCAGTGCCTGTGGGTCTTACCAGCGTGTCCTAGCGGGAGCCAAGAGCAGCCTGCAGCACTGGCCTGTATTGTTCAGGTGTCTCTGCGTTTTATTGTTTCCTTCCTTCTACTTAGTTTGGGTTTTTATCTTAATCCTCTTTTTAAGTTTCTCAAATTTGAAATGCAGATTCTTGGTCTTAAGCCTTTTTTGGCTATAAAGTTCTTTAAACCAGTGATGTAGCTGTATTCTGCAAACAACCTAAGTGTTTTTAATGTGACAATTGACATAAACTATAGAAACTGTGTGTCAGCTTGAGGAATATACAAATGAAGTGAAGTCTATCACCGCACTCAAGGTCATGCTCCTGCCTCCACCCAGCAACACCGAGAACTTATTCCAGCCACTGGCAGACACTCACTAGATCTCCGTCACACCAGGTTGCTTTGCGTTTTCTAGGATTTTAGTTAGATAGAGCTGTAAGCCTTAGGCACCTTTTGTCTGATTCACCTACACCGTGGCCCCTGCCACGCCGAGCGTTGCTTGCGCTCCTATTGGCCACTGTTGTAAGCGGCTCCATAGCAATGTAGTTTCTCACCTTTTCATTAAAACCAACTTGGAGGGAAGGGCGAAGGCACAGTCCCAGCACCCACATAGAAAGCCAGGTGCCTGCTCACCCACCTGTAATCTCTGCCCTGGGGTGTGTCCATGGAACCTACCCCAACCTAGCCAGGCAGCCTAGCCAGCCGGTGAGCTCCAGGCAGTAGTGAGTGAGCAGAGATGTGCCTGAAGTCACTGGGTAACCTTTGGCCTCCAGACATATATACATCTAATCACATGAACACACACCTTATATTTTTATATTGCCTGATTATTGACTTTTTGATCTCCAGAACTTTTTTTTCCACAAAATTCTATTCACTGTTCCCCTGAAAGAAGCTTGGATTTTCGGAGCAGGACAGGGGGTGGGTTGTTTTGGGTTTTTTTGTTTGTTTGTTTGGTTGGTTGGTTTTTTGTTTTTTTTTTTTTTTGCTTTGTTGCTGTTGTTGTTTTAAGCTCAGCTATACCCATTTAGTTGAAAATTTTGGAATGTGGGTCAAATAAAGTTTAACTATATCTAAAAAGTTACTGAAATGTTTCCCTTTTTCCCCAGGTAAAAATGTCTCCATCATATCATCAGTCCAAAGGGGATCTTCCTGCCAGGAAGGTGAGTCTTGTCCAAAGCCCTCCCTCCTCCTGTGTGCTCCTCTGTGGTCAGTCCTCTCTAAATAGCAGGGGTGTTTACTCACGCTAATGTTCCCAGGCCTTTTCTGATTGGATGCTTTGATGCGTTGCTAGGATTCCTTGCCTCTTCTCGAGCAGGCCCAGCAATCAGTTTCCTGGCAACCAAGAACTGTAAGCCTTGTGGAGTTAGCATCAGTCCGCCAGGGTTGGTGTCCGTCCTCGTCCTCGTGTCCGAGGACAGTAGCAGATGAAATGTGTTCTGAGGGGAGGCTGTCTAGTTTTGTCAGTGACATGTTTTCCCTCTAGATAGCTGAGCCCAAAATAAGCTGTCTAGGTATACTGAGGTGCTGCTTTTCAGCACGAGCCACATAAAGGGCTGTCAGTAGATGCGGGACCAGGCCTGTCTTCCGTGCCAGCATTCCTGCCTGTGAACCCTGCGGCCCTGATGGGCTGAGGCTTTGACAGCCCCCCTCTCTGTCTCACTGCAGGATGTAAGTAGCCTGGCTTCCCGCTGCCTTCTGTTACCACTTTTCTTCTGCCGATAGCTGGGGCGCTGCTTTTTGGTGTTTTATTTTGGTTTTCCCCTGCCGCCTCCTTTTTAAATTTTAGCTAGCATTGATGTCGGCAAGGTATTCGTTGAATAAAAATGACAACTGGCTGCTGTTTACTAACAGCGGGTTTCGGCTTCAAAGCAGCGTGACACACACCAGTCCTTTTTTCTCAGCCTGCAGACCCTGACATTTTCAAATGGGAAAAGGATAGAAACAAGACACAACATCTGAAAAGTGCTGAAAGGTGCTCTACAGGGTATCTGTGCTCTGTCAAAGCAGCATGGCAGGCAGGACCGAGGTGTGGACGGTGGCGTCTCACCTCGCTGCCATGCGAGCACTTAGTCGGCTTCACACCATCTTACGTACAGACGAGATTCATCTAGCGTGTGGGTGTGAGCTCATGTCCTGGCAGCTTCGAGGGTGTGGACCTTAAGAGAAAGTGATGGGCTGTGACAGAAGCACATTTGGAACAGCTGGTCATACCGTGAGCCAGAAAGCAAAGAGAGGATGAAACCAGATCCCCACAGTTCCTAGGGACTCGGGGATCCCCTGTTAGACCCCTTCCCAAACTTCCACAGCAACTCCTAGCACAGCTGCGATGACCTTCATAAGCCTTTGGGTCCAGTCATCAGCCAGGCATAATAGAGCTTGTCTTGTTAGTCTCATTTAATAAACATGAAGAGTACAGGGGGACGTTGTGCGTACTGAGGCTGTGGTAAACGCTGCCATTTAGCATGGGCCTTGCGACTCCCGTGTGCCTTTTCAGTTGGTCATGTTGGTTCTTGTTGTCGCTCGTTTGTCAGGCATTTCTTTATGCTCGATACAGAGCTGAGCATTGGACTGGGGGTAAAAATGCAGGCTTTGTCCTCAAGAATCTCAGCACTAGACAGGTGACCTCACTGTTACTGTACAGCTTGATGATGCCAGTAAAGTGTCCAGGATGCTCTGCCCAGCACCAAGAAGGGACCTTGTTTTCAAATGGCTGAGCAGTCTGGTGCAATCTTAGGTTCTTTGTGAGTAAAAGTACAATGAAGAAGCTGGGCATGGTGGCGCACACCTTTAATCCCAGCACTCGGGAGGCAGAGGCAGGCGGATCTCTGTGAGTTCGAGGCCAGCCTGGTCTATAAAAAAAGTCCAATGAAGAACTCTGAGCAATGGTTGGTTACTCCTCTATATCCTCATATCATGTTGCAGTGAAAACAGAATATGCCACACAGCTAAGAACGGATTAAATAAACACTCGTGATGCCTCCTGTTTCTCAGACTTGGTAATGCCTCAGCTCTGTAATTGTGGGTCAGAAAAGGGGCCCCACCACAGAAACCAGCTCTGCTGCTCTTCCAAGCTACTTCATCTGAAGAAACTTCCTGGCCGAGGTGTGGCACACACCCTCAATCCTAGCACTCTGAAGGCAGAGGCAGGCAAATCGCTGAGTTCGAGTCTACTGGTCTATGCAGGTCTATGTAGTGAGTTCCTGACCAGCCAGGGAAAAAGAAACTTCTCAAAGCGTGGCTGGATAGACGTGGCCCTTGGTGTTATTCTTCATTTGTTTTTTCTTTTTGGTTTTCTGAGACAGGGTTCTTCTGTGTAGCCTTTGGCTGTCCTAGACTCACTTTGTAAACCAGGCTAGCCTGGAACTCACAATGATCCTCCTGTCTCTGCTTCCCAAATGCTGGGATTAAAGGTGTGAGCCACTACCTACCTCCCGGCTTTTGGTGTCATTCTTAAGTGGTCGAGTGTACACCTGTTCTTTCCCTGTGCAAGAGCGGGCACAACTTCTCAAGAATTCTTTCTCACCTGCACATCTTAAGCAGCTTTTACTTTATCAGTGAGAGTCTGTCTCCAGCATTCAGCATACTGGTTAGCAAGCCATTCATTTTACCAATTAAGGGCTTTGATTTTGTTTTTAGTTTGTTTCTAGAATCCTCAGTATTGGTAGGTATATAAAAAAGCTGAGAGACTTTTGGAAGTTGCCACAGGGATTTCATGCTAACTGGCCACTGCGGAAATGTAAGCTCTTAATGAGAGCAAGTCACCACCCCTGACTTGAAGCCTAGATGTACCAGCCCCTCTTTACTGCATTATATGTGCAGTGTAGGCACCTATTCCAGGATAGGCAAGGGAGGCTTCTGAAAGGAGGAGAGCTGTGTCCCAGGAAGACCCAAGCAAGCAGTGCTTAGTGCAGAGAATGGAAGAGGTCGTATGTGCCTTGAACACAAAGCTCAGCAAAGCCTCTGCGGGGAGATGTGGGGATCCAGACCACACAGAGCCGAGTCTGTGACAGCTGCTCCCATGCTGAGGAGGAGTTTCCACCCACAGTCTGGAAAAAGGCAGCAAGGCCCACTGAAAGGACAGCGCGGTTGTCCAGGTAGAAAGATACCCCATCTGAGGCTGCACAAATGAAGTTAAAAAGGGTAAAATAAGTTCAGTCCGGGACATCTTTCCCTCCCCACCCCTGAAAACTCCTCAGTATCTTTGTAAGCCTCAGTTATTTGTCTGTGGAGCTCACCCCACCCGAACCGGACATTGCATCTTTACTCCAGGTCTTTGACTCACTAGAGTGTGCACCTCCTGAGGGCAGAAGTCACCTTACTTACGTTGTTCTTACGAGAGTCATGTGATGGTTGACAAAATTGTGGTCAAATAAATGAGCCATCTATGAAAGAGATCCCACAGGCATGAGCCGTCGGTGAAGGAGATCTCACAGGCATGAGCCGTCTATGAAGGAGATCTCACAGGCATGAGCCGTCTATGAAGGAGATCCCACAGGCATGAGCCGTCTGTGAAGGAGATCCCACAGGCATGAGCCGTCTGTGAAGGAGATCCCACAGGCATGAGCCGTCTATGAAGGAGATCCCACAGGCATGAGCCGTCTATGAAGGAGATCCCACAGGCATGAGCCGTCTATGAAGGAGATCTCACAGGCATGAGCCGTCTATGAAGGAGATCCCACAGGCATGAGCCGTCTATGAAGGAGATCCCACAGGCATGAGCCGTCTATGAAGGAGATCTCACAGGCATGAGCCGTCTATGAAGGAGATCCCACAGGCATGAGCCGTCTATGAAGGAGATCTCACAGGCATGAGCCGTCTATGAAGGAGATCCCACAGGCATGAGCCGTCTATGAAGGAGATCCCACAGGCATGAGCCGTCTATGAAGGAGATCCCACAGGCATGAGCCGTCTATGAAGGAGATCTCACAGGCATGAGCCGTCTATGAAGGAGATCCCACAGGCATGAGCCGTCTATGAAGGAGATCCCACAGGCATGAGCCGTCTGTGAAGGAGATCCCACAGGCATGAGCCGTCTATGAAGGAGATCCCACAGGCATGAGCCGTCTGTGAAGGAGATCCCACAGGCATGAGCCGTCTATGAAGGAGATCCCACAGGCATGAGCCGTCTGTGAAGGAGATCCCACAGGCATGAACCGTCTGTGAAGGAGATCCCACAGGCATGAGCCGTCTGTGAAGGAGATCCCACAGGCATGAGCCGTCTGTGAAGGAGATCCCACAGGCATGAGCCATCTATGAAGGAGATCCCACAGGCATGAGCCGTCTGTGAAGGAGATCCCACAGGCATGAACCGTCTGTGAAGGAGATCCCACAGGCATGAGCCGTCTGTGAAGGAGATCCCACAGGCATGAACCGTCTGTGAAGGAGATCCCACAGGCATGAGCTGTCTTTTTTTTTTTTTTTTTTTTTTTTTTTTTTTTTTTTGGTAGCCTTTCTCTGTGTAGTCCTGGCTGTCCTAAATGTGCTTTGTATACCAGGCTGGCCTCAAACTTACAGCAATCCGCCTGTCTCTGCCTCCCGAGTTCTGGAATTAAAGGACAGGGCTTGCGAGGCTCTCTTAACCCGTGACTGAAGGAAGTGTGCATTTGACTTCGCTGTCAGCACTAGGCCTGCATGGAGTCGGGTTCACAAAAGAGGAAGAAGTGGCCGTGGGCCAGTGCTCTGTGGAGGGCTCTGCTGACTTCCGGGTTACACACCTTACACAGCAGTCACTGTCCAGAAGGTCAGTCTTCCACCCTGCCTGCAGTCAGTGTACAGCACATGGCACTGCCTGTATCTTCTCAGGGGTCTTGGAATTTGGATATTAAAATGTCAGCAAACAAGAGTTTATTTATAACATGTATTGCATATATAGTAGACTTTGTGTGTATAAAGTTTCTGCTTCACCAGCTCCCACTGATAGCTGCAGTAACAGAGTTGGGAGGTCCATACGCGTCCCTGGGGCCAACTCAGGATGTGCTTATGAATGGTCAGAACCGGGCCGTGTGGCCTGTATGCCCACACAATAGTCGTTCCACAGGGAGTCTTTAGAAGAGGTCCAAATTTCCACAGCAGTCACAGTGGACCCAAGGAGCTTAGAGAATTAGTTAAAGCCTCCGGGACCAGGGCACTATGGTATGTCTTTCACTGACTGCGCGTTTCACTGGACCTCCCACTATGGATTCATTCCTGTTAGGTGCACAGCCCCCAGAAAAGGCATGTCCTTACAAAGCTGGCTGTCCTGCTCAAGTGTTTGCAGGAGGCTGAGGGTCAGCTGCTCTGCTTCGACAGAAGACCCCTTGGGTAATGGTGCCCCTGGACCATCCACATCTCAGTATAACCTACCTAGAAGCCGGGCTGGGGCTGAGGACAGTGGCAGTTGGTGAGGTGCCAGGTCTGGGAAGGGCTGAAGCTGATGGATTGGTAGTTCTTGGCCTCTAAGACCTTGCTTCTCAGTTTCCCGAAGAGCTGAGCCTGTTGGAGGAATTTTTTTTTTCCTCCCAGGTGTTGTGGTGCTGAGAGGTATTGAGAGACCCCAGTTTCTTGTCCTCCCGTTCATGTCAGGAATATAGACAATAAAACCTGTTCATGAATTTTTTTTTTTTTTGGATTTTATCTCTTTTGATGTTGTTTACAAGAAAAAAAATTGAAAGCAAGCTACCGTTTCTGTAAAATTAGGAAAACTGGCCAGCCCTAAGAATGAACAGTTGATTTCACCAAAGTTAGGAGAAGCAAAGGGTATGATGTGCTCCTTGCTTTAGCGTAGGCTCAGGGGAAGACTTTACCCAGGATTGTTATGCCAATATGAAGAAGTCTAGTTAATTTCAGACCTCTGGAGGACCCTGAGCTAGATGGAAGGACGGGCATTGTCAGTAGGTTCCCGAGGTGGAGGAGGTGCCAGTGTCGGTGATGGGTGAGCTTGCGGGCACGTACTACAGTGGTTACTACAGGGGATGAGAGGTGTGTTTGGTACATTACAAGGCTTGTGGTTTACTTCAGGCTGATGCTCTGCGCTCTGTGGGTTCTGACAAGTGTATAATCCACTGAGGATTGTCCCCGGGAGTTTCACTGAGCCCCAAATCTTTCTACATCCCCTATTTACAGTGCGTCCTCCCCCAACCATTTGGCAACTACTGATCTCTTTGCTGTTTCTGTAGTTTTGCCTTTTCTGCAATGTCATGTTGTCAGTATCTTGGATCTTTCACCCAACAGTCAGCTCTACAAAATAATTGATAATTGATTGCAAATTTCAAGAGGAAATGTTGTTTGGCTCCTAGTTCTGGCTTCTCTGGCCTGAGATCTGGCAGCATCCTTCCTTCCTGTGTCTGGCCACAGCAACAGTCACTAATGTGACGATTCTTTACTTTTATAGAATCTATTATTTAAAAATTGCAAATAAACAAAAAAAATCACACCAAAATAAAGCAGCCACAAAGTCTGTACAACTCAGTGAAATTCCACACAGTTAGCCTGGCCATTCAGAGCAGCAGCCATGCAGCTTTTTGTTAGTCTACACTCTCAGCATCAGATGTATTTTATGTGCTTTTCACCGGCAAAATAAAAATGTCCACAACAGAATCAAAACTGGAAAAACAGGTAGTTAGTGTCCATTGTAACTGGTGATCAGTTTTAGAGAATGCCCCATGTGGCGCCGAGAAGAGCGTGTGTCTTATTTACTACATGAAGCACAGACACTGGCTTCTCCTCCCCCTGCATGCTGAGTTCAGCCACTGCCAGGCTCTTCCTCTGGCCCTGCTTGTCCAGGCGATGGGCAGGATGCTGGAATCTGAGTCTTCCTCTTCTCAGCCCCAAACTGCGTGCCTTGCTACAAGCTGCCGGTTCACTGTGTATTGGCTTCAAGTTCACCAGCCAGCTCGGCTTTCAGCATCGGGAGCTGCTCCTGGGAGCAGAGTGGTGTGTGTGCGTGGTGCCTGCGTGTGCGTGTGCGTGTGCGTGTGCGTGTGTGTGTGTGTGAGATGGGGGGAGGGGTACCAGACGGCTTTTCTGGTGACAATGACACCTGTCTTATTTATGCTTTCTGTTAATAGCTTTTTGTTTTGCTCCCCTTCTATCTGAAGAACTCTGGGTCTCCAGGTTCTGATTCCCCTGGCCTTCTTAGCTGTCCCCTGTATGTACTCTTTAATCACACCTCTATTGGTTTCTTGCTTTGTTTAGGTCTTTTTGTTTTGTTTTTAGTTTTAAAGGTTTTTTTTCCCCCAGGGAGGATGGTTTGTGGTGCTCTTCGGTTTACTGTGCGCATCTCCACTTTTCTAGTCCTGTTTCTGATTTCAGCTAGTTAGTTCCAGTTGGATAGGTCTGACTTGTTACAGGTCCTGTTTGCATCATGTGCATATTATACAGGGACTTTTTAAACAGGCATTTATAGGGTAGTTTATGGTCACACAGGTACCTTTTCTGGTTCCCCTCGCTTACCCATGTGCATTTGAAATAGCTGGAATCATGTGAGAGAGAGGTAGGTGTGGGTGTGCCTCCGTGCCACATGGGGGCCGAGGACAACTAGCCAGGAGTTGGTGCTCTCCTTCCATATGGGCTCCAGGGACCGACTCAGGTAGCCAGCCTTGCGCGTAGCACTTTAGCCGCCGAGCCACCTCCGCATGCCTCCCAAGGCTTTTGTTTCTCTAGTGAAGCCCTTGTTTCACATCCACTTTCAGAAGACAGCTTTGCTCAGTATGGATTCTCAGCTACCAGGCCTTTTTTTTTTTCCTTAGGTTTTGACTACTCCCTCACTGACTTCTGGCCACATTGTTGCAGCTGTTGATCTTAGGGCTCTTCCCATTTGTCCCATAGAAATGACTAGAGGTTTCCGCCTTGTCTTTTTTCACTTTCAGCAAATGTTACTGTTTTATCATTCATTCATATCCTGCTTAGAGTTCATTGAGATGGGTGCAAATATTACTACTTTCAATGAACTTGGAAGTTTCAAAGTATAAATGTTCAAATACTTTTCTTCTGTTTTCACCCCCTGCTGTCAGACTCACTGGCTGTGCTGCTACTGCTGCTGGTGGTGCTGGTGGAACCATGTGTCTCTCCAAGGCTGCTTTCTACTCTTCTTTCTGTGCTTTTCATCTTCTGTAACCTTTTAAAGTAAGATTTTATTTTTTTAATTATATGAATGTGGGGCACAAAGAACGGATATGTGTGTGTGCATGTAGGTAGCCATAGAGGCCAGAAGAGGGTATCTGATCGCTCTGAGCTGGAGTGATGGAGCCACCCACCTGTGTGGTGCTGGAACCGAAAGCAGGTCCTTTGGAAGAGCAGCAAGTGCTTTAACCAGACACTGAACGTCTGTCCAGCGCTAGGATTCATACACTCACAGTTTTCTGCTGATCTCTGGCCATCAACTCTTTTGCCAGTTCACGTTTTCTTTAGTCAGTGCTTCTTTACTTCAGTCTGGCGTTGACTCCAGCATTTCCTTCCATTTAGCTTCATGTGTCTCCTTCCTGCTTTATTGGGATTCTCCATTGGCCGTAGCAGCCGCCACACCTCCCTTTCTTTTCCTATGCTCCCTTCACCTTGTGAGCACATACGCGGTGACTGTTCTGAAGCCTTGTGAGAAATCTGGTGTCCGGCTCCTCTCGTGTGCAGTTTGTACCTGGTTGACGATTTCCTGTGTCCGCTCACCTTGTGGTTTTTAACGGAAACTGAACATTCGAGAACAGTGTGCTTGTCCATCTGCCCCGGGGTTTATTATTATTTTATTATGTTTTAGTGATGGGTTAGAGTAATTTGTCAAAGCTTATTTTCCTCCACTGTTAATCCTTTACCTCACCACCCCTAAAACATAGACAGACGCATCTGTGTCTTGCACAGTGTCAGAATGTATCAAATGACATGAAGTTCACAAGTTACATTGGTTCCATTTCATTTGCTGAGCAGTCTTGACTTCTCTTTCTAGCTGGCTGTTGGTAAGCACAGATTTCTTTTTATTTCCATCTCAGTTATTAATATTAAATGTCAGGTCACATATTCGGCATCACATAATTGTACGTATGTGTACCTTGCAGAATGGCTGCAAAACAATTAAAGATGCCAAGAGGCTTTGCTGGAATAGAGACGGAGAGCTAAGGCAGGTCCAAAGAGTCACTCTGGGGTTGCTGGCTAACTCAGCTGGAACGCTGCTGCTGCAGGAGTGCAGAGAGGGCAGTGGGAGCAGGCCTAAGCTGAGGCCCCAGGGGTAGTTGGGAGTTCTCTGCCTTGTTGGTCTGATTCCTTGCCTCACACACTGGGTGGTCAGATGCCAGGCTAGGGCGTCCATCACTATCAGTGTTAGATGCGTGGCCCATAAGAGGGTATAGTCAACCATCAAACTAGGCTGCTGTGGGTGGAAAGAAAGGTGTATTGGGGGAAATTCAAACAGCCACGGCTATCTCAAGGGACGAGGAGTGGAGAGAACAGCAACAGGTGGGAGAGCTTGGTTGGCTCTGTTTCTTAACAACCAAACTTTATCATACAACCCAACTAGCTTATAGAAGAAGGAAAAAAGGTTAAAGGGACAAAAGAGCGAACCTTCCGGTATCCGTTCCTCGGGACGGGTCCTTAGGTGTCTCTCTGGCCCGCGTGCTGGTCCGCCTCTCCGCTGCTCCACACGCACTCCCGCCCGGGCTGAACCTGTTGCTCTCTCCTCCCCACCTGCCTGAGTCACGTGGGAAGGGCGGTCTCCTTCTCCTGTTGAGGGTCCTTTAGAAAAACAATAGTCCAGGTGGGGTTCCCAGGTCTGCTTCCTGAATTCCAGGCGCAGGATGGCTCCACTCAGTCTGTCACAAGGTATTCATGGTATGCCCCAAGGGTAAAGCCCGCCAAGACTACTTCCACCTGTGACAAAGCTTAATCTTTCCCACAGAGCTTTGCCAGTTTTTAAAGACACATCTTGTGATGGGAGGGAGCCTGGAAGCCAGAACAGCCCATGAGTTAGAATGGGGAACAGAGGGAGTTACAGGCAGAAGGAGAGTCAGGGAACCAGCGTGGGGACTGTGGTCTGTCACAGGTTTGGTTTAGGTGATGGGGAGCTAGGTGCCATTGCTGGAGGTAGTTACCTGTGGGGCAGGTGAGGGAGAAAAGGCAGAACTCACTTTGCAAGGTTGGTGAGGAATGCTGAGTGTAAGATGCAGTTTATCCCACAGCAGTCCTGCTTGCCTGGTCAGACTCCAGCCGAGCTGAGCCCAAGCTGTCCTTCAGGGCGTGGCCAGGGTCTGCTTTAGGCCTAACGGTCCAGGCGAGGATGGTATGTATGCCCTTCGTTGGCGTGCTGTGTCTCATACGTTGTTGGGCCTGGCCTTCTGATGTGCTCTCACACGCCCATGTGCCCAGATGTCTCGGCATACATGGGCGAGTTTATAGGAAGCAATTTTTTAATTTTATTTATTCAATTTAATTTTTATTTTTTGGTTTTTCAAGACAGGGTTTTTCTGTGTAGCCCTGGTTATCCTGGACTCACTTTGTAAACCAGGCTGGCCTCGAACTCACAGTGATCCGCCTGCCTCTGCCTCCTCCAAGTGCTGGGGTTAAAGGCGTGCACCACCACTTTAGGAATAAGCTCTTATCAGGCCATGCCACCTTCTGATCTTACAGCTCCTCAGTAGCTCCCCCATGTTAATTCTGTTTTTATGGTTTTCATTTATTTAGTGGCATTTTTTACAGTGTATTTTATTAATTCCATCTTTTCTTTTAAATCTTCAAATATATTTATAAAATAGATACTTTAAAACCTTTGGTCTGGAGAGATGGCTCAGTGGGCTTGGGGCAGATGCTTCAGCTTACTACACATCTTGCTAGCCCCTTTAAAATAAAAAGCTTACAAAGTCGTGGGTCTCCCATTCTTCATCCATTCTTCCTTTGACTGCCTCTCATGCCTGCCTCTCCCTGCCCTCCTGCTCTGTCCTCTTTGTCCTCAAGCCTGACCATTGGAGTTCCACCGCTGGACCTGTGTGATGAAAGGAAAGAACGGATGCCTCTGTTGTCTTCTGACTTCCATCTCCCCCTCCCTCTCTCTCTCTCTCTCTCACACACACACACACACAATATTTAAATTTTTAGATATTTAAATTTTTTTTAAATTATTTTTTTTCCAAGACAGGGTTTCTCTGTGTAGCCCTGACTGTTCTGGAACTCCCTCTGCAGACCAGGCTGGCCTTGAACTCAAAGATTTGCCTTCCTCTGCCTCCCAAGTGCTGGGATTAAAGGCGTGTGCCACCACTGCCCTGCTGTAAAATAATTTCCAATTCTTTGTGTGCTAGTTCCAGAATCTCTGGGTGTTACAGTTGCTGTGTTCTAGGCTGTGAGTCACATTTTCTGCTCCTCCTGTCTAGGAATTGTGGGCTGCACGCTGTACATCGACAGCAGTGTTATTGAGCATCTGTATTTTGTTGTCTTCATTTTGGGGCTTTTGAATTTGCTGGTCAGTTGCTGTTATTTTATTATTTATTTATTTATTTTTGAGAATTTGTTCTCAGCTGTTTGGGGAGTAGATTTACAGTATCCCAGATCCTACACGTGCCTCGGCCTGGGCTTCTCCTCCATCACCGAGTGTTAGTCCACACTCTTTCCAGTCTGGTTCATTAGTATCTCCTTGTCTTCTGGCACTGTGCAACATCTGGAGTTGCCTTTCACGTGCCTTTCAGAGTCCCAAGCAGCATTTTCTGCCACACCTCTGGAGTCTCGCCTGCACTAGTGACTGGAGTAGTAAATCCTGTATTGATTTCGAGAGCTCAACTCCACTCTCTGCTCTTCAATTCTAGCCACTGCTGGTACTGATCTCCTGGTTCCTTTTTTAATTACTTTTACTTCTTTACATGTGTTTGTTTGTTTGTTTGTTTGTGGATGGGCACTCACTTCTTTCCCTCATGCCAACAACCAAGTCCTACAGAGAGAATTCAGTCACCTCTGTCTCTTTCAGACAGCAAATTCCTGTTGAGAATAACTGTGCCATAGCCTTGTGATGAGCACTGTCCTTTGATTTGTAATTGGATTGTTAACTTGGTTTTGCTAATTGTCTTCATCCCTTTTCTGTTGCTGTGAAGAGACACCCTCGCCATGACGGCTCTTATTAGAGAAACATTTAATTGAAAGCTCACTTACAGCCCCACTCTCAGTCCACTGACATCAAAGTAGGGAGCAGGGTGGCCAGCATGGCAGGCGTAGCAGGCTTGGCGGGCATGGTGCTGGCGTAGTTGTTGAGAGTTACATCTTGATCTGGGCCTTCCATGGGCTTTTGAAACCTCAAAGCCCCAATAACACTCTTCCTCCAACAAGGCCACACCTCCTAATCCTTCTCAAGCAGTGCCACTCCCTGACAACTAAGCATTCCACTATATGAGCCTATGGGGGCCATCCTTACTCAAACCACCACACTGATTTTTAGGTCTAAGCCCATTATTCCGGGTCCTTCTCTGTAGCTCTTGCTTTGGGGGATGTTTGGTTCTGGTGGGCAGGAATATTAGAGCTGAATGTGTTCCCGAGCTCAGGCCCTGCCCAGCCGCTGCCCTCAGCAGCCCATCAGGATAGCTGGCTGACTTCTTCCAGCCAAAGTAGAAACAATCAGCGAAGTGATCAGAGGACAGCCGGCTTTAATTATGTATATGAAAATTAAGTCTTCCCTGTTTTGAGTCATTTCTCTAGCAAGACCAAACATTTGGCCAATGATGAAAAAAGAAGGCTTTTGAAGAGTAGAACAACGCCGTCCTCTAAGGTGCCTTCTCTGTAACTCTGCTTCCCATAGACACAAATCTTGCCGGGCGTGGTGGCGCACACCTTTAATCCCAGCACTCGGGAGGCAGAGGCAGGCGGATCTCTGTGAGTTCGAGGGCCAGCCTGGTCTACAAAGTGAGTCCAGGACAGCCAAGGCTACACAGAGAAACCCTGTTTCCGAAAAACCAAAAAAAAAAAAAAAAAAAAAAAAAAAAGAAAGAAAAAAAAAGAAAGAAAGAAACAAATCTTTTTCAGACATGTCCCTTTCTGACAGAAACAGAAAGCGGTTATGGAAAGGCCATATATACCTCATGGCAAAACACCTCATCTGCTTAGACAGTGCCCTGGGGTCCTAGCCCCGTGAGTCCCCCTGCCACCATGGCCTTTTTCATTTCTGTTACGCTGGCTGATGATAACTGGTAGTGGTGACTGAGTACTGCCTTCAGAATGGTGGCAAGGTGACACACCCCACACCCAGGAAGCAGTCGTGGCCAGCCCTCCCTAATGCCAGGATGACAGGCAGGCATTAATGAATGTGACCCAAGTGCTGCATTCCATGTCTAAACCCTCCAAGTACGCTCCGAGATTGTCAAAAACAGCTTTAGAAATCCACTCTGGTGTGACAGGATTGTGAGCGTTCATTCCCCAGGTGTTGCCTTTCACAGCAGGCTAGGCAAAGAGTAGCCAAGCATGCGCATGGGTGGCATACGGGTTTCAGAGGCATTACACTAATTCAGAGGCATTCAGTGTATGCAAGAGAGAGCACAACATGGGTAGGTAGAACAGACGAGAAACACTTGCAAGCCGAGTAGCAGAGCAGGTCTGCGGGCCCAGCTCCAGGGAGGCAGAAGTAGGTGGTTCCCTGAAGTGGCTGCAGTAAGAGACTCTGCCTGGGTGTGGGGGTGGCAGGCTGAGAAGAGGAGAAAGGCTAAGAGAATCCACATTAGGACCAGGCTTCCATACAGCATTCCACACAGAAACGCCTGGGCTTTTTTTTTTTTTGTAATCAACAGCGTTTAATGATACTGGCCTCTTGGTGACATGGAAGACACTGGGCAGGGGCAGAATCCCCACCCCAGCAAATTGGACAAATTTACTGGTGGGAAACCCATAGCACCTTGTAACTTCATGTCACCTTATGTCTGCCACAGTTGTGTTTTAGTGGCACACTCTGTTGTGTATAAACACTAGCACATCCAATCCTCAGTGTCCTGCCGTGTACAGACAGTAACTGTTTCCTCCTTGGGCTGCCACTGTATGCTTAAACATGGAAGGATCTGACGGGACCAAGAGCCCTCTGGGCAACAGGAAGCCTGTGCCCTTTCCCTCCCTTCCCTTCGCCTCAGTGCAGCTTGGGAAGCAGCTGTGCAGACATTCCTCCTGCTTTATAGATGAGGTGATGACTATCGAGGGCGGCAGTGCAACTAATTAGTGTCACTAATGTGTAGTGTCAGAGCCAGGTTCAGAGCCGCTCCCTGGCTGCAAGAGTCATCGTTAGCGCCAGTGTGCACACACAGCTGTCTTTACGTGAGGCTCCTTTCCTCCCAGCTAGCTTTCTCTCGAGTCCTCCTGTGAAGGGTCCGATGGGATGAGCTCTGATGGTCCAGAGCAGACGCCCTAGAGATCAGAGATCACCCGTTTGACTGAGCCAGACCAGCCCCTTTCTGCTCTTGATACTATGTGTGTGTTCCTTGTAAGTGACTTTTTTGTCAGGCTTCTTTCAGACTGACACTGAGACCATGACAGGCAAAATCAAACCCTGGATCTGGATGGTCGCCGCTCAGAGCTGCAGTCCACTTCCAGAGTGACCCTTGGCATCCGTGAACCCCAGCACCTTAGCTTTATTGACTATAAAGTGACAGCAGCAGAAGTCCCTCTTGGGGTTCAGTGGGGACTGATGAGAGGATGCATAGAATACCCTGCACCATGGCTGGTATTGGCTGTGCTCGTCACTTCACAGAAGCTTCAGCCAGCATTGCCAGTGTTTGCCCCTTCCGCTATGAAAGGTCATCACCCTAGAGCCTGGGTTGCCTCTCGGAAACGTTCAGCCCATCCCTCTCTCGGGCAGCGTAACAGCAAGCTGCTATTTCATTATCTAACTCATCATTAGCTGAGCCTCCAGGACAGAAGATGGCCTGAAGGGTCAGGTCAGCAGGAAGGCCACTTGTTGTTTGCAGAGCAGGAGCCGCAGTTTGCTCCTTCCTCCGAGGACAAGGTTTTATTTTTACAAAGAGCTTTGAATGGTTAGGGCCTCCAGCTTGAAACAGCTCAGATGGTAGCAAAAGCCTGACTGAGGACTGCAGCAGATTACAGCGTTCACTGTACAGATTTCAAAGTGAAGATGAGGACGGGCAGGAGAAAAGCAGAAATACAGTCTGTGTTGCGTTCATACTCCCAACAAATTATGGAACTACCCATGAAGACACAGCTCTGTTGGTTCAGTACACCAGGCACCCAAGGCTCTCCAAGAAATGTCAGGTGGGAAGACAGATTAGGAGGCGCAGTCTTAGCATGTGGATTGTGAGCACGAAATGGACAAGCAGGGCGCAGCCTTCTGTGCCCACCAGGGCCCCTGTGTGTGCGTGGAAGGTTTCACATGAAGGCCCCCACACTCACGGCTCTTCTGGGGGCCTGGCCCTCAGGGTGGCTTCTGCAGTGAGGCTGGGTATGTGGCTGGCAGGGCTGTGGATCCGGAATGCCCTGGCTGGTTGTCTTTGGGGGATGTAATTACAGCTCTCACTCACACTGCATCTGTGAGTCACCCAGCTTTGCAGCATGCTGACACGCTGTGCTCACCCCACGCGCCTCTCCCCAGGGCTCCCACAGATCACCAAAACCTCATTTTCGACTGGATTTACTTTAATGCTGAGCTTTGCAAGGTCATTTCCAGGGCTGCTGTGTTTCTTCCTCTAAAAGGTTCGGCCACATGAAGAAGGGCTTGCCACACTGCCCAGGCTTTTTTGTTCCCAATTTCTTTGTAATTTAAATTGTAATTCTTTTTGAGAATTTCACATATGAGTATTTACATTTCTTCCACCATTCCCTCTCGCCCCTCTGACTCCGTCTGCATCCCACTCCCTCTCAAATTTATGACCTCTTCTTTAATCTCTGTATACATAGATGCGCGCATGCACGCACGCACACACACACACACACACACACACACACACACACGCATACAACCTACTGAAGAAGCCATTTAGTGTCATTGTATGCCCATGTGTGTAGGGGGTCACTACTTTCTATAACCTGTCAAGGGACTGGAGAAAACTGATTCTTCCTTTCTCAGCAGCCATTGGTTGCCTGTAACTTTTTATCTGCAGTGCAGTCTTGTAGAGCTGTCCCCTTCCATGTTGGCATGCCAACTGGAGTTGTCATTAACCAGGTCTTGTTTAGGCAGCCTTACTATTGGGATTTCACCGGGGAGCAGGGGTGGGGGGGGGTGGTGGAGCCTTCTCGAGATGTCTAGTAGATACTGCCTTGCAGCTGACAGCTGGCATCATGAGTCTTTGGCTCCCACAGTCTTCCCACACCGTCTTCGCTAATTTTCCCTGAGCCTTAGGCATTGAACAATACAGTTAGAAGTTATACAGATTTAGGAAAATGGCAGCAGGAGGTTCTCCTGCAGGGCCTGTGACCTCTCCAGCTGTGGGTAGCTGGCTAAGTTTTTAGTACCGGGCAAGAACTCCCTCCTTAAGGAGGCCTTCAGTCCGATTGGACAGTCCGGATGGTTAGCCAGTCAATAAAACAAGTGGCAGCAAGTGTTGGTGAGGATGTGGAGAGACACCTTCATCTGCTGCTGCTCATGTTACAAACTGCTGTAGCCACTGAGGAAGTCAGTGTGGTGAATTCTTTTTTTTTTTTTTAAATGCAAAAGTAGATATGACCCAGCATACAAAAGACTCAACATCTGACTCCACAGAGACTTGCTCTGACGTGTTCATTCCCACTGTACTCACAAGAGGCAGGAAATGGAAACAACCTAAAGGTCCTGTCAGCTGAGATAACAGAAACGTGCTACATCTATTCTACAGAATACTCTCTAGTCAGCTGTAAAGAAAAAGGAAATCTGTAGGTAAATGTACGGAACTGGAAAATATTGCACTGAGTGAATACAAATGCCATGTGCTCTCTCTCATATATGGATCCTAGCTCTGAATCTTTAGATTTGAGTATATATTATAAAATAACCACAGAGGCCAGCAAAGCAGAAAGGAACCACAGAGCGTGTTGAAGGACCTCCAGAGAGGTAACAGGCCGGACACGGGTCTTTATTTGGATTTGCCTGATGGCTAAGGATGCTAAACATTTGCAGGGGGGCATCGTCAGGACAGGAGCTCATTATGTAGCCCTAACCAGCCTGGAACTCCCTATATAGAGACCAGGCTGGCCCCTAACTCACAGATTAAGGCATGTGCCCCATGCCCCCACGCTGAACATTTTCAAGGGTATTTCACAGCCATTTTTATTTCTTCTTTTGAGACCTCTCTGTTCAGATTCATAGCACATTCCTGACTTGTTTGGTTTTGCGGGGCGGGGGGGGGGGTGTTTTTTGGTTTGGTTCCTGACTATTTTTCAGTTCTTTGTAGTCTGGATGTTAACGCTCTGTCAGATGTATGGGTGGCAAAGGTCCTCACGCTCTGTGGCCGTCCTCTCTACTTGATTGCTTCCTTTGCTGTGACAGAAGTATTTTAATTTTATGGAGTCCCATTTGTCAACTGTTAACCTTAATTCCTCAGCAAATGGGGTCCTGTTTAGAAAGTCTTTTCCTGCACCTTTATGTTGTAGGAGATTTTTAGAATGTTGTTTTGTTTTTGTTTTGTACTTCTATGAAGAGTGCTGTAGGTATTTTAGTTGGGGCTGCGCTGATTCTGTGCACTGTGTTTGGATGGATGATCAATTCTACCAATCAATGAACATGGGTTGGGGCGGGGAGTGTCTTTCCATCTTCCGATGTCTTCTCGGTCTCTTCCTTCAGAGGTTTTAAAGTTTTTCCTGTAGATGTTTTTTACCTCTTCGGTTAGGTTCATCCATAGATGTTTTAGCTTTGAGGTTGTTGTGACTGGAAGTGCATCCGTGGGCTGTTCCTTAGACGGCTTATTATTGTCATGTAGAACGGGTGTGTATCCTGCCCTTGCTGACGTGCTGCTCGTTCCTAGAGGTTTCCTGGTGGAATTCTTGTTGCTCTCACTTCTCCTTTGTGCACAACACTGATTTGGCAAGTCATTTTCTCTGTGCATCATCTCTACTCAAGATCTTCTTTCCCTTCGGGGCATTTTGTCACCTCTAGTTGGCTGCCCTGGTTTGCCTTTGATTCTCACTAAAAGCCACGATCGGCTTCAGTAAATACCACTGTGATCCTTGAAGCTCTCTTGCCCTAAATACACATTGTCTCATTGGGCCCCATCCTTTGGATGCTGGGATGTGGTCCATTGTAGCAATACTCTGAAGCAGATTGGAGCTTGGGCTGACTGTGTTATGCAGGAAGCTGATGAGCAGACGAGAGCACAGGTGTCCTGACCCCAGCCCACTGTTCCTCCCACCAGGCAACTCCCAGCATAAGACACTCGGTCACCATTTACTAAGCGTTAAGTGGGCACCAGATCCATATGATCTGTAAGTTTCACAATAACTTTGCAACGTAGAGGTTCACAGTATCAAAACAGCCTGAGGAAAGCTAGGTATCTCCAGAGAACTCAGCTAGATTCTAGGATGAGCCGAGTGTGCTGTCAGAAGCCCTGTTCCATGTCCCTCGGCATCGCAGAGGGTTTATTATGGAAAGCTGTTGAATGAGGAAGGAGTGAAAATGCTGCTGCTCACCTTCCCCACCTCTCCGGTCTGCAGATGGGCGGCCCAGGCTGAGCTCGGTGCTAGCAAGCAGGCTGCCCTTGTGTGGCCTCCATTTTCATTCTCCTGGTCCACGCTTTCCCGTGCAGCACCCCCGTCTCGTTCCCTGGCCTCATCACTGTGGCCGCTGCAGTGCTCTTCAGTGCCCCCTTTCTTTCTGGGTCTCTGGTCATGTTAGGATGAGGTCGCACAATGAAGACTTTGTATGCCGGGCCTGAAGGCCATTCTGTGTCTTCTGTGGCCAGGAGAGAACTCTTGGAGCCCTGGGCATGGCTTTCCTTCCAGCTTCTTAGCCATTTCCTATTGGAAGCTCTGATCAGTTTCCCTGTGTTACCAAAAGTCAAAACAACCCATCCACTTAGAGAGAGCGGGTGACTCCCCAAAGATGCGAGGTTAGTGGTTGTTAAAGTCAGTTTTCAGTTCAGCATAGACTTTAGTCCCAGGCCTCTGTAGTGGTGGCACAGGCTTTGTTTGGTAACTTTTCCCCCCTGGTATTTAAAAATAACACTTTCCCCAAACTTGATTAAATAAAATAAAATTGATGGTTTGGCTAGCACACAAGGACAAAAACCACAGGAACCTTTCCGAAGCCCAGCTGTGGAACTGACAGCTCAAAATAAGTCATGAGGGGGGTTTAGCAAATGTTTGCTGAACACATTTTTGAGTGCATAGCACTAAGGATAGAACAAGTAAGGCCTAGGGTGAGGCAGGTGTGGGCCCCGTCAAAGGCCTCCTTCTCACTGCTGGCTCAGGGGTAAGGAAACTGTTGCCTTCAGTGGTGTGCCCATAGAGGGCCCCGGCTAGACACCAGTGCCATAGCCTAGGAAAAGAGCCGGTGGGCCGATAGGGATGGGAGACAAGAGGGCTGTGAGGAGAAGAAGAATCAGAATGCTTTATGTACTTGTATAAAATTTAAAACACAAAATTAATTTTAAAAATAAAAAATCCTGCCCAGGGAGCTAGCTATTGGACTAAGGCAACTTGCAAAAGAAAGTACTGTCTGACCTGGTACCCAGCGCCTGACATGGTAGGATCTCTAGCAATCTATTGAGCCACAGAACTGAATCCCAGTTCATGAGGCCAGCGGTAGTGGCAGGGGAGCCAGTCCGCACCGCAGGAGTCTCATAGCCGCAGCCTTTGGTGCATAGCCGCTTGCCAGAGGCTCTGTCTACCCTCACTGCCCTCCCACTAGAGCATGGAGTTCAGGTCCTCACCTCAGCAGTTGTGGGCACTACTGCTGCTACCATTTAAACGCTCGTGGCTCAGCTCAGGAAGGGCTTGATGGCGGGCGAGCACCTAAGAGGTCCTACGCGCTTCAACAGACAGCTCTCCTTTCCCCTGGAGTCGCTTGTCTGCTTGTCCGCCAACACTGTGTGTGACTCTGGTCATTCATAGGGTATCACTGTCCTGCAGTGGCTCTACTTCTAGGTGGTCTCAGGGCACCTGCAATACCTCAGGAGGGCAGGTTTTTGGTACCTGGAATGACAGGCTCATGATAGGAGAAAGAGCCCATCACTTTCAGTTATGTGTTCTTCACTGTTCTAAGATGCTGTCGTAGTTACTGTTCTATTACCATGAGGAGACACGTGGACCAAGGCAGTTTATAAGATAAAGCCTTTACTTGGGAGCTTGCTTATAGTTTCAGAGGTTAGTCCCTGGAAGGAAGGTGCTGGGACAGTAACTGACAAGTCACATCTGATCTGAAAGTTGCAGGCAGAGAGACAGAGACAGACAGACAGGCAAGCAGACAGACTGGGCTTGGTGTGGGCTTTTGAAATCTCACAGCTCAACCCCAGTGACACATCTTCTTCAAGACCACACCTCCTAATCCTTCCCAAACAGTCGCGTTAACTGGGGCCCAAGCATTCAGATATATGAGCCTGTGTGGCCATTCTCAGTTCAGCCACCACAGATACGTTATTAAAAACCCCTTCTCTTGGCATCTCCAGTAAATGTAAAGGCCTAATAGAGAAAAAGGACCTTGGCAAGGCCAGAGCTCAGTGCCAGCCCTGCCAGATCCCCTAGGTATGTTATGTGACTTGAAAAATGGCCTCCACATGCATGTGTGTGTTACATGTATTTGTTGGACAAACATCCCAACTGTCTTCAATTTACATAAACCTGTTTATGTGGCAAAAATATAAAGCCTTCTATCCAGTAAGATGCAAACAGACTGTGTAGTAACTACACTCTGGTCTGGTTATAGACTCCTAACAAGGATTGCCAGGTGCGTGTGAACCTAGCAAATGCTGAAAGCAACATACCTAATTGAGTCACCTTGGAAAAAACAAGTGCTAATTAATTGGCTGGACGCGG
Source organism: Acomys minous (assembly GCF_964271855.1). NCBI lineage: Eukaryota > Metazoa > Chordata > Mammalia > Rodentia > Muridae > Acomys > Acomys minous. Next base: position 69,747,746 of record NC_140492.1, on the reverse strand, counting down.
TTGAACCAGGAGATAAAACACCTGTAATCTAAGAGTGTCTTGTCACCCTCAGGGGACTGTGCAGTCACCACCACCACTGCCCCTCATTTGCCAGAGGTGTGGGTCTTCAAACCCCACTTCATACCTGCTAGCCAGAATCTGCTTTTATTACAAAAACTTTTTGAAAAGAAAGTTTCACCATGTGTCCCAGGCTATCCCAGAACAAAGTATCCTTCTGCCTTAGCTTCCACAGTCTGGGGTTTTCCCCTGGAGTCAGCATTTAACAACATCCGTGAGCAATTCTCTTTCACATTGAGGTCTGAGAAGGGCTGGTCAGAAATGAACCTTATTTGAGATTTCTGTGCTTCTGACGTGGCCAGCAAGCTCCCAAGGGCACACACTGGGATATCCCGTGCCCAGAATAGACGTACATGCCGCCCAGTGGTTCCCAGGGGCGTGATGGCGGGGTTCTGTTGGTAGCAGTAGCATTCTGCTACCTTGTGACATGACCTTCACTTTCCTTAAAAAAAAAAAAAAGATCTTAATTGCATCCAAAATATATCTGCTAGAATAAAACTAGTAAATGAGAAAAATCTAGGTTTTGAAAAACTGCCTGTCTGTGAGAAATAATATAAAACAACCAATGTTTATCACAGCTGACAGAAATAGCCACCAAGTTGTGTTCAGTCACTGTTTCTCTGGCAGCAGGCAGTCTAGTCTATACAAGCTGGCGCACACTAGTCCCAGCTGTTCAGGAGGCCAAGGTGGGACTAATGTATGTTTGAGGTCAGTGCTGGCTTCACGGTAAGACCTAGTTGAGGAGGGGTGGGGGATGAATAGAAGAGGAAGGAAGGAAGGAAACGCAATTAGTAACAAAACTTAAAGAGATCACAGTGTCCAACATAGGTTTTCTTATTACAGGGTCTGAGGGAAATCTCAGTAGATCTTCGGAAGTGGCCGACACCATCTGCATTTTCCATCACGATATCTCATGATTCTACATGAAGTGCAGTTTCCTGAGATTTGATGCATGATTTAATATCCCTTCAAGACCAAAGACAAGTGTCTCCATGAGGGAACAGCTTTTCTTAGCCTTGCTGCTATGCTGTGTGTTAGCTTGGCCTCTGCAAAGTTTGTTTTTTTTTTTAACTTTTTATTGGTTCTTTGTGAATTTCACATCATGCACCCCAATCTCACTCATCTCCTCGTCCCTTCATATCCATCCTCAGCCCTTGACACCTCCCTCACAGAAGGAAAAAAATACAAATAATTTAACTTAATTTTAAAAAAATCTTGCTGTGGAAGCTGTGGCGTGAGTCACAGCGTGTCACACAGTATACCCTTTCGCCTCAACAGTTTTACTTGGAAATGGCCATTGCAATGAGTCATTGGTGTGGTTTGAAGCCTCTGGCTTCTGTTACACTGTCAATATTGGATCCTCAGTCTAGCTCCTCCCTGATACCCTTGGTTACTTTGTGTCATGGAGATCCTGTGGTTTTGGATATGTAGGGCCAACCTCTTCACACACTCCAACAGTTCGTGCATGGAGTAGATAATGAGATGGAGTAGATATTGAGAGTCCTGGATCTGGGCCTGGGTGGTGCCTGTGTTGTTCAGCCCACCAGCTCTCCAGTGCATGTACCGCCAGGGCCACGTGAGGGGCAGGGCCAGCTCTCCTGCTTGTGGCAGGGGCCAAGAGATGGAACTGGCTCTCCTTCTCCCATGCCATCCAAGCCAGCTCTCCAGCACTGCCCCAGCTAGGGGCAGAGGAAGCTTTCGAGCCCTGGTGCAGGAGCAGGGGGTGGGGATGGGGTAGTCAGCTCTCCCACATTGTGCAATAAAGGTGTGGGTGGGGTGAGGGGTGCGTCCAACTCAAGATGATCCCAGGAAGAAGCCCAGACCACAGAGGTCTGCACGGCCTTTGGTGGTAACATAGGCCACAGACATTGACACATACCCTGCTGCTTCAGGGCCACGGGCCCAGACATAGCCCTTGGCAGTAGCACAGGCTGGAACCTCACCATGGCCTCAGGTGGCACTGTGGGCTACTCACATCAGGCCAATCCTCAGCACCCTCGTGTTTCCAGTTCCTCCTTTTCTCATGGTATACAAACCATTTTACCTCTCTTTCTCTCTCAACTATCTACCAAATGCTTGTTCATCATAGTGGCACCCCCCCAGCACACCACCGTGCTGAGATGGATACACCTCTTGGTGTCTTCAGCCCATCCACTGCTGCTAGTTAGTTTTAACTTTCATCTTGACACCACCTAGAGTCTTGATGAAGAGTCAATCCCAATCAGGTTAGCCTGCAGACAGGTCTGTGTGGGATTGTCTTGATTGTTAATTGATGTAGGAAGGCCCTGCCCACCGTGGACCAGAGTTCCTGAGCTGTGTGAGAGAAGAGAAAGTTAGCTTAGCACAGGCAAGGATGACACATTTATGCTAACTGCCCCTGGCTGCTTCCTGCTTCCTGCCCCTGGCTGCTTCCTGCTCCTTGCTCCTGGCTGCGTCCTGCTTCCTGCTTCCTGCCCCTGGCTGCTTCCTGCTTCCTGCTCCTGGCTGTGTCCTGCTTCCTGCTCCTGGCTGTGTCCTGCTTCCTGCCTTGACTTCGCTGAAGTAATGGACTGAAGCCTGGATTGTAACCTGATAACCTTTTTGCCCTGAGTGGCTTTTTGTCGGCTGTTTGCCACAGCAACAGAAATGAATCTAGGACACCTTGCCACGGGGTAACCAGAGCTGATCCTTTTTATGGGATTTGGCAGGGGTGTAGAATGGCCAGTGCAAGGTGTGTGCCTCCTCCCTACCCCCACCCCCTGCCTTCTAACCCCATCCTGTGCCACTAGTGCTAAAGGGATGTGAAAATGGTGCTGGGTTGTGCTTTTCAGTTGTATGTCTTAGTAGTGATGGTATTTCCCTCTTGGGCTTAAGTACACAGGCTTGGTTATTTATTGGATCTTTAGATCCTAGAGCCTCCTTCAGCATCTTATAAAGTCTGTCAGAAATGTGATACATACTCTTTCCCACTAAATAGTATCAAGGCCAGTAGTTCTTTTTTTTTTCCTTTTTTTATTAATTTATTCTTGTTACATCTCAATGGTTATCTCATCCCTTGTATCCTCCCATTCTTCCTTCCCTCCCATTTTCCCCTTATTCCCCTCCCCTATGACTGTTCCTGAGGGGGATTACCTCCCCCTGTATATGCTCATAGGGTATCAAGTCTCTTCTTGGTACCTGCTGTCCTTCCTCTGAGTACCACCAGGTCTCCCCCTCCAGGGGACATGGCCAAAGCCAAGGACAATACAGGCCGTAAAACTTTAAACCCCTACCCAGATCTAGCCAATGGTCAAAACATTCTCCACAGTAGAGTGGAGAGTGGGATATGACTTTCTCACATACTAAGGCCAGTAGTTCTTAAAGTCTCAATCCAACATTAACACTCCCAGGTTGTAGTGGGCTCCTTCTGTCTGCTCGATCTGGCGAAGTGAGTATAGGCAAATGAGAAGGCGCCCAGGAGGCCTCCCTCTTGTCCTCCGGCTCTGCTCTGCACTTCCTCAGAGCCGCCCCTCAGCCAGACATGCTGTCAGGTGCATCGAGACCTGAGGTAGCCATAAGCTAGACCAGCTATGACATTATGTCACATGGGACCCTAGAAACCCAGGCCTGTGAGCCGCCTTCTCTTCAGCTGCTGCCTTCTGGTGCTTCAGACTTCCTTTCCTCCCACCGGAAGAAGATCGCTGTGGTGCCTGCAGGCCAGGCCAGCAAGGCAGGTCTCACACAGTGCTGCCTGTTCCCAGCCCAAATCTCCCAATGGTGGGAAAGAAACAGCCATTTCGAGAAGACAAATGTAACTTGCAAATCTCTTAAAGTTTCTGTATATCGAACTATCTGACAAAGCTGGGTTCCATCCCTACAAGTCACACAGTAAAAGGACAAAAGTGACTCCTATAAGCTGTCCTCTGGCCTCACTCAGGCACCATGGCATGCACACACTCCCCAAATTAATTAACTACAGTTCATATCCTTCTTGCTGGGAAAGTGCATCACCCAGGACCTTTCCCAGAGTGCTTTTGAGGACATGGTGAGATGGCCCACAGGTGACACTCAGCAGCCAGGGTTACCTGTGCTCAGGCCGTATCTGCACTAGGCCTCAATGCGTCAACACCCATGTGCTTCCACACTCAAGCCCTTTGGTCGCCCATGGGTGGGGGAGTGTTTGAGAAACCCCTTTCCTTTCTGCCTGAGAGGTTCATAGTGCACGGCAATGCAGACAGCTGTTTATAAGTCTTAGGCAGGCACAAATGCAGGGCACTTAAGACAGACAGCTCTAACCGAGAGTGCTCTGAGGCGTGGTTAGAGCAGCTAGCATAGCTGAGCTCCTGCCTGACAGGGCGCGGAGTGCCATCTAGCTTAACTCTCAGTGACCTCCCAAGGGTCACCTCCTGGGCCACGCCCTACAAGAGCTAGTGTTCTGATACACTGCCGACTCCCAGGCTCGTTCCCTGGAGTTCCTAGGCAAGGTCCAGTGCAGCACTGGCAGGCTCCTGCACTGGGGGTGGGGGGGGGGGAGTGTGGGGGGGGTGTGTGGAGGGAGCGGGGAGCACTTCAGCATCCCTGCTGCAAGCGGCAGCAGACCGATCTTTCAGCCAGAGTTATAATGAAGAAGGAAGTGGCCACATTAAGTGGTGGATATGGGTGGACCAAAGCCCATGAGGGAGGTCACGAGTGTGGGGAGATTAGAGGTCGTGCTAGGGAAAGGGTCCACAGACAGAGGGCCAAGCTGGGAGGAGCATCCCAGCAGGCCTTTGGAAAGCCAGGCTGTTCCTTCTCAGTGCTTCAACAAATCTCCCAGTTGCTGGGAGCACAACTTTCTCCAGACGCACAGGGAACTGCTGTGCCTCTCGTCATCCGTGCGAGGAAGGTCAGAGGCTGCTCAGGGACGGACGCGTCACTATTGCTCTGATCATTCTTTCGTTTCTTAGGCAAACTCCGAACCGGTTCTGGATCCACAGCAACTCCAAGCCTTTGACCAGCTCTGCCGGCTCTACCGAGGAAGTTCTAGGGTAACGTCTGTGTGGTTGACACTTTTTTCTTAGAGTCCTGCCCCCAGCTCCAGCTCGGAAGGTGCCCGTCATGCCTGTTCTGACCACATGGCCCACCAGTCCTGGCCCCAGCAACACTCAGGATTTGGCAAAAGGACAAAGGCAGTAGAGAGGCTGTGAGGACACAGAGGCCCGTGTGTGTGGCCTGTCTCTGTGGAGAGCAAGCCGGAAGCCTGTTCCCCCTTCAGGAGGCCTTTGTGTATGCCTGAGACTGCCAAGGCCGCCCTCCAGCCAGGCCCCCTCAACAGCCGCTTTTGTTGAATTTACTTGGGTCCTGAACAATCAATACTAAGCGACAGTGGCTTGAACAAGATGGAAGCATAAATGCAGGAAGCCAGGGCACCATCCCCAAACCCGCAGCTTGTGCTCAACTCACTCAGGTCAGCACAATTGCTCCAGCTCTGCGCACTGCTTCTGCGTGCCAGCCAGCACGCCGAGCAAAGGGAGGCCAGCTCTCTCTCCTCAGGACCTGTGCTAGAAGTTGTACATGCTACTTACTTCCCTTGTCTGCAAGGCAGATCTGTGGCCACCTCGCTAGCTGCAGTGCAGCCTGGGGGAAGTGGAATGGGCTGGACTCTTGGTCTTTAAAACTGGGAGGAGAGTGCAGACCTGGAGGCTACTAGCAGTCAGCACCGCACAGGCATCCATGGCGGGCTAGCGTGTTCCCCTGGGCTCCCAGCCTGCCCTTCCATGCCTAGTGCTGCCTCAGGAATGGCTCGTGTTCCCATCCAGTCATGGAGAGCGCAGGCCTGGCAGCACCCTGGCCTCAGCCCTCACCCTGAGGAGGCCCTGGAAGCATTTTCCCTTCAGGCTGCCTGTGCTCTGGGGGAACGTTCCTCATGACCACAGAGGCCACGCAGTCTCACTGGTGAGCACCTCTCTGGGTCCTTCCCTTCTACAAGGCGCATGCTGGCTCCCAGCCACCTGAAGGAGGGAACAAGAACTTGTCAGCGCCTCCACTCCAGGTCACACCCAGGTGTTGTGAGAATTTTGGGTTCTTAAAAAAACATAGAAACATTGCAAGAATATGTTTTCAGCCGGATGTGGTGGCGCACGCCTTTAATCCCAGCACTCGGGGGGCAGAGGCAGGCGGATCTCTGTGAGTTCGAGGCCAGCCTGGTCTACAAAGTGAGTCCAGGACAGCCAAGGCTACTCAGGGAAACCTCAAAAAACAAACAAAACAATGTTTTCATTTTAATCCCAGGTATGAGAATAATGTGCTAACTATGATTTGCCTCATGCTCGGGCAGAGGCATGATTTTGCCAGCTGCAGATAGTTTCTGCACCTGTGTGGTGTTTGGAGTTCTGGGAACTTTTCAGCAGGTACAAATGCTGGGAGCCCAAGAGGTGGTTTAGATTTTTGGTGGATTGTTTATTGGTTGTGGCTTGTTATGTTGTCATGTACAAAGAAGAAAAACAAGAAGAAATTAGATATCCCGGGAGCAGGAGCTTGACACCCCTAATCAGCAGGAAGTAGTCCTAATGATAACATTGCCCCCTTTCTGAAGCTGACCATGACAGTGAGTGTGCGAGAAACCGTGGCTCTGTTGCTGAGCCACCACTGAGAACTGGGTTAGTTTTGATAAACTGGTCCTTAGAGCTTAGCGGGCTTCACTAACATGAGCCCTGGAAGATTCAGACCAGTGAGAAGTCAGGGCAGACAAGCAGGGCACAGGTGATGGGCATGTAACCACAGGCAACCTGTCTGAACAGAGACTGCCACGTTAAGCTGAGTCCTGCATCCCACCCTGTGGCTCATAGCCAAGCGGGCCAGAGTCACTCCTCAGGGTTCTGTGGAGCACCAGGCATGCTGTCCATGAAAAGCACCCAGCCTGTCCTGCCCTTGCAGGCATTCCCGGGGCTGACTTACCCCAGCAGTCCCCATTAGACTCCCGTACAGCTCTGGCGGCTCTCCTGAGAAGAGTGGCAGTGGGGCGCCATGCTCAGTCTGCAGGCCCCAGCCACTGTTCAGGAAGCATGTATCTCGGCCCTGAGTTTCACTCTCAGGTTAGCACTGTGAGAGAGAGCGTAGCAGGCCAAGGTCTCATCCGGGTACACACTCACCTCCTTTGATGGTCACAGGCATCTGAGAACCCGGCTGCCAAGCCCTGACTTGCAGAAAGTCAGCTAGGTGACAGGAGGCAGCTGCAGTATACAGCCTGGCTTTTTTAGTGGGCTGGCAGGTTTTCCAGACTATTACTAAAGCCACTGGTGGACATACAGCTGTAGGGAGGAAGGCTGTGCTTCGAGGAGAGGTGGGACCTACCAGTGCTACTCCACAGCTCAAACCGTGTTGGTGGCCAGATGTCCAGGTTACCAGAGAGAGAGAGAGGTTGGAGCCAGTGGGAACTCTGAAGCCTACGGGAGAGATGTGCTGGGAGTCGAGTCTGCAGGGAGACAGTGCACAGGGAGGTCCCTGTGCCTGGCGTAGTCCTCACCCGGGGCCTTGCTGTGAGCCCAGAGGCACACCCCTTTCATGAGACATGACCTTAGGCTCCAAACTCAGCTTCCTCACTCCTCCTGCAAGGTAGTGTTCTCCCACACCTCACGTGTGTCTCCTCTTTGCAGCTGGCTCTCCTAATGGAACTCTCCCAGAACCGCAGCGGCGACAGCTATAGGCCATTTGCCGGCTCCCAGAGCGGCCCTGCTTTCCACAGCGTCTTCCAGAATGAGAACTTCCAGCTGCAGCTCGCGCCTCCACCTGTGACTGAAGACTGAGGCCTCCCTGGAAGAGCCCAGTGCTGCAGGAGGCAGGAGAGGGCCCCTGGACGCTCCTGCACAGAGGCCCAAGGAGGCCCCTTGAGGTCCCCCCCTCCCTCCCTTCACCACCACACTCCGTCCCGATGTAGTGTCCCTGTTGCAGCATCAGTCTAACAGACAGGCTGGTTTACTTTGCTTGGAATAATATTTCATTCTGCCCAGTCTTAAAAAAAAATAATAATAGCATTTATCCAATGGCATTAGGTGTTAAGTAACACGGGCAGCGAGCTTGTCAGTGTGAAAAGCAAAGCTTGGCCAGGAGAGAGCAGCAGTCTGGGAAACAGGCCTGCCTGTTGATGTGTTCCTGAAAAGCTCGTCTAAGCAGAAGAGCTGCCCTTCAAACCAATAAATGTCTCAGGTTTGAGTCCTGCATGCCCGCCAGTCTCCTAGCTGTCACTCTGTCTAGTCAGGGACCCTCACACTGTTGAGACAAGCAGCACTCTGTCACAGGCCTCAGCGCGCAGGCATTCCTGTGGCTGCGTCAGGGCAGCCAAGGAGAGTAAGGCTTAGATATGTTGGGTCCTGGAATTTATGTCATCATGTAGCAGACGTGGCAGGTCACCATACCCAGAGACCCAGATGCCCGTGCCGTTGGTTCAGCTCACAGGGACAGCTAAGCAACCCACGAGGAATAGGTGGACAGAGCGGACACAGGAAGCAGACACTGCTCCTGCCCTGGGTAACAAGGCTTGTGGGATAGTAGCTCCCAAGAGCTGCAAAGGCTCTGTCCCCAGAAGAAGGTGTGGGGTGGTACCTCCCGCCTGAGGGGAGTACATCCCCTGATAAGCAGTCAGGGTTCAGAGATAAGTACTTTAACTAGCTGACACACAGAAGCAGTAGGGTGGGGTTTCAAGATTCCCCACCCCATGGAGCATCTCGGATAGATGAGGTGTCGCCTCTGAGTGCCATGCTCTGGTTTGCTAATGTCATAGCAGACATACATGAGGCCACAGGCCCTGGCATCTGGAAGTCCACCCCGTCCCTGCTCCTAGCACTTAACCAGAGAGAGGTTCCACTGAGTGGTGTCTTGAGGTTCCAATTTAAAAGGTTGCTGAGAACAGGAGGTCCTGGAGCAGGCAAATGCTGCCTCTGTGGACGGTAAGATGGAGCTTTCTGGAAGGCGTGCGGTGTGAAGCCAAACTCAGAAGGTGGCGCAGGCAGCCGTGGGGCTGACTCCCAGTTGTCCATCTCTCTATAGTGCAGCCATTGCTTTGCTCTTTGTCTTACTGCCTCAGGACAGGGCTTTGCCTGAAGCAGAGCTCAGTGAAGCTCACTGACCCGAGAGCTTCCAGGATCCATCCGTGTGGGGTTAGGTACATGCAGCCATGCCGTGTGTGTATGTGTGTACAAATGTATACACACATAAACCTATTTTCTATAGGCTCTGGAGATTCAGACTCACGCTTGCATAGCAGGCACCCACAGAGCCATCTCCACACCTACCCCCCAGCCACATTTCTGGGAACCATTGCTGCCTCTTAGCTGTGTCTATACTTAAGCCACAGTGGCACCTGGGATGACAAAGGCATGCCACATGGTCAGAAACATCAGTGTTGGTCACAGCTTTTGTTGGGGGCACATGAGACCCCTCTGTAGAACTTGTGACAGTTGTAAGGCTCCAGCCTTGAGGGTAGACAGAGAAAGTGCTGCTACAGAGAGACAGACACCATCAGGGACAGCAATGGGTTGCCAGCCAGGACCTAGGCTTAGGCTCAGCCCCATACTGCCCCTCCCAGCTCCCTTAAGCTGAAGGAGGCTGTTGGAACCTCGGAAAAGCTCCAGCCATAGCAAAGCTCTCAGGGACCCATAAGAAAAAAATTTTAAACAAAGGTATGGCCTAATTTGGCTTCCAGGATGGGAGGGGGTGCTGCAAGAGGAACGCCAACTCATCCATGGTGATTGCTCTGGTGGATAAATAATTCAGAACTTCAGAGATCCTTTTAGAGCAGTGTTTCCACTCAGCTCTGTCTGTGGAAAATGGTTCCCAAAGCTGCAGCTGTGCCCAGAGCACAAGAAAGGCCTCCTGCAGTGTGGCCTTCTGGGTAAGGCCAGGACGCAGCTGAGCTCCTGGGGCGCGCCAGCATGGAAGTGCACATCCCCTACTCCCTGGGGCACTCCGGTCCCCCCTTTTTGCTCCCAGCTTCTAAGAAGCACATCCTCTGTGAAGCTGTTCTCAGCCACCCACAACCCCCACCCCAGGAAAGCAGCGTTTGGCTTTCACCTTGGCAGTGCTCCCCATGGGCTGTCAGTCAGTGCAGGGGGGGTGCTTTGGTTGTGTACCACAGCCAGTAGATGATGAGTGGCCAGCATGTGCCAGGCTCTGCTTCAAGCAGGAGGCGTCACTACCCATTTCCTAAAGTCACCGTTTTTCTCAGGCGTGGACAGAAATGTTCACAGACCTTGTGTATAACCCTGTGCGAACAGATCAGGTCAAGCACATAGAGGCGACATGCACGGCAGATTCTCCACCCCTGTGTCGACCAGTATCCCGACTCATCACAGCACAGATGTTTGCATGATCAGTGGGGATAATACACAGATTCTGTCGGTCTCTCTGTGTGTATGTGTAGGTGTATTGTCCATGCCATATACTCACTCCTGAACAGCATTCCGTGGCCGCTAACTCATTCCATTGTGGGTGGGCCCCCTAGGGCAATAGGTGCTGCTGGCCTATTACCATTCCTGTGTCTGACTTTTGTGAACATACATGCACCTCTATTAGTCATGGACTTGGGAGTGATCAGCTGAGTGGCTTTCTGAATGCCCATGTGATGTTACAGCCTCGGAAGCATGGACGGGGGAAATCGTTCACACACCATCTACCCTAAACTTCTTTCCTGAGTTTACCTCCAACAACAAGGCTCTGTCATCAGCCAGGGAGTGGTTGGCCCCTGAGCCTGGCAGGATCCGCTGTGAAGCTGCTGATTGGGGCTCAGAGCAGCTGGGACCAGAGGGGTTGGGTAACCTCACACTACAGCACCCTTGCTGGCATCTCCTCCCTTAGAACGAGAACATGGTTCTAAGAGACATCACATGACCTGAGGACCTTGTAGCTTGCCTAATCTGGTCCCTTCCTCTACAAGAGTAAGGTGGCCCAGCATTCAACACTCCCCATGCTCTACTCCCCTTCACCAGCCAACTCCCTGCCTGCCATCGCCGTATTTACCACTGCTGGTCCTCCAGGGCTGAGACAGGCTGGGGTCCACGCTGATGACCAGGGGAAACAGGACCAATGAGGCATCCGTGGCCTCTGGGTGACCCTTGGACATGTCGATTATGGGAAAGAACAAACTGGGGGTGTACACCAGCTCCTCCCAGACTTCCAGTAACCCGAAGGAACCACAGTAAATTCTAGTTAGACCCAACTGACCCCTCCTGGCACTGTGGTGTCCACAGACACCGCTGCTGGCCATGTATTCACTTAAGGTCTGAAGTTGCTCAAAAACCTAGATCGTAGGCGTCTTCTTCATCTACTCAGTGTGGCCTCTAAATTCTGCTGGGGCCATCTCATTATCCCAGGTTTACAGGCACAATAGATGCCCTGTGCACATCACACCTGGGCTTGCAGGCCTTTCTGAAGCCATCCAGATACCATGTGGCCGCGGCTTTCCAAGGGCTCTTGGTCTCTGTCCAGCCTGTGTCCTTGCTGATACTGTTACAGTTGGCTGTGAACAACCTCTAAAATCCCCTGTGTTGGCAGCTTGGTTTCTGAAGCAGGGATGTTCGGGGGCAGAGCTGAGGAACAGCTGGATTCTGGGAGCTCTGATCTAATGAATAGAATAATTTCCCCATGTGACAGCATTATTAGCAGGCGGGGGCATGGCCTAGAAAGACGTATCTTGTCCCAGGTCCTTCCTGTGGCTCTCTGCTTCCTGGCCGCCACAAGGTGAACAGCTCTTTTTCCTCTGCCACAGTCTTCTGCCACGAAGCTCTCTCTCTGCGTCATTACAACCATCCGGCCCTGGATTGGAATGTCTGAAACCATGAAGCAAATCACAAAAGCTAACATGGGCTTCCATGGCTTCTCTGGGCCCTAGAGATGGAGAGAGGCATTGGGCATTTGTACTGTGAATGCCAGCAGCACGGTCTATAAGGGCAGATTCTAGACTGAGGGTAGAACTCAGCTCTTCTGCACAGGGCTAGGCTCCAGCAAGTGCTCAAAGCAGGCGAGGAGTCTCCCGGGAGCATCCTAACCCTGAATGACACTGAAGTGTGGTGACACTGGAGAGTAATTGGAGGGAAGCAGCTAATGGTAATGCCCCAGCGAGGGCAGAAGGGGCAAACACAAGCAGCTCGTTCACACAATGCTAAGATTGAAGCTCTGTTCCCAAAAGGAGCACTTAGATCGGATGCCACACCCAAAAGGAAACTCAATCCAAGTCTTGAGACCAGACCCGGGCCTGGACATCCTGGCAGGAAGCCAGAGTAACCTGGCAACAACAGTGGTGGCTGTGCAAGGTTCCTGCAATACCCCACATTCAACCAGGGCTGCTCCAAGTGCCCAAGGATGCCCCAAGTGTGAGGTCACAACAGCCATGGGCTGGGCTCTGGTGAGGGGATAGGGAACTGCCTGGTTGGTGTCTGCTGGTGAGAGAACAGTGAGAGCTGCACTGGGAATCGGGATCCCTACCCCTACTGTTTGCCTGCCATGTGAACTTTACATTTGATTTAAGTCTTGTGCTTCAGCCAAAATGCATGCATGAATGCACACACACATACACACACACACACACACACACACACACACACACACACACACACACACACACACACACACACACACCCCAGAGCCGTTAGGGACAGTGAGGAAGCTGCTAAGAGGCAAGAAGCTTGTGAGGCATGGGTACCTACAATCTGTAGCGTTCCACAGGTCTACAAATGCTGACGTTTGTCATCTTATAGGGAACTGGATCTCCGCACTGAGAGTTGTATGGAATTTCAGGCTAGATGCCACCAAGCTCATGTCCCCAACGCCAAAGCTTTCTAATTTCTTCATCTTCAGATTTCTCTGGCTGGAAACACAGGAAGACTTCCTCTGGCCCACGAGTGCCCAGCCATGGTGGGAGCACCTGAGACAGGCTCATTCTTCAGCAGATGTCAGTTAGCTCCAGGCTCCCAGCAACGGATACACTGAGATACACAGTAATGTGGCCATTGCCTGGGCCACACCCCACCTCTACCACAGACACTGTAAAATGAGGCTCTGCCTGTCCTCGTTGGCCAGGTCTTTCACTTTCAAACTAAATGGTTTATAGCCATGGAGGTACAGGTTCATCTTAGAAAACTCCAAAGTGTAACAAAGACCACGTGCATATCTCAGCATCCTTACCAGGTCTCGCTTCTTATATGCACCTCCATCATGTCTCCCCGGTCCCTAAGGACCTCCACCTGACCATCTCTCCTCCAACTCAACTGCCAAGAGACAGGTCCTATCTGACCCTCTTCATTGAGCACTGAGCTGCTGGGAGTTCCCGGGTTATAGTGAGGACAAGATGCTAGGCCAATTTACTGCAGAACAGTGTAGGCAGCCAGCAATTGTAAGACTACAGACAATAAGATGCCTTCCAGACTGTGGCAGAGATTCCGTGTCAGCAGGAATTCCCTAAGAACACAAGCTGGCACGCTTGAAAGCAGGGTCAGCCTGGAGTACAGGCCAAGGCAGGACTGAAATGGAAAAAGCAATGGACCAATCCAAATGTTGAGCTCGTAGGAAACACTGCACTTGAGCACCCATGCACGGCAGGTGATCTGGCGCACAAAAAAGGGAGGCTAGACCACAGCCTTGCTCCAGCACTGTCTATGGCACTGTGTGGAGAGCTACTAGGCTCTCAGTGTCCACTAGGTCACAGACAGCCATGGGGTAAAGCAAGCAAAGGGCCACAGGTGTGGACTCCTGGGCCAGGGTTCTGGGTTCAGATCCCATAGTGCCGCTCCTGTTTGCACATGGCAGGTTATGAGGATTGCATGGGAAGTGGGAAGGTGGCATCAGGAACTCGGAGAAGGCAGTACTGATGGCGTTTTTAACAGCAGTCCCTGGAGAGGCTGGCCCACAGACTCAGTCCCAGAAGCTAGTATGCTGAATCAAACCAGAGCTTCTGGGGGCTGGAGAGATGGCGGCTCAGCAGTTAGGAGCACTGGTTCCTCTTCCAGAGGACCCAGGTTCAATTCTCAGCACCCACGTGGCAGTTCACATAGGGTTTGCCTTAGACCTGAGATAACAACTCCTCCTCCTCCTCCTCTTCTTCATCATCATCATCTTCATCATCTGTAACTCTAGTTTCAAGAGATCCAGTACCCTTACACAGACATCCATGCAGGCAGAACACCAGTGTACATAAAATAAAAATAAATCATTTTTTTTAAACAAGTTTTCGTACTTGCCATGCTGAGGCTTAACTCTGGACCCCACAGAGTAGCAGCCCCCTTCACTACTCAACCCATGGTCATAGCTTTCCTGCACAGCATGCGTGAACTGGAAAATGGGCCTAATATGGTGTGAAAAAATGTTATTTCTACCTCATATAAATCGGATAGACATCAACACAAAAGTTTTTACATGAAGTTCTGGGAATTAACACAGTGTGCGCATGGGAATACCTGTACTTCATCAAGTTTTAGAAAGTTTAAATTAGTAAAGGGTATGTGTAGGCTTTGCTTTTCCAAACCTACTTTATTTGGGGTTCTTTAATGGTTATACCTCCCTTCTGACCCACCTACCCTAGATAGAAGAGAAAGAAGGATAGAGGGGAGAAAAGAACCCCTAAATGTAGCCTTTACTAACATATAACCAACCCCCCTAGACAATCACAAACATTGGTAACTCACCAAAAATACCCACCCTCCCACCTATTGGGAATGGGGGTGTCATGTACTCAAAATTACTTTTTGCTGTCTTAGGGTAAAAACATCTTTTTGGTACCCTTAGAAAATAAGGGATACGTGCCATGAAAAACTTTACTTACCAAGAAAGTGAGTCAGAGGAGAGGACATCCTATTGAGACTTTAGGCGAGAGTAGCATGGAAGAATGGGGAAATAGTAGGACCCACAGGGTCCTGGAAACCTACAAGAAGAACTTTATGACAGGCAGATCTGGGTCCTGGGGTCCTCCTCAAACTAAGGCACCAGCCAAGGAGAATATAGGCAGTAAACTTCGAACCCCTACCAAGACCTAGCCGACGAACATGATATTCTCCACTGTTGAGTGGAGAGTGAGATCTGACTCTCACACGAACTCTGGTGCCCCTTTTCTGACCACATCCCCTGGATGGGGAGGCCTGGCGGCACTCAGAGGAAGGATAGCAAGTTACCAAGAATAGACTCGATATTCTTAGAGCATATATAGGAGGAGGAGGTCTCCCTCAATCACAGACATAGGGGAGGGGAGAAGGGGGGAAACGGGAGGGAGGGAAGAATGGGAGGAAACAGGGGAAGGGCTAACAATCAAGATGTAATATGAACAAATTAATAAAAAAATATATTAAAAAAAGAGTAGGGTCCAGCCCTCTCAGATAGTGCCAAGCATGAGCAGGTGGTCCTGGTTTGTCTAAGAAAATAACCGAGCAAGCCAAAAGAGCCAACCTAGTAAGGTCTGCTTCAGTTCCTGCCTCCATGTTCCTGCCTTGAGTTCCTGCCTTCTCTTGATGAACTGTGACCTGGGATATGTACAACAAATAAACTCTCTCTTCCTCCCTCCCCCCCCAAAAAAAAAGAAAAGAAAAAATAAAAGTAAGATATTGACCAACAGCTGGAAAAGCTAGCTATGTCTGCTTCTGTCCCTTCTTTTTGGGATCGATGCTTTGGGCTAGCCCTTTTAAAGTTGACATGCATGCATGAGGAAACAGTAGCTGAGGCAGATTTCTAGGCTGAATCACTTGGGCTACCTGCTTTGCTTTCATTATTATCTGGTTTTTTGCTCTGAAAATAAGCAAACTTTTAAAAGTATTAGTATAGGTACATTTCTACATTATATATGGAATATGTGAGGTGTACAAATTATCTAAAGATAAATGTATGCCCTATTTTTGAGCAGCTGTAAGGCATCAACTTTATACATCCATTTGAGCTGTAATATCCATGCTGTATGAAAGAATGAATGCCATGAGGACCAGGCGGCCCTTAAGATTCTCTTGCCATATGAACAAATTCATGTTTCAGGTAATAGGAAGTTTTCCCAGGTCAGGCCTAATCTTTATAAGTTTTGTCAGTAGCCATATTTTTTTCACTCTCTGTAAATACACAAACATAACTACGCCCCCATCTCAAAACTATTGCATGTTTCCAGTCCATTGTAAACAAATCCTTATAATATATTGATTGTCCTAGTTCCTCAGTTTTTTCTATGATCCAATGTCTCTCAGCTGCTGTTGTTCCTTTTTCTACCAACATTACGAAAATGTAAAGTCAATAAAGCATTATTTCATCTGTCCCTGGGGGTCTTTACCCTTCCTTTTAGTTTACATTTTAATGTATGATTAGCTCTTTCTACCACTGCCTGCCCTGTAGGACTGTGTGGTGTACCGGTAATGTGCTTTATTTTATGTAAAGAATTTTTTCATCTCATTGGATACATAAGCAGGAGCACTGTCAGTGTTAATTTGTGCAGGTGTTCCCATGATTGCCATTATTTCCAGTAAGTAATTACACAATCCGTCTTTTCAGAACTTACAACAGTTGCCCATTGAAACCCTGAATATGTATCAATGTTATGATATACGTACCTTAGTCTTCCAAATTCTGCAAAATGAAATACACCCATCTGCCAGATTTCATTCCTTTTGGTAACCCTGGGGTTACTTGTGGCAGGCAATGGAATTTGGTTATACAAAGATCAGGTAGGACACGTTTTAATTATGTCTTTGGCTTGTTGCCAAGTAATAGAAAATTTTTTTCTTTAAACCTTTACTGTTAGAATAATGCTTTTCATGAAATGTTGAGGCTTCTAACACATTTCTTAGTAGCAATTGGTCAAATTCTTCATTTCCTTGTGCCAGCGGACCTGGTAAACCTGTGTGTGACCAAATGTGAGTAATACACAAGGGATGGTTTCTGCTTCTGATGGCCTGTTGCAAGCCCATAAACAACAAAGTCAATTCTGAGTTATCAGGAGTAAATTCAGCAGTTTCTATGTGCAAAACAGCTCTTTCTGCATATTGAGAGTCAGTAATTATATTAAGAGAATCAGGTAAATCTAACAACACCATAAGGATTGCATACAGTTCTGATTTTTGTACTGAAGTAAATGGGCTTTTGATCACCTTAGCTATTTTATCTAGCTTACACAACCTGCCATTCCCATCCTGTTTGCATCAGTAGAAGGTTGGTGCTTCTGGAATTGCTGTTCTCTGTACAATTTGAGGAGGGATCCAATTAGTTCTTTGTATAAACTAAATATGTTTGCTTTTTGGGTATTTGTTATTAGTTTCTCCCAAGTAGTTACTACAAGCTCTTTGCCAATCTTCATTGATTACCCATAATGACATAATCTCAGCATTAGTAAGAGGCACTACAGTTTCCACTGGGTCTGTTCCTGACAGTTGATGCAGTCTTATTTTACCTTTTATAATTAATTCAGAAATGTTTTCTATGTATGTCTTCAATTTTTTACTTTACTTATGTAAGAAAAT
Source organism: Acomys minous (assembly GCF_964271855.1). Lineage (NCBI taxonomy): Eukaryota > Metazoa > Chordata > Mammalia > Rodentia > Muridae > Acomys > Acomys minous. The sequence continues at coordinate 69,730,281 of NC_140492.1, read as the reverse complement.
CCATTCTGTGATTTTGCATAAGGAGCCCAGTAGGAGAATGAGTTGAAGGAAAAATAACCAAAATACAATCAAGCTTAGGATCAATTCTACCCACATATGCATCTTGTAATCTTTGCTCTGCCAGAATTAATTCTTTTTCTGATTCAGCCATTAGATACCTTGGACTGTTTAAATCTGAATCCCCCTGTAATGTTTGAAACAAGTTACTTAACTCATAAGTAGCTAATCCAATTATAGGCCTTAGCCATCTATACCTTTTGTGGCCAATTTTTTCTTGAGCTACTTTATAGCCCAAATAGGTCATTGACTCTCCTATTTGTATTTTTTCTGGAGCAATCTGTAACCCCCAGCATGGCAGAATTCTTTGTGTTTCCTTAAACATTTTCCCTAAAGTATCTGCATCAGAGTCAGCCAACAAAATATCATTCATGTAATGATAAACGATAGATTGAGGAAATTGCCTGTGAGTTATATCTAGTGGTTGTTGCACAAAGTATTGACATAAAGTTGGACTATTCAACATTCCCTGGGAAGGACCTTCCAATGTTATCTCTTCACTGGACCACTACTGTCTAGAGTAGGCATGGAGACAGCAAACCTTTCCCTATCCTGCTCATGCAAAGGTATTGTGAAAAAACAATCTTTTAAGGCAATTACTATGATAGGCCATGACCTAGGTAACAAAGAAGGCAAAGGAATTCCAGGCTGTAAAGGACCCACTGGTTGAATTGCTCTTAAATTGTTACCATCCTCTATTTTCCTGAGTTTTTTTTTTTTTTACAACAAACATGGGAATTCCAAGGGCTGGTAGACTCTTTTATATGTGAGCCTCCAGCTGCTCTTGCACCAGTTGTTGAAGTGCCTGCAATTTTTCTTTTGTTATGGGCCACTGCTCTTGCCACACAGGTCTGTTTGATATCCATTTTAGGGGCAAGGCTGTTGGTATATTAGCAGTGGCCCTTTTTATAAATTTGGAAACTCAACACCTGTGAAGTTCTGTGTTTGGGTAATGGGCACAGCTTGTGGTTGTTCTTGATTAGACATGTCAATACCTTCCCCAGAAGCGTCTACCCTAATTTCCTCATTGTCTGTCTCTGTGATTACAGGAATATTAATTTGAATACCCATTGTTACAAAAGATCCCTTCCCCATAAATTTATGGGCATGTCAGCCACATAGGGTCTCAGCTTCCCTGTTTGCCCTTCTGGTCCCACACACTTAATCCACCGTACACGTTGTCTTATTTGAGATAATTTACAAATTCCTATAAATTGGGTACTAACTTTCTGAAGTGGCCAATCTGGATTCCAATACTTTTGAGAAAGGATCATGACATCTGCTCCTGTATCCACCAAACTTTCTATTTAAATACAATTCATTTATACCATTAATTTAGGTCTCTGATCATTAACCATTGTTTGCCAGAACACATGTCTTCCAGTAATCCCAAAGGTACCTGTTCTTTCTACTAGAGGGACATTGCCCTTGATGTAAGGAAACAGTAACAGCTAAGCAATTGTATCCCATACATTCATTTGTATCTCCTTCTTTACATATGCCATAATTTTAATTTCTTCCTTACAATCCTCATCTAATACCGGGATGCACAATAGAGCCTTGAGAAGTTAATCCACTTCTTCACAAGATTATTCCCATTGTCCCTAAAAGTAAAGGACCATAAACACCAGTGGTTATTTTGTAACATTCAGCCTGTGGGGATAGTGTAAGAGATTTATCTGAGGCCACACCCAAAGCTGTGCTGCCTTCAGTAACATGCACTAAATTATTGATACATAGTCTTCATTTTCCTGCAAATTTATTAACTCCTGGCTGACCAAAGACAGACGGCTCATATTGTTTGCTGCAGGGTCTCGAGCTAACGGGCCCCTCCTTTCATTTCCCAATGGCAAGAGATTACCTTGTATGTCTCTCTTGGATTGACAATCCCTAGACCAATGTTTTCCCTTCCCACAGCGGCTACAATACCCTGGAAGTCTTGGCACACCATTACCATCATGGCCAGAAGCTCCGTGTACTCTTCTACAAGTACCATTTACTCCAAAGTTGGTGTGCCTGTTATTTTGAGGTCTGGAGCTATTAACCTTACAGTTTCTTTGTAAATGGCAAAATTTACCCCAACTAAAGCACCAGATGTTTTGATATCTGAGACTTCCAGCTATAGCTTGTCCTGTGATGTTGTTTTGTTGCTCCTGAGAGCTAATATTAACTGCCTCTCTCACCCATTCATCTACTGGGATCGTTGTGCTTTTAGTGGTCTAATTGCTCTCTTACATTCAGTATTTGCATTCTCATACATGATCAGTGTCAATGTCCGTCTGGTCTCAGGATCTGGTAGGGCTCTATCTAGAGCTGAACCCAATCTCTGTAAGAATTCTGGGAAGACTTCTCCAAGGCCTTGAAATACCTTAGTAAATGAGGTGGTTTTGTTACCAGGCTCCTCAACCATGTCCCAAGCTCTTAAGGCTGCAACACGACATTGTTCAATTACTACATCTTCAGATTGGGTTTGTTCTCTTAAGTCATCATAGTACCCTTCACCAAGCAATTGATCTTCATAACATTTATACCCTTTGTTATATTTTGTTGTTCTATTTGCGTGGCTTCATTTCTCCACCAGGACAACCACTGTAACTGCTGAGCAGCTTCTAACACAGCTGACATCAATCCCTTCCAATCTTGGGGAATAAGTCTATGCTGCGTAGCCCAGTTAACATTTGTTTAACAAAAGATGAATGCATTTCATATCATACAATAGCCTCTTTAAAATGCTTTAAATCTACCATATCTACTGGACGCCATGCCTTCTCATCATAAGCCTCATCACCATCATTAGCAGGGACATGTTGCACAAAGACTGGAAAAGCTGATGGTGTCTGTGTAGCCCTACAGAATTCCTCTGTCGCAGCGCTTGGCTCCAAAGCCCTTTTGGCCTGTCTGCTTTCCTGTTCCACTAAAATCTTTACAGGCGTCCCATTTTTTTATTTCTCCGCCCCCTTCCGCACGCTTGTGCTCGGGATACCTGTCCTGTGGAGCAGGGCAGGGCAGCAATTGTGGGAAACACGTTTCTCAGTTACCAGGTGTTTTTGCTTTACCAATGGCACTTTTTGCTTTCCAAATGCTTCAACCTCTACAGGCATATTCTCTAGTTGTACAGCCAACTCTGAAATCCTTTCCAGAATGATAGAATTTACTGACCCTCCTAGTTTTTGTATCCTATTGGTCTTTCTCCCAATCTTTTAAAAAATGTAACACAGTAAAAAGACAAAGGAAAAACAGAAAATTCCCTCTGGGCATAAAGCAGGAAAGAGCTCTGCAACAGCAGCTGTGATTTTGCTGACACCCTGAAACAGCTTATCAATGTCTTCACAACCCCTATCTCTCCCCACAACACTGGAAGTTAAGTTACCCATTATGCCCAAAGCACATTGGGCGCCGCCTGTAGGCTTTGGCCTTTTTCAAACCTACTTTATTTGAGATTCTTTAATGCTTATACCTCCCTTCCAACCCACCTACCCTAGATAGGAGAGAAAAGAGGTTAATGGGAACAGAAGTAGACCTTTTTGGACTCAGTTCCTGGGAGAGATTCCCCTAGTGTAGTCGGCAGGATTTCAGCAGACCAGCAAATCAAACAAAGTTGCTGCTGGAACCTGGAACAGCAGCCAGAAATCTGGAGCCCCGAAGCGTTCTCTGGAGCAGTCTCTGTAGGAGCATCTCGAAGTGGAGTGATGAACAACCAAATAATACCAAGACCCAAAAAGCCCTAGGCTCCTGTTTGGGCTCATGTTGTGTGTACACACACACACACACACACACACACACACACACACACACACACACACACACACACCCTCTCAGAGTCTGTACTAGGATGTGTTTCAGCTGGCAAAAACCAAGGCCCCACACGAGGTGGTTCATCTTCTGTTGGATAAACACCACCTGTTCTCTCACAAGTCTGTTCCCCATCTCACACTTGGGATCAAAACAAAAACATGTTTACATCCACTATAGGTATGAACTGCACTCAGTAAACACTCAATACAAAAAAAAAATCTCCCAAAGCGATTTTGTTCTGGTACAAAAGAAAACCACATTTATTGTACAGCAATATTTTCCTAAAGTTGAGCTGTCTTAGGAAAACAGAATCTAAGTTTAGGAAATTACAGAAGGGTCAACATTGTGCTTAAACTTCAAAATAGGTTCAAAAGAACCCAGCACGGTACGTGACTACTGCAAGGTACGGACAGCCTTAACCCGTGTGCAAACACAGAAACCCCCCAACCAGGCTTCCAGCTGCTCCGCCCTCAGCAGCAAACAGCTCCTCCGTGGACTGCGCCCGCCCTTCCAGCACACCCGTGTTCAGGCACCGTAATTCCTGCAAGGCGAGATTTGGAAACAAATTCATTTTGAGAAGGGCCCCTGTGTTTATACTGAGGTTTTAGACGGCGGCGGCGTTCAGGGCTGCATGGTACAGAAAGGGCGAGTGGCGCCCCCTCTCGGCCCACCTGCCCCTCCGTGGGGAGCGCAGTGACACTCCCCACAAAACCCTGCAGCACCGAGCCTTGGCCCCACTGTTCTAGTTCACAGCACCGCTGGATAAAGGGGAAAGAAAGAACGATTGGAATACTTCCCTCAAATAAAAAAGCCAAAAACGTGACAATAAAGTTCAGCAAATACAATTCAGGGGCAATCAAGAGCAAGTGACATAAATAGTATTTTGCTTAAATGTGTGCTTTTTTTTTTTCTTTACATGGCAGTATCTACACTACCGTGTATATACAGATATTTTGACTTTCTAAAGTGTCTGGTTGCAATCAAATTTGCATGAGAATTTGTTCTGGCCAACCCTAGAAAAGTATGATATTTCAAACAGACAAGCAGGTGAGGTTAAGAATTAAAGGAGTATTCCCAGGAGACTACCAGTCTGCTCTGTATTGTAATATGTTGTTATGTTTGGACGCTGTGGTTCAGGTTTTAGTCTGTTCTGTACTGTGTTGCCTCGATGTCTATGTCTTTTCTTCTAGGAAAGCAACTACTTTTCTTCAGGGTTGTCCTCAAATGTCCATTTTATTCTTTAAATGTTCCAAGGGGGCAAAACCCTAGGTTTTAAAGTAAAGCCTTGTTTTTTAAAAAAGATATCAAATAGTTATACCAAAATAGGACTTTAATTGCTTTGTTGTTTCTCACAAAAAGTTATGGACACATTTGAAACTTAAAATCTTGGTTAGGTAAGGAAACTATGCTCCACAATTAGTAAGATTACACTGGGACCTGACAGCCTCTCAAAAGCGGCAGCAGGGCCACTTTTCCATGGAAAACCAGCCGCGAGGTCCGAGCCTTGCTCCAGGCAAGCATTCTGTAAGGTCCGGATTGTGGGCTTTCATCTCTCTCACTGTACAAGTGTTAGTCAGAAGCCTATTGAACACAACTGCGCTTACTGTCTACAGTGCACGTTGCAGCTAAGTATTTCTAAAGTGCCTATGAATACACGTGTACAAGTCAGCACTATAATATCAGGATTATAGAGAAATTCTTTCATAGAACATAGAACAGAATAGGCCTAGAATTGAAGTTAAGCGATACATTTTTATATTCTTTTCAGCTGATTTCAGAATGCAAGCATAGAGAAAGAATTCCGGCTTAATCGTATGTCAGACAGTTACTAGTATGAACAGTGTTAGGAGAAAAAAACCAAGAACCTCTTGGTTGTGCTTTAGAAAAGGCTGTTTTAGATCCAAGAATGCAAGGGGATGTGTCCAATTTTATATAAAACGGCAAGTGAAACTTAGTAAGTTTAATTATAAAGATATTGTGCAAATATTTAATGTGATCATCAATTGGTATTAAATCCAAAAAAAAAATTCCATCATATTTGGTGGCAAATCTGAGAGGCAGCTCACGGGTTTAGGAAACAGGACCCTGGACAAAAGTCATAAATATGACTTGTAAAAGAGCCCAGCCAGGCTTCAGAACTGTGGCTCTGACTACGTGGTTCCATGGCTTTGGGGCCTGGGTTGTAGACCCCAGTTAGTTTAGTATTCGTGGCAGTGGTCCCATAGCAGAAAGAAGCCCTACTGTGTGCCTGCCGCTCCACTTGAGGATCCAAGGAGCTCGCCCACGGCCAACATTTGAAGATGGTGCCGCTGATGCCATCGCGGCCTCTACGGCAGGTTAAGAGACACGTGGCTTGTGGTATTTGGTTTCCACCTCAGGCAGGGCTCACGAGAGGTCTCCAGGCCACCCCAGGCCGGCAGAATGACCCTCCAGCCAAGACGAGGCTGCTCCCACCTGCCCTCCATTGTGCCTGCTGGGTCTTCTTGGTTTGAGTCTTCCGCTTTCAGGAAGTGGGGATTTTTGCTACAATCTCACCTAGCACAGGAAGCTTTAACTAACACTTCCCGAAGGACGCCACGTATTCTGCCTTCTGAACAGCGTTGATGTTTTGGGCTCCTCAGCCTAAAGAAGGTTCTAGGAGTAAATCGTTGGGACTCCATACCCAACTAGGGAAGCCGATTCTTCCTTGAGTACACAGTGAAGAACCCCAAATGGAGTCGGCTCCTTGCCTTGGGTACACACTAACCAGACAAGGGGTGAGCGGAGGTGCTGACCACACAGCGAGGCCACGGCGCATGCTCAGACCGCCAAGCTCGGAGCGCGTCTTGCCTGCAGCCCTGTGACTCTTGTTTTTTGACAGTGTATAATAAAGCTCCCAGATCTGTACCACGCCTCACAGACAGATTTGGGGAAATGGCAGAAAATAAGATCACATGAGAATACACAGTAGAGAGCAAATTAGAAACAGAGTTTTGAAGAAAGCTACCCAAGAACAAATTACTCGTGTGTGTGTGTGTGTGTGTGTGTGTGTGTGTGTGTGTGTAAGAATACACACAACGTGTATGAATTCCAGTGTAGTAAAGTGAAAGTGTTACATAAAACGTCTTCCTGACTCAGCAGTGAGCTGTCTCAACTGTTTTTGCATTTGCATAAAATCCATGCATCGTACAAAAATTCTCGTTCATTTCTCATCTAAGCCATTCTAATGCTTCATACAACCAAACGAAGCAGAATTAACCAAACCTATTAGATTCATCCCTAAGCCCCAAGGGACGTCTGTCTCTTAGCATTTCCATGCTAACTAAAACTATTGTGTATTTTTCCCCCTTAAGATGTCAGATGTGCTGCCTCCTAAATATAATACCTACAAAACTCAAGTGCCTTTCCCTGACCTGAAAACAGTCAAGAAGGGCAGTGGATGCTGCGAAAGATCACCTGGGCCACTTTCTCAGCTCGCCCAGGCCAGGCCCACCGCTCCTTCTCCAGGTTCCCAGAGCCCCGGCACTGTGAGAGGCATGGCTTGTGTTCGGCACTACAATGTGGCCCCTTCGTGGGGAGAGCCAGGACTGGGACCTCCCGTGTTCCCACCACCCTGCAGCACGGGGGTTCATACATAGCTACAGTGGGACTGGACACAGACTGGAGAGGTCCATCTCTCCTCGGTCACAGAGGATGTGACACGGCTGTCACCAGGGGCCAAGAGGGCCTCCTAGAAGTAGCTGAGGCTTCTCTTGTCCTGAGCCAGTGTGGGTGGCAAGCAAAAGAGGGAGGTAGGAAGGGAGGGAGGGAAGGATGGAGAAAGGGGGGGGAGAGGGAGGGAGGGAAGGAGGGAGGGAGGGAGCGTTGCCAGCAGCAGTGTTTCCTGAAGAGAACTAGGTGTTCCCCTACCCTAAAGCCAACAGGACAGAGGTATAACATGACGTGCCAAAGGGGGAGCTGAGCTACTGGCATAATGCGGTCACCTCAGCTCTGAGTAGCCCCTCCATGTGACCCACGGATACTCTGTGTGGTCATCACCACCACTCTCAAAGTTCTCAGTGAAATTAAGGCTGGGTCACAACTGGTGACACCAGATACTACATAGAAAGCAAGATACAAAAGGAAACAATGTTACAAGGGACTGTAAGTGTAACACTCAGTAGCAGGCTGCTGGACTGCTACGGTTGGTAACAGGGCTTGGAAAATGCCAAAAGGATTGGAAAAGGACGCATCAAATCAAAGTACAGAAGCTCGGGGTGAGGGTGGGGGCTTAGGGTCCCGCTGGCAGCAGCTCCCCGCTGACTACACAGTGGTTTCCATCGTTTCGATCACCTCCAGATCCGACTGAGATGGCGAGAGAAGGGTGCACTCATCGGGCTCCCAGCTGCTCTCAGGGCTGTAGTCTTCCTCAGAAGTCAGTTCTGCCCCTTCTTCCGTGTCCTCGTCGCAGGACTCCACATAGTGAGCTCCAATTGCATTGATCCCCGAGTCCTCAGAACTGGAAGGGGAGGAGCAGTGACCCAGTTTTGGCGTGTCACCCTCTTTAGAAATTAAGGCATCATGTGCAGAGACCTCCTCGGGGCTCATCTTCTGGGAAGGGGGCGCCTGCTGCTTCTGCACGTAGCACATCTTCCCGTTGATGCACTTAACCTGATAGCTGTCAATGAAGAGATCGGAAATCATACAGTACCTTGGAGAGGCGGGAGGCAGCGGAGGCTGGAAGACCGATGCAAATTTCAAAAAGTGTTCAGTGAGTGAGACCGAGATCTGAATGGTGTTGGGGGGCTCCCGTGGCCTTGCGGGGATCTCCGTGCTGGGGAGCTGCTCCACGGGGGTCATAGGCTGATACACATATTTGCCTGTGGGATACACAAGACACAGCTGAAATCTAAGCCCACTGCGCAGACCGTGTCAGCATACCCACAACGGTCTGGCTCTGAAGTGTGTGTTCTTTAAGTATTTTGGTGACATCTCATCTCGATTGAAAGAGTATCACGTCACCACCTGGCACTGTCATAGCCACTTCAGACCCAGTCTGTCATAGTAACTCCATGCAAGAAACCCAAAACACATTCTGAATTTAACTTAGGAGGCACTCTCATAGAATGCCTAACAAGCACACGTGAGGCCCTGCATTCAGCCGCCGGTGCTATTAAAATAAATAAATAAATAAATAAATAAGTAAGAAAGAACCGCTCCTACGACTCTGTAGTGGAAAGATAAGCCTGTAGCCCTCATTTTCAGCAACACTGAAACAGTGCCTAGAAACAATACGGCCAACAGAAGCTTAAAAGAAAACAATATACTACAGAATTGTAACTTCATTTTTATCTCTACTAATTAAAACTCTGACAATAGGCAAATACATGCTAATATATTTAAAAACTAGAGGTACTAATATAATGCCAAAAATATAGGGGGCCTTGCCTTTTTAGGGTTCTCTGTTTTGACTTTGTTTCACTTACAGCACCAGGGAAGGAACCCAGAGGTGACTCTGTGCTACCACTGAACTACAGCCAAGTCCCTGGATGGTCTGTGTTAGTAACTATGTGTACATTTATTTAGCAGGTCCTAGTCTACCGGACTGTCCTGGCCACCCTGATCAGCTGGCTGAGGTTGAATCTGTCTAAAGACCCAAGGTGATTGGACCAGCATAAGGAGGAGATGTCTCCCAGACAGCGATGCTGCGGTGCTACTTTATACGCTACTCCATAACCCAAGCCAGGTGCAAGCCAGGCACACACACACACACACACACACACACACACACACACACACACACACCACATACACACACACACACACACACACACCCCACATACACACACGCATGAACGCACACACGTGCACACATACACATTACACATAAACACACATACACGTGCACACACACGCACACACGAGTGTACACACACACACACACACACGCACACACCACATACACACACACACACACACACACCCCACATACACACACGCATGAACGCACACACGTGCACACATACACATCACACATAAACACACATACACGTGCACACACACGCACACACGCGTACACACACACACACACACACACACACACACACACACACGCACACACCAAGCCCAGCCATTCATCTCCAATTCTTCTCCTCTGCTCTCAGCCCTCAGCTGCTCCGCAGAGTCCAGCCTGGTACAAAGCAGCCTTAGGTGTCCCTTTCCCCGTTCTCTTTATTTCTTTCATACATTTAGGAAGTCTTTCAAGTGCCAAATGCTAAGGAAATAGATCAAAACTATACACTTTGCACGTCTAAAATGATAATGGTTATACTGTTGTGGTTGTTATTATTAGAGACAGGGTCTCACTCTGTAGTCCTGACTTGCCTAGAACTTGCTATGTAGACTGGGCTGGCCTCAAGCTCACAGAGAGCCACCTGCATCTACCTCCCAAGTACTAGGATTAAAGTTTCCTCTGTTTCCTTCCCTCGTTTGTGGCCTTCGTTCATTTCTGTGTTCTCCCTCTTGGCTGTTCTAGCTTTCCGTCTAGTCTCCCTTCCTCCAAGGCTGTTTTCCCTTCTTGAGGAAATATGAATGCTGCCCACCCCAACTCCACGTTAATAAAAGTCCTAATAACCAACGCAATCTTCACAAGATAAACAGATCTACAGGAGACCGTGAAGGCGGAACCCACAGTGGGGTTCGTGTCCTTAAAGAAGAGAATGAGCCCAGAGCCAGCTCTGTCTTCTGTACCTGGGATGCGTGTCCGCAACAGACGCAACAGTGCACTAACCCTTCATTAGACTCCCAGCCAGGCTGAAGAAAGATGTTAGTTAAGTCATGCAGTCTATGGTGTGGGGTGTGTGTGTGTGTGTGTGTGTGTGTTGCTATGTACTACATGTGTTTCTGTGGTGCGTATGTGGGCTGGGCTGGGGTGTGGGTGTGTACATGCGCACGAGTGGGCAGGATATGCATGCAGAGGCAGAGTGGTTGGCCAAGAGTCTTGCTCTATCACTCTCTGCCACACTGCTTTGAGACGGGTTGTCTCACTGAAATGGAAGATCAACATTTCAGTCAGGTAAGCTGCCGGGCAAATGAGCTTTCAGAATCTTTCTGTCTCCACCCCCCAGCCCCACCCCCACCCCACCCCGCCCACTCCCCAATGCTGGGAGATTACAGGCACATCCAGCCGTGCCCAGGTTTTCCCTGTGGGTCCTGGAGAGCCAAACTCAGGTGTTCACCTTGCATAGCATAGGTGATGGCATTGACAGTGCATAGTCTATGGCATTGGATCACAGCAGTCCGAACTGACCTATCTGTGCAACGGCAGGAAGAAACCAGCTGGGAGATGCGCTGTGCTTCAGAGCGCGGCCCTGCCCCACTCTCAGCAAGGCAAAGTCCGTGATCCGGGAACACAGATGTAAAGACAAAAGGACGGGAAAGAGGCTGCAGCTCCAAGACCAATTATCACATAACATTGCATTGTTTGATTTCGTTACAGAAACAATGCCAGTACGGTTGGAGGTGTGGCACAGTGGTAAATTGCCCACTGGGCAGGCGCATGACCCTGGGCTCCATCTTCAGAGCCACAATAGTAAGTGGGGGGGGGGGGGGGGAAGAATTCAATAGCCCATAGGAAAAAAAAGAAGAAGAATTCAATAGCTCATAGGAAAGTCCTGACTTAAAGAAGAGCTCACTTCTGCACACACACAGCAAAGTAGCAGAAGCAAGGTGTCGCGGAGCAGCGTCTACACATCTTTACATATGCAGTGCTACCCGGAGAAGTGTTCGTCCACAGACGGATAATGAAAGCCACGTTGTACACGTCTAATGGGACATTCAGCATGCCAAACATGGGTGGGCTCTGAAGGGCACTGTGCCAAGGGAAGTAAGTCAGGCTCAGCAGGAAGAGGACTGGATCACTCCTCACACGTGCGATGCCCACTGCAAAGTCATAGGGATGGAAACTAGACCATGTGTGGTTTCCAGGGGCAGGGCCTAAGAAGGAATTGTAGCAAGTGATCTCAGTCTAAAGGATGCAGAGCGATACGGAGATGGATGGAAGGTGGTGACGGCTGTTCAACATGTGTGAGGACAAGTGCCCGATGACACTCCTCACTGGGGACACACAGATCAACGGCAAAGACCCATCGCCCTGATTGCAACGGCTGCTATCAAAGGAGAAAACAGGTATATAGCCAACACTGGTGAGGATGCCGAAAAGCAAGACTCTCCCACACTCCTAATAGGAATGAAAATTAAAACAATCATCACAAAGACAGCATGGAGGTTAGTTACTCAAACACTGGTTAAGGGACGGTCTTTCCTTTAAAACCGTGCGTCAAAGGAGCGTGTTTGTGGAAGCACGCATGCTCAGCCCGTGTGGTAGTCTGGGTTCAATCACTAGCAAGGAAGAACAAAATCCAACTGAAAATTAACTTATTTCTTTGTGTGTGGGTTTTTTGTTTTGGTTTGGTTTTGGTTATTTTGCTTTTTGTTTTTTTTTTGTTGTTTGTTTGTTTTATTTTGTTTTTGAGAAAGAATCATAATGTATAGGCCAGGCCAGCCTGAAACTCACTACAAAGACCAGGCTGGCCTCGAACTCACAGAGATGCCTGTGCATGCCTCTGCTCCTGCCCCTGAGTGCTGGGATTAGAGGTGTTACACCACCATGCCTGGCAGAAATAAGCTTGTGCACGGCCCAGCAACCCCACTGCTGCCTGCAGACACCCAGCGGGCTGGGAATCGGCAAACTGAAGAGAGAGCAGCACTTGCATGGTTACCGCAGCCCAAATCACAGCAGCCAAGACATGGAACTGGGGACCCCAATGGTAGGTGAGCGAAGGAAGCAAGTGTGACATGTGTTTCCAGTGACATATTTCTTAGCTGTGAGAGAGTGCAAGGGGTGAGGTGATGCTGAGTAAAGAAAGAAAGGCGAGTCAGATGGTATATACTTACTTATATCTGCACTCTAGCCCAAGGGGCATGTCCCAGGAAAGTGGGACAGAGGGGAGGACATCCTATTGGGACTCTAGGTGAGAGAAGTATGGGAGAATGGGGAAATAGAATCCAGAGGGTCCTAGAAACCTACAAAAAGAACATTATGATGGGCGGGTCTGGGCCCAGGGGTCCTGCTCAAACTATGGCACCAGCCAAGGACAATACGTGCAGTAAACCTCGAACCCCTACCCAGATCTAGCCAATGGACAGGACATTCTCCACAGTTGAGTGGAGAGAGGGAAATGACTTTCACACGAACTCTGGTGCCCCATATTTGACCACATCCCCTTGATGGGGAGGCCTGGCGGCACTCAGAGAAAGGATAGCAGCTACCAAGAAGAGACTTGATACCCTATGAGCATATACAGGGGGGAGGAGGTCCCCCTCAGTCACAGTCATAGGGGAAGGGAGTAGGGGGAAAATGGGAGGGGGGGAGGAATGGGAGGATACAAGGGATGGGATAACAATTTAGGTGTAATACGAATAAATTAATAAAATATTTTAAAAAATAAAAAGAAAGAAAGAAAGGCATAGAACGGTGATGTGGCCCAGTCGCTCCTGTATGTGGAAGATAAAGAGCTGGTTTCGCAGAAGCAGAGACTGCTAACAGCAGTAGCAGAAAACTGAGAAGCCAGATGGAGGATGGGTAGTGAGTGGCACCTTCTGATGTTCAAAGTGGAATCACTGTGGCTGACAAGAACTGACCATTGCAAAATGCCTAGTGGGGTTCTCAGAGAGAAAGAAGATGTCTGAGGTGACGGATGCAGCCGTCAGTCTAATCTGATTAGCACACCGAACGTCACATTGGGCTCCAGAAACTTATATATTTAAAGGCTGACCAGAAAACAGGAGACAGTTTTATTAATAATTTCTAAAAGAAAAACTGGAGATATCTCTTTTAAATAATGAAACTGATTAAACACGGGACATGATTAAATGCACAAAAAAGCAACTGTGACCAACAGGTGAAAAATGTATTTCAGACATCTCACTTCTTTGGGAGGAGTCGCCTTCAACATTCCCACAAAGGTCTATCAGAACCACTGCACAACTCCCGTGAGTCTTTGGAAGTCTGTGTTGATAATATTTCTGATTTGGGCAATAACCCTGTGGACACTTTCCTCACAACACCTCACTGAGGTACTGAGAAGTGCATGGAGAGACTTGCGTGAGCTTATGCGTAAACAGAAGCAAAAGCGCAGCACACTGCCAGGCCCACTCATGTGTAAGGTGGGTGACGGTCGGGAGTGAGGCCACAGACCCTTCCTCCTCAGGGGCTCACTGTGAGCTAGTACAGGCTGTCAGTGCACCACCCACTTCCCCAGACACTCCACAACACAGTGTGATCATACGGCAGAAATAGTGCATTTTTTTAAAGCTGTTTCTTTTTTTCTTGGTTATACACAAGGCAAGAAAAACAAAACAAAACAAATCCAGGTCAGCCACATATGTTGACATGTCCCATGAGCCTTCTGTCTGCTCCTGGTCACATGTATGTCCTTGCGTTCATGGCTGCACACTTGATACTTTTTTTAAACACAATCTTCTGGGGAGGAAATACAAGCATTTTGCCTTTGCAGATAAGTTAATGCTTGTTAAATGTGCCTCTCCCGTAGCACAGGAAACACCCCGCTCTCGTGAATGCAGAGTAATTTTAAAATTAGCCCAAGCAAAATACGATCAGGAAGGTAAGTAAGTGGAGGAGAGCCAGGGTGGCCTGAGGCAGGCTGCGTGCCCAGCTCGGATCCCGGCTTTTCATCAAATCACAGTTATTTATGTTAGCTTGGTCTACTCAGTATTTTCAAGGGGAAAAAATGCCATCTAGTGCTTTTTACTGTGTGTATCAGTCATTGAGTTGAGAAGTGAACCCCACACTAAGAGTGAGTGAAGACTCCCACCCTGCCCACTGAAGTCATCTGTATGCTTTTTCATCCTTCGCTCTAGGATAATTCTGATGATCACAGACTAACGTAAGAAAGTTTCTAGCTTCCTCACTTACGGCCCATGCCACCTTCAGTGGATCCCACTTACCATGATGGGCAGACCAGCAGGGGCATGGCCTATCTACTCAGTGAGTCGGTGCCTACCGAACAGCCACTGTCTGTGCTGAGTCAAACGCCACAGGGGAAGGAACGCGCAGTACAAGAGGCAGTGGTGTTCCTGGACGCATTTGGATTGAGATAGAATGTAAAGGAAAGAAAGAAAGAAAGAAAGAGAGAGAGAGAGAGAGAGAGAAAGAAAGAAAGAAAGAAAGAAAGAAAGAAAGAAAGAAAGAAAAGCCACATCAGGGCAACACAAAGCATAGGACCATTAGAAGGGTTCTGCCACAGCTGAGGAACATGTCAGGGCTCAGGGGGTGGGGGGATCTCTGTCAAGGCTGGGGAGACTGTGGCTGAGCGACACCAAGCAGTTCAGCATGGCTGGGTGGGTCCTGGAGCGCAAGGCCAGGGCACCCAGTGTGGGAACCACGGTGAACCGCTGAAGGCCTCAGTGAGGGAGGGCACACAGACACAGAGAAAATGTGCGCTGATGATCCAGGAACCGCCGGGAGCGAAGAAAGGGCAGTAACAGATGGCGGACTCTGGTGTTCTCATCTAAGCTGTGGAGAAAAAGAAAACCGGAGACGTACCCCGGGAAGGTAGCCGCCCTCAGGGGGTGATTAAAGACTGAAGACAGCCCACGCGAGTCCCACTGTGCTCTTCATCTGTCCTTGGATTCCGTGAAGTAGTTAGTATTCTCACGTTTGACACTCCCTGGTGATGATATTTACCTCACACAGGGTAACCATGAAGATGTCCCCAGGCCTCAGCTCAGTGCCCAGAGCACAGGAAACCTCTGCCATTTCTGTTTATAGAAGGTAGCGCTGCCCACCTTGCCAGGCCACCATTTGACCAGCCTCAGTCCTCTGAGACCCTGCTATACCCCATGTGCAGTCTTCCAGTCAACTGTCTGACTCGGAGCTGTGACGCCCCTCTTTCTTCACTTGTGCTGCCTTTCCCCCCCCCTTTCATTCTAATAAAGTGAACCTTAATTGTGTGCGGGGCACTGGGGACACGGGGCTAAAGAGCAAGGCTATGAGTGGCCACAGTGAGTCACTGTGTATTCAATTTAGGAAAGATCCCACTCAACGAATCACCACAGGAAAAGACATAATTGCAGACTATTAAGAGTGACGAGCATGGAGCCTTAGGAAGGCTCAGCCACATGGAGAGGCCCTTGTGCCGTTGATTGGCCTGCGCAGCCAGGGAGGACATCGGGGAGAAAGAATTCAGTGCATGTCACCTCAGGACAGAGCACTGCCGTGGCTGGGCTAAGAGGCTGGTGGAGGCCAGACAGTGCAGACCACACCGACAGTTGGAGAATCCATTCTAAGGAGAAGTAGCCCCACGTGCCTTCATCTTCCTCCACCTTCCAGCCTCTCACCAAAGGCCACAGACAGATATAACCAAAAATCCCATCAGCCATCAAACTACATCCTTTCTCCAGGATCCAACTTAGAGAGAGATCTGGCCTTCAGTCAAATAGGCAAGAGGAAGATGGAGGTGGTAAAAGCAAGCACCACAAAGCAACCTACATGGGGGCAAGCCCCCTAGCTGTGGATGTCTGCAACCCGCACCACTCTGGGCCACATTCAACCCCTCGAAAGTAACCAGTGAGGCCTGCCCAAGCCAAATATGGAGGCGCTGCCCAGCTCACTTGGGGATTCACTGCAGCCGACTGACAGGGACTAGGTGTGCTAAAGTCAGCAGACTGCTCAGGGTTTCATGAAGGCGCATTGTGTGGCCTCTGGGACTCAAGGAATACACGCATGCCAAAAACTTGTGTGCTGAGTTTGGGGGGAGCGGGAGCAGAGGTATACAATGGACACACACACACACACACACACACACACACACACACACACACACACACACACACACACTGCAGAAGAGGAAGCAATGAGTGTGGCTACAAACTATGTACAGCGTCGAGAGCAAAGCCAAGGCTGAAAGGCCTAGAAAGGGCCCCACAGAAAACACAGACCGCAAACTGGAGGAAAGCTAGCATCTAAGATCAAGAAGGGCAGTGGCATGCCTTATGCAGGATGCCCAGGGGGGGAGGAGTGTGGGTGAACAAGGGGTGTGAGGAGCAGAACATGCCTAGGGCAGTGGACTCTCCTGTGACCAAGGCCAGTCCTACCACACAGAATATTGAGAAAGCACAAAACTCTTCCTTGCTGTGAAGGGTGGGATGCCCAACAAAGCTGCTCTGCTGGATAAATTGGTACTACATAGACACAGGCAATTCGGTTAGAAGAGGGCACAGTCACCACACTATGTAAGTTCGGCTAAAACAGGCCATATATGGGTGGAGCAGAGTGAGAACTCATTTCTAGTTCCTTAGGTAGCTACGCAGGGTAGTTTTAATTGTCACCTTGTCATAACCTAGAATCTCTTGGTAAAAGAGTCTTACTTAAGGAAGCATCTAGCTGAAGTCAGCTTGTGGGGGGATGACCTTCATTGTTAACTGACCCCGCCCATTATGGGCGGCACCATTCCCTAGACTGAGCTCTGAACTGTGTGACTGAAGAGGGCTAGCTGAATGAGCAGGCAGGTAATACAGTCACAGCAGCCTCTCTCTGCTCTTGGCTATGGATATGTCGTGGCTAGCTGCTTGGGGTCCTGCCTTGACTTCCCCTCAGCGACAGGCTGTAACCTGGAACTGTAAGGCAAAGAAATATTTTCCTTTTCCGAAGTTGTCTTTGTTTAGGCTATGCCACACAGCAAAAAGAAGCGAACGCAGAACAGCAGGGAGATAGGGGTTTTGTATACTGACTACATCCGCCTCTCTCCACTTATCCTGGGAAGTCCTACCTATCTGAAGAGCTTGTGGAATAGAGTAGGGGCTAGAAAACAGAGCTGAGGGAGTCCTGTCTGCGGGATTGGTCACTGGGGCTGTGAGGAGCATGAAAAGCATGTGTTCAGAGAAAGGGCAGCTAGTAGGGCGGTTTATAGTGGATAAAGACACATTCAGGAATGTGATGAAGGGAAAGAGAAATATAAGAGGGTGAGAAAAGATGTGTGCGTGATGTTAGGAATCCTAAAGCAGAAAGGCACTGTCCCATCTTCTAAAATAATATCTCAACCTTACAGGCATTTTTCTAAGACCATTTCTGCCTCTTACATTCTGTTCAAACCCTCTCCTCAGAGCCCGAGTCTTCGAATTGGACAGAAGATTTCTAAGACCATAGTCTGGAAAAATCCATTTAGAAACAAAGAAACGCCCGCAGTGGGAAGCAAGGCAGAAGCCAAGGCTGGCAGTCCTGGGGTAGCTCTCTGCCACCCCAGCAGCACACGGCTGTAGACTTCCAAGACCTCCAGCAATGTCGCCGGAACCATTCACTCGACAGACAGAAGCTACCGACAAACTGAAGCCCAGGGAAACAGGCACGAGATGTCTGCTGTGTTTCTTTATTGATCTGGGGATGGGAAGTGCAGAGACTCACGAGCAAAGGACGTTTACTCGACAGGCCGACTCAGGAACAGCAAGATCTGAAGGGTCTGTGCTTACCGTGGCTTGGCATGGCGCCGGGAGCGTGTGTGCTGCATTTTAAATATACCTCTGTTAAAGGTTATTTTTTTTTTATAGATGCCACGTCTGTTCATTATTTATGAACCTCATTTTCAAAACTATACAAACTAATATAGCATTCTGGAACTTTAGATTTTAAAACTCAGGGGCTGGAGAGACGGCTCAGCCGTTAAACACACTGGTTACCCTTGCAGAAGACTAGGAGGTTATTTGTAGTTCCCACCTGGTGGGACACAACCATCCGTAATTGCAGTTCCATGCAATCCCAGACCCTCTTCTGGCCTCCTCGGGCACAAAGCATGCATGTGGTACACATGCATACATGTATGCAAAAGAAAATACTCATACATATAAAATAACATGTATAGATCTAATTTAAAATTTTTAAATATTAAAAATAAAAATTTAAATTAAAAGGTCATGTTATTGTTTTAAAACCAAACTATTACCATTTGTGTGCATAAATTATATAGTCCCTAAATAAGGAAAATATATTCATCATGCTGTGTGTGTGTGTGTTTTCAATAGGATGTAATAATTACCTGTATTTTTCTCTTAAAACCTGTAGTTAGGTTAGCCAATTTAAAAATTGGTGCCACTGAGCTGGGCGTGGTGGTGCATGCCTGTAATCCAGCACTCAGGAGGCAGAGGCAGGTGGATCACTGTGAGTTCGAGGCCAGCCTGGTCTACAAAGTGAGTCCAGGCCAGCCAAGGCTAACACAGAGAGACCTTGTCTCGAAAAACCAAAAAAAAAAAATTGGTGCCACTGGAGGCACCTCAAGAATTAGGGACAAGAAGTAACAAGTTTAGTACTTAAAAGCTAAACAGTGTGTCCACTTCACTAACCATTTAACCACTATGACATGAGGACAAAGAAGGCCAGGCAGAGACACCAAAAGCCAAAGGGGCTGGGCCTTTGTGTGAGGATGTCCTTTCCTGCAGCAAGAAGGCTATGCAGAGTCACTCCGCAGCCACGTTAAGCAGGAAAGCCTGGTGCGAAGGCCAGTGTGAGGACAGACGCACTAGCTGTCAATGTGTGGTCTCTCTGCTCGACCGCAGGTGCCCTGAACTCCATGAAGGGTTTTCTGTCTCCCACAATGTGATGTTTTTCTCAGAAAGAGCTAGATGACTGCTACAGGAAGAAGATGCTTTCCTGCTGATGCCAGGGGTCTGACAGAAATACGGCAGCCACGTTCTCAGGCCATACAGTTCCTTGGCAACCTAAGAAACGTGGTCCAGCAGTGGCCCTCCCAAGACCCTCTCTCAGTTGAAAGCAGTATGCCCAAGCCTGCCGTCCACACCAATCCTCTGCTGCCTCAATACAGTCAGCTGCCACCTGCGCGAGCTGCAGATGCGCTCAAGGTGCAGACCCACACGAGCTGCGGACCCACACAAGCTGCGGACCCGCTCGAGCTGCAGACCCCCACGAGCTGCGGACCCGCTCGAGTTGCAGACTCACACGAGCTGCAGACCTGCTCGAACTGTGGACCCCCACAGCAAAGCTGCAACTTTTTCTGTAGCTATGCCAGGGTTAAACTTAACCATCTCCAAGCCTGACCCCAGCCTTGGGAAGGGAACCTCCTCACAAGTCTGTCCTTGTGTCCCTGGGAAGCACAGATAACTGTAATCACTTCGTAGGCCGCTGGATCCTTTAGTTAGTTGGAATGGCCTCTTTGTTCAGCCTACAGTCTCCCTTGATTGGAAGTGAACTGGTTCAATCAATGGCTGTGAAATGGTGGGTTTCTAGAAGAATAGCCATTTTCTGACTGTCTATGGAAAAACGCAGCAGTTTGGGCTGGGAATGCGGCTCAATGGTAGGACACTCTCCTGCCACGTGTAAAGCCCTGGACTCCAAGGCCAGCATTTTAAAACCAAACCAACCTCATTAGTATACCTCATTAGTATAGGTATGTAGAACCTATACTAATGAGGGCTGGGTGTTACTTAATAACTACAAATAATATTTTATGTGCTTAAATATGACAAATAATAAATCAATAGTTTTAATAATTAAGTTTAACATTAATGGGGCAAGAACTTAGGATAATGCATTCTAAAATCTATTTTAAGACTATGGCCTCTGCCCTTGCTATTTCTCCATCAACAAATAATGACAAAAAAATTAAGAAAATCAAAGAAATCATTTACTGAATACATGGAAGACTACTCTCCTCTAAGACAATGGCATACGAAACTACAAATGTTTCCTGAATAAGTAGGGTTCTGGACTCATCCTTCATAGGAGACTGGCATATATTTATCTGTATTCCTGAGTGAAAAGTGTTGGCATGCTGCCCAAGTAGGGTTCCGCTGCTTCCTGAATGACAGAACACTGGCTGGGCCGAGGCTGGCAAAGCTCTTCTACCCAGAGGCTAGGACAGGCCCAAGGAAGGACTGGGAAGAGCTTCCTGCGTGACACACAGGGCCCCCGCACAAAAGACAGCACCCCGACTTATATGTGAGCCCCAACAAAGGCAGCAGGAGCAGCATTGACGGGCTGTGGGCCTGGGAGGGCCACACTGGGCCTGAGAAAATGCGTGACCACGGCAGTATTTGCAGAGTTCTGGTCTGCGGATGCACCAGCGATGTGGGAACGTGACCGCAAGGATTTTCAAAGCTACATAAGATCTTTTTCTTGTACGTGTTAATATTATCACTTGAAAGAACAAGAGAAAGTGGAGTGCTGGAGCAAATGCACACCTCGCAGAGAAACAAAGCCCCGGGCCCCACAGAAAGGACGAAGCGTGCCAGCAGGTGCATTTGCTCAGGATGTGCCTGGGTTAATCCAAGCAAATCACGCCATCCCAGGGAACAGTCTGACTACAAATGAGGCCCTAAGCGGTCTCCTGCTGTTTTTGAAAGCGGCACCAACTGAGGATTAAAAACTAAGTCGCTAATGAAGGACCACGCAGGATTCCGCGAGTTCCCACAGCAGCCATGAATCTACACGGCAAGTGAGACTGTAAGACAGATCCAGGCGAAGAGATTAATGAGGCTTTTTGTTGTTTTGCTGGATAAAAGTGGACCTCATTCTGCTGAAAACGATTTGTCTCGTAGAGTTCATTGTGATGGCTAATAACTCTGAAAAATCTATAGTTTTCTCATGAAATCACCCAGACTCACAAAATGTGATAAGGGCAGAGAGGACTTTCTCTCAAAGGTAACTTTCTTAAAAACACAACTAACTAGTCACTTGCTGCTCGGTAGTTAACGAAAGTTAATTTTGTGGCAGATTGGAAAATGGTTTTGGACATAATTGACACTCAAGCCGGTGGCCTTTGATAGGTAGACGCTTCTGTGTGGAGAGGCCTCATCTAGTCTGCTTAGGAACAGAATAGCCAGATCATGGAAACAGCCTAAGTGTCCCTCAGTAGAAGAATGGATAAAGAAACTGTGGTACATTTACACTATGGAACACTACTCAGCTATTAAAAAGAAGGAATTCCCAAAATTTGTGGACAAATGGATTGAACTAGAAATGATCATAATGAGTGAGTTAAGCCAGAAGCAGAAAGAGTCAAGTGGTATATACTCACTTATATCTGCATACTAGCCCAAGGGGCATGTCCCATGAAAGTTTTCACTTACCAGGAAACGGGAACAGAGGGGAAGACATCCTATTGGGACTCTAGATGAGAGAAGCATGGGAGAATAGCAAAGTAGAAGGATCCAGAGGGTCCTAGAAACCTACAAGTAGAACATTATGATAGGCAGATTTGGGCCCAGGGGTCCCGGTCAAACTATGGCACCAGCCAAGGACAATATATGCAGTAAACTTCAAACCCCTACCCAGATCTAGCCAATGGACAGGACATTCTCCACAGTTGAGTGGAGAGTGGAGACTCACTTTCACACAAACTTCATCAAATGCCCTTTTTGTGTCTATTGAGATGATCATGTGACTTCTTTCCATGTCTATCTGTATGTTGCATTGCATTTATTGATCTGTGTATGTTGAACCACATTGAATTCCTGGGATGAAATCAATTTGGCCATGACATTTGAACCTATTAATGTGGTCTTGAATTGTATTTGTATTTTTTAAAATAATTTTTGAATCTCTGTTCATCTGAGAAATTAGTATACACACACATATATATGCTATAAAATAAACATATATGGAGAGAGAGAGAGACTCTGTCATTATCCAGGTTTGGTATCAAGGCAATGCTGGTTTTTCAATCAAGGTGTGTTTGCACTGTTTACACTCTCAATTTAAATTTGGAAGGTCACACATGTTTAGGGATTTATTCATTTCTCCTATTTTCCAGTTTTTTGAGTGTATGTTTCAAAGTATTCCCTAGGACCCCTCAGGACTTCACTGCCGTCTGTTGTAATAGCTCCTTTAGCATCTCTAATACTCTTACTTGGGTCCTGTGGTTGTCTGAATGAAATAGCCTCCATACGCTCATGTTTTAATGTTTGGTCCTCAGTTAATGGAACTGTTTGGGAAGGATTAGGAGGTGTGGCCTTGTTGGAGGAGGTGTGTCACTGCAGGTAGGTGGGCTTCAGGTTCCAAACGCCCACAATGTTCCCAGTTAGTTCCTCCTGCCCACCCCACCTCATGCTTGTGACTCAGCTGTGAGGTCTCAGCTACCGCTACAGCACTGCGTCTGCCCGCCTACTGCCATGTTCCTGCCATGACGTCCACAGACGCTACCCCTCTGGAACTGTAAGTCCCATTAAACTTTTTCTTTTATAAGTTGCCTTAGTCATGGTGTCTCTTCATAGCAATAAAAGAGTAACGAAGCGAGGTCCCCTCTTTCTTTTGGGTAGTTTAGGTAAGGATCTCTAACTCTATCTTTTGAATAGCCAACTCCGTTTGATTATATTATCCTTTTAGTCTCTATTCCACCTACTTCTATTAGTCGGTATTACTTCTTCCCTCCTGCTTTGTTCAGCTTGGCTTCGTTTTTCTGAAGCCTTGAGTTGCATCCTGCACTTGCTTCCTGTACTGTGCAATGCACAGGGCTCTTAGCCACAAACCCTTCTCTGGGAGCCGCTTAGCTGCAGCCAGAGGCTCCGCTGAGTTGCTCTTTCACTTTCATTTGATTCCAGGACACTGTTCATTCCAGTGTATACTGTTCAGTACTTAAGCTTTGTGTCGTTTCTGTGACTGCTCTTGCTGTTGATTACTACTTCTATTTCACTATAATTTGATAATACAGGGGATTGTTTCAGTTACTTTTGCATCTGTTAAGGCTCCCTCTGTGGCCTATAGTGTGATCAGTTTTAGAGGAGAGTCTGTGGGCCACTGAAAAGGACGTGTATTTCACATCTTTTAGAGGAAATGTTTTGTGGATATCTGTTAAAAACGAATTAATCTATGTGGTGATTTAGCCCTGAGTTTTAGTTTGGAACACCTGCTGAAAGACGACAGTGGAGTACTGAGGGGTCCCGCTAATGTTTTCAGGACCTGTCATTTCATGCCTTTACGGCTTATCTTATAGAGTTCAACAGCATTCAGTGCGCACATATTTACACCAGTTTCTTCTTCTTCTTCTTCTTCTTCTTCTTCTTCTTCTTCTTCTTCTTTTTTCTTCTTCATCATCATCTTCCTCTTCCTCCTCTTCCCCATTCTCCTTCTCTTCCTCCTCCTCCTCTTCTTTCTTTCTTTCTTTCTTTTTGAGACAGGGTCTCTCTATTATGTAGCTCTCGCTGTCCTGGAACTCACTATGTAGACCAGGCTGGCTTGGAACTCAGAGATTAAAGGCATGCTCTACATGCCCAGCCTTACCATGTTTACATCTCCTTATTCTTACGGTCCCTTATTCTTTTTATGAAGTCGGTGTTGTGAGATGATGCGCATGCTGATGAGGTTTAATAATCATACCTCTATAATCAAGAGACTGCCCTTTGTCTACATCATAACTTTCTTTTAAACGGAACAAAGTGAGAACTGAATGGTAAATGGGAATGGCGGGTATAGGAACCAATAAAGGGGACATCACAAGGGACCAAAGCAACACTGAAAGCAACACAGTCTTTCAAACAAATGTGAAGAGATAACCGATGGCCAGATCACTTGGGGTTTTTTGTTTGTTTTTCTTAATAACAAAAAGTATATTGTACTTATAGTAATTTTTGCAGGTTTTCCCCCCATGTCCATCATGCCTGCTCAGGTGAACTACTCCAGTAGCCTGTCATCTCATACTCAAGCACGCAACAACGCCCTCTGAATGTCCGACATGTCCTGGCCTTTCTCCTGTAACTTCCCAAGTTCCGTTCTCCCTCATCAGCTCTGCTCTCCCATCAGATTAGCCTTGATTCCGTTTGTAGAACACATGAGACCCTTTCTGTCCGATCACTGTCTTTTCTGGTGTTCCTGTTGTGAACATCCCGTACCCTGGGGGCAGCCTCCCTCTCCTACCAGCCCCGCCTCACGTGATACACTCCTAACTCCTCTTCCTGCTCTACAAGCCCATTCTTAATTACAGGATCATCTCTTGCCTGGGCCCTTTGCCTGGCCAGAAAAGTCCCTCCTTATGTGAATCATGCTTATTTCCTTAGTTACAACCACAATCTTGAGTCATGATGTGAGAATGTCTACAAAGGCAAGACCCAATAGTATGCTCTTTCCAAGAAACCCACGTTAAACATAAAGACGCCAACTGCTGAGAGGTAAAGCTATAAGGGAAATTTACCACACAGACATTATTCCAAAGAACGGCAGAGTTACCAAATTAACGTAAAATTAGTTTTGGAGCAAAGACTATTACCCAAGAATATAAATTCATTATGTGACTATAAGGGTCAAATAGCCAGGAAATATATACCATCCTCTGTGTGCATAAACCAACCAGCAGAGCTTCAAGATACCTAAATGAAAATCAGATCTCCTCCAAATGACCTACAGACTCAACTCAAACCAAAATCAAATCCCAAATCTAGATTATGATTCTAACATGCATGTTGAAGGCAAAGGAACTTCAGTTAAGACAGCTTTGGAAAGAACAAGGCCAGCCAAGCATGCATTTCTTCCCATGGGGGTGAGTCCTACCACCAACCGGAAAGGGTTGCTCACTCCCATAACATTCAGGATGCTATCCCTCCCGTGGGCATACCCTGCCATGCCAGTCGTTATTGTAGCTTATAGGGCTCACAGCTGGGTAAGGCTGTTGGTGACTTCCTTCCTCAAGTACCCCCACAGCACCTTCTGATGCCACGGATGCTGGCCAGTAGGGAGCAAGCTGTCTGCTCAGTACCAACTTGCTCTCTCGTGCCCTGTGTCCACATGTGTGGTATCTACAGCAACAAGATCTTACCATCAAGGCAACAACCCAGACCTGCTCCACGTTTTCGCTCTCACTGCAGCCCCGGGTGAGAGCAGTAAGCAGTACCATGACAGCCCGTACGCTATCCTGACTTGTACACACCGAGCACAGTAGGACGTTACCTTTCAATCCAGCCTAGGGTTCTCAGGAGACAGCAGGTTGCGGCAGGCTCTTTGGCAGCATACAACAGCAATGGCCCTAGCCCAGCTCCTCATAAGAGTCTCTGTTCTCCTCTGAAACCTTGTGATCTTGGGCTCCACTGTCTCCATTTTCTCTTGGCATTCTGCTCTTCCAAACTCCTGTTGCAATGGCCCAGTAAGCACTCTAGGAGTTTTCAAGCCCAAAGCTCCAAACTAAACTACCTGCTCCATCCAAACTAGTTCCGAAGTCCCGCAAGACGCATGGCCAGGTTTATCCTAGCAGATGGCCCCACTTCTCAGCACCAATTTTTCTGTATCCGTTGCTGCAACAAGGTACCTGACCTTAACCCATGTAATGGCACTACATTTAGAATGATTCTTCCCACCTCAATTAAATCAATCTAGACAATCGCTCGCAGACATGCCTAGAGATTTGTTTCCATAGCGATTCCAAATCCCATCAAATTGATAATCAAGATTAGCCACCTCGGGGACTCATAATAGCCTTTCAGGCACACTTTCAGTGACTCAAAGACTTCCAGCTAGACCACATTTGTTAAAGGTCACACTACAGCTTTAACACAGGAGCCTTTGACAGACACTTAAGATCCAAACAACAGCTAAAGTTCACGAAGAGATTCTAGGCAGTGACAGCAGACGTTACAACTCTGTGACATCTGTTAGCTACAGGTAAGAATAGATAATGAGGAGCTGGGGAGGTGACAGGGCCAGGAAATCTATTGCTATGCAAGCGTGGTGACCTGAGTTCAATTTCTAGACCATGTTAAAAAATAAAAACGCAGGGCCCTCCAACACATGTCTGTAATCTCAGGGCCAGGAGGCAGAGATCGTAGGATGCCTGGCACTTCCCCAAACTAGACAAACTCGGGGGCTCTAGAGTCAGTTGAGAGAGCCTGTCTCAAAAAATAAAAATAAAATAAAATAGGCAGAACAGGTGGGCAAGATAGTTCAGTGGATAAAGGCACCTGCTGTGTAAGCCTGGTGACTTGAGGTTAAGTCACAGAACCTAGGAGCAAGCTGAAGATGAGAAAGTGAAAGCGAACCAAGTTCACAAAGCTGTCTTCCAGCCTCCGTATGCATGGCACAGCATGTGCACCCACACACACATGATGTATGTGCACCGACACATGCGCATTGCATGTGCAGCACACACATTAAACAATAAAATAAGATTGAGGGCACCTAGCCTCCACGTGCTCCCCCCCCACAGAATGTAAAACTGTTTCCTGAACCTAACCAGAGATGCATTTTAAATTTCATTCTATTGTAAATAAATTATAACATTTTAACATATGTATCTGTTTTGCCTAGTCTAGTTTTGTCAGAACTCAAAAAGGTTCATGAAGAAACTATGTCAATTCTTATATTAAGAAGGGTTAGTAAACCCACAGGAGAGCTGATAATTTATCTATTCCTACCCTAAGAATTCCTTAATTAAACCAAAAAAAAAAAAGGTATCATTAAGATTTTTATGTTCAGTAACATTTTCTAGGAGGCAGAGTCTCAAGGAGCCTCAGATTACCTAGAATAGAACTCACAATGTAGCCAAGGATCACCTTGGACCTCTGGTCCTCTTCCTCCACCTCCCAGGTGCTGGGGCCGTAGATGTATGTTAGATTGGAACCCTTGCGCACCAGGCAGGCACACCCAAAGCACCAGCCAGAAATGCTTCCCTCTCACACTGGCTCCCTCACCTCCTCTATGACCAGAGGAGTAAGCGACGCTTAGATTTATATGATGTCAGAGGTTTTTGCTTACCACATACTCTTCTCTTTATATTCCTGCTGTATCTCTTACTGGCAAGGTGATGCCTAATATTAGGAGCTGAGATCAAAGGCTCAGACCTAAAACTTCCCGTTCTTGTAGGGCAGAGTATGGGCTGGCTGACTAGGCACGGGGCGCACACCTGTAAGGCCAGCATGCAGGCAGCTGAAGCGGGAAGACAGCCGTAAGTCTGAGGCGAGCCTGGAGCACACAGTTCAAGGCTCAAGGCTCTGTCTTGGAACACAAACGCCCACACGATACTGTGTTTAGGGTGTCTGCGGCATTTGAGGTAACTGAGTCCTTACAACGGCTTGCGAGCTTCCCGAAACTCCTTTATTCTTAGTATCTAGCCCTCTCCTGGAGAGTGGAGTAATTCAGCTCATGTTCCAGAACCCTCAAACCACGGGCCCTGGACGCTAAGTTCTTATTGCTAAGTCACTGATTGCTCAGAGTCTGCTTCAAGACCCGAAAGACAAGAAAAATCAAGACAGTTGGAAATACTGCAATACAATTCCTAATTCTCCCAATTGTACCATACATGACTACCATGTGGCAAATTAATAAACCAGAACCCTGAAAGGTTAACTCAGTGGTAGAGAATTTGCCTAGCAGACACAGGAGACCCTGAATTTGACCCTCAGTGTCACCAAGGTCCCTTTACTGAATCATGAATATGCAAATTAAGGCTCCCTCAGCGCTGGCGGCTCCCGCATGGATTAGCAATAGCCTTCAGCTCTTAGCAGCTACTGCTCCAAACTTCTGAGTGCCAACAGCCCTCAGCACCCAGTGTTACCGCGCATGCTCGGAGTGCCAGCATCTGGCCTCCAGACCCTTCCGCAGGTGGGGCTGGGAACTCTCAGAGGCTTTGGATGGACCTCTTCCCTTGGTTGGGGGCCTTCAGCTCTTCCAGAATCCTTGCCTTCTGCAGTCTCAGGACTCTTTGGCTTGTATCCCTTGCAACAGTCTCTGGCCCCAGCCACTCTCAGGAAATCCAGCAGCTTCTCCCATCGTCCAACCATCTCAGTCCACTCTACCTGAAAGTCCTCGGGTTTGCCACGCCACCTGCTGTAAGGCTATGCTGCAGCGCAGCGGGCAGCGCATAGGTGCGTGGATTAGCCTGAGGACAACTAGAAGCCGGCTGCTTAGGTAGCCAAGCATGCTCGGCACAGCCTCCACATTTTGCTTAGTCATCCTATTCTGCAAAGGTGCACTGGGTCTGCTTGTCCTTGGGGACATGGGCGAGCGGGTCCTCTTTCTGGGGTGTACTGAGACTTCTGCAATAGGTGGAGACATAGAAGGCGGAGTGGTAGGATCCTTAAAGGTGGTTAAGGCCCGAGAGCATCTTCCAGAGCTGCAGCAGAGCAGCTACAGGGACAATGGCCAAAGCCTAGTGTAGTCATTATTAAGATGGCGGCCTCTGGGACAGATGCGGCAGCCATGACAGCAGCAGGGGTCTCTGTGGCTTCAGTGAAGTCTCCTTGGGGCTCCCATAACTGGAGTAAAGTCTCCTCAGGACGTTTACAGATGAAACTCAGTTTCACCGAACAGTTGTTGGGCACTTAAAAGGAGCAACTCGCCAGATCAGGAAGATAAGGGCTCTTGATCGACAGTTCCTACGGTTGCTATTGACTCTGAAGGGACTTCAGGTAGAAACGGTACTCACAGCCACAAATGCCAGGCTCAGGGACTGTGAAAATGATAGTAACACTCCAATACAACCTCGGTCCCTGCCCACCCTGCGGCAGCCTAAGGTGTGCATAAGTGAAGTTGCAAATGGTTCTGGGTCCTCATCTCATGAATTCAAAGATGGAGGGGCAAGTTTTAGAGGAGGTTTAGTCTTACAGAAAGATGAAAGATCTAAGGCAGGAGACAGAGCCCCAGAGAGTTAAGCGAAGCTCCAGAGGGGGCTCGAAGAGAGAGGAAAACCACGCTGAGCTGGCAGAGCTGACGGCAAACCCGACTTAAGGACGGAACCAGACAAAGTCATTTCTAATGAGTAACTCTTTGGTTAATTCTTTGCGCATTTCGCAAATCAAGCTGACGTGCTTGATTTATGTCACCTTAACCAAACCAGGGAGATGTTGGTGTTCTGTCTGTTCAATCAGGGGAGCTGGCGTGCTTTGACACCTGCGGGGGCGGAGGAAGCCCTGAGTGAGTGACGGTCCCAGTGACCACGTGTTTTGATCTTGGCATGACCATGTCGTGGGCCAACTGGCCCATGGAACAATGTGGCAACGCCATTACCTATATGGACCTGGCTTAAGAGGAACGGCATTGGGTGCACGTATGAGGATTTATGAACGACTGATCGTATGACTAGCAACCATGGCTTCCTCCTAAAGAGACCTCCCACCCAGAGGGCTGGCCCCTCCCCTGTGCTGGACACACAAGCACTCTGAGCCTCCAATTTCTTCGTAGTAGCCATAGGGCTAGTCTGATCCCAGCTTCACTGTGCTGTGTCTGTGTGTCTGTCCTTTCTTCACTCCCTGCCTGCCCCTAGTAGGGCCCTAGGCAACGCCCTTCTGTCCACCTCTGGCGTGCCTTGATGGCTGTTAGCCCAGGCCAACACTTCGAGTTGGGCTGACCTTGCCCATGTCTGCTCTCGGTTACCAGGGCTATGCTGTCTTTGTTCTCGCGTTTGCATGAGCAGCTTGTGGCTTACCCCATCAGGGAACTACTCTATCACAGCGACCAAGAGGCAACTACTGTCTGTCCTGGTTAGCTCATGCCCAGTTCCTTGTCAACGGGGAGGTCTGGGTGGTCTCCTTTCTCAAACAGGTAGAAGTCACCATTATACACAATGAAGTCTATTGCTTTTAGCTATATTAGATGCAAAAATATGTAAAAGGGTGACTGTGTATTGTCTTCCCAGAGCCCTGTCCTTCTCACATGGTTATCCACCTGCCCCGTCTGGTTAGCTCACACCCACCAGCACTAGGCTAGCTCACACCCACCAGCACCAGGCTAGCTCACACCCACCAGCACCAGGCTAGCTCACACCCACCAGCACCAGGCTAGCTCACACCTACCAGCACCAGGCTAGCTCACACCCAGTTGTAAGCTCTTTCCATTCATGTCTCTAGTGTCTTGCCCCTAAGATGCATTCACACTGCATCAATGCTTGACCCCTTACCAGAATGTCTTGCTGGAAGGGAACACACATATGCTTTTCAGGAAAGTCAAGGCTTTCTTATTCTGTCTCAGTGACAATCCACAGGCATGTGTGTGCCTGCACTTGCACACCTCCCCCCACCTATGCACATGTACACACACCTATGCACAAGCAGGAACACACATGTACACACTTATGCACAAGCACACACCTATGCACACATACCTATGCACAAGCACACACACATCTATGCACATACACACACCTATGCACAAATGCACACAAGCACACACTTATGTATACACACATGCACACATACCTATGCACAAGCACACACTATGCACATACACACACACTTATGCACATTCACACACACTCATGCATTCTAGAGAGATTTCTGCTCGTGTTATTTATCAAACATCATAATTAGTGAGTTTGATTTCTCTATCTTCTTTTCTGAAAATGAATGAGTCTGAGTTCCCCCGTGAAGAACACAGAGTAAACACAATAGTGAAGTTTATGATTTTCCTAACTTTCTTTTTATGTAAAACAGATACTGAAGTAGCGAGGGGGTCCAGAACAGGTCGTGGGAAAAGAAATACACTAGTGGCTATATTCCTATCACAAATGAATGTGTGAGGCGAAAAATCACAGTGAATGTGATTGTATCCAACATATGACAAAGCTACAAAACCAACCTGTTTACTGACTGTCCTTAATATGGTTGGTTTTGCTGAAAAAACATGGCACAAATACTGGGACAGATCTGAACGTACACTATTTAATCAAGTAATTACAGACAATATTGCCTGAGTTCAGTTACTTAACACAAGCCCACTGTGTGCTAGTTCACGGATCACAACTTCTGACTTCGTATCTCTAGCCGTCATTAACAGAACATTTTGATTATATAACTTGACCCTTAAATTGCATTTTGAGGGCAATGCAATATTAAGTGACAAACAAAATCACTTTTACATTCTAATTGAGACAAAATTGAAAACAGAACCTTTTGTGGAGGCTCATATGTGAATTGTGAAAGTGAATCCAAAATAATGACCACAGCTTTAAAAAAAAAATCAAGATAAGCATTAAAGGCCTAGCTCTTGTTTTCCAAGGCCAGTATGAAATATACATTAATTCTAAAACATAGCTTCGAGCTGCACTAAGAAATGACTTCAATGATTCTTTGTTATTCAAATAATGTTTTTACATTACTAAGTGAGGTTTATAATGAAAACACTTCACAAGGTCTGATGAGTTATAAATGGCACAAGCTTTACCTTGATTGTATCAGTGTCAACCTGTGGGAGGAAAAGCATAAGGTGTCTCTGTATTGTTTCTCGTGACCCCATGTGAAAGTGCCTCCAAATGAAAGTTTAATTAAAAAGGCAAATCTGAGCCTGTAATCCCAGCACTCAGGGAGACAGAGGCAGGTGATCTCTGTGAGTTCGAGGCCAGTCTGGTCAACAAAGCAAGTCCAGGACAGCCAGGGCTACACAGAAAAATCCTGTCTCAAAAACCCAAAAACAAAACAAAAGAAAAAGGCAAATCCAAAATTTGATCAGAATGAGAAATGACTGAATGTAGCCGGTACCCACACAGAAAGACATTTCCAGGAACATTTGCATGTGACACTGTGACTACCCATCCTTCCTAGGACGCAGTTTGAACACAAACATGCAAGTGTGAGCTTCAGCGTTGGGTTGTTGGTAGGTTTTGCTGATGCTCACCAGGGAGCAGACAACATGGTGTGCCGAACACAGGAGCACTCTCTAACAGAGCAGAGAGGCCTGAAGAGAATACACACGCGCGCGCGCACACACACACACATGCACACGCACCACATCAAGGTAACTCAAGTCAGGCATGTTCTCAAATAACTAATGATGCGCTTTGATACCTTGAAAATAAAATGAGAACAAGTGACCCCAAAATAATGGATGGAAAGAGATAATTAGAAGTGGGTAAAATTCAAAGAGCTAGGAATGAGAAATTAAAACTGAAAAGAATCAGTGACATGAAGGATTTTATTCTTTGTAAAGATAAGTAAACCTGACAGGCCCTTAGCAAAATGATAGGAAATAAAGGGACCAAGATTAATAAAATTAGAGATTGAAGGGAGGCAGTAAAATGTGTGCCAATTAAATTCAGAAAACCGAGATGTACTTTTAAAAGCTATTTTCTACCAAACCAGACAAGTGGATGAATGTTAAAGATACCCATGACTCGCCAAATTAAACAACAGTGAGATAAATAACCTAAACAGATTCAAAGCAAGCAACATTGGCAAGCAAGAATGAATCAGCAATAAAAACCCTCCCAACTAAGAAAATCCCAGACCAGGTGAACGGGCTAAAGAGCTCAACCCGCTCTGCAAAGAAATAACACCAGCAACTTTAAGCTGGATCTGTAAAATAAGAACAGAGCACGTCTAAATCCTCCTGCAAAGCCAGTCTTGTCCCCATACCAAAACCACATAAAGGCAGCCAGAAGCCCCAAACTACAGAGCAGTCTCCCTGATGAGTATAGATGCAGAAATTCTCAATAAAAGGCTTTCAAGCTGAATTCAAAAAGAGAAAAAAGATCACTCACTATTATCAAGTAGGCTTCATTCCAGAGATCCAGGGCTGCCTCAACATATGCAATCCATCACTTAAATAGACTTGAAGACAGAAAGTGTGATCATCTCAACAGACATAGGAAAGCCGTTTGACAAAATTAAACATTTCTTACGACGAAAGCCTTGGAGAGACTATGTCTGCAGGGGACACATCTCAACACAATGGCGGCTATATGTGACAATCCTATCGCTAAAATTGTGCTAAATGGGAAGGGGGGAGGTTGACGGGGACTCAAAACATCTAAGGGGCCTGGAGAGATGACTCAGAGGTTAAGGCCACTGGCTGCTCTTCCAAAGGTCCTGAGTTCAATTCCCAGCAACCACATGGTGGCTCACAACCATCTATAATGAGATCTGATTCCCTCTTCTGGCCTGCAGGTGTACATGCTGGCATCACTGTATACATAATAAATAAATAAATAAATAAATAAATAAATCTTCAAAACATCTAAGACCAGGAACAGGACTAGGGTGTTAGTTTTCCCTGTTCCTGGTCAACGTGGTGATTGAAGTCTTAGGTAGATCAGTAAGACAGAAGAAGGAAGTACCCATGTTGACACAGGAAGTACCGTGTTTCCTAGTAATATGACCCACACATGAGAAACCCTGAAGATGCCTCCAGAAAAGAGCAGGGTACAGCACAGAACTTTAACATACAAAAACCAATGCCAGCCAGGTGTGGCGGCACCCGCCTGTAATCCCAGCACTCAGGAGGTGGAGGCAGGCAGATCTCACTGAGTTCGAGACCAGCCTGGTTCTACAGAGTGAGTCCAGGAGAAACCATGCCTTGAAAAAAGAAATCAATACCATTCCAATCTACCGTCACCAAACACACTGGGAAAGAAACCAGACAATAATGCCACTTACTACAGCCTCAAAATTAAATAGTAGTGTACATTTGCTAAACCTAATATAAAAGTAGTGAAAAACCCATACAATAAAAAAAGTTAAAGTCCTACGGAAAGAAACTGAGGAAGACACTCCAAGACAGGAAGGCCTCTCGTGCTCATGAACTGGGGGTGCTAATATTGTGAAACGTCTCACATTTCCCAGTGGCTGGGGAGGCTGAATACTTTCCAAGTGTTTCCTAAGCCATTTCCTTTTATTCTTTTGAGATCTCTGCATGGCCAATTTTTAAAACTGGGTTGCTTGTTTCCACAATGTTATGTGTTTTGATTCTTTGTATGGTCTAAACACTAATCCTCTGTCTGACGTTCCGCTGGTGTTTTCTCCCCCTCTGTGGCCTGCCTCCTCACTTGATTGACACACGAGCTCTCACTGTTGAGTGTTAGGACGTCCTGAGCTACCAGGGTCCTATTTGGAAACCCTCTCTGCCCCTGTCCAGTGTGAGGCTTACTTGCTACTTTCTACGCTGCAGTTTCAGAGTATCAGGTCTTATGCTGAGGCCCTTGACCCATTTCAAGTTGAGTTTTGTGCAAGGTGAGAGAGAGAGAGAGAGTGATTTATTTTCACTCTTCTACATGTTTATATAGCACAGGTAAAGATGCTGTCCGTTCTACAGTGTATAATTTGGCAACTTTTTCTGGCCAAAAGTTAGGCAGCTTATAGAGCTACAAGAACGTCTATCCAGGTTTTCTGTTCCATCCATCTATGTGTCTGTTTTAATGCCAGCACCATGCTGTTTTTTATTACTTGGCTCCGTAATATAACTTGAAATTAGGCATAGTGATACCTCCCACAGTGTTCTTTCTGTTCAGAATTGCTTTGCACTTCCATATAAATTTTAAGACTGTTTTTAACCCACACTTAGGGAGGTACAGGCCCAAGGGGTGGAGCTTATTTTTTCTGTTTAACTTGACATAACATCAAACTTCCTTCTAAATATCTGTTTATACCCACAGACAAAAATTACTTAACTCTCGGCCTTAATCAGAGAGGCTCCCCTAAGCTGTAAACGACAGTGAACGCAGACTCATGGCTGCCTGAGATGCTAAGCATCAATAATGGCCAACGGCCTGGCCTCAAGACATTGGTGCTACAATTCCTTCCCTCAGCAAGACATAAATAACATCTACCCTTCTTCCTAAGGTCTCGTGACAGATGGAGTTCTGATTACACCTACGTTCACTCAGAAGAACCCATGCATTTATTAGGATTCCTTACAGAGCATAGTGAGGGGTCACAGGGCAGGAGTGTAGATGGCCTTAAAGCATCCACTCTGGAAGGCTTACACCCAGACGGATGCTGCCTGCCCCCCGGGTCCTTCCCAAGACCACATGCAATTAAGGGGAAACTGGTTGGAAGGAGCAGCTGGGTACTCTGGTGGGGGGGGGGTCTCATCACTCTCCCCATCCCCCCTCTATGACCGAAGGTAAACAGTGACCAAGGCCAGCTGTGAAGATTGTTTGCCTGTGGGCACAGCTGAACTCATGAAGATGGTGGAAGTGTGGCTTGGAGTTCTTGTACAACAGCCACCATCTCTAAAGCTCGGGGAGTGTTGTAGAAAAGGAGGCAGGAAGACTGGAAGAGTCAGAAGATAGGGAAAGGGCCGCTGAATGCATCCTCTAGGCGTGGCATGGCCACTGCAATTATAAACTCACCACAGCTGTAGTTACCCCCACGGGGCGAGCACAAGACTGGCCCCGTCAACAGTCACTTGAGCATGGGGAAAAGCTCATGAGGTTCTGCCCTTGCTTCCGAACTGTCGGCTGTTGTTATCTTGTGAAAGGGGGAACCACTGTTTTCAGTTGTGTACCCCCTGTTTTAGCCCACCGGTTGCCAATGGTGGGCTCCAAACTCATACAGACAGCCCTGCCTTAAAAAGTGTCTGTATCGTTTAGCAATTAGAGAAATGGGAATTAAAACTACTTGGACAGCTCATCTTAGCCTAGTCAGAATGGCTAAGATAAAGAAAATGATAACAATATTGACAAGAATAAGGGAAACGGGCAAACCTCTCTGTTAGTGACACTGCAAACTGGAGAAGCCACTATGGATATCAGTCTGAGGAGTTCTCCAAAAGCTCAAAGCAGATCAGCCACGTGACCCAGCTGGGCCAGTCCCAAAGGCGTGGCAGCCTCCTATGCAGATACTCGCTTAGCCATGCTCACCGCTGCTCTAGTCTCAACAGCTTGGAAAGGGAAGCAACTCAGATGTCCACAACTGCAAATGGAAGCTACTGTACTGAGTTAAGCCAGACCCAGAAAGACCAATGCCATGTGCTTTCCTTTATTTGTTGGTCCTATTTCTGAGCCTTTCGGTTTAAGTACAAACCTGAACTAAGTGATACAGAAGCCAGGGAGGTAGAAAGGGATGATGGGGTCAGGGGAGCTCCAGAGGGAGATAGAGGGGGAGAGGGGAATAGTGGGGGCACGTCTTCAACTGAGGAGGAGGAAGGGAGGGTAATACAGAAGGAAAAGAGGAAGGAGAGATAAATAACATGAAGGATGCTTGGAAGAAGCCTTTATTTTATAAGCTTACTTAAAAATTCATATATATGTATACAAACACATATACATACATACAATGGAGTTAAGCCTTGGGGGAGGTGATAATGCTCCCCCCAAGAGTCACAGACAATATCAACAACCCTAGTGTCAGGCATTAGAAACTCCCTTCAAGTTGTTCACCAAAGTGGGTCCAAGAGACTCCCCAAACAACATAAGCTATCGCCATGGCCTTCCCAGAACTTGAAGGTAAGGCCCACTGCTGAAGACATCACCTACTTCTGACATAGGACTTGGGGGAGTTAAGCTGGAACCGACTTTGAAGTCTGAACACTAACTTGGACACTGAATAATGTCTCTCATGGCATCAGAAGGTGCCATACAAGCTGCCAGTGGAGTCAAATAACCAGGAGTCCCACTGAGTTGTAAAGCCTAAAAAATCTACAGCAATAACCAGTTCGGCAAGGCATCCTTAGGGCGCAATAGTGGCACAGTCATCTTGGGAGTAAGTGACTACAGCTGACTAACCAGACTTAAAGCCTGCTCAGGACTGTAAACCAACACAACTAGCCACTGCTGTAATGATATAGACCCTAGAGGAGAAACTACTACTGTCATTTTCATAAACCAATACGATTGACTGGATTATAAGCATGTATCCTTATACTTATCGACCCCACCCCTCATCAAAGAAGCCTGTACTTGCAGTGGACAGAGACCATACACCCTGGCCAGGATCTAGAGACGTGGCAGTGGAGTGTTGTGGGAGTTTTGGTTTCTTTAAAAACTCAGTTATGTGAACATGCTTTTGTTTTACCCCCAGGTGTGGGATATGGGGCTGCTCAGGAAACTGTCTCGTGCAGAGACCTGGTTTTTGCCAGTTTACAAAAACAAACAAACAGGCTGGAGAGATGGCTCAGATGTTTAAGAGCACTGGCTGCTCTTCCAAAGGTCATGAGTTCAACTCCCAGCAACCGCACGGTGGCTCACAACCATCTATAATGAGATCCGGTATCCTCTTCTGCTGTGCAGTCATTACAAGCAGACAGAACACTGTATACATAATAAATAAATAAATCTTTAAAAACAAACAAACAAATGAGAACTCAGAGAGAAAGAGGAACGGGAGATGTGAGAAAACCGAGTCGGTCAGAGAAGGAAGAGGAGGCTGTCGCTGGCTGAATACCCTGATAACAGAGATTGGTATTTCCCCAAAGAACCCAACAACCCTAAACAACAGGAAGTAGGCAAAGAGAACTACACCCCTTCTCCCCACTAACCTTCTTTCTCTCCTGTCTGATGTTGGGGTGTTTGAAGGGATTGGGGTAGAGAAGAGAGAAAGAAAGAAACCAAAAAAAAAAAAAAAAAAAGATTTTAAAACTATGCCTGCAATAGGTTGCCCTGTAGAACATCTACAATGCGTCCCCTACCCTGAAGGCTCAAGGGACATGGCAGAAGACGGGGCAGATACGTTGTAAGAGCCAGAGGACAGGGATGCCTGAGGCTGTGCAGTGTCTTGTAGACAAGGCAGGGAGTCTGAACAATATGGTTTCCCAAACAAGATCTGCAGGATAGCAGAGCAGTCAGGATGCCCGTGCAGATAGGGGGGATGTCATAAAACCCCACGCGCAGATGAGGAGCTACAAGCAGTGGCTTCTGAGTTGGGAAAGAATCAATCTTCTTCCGTTACAAGCAACCTAAAAAATTATCCAGTCCCAACTGGTCATCCCACGAGAACAACACTAAGTGGGCTCAGTAGATTTGAGGGGCTTTTAGGTTTGGTTTGGTTGGTTTGGGGGGGGTGTAATTATAGAAGAGGTCATTAATTTGAGATGAAGTTGCGGGGGGCCACAGTAGAAGTTGGAGTTGGGAGAGAGATGAAAATGATGTCAACACAGTCTTCATGTGTTCACTAAAAATGCTTTCAGTTGAAATAAGGAAATCAAATGAGAGCAAATGCTGGCAAGGATGTGGAGAGGGGAAATCCTTATTCACTGTTGGCAGGAGTGTAAACTGTGTAGCCACTATGGAAATCAGTGTGGAAGTTTCTCAAAAGT
The DNA here is from genome assembly GCF_964271855.1 of Acomys minous. Classification (NCBI taxonomy): domain Eukaryota; kingdom Metazoa; phylum Chordata; class Mammalia; order Rodentia; family Muridae; genus Acomys; species Acomys minous. Next base: position 69,691,505 of record NC_140492.1, on the reverse strand, counting down.
TAAAAATAGAAGTACCATATGACTCAGCTATACCGCTCCTGAGAATGCGTCTGAAGGATCCCACTTCCTACTGTAGAGACACTCGCACATCGTGTTCGTTGCTGCTCGGCTCAGAATAGCTTGGTTTAGCTGGATGCCACCAACTGGAGAGTGGATAATAAATATGTGGTTCACGAAACCAAAGTATGAATCTGCAGGAAAATGGATGGAGCTGAAAAATATTATCCTGAGTGAGGTAAACACAGTGCAGAAAGACAAATTCCATGCCTCCGTTCGTATGCAGACCCTAGATATTTCAGATTTCAGATTTGCGTGTTTATCTTGGACTGACTTTAGAAAGAGGCCACTGTTGGGAGCTGGGGAAGGGAGACAGCACAGCACATGTGCTATGAAGGTCAGAGAAGGAATATTGAGACAGGAGCATGGGCAAGAAGAGAGGTTGGGAGAGTTAGACAAAACTAGGGATGAGTGAAAAACCTCACATGGAAACATATTTTATAAACTAACTTAAAAATACAATTTAAAGGCAACTGTGGTGAGTTTGATGCCAGCCTGTTTGACATAGGAAGCTCCAGCTATAAAGTGAAATCCTGTCTACAACACAAACAAAAACTCCAACAACAACAACAACAACAACAAGGTTTGAATGGAAGTACACAGCATGGGTAGATAATGCTTCTCCCAAAGAGTCATGAGTTACCAGTGCCAGGTGTGAGACGTTCCCTATAGAGTACTGGTCATGAAGGCCCCATAGGTCCCCAAAACAATACAGGCTATTGCCAATGCTCTTGGTTGTCAATAAGAACTCGACGAGACCATGTTGCTATAAAGATGCCACACATTTTGGTTACAAGACCTAGGAAAATCACACTGGAAAGGAGATGGAAGCTTCGTTCCTGCTAGCCAGCTTCACACTGCCAGGAGGGTCCATGTAAGTCACCAATGGTCTTACCCTGTTGTCAGACCTATGCATTTAATATACTGACCTGCCAGGCAAAAAGTGTCCACTTCAATAATAAAGGCATGATGGTTATGGAGAAACCAACCACACTGTGATTGAATTAAAGGCCCGAGGGAGGAAATGCGTACCTGAAACCACACCTGGGTGATGGCTAAGTTTCTACTTGGCAGAATCTAGCATCATCTGGGAGATGGGCCTCTAGATATGGCGACTAGCGAGTATTTTGGTTATACTAATTGATGCGGAAGGACTCCTTTTAACTGTGAGTAGGATCATTGTTTGGACAGTAGATTCCGGACTACATGAAACTGAGAAAGAGGGCTGCTCTTGTCTCCTTGGTCTAGACGTGACAGGAACACGTGTCCTAACCCCTCCCCCCCCCCCCCCCCCGTTTCTTTGACTTCCATGGATTGGGCCTTGAACTGTGAGGTAAAATTAATTCTTCCGTCTTTCACTTGTTTTTCCTATTAGTTACTTTCCTGCTGCTGTGATAAAGCCCCATGACCAAGGCAACTTATAAAATAAAGCATTTAATTGAGCACATGGTTCCAGAAGGTTAGCGTCTACAATAGTTGAGCAAAGGCACTTCCAACCGCAAACAGGAAGCAGAGAGCGCTAACTCAAAATGGCAAGTGACTCCTGAAGCCTCCAAGTCCCTGGTAACCCACTTCCTCCAGTAAGAACACACCTAACCCTCCCCAGACAGCCACCAGCCAACTGGGGACCAAACATTCAAATGCCTGAGACTTACGGGTGACATCTCATTCAAACCAGCACCCTTTTGTCAAGGCATTTAGCACAGCAATATACTATAAACCTGCTCAGAACATAGAGAGGTCATAGGCCCTGTATGAAAAACCTACTTCTGTTGTTTTACCAGCTGGGCATGGTACCAAATGGGTCTGCCTGATCTCAGCATTGCTCAGTTTGCACTGTTTGTGGTGGGTGAGGTAGCACAGAGACTCAAAAGGAGAGACTGCAGTAGACAGGCACTTTAGGTTATGGGTGGGGCTGACACACTGCTGAGCACAGGCCTGATGTGAGGACGCCTAACAGCCTTGTCCAGCTCTGACAACTCTAAACAGCCTCCTCATGCAGAGCATCCGTCCACAGCTCCCCCTGAAGACCGAGCTTTCTCCTTCAACCACCAGTCACGGTCGGGACCTTCAGTCTTAGGCAGAAAGACCTGAAACGGACTGTCCTACCCTCTTCTCCTCTGGCTACGTCTCACTACCACCTTCTGGGACATACACCCTGCAGCTACAGTGCGGGTATGACAGAGCTATCCGCCAGGAGAAGCAGCTGGGCACTGGGGACATCAGAAAGTGGCTTTATAAGATTCCCTAGAGTTAGTGGTAAGGACATAGGGAAAAGGACTACTAGAACAACACAAAAAAAACCTCCAGTGCCACCTTACTAGCAAAGTGTATTTGCCCTGAAGTTTACCCAGCTGAATTCTCAAATCAGCTCCTTATCTCTATAGGAAATCAATACATAGGAATTAAATGACACCCAAGTGCTTTAGATAGCTTGCCAGAAGACAAGGCTGCCTACCCTTTTAGGCAGGGTACCCCCTCCCCGAAAGAGTCCTGAGAAGCACTTTCAGCCCAGCCTCTCGTCTCCATCTTTCCACTTTCACCTAGACGTGCTAATACCCTCCCAGGTGACACCAAGTCCCACTCCGGCTGCTCTCCACCTGAAAGGAACAGACGTCTTCTGAGATACGCTCTGCAGGAGATGGAGTTCATCTATTGTGCGGCTTTCTGAAGGCAGCTCTCAGTTCTGCTGGTGGCACCTACAGCATCTCACGTACACCCACTCAACCCTGCCTGTCACCTCCTAATCACTCTCTCTTTCATAACCCTGCTCTTCGGTTTTATTCTCCGGTGGCCTCTTTACTGCTCTCCCGCTTCTGGAATTCGTTACTGTGAATGACACTCAGAAGCCGGCTTCTGAAACGCTTTCGCCATCCACCGCTGGCTCTAACGGGCCCGAGGGCTGTTGGTTCTGCTTATTAACTTTAAGTGTCTCTCTTTTGGTTCTGAGTCAAGACTCCAGCATCAGGCATACCTGGATCCAGTTACAAGCTCTATTCCTGACCAATGGGGAAGTTACTGGAGTTCGCTAGGTCTTTGTCAACTTTAAAATGGGCATAAATGGCATTAACAGTCAGGGTGCACTCAGCATAGTCCGATTAGTCTACCACAAGGTAACTGCAGAAGCACCGTGAGCAATCACCCTTGGCTCCTAATCCTTAGCTCCTGGGACTCCGATGTCTATGCCTTGAGGAATCCATTTCAAATGGCTGTCATGAATACTTCAGTATACTCCTGAAGTAATGGTCCAAGGCTCAATCTTTCATCCTCTTCTTCAGAAAAAGAAAGAAAGAAAGAAACCATGAGTGCAGCCAGCTGTATCTAAGGAACAGCCTGACGAATACTGGCTTCATCTTTCGTGTTCTTTCTTCCAGTATTCACCACCCTCAGCCCCCTCCTGTACTCTACTCGGAAGATTTTTCTTCTCTCGCCATCTCAGATCCTCTGGCAGTGCATCCTCATGCACGGACTCTCAGCATTGGCCTGAATAGAAAGCCTAAGGGTTTTTTTTTTAATTCCTTGTGCTGTCTTCTCCACCTTGGTATCACCGTCCTTCGCCATGGCTCCAACCTCAGCCTGTAAGTATACAGAAAACTTTCACACACTCCCGAGCCCAAAACCTTCCCTTTGGGTTCTGGAACCCCGTGTGTAGTGTAACTGGTTCCTGATGTTACTGTGAGGTGACTGAGCACAAACTCAACAGATCCAAACCCAACTTCATGACCGTCTCCCATCTCATGCCAGCTGGAAAGGACAGAAGCCTAGCTTCCCATTCGTCCTCCCACACCCATAAATGTCACCTCAAGTTCCTCTCCAATTCACCCACCTATATCCATCTCCAAGGACAAAAGTCTACTTTCAAATCCGCCATATGGTTTACTCTCTCCCCTCTCCCTTCTGTGGCTAAGCCCTGAGCTCAAGCGCTCTCCCTCTCTCTCTCTCTCTCTCTCTCTCTCTCTCTCTCTCTCTCTCTCTCTCTCTGTCAAAACCTTTCTTAGAGCCGGGCATGGTGATGCATGCCAGTAATCCCAGCACTTGGGAGGCAAAGGCAGACGGATCTCTGTGAATTCTAGGCCAGCCTGGTCTACAAAGCAAGTCCAGGACAGCCAAGGCTACACAGAGAAACCCTGCGTCAAATAACTAAAAACCAAAACTCCAAAATAAAACAAAAGAAGCACATCTTAGAAACCTTCACTCACTCACTCACTCACTCACTCACTCACTCATTTAACTCAATACCATTCTTACAGGAAAAGGCTAAGTCATTATCCAAACACACTATTCAAGAGTGCACTCCCTGAGTATATATTTCACATGCCTGCTGTAAACATGTATGTATTTTCAGCCTTTTCTGTTTTATGTGGTTATGAAGTTCCTAGTTTTAATATCTACCGTACACACTGAACTCGCTAAACTGCTCTGCATCTCTCTTTCTCAAGAGTGACGGAATGTCTCCCCCCCCCCTTTTTTTTTTTTTTGCATTCTCAGCTTCAGTGACAAACCAATGTTGCCCTCTTCCATTATCACGTGTGATGTTAAAGGTATTACAAAGACAAATACATGCCCTTAGACTCTGTGTAAAGGGGGGGATGCAGCTGTAGTCATGAAGAGAAAACGTGTGAGATACAGACAACAGATTAAAAGAATCTTGCCAGAAAATAAGGTTCTCAAATACATTAACCATTTCTACTCAAGGAAAAAAAATATACTTTGGTAAAAATGTAGGAAGAAATGATGCCCAAGCAAGTGAGGAGACAGAAATTGAGCAGCTGGCAGCTTTGAGTGCCACAGCTGCTCATGAATGAGACCCCTGGTCCAATGCCAGCACAGGAGGCAGAGCAGGCGTGGGCGTCTGGCACGGATCAGAAGGAATGCACCAAGGTCTGGGGAGGTGACTCAGTGAGCAAGTGAGGAGACCCAAGTTCAAAACTTCAGGCACCACATAAAAGCCAAGTGGGAAAGCCTGCATCTGCTACCATGAGACAGGAGGTGCAGATGGCAGAGTCCCCAGACACTCACAGACCAGCCAGTCTGCAGACAATGAAGAGACTCAGACCCAAACAAAGTGGAAAGCGAAGACAGACCCAGGGACTCACATATGCCCTCCCTCATACACCAACACACACATATATACAGGCATAAACATTACGTACACATGTGCATACATACAGAGACACCACACATACACACAAGTATGTACAAACACAGATACCACAAACACACCCTCACTTACACACAAACACATAGGTATGTACAGACACAGATACCACACACATGTATGCACACACATAAACAGATACTACACACACATCCTCACACACAAGCACACACGTATGTACAGACATAAACATTACACATATGTAAGGGCACACACACAGATACACGCACTGTAGGTACACACACAGACACTATACACACACCCTCACTCTCACACAAACACATACAAATGTACAGACATAGGCATTACACACATGAATGCACACACAGATACCATACATACATATACTATCACTCACACACATGTGTATAGACATAGACACCACACACACACACACACAGAGAGAGAGAGAGAGAGAGAGAGAGAGAGAGAGAGAGAGAGACAGAGAGAGACAGAGAGAGAGAGAGGGAAATCATAAAGAACTACCAACATCAGTAGACCTGATAACAATCTTTTCTTAAATTTGGATTATTTAAAATCATTCCCTGGTCTCCTGGAGAAGAAAACACTAAAGCTTCGTAAAACCAATCTGGGGTATCTGAGCTCAATCTAATTTATTTTTTTAAAGGGGGGTTGCATATAGATAAAGCACAAATCAAGAGGCAGCAGCAAGACCCCTGTGTTGGTGAGACTGCAGCAATTTAGCTGGCCAAGTCCTCATTTACCCAGAGGGACATAAACAACACAGGATGGATAGTAGTGAACTTAAGCAGCTGTGGAACAGCCTTCACAAACGCTCCGTCACGAACTGCTGTCAGCATCCAGGGCAGGCCCAGCAGCAGGCTTCAGGACTCGGTGGCCTTCTCCTGTTAACCGCTCCATCAGTAACTAGAGTGAAGAGACGGAAGTCTACTGTACCGGGCGCAACGCCGTGATCACGGGAGGAATAACGTAAATACGCAGATATACAAAAAGTATGCACACCCAACAAAAGAGCCAAGAGCAAACTCACAGTAACTCAGGCCGACTCACCTAAAAAGCAGGAAAAGCAAACAAACAAACAAACAAACAAACAAAACCCTAAGGTGTCAGTACTTGCCTCCCAAGCCACACACACAGCTTTGAGGAGGGCAAGCTGTGGATTAATTGCCACATACAGTGTTTAAAGCTCACTCAGTGGCTTTAGACGACAAGCTGAGTTGGAGGGGGCAGCAGCAAGCTTGGTGTGGTGAGGTGTGAGAACACAGCTATGCAAAGGGCGAGAGGCAAAGGTGAAAGGCAGCGTCCCGGGCCACACTGGCCAGCCCGGACCTCACGTAACATCAACGGATATATGTGTTCGGAACAAACTGGCTAGCCAGGACAGCGAAGTCCCCGGGCACCATTCTATAAGAGGGAGGACAGAAGGGAATGGCGGTTCAGAAACCGGACAAAACAGTGGCCCCAGTGGAAAATGGCAGCCATCTCTCTCCAGCCACTCAATGAACATAAATCTCAGAGCTGTTTTGGAAAACCTACTTGACCCAAGAGAGAAAGAAATGGCCATTGTAATGGCCATTGTACGTAAGCCCTTCTTAGTATATTTAGATATGCATCTCTGGCATGGTTTGAGAAGAATTAGACTGTGGTTTAAGATACAGTAAGAAAGGAGATAGCAAGATGGCTCCCTGAGTTGGAGGCATTAGCATCATGAGCCTGGCAACCTAAGTTGGATTCCCCAAAATCCACAACGTTGTCCTCTGACCTTCACAAGTGAGTCATGGCTCATATGCGTGTGCACGCGCGCGCGCGCGCGCGCGCACACACACACACACACACACACACACACACACACACACGATTTCATAAGGCACACGTAAAGAGCCGAGGAAAGAATAGAGAAAGTAAGCTCGAGTCTGTCCCCTTGTAAGGAGACTACTGTGAGAATCAAGGCTCATCAATGAAAAAAATCGGTCTGACTAGGTGCAAACTTCCCAGGAGTCAACCCCACCCCCACCCCTACTAAGAGATAGTAAGAAAGGAGATGGCTGGGACCATCTTAACCTCTTCACATCCCTCAGTGTGAACAGGACTTGTGCAGGAGGCGGCTCCCACTAACCCCATCCCACTTGCGTACTTTGACACCCATATTTCCTAAACTGAAGCCATGCTTGTGAGGAGAAACAAGAACATTCTGTTTGGCCCCATCAGCAGAGGGAACAACAAAAACGGATGTTTGTTCTCCAAATACCTTCAATCTATAAGGGGGAAAAAAGCAAGGATGTCCTACCCTTTAAAATAAATTTGACTAAGATATTCAAATATTCTTGATTAAATGCAAATAAACATTCGCTACATATTGCATCTCTCCCTGGGAACCATTTCCTCCTCCTAAATAAGAGGGGTTAAAAATGTTTGATTGAAGCTCACTTGGAAAATGTGTTTTAAGCACTCCAAAGCCCTCCTAATCTAAGTCTATGTAGAAACAGACTTTAGAATGTTTCTTAAAAGAAATGATTCATCAGTCAGATTAAGCTAAATGCCATGAAGTAATCAAATTGTGGAATTCTGATTAAATGGCTACTTAAGTTTAATCTATTTAAAACTCGCAGGATAAATAGAAAGGGCCTGGCTAGGCTAGCCCTGGCTTGGCTCAAATGCTGTAACTGGGTGTCTAAGGAGTTCGCTCTTCAAACTGTTCCTTTTAACTTCTTAGATGCCACCCTTCATACTTTGGTTCTTTCCCAGTCTGTATACAGTAAATAAATGGGATTTCTTCCAGCTCTGTTAAAAAGCAGCCAGAAACAAAGTGAAAGGGGCATGTCTGTGTCCACCCCCACCGCTAAAAAGGCTTCCCTGCCGGTGGGCATTCACTCTGGCGGCTCTTCCACCTCTAAGGAAGTGTATAAAAGAAAAGAAACGCTAACTAGATCCGGGGTCCCCTGGGCAGAGAGGTCTCCTTTTGTGACTACAGCTAGGCCCCCCCCTCGGGGATTTCCTCCCGTCGTCCCGGCAGCACCGGGCCCCGCAGGCGCGCGACAGCAGGCCAACGCGGCTCCACTTACAGTGACACCATCCCAGGTGACAGCACCAGTGCAGCTTGAAGCACTTGCCGTGGCTGTGCGTAGCACAGATGGACAGCCCGTCGCACGGCTGGAAGTCGGGTCTGCGGGCGGCGCAGCTCCGCGCCAGGGCCTGCGCCTCGTCCACTTTCTCGCTCTTCCACCCGCGCTCGGGCGCCGTGGCCGCACTCATCTCTCCCGGCGCGGAGCTGGTCCCGGAGCCTGGGAGCAGAGGAGCGGGACGAGCAAGGCGCGGGCGGGCGGGCTGCGGGCAGGCGGGCGGAGTGCGGGCTGGAGGCGCGGCGGGGACCTGCTAGCCAAGGAGTCGCCCGGGGAGGGCGCAGCGACCGGGCCGGGCCTGCCACCTCCCCGTGCCCTGGTCCCTTCTGCGCCCTCCTCCCTGCTCCCTCCTCCTTTCTTTCTCCTCTCTGCTCCCTCCTCCCTTCTCTCTCTTTCGTCCTCCTTGCTCACCCCCCCTCCCCACTCGGGCCGCCACGCCTGCACGCGCACGCGCACACTTCGGCCGCCGCGCCCCTCTGCGAGCCCAGCCCCTCGCGCTGGCGCTGCCCGCGTCGCCTCTGGCCCCCGCGAGTCGGTGCCACACGCCCCTCGAAGCGGTGGGAGGGCCGCGAGGACGGCCAGCCGAGTCCCTGGTGTGGCGCGCACACGTCCCGCACGCGCCCGCCCTCTCCGGGAATGGCTCGGGCTACTGCCGGGCCTTCTCCCGCCGCCTTTCCGCGCACGGTCTAGCCTGGCCCTGGCACCCCCTCCCCCGGCGTGCCCTGGCATCCAGCGGAGCGCACACTCGCCCCACGCAGCGGTCTTAGAGCTGCCGGGCGATAGCCGGCGGGGACCTGAGACCTCGCGGGTTCTTCCCAGCGTCAGCTGCCCAAAACTAGTTCTGTGTGCGAGCGTCGTCGTCGTCGTCGTCGGGTCGCTGGGGTGGGAGGATGTGTTAGGTTTGTGTTTTGATACGTGTAGGGGAGAGGAGAGGGGGTGAGCGGGCGCATTGAGTAGCTTGTAATGTCTATGTATGGCCATTGACACCATGAGCCAGTCGTAGAGTCGAGTGTGTGGGGATTGTGCGTGTGGACGCCACAGTGTGTGAGCGTGATTAACTGCATCGGCTGAGTGTGGGGCGGTATGGTGGGCTGGAATGGCGTAGTGAACTTATTCGTGGAGTGTATGTGTGGAGTTGACACATAACGTGGGTACACAGATTGCCGTGTGGCCCAGCCTGGCCAATGGGTGTGGTTGCCCTGGCTGCAGCTTCCTCTCCCATCTCCCCTAGTCCAGTTGTGTCTCCTGGCCTCAACTTGCTTCAAATAGGTTTTTCCATCCCAGGCTGAACCGAAGAGAAACCAAATCATTCGTTCCCAAAGCTGCGGATTGGCTCGACCTGCAACGCGGGCCAGTGTCAATCTGAAACACGGAAAAGCGGCAACGCCCTCTTTCTGCTCCCTCGCCAAATGCTTTTCCCGGCCCAGGAAAATACCTGTAATTGCCGAGGGTCGGGAACAGTACAAATGCTGGGCTAGAACGTGCCCACATCTCTGTTCCCCTTCGCTTTATTCCTTGCTTATTTGGCAATGTGATCTATCCTGGGTTTAAACGAAATTCATCCTCGAGTCCTCAAAACTCGTTGCTGCCATAAACAATCTGTCATAATTTTCCCTTTTATTTAACCTTGGCTTAGGAAGGGAAATCTAATTTGCATATGTCTGACTCTGAAATCTTCACGTGTCAGGGTCTGATGAAGACTCAGACGGTAATGGCTGTTTTCAACAACTGTCCCTGCTAAGTCACAGACTCTGGTTTCTCGTTAACCTATCACCGAAACAGAGGGTAAACACAAGGTGTCATTGCTTCGCCTACTTCCCAGGTGTCCACCCACTTAAGACCCAAAGCAGTTCACTGCTGACTCATAGCATCCGTGCATCCCGGCTGTTAGTATTGTCCAGCAAATGAAGAGAAAACCAAAGGAAACCACAGCAGTGTTGCTATGATATCAAGTCACTTTTTTTTCTAAATTTTATTACTTCGTGTGTATGTTTTGCCTGCATGTGTGTTTGTGGACCACCAGCAAGCAGCACCTTCCAGGGCAGAAGAGGTCATCAGATTCCCTGGGACTGGAGTTACAGATGGTTGTGAGCTGCCATTCGGATGCTGGGGACCAAACACACGTCCTCTGGAGGAGCAGCTAGTGCTCTTAACCACCGAGCCATTGCTCTAGCCCCGCAACCAGTATTTAAACAACGGGTATACCCACCTGTTTTACTCTCAGATTTTCTACTCCAGTCTGTACACTTCCTCCAGTACCAGCCATATCACATACACAAATGACTTCACTTGCTTTTATTAGAACTACAAGATCGTACTAACTAGGAAGCATACTGGTGCCATTTTTTGTTTTGTTTTGTTTTGGGGGTTTTGTGTTTGTGGGGTTTTGTGTTTGTTTGTTTGTTTGTTGTTGTATGGGGCTGTCCATAGCCAAGCTGCGCGTGATCCAAAGACATAAGATGCCAGATGCCCAGCCGTCAGAGTTCTTCCTTGACAAGGGTGATAGCTTGTCTACTTGGCTATAATCCTACGGTTAGAATCTTTAGGTTCAAACGGGAATGGCTGGATATTTTGTTCCTGTCCCACTGTACCTATTTGTCTATGATTAATGTTAAGTTGTCTTTGTCTACCAAGCCTCTGAACACTTATAGACTGAGTCGTTACAAAACAGGTTTTGGTTACTTAATTGAACCAAGCAACCAAGCACCACGGTTATAAATAAGCCACCAGCAATCTGTCTGCTGGTTGTATTAAACTCATCACAGGGATGACATAGGGCAAAAAGTTTCCAAACGCAGTCCAGCTAAACTGTGGGCCGCCTGTGAGGAAGGAAAGAAGTCTGGTCCGCAAGGCCATTCGCACAACTTGGAGTCGTCATTTGCTCCCGTGTCGTGACAAGAGCAGCATCTTTAGACTCAGAAGCAGTCCCGCTCCTTGAACCACCTGCCCCTGTACCTAGCTCACTGCAGACACTCAGTATTAGTCTTCATCCTGGTTTGCTTTCTCTCACTGTCATAAAACACTGGCCAGAAGCAGCCTGGATGGAAAGGCTTTACTGTATCTTAAACATCTGTGTTAGAGACCATCGTAGAAGGAAGTCATGACAGGAACTGAAACAGAACACTAGTCATGGGCTTGCTCTCTGTGACCTGCTCAAGCTGGTTTCTTTTCTTTCTTTCTTTCTTTTTTTTTTTTTTTTTTTTTAGGATTTGTTTATTATGTATACAGTGAACCTTAGATCACATTATAGATGGTTGTGAGCCACCATGTGGTTGCTGGGAATTGAACTCGGGACCTCTGGAAGAACAGTCAGTGCTCTTAACCTCTGAGCCATCTCTCCAGCTCTTCAAGCTGATTTCTTAAATGACCCAGGACCACTTGCCCAGAGAGGCACCGCCCACATCATTCATCAATCAAGACTATGTTCCCATAGACTTGCATACAAGCCAGTCTGACTGAGGCATTTTCTCAGCTGAGGGTTCCTCTTCCTAAGGGATGCAATGACCTAAGCTTGTGTCAAGCTGATGAAAAACTAACCAGCATAGCTTTTTTTTTTTAAACAGCATCTCAAAGGTTCCCAAGCACAGACTATCTTCCTCCCAAACCTGCCTCTAGGGGCTGTGAAAAGATTGCTCTCTAACAACTGCTCACAATGAAGCTCCCCGGGAGGCGCCAAAGCCCTCCTGCTCTATGTATTGCTTTGTTTCTGCCAGTGTGCTGTTCCCCTCTGTCTGCCTTTGTGCTGCCCCGTCCTGTCCCTTGGCCTTGATCGCCTGAGTCTGGATCTTGTTTAAACTCAGTTGCTGCCCAAAGTCTTGATCGAGTTCCCTCTCTCTCTCTCTCTCTCTCTCTCTCTCTCTCTCTCTCTCTCTGTTGTTCTCATCATTGTCATCAGTATTAATGTTATTATTGTCGAGACTGGAGACTGAACTTCTGGCCTCAGGTCTGCTAGAGAAGTGCTGGACCAAACAGTTCTAACCCCCAAGCCTGTTTTCACCTTCTGTTTGGAGAGAGGCTGTCACAAAGAGGCCAAGGCAACCCTCAAGCTTACTCTGGCTTCAGCATCTTAAGTAGCTGGGAGTATAGGCTGTGCCATTATGCCCAGCTTCCTCTGCAGTATTAAGAATGTTCTGCCCCTACAGCACCTTTCTCTCCAGGCAGGCACTATCTATTCCCAGCGCATGGCATTGTGTTATATTGGGTGTATCAGAAGCACATGACGAATGCTGTTAAATAGACACATCAAAATGTTCACGACTGCATTGGAGATAGCTCACTAGTAAATGTGAGGGGAGCAGGATTGGATTTCCAAAAGACACACAATGCTCTCTCCCCCTCCCCCCACAACACAAACACCACACACACACACACACACACACACACACACACACACACACACACACACGGGACGGATGGGGTAGGGGGCGGGAAGGGTTCACTAAGGATTTGGAAGAATATGGAAAGACAAACCAGCTGATTTTTAAATCTCAAAGTCCCCAGAGGGAGCGGATGCTTTGAAGCCTGTTGAGATCAGGTGCTACTTTGTCTTAAGTGACTCCATATTGTATAAACCAGTGGCTTTTCAGGCTTGTCTGTTGCCCTGAGTGGCTCCATGGTTCAAGCAAATTGTGACTCCATTTTGAGGAAGAAGGGCGGCCACACTTGGCTAGACACGTGTACTTATGGGGTGTTTCGGCACTGTGACAACAGGTGGGCTCTGCTGGTTTGAACATGGATGGCCCCACAGGCGCAGGTGTTTGCATGTTTGGTTCCCAGTTGGTGGAGTCTTCCGGATGGATTAGGAGGTGTGGCCTTGTGGGAGCGAGTGTTGGAAAAGGGGAGCCACTGGGGATGGGGGTTGCTTTGTTTTGTTTTATGCTTCAACCTCCCACACCAGGACCATCTCACGTTCTGGATTTCAGACCAGGCAGAGCTTCCAGCACCAAGGCTGCCTGCCACCATCTTCCCCATCATAGTGATTATGGACTAACACTCTGTGGTGGTTTGAATAAGAATGGCCCCCATGAGCCGGGCGTGGTGGCGCGCGCCTTTAATTCCAGCACTCGGGAGGCAGAGGCGGGCGGATCGCTGTGAGTTCGAGGCCAGCCTGGTCTACAAAGTGAGTCCAGGACAGCCAAGGCTACACAGAGAAACCCTGTCTCGAAAAACCAAAAAAAAAAAAAAAAAAAAAAAAAAAAATGACCCCCATTGGCTCCTAGATTTGAATGCTTGGTGTGGGGCATGGAAGGGGTAGGGGAGTGGGGGGAAGCAGTATTTGAGAGGCTGAGGAGGAGTGGCCTTATCGGAGGAAGTGTGTCCCTTGGAGTGGGCTTTGAGGTTTCAAGAGCTCACGCCAGGCTTAGTGGCTCTTCCTGCTGTCTGCAGATCCGGATGTAGAACTCTCAGCTCCTTCTCCAACACTGTGTCGGCCTGCACGCCGCCATGGTCCCTGCCATAGTCATAATGGACTAAACCTCTGCAACTCTAGGCAAGACCCCAATTAAATGCTTTCTCTGGTCGTGGTGTCTCTTCACAGCAACAGAACACTGTCTAAGACACCCTCTGAAACTGTAAGCAAACCCCCAATTAAATAGTTTCTCTCATAGGCTGCCTTGGTCCTGGTGTCTGGCACAGCAATAGAACAGCAGCTAAGACACAGTTATATTAAAATCATAGCAGCAGAACTAGGCCCAAGAATTTATCAGACACACCAGACTGAGGAAGGGTCCCACCTTTTTCACGTGGTCCTCAGTGGTGGAAACGGCTTCCCATGACCTGGCCATCCGTTGTGTGTGGGAAGAGCTGCCCCAGGAACCTCAGGCTGGCTGGCAAGCCTACTTAAGTTACTGAGCAGCCCTCCTGTTCCGCTGCCTGGCCGCGCCATCCATCCAATCGCCCCTTCATTGTGCTCTTGCATTTTACTCGCCCCACGTCCGAATCGCAGCTCTGGCTTGCAGCTTGACCACGATGGAGTCGGTAGCCAGCAGTTTGCAGCGAGGTTGGGCTCTGTCTGTTGTGTCAGTACAGGCTGCATTTGCATTTCTGCCAGCGTCTGTGATCTCAAGGCTCCTGAAACATTTTGAATGACGCCATGGGCTCTTAACCCTTCTTAATCACCCTGTAACCCTATTTAGATTGATGATGATGATGATGATGATGATGATGATGATGATGATGATGACGTTGATTGATAGATAGATACAGATGGATAGATTAGATAGTTAATAGATAATGATAAGTAGATGATAGATGACTGATAATAGAGAGTTAGATATAAATAGATATAGATGGCTAGATTACACTGATCATAGATACACATATGATAGAGATAGATAGGTGATAAATAGATTAGATAGATGATAGAGATGATTGATACGCAATAGATAGATAGATAGATGGATGGATAGATAGATGGATGGATGGATGGATAGATAGATAGATAGATAGAGGTAGATACATTTCTGTGTCATTGTGTGATCTGAAAGTTAATATTATTACTTAATGTTAGAATAAAAGGGCTTGCGCTTGCCTCAGCCAGGACTGTCAAGGAAAGCAGGAATATCTGGCAAGTTGCTGCCAATGAAACCGCGGTGCCTTGTAAACTTGGTATTCAGTAAATTCTGACGCCTCAGACAGACACAAACATGTCTTGTCTACATTTCTAGCATGGGGCACTCACAACAAAACTGGATGTGCGTTTACTGAACGTCTTGTCTCCGCAGGCTGGAATATCTTTCAGATGCTGCAAGAACGGCAGACCCTTAAGAATCTATTTGGTCCCTCCCTAACCTTCTGCCAGGGCAACACTAAGTTGGCGTTTCCAAACAAGACACCATTGTGCCACCAGACAAACTCGGAGCCAGGCCAAATAGAACTCTCCTCTATGTGTAAGGGGTGGGTAGTTGCTATGGTGGGCCACCTCTGGGATTTTTGAAGCTCACCCTTCCGCTCCTTGGATGCTCTCTAAAAGGGATGCAGGAGTGTCCAAGCTAATTTGTTTGTCAACTAAAGACTTATCTAGCATGTGGGTCCCGTAACAATGGGAGTAGAGGCTGTCCCTGACTGTTGCCTGCCACTGGATCCCTTCCCCCTAGCTGGGCTGCCTTGTCAGGCCCCAGAGGGAGAAGATGCACTTAGTCCTGCTGTGACCTGAGGTTCCTGGGTGGGTTAACACCCCTTGGGGGCCTCCCCGTCTCTGAGAAAAAGGACAGGGGCAAAGAGGGAGGGGGCGTGACTGGGAGGAGAAGAGGGAGGGGGCTGGGACAAGGCTGTAAAGAGATTAAATTAATACATAAATGGAAAAAAAAAGACACTGGAGGTAGTGGCTGATAAGCCTTTAGGTGAATTTGTATATTAAAGGAGCAGACCAAAAAAAAAAAAATCCATTTAAATGCTAAACAATCCCCACCTCCCACCATCCCCCACCCCATATCAGTCAACACCCTCTGTGGTCATGCTCTGCAGGACAGATAACTTCCTTGTGTCTCCTGGGGATGTGACAGAAGCAGAATCTAGGTCCATACAAACACAACATCCTTTGTGCTCCAACAGTCTTCTGCAAGCGGCAGGGCCTCTCGTAATCTGGAAACAAAAGTTGTTTCTGTCTTGTCACACAGCTGTCATGCTTCCTGTTTTACAAGTTGTTCTTTTCACAATTAATGATTAATTGGAGAGGTGGGTCAGAGGTTTTAAGGTTGTTGCTCTTACAAGGAACCAGAGTTCAGTTCTCCGCACGCACAGTAGGGTGGGTCCCCTCTACCTGTAACTCTAGCTTGGGAGGATCTGCTGCCCTCTTCTGGCCTCTGCGGGCACCACATGCATGTGCTCGTGCACAGACGCAGATACATAAATAAAACAATAAAGCCGGGCAGTGGTGGTGGGTGCCTTTAATCCCAGCACTCTGGAGGCAGAGGCAGGCAGATCGCTGTGAGTTCGAGGCCAGCCTGGTGTACAAAGTGAGCGCAGGACAGCCAAGGCTACACAGAGAGACCCTGTCTCAAAAAAACAAAAGACAACCCTTTTAAACATAAAAATTAAACAGTTAAGCCTTAACCAGACCATTTCAGGAAGCATTGGGAGGTTGAAATGTCAGTAAAGAACATTCTACAATACAATGACTGGGCCTGCAGTGCACACTACCCACACCCAGGGCACCACTCAGGTAACTGCAGTGCTTGCAGAGTGCCTTCTAGCTGCCAGGCCCTGCGCTGAGAGCCATCTTCTTCCAAACCAAGACTTCCCCTCTTCTTTAGAGAAGGGAGGCCCCAAAGCCACAAGACCCACAAGGTCACACAACTGCTGTGAAGGAGACTCTCCCATGAGCTCAGCTGTCTGTAGACTGTTCCGGAAGCTCCAGGGATGCAGCTCCTGCAAGCCTCTCCTGCTCTTGTAGATAACAACATAACCCTTCGCCCGTGTTCCCATAAGTATCACCAGGGGAGTCACCGGCTTACTGAGCAAGACTTCTGCTGCAGAAGGCCCGGGTGCCCTATCTGAGGTGAACAGATGTTGCTCATGTCTCCCCAGGAAAAATCACACGACACCGTAACAGTTTGCTGGAGGCAATTTGAAGGGGCTATCTAGAGCAAGCCTAGGCTTGTAAAAGGCAATTGCTTGTAAAGGTTTAAACAAAACCTTAAAAAAAAAAAAAAAGAAGAGGTTGAGGTCTACCTAGAGCCATCAACACGCATTTTCCAGCAAGAATACACTGGCTGTACAGAGGCCAGCGAGGAGGGCAGAGCACACTGGGCAGCAAGCAAGGCCTGGGGCAGCTCTGCCGTGTTCTTGAAAGAAATATGGGTCGGATGGAACAACTACCACTTCAAAAATAGAGGTGGGAGCACTTCCAAGATTAGGTTGCAAAGAATGTGATTTGTGTTGGCCTCTTGTCAACTGCCCTCCTGGAGCCAGCCTGGCAGAAGCAAAACATTCTCAAGGCGTCTGTGCCCTTCATTTTGGCTGAAACAATGGCTGTCTCAAGAAATCAGATTCCCCAGGAATCTCATACCAAGAAAAAGAAACCGCCAAAGCCTGGGGCCAGTAGAGGAGGCATTTGTCTCTGATGTCATAGTTCTGACAACTCTGCAGGAGAGATTGGCACTGAGACACTGAGGGCAGGTGATGGAGGCCAGGGGACACTGTGCCTATACCTAGTGACATATACCTCTAGATTTCTATTTAAAGCCAAACCTCATGCCAGGCCCTCAAAGGTGGGCTTAGAGAGTCACCTCTTTGTTCCTCCTTCCTATGTTTTCCCAACATTGAATAAGTCTCCTTTCTCTCAATCCCTGTCGTGAGAATCTTGTTTTCTCCAAAAACACAGAAATATTATAGGAATACGCTTTTATTCCATCTCAGGTGTGGGATATGGGGCTACCTCAGATTGTCCATGGCAGCCGACTGTGATTTGCCTCACACTCTGACAGGGAACTTGATTTTGCCAGTTGCAGAGAGTTTCCACAAGTGTATGATGCTTAGAATTCTGAGGACTCTTGAGAAGGTATAAATACTAGAGCCCCAAGAGGGGGTGCAGCTGCAGCTGTGGATACTCTGAAGCAGCTGTTAGTGTACAGACAATCCAGCTGGCCTGCCTTCTGGGTGTGTATAGGATATGAGAACACATCCCCACCTCACCCCCACCCCTGTCCCCAGCCCTTCTCCCCCCCTCTCTGTCTCTCTCTGTTTCTCTCTGTCTCTCTCTGTCTCTGTCTCTCTCTCTCTCTCTCTTTCTGTCCTGGGTGCCCCCTTTCTCTCCCTCCCTGCCTCCTCCTCTGTTCCAGCCCCCCCTTCCCAGTGTTTCTCTCTTGCTCTCCCTCTCCCCACCCCATCTGCCCTCATAGCTCGCTTGCTGTCTCTAACTCTCCACCAGGCCCCCTCCCTTCTCCCCAGTAAACCTCCTTTATACCAGATCTGTTGCATGGTGTAACTCCTGGGACGGGGATGGCGTGGGGGGATACACTTTGACATGGGTCACCATCATGGTGCCCCCCAGCTGCCACTGATGCTAACAATTATGGGACCATTATGAGTGACCTTACGGTTCGCAAAGACCCAGGTCTGACAATAATGACTGAAGCATTATCACTTGAATCCTTAGACCAAAACATGGTCCTGGCAGCCTTGTAGAGCACGCTCACCAACCAGGCTGCCCCTAGATTCCTGCCCTACAGAACACTGGGACATGTAGGCATAGGTCGCTGGGTAATTCAAATGCTGATTTCTCTATCCCCCATATCTGGTTGCAATCCTTGTTCTGATAACCTCCTGTTCTAATGCCCTATAAGCACTGCTCCCCAACTGTCCCCCTGATACGTCAATAAAGCAGTTCACAGCCAATCACTGAGCAAGGGAGAAACTAGGGCTGGCACGGGCAGAGCTACAGGAGAGATGAAAAAGATTCGGCTGGAACAAAGAAAGAACTAAAAGGCAAGTAACTTGGGGATTGTGGCAAAGATGGAGCCAGGACAATACAGAGGGTTAAGAACAGATTCTAAACTGCTCAGGAGCTTATTTTTAAACAGTCATTAAAGAGTCTCAATTATATGTGTGATAGCCAGGTTAAGGGAGAAACTAAGAGAACCAAACACAGTTATATAAAAATAACTTTAACAGGAAGATAATACACTTATGCTGTGTTAACCAACTATGCTGTGAAGAATTTTGTTGATCTCAGTAAGTGATTAGCAGAGGACAGATTATTAGGGTCTAATATGCATTTTATGCACTAATGTCGGAAAGCCCCAGGACCCCCTAAACGGGGCAAGGCCAGAATGAGGAAATTTGTAATCCAAAGAACCTGAGTGGAAGGGAAAGTGGTATTCCTGAGGAGATGAAATCAGAAAGACTTGAGGTGAATCGGGTCTAGGGAGCAGAAGTGTTAGGCAGATGAGGGTGGTCATTAGCCAGGGGACTAAGGCACATCAGGCTTAAGCAAGACATCTGGAAGCATCCCCTCTGTGTCCCAGTTGACACCATGGTGGGGGACAGGGGAGGAGAGCAAAAAGAACGTCAAAGCCAAAAGATAGGAGGGAATTCTACAAAAACCACTGTCTTCCGGTCGTGAAGCCACTTTTGTAACCATGAACCCACAACAGCTATGGCTCTCTCTCTCTGCACAAGACTGAACTCACCACCATTCCATCTGAATGAAAAGAAAAGAATAGAAATAAAGGGAGGACAAGACTGACCCTCAGGGGTTGAGATTCTTTATTATCGATTTAAGGACGAAAACAGGCAAAGGCAGCAACGTCTTGGAGAGTCCACAGTGGACATGACCTGCACACTGAGCCGGGCCATGTGATGAGAGGGGGAAGGGAGAGGGAGAGGGAGAGCCAAAAGACCAAAAGGCCAAGAGGCTAAAGGGACCAAAAAGGGCCAATATAGCCAAAATGGTTGGAATAGCAGCTGGGGGACAGGCAGCTGGGGAGTTCAGAGCAGGGGGCAAGGTACGGAGGGGGCAAGGAGAACTGAGGGAAGCTGGGAGAACCTGGTGGCCAGAGTCCTCTTTGATATGCACCTCAGTTTTAATAGGCATCTCGGCCGTTTGCCAAGAGTTTGAGACCAAATACCATCCATTCTATCACAGATGGGGGAGGGGGTCATGAGGCCCCACCCCGCCCCGAGCAGTTAATGGTACTTAATGCTTCTGAGAGAGGAGGACTCACTTTCTTCTATGGCATGACCAGTGAGTGGTAAGTTACCCACACTTCAGTAAATAACACCTTCCCCTGTGTGCATGTACACACACACACACACATGTGCACACACACACACATACACACACAAAAACAAAAACAAAAACAAAAAACAAAACAACAACAAAACCTCAAGCTTGTGCAAGCAACTCAGGTTCAACTCAGTGGGTCACAAAGATATGAAAGCAAATGGCGGACTTGAGAAGAAGAGGGGTTTACACTAGGAAACCGGGAACAAATGAGCTAAGGTGCCTATTAACATATCAAAGCACTTGCTAGTTCCCTGCAGCACTGTCCCTGTGGCTCCTCCCAGCTCTCCCTGCATCCCTCAGTACCTGTGGCTCCTCCCAGCACTCCTCACCCCATCCCTTACCCTAAACCTCTCTCTCTCTCTCCCAGAGCTGGGCTTCCACTTCCCTTCACTCAGTCTGATTCTCACACAACTCAGCCATTTTTTGATTGTCACTTGGCCTAGGCCACCTGTCTAGGTCAGCAGGTCCTCTCTTGCTCCGCCTTCCCATCCTCCACATGGGTACAATTTAGTCTGCCAATCATGTTCAAGCCTTCACTCTCCCTTCTGCCTGCTTTCACCCTTATATCTACAATAGAAAGTCTTCTCCACACCTTAGGAGTGTCCTCCTCCTTTTATCTCATTGTTTTTTTTCATTCAGTTTAGAGGGAATGATAGGAAGATAAGTGAAGGTAATGCAGGTAAATATGATCACATGTTGTGCACGAGTATGAAATTGTCAGTAAATGCATTTGAACTATTAATTGGCTAAACCTGATTAGCTGGTTAAGATACATCTTAAGGGCTGGAGAGATGACTCCCAGGTTAAGAGCACTGGGTATTCTTCCAAAGGTCCCAGCAACCACATGGGGGCTCACGACCATCTATATGAGATCTGGTGCCCTCTTCCGGCACGCAGGTGTACATGCAGTCAGAACACTGTGTACATAATACATAAATAAATAAATATTTTTTAAAAAGACACATCTTAAATTTGAAGTGTGGTTGAGTGTTGGGTCTCAAGTAAAGCTAGTGATGGGTAAAGACGGAGAAGAACATAAAGAGGATGAAAATTAAACAAAGGAGTAAATCATTCTGGAAATGACGTAACAAAAGTGGTGGGGACTGAGTTGGGTCTTTGCAGGCATCAAGGCCAAGTGTGTGGGATGCCCTGCTGTCTTCAGGGTTAATTCCTGCTTCAGAAGAAGCTGGGGTGCTCCTGACTAAGTTGTCCAAGGAGAGTAAAAAGCCAGGAGCTTAGAAGCCAGTCAGAACTGAGTTCAAATCTTGTGTCTATCACTTGCTAAGTGGTGTGCCTGTCTAAGTTCATGATGTTCTCTCAAGCAGCATTTCCTTAGCTATAAGGTGTTGGGCGTGTCAGTTTTGTGGGCTTGCTGTCATAGAATGCAGAAACGATTGCTAAATGCCAAGCATTGTTCCTGGCACAAGACATCCATTGGAAAGTGGTAGCCAATATTACGGGGAAAAAATGGTGGTGATGATCACCCATTGAGGGGCACGTCAGCACAGAGAAGGTCCTGGCCAATCTGTCGAAGGGCAGAGGAGCCACCAGACTCCCTGACTGCTGTGCCAGTCTCAGGCCCATTTCCGTGACCTCCTCACAGTGGTAGACTATAGCTCATGTCCTCAAAACTATAAGCCAAAATAAACCTTTTTTTCCCCTTGAAGGGAAGGAGCCACCCTGGGGCATTCCTGCTGGGATTCTCAGTTCTTGGTTTCCTCAACTTGCTAAACTCCAAAAGGCAGTCCACTTATCCAGAAATAAGCTCAACTGGGCTACAGGAGGATTTCTGGTGCTTAGGTAAAAGCTGGTATCCCTCAGAAACTTGTGAAACTGGTTCCTGTTGGGAGCATAGCATAGAGGTCCTATGCCCACAGAAATCCAGAGAAATCAGGATTGTTAAGCACATGGGATTGTCTTTCCAATGGGGAAGATGAAAAAAACCTGTTCTTCTATCTGGAAAGCTAAGAATCATAAGTCTTTAATAGTCTGGTAATCTGTGTTATCTGTTGGGCTAGACCATACCAAGCTTCCACAACCACGACCAGAGGCAGCTAATAGCCCGAATGACCTCTTGTCTGTATGACAAGAGCAGGCTAGACTCTTAGGCCCTTAAGCTAGTACAAGTAGAGTATCTCTATAACCGATCTTCTTGGAAGAAATGGCATGCACCAAGTTGAGTTTCAAAGTAATGGTGCTTCTTTGTACACTGAGGATTGCATTAAAACAGGAAACTTCCCCCCCTCCCCCCCTCACCATATCGTACTGGGCTTAAATACATTGGAAATACACCTGTTGTTAGACGCCCCCCCCAAAATCTCATCCAAGTTTTCATTCTTATCTCTGTGGGTTCTCTTCCCTGTTTGACGCCTGCAGGGAACCCCCCCTCAGATTCCTATCTACCAAAAGGAGTCATTCCCTTTACCTCTAGCAGAACGGGCGTAAATACCTGTGGCATCGATGTGCATAGCAAAGCTGATGCCGTCTCCAGAGTCCTTCAGTGTCACAACTACCTGTCACACATTTCAATGTCCATCCTGGCCCCTTCTCATCTCCTCCTCTATCCTAAAGTCCCTCCAGCTCACGGGTGTCGAACCTCACAGCTTCTTATAGCCTTGCAGCCTTCACTCCATGCTCCCCTCCCCCCACACTTCGCTTTCTCTATTCCCTGTCCCCAGCTACTTTCCCCTCTCTTATAGGTAGCTCTGGCCATATCCAATCTGCTAGCCATATTCACAACCCACTTCATTCTCTTTCTGTTCTAGACTCTTCCAGATGTCTCGGGCTGCTCTCCCTCTCATATATACCTAGGCTGCCTAGTGACTTTGAGGCCAGCCTGGATGACAAAGTGAGACTCCGTCCATCTCAAAGCAAAACACTGACCAAAAAAAAAAAAAAAATCCATAAAATAAGCTGAAGAATCAGCGGGATCTGTTGGTCCTCGATTTTCCATACTAGAAACTACGGACAAGGAAGCTCCCTGATTGAAATGCCTGGTGTGCTAAGTGTGTGAGTGTACATTCATTGGAGACCAGGAGACCAGGAGTCACAGGGAAGGAAATAAATAGGATGCCAGGGGCTGAGATGGCTCAGCTGTTAAGAGCATTAACTACCTGCTCTATAGAGGACCAGAGTTCAGATCTCACACTGGGCCACTCACAAACAACAGCTAACTCTCCAAAGGATATGGTGCCCCTGTGGTAGGTAGCTTGACACACCTAGGAAGAAGCAACCCCTCAACCCCCACCCCCTCACACCAACATCAACACCATAAAACAGGCCCAAGTCATCAAGAAATCCATCACCCGTGGAAATCTGGGAAACTGTTCAACAACAACAACAACAACAACAACAACAACAACAACAACATTACCCACACCATGCCCTGAAGTCCTGAGGTCATGAAAGCTTCTCACCCTGAAGTTTTGAAAAACAGTTCCAAATAAAATGACTCCTAATGATATCTGCTATGCTCAAGGATCATTGTCTTGCTTGGCCGTCATAAGAGACGCCTCTTCCTGCAGCAGATGGGACAGATACAGAGGCCCACAGCCAGACACTATGCAGAGAGTTAGAGATCTCAGAGCACTCGGCCCTAAGAGGGATGTCTCCATCAAATGCCTCCCTTCAGGTCTCAGGGAACCCTGCAGAAGAGGAGGCAGAAAGAGTGTAAGAGCCAGAGGGAACGGAGGGCACCAAAGAAACAAACCCTTCTAAACACAGCAGTGCTGGTGCATATATGGGACTGTGGCAGTGTGCACAGGGCCTCCATGGGTCTGCACTGTTGAGAGATTATTAATATTTAATATTGAATTATATCTGAGGTTACTCCTTAACCAGCTCTATACCCAAATAACCACACGGAGAAACCAGGATCTATTTAATTAGCCTGTAGCACAAGGCTGCACGATAATTTCTCCGTCCTAAACCTCCAAGCTAGTATAGTTTCCTCCCATTTCCATGTCCCCCTTTATGCTTGCTTTTTACTCATATCCTAGGTCCGGCTTATTCCTCCTGGTGCTTCCCAGTCTCCTTCTGACTCCATCTTGTCCTTCCTGTTCTTTCTCCTCCCCTCACTGGACCAGGATGTCCCACCCTATTCTCTGTTATTGCTCAGCATTGGCTACTTGGCTTTTATTGGCAATACAGAGAGCAGATGGTGACATGTTTACATAAACTTGAGACAGGAGATACTTAGAATAAACATCACAATGCAGTGTGTCTGGATTGGCACCTGACGGTGGGGTAGAGAAATCAGCATTTGAGTGAACAACTGTAAGCTGTTCACAGTTCACAGAGACATTATGCAAACACTGTGCTGATGGCGTCCCAGTTCTGAGAGAAGCTAGTTCCAATTGATAGCCACTTGCAAATGAAAACGTAGTTTCCTCCAAAGGAGTCTCACTGGGGAAACAAACTACTCTTAAGGGCAGCCTGCATGCCCAGCAGCAGATGCCAACAGAAATGAACTCAGTGGCATCTTTGGAGGTTCTGTGTCTCATAATGTCATGTCAGGGCTTTTTATTTTTTACCCTACCTTTATTTTATTATCTTTATTTTTTATTATTTTTTTTATCCTACAGGTCTTTTGCATACATATTACAGCTTCCAGTTATGTGTTGTTATGGGATTGCTGAGTGTGCAAACAAGTGTGTCTCTGTGTCTGTATATGTTTACTGGTGCCTTTTCTTGGATATTTTCCTTCTGTTTGTTTGTTTTGTCCTATTCTGATTTGTTTTTCTTTTATCTTACATATTATATTATATTATTATTCCTTAATGCTTATTTGCTTTCTAAGGGAGACAGAATGAGGGTGGATCCAGATGGGAGGGGAGAAGGCAGTAACCAGGAGGAGCAGAGGGAGCAGAAACCATAATCAGAATATATTGTATGAAAAAAATTATATTTTCAATAAAAGAAACCCCGTGAAGCTACGCTGGAGACACAGCTGCCAGATTCCTCTTATGCCTGTGTTTCCCTCTGTCTAAGAAATTGGTCTCATATTTTATTAGGCTAAACACCAAACTGATTGACATAGAGGAGATTTTATTGTAACCTAGAAACCTGTTGTAAGATCAATATTTTTAGAAAAATATAGGCTAGTGATAAATAAAATAAGAGCATGAAAACATTAATAGGTGGTACGTAGTTATGTTGTTATTAAATGTTTAATATGGTAAATTATTGGAAATGTAATCAAGTTAATTGTGCATATCAATGGGTTTTGAAGGGAAATAAAAAATTTAAGTCAAAAGAAAGAAAGAAAGAAAGAAAGAAAGAAAGAAAGAAAGAAAGAGCTGAATGTGAACCTGGGAACAATCCAGTAAATAGTATTCCCCCACTGGCTTCTGCTTCTGCCTTGAGTGTTTATCACAGCAACAGAAAATAAAAATAAAAATAAAAATAAAAATAGAGCGGCCTCCTCAGCTCAAGGGCACCCCTAGCACATGCATACACGTTAGATAAAATAAATATTTCTTAAAAGATATTTCAAAGCCAGTAAGAGATGAGTTATCACTATGCACAGCCAGCACTTCGCCAGGGCCCCTCTCTTTTTCCCTTCCCCAAAGGATCACAAATGAGGAATCCTGAGTGAGGGTTAGCTCTGGGTACCACACCCACGATGCAGCCCTGGGCGCCTCATATGGCTTTCTGGAAAATTAACCCTGGTCCTGTCCAGCGGCCAAGGGACAGGGATAACGCTAGCCCTCTTGCTTTGCTCCCCACATGTGGTCAGCGGCGTGTTTGTCACTCCTATCCAGAGCTGGCCTACTTGAGGCAGGTGAAATCAGAGCTGGACCAAAGGCCTGTTCTCCCTCACTGACAGCTGCTGAGCTGTGGCCACCAGCCCCGCTTCCTTGTGGGAGCTCAGGCTCAGCGCCAGCTGCTCTGTGGCTCAGGACGGACAAGCTGCTGCTCTCTACCCCCACCCCCCCTCCCCCCTCCCCATCCCACCCCACCCCTGCCTCCCAAGGGCATCAAAATGTGTGCACTCCTGTGTGGAAGCTCAGAGTGGAAAGAGCTTTGATGTGATTTGAAGGAGAGAGGGCTGTGTGGGTGGAGAGGGCTGATTGAGTTGATGCTCTTCTTAACACCAGCGAAAGTGGAGATCCGGAAAGGTGATGGGGCTGTTAGCACAGGAGCATAAAAACTCATTCTGTGACCTACTCTTGGTAGAGAAGGAAATAGATTTTGTTTTTAGACTCTGAGGCCACTGTTCTATCCTCGAGGTGTAAACAGGATCTAGCCTGTGCTTGCCCGTATTTTACATCTCTCTCAGTCCTCACCTACCCACAGTCGCTTATCAGAGTAGTTTTTTTTTTTCCTTTTGATTTTTCTGTTTGTCTGTTTTGATAGTTTTACTATGAAGGCCAGGACAGCCTCTCTCCTCAACGTCAGGAGTTCTGGGGTTGCAACTCTGCATCACCCTGTCTCGGGGTTACAGGGAAGGCCCCAAGCATGTCCTACCTCAGTGTGCCTCCACCCCCTGCCCACAAGGCTACAACAAGGGCGCACACGAAATACACAACCATATGAAACACCTGAAGTTTCTGTGGTGACTCGCCACGCTCCCCTCCCCAAAGTAGAGCCCACCGGTGAAAAAGCAAACCATGTCACTTGTAATGTCTCCGCTCTCTGATCAGCACGATGGCAGTGGCCTTGGCTTGTTTGCCACCTAAGCACGTGCTACAGGGAAATTGGACGTCTGAGTTTGCTTTCCATTGGTGTGATAAAACACCCTGACCAAAAGCAACTTGGAGACGAGGGTTTCTTTCAGCTTACAACCTAGAGTCCATCATGAAGGGGCCACAAAGAAATATTTCTTTTTTCTTTTCTTTCTTTCTTTCTTTCTTTCTTTTTTTTTTTTTTTTTTTTTTTTGGTTTTTTGAGACAGGGTTTCTCTGTGTACCCTTGACTGTCCTGGACTCGCTTTGTAGACCAGGCTGGCCTCGAACTTACAGGGATCCACCTGCCCCTGCCTCCCAAGTGGTGAGATTAAAGGTGTGCGCTACCAAGCCCAGTCAAGAAATATTTCTTACAGGCTTGCTCCCTCTGGCTTTCTCAGCCTGCTTTCTTATACAACCCAGAACCACCTGCCCTGGGTGGCACCGTTACCAGTGCTAGGCCCTTTTTTAAAAAAATTAATCATTAATCAAGAAATTGTCCCCACGAAAGTGTCTTCCAAACAGAACACAACTGATGTGCATTTGAACGCACAGAGACTGTGGCAGCATGCACGAGGCCAAGCCAGGCAGAGTCCCAGCACCGAGAGGAAATTGGACACTGGCTCCTATCCCTAACCAAGAAGCTATCTGCAATCGACGTCCACGTGCAAGGAAAAGGCGGTTTTCTCCAACGGAGTCACTGGGGGTTCTAACTGCACACTTAGTGGCCGGCTCCGCGCCCAGCAGTAGATGACCAACCCAAACCAACTCAGAGACTTTTTTTTTTTAGACTCTTCTCTCATTTTACTTTCTTTGGGCTGTTTTTTTGTTTTGTTGCCTTACTGTCTTTTGTTTTGTTTTGTTTTGTTTTGTTTTTGCTTGTATATGTTTCCAATTTTGTGTTTTTATAGGTTTTGTTTTTGTATGTGTGTATGTTTCTTGTGTTTCTTTTTTATTATTATTGTGGTTTACTCGGGGTGTGTGTGTGTGTGTGTGTGTGTGTGTGTGTGTGTGTGTGTGTGAGAGAGAGAGAGAGAGAGAGAGAGAGAGAGAGAGAGAGAGAGAGAGAGAGAGAGAGAGTTGGTGTTGGACTTGTGGGGAGGTGGGGAGGAGGTGGGAGGAGCTAGAGTGAGGGACCCACAATCAGACCATATTGCATGAAAAATATTTTGTTTTCAGTGGAAAATAAAAGATAAAAGTAGCAAGAAAAAAATATGCCCCCACAGACTCAGTGTGTCACCTTGTCAAGAAATCAACCAGCACACTAGAAGAGAGCAGGCATAGGCTGCGCCCGCTCTACCGAGAGTGCTAGAGCAATCAGAAGACAGGGCCCTTAGGGAGCGAGTGGGTGCTAGGCACCAGCTGCTAACGAAGCACTGCCAGGCTTAGGGGCCGACACCAGCTGCTCTGTGCAGCAGGAGTTCAGGCAGGCCTTAGATGAGCCGGCTTCTCTCCGTTCAGGATTATCTGGGGTTTTAGCAGGAAGGCTGGCCAGGATCCGTGTGAAGGAACACAAGTCCAGGGATTGCCGCCGGCCAGCAATCCCATGGGACCTCTTCGCACGGCTTCTTCAAAATGCAGCAAGCGTCCTGGGTGACAGACAAGCAGAGGTCACTTTAGCACTGACGACTCGTCGTGGAATGTGACTTGAACATTCCATGATTACTTAAGTGTATTTTTCTTAAAATGTGTCGTATATTAAGCTTAGATAAATCCTAAGTCATTCTATTAATTATAACTTAATGGGGATTCATTTGGAATTGAACAAGGATTGGGGGGGATGAGCAGTAGGTTTGAGAGGCCGGTTAGAATCCGGTGGAGGGGAAGGGGGAAACAGGAAGCGGGAACTACGGAGACTTTCGCTTGTGTCGAGGCTGACTGGCAAAGGTCATTCTTAAAAGCGGAGCCCGTGGCTTTCCAGCTATAAAACTATACAGTACCAGCTTGGGAGGCAGAGGCCCTTCCCACCCTCCTCGGAGACCACCCTCTGCCAGCTTCTTGCCTGCGCTTCTCCCTAGAAAATGCCTTCCTCCTCTGAGTGCTCCGTAGAAGGAACTTAGGGGGGGTGCAAACACATAGCATGTGTTCTGTCGTCTGCTAGCAGCCCACTCTGTGCCAAGCACTATGCTAAGTGTTCACACTGTCTCACAGTTGTGACAAAGCCACCCAGGGTAGCCAGCCCGCTCTGCGCGTGGAGAAGCTGCCGTATAGGTGCGTACAACGTCTTCACGCAGCACAATTAGACCAGCCTGGAGCTCAAACGCCAAGCCAAGCAGCCTGTCGGAGGCGTTATTTTCTGACCCTGGGCCGTTGATGGTCACGCAAGATTCACTCTGTATCGTAGGCTCAGTGTGGGGCCCATGCTCTCAACTCCTACATCATAAGATGAGGAAAATAGGGCCAGAGAGATGGCTCAGAGGTTAAGAGCACTAGCTGTTCTTCCAAAGGTCCTGAGTTTATTTCTAGCCACCACATGGTGGCTCACAACCATCTATAACGAGATCTGGTGCCCTCTTCTGGAGTGCAGGCATACATGCAGGCAGAATACTGTATACATAATAAGTAAATCCTTTTTTTAATTGTTTTTTTAATTTAAAGATGAGAAAACAGTTATAATGCAGAGGAAAAGAAGATCATTCAGAACTCCTTTATTAATTAAAAACAATAAAAATTATAAGGAACTAAAGCCAACCAAAAATACTTAATGGTGGTTCGTATGTGAAGAATAGAAAAAAAGAAGTCTGAGTGTACATAAATGATGTGAAGATCAGAACTACATTGGAGCACTGAAAAAGTGTTGGGGACGGGCTATATGGCCAATGTTCAGCCATCTTGTCAGAGCCTAGGTTCCTATTTCTCCAGAAGTCCGCCATTCACCAGAAACTAGCTGACCTTGTCGTAGGTCGGCAGTTAGACACCTGTTGTGGTTTATTGTGGGGGCTGGTCATTCTAGACCCCCGAGCTACTCCTTTTCCGGTGGGACTACTGATAAGATCAGATTAAGGGCCAGTTGGCCTGCGAGCAGCAGTTCCGGGAGCTTTTTCCTGACTAACCAGATCCTTCACGACTTTCCTGGAATTTCTCTCCTGCAATTAGCAGATGTAAAGGTAAATACCTACCTGCTGGAGCATTCCAGAGTTAGGTATCCATAGCAACCCTCGCTTACGCAAATACCCATGCCTCTGTGCCTATATAAACTATGTAAAAATTCTCAATAAATGGGGCTTGATCAGAATGCAGACTTGCCCCCTTCTTCGTGTCTAGTGTTGTGTCTCCATACAGGAAAATTCTCCTCCTGAGAGTTAGTCGAACCCCAGCGGGCCCGGGCAAAAAAGAAAAAGGTTAAAATTTCAGAATAAGATTATTGTTGCAGTAGAAGAAGAAAAGATATAAATTAATAAGGCTGTGTATAAAAACAGAATACAAGTTAGATTAGCATTCTGCTAAGCCATAGGTGTAAACAAATGCTGATGGCCAACTGGGTGTTTGCCTGTGAAACAGGGACACTATGACAGATCGAGTAAACAGCATCAAGTGACCCCCGTTCCAGCCCCCCCCCAAAATTCTGCCTTCCTGCATGTTTGAAATTTTCCTCAAGCATTAAAGAAAAAAAAATATCTGTTAGGTGAGCCTGATACATTCTACGAAGACAAAATATTCAAACTTTGCCAAGTTGCATGGGTTTTCTAAATTAAGGCAGCACTATACAACTGGATTTCCCATCTCAGCATCATAGAGCGAGCCTTGAAAGCAGTCCACTTTATCTTTAATGAACACACATTGACTTTTTTTCAATGTGATGCCTATTATTCTCAACCTTATGGTAAGTATTTTAAATTAAAAATATTAAACTTGAGTAACATAAAAAAATCAGGTATTTCTTTTGCAGAGGATGTGATTACAGACTTAAACACCCCAGGAATAAGCTAAAAAAAAAATCTCTAGCAGTAATGAGTTTAAATGCTGGCGTGTAACTCAATGATAGAGCGCTGTCTAGCATATACAAGACTACGAATTTGACCCCCTAGCTCTGAAGAAATAAAAGAAGAAAACAGATTTCCTGAATTTTCCAGGAATTTTGTGGGCACTATAATTCACACCTGTATCAACTGTATCTTCACACACTGGGTAAGTACATGTCACATCGTATGTCATAAAATGGACTTTATTGCTGGTATCCCAACAAACACACAGGCTAAGCACAGAAGGATGGTAATCTCCATTCTGAGAGATTACGGGGAGGGTGGCTGAGTGCTCCACCTGACCAGAAACAATAAATATCATCACACCGCAGGTTGAGTTCACAAAGCAAATTTCAAATTATTCTCAAGTTAATTTCTCATTTGTATGGTCACAGCTACAATGCACCTGATGTGATAACAAAGAAACTGACGAAGTTATTCACTTTAGAAGACACGGTAATTACTGGATGCAAGTTAATTTTTCCTAGGAAGACAGAGTAAATGTCTACTCACCCTAAGGGAATATCAACAAGAGGCACAAGTAAATCCCACAAGTTCCATCTTGGGAAATTAGCTTATTTGGCTTGTTTACAGAACATGAGTGTGAATGTGTGTGGGGGGTAAAAGCACAGGTGTTTTAGTTTGCTTTCTTTCATTCTTTCCTTCTTCTTCTTCTTCTTCTTCTTCTTCTTCTTCTTTTTTGTGTGTGTATGTGTGTTTTGTGTTTTGTTTTATTTTTTATTTCTTTTTTGAGGCAGGGTCTCTCTGTGTAGCCTTGGCTGTCCTGGACTTACTTTGTAGACCAGGCTGGCCTCAAACTCACAGCAATCCACCTGCCTCTGCCTCCCAAGTGCTGGGTTAGTTTGCTTTCTATTGCTACGATAAACATGGCAACCAAAGGGGATTTGAGGAGGAAAGGGGTTAGTTGACTTTTGCATCCCAGTCATAGAGGATCATGGGAGAAGTCAGGGCTTGAGCAGAGGCAGGAATTATGGATGAGAGCCGCTTACTGGCTTGCTTTTCCCAAGTGGTGAATCCAGAGTATCAGATGCATTTATCTCAATAAATTCTTTAAAGACAAGCCAAGTGCAGTGGCACACACCTTTAATCTCAGCAGTCAGGAGGCAGAGGCAGGTGGATCTCTGTGAGTTCAAGGCCAGTCTGGTCTACAAAGTGTGTCCAGGACAGCCAAGGCTATGCAGAGATAGCCTGTCTTGAGAAACCAAAAGAAAGAAAAATTCTTTAAATACTTTACAGCACGGGCTTTTGGCACACGCCATTGCTACTGGGGCAGTCTCTAGTAAATGTAGGTTTCATGGAGTTGGAGAACCAGCTCCAGATACCACCAACCCCACTGTAATGGGTGGCCTCTGCCTCCCACGTTATGGAAACTGCACCCTGGAGTCCTTTCATTTACTCCCCCCCACCCCCCACGGCCCAGCTCCCGTTATGGTTTGGGGATTGAACCCTGGGCCTTGCACATGCTGAGTTACAATGCTGAGCTACAATCCCAGCTCCTTAAAAAAAAAAAAAAAAGATTTATTTATTTATTAAGTATACAGGATTTTGCCTGCATATGCACCTGCACTCCAGAAGAGGGCACCAGATCTCATTATAGATGGTTGCGAGCCACCATGTGGTTGCTGGGAATTGAACTCAGGAACAGGATGAGAGTATTATTCCTTGAGGGCAAAAGGCCAGAGTATAAGACTGGCTCACAGTTTTAAAAATGCCTTCTATTATTAATTTCAAAAAATTAATTATGAACCAGTGGAGTGTTGGTATAAACAGAACAAAATTCCTGAGCATTTTAACAGATTACTTAAATCTCTAACAGTCTAAGAGGAAGGAGGACATTGAGTCCACCCTAAATGCTATTAAGATAATTAGGGCCAGGCATGGTGGCGCACGCCTGTAATACCAGCACTCAGGAGGCAGAGGCAGGCGGATCTCTGTGAGTTCGAGGCCAGCCTGGTCTACAAAGCGAGTCCAGGACAGCCAAGGCTAACAACTGTACATGTTGGGGCAAATGAGGAAGCTGTTGACCTGACCCCTCTCAGAGCCCGGGGATCAGCATGCACTAGGGCTACATGTCACCACTCTTACCCCAGGCTGTGAACCCCACATGCTGCGTTCTGTGACCTTGTCCAGGGAGCACAGCCCTTAGACCTTGGCCCTGAAGGCCGCCTCAGCAGGTACACAGGTACCAGACCCTGGACTTGCATTTACCCTTCACTCCACTTCAACTGTCACTGAGGATTTCTCCCCTCGGGTCCATCCTCCCTTTAGAAGCAAAGAGGAAGCAAGAGTCACTTAGAAACTGTATTGAGTAAAAAAGAAAGGGCAAAGGAACGAAAACACCGATTCCTTCATTGGCCCACGAGGTATCTAAAAGTGGGATAAGGAGCTTGGCATCTCTGCCTTCGTTTTGTGTCTGTTTCTTTTACTTTGGGCCAGACTCCTGCTTGGCTCTAGAAGCAAGTCAACCATTCACGGAATGTCTGTATATAACCTGGTGACGCCTAGCCTGTCACATCCTCCTGCAAGGCTGAAGGCACCAAGATGGATCACTGTCCTAAACATGCAGTCGTCTTGAATGCCAGATGTAGACCAGACTTGCAGGACAGAGCTCTCTCTGAAATGGTGGTGAGGCTGCTGCTGCACTCAGCAAAGTGGGAGGACACAAAATTAGCATGACAACGACAAATTTACTGAGGAAGAAAATCAGGGAAATAATCACAGTCACAATGACCATCGCCTCTCTCCCAAAATTTACACACCTCGGGGGGGAAAAAAATCTAACCCAGGAACAGGTTACTATAACAAGAGAGTAAATCCTCGTAGAGAATGAATATTTATCTAGTCCCCCAAATTAATATGACTTACACATACCTTCCTATTACATAGTGTAGATGCTATGGAATGAATGGTCATTGACTAATAGCTTTAGTCATTACGTGCTTTTTCAACCAGCAGATACTAACGGTATGACCCCGGCCTGCAGACATGTTCTGCTTCAAAGGGTAACTAGTAATGCGAAGCGTTGCATGCCACCTGCATTAATAGTAGGCTGGGACAGCTCCTGTGTTGGTGTAGCTGGTTGCCCTCTTTCCCTATGGCTCCACACTCTCAAACAGTGGTCTTTAAAATGGGAAAATATAGGATAATCCACTGGAGATAAAGAAAAGAATACCTGAAATTCTATTTATATTCTTTTTATCTTTACCTTTATAACAACTGAGAACATGAACAAGTACCTATCATCCCAGATAAGGCACCAGAGACGGAGAAAAGAAATGAATCCAGGGGCTGGAGCTGTGGCTCAGTAGTCAAAGTGCTTGCTGTGTTTGCAGAAGACCTGTGTTCAATTCCTGGAACCTCCCAACTGACTGTAACTCCAGTTTCAGGAGATCTGATGCTCCTTTCTGACCTTTATTGATACCAAACATGCACACAGTGAACATACATGCAGACAAACTACTCATACACATAAAAAAAAAAAAAGAAAAAAAAAGAATTGATCTGCCAAAGTCCAACTTGGAGAACCAATGGTGTTGGGATTTACATAAAGGAAGATGAGTGAGGAGTTATTTACAGAATCATGGATGACTCAAAGGTTGCTGAATCACTATAAAGTCCACCTCAGCCTGGGTGATTACCGATGAAAATTGCATCCCTGGAGCTCCTCCTATGACTTTCAGGCGGCTGCACAGGTGGGAAGGTCTCCTCTTCCAAGCAAGTGTTCCTGCTTCTATAACCGTGAGGTTGAAACTTTGTGACTCTTCTTAGTTTCAGGAACTTCTTGAGACTTGTGAGTTGTTTACTTCCCTTGTGCGTCACTTTTGTTTACTTTATGAGATTTGATGAGTCTCCCTCCAGGATGGAATATCATTGGGTCACTTTTGTTTACTTTATGAGATTTGATGAGTCTCCCTCCAGGATGGAATATCATTGGATTCTTTGGATAGGGGGTTGTTTGTTTTTTTGAGTCAGGGGCCCACTATGTTGTCCAGGCTGGCCTGGAACTCAGAGATCTACCTGGCTCTGCCTCCTGAATTTTGGATTTAAAGGCCTGTCTCACCACATTGGGCACTGTACCTTCCTGATTTTTAATGAGTCTTCCTCTAGGACAGAATGTTATATTTTTTTAATGGCTACACAGCACACATGTACAATTTATAAATAAGTACTTATTCATGACATCACAGTTAAGAGCAATTCTCTGTATTGGTTGCCTGGGTAAGCATCTTGGGTTTGCACCCTGTGCTTCAGCATCAGTGAGAGGAAGTCACGGGTGCTTGGGCCCAGACTTTATGTAAACTGAGTGAGTCAGTGCACACAGATTATTTGGGCTAGTGCCCTGAAATAGTAAGTGCTGTGTGAGCTTGTCCTATGACAGAATCAGGTATTGTGGGTGTGTTGAATTATGCCAAGTGCACCCTTCTCTCTCCCCACTTTTACTCTGTCCTTGTCTAGCTACAAAAGTGTGCAATTTTTGAAGTTTGACAGTTACTTGTTTAAACCATTGCACTAATTCACCAACACTATCACTGCAAGACCCTGCTTCGGTATCTCTCCTGGCCCAAGCCGGCTCTAGCCTTGGACACTGAGCTGACCTTCCCAGGGTGTGCCACTTTGCACAAGGCGAAAGGCATCCTAGCCTTTGAGACAATTGTTCTTTGTTCTTTCTCTCTCCTCTGGCTGGTGTGCTACCCAGCGGTTCTACACAGCTGGCCTGCGATGGGCCCAAAGAAGGCTCCACTCATAGCAACTGCCTGCCTCTCTCTGTGGTTAGATAAAGGCTTCTCTGTGTTGTGGCTGCCTTGCCTTGTCTGTCAGCTGCTGGGCAAACAGCTTTCTGTGCCCTGCTTAGAGTTCTGGTCACCCCATGTCTAGGCAAGGCACTGAGAGTCGTTAGGGGTGGGGTAGGCTTTCCTCTGATTCCTCTTGTTTGACCACGAGTTTCACTCGCAGCAGCCACAGTGCAGTCAAGCTCAGACATTCCATCCTTCTCCTTCAGGGACCTTTGGGAAGGCTGAACCACCACCCCAGCTCTGCTCTCTCTTCTCTCTGGGGACCCCTCATTCTCTCCGATGCTTTATAACATACACAAATAGATGTAGGCAGTTAGGCGGATGATTATGCAAATGATGCCTTCCCTAGTTTCTCCTTCCAACTCCGAGAGAAAGTAACAATAATGATTGTTGTGAATAATCATCATGCAAAAGATAAGGGGACTGAAGCTTACTCTAGCAAATGAAACACAATGGCCATCTCTCAACAGGGCCCCACTAATAGCCGAATAAAGCAGGAATCCACCGAGCCCTCAAACTTTCCTGAAAGCCTCCGTTGTGTGGCGAGACACAAAAGCTGGTCACCTGTTCTCGGCTACAGCTGCCTTTGAGCAGATGGGATTCTCCGCGTGCCTGCACCTCACTGGGTGCCTTCCGGCTTCCAGCAACCATGTCTGGCAAACCCGATGTGACTGAGATCGAGAAATTCGGTAAGTCAAAACTGAAGAAGACAGAAATGCTATCAAAAGAAACTATTGAACAGGGGACGCAAGCTGGCGAATCGTAATGAGGCGAGTGCCGCCATTTGCACTGTACAGCCCGCAAGCGTTGCCTTTTTTTTTTTTAAACAAATGTCATGTTGGTTTTTTAAAAAAAGATTTATTTATATTTATTATTACGTATACAGCACTCTGCCTGTATGTACACCTGCAGGCCAGAAGAGAGGACATCAGATCACATTATGGATGGCTGTGAGCCACCATGTGGTTGCTGGGAATTGAACTTAGGACCTCTGGAGGAGCAGTCAGTGCTCCTGACCTCTGAGCCATCTCTCTTTGCTTCTTCTAGCTGTTTAACTTTGTAAGATGCAAAGAGGTTGGCTCAAGGTTAAATGACTGTACTGCCCCTTTCTCATCAAAGAATCAGAACTGCAGACCAGGAGCGCCTCCCCTACCTCACCCTCCCATCTGCGGGTCTGGCTGGCAGAGACGGCAAAGAACTTGTATGTTAGTGGAGGACAAAACTGG
Source organism: Acomys minous (assembly GCF_964271855.1). Classification (NCBI taxonomy): domain Eukaryota; kingdom Metazoa; phylum Chordata; class Mammalia; order Rodentia; family Muridae; genus Acomys; species Acomys minous. The sequence goes on along the minus strand of NC_140492.1, from coordinate 69,654,797 downwards.
GGGAGAGATGGTGAAATAGAGAGTAAAATTCAAGATGGTCCAAGATGTCCTGCAGGATGTAAAATGCAGATTAATCAGAGTGCCTATTTTTTGTTGTTCAAATGATTTTAATTATTAGAACGCACATTTTAATATGCAAATAAAAAGTTTTAAAGTCTGGGGGGGGGGGGGAAGCCCAAACACCTATAACCACAAAATATTCTTTCTGAAATTAGTGTCTTTTAAGAAAAGGTCTGATTGGGCTGAAGAGATGGCTCAGTGTTGTGGTTAGTTTAACAGTAAGGCATAATAAATGCTTGTTAAGCCGGGCAGTGGTGGTGCACGCTTTTAATCCCAGCACTCGAGAGGCAGAGGCAGGCAGATCGCTGTGAGTTCGAGGCCAGCATGGTCTACAAAGTGAGTCCAGGACAGTCAAGGCTACACAGAGAAACCCTGTCTCGAAAAACCAACCAACCAACCAACAAATAAATGTCTGTTATTGGGCTATAATTACTAACCTGCTATCAGTCAATAAAAGCACAGACACCTGTTACATTCAAAATAGCCTTGGGTCACCTGGGGCAGGGCAGATATCAATCCCCTAAACTACCTCCCATATCTCCCTGCTCCAATCCCATGTCATCTGCTTCTAATAATTTCTACCGAGCTACCTCCCATCCATAATCCCAAATACTTGCTAATTGTCACCATCTGGGCCGAACCCTCCCTCCACACCGGCCACGTGCTTCTTACTCCATCTCACCTGTGGCGGCCTCCTTCCTTTTCCTCTTCCCTCTCATCTCCTCCCCAAAACCCTCTTCTGGTCTCTTGACAGCTTTCTCTCCAAAGAACCTCTCTGCCCCCAAATCCTGCAAACCTCTGCCACGCCTGTCCCATTTGTCTGCCTATGTCTGTTGGCTTTTTATTGGTCAAACAGGAATAAGTTTCTGGGGTAGTAAGCCTGCTCATTTGGGCAGCAACAAGATTTACCCCCCAACAGCTCAGTGGTTAATGAGACTGGCTGCTCTTCCAAAGGACCGGGGTTCAATTCCCAGCACCGACACGGCAGCTCACAACTGTCTGTAACTCCAGTTCCAGGGGATCTGACGCCTTCACATACACACACAAGCAGGCAGAGCACCAAGGTACATAGAATAAAAATAAGTAAATTATTAAAATAAAACGCGAACCTTAAAAATAAATAAATAAATAAATAAATAAAAGATCACTTGAACTACTTGCCATATTTTATCAAGGCTGAAATTGTTGCATTGGGTATTATACATTGAAAACAATCCGGAGTTGATTGCTAATAGAAAAGCCATCTCTATTGAAAGAACGAAAAATACCAGTGTTAATAACTTGTAAATTCTTGGCCAGATTTTAAGGCCATCTTCTCATGACTGATATAAGAACAGTTAATCAAGTTTTACAAATTGAAATGGTATTATTATGCACTCTCTCTTTCCAGTGCATGTGTGTGCATGTATATGTGCACGTGTGTGTTCATTGGAATCAAATCAAGGCCCCGGCAGATGCTAGACATGTACCTGGGCTACAATCCTCGCTGTGGTATTCTCACTCACTCTTATGCTTGAAAAAGAGCCACGAGAAAATTACAGAGGTCTCACACATTTTCCCCTATGTTTGAATATTCTTTGGGTGTTTCTTCTTCTTCTTCTTCTTCTTCTTCTTCTTCTTCTTCTTCTTCTTCTTCTTCTTCTTCTTCTTCTTCACATTTATTTTATTGGTTTTGTTGAGAATCTCTAGAACTATATTTACCACATAAGTACGTAAGTACTACATGACAATAAGAACTATATTTACTGAGCCAGGCTTGGTGGCACACTCCTTTAATCCCACCACTCAGGAGGCAGAGGCAGGCGGATCGCTGTGAGTTCGATGCCAGCCCGGTGTACACAGCTGGTCCAGGACTGCCAAGGCTACACAGAGATACCCTGTCTTGAAAAACAAAACAAAACAACAACAACAAAAAACCCCAAATAAGAACTATATTTACATCCTTTCTACCCTACCTTCCTGTTGAATAATCTTGGTATGTTTTATGTTAAATTCTTAAAATTTTAGAATATAATCGCCTCATTCCCCCTCTCATATTCTCTCTCCAACCCTCCTATTTCCTCCTCTCCTTTTCAAATTCATGACCTCTTATTCTTATTTTATTATTGTTACAAGTATATGTGTGAACAAATACATAAATCAAACCTGCTGAGTTCATTTAGTGTTGCTTGTCTGTAATATAATTTTTTAGGGCTGATCACATGGGACTGAATAATAGCTTAGGTGCTCATGCCTGAGGAAGTCTAGCACCCCTGCCCCCCCCAGCAATCTTTAATTGCCTGTAGCTCTTCACCCAGGGCCGGGGCACCATTCGATTTCCCCCATCCACCCTGGTATGCCGGCCAGTGTTGTCACTGTTCAAGTCTTGTTAAAGCAGCCGCATTGTTTAGCTATCATGGGTGTAGATTCCCTGCCGTAGTTAGAAGCCTCAGTCTTAGAGCAGGGTTCTTGCCACTCTGCCCCCTACAGGCTTTCCCACCCCTTCTTCCACGAGTCTTGGGTGTAAGGGTTGTGTTTACACACATCAGCTGTGGCATCGCACCGCACAGCCAGTTGTGCTCTGCATTTTGACTAGTTGGGGCGTTCTGTAGTGGTTTCCGTCCGCTTCAGAAAGGAGCGTCTTCCACGAAGGATGGCAGCTACACCTAGTTGTCATGCAGATGGTTTTAAGTCTGAGGAAGGCTATCAGAAGCTGGGCAGGGTCCACTCCTATAACCTCAGCATTTGGAAGGCTGAGGCAGGGGGATCGTGCCTTAAGTCTAGTCTGTGCTACCTAAAACCACATCTCCTGAGGAACAAGGGACTGGCAGATGGCTCATTGAGGAAAATAGTTGTCCTGTAAGCCTGAGGACTTGAGTGTGACCCCTGGATCTGGGCATTGTGGTGCATACATACCTGTACAGCTGAGAGACCGAGCCTAGCACTTGCTGGCCAGTTAGCCTTGCTGAATTGATGAGCCCCAGTTTCAGCCAAATAAATAAGTAAGTAAGTAACTATGGAAAGCTATAAGGCAGATATCTGATTATAAAATTAGCCTATAATTGTTACGGTGGTAGTATCTAACCCACTATCATAATCAATAAAGACACAAACACCCGTTGTATTGTAGAACAGCCTCATTTTACCTGGGACTGGGAAGATGTCAGCCCTCTGAACTATCTTATCACTTCCCAGCCTCCATCCCAGGCTGCCTGCTTTAATCCTCCTATCCCGGCCACTTCCCTCCATCCACTCTGTTCCAGCCATGTGCTTCTCCCCGCGCTAGCCCATCTCAATCTCTTCTTCCTTCTTTCTTCTTCTTCCTCCTATACCTGTCTCCTCTCTCTCCTTGCCTTGTGATTCCTCAACCTCAGGTCTGCCAACCTCAAACTCTCTCTCTGTGTGTCTTTCTCTGTCTCTGTCTGTCTCTGTCTGTCTGTCTGTCCCTCTCTCTCTCTCTCTCTCTCTCTCTCTCTCTCTCTCTCTCTCCTTCTCTCTTCTGCCGAATTCCAAGCTTCAGCATTTTTTTTTTAAATTAACCTGTCAACTTTAAGTAGATAGAGCCAGGTTTATACAACAAGGACAGGTGTAACAGAAGGCAGATCTTGGGGGCCAGTAATTAGCATCAGAATACATAGCACCAGATCAACCCCCCAACAAGGGCCCCTGTTTTTCCTATTTCCCCCATCAGATCACTTGCACCCTGCTATTCCCCTATCTATTGCTCCCCCACAGCCCCCATCTCGCTGTTGTCCACTTTTACTTTCTTGGCTTCTGCAGTTATTTCAGGACCTCTGAAGGTTTGGAGCTAGGAGCCTCAGATGAGAGAGAATAGCCAACATTTGTCTTTCCGGACCTAGGTTACCTCACTCAATAGGATATGAGACATTTGCCCTAATCTTGTCTTGATTAATGCCTGAAGAGATAAGGTGGAAAACCTCAGGGCGGGAGGCAGTGGTGCGCTTGCGTGCAGTTTTCATCACAAGGCTCGTGGTTAATATTACAGCTCCTTTGATAACAGAGGTATGAGCTTACAAATAGGCAGGGAAGCCTGCTGCACAGGCAGTGTGCACAAGGTTATGCAAAGCACAGCAGTGTTATCTGTTTTCAGAAAGATGTCTGGGGTACGGGAACATCATATACCTTAACTGTTCTCTAGGTGAGCAAGGCCTCAGTCATTCCTGTCTTTTTTCCCACATTTGGTGGCATTCTAAACTCCCTTCATGAAAAATATCAACGCTTGATGTTCTCCTATAGACGTCACATAATTTAGTATATCCTCATATGACCTTAATTCAAAACTTCACAATATGACCCTTTGTAGTCCCAGCATTGGCCTGCAAATCTCATGATTTCATTTTTCCTTTACCCTTGGCTAGTATTCCATAATGTATATGTACCACATCTTTAATATCCATTTATCAGGGCATTTAGGTTGTTTCCACTTCCTATCTGTTGTGAGGAGAGCAGCAGTGAACATGGTTGAGCAAGAATCTATAAAGTAGGATGTCAAGTCTTTGGGGCATATGTCAAGGAGCTATACACTTGGGTCACAGGGTAGATTTATTTTTAGTTTTTTGAGAATTTCCCACACTTATTTCCAGTGTGGATGGATTAATTTGTAATCAGTGAATGAGGAATCTCCCTAGACACCCCCAAACCCCTTCCCCCCACAACCCTCTCCAGCATTTGTTGTCAGTTGTTCCATTGATCTTAACCATTCTGACTAGGGTAAGAGGAAATCTCAAAGCAGTTTTAATTTGTATTTCCCTAACACTAGAGACAATGAACATTTTTTAAAAAAAATAATTGATTTATTTTTATTGTATATGCATTGGTGTTTTGCCTGCATGTATGTCTGTGTGAGGGTGCCAGATCTTGGAGTTACAGACAGTTGTGAGCTGCCATGTGGGTGCTGGGGATTGAACCTGGGTCCTTTGGAAGAGCAGTCAGTGCTCTTAACTGCTGAGCCATCTCTCCAGCCCGACAATGAACATTTTTAAAAGATCTGTCTTAGCAATTTTTATTTTCTTTTGTTTGACTCTATGGCAAAGAGTCTCACCTGTTCTGTGGGCTTCCTCTTTACCTGGCTGACTATTTCTTTAGCTAGGCAGAAGCTTTTTAGTTTCATTAAGTTCCACTTGTTGGCCTTGATTCTTGGACAAATGGAGTCCTGTTCAGAAAGTCCTTTCCTGTACCTGTATCATGTAGGGCACTGCTTGTGTTTTCTTCTAGAAGTTTCAGTGTTTCAAGCCTCAGGTTAAGGTCTTTGAGCCTTTTGGAATTAGTTTTTGTGCAAAGTGGTAGAGACAGGCCTACTTTCTTTCCAAACATCCAGTTTTCCAGAGCCACTTGTTGAAGATGCTTTCTTTTCTCTAGATCTGACTTTTGACATGCTTTGTTAAATGCTAAGTGGCTGAATTCACATGTACTAACGTTTGGGTCTTTGACTTTGTTCCATTGTCTACACATCTGTTTTTGTTCCGGCATCATGCTGTTTATATGGCTCTGCAATATATCCTGAGATCTGGAATGGTGATCCCTCCATTATTGCTCTTTGTCCTCGGGATCATTTGGCTATCTAGGGCCTTTTAGGATACTTAAAATATATATATATATATCTATTTGGGCTGCAGAGCTGGCTCAGAGGTTAAGGACACTGACTGCTCCTCCAGAGGTCCTGAGTTTAATTCCCAGCAACCACATGGTGGCTCACAACCATCTATAATGTGATCTGATGCCCTCTTCTGGTCTGCAGGTGTACGTGCAGGCAGAGCACTGTATACATAATAATAAATAAATCTTTTAAAATATTTATTCATTTATTACTTATATAGTATTCAGGCTGCTTAGATGACAGAGAGGGTACCAGATCTCATAATAGATGGTTACAAGCCAACATGTGGTTGCTGGGAATTGAACTTTAGGATCTTTGGAAAGGACAACCAGTGCTCTTCACCGCTGAGCTATCTCTCCAGTCCAGGATATTTTTCTACTTACATGAAGAACAAGATGGGAATTCTGATTGGGATTGCATTGAATTTGCAAGCAGTTTTTGGCAAAATGGTCATTTTTCACAATATTAATTCTACTAATGCATGAGTCTGGGTTGTCCTCACTTTCCAGTGTCTTTCCCCATCTCTTTCTGCAGGGGTTTAAAGTTTTGATTGTAGACATCCTAATCCTGCTCACTCAGGTTTATTCCCCCCAATTCCAGTCTTTTCTCCCCGTATCCCTCCTGTTCCCAACCCCACCTGCCAACAGTCCACCTGTGAAATCTATTCTATTTCAGCTTCCCAGGGAGATCCTCATGTTCTCCCTTACGCCTCCCTCATGACTCAGCCTCTCACTAGGTCTGTGGTCAAGCACGACCAACTAACTCCACACCTGACAGAGGACTAATATCCAAGATATATAAAGAATTCAAGAAACTAGACATCAACACACCAAATAAAAGTGGGATATAGATCTAAACAGAGAAGTCTCAACAGATGAATCTTTAATGACTGAGAAACACTTAAAGAAAAGTTCAACATCCTTAGCCATCAGGGAAATGCAAATCAAAATAATTTTGAGATTCCATCTTACACCCATCAGAATGGCTCAGATTTCCACAGGGTTCTACAACTTTGCACCCTTACCGACAACAAAAAAAGTGTTCTCCTTGTTCCACAACCTCATCAGCATGTGGAAATCAATCTGGAGGTTTCTCAGAAAATTGAAAATCAATCTACCTCAAGACCTTGGGCATATATATCCAAAGGACACTCCACCCTGTCACAGTACACTTGCTCAATAACGTTCATAGCAGCTTTCCTCGGAATAGTCACATAGTGGAAAACAACCTCAATGTTCCTCAACCAGAGAATGGATAAAGAAAACATGGTACATTTACACAATGAAGTATTACTCAGCTGTTAAAAACAATGACATAAAATTTGCAGGCAAATGGATGCAACTAGAAAAGATCATCCTGAGAAAGGTAACCCAGACCCAGACAGGCACACATGGTATGTATTTACTTATAAGTGGATATTAGCTGTAAAGTAAAAGACAATTGTGCTCTTTCTGATTTTTAAAAAATATTTTACTTAATTTTTAGTTTATGTGCATTGGTGTGGGGTGTCAGATCTTGGAATTACAGACAGTTGTGAGCTGCCAGGTGGGTGCTGGGAATTGAACCCCGGTCCTCTGGAAGAGCAGGCAGTGCTCTTAACCACTGAGCCATCTCTCCAGCCCCTCTTTCTGATTTTTTAACGTGGAAACTTAGAGCTATAAGTTTCCCTCATGAGATTGCTTTCAGTGTATCCCAGAGGTTTTGTTGTATTGTATTTGCATTTGCATTTAGTTCCAGGAAAGTTTTTTTTTTAAAGATTATTTATTTATTTGTTTACTTATTTATTTATTTATTATACAGTATTCTGCCTTCATGTGTGCCTGCAGGCCAGAAGAGGGCACCAGATCTCATTATAGATGGTTGTGAGCCACCACGTAGTTGCTGGGAATTGAACTCAGGACCTTTGGAAGAAGAGGCAGGTCTCTTAACCTCTAAGCCATCCCTCCAGCCCTCCAGGAAGGTTTTTATCCCTTTCTTTCATGATGTCTTCTTTGAGCCACTCCTCATTGAGCAATGAGCTGCTAAATCGCCCTGGGTTTGGGTATTTAGTAGAGATAGGCGTGCTGATAACTTTAAGTTTTGTTACATTGTGGTTAGATAGGGTGCAAGGAGTTATTCACTCTTCTTTAATTTGTAAAGATTTGTTCTGTGTCTTGGGATGTGGCCTGTTTCAGAGAAGCTCCCATGGCTTCTCTGCAATGTGTGTTCATTGGTGCTGGGATAGAATAGTCTGTAGCTACCTGTTAGGTCCGTTTGATGTATGTGTGTTATCATTTACTCCTGATGTTTTTTCTTTTTATTTTTTGTTGTTGTTGTTGTTTGTTTTTCCCTTTGTTGTTGTTGTTCTTGTTTGTCCATATTATCTATCTATTGGAGAAAATGAGGGTACTGAAATCACTTACTACTAACAGATTGGTATTAACCTGTGTCATTAAATCCAGTAGTACATGCCTAATGAAATGGGGTGTATGAGAGTTTCATGAGTATAATTAGGATAGCAATGCCTCCCCGGCTAATTGTTCCCTTGATTAGAATGAAGTCTCGGCTTTATCTCTTTCGATTAGGTTTAGTTTGAAGTCGATTTCTTCTGATGATAGGAGAGTTACGCCTTCTTGCCTCCTGGTGCCGTTCGATTGGACGACTTTTGTCCATCCTTTTACTTGGAGGCTGCACCTACCTTTCAGGCTGAGATTCGGTTCTGGAGGACAACAGGTAGAAGGATTTTATTCCTTTGTCCATTCAGTCAGCCCATGTCTTTTGCCTGGAGAACTGAGGCCATGATATTAAAAGTTATCACGGAAGTGTGTGTGTGTGTGTGTGACTATTGCGTTGTTGATCTTTGGTGGTGGTGTTTGTGTTCTCAGGGGTACTCTGCGCTTGAGTAATTATGTCTTTGTATTTCTTTCCACAGTCTCTTGGCTGTGCTCATTTCTCTTTTCAGTCCAAAACACTGTTTCCTGTATTTTTCCTCTGGCTTGGTTTGTTGGATATAAACATTTTTTAGTTTATATCATGGAAATTTTTTCTTTCTCCTTCAACTAAAGTGGGTAGTCTAGGCCAGTCCTCATGGTCTTTTAGACTTGGAATGCATTGCTCCAGGCTCCTCTGGCGTTCAGAGTTCCCACTGAGAAAGCAGATGCTATTCTGATGGGTTTTTCTTTATATGTGACTTGTGTTTTTCTCCTGCAACTTTCTTTGTTGCGTATAGTTGGTGTTTTAACTGTGATACAGTGTTGTAGTTAGGGTTTTATTGCTGTCAAGGGACAAGGCAACTCTTATAAAAGGAAACATTTAATTCAGAGCTGGCTCACAGTTCCAGAGGTTTAGTCCACCAGCATCATGCTGAGAAGCATGGCAGCTTCCAGGCAGACATGGTGCTGGACAAGGAGCTGAGAGTTCAGCATCCGATCCGCAGGCGGCAAGGGGAGATGGGATGTGTTTCTCACTGGGTGTAGCTTGAGCATTTAATACACCAAAGCCCCTCCGCCACAGTGGCACACTTCTAACAAAGCCACACCTCCTAATAGTGCCACTCCCTATGGGCCAAGCGTTCAAACTGATAGATCTATGGAGGACAAACCTATTCAAACCACCACATAGGTATGGCGATTTTTTTTCCCCTGGTATTGTTGATTTTATTCAGTGTTCTGTGTGTTTCTTGTATCTGTATGTGTGTGTGTTTCCTTAGTTTGCAAACGTTTTCTTCTATGGTATGTTGCAGATTTGTCTATGCTATTGATTTAGGATTTCTGCCCCTCATCATAGCCACCTATGACATCATTACCTGCACACCACTAGGTGAGCCAGCTGCCCAGGATATAAAAAGGACAAACCTACCCATCCCCCTCTCTTCCTCTTTCTTCTTTTCTTACTCTTTTGTTTTCTCTTACTGTCTGTCTCTGTCTCTGTGTCTGTTTCTCTGTCTCTCTCCGTCTCTCTGTCTCTGTCTGTCTCTCTGTCTCTGTCTCTGTCTGTCTGTCTCTCTCTCTCTCTCTCTGTGTCTTCCTCCCTCTCTCTCTCTCTCTGTTTCTGTCTCTGTCTCTCTGTCTGTCTTGCCCCCCCCCCCACTTTCCTGGTCTCCCATGCTTCTACAGATAAACATCTCCATATCATTTCTGTTGCCTGGCATCTTATTTTTCACATTCAGCATTAGTGTCCTGTATGGGGAGGGCAATCCCTTTGTCTTGTACCCTGGGATCCCTCTACCGACCAGGCTTTATTCACGGCCACCTGCTTCTCTGCTGCTAGCCCTCCCCCACTGCCCAGCAGCTGCTGAGGTCTCCCTGCCACCCGCAATCGCCTAGACCCAAGCTGTACTTCCGAGCTGCACCATCTCCTGCTCACTCCTTTTTACGCTCTACTCCGTCTAAATTGCCCTCAACTTTCCTTGCCTGTGGGCCCCTCCCTCTCGGCCGCTGAAACACGCCCCAGTGGGTTCCTCAGGTTTCTGAGGGGTTCCCCCAGCTACTGAGAGCCTTGCAGCAGGATGCATGTGTGCTGGGCTACCCACCCGTGCCGTGCTGGTCTGGTCGCGGTGCCATTCTGGGACTGGACACAAAAGTGAGTGCTGAGCCTGCGAGGCCCATGTTTGCGTAGCACTCCTGTTCTGATTCCCTGACATCCACACGCCTCCATGGCCCAGCCTTGGGTGGCGCTTGGGGACCTCTGCCTCTGGCATTGGAGATTTTTAAAATTTTTAATTTATTATAATTTATTCAGATTACCTCCTAATTGTTCTCCCCCATCGTATGACCACAGCCTATCAGGCCTCATCCGGATAGCCTGCATCCCTTTCCTCTGTGTGCCCACAGGGTCTCCCCACCAAGGGGGAAGTGATCAAATACGGGGCACCAGAGTTCATGTTGTAAGACCCCCAGCACAGTGGTCTTAACGTGGAGACCCCCACCAAGAACCAGCGAGACCAAGGTTTCGGTTGCAACACGCAAGAGGCTTTATTGCAGGGGGTCGGGTACCCGGGCGTCTAAGTCTCTGGAGAGGCTGGCGCGCCGAGCGAGTCTTTCGGGGAGCCTTTTATAGGGATTTCAGCGGGAAGCGCTGGTACAGAAGCGAGAAGCATAGTTACAGGGCTCTGATTGGTAAATTTAAATGAGGCGAGGTTATGGCCCGGTCATTAGATGGGCTCTGGGAACAGGGGAGTTCACCCGTTCTCTGGGCCAGGTGGTCGTCCATAAATATCTTGTTTGACATGAGGCGGGGTTATGGCCCGGTCATCAGATGGGAACAGGGGAGTTTACCCGTTCTCTGGGCCAGATGGCCGACCATAAATATCCTGTTTGACAAGGACAAACTGTTTCTGTTATCTCAGCACGCTTTTATCTTTCTCCTCTGGGCCCCAGGCCTCATCTTATCCCGGGAACCTATTATTCTAGTCTTGCCTTGCAAGATAGCGTTACTGCTGCTATGCTTGCTATGGCGGGTGCACAGGGGAGGGGGTCTTACAATGTCAGAGGCAGTCCCCGTTCCCCCCACAACCATGGAGAACGAGCTGTCCATTGGCTATATCTGAACTACATGGCTGAGGCACACTTCTACAAATAATGTTCTCCATACCATATCTGTTGCCTGGCATCTTATTTTTCTTATTTAACATTCCAGCCTCTGCACGCCCTGTGGCCGCTGCTGCTCTGTCACCCCAACACTGCCTAGATGCACTGTGCTATGGCTACGCTGTGCAACCTGACCTGCTAAGGCGATCTGTGCCATGAAAATTCACATCTTGGGATCCACAGCCACCTGCCTACTATGGGTTCTGAAAGTGCAGGCACAGATTCGCATGGGCGCTGTCACTCCATGGATCTGGGCGGGCCCTCGCTTCCTCCCAGCCCCCAGCCTGGTACAGCTTGAATGGACAACAGCCCAAGCTAGGCAGGAGCAAGGCCAGTGCGCACCTACTCCCTCCTTGTCTCACACTTCCCGGGACTGCTAGAACATTGTGTAGCCGCCCTGGCCCTCCAAGTGGCTGCAGCCTGCTGTGCCAACCATGCTATGGCTCTGGTGACACCAGCAGCTGGCCACCACGGCAACCTGGCGCCACTTTTAAAATTCCCAGCTGCAGGCTGCTCACGTGGCTGATCTGATCTGGTTGATTTTGGGGGAAAGGGGTGGAGCTATTGCCTTGTCGCCATCTTGGCTGAGGGCAAGGATGTAACTAGCTGCCACCTTTGTTTTGGGAAAATCGTGGTTACACCCGCCATCTTTAGTAAGGGTTGCCATGCCCGTTCAAGTCCTTGCTAAACTCCAAATATAGCTTCTGTCTTTCAAGCTTTTGCTGCTCAGTCTGCAATGGTGCAATTAATTATAGGATTAAGCTTTACCTAATTTATGATTTTATATTTTCAAGGTTATATCTTTACAATATGTTACATATATAATTCAACTCTGGTTCAAAATGTTTTTATATAATGTTTTGTTTCTAACTTATGCCTTTACTAATTCCTAGACAAGTAACTAAATGCTGTTTCTCCCACCACTAGCTGCCCTGGATTCAACTACAGGCTTCCTGGCTAATGGGCTTAATATAATAAATTCAAATACAATTTTCAAATTGTTCTATAATGTTCTGTTGCATTACTACACTAAATTATATCAATTCTAGAGACATTCATTTGTTTACAGTGTTAGAATTTAATTATTATGCCATACCTTCACTCTCAAAAGCTTAAAAATCATTGCCTCATAAATATGCTTAGCCTTGTTTTTGCTAATCTGTAATATAACTTTAGAGTTTTATAAGCTATGAAAATTTTACAAACTAAATCATACAGGAAACTGTTATGTTCTTTTTTTATGCACTGTTTTTATGTTTTCTTATGACTCCAACTTCACAGGGATAAAACCTAAAGTCCTGGTCTTTAATGATTACGATAAATATAAACCTTTTAAACTTCAGCATCCTCCACATAGCTTAAAAAGTAAACAAAATGTATCTATCCAAATATTCTTAAGATAGACTCTGGCCTCACTGCCATGCTAAATAAAGAGCTGAGGATGGTTCCTAAACCCCCATATAGGAGCTGCTAAAGATGGTTTTAAAAATCTTTAAAGCCCAAGAGGAGCCTTCCCAACAGGCCAGGCCCAGCAGAAAACTATGCTCCAGGACGTAGCTGCTACCTTGAGGCAAGGAAACAGAGGTCTGTGATGCCCCCTCCTGCAGGGGTCTAGCCTGAGTCAGCTCTGCCAGGCACCTGTTGCAGATGCAGCCAGGAGCGGACACTGGTCCCACAGGGGCTGCAACCAAAAGAAGATACCGATCTCACAGCTGCCTAAAAGCCACGCCCCGCCTGCCAGCAGACTGGCCTCTCAAATGCTCCCACGCAGGCTTGTCCTCTGGGCCCAGGCACCGGAGGTTCAGCCAACACAAGAGCTATAGACACTTGCAGCCTTCAAGCTCCTTGACCCGGTGGAGTACGGATGGCTCCTAGATTCAGCAACCTCGCCAAACCCAGGGTAACGATGCAGGTCTGTTTTAACCTTTTTATTCCGGCTACATGGTCACATTTCCAACTTCTATCATGGGAGGCTTCAGATGCCTTCTCAGTCCTCTTCAGATGCAGGAGACCAGGCCTTAAGTCACACTCCTAGCTGCTACTGTCAGGTCTAGATACAGTCTACTTTTTTCTTTTTTGTCTTTATTTTATTTTACTTTATTAATTTATTCTTATTACATCTCAATAGTTATCCCATCCCTTGTATCCTCCCATTCCTCTCTCCCTCCCTTCCATTTTCCCCTTACTCCCCTCCCCTATGACTGTGACTGAGGGGGACCTCCTCCCCCTGTATATGCTCATAGGGTATCAAGTCTCTTTTTGGTAGCCTGCTATCCTTCCTCTGAGTGCCACCAGGTCTCCCCATCAAGGGGACATGGTCAAATATGAGGCCCCAGAGTTCATGTGAAAGTCAGACCCCACTCTCCACTCTATTGTGGAGAGTGTCCTGTCCATTGGCTAGATCTGGGTAGGGGTTTGAAGTTTACGGCTTGTATTATCCTTGGCTGGTGCCATAGTTTGAGCGGGACCCCTGGTCCCAAATCTGCCTGTCATAATGTTCTTCTTGTAGGTTTCTAGGACCCTCTGGATCCTTCTACTTTGCTATTCTCCCATGCTTCTCTCATCTAGAGTCCCAATAGGATGTCCTCCCCTCTGTCCCAGTTTCCTGGTAAGTGAAGGATACAGTCTACTTTGTTACCAGGTTTTAAAAACCCTTTACCATTCTTTTAGCTAAAGGACAGTGACTGCTCACAACAATTTCACTGATGTCTTATGGTAAATAATTAGATGAGGACACAGAAAGAACTTTAAGTTAAAAGGAAAAGCTTCTAAAACGGTGTTTAAAGGTTGATACATACAAGTTATGGGTATTAGAGGACCTAAGAAGGTGTTTTAAGATTGGTAACTGCAAGTTATGAGGGTTGGAAGATCTAAAGGATGTTTTAAGGTGTCCTAAATAGTTAAAATTGCTTCAGATTCCTTCCTGTTACTATGCTATTATTGTATTAACAATCTGTCTGTATCTTTGACATTGATCACTGGAGCTCTGATTGATTAGTCTAACTATGGTAAAACATTCCACTATACAGTCATAGTTCCGAGCTCAAGATTTTAAATCTCCTTTGGTTTGCATCTTAAATACAGACTCAAAACGTTTCTCACTGTGCTTGAATTATATACATCCAGTCTTCCGAACAGAGGGAAGAAGCCCCTCTTTCATGGTGTGCACTGATGCTGAAAAAACAAAATCAAGTGAGCCTTTGCCCTTCTGCTCTACAGGAGGTTTCTCTCCCCCACAGGTGTTGGAAAGATCCGTAAGGCTTCTGCCTTTCCTAAGCTCAGCTAAAAGAGTATTCATGCTTTTAACACAAAGTTTTCCCCCAAGCCTCTGCTGTACTATAACACAGAATACATGTCTGCTGCCCTTTTTCTACAATGTGTATTTCACTACAGGTTGCAAACAATGGTGATGCTAACATGTGTAAAATGTATCTGCTTTTGCAAACTTGCAAAGGATTCTTATAAGCTACAGGAAATTCACCTCTCACATCAAATAGAATACTGCCAACCAACAATCTAAGTTTCCCACCGATCCCCTATTTCGGAGGGTGGGATTCCTCCCCCTTGCCCTGGCTTTGGGACTCCGCTCCCTAACTACCTGAGTGCCACCTTTCTGCACCCATCACCTGTTGATGAAATGAGTTCCTCTTCCCAGTTGGTGTAAACACTTCCCTTTTGTCCAAGAGACTGTAGACACCTCTCTGGTTAACTGGGGAGCGGATGTACCCCAACTGTAGTCTGAATGACTGTAGCTGCTCTTTCTCTCTGACCTTCAGTTAGGACAGCCGCCAACACAAACCCTCTCACCCCGCAACCCCTATCTGCTAAAATCCTACCGTGTCCTTGGGCCAGCTTGATCTCATTTGAGGTTGCGTTCTCTCAGTCTCTGTCAATCACTGACGAGCCGCTGGAACAGACTGTACTAATTTTTTTGAGTTAAACCTTGCTCTGGGAGAGGCCTCAGGGCATCAAAGACCCCACCTCCCCCATGGAAATAGTCCATTCCCCAACCCTCAACTCCTCTGGGATGCCTTCTGGAGAATTTCAAATCCCTACACCCACAGTAAGAGCTGCTAAGCTTTACGTGCCTCTGCAACCAAACTTAGATCCAAAACAAGACCTTTTTAATTACTGCCGGCAATCACGGAAACACGGAAGGAGGCTCCTTATTTTCAAGCCTCTTCTCTTTTTTACTCTCCCAAAATTTTCAAATATACACCTAAGGTAAAATGGAAGGAAGCCCCCCCACCCCACCCATTTTCAAGCCTTTTCTCTTCTTCGCTTCAAAACTTCTGTCTCTGCCTGCTCTCTCAAGGGCGCCCCTCCTCCTTTCTTGCTCTCCCACACTTCTACAGATAAACTTCTTTATATCATATCTGTTTCCTGGCATCTTGCTGTTCATATTTAACATCATCTACGTCTATAACTCAAAGGTTTGCTCTTTTCCTGGTATCTCACATTCCCTGTGTGTTCCTTTCTTGTGTGTTCTTAAACTTTTTATATTTCTTGCTTATTTGGTCTAGATCCCTCTATTTTATGGTTGAGTTCTAATATTCTGTCTTCTAATTGATTCATTCTACTTCTAACGCCTTCTTCCTTCGAGGTTTTTAGTTGGGCTGTTGGATTTTTCAATTCCATCTTTCAGTTCGGCTCCAGCCTTTTCCTATCTCCTTACTGAACTCTTATTTCCAGCCCTGGGTTGTCTTTGTCATTTGCATCACCCTCCTGTGCCGTGTGACATAAAGAATGTTCTCCAATTGTCCCCGATTGGTTAATAAAGATGCTGAAGCCTGTAACTGGGCAGAAGGGAGGGAGGTAGAGTTTAGGTTCCTGGGCTTAGGGTCGGGAGACCACGAGGCAGGAAGGAGAGAGGAAGAGGATGAAGCAGAAGAGAAAAAGGAAGAAGAAGAAGGACAGGATGAACCAGGAGCATGAAGTCCAGGGAAGTGTGCCGTGAAGACAGACTGATGTCCCAGCCTGCGGGGTCTTCATGGGGGTACCTGTGGAGGGGGCAGACGAGTGGGGGGACAGGAGACGTGAAGAAATGAGGGCAAGTCTGGATTCTGATCGAGCCCCGTTTATTGAAAAATTTCACAGGGTTTTTATAGGCACGGGGGGGGGGGCATGGGTATTTGCATAAGCGAGGGTTGCTATGGATACCTAACTGTGAGATGCTCCAGCAGGTGTCTACCCTTATGGCTGCTATAACCACAGAAGGGGGAAAAATTCCAGAGAGAGAGAGAGAAGTTGTAAAAGATCTGGTTAGTCAGGAAAAAGTTCCAGGAACTGCTGCTTGTGGGCAGCTGGCCTTTAATCTGATTTTACCAGTAGTCTTACTGGAAAATCTAGTTTATAGCCAGAAATGAGTAGCTCTTACTATGATCTCGGGGGGGTCTTAGAATGACCATCCCCTACAGACTGATGGAACAGAAGCCACCTGAGAGTCCTCAGATTGGCACATGGTTGACTTTTATGTAAGTTTTAAGGGTAGTAGGATTAGAATAGCTCAGAATCTGCCCAGCATAGTGCCTACAGCTTACTAATAAAACATAGTCTCTCTGTGTCAATCATTGGGGAACTAGCTGGTTAAATAAAACTACTGCCATAATAATTTCCTGTATTAATTAATATATACAGAATAATTAATTCATTATACATACTTTTAAGTTTTCTGTCCTAGGTAACCCTCCTTGGCAGCCATGTGCCATGTGAACTTATTTTGCTATTTCTGTGTCTGAAGCAGGTTGGGGCCGAAGAGAAGGTACATGGGCAGGTTGCGTCTAAAAGTTGGAAATGGCTTACAGTGGAAACAAAGTCAGAGGGGGCTACACTGGTGTGCAGGATGTGAGTCCTAGTGCAAGTCTGTAGTGTGGTGCTAGATCTGGCTGGGCGGACATGTTGAGTCTGGTGTGGAGGCACCTGTGTGTCAGGGGCAGGCGGGGTAGGTCCTAGGGGAAGGCTAGAGGTTGACTGTGTGGAAGGTAGAGCAGCATTGGATGGGACCTGGATGGGACCGCTGGGGTCTGGGGGCTTTAGAGGGGTGGAGGGGTAGACCAGGCAGCCTCACTGGGCTAGACCAGGAGAACGGTGTGTGGGATCTGGCTGGGTGGGTGAGTTCTAAGGTGAGTGTAAGAGCACTCACTGCAGAAGTACTCTTAGTCCCTGGCATGCTGAAGCTGCAAAAAGTGGAAACTTTTTGCCAGAGGAGAAGTCAGGATAAGAGTCAGTCAGAAAATAATGAGGCATTTGAGGTCAGAGGGAGTTTGTAGTTAAGTGGAGACATCTGGCTATTGCTGGGGGCGATTACTGTACTAGAGAAATGTAACCAACGGTGTGTGGTGATTAAGTAAAGACGGGCTGTGACTATCGGAGGACCTAGCTAGCATTATGTAAAGAACCTCATCTCCTGGCGTCGCAGGGGAGAAATAGCAGGGGAACCAATGTAGGACTTAATTCTAAGAGTTGCGGGGCTCTGTAGACTGTGAGTTCCCATGACAGGTCCATTATGTCAAAGGTAGGCTTTGACTGGGACCGCTTAGGATGTAGAGGCGCGATGCTAATCTTGGTTGTCAACTTGACTACGTTGGAAATAAGCTGCAACCCAAGCATCCTGGCAGATCTGACATGGGAGGACCCACCCTGAATCTGGACCACACCTTCTGGGTCACAGACAAGGACATGGAAGAGGGAAGCTTTTGCCTGCTTGCCTTACCCTTCCCGCAAGTTCATCTATGCTGCTGCTGCTGAGGCTTTCCTTCGCTGATGTTAGAACGTCATTCTTTTCAGGACTCTCACATAGCCTGAAGACCAGCAAGGAATATATTTTTTTTCACTAAACTTTTTTATTTTGTTTTTGTTTTTTGAGACAGGGTCTCTTTCTGCGTAGCCTTGGCTGTCCTGGACTTGCTTTGTAGACCAGGCTGGCCTCGAACTCACAGCAATCCACCTGTTGACTCGAGTTTTGAAACTCCCTTTGCACCAAGAGCAGAACAAATGCCCCTCCCCCAATTCCTGGACCCTACACGCATGAGTTCAGATTCAGGTCAGCTGTGACTAAAGACCTGCAGCAACACGGCCTTGCTCATGACAGCTCACACACGAATGACTGTAGGAAGGTCATGTGAAGTGACAACTGTGCTCTCTGAGGTCCCTAGAGACCCAATCTTCTTGATAGGCTTGGCTTTAGGAGATGGCCACATCTGCATGGTTCAGTGGGTTCTCTAGCCAGTTACTGTCAGAGAAATACCAGGTAACAACCAGCATTCTCGGCCAAATTCTAAAAACAACCCTCAAGACCTCTGCATACTCGAAATCCAAGTGTGTAATTATAATTTGGAGGCAGTTTTGCCCTAACCTCACCCCTAAGGACATCACATTCTGCCTAGAAATAGCAAATGCTTCTGTGTCCTCTGAGAGAAAGTGGAACAGCCCTAGGTACAACGGAAATGTGCACACGGCACGGCTCATTAGCCCTGCTCAGGTCCTCTTTGCAGAGGCTCACTCCAGGCACGCATTCTGCCAGGCTCCTCAAGTCAGCCGAAAGGGAACACGCGATCCCTACAGTTGGAATGGGGGAAATGCATGGGATAAGAGTGCAGAACCCGCCGGGTGCGGTGGCGCAAGCCTTTAATGCCAGCACTCAGGAGGCAGAGGCAGGCGGATCTCTGTGAGTTCGAGGCCAGCCTGGTCTACAAAGCGAGTCCAGGACAGCCAAGGCTACACAGAGAAACCCTGTCTCGAAAAACCAAAACCAAAACCAAACCAAAACAAAACCCAAAAGTGTAGAATCCTATCCAGCCCTCTCCATTTCCTCTCTCTTAGTCTCTACAAATACTAAAAAGAGCAAGCAAAGTATAATTCCTTCCTAAATATTCGACTCTACTGAAGCACCGACATCTTCCCTCACTACTGTCTACCAGCTGTTACGTAGTCAAAAACTATGGAAAACACATAGAAGAAAGAATTTAGGGTCTGAAACTTCCAGAGTGCCCAGGAAGCACAACTTTGAGGCTTCAATCATTTCTATCTGGCTGGGAAGCCCCGTGGTGCACGGTGTGACGTCACCGGAAGTGGCACGCTGCCGCTATTCCGCCTGGAAATGGCCCTGCCGTGTCTGTTAAACTAAAAATACGCAGAAGCTGTCCAGAAAAGCAGGTGGACACACTACCAAGGATGGTTGGGAACCGTTGTGGTTCTGCAGAAAACTGTTTCTAAACGTAGTCTAGAATGCTTGACATGGGTTATTCTCACCGTCGGCTACCAAAGGGCTCAGGTCATCTAGAGTGCCCACAGCGTTCTGGTAGGTTTTAAAGCTGAGTTAAAGACAAGTGTAAGATCCTAGTAAACTTTAGTGTTTACTAAAAATCACAGGCCTCAGGTCTCTCTCTCCCTCTCTTCTCTCCCTCTCTCTCTCTCTCTCTCTCTCTCTCTCTCTCTCTCTCTCTCTCTCTCTCCTCTCCCTCTCCCTCTCCCTCTCCCTCTCCCTCCTCCCTCTCCCTCCTCCCTCTCCCTCCTCCCCTCCCCCTTTCCTCTCTTTCCCTAACCCACTAAGTCCAGTTTCCAAGGGAAAACTACCACACATCAAAGTAGAATAATTCTCCCTCTCCGACACCTGTCCACTGCCTATAGTTCCTCAGGAAGGGGAGGGGTGGGGCTTGGAGATGACCTATGATGAGATTTCAGCTGACTTGCTCTTATGCAGCGACCATAGCCACGTCATGGCCAGAACACGGCACCCATAGCACATCGGTCCATCCTGGAGTTCTTACACTTTCTCTGCCTTCTCTTCTGCTATGCTCCCTGACTCTTAGGGGCAGTGGTGTTCATACGCATATCCTATTTAGTGGTGAGAACTCCGTCTTTTATTCTCAGCACTTTGACCAGCTATGCATTTCTGCATTGACTGCTACCCACTAGAAGAAACCTCTCTAACCAAACGTTAAGGGAAGCCAGCTCTATGGTTATAAGCATAAATATTTAAAAGGCGTTTAGCAGCAAGACCACTTAGCAAAACAACAAGGGTAGGTGCTACCCTAGGGCCTATGACTTTCCCATCCACTGGCTTTGAACCAGGAATATAGTACCAGGCATAAAATTCCCTTCTGTAAAGCGGGTCTCAAATCCAATTAGAAATCTATTACCCCCTCATAACAGCCATGATATTATTGCACCAGTGGGCACATCTGGCTTGGCAGTGTGTACAGTCCCCGTGTTGGGTACGACCACTGGTGTCCTTCCTCCCCTAGGAGCCTGGATAGCACCTTCCAGAATTATACCAGCTGACCAGCTGGGTGAAAGTTTTCTAGTTGTCCTGCAAGTAGGGTGTGTGAAAAATAATGCCTTTTTCTGCTCCCCGAAAGTATTTACCCTAAAGGAGATACAAACCTAAGTAAATGCTAAGTAAGAAAGGCCTGCCCGGTTCTAGCATCAAGGTGAGGTTACAATTGTGGCTCCTGATCTGATGCACCTCCAGGGACCATGGGACAATGCAGACTTCTGAAGATAGAGGACACACCAGCTCATCAAAAGGAGGGAGAGTAAGGAGGCTGGTATTGGGGAGACTTCAGGACTTTACCTCATCAAGCTAAGACTTTGGGGACACAACGCAGACACTATTATGCTACACTGTTATGTTTAGTGACTGCATTGCATGTTAACTGTGCAGAATCCAAATGTAAGAGACACACCTCTTGACAGGGGACAGTATGACATTGTTTTGCCGTGCTCGGGGTTATTTATAAAGGTTTATGTGGAATAGGCCATGGTCAGCAAAATCTCTGCAACCAACCAATAGAATTAATTGTGATGATTCGCAAAATTAATTGTGGCAAAACATTAGCAGAAATTAAGCTAGAAATGGGTAAATTGAAGGTCGCAGCTCCAGACTAGCCCTGGAGGCCAGTGCACTCTGCCAAGGCCCCTCTTGTGGTCACTATTTTTTTTTTCTTTAAAACCTTAGAAGGGAGGAGATGATGGAGTCACAAAGGTCTTTTGCCCAAAGATCACTAGGGAAACCAAGAGTGTTAAGCATGCAGGGGCCTCTCCTCAATGGAGGACACAAATTACCCGTTCTTCTGCCCAGAAAATTGTGAGTGATGTGGATAATGACCTGGTGACCAGGTGGGAACCAGGGCCACAGAAGTTCCCAGTCAGACTAGGAGTAAAAAGCAAAGACTAAGAACTAAGAGTGAAAGGAAACAGGCTAGATGGCGGGATGCAAGCCAGGCCAATACTCCCGTGTCAGCATAACTCAGCATCTGCCCAGCTACAGTGCCGGTCACTGGCTTCACAGTCTCAGTGTCAGAATATCAAGTCTTATGTGGAGGTTCTCAGTCCATTTAAAGTTGAATTGTTTGGGGTTTTATTGTTGCTTGTTTTTTGTTTTTAAAGATTTATTTATTTATTACTATGTATACAGTTCTCTGCCTGCATTACACCTGCAGGCCAGAAGAGGGCATCAGTTCACATTATAGATGGTTGTGCGCCACCATGTGGTGGCTGGGAATTGAATTCAGGACCTCTGGAGGAGCAGTCAGTGTTCTTAACCTCTTTTCTTAACAATAAGATTTTGATTAATTCTTTGAGAATTCCACCCAATATATTTTGACCACATTTACTTCCTCCCTTAGCTCCTTTCAACTCTCAACTCCTTATACACCAACTTCTAGTCGTCGTCTTCTTCTTCTTCTTCTTCTTCTTCTTCTTCTTCTTCTTCTTCTTCTTTTTTGTAAAAAACCTGAGTCCAATTTCTGTTGCTCAACTACTCCTGGGAGTGGGGCTTTCCTGGAGTGTGGTCAGCCTACACAGGATCACGCCATCAGTGAAAGCCAACTCTCCCTCTCCTAGAAGCTAGCGGGTGCCAATAACATCCCAGCTGCTGGCGAGATTTTGTGTCCACCTTGCATTCATGCTGTGATTTAGTCTGGCCTCATGCATACCGTCACACACACTGTGAGTTTATACTTCTCCTTTGTGTCCAGAAAACAGTGTTTCCTTGAAGTTATCGCTACCTCTGGCTCTCACAATCTTTTCATTCTCTACATACTGATCTGTTGTGGGGAGAGTCCTCTGTGTCAGCTGCCATCTACTGCACAAAGCTTCTCTGAAGAAGACCGAGAGATGCTCTGACCTGTAGGTATAGCAATAAGCTATTGGGGTCATTTAAATACTGTGTTCATTTAGCAGAATAGTATGGGTCTTCCCCTTAGGGCCTGTGACCAATCTAGCCCCAGGTCCTTGGCTCCATTCCCAGTGACAGCTATGGCTCCCGTTCACGGAGGTGGCCTTAGATCTAAGCGGAAAGTGGTTGGCTACTCTTCTAACGTTTGCACCACTATTGCACCAATGGATGTATCTTGTCAGGCCAGTCAGCGTTCCCAGCTGGGTGAGACTGATAGCCGTTTTATCTTCCAGTAACAGGCATGGCACCTTCTAGTATTATGGACACTGTTCAGTAGTGGGTGAAGCGTTCAGGTCAGTATCAGCTTGGTTTCTCCATGTTCTGTGATTCAAGTACGCAGTGTCCTTAGCAACAGGATCCTACCATCAAGTTCTGGTGTGTAATAGCAATAGCAATAGCTTATAATGTTCAGGTGTCTATGGAACCCCACTGACCAACACGGAGTTGAGATTTTTGTGCAAGACAAAAGAATCCATTTTCATTCCTCTGCATGTTGATAACTGTTTTCCCCAGCATCATTTGTTGAAGGTTTTATCCTTTCTACGGTGTATTTTTTTGTCATCTTTCTCAAAGATCAGATACCTATGGCTGCATGGACTTTTGAGTCCCCGATTTTATTCCGCTGAGCTACGTATGTTTGTGCCAGCACTGTGGCATTTTTATTACGGTGGCTGTGAGGTATAATGAAGCCCCGTATGATGATTCTGGCCCTAGTGTTCTGTCCACTACTGTTTTGGCTAGTCCTGTCTTGCTGTGCTGGCCATATAAGTTTTTTTGTCTTTTTGTTTTTGTTTGCTATATAAGTTTTAAGGTTGCTTTTTTTTTTCTACATCTATGGAGAATGGCCAGTGTAGGATGAAAATAAGGTTTTGTTTTTTTATTATTATCATGGAGGAGGCACACGCACAGAATCACATGTGGGCCAAGGTCAGAGGACAACTTTGTGGAGCTGGTTCTCTCCTCCCCACCTCTACATGGGTTCCAGGAAGTGAACTCATGTCCTCAGACTCACGTGACTTCTGAGCCACCCACCGAGTCATCTCACCGGTCCCTTTGTGGTTGCTTTAATTTGAGAACATTTCAAGAGCTCAACCAAACAAATTCACCCCAGGGCTTGAGGAAAAGTTGATATGACCATCTTAAAAAGTTAATTTGTTCAAAAGTTACAACCCCAAGAAATCTTTTTAGAATGCCCTGAATTGAAATCTAATAACCCAAGTGCTAATAATCCATATTTTAAAATTCCAAACTGAATACAATGCAAGGCACATTCAATGATTTAGGGTTTTTGGGTTTTGTTTTTGTTTTTTTTTTAGATGGGGTCGCATGTTCCCCTTCCAGGCCTTGAACTTCTGACTCCCCCCATGTCTGCATCACCACACCTCACCATGCTATTTGACAATGGAAAACTTATCTTCCATTCACTTGCAATTCCTCCATCAGAAATTCCCATGGCTTTGCTTGTGTTAATAGCTGAAAATATTATGAAAACATTTTTTACACAATGAGAAGCTTTATCACCATTAGTTTTATTAACTTCATTGAGATATATAATATGCATATAGCATGTATACATACAACATAGTTCA
The DNA here is from genome assembly GCF_964271855.1 of Acomys minous. Classification (NCBI taxonomy): domain Eukaryota; kingdom Metazoa; phylum Chordata; class Mammalia; order Rodentia; family Muridae; genus Acomys; species Acomys minous. Next base: position 69,630,806 of record NC_140492.1, on the reverse strand, counting down.
CTTTGAACCATTCAACTCAGTGTGTTTTGGTTCATTTGTATGCAGCATTACAGATCCACCACCAGAGTGATTTTAGAAAAATTCACTAGCCCTCAATGATACTGTGTAACCATCAGAAGTAATTTTAATTTCTAACAATTACAGCCTTGGGCTACTCATCTTCTTTGTCCACAGATCTGTCTATCCTGGAATTTCATATCCATAACTACATGACATGTGGCCCTTGCTGCCTGCCTCCTCCCACTCAGAACAGTGCCCTAACTCAGCACCATGTTACAACATGTGTCGATGGCTTCACACGGCTGAAACTTGTCAGTTGCGTGGATCTGCCACTTTCTGTTGATTCGCTAAGGCACACCCGGGCTGTCGATGTGGGGTTATTATGAATTATTCTACTATCAACATTTTGTGTGCGTTTTTGTTATACAAGGCAAAAAGGGCCAAAAGAGATGAACTCTCGTAGTAGCAAGAGCATATTCTCTGAGTGTTTCTGATCGAAGTACAGGCAGAGGTATAGAAAACACACCCCTGAAATCTGACCAATAGAATCACGAGGTAGAAAGAAACAGAAAGGAGCTTTTGCTAATCAGTCGTCGTCATCGTCATCATCATCATCATCATCATCACCATCATCATCATCATCATCACCATCATCATCACCACCACCAGCAGCCATGATCTGTACTGGAGAGCGATCTCTGTGGATGTTAGGAATGAATCACACTGAAATCAGATGCCAACACATGTGGCAAAACGCAGAAGACTGAATCACAGCTTACTGCTGTGGGGCCCCGCCAAGCTCTGCCATTCTTTCAGAGGAGGGCTTCCCTGGGCAACCAGCTTCCGCAGGTAGCTGCTGGGCTCTAGTTGGGGGATATCAGGGTTCTGTCTGTAGTATTTCTGTAGTTTCTCCAGGACTGTGGGCAGCCCCACTGAGGCAGCATAGTACATGGGCCCACCCATGTGCCTTGGCCACCCGTACCCGTGCAAGTAGATGACATCAATGTGTTCTGGGCTAGAAGCCATGCCCTCCTCCAAGATGCGGAAGGCCTCATTGATGAGGGAATACAAGCAACGCTCCAGGATCTCCTCCTTGCTGATGGAGCGCTGCTCAATGTGGTGCGCCTCCCTGTATTGTGACAGGAACTTGGAAAGCCAGGGATCCGGTTTGTGAATCCGACCCAGTGGCTTGTCATACTGATACCAGCCCTTACCCGTCTTCTGACCGAATCGCCCAGATTCACAGAGCATATCAGCAATTGGGGAGTATCTGCTGTTGCCCCGCTTCCGGGCAGGAGTTCCCGGCGGCACTGACGGCCCAGTAAGGCCTTGGCCCTTGCGAACTTTCCAACCCACATCTAGCCCTGCGAGGTCAGACACCCTGAAGGGTCCCATTCTCATACCAAACTCTTCTAGGACCTCATCTACATCCTCGGGCTTACTGCCTTCCTCTAGCAAAAAATACGTCTGGTTGTAATAGGGCGCCAACATCCGGTTCCCAACAAAACCATAGCAGTTGCCGACAACCACCGCGATCTTTCCGATCTTTTTGGATAAGCTCATAGCAGTGGCGATGGTAGTAGGCGAGGTGTATCGGCTAGGAATAACCTCTAGTAACGTCATGATATGAGCTGGTGAGAAGAAGTGGGTGCCAATCACCATCTCGGGGCGATCCGTGGAGGAAGCAATGACGTCCACGTCCAGCGCTGACGTATTGGTGCACAGAAAGGCTCCTGGCTTGCACAGGGCTGACAGTTCAGCGAAGACTTTCTTCTTCAGGGCCATATCTTCAAACACTGCTTCAACCACCAAATCCACACTTGAAAGGTCCTTAGTGGAGGAGGAGAAGCTGACTTTTGGTCCTGCGGAAGCTTGGCCACGCTGCTGCATTTTGGATGCTTCTTTCTCCAAGGAGGATGTTATTATCTTCTTGGCAGCATCCAGCTGCTTTGGGTCCGACTCTACGGCAACCACGGGGATGCCCGCCCTTGCAAAAGAAATGGCGATGCCTCGGCCCATTGTTCCCAAGCCTATGGAGTCAGAGAGAAAAGAGAAAAAAAGAAAACGTGATTTGCTGGTACCGGGAGGTGAACTGTTGGTCGCTGGTAGAAGGGGTCTGCGGCAAAGTGGCATTTTAGAAGATTAACCTGGGCGGGTAGGGCTGCTGCTCAGAGTTACAGTGTGTGGCGATCACAGGCGAGGCCCTAGCTTCTGTCCCCAGCACCAGTGACTCATAAGAGCTTTAGGATTGGTCAGTGAGCACGAATGTATTGACTAGTTCATGCGCTGTTAAGCGCTCCGGAGGAAACAAAAATCAGTAGGATTCATCTACACACTTAGATACAAGCTCTTAAAACTAACAAACAAATCCAGTAAAGTTCCAGACTGTAAAATCTGTACATAAAAGCGCCTGTGTTCTCTTTATCTGTTATTCCTCACGATGGTCTGCCATACTCATGATTGGTGCCTAGCCCAGTTGTCATCAGAGAGGCTTCACCCAGCAATGGATAGAAACAGATGCAGAGAGCCACAGCCAAACACTAGGCGGAGCTCAGGGAATCCCGGGGAAGAGGGGGAGGAAGGATTGTAGGAGCCGGAGGGCTCAAGGACATCACAAGAAAACCCACAGAATCAACTCACGGGGCACATAGGGGCTCACAGAGGCTGAACTGACAGCCAAGGCGCCTGCACGGGACTGACCTCCGCCCTCTGCATATATGTTACAGCTGTGTAGCTTGGTCTCCTTGTGGGATTCCTAACAGTGGGAGCAAGGGGCCGTCTCTGACTCCTTTGCCTGCTTTTTGAGACCGGCTCCCTCCTCCTGGGCTACCTCATGCAGCCCTAATACAGGGGAGGTGCCTAGCCTTTCCGCACCTTGATATGCCCGGAGGCCTAAGGGGGAAAGTGTGGCAGGGGTGGGGGTGGGGGGAGGGAGGACTTGGAGGAGAGGATTGAGGGGAAACTATGTTTCGGATATAAATTAATAATACTGATAACGATAACTATGGTTATTATTTTAAGATATTTATTTCTCTCTGTGTTTTATGTCGCAGGTGCCGCAGAAGGAGTCAGGTGTCCCCTTCGATCACCCCCTGCCTAGTCCTTCTGAAACAGGCTCCTCTCTCTTAAGATGGTGGGGGCTTGTGTCTATTCAGCTAGTCTGGAAGCCAGCAAGCCCCGGTGATCCTCTTGTCTCAGTGCCTCCTTGAAGCAGGAGTTACAGGTGCTTTGGGTGTGTATGTGTGTGTGTGTGTGTGTGTGTGTGTTTGTGTGCGTGTGTGTGCGCACTCAACTTGTTATATAGGTGCTGAGACTTATGCTCTCACATTCACAATTGCAAAGCAGGTACTCTTAACTGCTCAGCCATCTCTCCAGGCCCAAGTATATCCCCATGTGTTAGCAATGAACAATCTGTATGAAAATAAGGAAATAATTCTATCTACAACAACAAAAAAAAAAGAAAGAAAGAAAAGAAAAGAAAGAAAGAAAAAGAAAAGAAAAAAAGAAAAGAAAGAAAGAAAAGAAAAAGAATTACACTTAAGAAATGCATTCAGCAAAGGAGGGCCGGAGCACCAAAACCAATGAAACACTATTGAAGAAAAAAAAAATTAAAGAGTCGCCAGGGTATTTGCTGCTCAGTGTCAAAGTGCTTGCCCAGCATACACAAGGCTCTCGGTCTGATACCTAACACTGAAAACAAGAAAAGAAAAAAGAAAGAGAAAGAAAGAGGGAAACAGGGAGAGGGAAGGAAAGAAAGAAAAAGATTCAAAGAATCCAAATAAATTGAAAGATTGCCAGTGTTCATGGACCGGAAAAAATAATTTTGTTAGATGAAATATCAAATTAATCTGTAAAACCAATGCAAGTGCTGTACCATCCCAACTTTTTTTGCATAAATTAACAATAGAGTCTAAAAGTTTTATGGAAATGCAAGAAACCTGGAAGTGTCAAAACCGGGTATTTCAAAAAACTGGAGAAGCCACTCTTCCCAATTTCAATAATTATGACAAAACTGCAGTATTAAAGGCGGTCAGAAATAAGCTCCACCCTTATAGCCTGTGTGTGAACAGGACTGCCGCAGCTGAAAGGTCTCTAGTGCTGACCCACTCCCGCAAGAACTGACTGGAGCTAACATTGAGTGCTACGTTCAGCAAAAACCAAACCAAAACAAACAACAACAACAACAAAACTTAGCATCTAATAGGGCCCCCAAGCGGTGACATTTGAAATGTGCTTTTTGGACACAATGGCGCAGTTGCACATATAAACTGAGAGTAGCCCTGAGAGCACACACAAGGCCTATACAACATCAAGCCAGACAAAATGGCAGCAAAAAACGGGCAGGAGGGCAGAAGTCCAACTGCAAGCTGAGGGGCTATTGGCCATCGATGGCTGTCGGCAGAGGGAGAGTCAGTTTTCTTTAAGGAGTTGTCCGCCCACCCAGAGGCTACCCACGCTCCAGTAGGTGGCCCCGCTCCTATGCACGTATTAGCAGCATTGAGCGGCCTATGTGATTATGAAAAAGAGAACACATGAAAATTGGTAGAAAATAGTGATTTGGGAGGTTAAGAGAGAGGGGCTGAAGGAAAAGGGACGCAGGGGAACTTGATCCAAACACGATTTACATGAAATTCACGATCCATGAAAAGAAAGGCGCTGTTTTGAAGAGTGCACTAACCAAGGACGCCGACCGAGGACACGGGTTGAGCAGATGCTGTCTTCCAGGAGGCTCCCGAGGGAGTTGACCACTTATTTGCAGACTTCTCAGCGAAAAAGGCATACTGCAAGGCTCTAGCCTGTCCGGACGCCTTCAGGTACAGAAATAGCTTTTCTTCTTCCTTGATGCCCACTTGATAGGGATGCTTCACGGCAGCCTGTACCGAACGCACACAAGTCTCCGGCGCCAGGCGGCCAGGGTACTGCTTCCGTACCTTGGCGATGGCGTCTGCGAAAATACCGTCCATGTTGGGCAAGCTTGGGACCGGCTTGTTTATGATCCTGCGGGGCTCTAAAGGTTTGTCTGAAAGGAATTGAGAAAGGTCAGAGCAGGCAAGCGGAGCACAAAAGGGACAACAACAGAACAACGGAGCGCGGTGCCCATGGCCCAACCAGACCCTGTGCACTGTGATACTTAGTGAAACACCAGTTCCAAAAATCTGCTATTTTAATAATGTCAGACCGTAAAGTACAGTCAGAAGATCTAAAGTTACTAAGTTAGGCATGAAAGGTGCATTCCCTTCTTATTCTGAGGCTGAGACAACTTTATAGTAGATTAAATATTAATCTATCAGTTCTTAGTTAATGCCATATATTCAAAATGATTCACATTCTTTCCCTAATAACGACAAAACCTTTAAAATGTCATAACAGGCAGGAATGATTGCAGTCATTGGCAAAAGTCCATTGATGAGCTAGCTCTACCAATACAGTGAGTTGATTTTCAACACAGGATGGAAGCTAGCCAATAGGAGAAGAAAAGTCCCCCCCACCACCACCACCCTCACCCCCTGCACAAAAGGAAGTAGGATAACTGGACACATGGGTGGGATCACAGCTGGATGCACAGGTAGGATCACAGCTGGATGCACAGGTGGGATCACAGCTGGATACACAGGTGGGATTACAGCTGGATACACAGGTGGGATCACAGCTGGATGCACAGGTGGGATCACAGCTGGATGCACAGGTGGGATCACAGCTGGATGCACAGGTGGGATCACAGCTGGATGCACAGGTGGGATCACAGATGGATACAGGTGGGATCACAGATGGATACACAGGTGGGATCACAGCTGGATACACGGGAACAAAGCAGAGACTCAAACAGGCTTATGATCACTTCTACCCTTGACTCTGCTCATGGGGACACAAACGTTATCATCCCGCACACTCCCGTCTCCCAAACTGGCAAGAAGAGATCATCCATCTGGCTCAAGAGATCCAACATGCAGCTCACACAAATTGTTTCCGCAGACACAAAAGTTTCCTTTCTTTCTACTCTGACCCAACGTGCTGCATCCATATTAGAGGCTCCGCAGATGACAGACAGCACAACTGCCCCTCATCTCCAGCAAGGCCACGCACAGGTGCATGGCACATCAAGAGGAGGCCTCCCGTGTGGGACACGGTTGATCCATTCTTTGGAAATGTTCACAGGAAGAAAAACTACTTGACAAAGATCAAGCAGTAAAATGAAGAGACTGACCAAGGAAAGCACTAAGAATTCTTAAAAGTCACAAAATCCAAATTCACGGAAACCAAAGTCTTTGGGTTGAAATGGAATTGTTAAAAATGGACCAAACATCCAGGGCAAAGGCCGGAGCACGTTACACAGACAGAACAGAGCATCAGAGGGCACCGTGGTGGTGTGTGCCTATCATCCCAGCACTTGAGACAATGAGACAGGAAGATTGAGCATTTGGCTAGCCTGGGCTACAAACTCAGCCTCAATAACAAGACCCGGGGGCTGCAGAAATGGCTCGCCAGTTAAGAGTGCTTTCTGCTCCTCCAGAGGACTGGAGTTGTGCCCCCAACACCTGTGTAGAGTGCCTCCCAACCACCTGTAATTCCAGGTCCATGGGGATTTAGTGCCCTCTTTTGGCCTTTGAAGGCACTGCTCTCATGTGCACAACCCCACACAGATATACACATAACTAAAAGTAATAAAATAAAATATTTTTTAAAAAACAGCAACAACCCTACAAACTCCCTAGGGCATTCTTTCCTGAGCTGAGACTCCCAGATGGATGCCTCCTGTGCCCAGACCTCAAATCCAGCCCTCGGCAACAGGAACATGAGGTGGGGGACCAGGAGTTCCCACCTGCAGGATTGCCAGGCTGCTAGTCACAGACAAGTGGAAATAAGTGACATTTTACAAGCTCCCCCCCCCCACCACCAGGGGAGGCAAGGAATTCTATGTGGCTCTGCTCTATCCCTTGTACCTCTGCAGCCTGGAAGGTTTTATATGTTAGGGAAATTAAGATGTTTAGTGAACATCCTCAGTCAACTCTCCCGGTTTGTCGTAGGGATGAGCTCAATAGCTCCTCGGGGATGCGAGCCGCTCTCCTCACTCATGGGAGGTGAAAACAGAGAGCTTTACATCTTTTCTTTTTTAGCCTTTCAGTTCAATATTTGAGTGGTGGATGTGGCAACAGGCTGCAGGATATGTGATGGCCAATCCTAACATGGTAAAACCCTAACACAGTAAACAGAGAGAGCTGTTGCTGTTCACCAACACTAGCGCCATAGAAGCCAATTGCACTCACGTATGAACACACATGTAGTGATGGGTTGGTTGCTTATGAGTCTGACCATCAAGGCAATCCACCGGTTTTATTTTGTTTAATGACCGCCTACTAATGGCTGCATTTAAAAGCAAATGAGAGAGGGAGATAAACAGGAAAACACACACACAAAAAGGAGTGTGAGATGAAGATGAAAAGTAGGCATTGCTAGCTGGCGTGCCTAGTGAGGTAATTATGTCACAAATAACAGTAGGGTGCTCTTAGTCAGACCGTTATTGCTGCCGGCTCCTCTGCTGTGCATTCATGACGTCTTCGAAAAGGAAGAAACTGGATCTCGAATAGCCAAGAATTGCCTCCTATCCTCCTGCCTCTACCTCAGAGAGCTGGGGTTACAGGAGTGTGCTACCACCCACAGGTTTATGGGCAAGCAATCTATCACCCCCAACCTGAAGTTGTAAGATTCCAAACAGTTGTGTTCAGAGAAAACAAACAACAAGCAAAAATCCAATAGCACTCAAAGTTCTAGCATTTTCTATTCACCGAAGAGTGTGCTTGGTTGCAGGCAAGAGCAGACCCTGACGGCCTCTGCCTAGCACTGCCTTTCCGTTCTCAGCACATGGCCAGAAGTCAACGGCTTTTGGGGAGCCCTTCCTTTATAGACGCAAGGAAATAAAAAAACTTATTGTGGTCCCACGTGGCTAAGTGGAGAATTAACATCTTGAGCTGTGGCCCAGAGGCCATTTCTGTATCAGACTGCACCCACCAACACACTGGGCATGCCTCTCTTTTTCATCTAGGTAAATTCAATGGCTTGGATAGGAGGAAAAGAACAGTATTTTCAATTATTTTATTATTATTGTGTGTGTACACATGGATGTGTGTGTGTGTGTGTGTGCACGCGCACAGGCGCATGCACGCATGCTCCCACACATATGTGAGGGGGGAATGCATATCCTCAAAGACCGGTGAGGATCCAGAGTGGTAACAACCTAATTGTCCATCAGCTAAAGAGATTTGGGCTCAGTCACACTATGGAGCATGTCTCAGTAAGGGAAAGTAGTCAGTTGTTACTACCCAGGACAGCAGATGACTCTCAAAGCCATGCTAAGTGAAAGAAGCCTTGCACAGAGTCCATGCTATATGGATAGGAAATTCTAAAAACAGAAACCTACAGTGTCTTGAAGTTGGTAAGTTGGCCAAACAGAATGGAAAGCATCTGCCAGAAGGTGCCAATACGGGGCTGGAGAGATGGCTCAGAGGGTAAGAGCACTGGCTGTTCTTCCAGAGGTCCTGAGTTCAATTCCCAGCAACCACATGGTGACCCATAACCATCTACAATGAGATCTCATGCCCCCTTCTGGTGTGCAGGCATACATGCAGGCAGAGCACTATGCATAATAAATAAAAATAAATCATTGAAAAAAAGCCAAAAAGAAGGTGCTGATACTTTTCAAGGTGAGATGTGTATCTGTAGTCACACAACTGTAAACTATTGCCAACACTCACCAAACACTGCACTCAAGGTGAGTGAGTTTCACTGTTCATAGACTAAACATCAGGGAAGTTTAAGGAAGCTCAGGGAACATTCTAACTATTCTTTGTCTGGACTACTACTTAAATGGAGAATTGTAAAGAAAGTGGATTATTATCCTTACAACGAAGAAATGCATCAAGCTGAACAAAATGCAAATACATCCAAAAATTAGAAATATTTCAGGAAAAGTAACATCCTAAACTGCAATAAATAAATAAATAAATAAATAAATAAAAATAAAATAAAGCAAGGGCTGGTGACATACCTCTGTCACACATTGTGCAAAGCCCTCAACTCCCAATGAACTTACCCCCCTCCACACACACAAAATTAACAACAAAACAAAAACCCAAGTAAGTAAGTAAGCAAACAAACAGAAAAATATGCCACAATAAAAGGAAAAACCATATAGTAACTTTTTGAAGAGGTTTTTTTCACTTATGATTTTATATCTACTTACATGGATTCTAACTGGCATAGATACAAAATACAGGTATTTTTGTGGATTTTTTTTTCCCTTCTTCTTGGAATTGGAATCAAACCCATGGTTTCACTCTGCAAGTACATATCACTCAGGCAGAGCCGCACTGCTGAGCGCTTTACATACAAGCAAGCTTACACAGCCTCTCTGCTCTTCATGACAAAAACCCAGAACAGCCACACAGTGACTGCCCCAAGCCAGAACTGTATGCAGCTTAAGTTCTAAGGCAATGGCTCAACGTTGAGGTGCCACCAAGTGGCCAAAGTGAGACCAGCCATCATTTTCTCTCACAAACTTTGCAATTTAATGGTTAGAATTAACTTCTAAAAAGCTGAAAGGAATAAAGACCCCCAGACCATAGTGTAAGTGTAGTAGGCCTTGGTCCTTATCCTGTGCTTGAAGTAACTGAACCCTCAAAGCACAATTCAAGGAAGCCAGGGAAGGACAGACCGTAGAAACTGAGGCTGCCGCTAACAGAAAACACTGCTGTGAATTTGGTTCCAAGAATGGCCTTCCTGGGTTGCTGCCCGAGCTGAGAGACTGTTCGAGGAGAGTGCTCACAAGCCAAGCACTGAGTGCTACCCTGCATACCGAAACCTCAACTTGCTAGACCATAAAAGAGACCTCAAAAAATGGCCCCTGCCAGGGGCAGCTAAAGACCTTTCTCAGGCAAATCCTGAGCCTTCTGTGTCACTAAGTGGAGACTGGCATGCGCTCCGCTCTGCCTGTGGCCCAACACTCTTCCTAAGGATTTGCTTAGGCGATCTTTAGCTTCTCCCTGCTCAGCTGGCGGACGCAGCCCCCATACACTTTCCCACAGAAGTCTTTAACGGGGTTTTGCTTCTATTGAGATTTTCCTGCAGGAAGGCTTTGCACTCGTCAGCCCAGTTTTAGTGTTTCTAGCTTAAAGGCACAGTTTTAAGTAAACAACAACAAAACAAAAACACCAGTGAGCCAATCATCCATGTAGGTGGTGCTAAAGGCGTGCTTGAAGGAACACTGCTGGTCTGAGAAGCCCAGCAGGACGCACTTGACCAAGACAGGATCTCCAGAGGCCGTGACCTCTAGGGGACCAGCTCCAAGTTTGCCCCTCTGTTTCAACTTTAACTCTACTTTTCAAGCAGAAAAACAACTCATACGCTATAAAACTCCCAAGATGCAATAGAATAAACTATCAACCGGCTCCTTAAGACTTCAGCAAATGTCCAGTCCCCCTCCTAGAAGCAGTCAGTCACTCCGTTTCCTGTGGCCACTTCCGGGAGACTTCAGTGCGCTTACCCACTCTCAGCACACCTGCCTTCTCTCCCACCCACCCCTCCTTCTTTTTTTGGTTGCCCCGTTAGTAAGAACGCCACTTACAGTAAGGTTCTTCTCATTGCCTGACTCAATAGACCACGGAGTTTGCGCCAGATCAATACAGTGCTAACGCTTGCCTACATCCCACTATGTGGCTGTCCCCTTAGCTATTTAAGGAGTTCAGTTTATTCCTAATCTTGTGCTTTTGTTTTGTTTTGTTTTGGTTTGGTTTGGTTTGGTTTGGTTTATTTACCCATAATCTTCTGAGCAAACTTGATGGCTTCTTCAACTGGGTCTGACTTCACGACTGCATCCAGAATGCCAAGCTTCAGCGCTTCCCCCGCTAAAATATGTCTTCCTGAAACAAAAGGAAATAAAAACAAATCAAAGAACAGTGTGAGGGGGGAACTGGGCACTGCTCTCTCTAGTCAAGAAGGCCGTCCCTCCTGGATATAGCAATCAGCAGGTAAAATGCCTTTGATCAACCTGATTGCTGTAGTCAACATCTTGGGGTTTTGAGACAGGGTCTCACTGTGTAGTTCTGGCTGTCTAGGAACTCAACACATGCACCAGGCTGGCCTCACAGAGACCCGCCTGCCTCTGCCTCCTGAGTGCTGGGATTAAAGGCATGCGCCACCACGCCCAGGATGGACTGCTGTGGTTGGACATCACTACAGAGGTAGCAAAAACAAACAAACAAACAAACAAACAAACAAACAAAAAGCAGCTGGATGAAACCTGTAGCTCTGATTTTTTCCTATTAGAGAACCACAGGACTCAAATTTCATCTCTGATAAATGGAGGTAATTATGTTTACCATGGTAATTCTGAGCATTAGGTAAAAGACGAGCGGTCTCTTTAGGTGCTTACAGAGGTATATGACTCTGCATGTCTCTATGGAAGTATGAGAAACGGTTGGGGTTTGGGTTGTAATAGAAATGGGGGGCAATAGAACGGCAGGGTTATCTACCTTGTATCTACCACATATCAGGAACTATACTGATCAAGAAGAGACAATTCCCAACCGCGAGCCTAGTTAGCCGAACAGGAGACGCCATGTTGGTTAAGTAGGCATTCCAAAAAGTATAGTGAAAATTACAAAGCAGAAATGGGATGAGTTTTGCCTCTTTTTGGTTACCTAGCACCTTGACCCTGCCTTAGATTATGGACTCTCTACTGGACAGGCTTTGCAGCCCTGCTGCCTAAGGAGGCTGAGAAGGAAGCAGACACAGCACTCGGCGGTGCATCAACAGCCTCTTCCAGACCACTTCATCCAGTGAGGGGGGCGAGGCAGGCGAGCGGTGGCCTCTGTATAAAGACACTTGGGTGAGCACAAAAAGACCACAGCATGGAAAGTGAAATCTGGGCACTCTAAGGATCTCTGGGGCGACAAGGTAGGGCATGTGAGCTGCCCACAGAGGGGCTGGCTGCTGTTGAGCTCCCGAGTCTCACAGAAAGAATATCGTGGCTGTGGTTCAATTAACGCCTTAACAAAGGCCCAGTTCTACTCCAGACAACTAACAAGAAAACACAAGGCCCTGTGTGCTCAACCCAAAGCCTCAGCAGTGGCTAACACTTCTTTCTTGGAGCCACGTGCAGTGTAGACGGGACCTCTGTGTAGCAGGCTGTGACCCAAAAGTGCTGGAAGATGTGCTGCAGGGGGACCCCAGAGTGACCAGAGCAGAGAGAGCGCCTCTTACACACTTGGCATCGGCATGTTTCTTTCCAAATTTCTTCAAGACTTTCCCTCACACTTAACATTTCAATGTCTTTATGGATCCTTTCTTGAGATGCCGTTCGTTGTTTTGTTTTGATTTTTTTGAGACAAGGTTTCTCATTGTAACCCCGTCTGTCCTAGAACTCACTTTGTAGACCAGGCTGGCCTTGAGCTCACAGAGATCTGCCTACCTTTGCCTCCTGAGTGCTGGGATTAAAGGAATGGGCCACCACCCCGGGCTCTGAAGATGTCATCTTAAAGCCAACCCCCAACCTGGCCACCAAATCACACCATCTACTCAAGAACACAGGTGTGTGGCTCCTGTGCCAACTTCTCTCATTCACAGGCCTCTGCTATGCAAATCAAAACCTGCCAACACCACAGTTTCTGCTTCTTTTCCCATGATGCTATAATAGCAGCATCTCATGAATCGGGGCTGTAGACAAAGACCAAGCCGAGCTCACTTTGCTTCTCTTTGTTTAGGAAGTTGTTTTTCTTCCTGGTTTTTTTGGGGGAAGGGGCGGCAGATTCCCCCAGAAAATTCCTGACAGATTTCTTCCGTTTCTCCACAGGCTTCATTCTGTAAAACCTTAGGGATTGCAAACTCAGTTCCCCTCACATAGTTTATGCTTCGGTTTCTGTTTCATCTTTTGCTGAATAGCCTGCCTCACATGCTTTGAATTTCTGTAGAGCGCTGAATTACAGGCACTCTCTGCAGAATTCAAAATCACTTCAAATACTTCATATTCTTTAAAATATACTCGTCATTAAACGATTTGTCACCTGATTGAGTGAATTTGAATTCAATACATCCAGTTTTTCTAATTTTCCTTTCACACATCCTCATTTAAAAGGATAAAGCTATTTTTAATTTATATAGACTATTGGTTTCTATGTTGGCCCATCCGCCATACTGTTTTTCTGTCAGCTGTCTTTTGAATCAGAGCATAGAGATTTCTATTTTCAATCCTGAAACAAAACAAAACAAAACAAAACACCTTCCTCCCTTTACATTCTTAGGACTTATGAAGGATGCCAGAAAGCTACTGTTTACATGGGGTGTACCCGTCAATGTTTACTGTTTACATGGGGTGTACCCCTCAATGTTTACTGTTTACATGGGGTGTACCCATCAATGTTTACTGTTTATACATGGTGTGTACCCCACAATGTTTACTGTTTATACATGGTGTGTACCCCACAATGTTTACTGTTTACATGGGGTGTACCCATCAATGTTTACTGTTTACATGGGGTGTACCCATCAATGTTTACTGTTTACATGGGGTGTACCCGTCAATGTTTACTGTTTACATGGGGTGTACCCCACAATGTTTACTGTTTACATGGGGTGTACCCGTCAATGTTTACTGTAGTGGAAATTAAAGCTGGGAACCTTACAAAGGTTTCGGAGTGAAATAATTTTAAAATGATGAGAATTTCACTACATGTTAGTACAGCTTTTTTGTTAAAATAATGGCATTTTAGACCTATGCTATGTTTACTGCGCACTCATCAGGATGCTATCTGCAAGTGGGAGCCTCGCCTTAGTCTTACTTAGAGAAGGACAGAAACAGCAATGTCAAGGTAGAGCCTAATGAGCGGGGAACTCACACTACATCCAAGAAGGGTCTAAGCAACTGTGCTAACCCACACAGTCCTCACATGACCCCCTGTGCACACAATGAAAGGAAAGCTAGCCCACAGGCTCACAGTCAGCCACACTTGTTTAGAATAAATACCTCTACACATCCCATCCTCCGACCTCACCTCAACTGAGAGTAGAATTTTGGTTCATATCCCCAGTGCAAAAAGAAAAGCTGTGTAAACTATTATCTTAATATTGTGAAAATGAATAATTCAATTATTGGTATCTAAATTTGAAAACTCTAGTTTTAACTCCATTGGATATTACTCCTACTTGCCTACTTTCCTTCCTTCCTTCCTTCTTTCTTTCCTTCCTTCCTTCCTCCTTCCTTCCTTCCAAGAAGCTAAGGCTGGCCCCGAACCTTCTATATGGCTGAAGATGAGCCTGAACTCCAGATCTTCCTGCCTCTGTCTCCTGAGTGCTAGGATTATAGTCATGAACCACCAAATCCAGTTTCATGCAGTGGACCCTGGTTTTATTCCAAAGAACCGACACAGGTTTCCTCCCGCATCCTGGACAGGTGCTCTACCACGTGACAGGCCCAGACATTAAACTTCCAAAACCAGGTCTGACTACTATGGTTCCTATATGAACCCGTAGGCGATGGATAAAAACATAAGCTATGATATGACCCCCAAGTAGCTGAGCCCTTCCCATGCCTTTCGTTTAGTGGGCTCTCGTGTGGGCTCTTCACGGAAACCCTTGGGATGTGCTCAGAAAGTTACTGCTTCTGTTTTACTGATGACAAAGTTTGGAGTCAGAGAAACTAAATTAGAACCTACATGGGTAGTAAGTGACCAAAATAAGATTGCCTAGTTTCCGGTGCAGCTGTCCTCATCCATCCAAATCACAGCCGGTGTTTCCACTGACCTGAGGTAATTAAGTCGAGAGCAACAGGAATTCCAACGAGTCTGGGGAGAAGCTGGGTTCCTCTGGCACCGGGAAGAATCCCCAGTGTGACCTCCGGAAAGCCGACATGAGCCTAAGAGACATGAAAGCCAGAGTGGCCACCATAATGAGACCATGCAATGGGGGTCTTAGGCAGGTGTGCCCAAGACAGCCCACACCATAAGGAACAGTTTCACTGAGATCAGCAACAGTCTCCAGAGGACACACAGTGTCTGCTGTCTCCTTTAATGAACATCTTTTCATACACCTTTGCTTGGGTGCTGGTTTTTTTGTTTGTTTGTTTGTTTAGTGCTGGAGAGATGGCTCAGTGGTTAAGAGTGCCGCCTGCTCTTCCAAAGGTCCTGAGCTCAATTCCCAGCAACCAGATGGTGGCTCATAACCATTTGTAATGTGATATGGCGCCCTCTTCTGGCTTGCAGGAGTACATGCAAGCAGAGGACTGTATACATAATAATAAATAAATACATCTTTAAAAAAAAAAAAAAGATTCACAGGAAGCCTATCCGTCACCTCCAGTCCTGGGGTCAGCTTTATCACAAAAGTCTAAACTAAAAAAAAGAAAAACAAAAACGAAGCAGCTTCGTTGTTTGTTTGTTTAATTCCTTTGCCTCTTTAATGATGCATCTCAGATAACAAAGTAAGCTCTACAGCCTTCAGGGTGGTCCCTGCAAGCATCAGAATGTGAAGACAGAACTGGGAGCCGGAAAGGGAATGATACAGAACTTTGTATCTCCCTGCTAAAAAGAACTTGCACAACTGAACAATAAAAGGGCAACCAACCAATAATGGGCTGATTATCTGAATAAACAACACCCCAAAGAAAGGATTCAAAAGTGGCAAATAATACCCAGTATCATTAGCCGTTGGGGATGTGAGGGTAAGCCACAATGAGCCACGTGTGATGGGAGGGTAAGCCACAGTGAGCCACGTGTGATGCCTGCCAGAGGGAATGGAATGAAAAAGGCAGGTGTTCACTTTGGCAGCACACACACTCAAGCTGGCACAATACAGAGGTGACTGGCGTGGGAGCTGCCAAGGATGATGCACTGCTCATGAGGCCTTTCATATTTTTCAATAGAGAGGGGAACATTGGGGTGCAAGTAATTTGAAGGGGGGAATAGAAAAAAAACAGGGGGTCTTTAACTAAGAAATGGAAAGGAGATTTTTAAAAAACAGAAGAAAGAGGGAGGAGGATAAACCAGCAGTCAAAATGTCTGAAAGCATCGTAAGGCATCAAACTATTATCTATCTACTTAAAGTTACATATATGACATCTGAATCTGTATCTGTGGGAACATATATAGTTTAAATGGTATTTCCAGATCTGGGTGGACAATGCTACCCACAAAGGTCATAGACTATTATTTAACAAAAACTCCAACACCAAGTGTGAGAAGTCCCTGTTTGAGCTGTTGGTCACGTTTATCTCTATAGAGTATTCCTGCTTGCCTTTGGCTGCTTCCCAGCGATGGATGGTGCGTCCCTGTTGCTAAGAACTCCATGCGCTTAAGAAACAGAGCCCAGAGGTTGACCTGAAAGCCTCCTTCCAGAGGACTAGCTTTCATGGTACCACATGCTTCCAAAGGGAAACAACATTCAATCTAAGATGCCTATGAACCAGACCAAACACCACGGATGCAGCAGTGGCACCATATCTTTGTGTTAACCAACAGCTCTCTAATTGGACGTGTGGCCCACTCAACGAAAGGGAAATCATCCCTGGTACTTCAAATCTAGCCAAGTACATGGCTAGTGATGTCATAGGTATTAGAGGGGACCCTACAACCACCACTTTGCTAAGCAGTGTAATCCCTAACTGCATGGTAAATATTTGTTCTAATACCCACAGATAAATACAGTCCTTAGCCCTCACCAAGGGAGCATCTCTTAGTAACAATTGAAGACCATTACAGAAAATCCCAACCGGTCAAAGTGAAGAATTGTGGAGCCTAGTCCCAGTGGAGCATTTTCAAAAGAACTCTGGAAGCTAAGGCTCAGGGAACATTATGGAAGAGGGGGCAGGAACCGAAAAGCAGAGCACCAGCACTCAAGATGCATTGGACTGTTGGCTGACTGTAGGCCAGTTGTTCAAAACCATCAGCCTCAGACCTAGGCTACATTTAGAGCCGGCACTGAAGACAGGGCCCGCCCTAACCCCACCCCTGGGAGCCTCCTACCTTTGCATTGGCAATCCGATAGTGACAGCCCAAGGCCAGCTCTAGTCCTCCTC
The DNA here is from genome assembly GCF_964271855.1 of Acomys minous. NCBI lineage: Eukaryota > Metazoa > Chordata > Mammalia > Rodentia > Muridae > Acomys > Acomys minous. Next base: position 69,613,747 of record NC_140492.1, on the reverse strand, counting down.
CGAGAGCCACACCTTGGATGGCGGCCAACACTGGCTTCTGGTATCTCTGTACCTCATCCACCAAGTCTCCCAGTGCAAGGCCACGGGAGGGAGAGCTGAAGCCATGGATATCGGCGCCTAGAGACAAGAGGAGACGGTTCAGAAGGACTGAGCATTGGTCACTGACATAAGGGGACCCAGCCAGCCCTAGAAGCCTCAGATGCCTTGGCCTGAGAGGTGCTTTATTCTTAGACTGTATAGAGAGAGAAATGAGAGAAAAGTCAAATCTTTCGTGGGAACCATGTAACCTTCCAAATTCTCCGTTCCCATTTGGTAGAGAGAAGCTCCAACTCAGGGGAAATTTAAAAGCTTGGAAAAAGAACTAGGTTGTTTTTGGGTTTGGTTATGTTTAACTATGTCCATCAGTTTGAGAGTCATTGCCTCTCACGCTGTTCACCAACCTATTTTACAAAAATGTCACCCTTCCTTCACTGAGAACACAAGCCATTACAGTGTAACATGCCATAGTAAAATGCAAACTACTTACGAGTTGTGTCAGTAACCAACTTAGTATTGATAGATTTCCTGAAAGCATCTTAAAAATGATTCGTTCATGTATTTATTTATTTTTGTGGCTATGGGGATTTGGCCTGCATGTCGTTTGCACACTTAGGTGCAGTACCTGTGGAGGTCGGAAGAGGGCGTCGGATTCCGTGGAACTGGAGTTACAGATGGTTGTGAGCCACCATCCCATCCCAGTGTGACAGGAAATCAAACCCAGCTCCTCTGCAAGAGTAGCCAGTGCTCTTAAGCGCTGAGCCATCTCTCCAGGCCCTGGCAGATTTCTTATGAGTAATAAAATTAACATAACTTGTCTTTCTGGATTATAAAAAGGATACAGGAATTATGAAAATTAAAAACCCGTACCAAAACACCACCACTACCCAAATATCTTCACATGGAAAGAATGTAAGACTTTGGTGAATTCTGAGTCTTCTCACACATATGTAAATGGGTTTGTGGCCTGAGTATGGGACTTATTCTTTTGTTTCAGTACCCATCTTAAGTGACTTGAAGTGCAGTATGCATTCCCAACAAGGAGAACATACTGTAAGACCTTATATTTTGTTTTTGTTTTGGTTTTGGTTTTTTGGTTTTTTGAGATACGATTTCCCTGTGTAGCGTTGGCTGTCCTAGACTTGCTTTGTAGACCAGGCTGGCCTCGAACTCACAGTGATCTACCTGCCTCTGCCTCCCGAGTGCTTGGATTAAAGGCGGGTGCCACCACACCCAGATTATTATTTTTTTTTGTCATTACAAGACAGGATAGGTCATTTCTATAGCAGTTTTACTGGGGCATCATGTGCTCTTTGATATCAGTAAGCTCTGTACAAATTTTAAAATGAATCATTTCAGGGCGGGAAGCATAGCTCAACTATAGAGTGCTGGCATGACTGTGCCCTGCCAGATGTTGTTTTGTGGCCATTCTACCTCACCTTCCAGCTTTTTTCCCTTTTGAGGTTGCCTCTGTGTGTGGCCAGACCTGGCCTAGAACTCCTTATGTAAGCCAGGCTGGCCTCGAACTCATGACCCTCCTACCTCAGCCTGCTAAGCACTGAGGCCACAGGAGAACACCATTGCACTCACTTTCAGAGCTCTCAAATGCACTGGTTTTGCTTTCTCTCTCTCTCTCTCTCTCTCTCTTCTTTAATTTTAGTTTTATTATTGTGTATGAATGTCTTGCCTGCAATGCATGTCTGTGACCAGAAGAGGGTGCTGGATCCCAGGAACTGGAGATCCAGACCGTCATGAGTCTACACGTGGGTGCTGAGAATTGAACTCAGGTCCTCTGGAGGACCAGCCAGTGCTCTTAACTGTTGAGTGTCTCTCCGGGCCCTCTCTTTTCTTCACCAATTTTTTTCATAAGTTTCTGAAGTTCTTATTAGCTTTTTACCAAAAAACCAGGGCTATATTATTGTCCCCATTGAGCTATATTTGATTGCTATTTCACTGATTTTTCCTTTCATCATCCTCTTCTTCTTTATTTGGTCATGTGATATTGTTAGCTTTATCCGTTGTATTGTTTGGTGCCCACCTTATCATGGCTCAGGCCTTTTCTTTCCTAAAACTCCCTTTAAAGCTGTAAATGACAAAAAAAAAAAAAAAAAAAAAAAAAAAAAAAGGCAATAAACTTTCTGCTAACTCTTATTTGAGCTGCCCACCCCTGATGCCAAATGTTTTTATTGTCACCTAGGTCACTGTATTCTCTAAACTTCTGATTTATGTTATAACTCAAGCCCATTTCCAGATGAGCGACAAGTTCTGCTTGTATTTTTGCTCTTGATTTGCAGTCTGACTGGACGGATTCTAAAAGAAGATGTTTTGAGACAAGCTCTGTGTGTGCTGGGAACCGTACCCCGAGCCACAAAGCACTGACTTTCCCACTGAGCTCTACCCCTAAGTCCTAAGATCCAGTTTCCAACTGATTCTTGTAGTCGTTGCCTATGTCTTTAAGAACGCGCACCTTTTCCCGTTGGGAGGTGCACTGCCCTGCTTATGTCTACTAATCATACTGGGTCATTTCTGATACTTTCCTCAAAGCAACACTTTTCCGGTCATGGATTTGCGTCACATTCCAGTTCCCACCTCATCATCGCACAGAAAATCAAGACCTCTATGATTCCGAGCCCCCCTTTCAGGGCTCACATCGGGGTGTTTGAGCTTCAAGTCCTAGTGCGAGAGCTACTTCATAGCCGGTTTAAACTTGTGTGTTGTTTTAATCTGTCTCTTCCTCAGCCTTTGTCGTCTGGGCTTGCTGAGCATTCAGAGGTGTATAAAAACACAGACATGAGTACAGCACAGACACTGTACTCAGCTAAGACATCTCATTGGATCTTCCACAACCCCCTTCAGCTAGAAATTACTGGCCCTACTCCATAGGCAGAGAGAAGCAGGTGAGGCTGTCAAAGAGACTGGCCCAAGCTCACACAGCCCAGGAGGGACACACGCACAGCAGACACACATCAGCAAATTTATAGCGGCAGCTGTCGGCCATCAAGGCTGGGTCAGACCATACTTCAAAGGTCCAGTCTACATAAAGGAGACAAAAGCCACGGTCCTGTCTAGGTCTCTTTAGAGACAGATGTGTCCCTACTTTCACTCCAGTGCCCCCTTCCCCCACCCCCCACCTATTCCGTACTGACAGGGCCAGTGATGCACTGCTGGGTGTTGTCTGAGCATAATTCTAGAGGTAATGGGAAAGATTTAGACACTAGTTACCTGCACAGAAGAAACCATTCGCTCCACAGATCACAATGGCTCTAATCGTGTGGTCTGACCCAGCTTTCTGGAGCCCATCTCTTATTCCCTGGATTACAGCTGGGCTAAAAGAAAAAAAAAATCCAGAAAGCAAATTAATCAAAATTAAACTTCTGCCATCTTATGGATTTTCCTTTACTAGTGAACAATCAAACAGCTACGATGGATAAATAAAAAATACACATTCTTACCACGGAACTTTTCGCTACTTGCTCAAGAGATAAGATGTCTACTGTCAATTAAGCACTGAGCTGATTAAACAAATCCACTTTAAAATCAATATTATTTTACTGCACTGTGTTCTAACTTTGATCATGAAAATCAGTAGTAATCGTCTTAAAAGATATTACACACGACATCGCAAGTATAGAGTTACCTGATAGGTATAGACAACTGCCTTGTAAAGTGTACAAGGTGGATGCTGTGATAAAGGTACAACAATGGCGGTGCAGAAGTTTGGAAGGGACAAAGTTTCCTTCAACTTCTCGTACTTGTGAAATAGACAAAGGTAAAGGAGAGACTGTCTACGACATGAGGCACGACTGGTAGGCATTTCAAACATCCATTCCTCCTCACCTTCTTCTAACTATTTACACCACCTGCTTCTTAGCAGGATTCATGGTGGCCCAAAAGAAAGACTACATTTCCCAGCATGCTTTGCAGCACACTCCACCCAAGGCACTAAGTTCTGTATCTGATACATGCACCATTCCTGGAAAACAATGGGCATGGTTTCCTATTTTTCTTTCCTTCCTACTCCTGGCAAGAATGCAGATGAGGGGCTGGATAGATGGCTCAGCAGTTAAGAGCACTGCCAGCTCTTCAGAGGTCTGGAGTTCAATTCCCAGCAACCACATGGTGACTCACAACCATCTATACTGAGATCTGATGCCTTCTTCTGGCATGCTGGTGGCGGATGAGAAGGCTAGACAGAAGTATCCTTCTTGTACCTAGAGGTGGGAGGTACGTACTGAGCATGGCAGGACATCCTTGGGACTGGGAAGCGACTACACCCTGGACACAGCTGTGAGAGAAGTTGCTAGGCTTTGTTTAATTCACTGTCATTGCGAGGAAAAGGCGAGAGCAAAGAAGTCTCAGACAAGTACCACCGCAGTAGGCGCTCTGCCCAGGTCCACTATATGAGGGAGGCAGCCACAGAGAACCCAGCTAAGCCCATGGGAGCGTAACTATCCCAGAGGAACAGGAAGGCCAGCCAAGGGACCCTCCTCCAGACCTGTCTCCATCCAAGAAACAGGGAACGCTCCATGGCCCCATTCAAGAGAGTTTGTCACAAGGGAAGGGAGAATTTGCCGAGGGGATGAGGATGGCGAACCTAGGAAAATCGCGGGGTGACAGCTGCAAGGAAGACAGCAGTGACCTCTAACCAGATCTGCTTGGCACCCTCTGTATTCTGGGTAGAAATCATCATTCTTATGTGAAATTTTCAAGCCAAATGGAAAAACCAAACTGTTACGAAAGATAAGCTAAGACCAACAAGACAGCGGCCCATGGGACACTGCAGGTGTTTGCCCTAATGCCTGATAATTACCTTTCACCCAGTTACTCTTTACCTAGATACAATCAAGCAAAACCCTCGGCTCCTGACTTATTAATAGGAAATGGGGTCTGGTGTGGTAGCGCACGCCTTTAATCCTAGCCCTTGGGAGAGAGAGGCAAGTAGATTGTTGTGAGTTCGAGGCCATCCTGGTCCACAAAGCAAGTCCGGGACAGCCAACCCTGTCTCAAAAAACCAAAAAAAAAAAAAAAAAAAAAAAAAAAACCAAAAAAAAAAAAAAAGGAAATAGGATAAACAGAGTCCTTGAGCCCTTATGTAATACTGAGAAGTCCAAAAGGCCAAGTAGCTGTCCTTCAGTAGGTAGATAGAACTGCTTCTGAGATGCCATGCCCCGCCCCCCCCCATAACAAACTCCTCACAACGGTCAGCTCTGGCAGATGAAACACTGCAGTACTCATGTGCCCCATACAAATCGCCATTCCCTAACTACAAACTATAAAACACACACGTGCGGCCCAGCTCACAGCGCACTGCTTAGGGAGCGATGGCAAGAGAAATGAAAGGTAGCATCCTCACTGGGAACAACTGCTGGGGACAGAACACTGTTTTCTCTCTATGGTCAATGGCGGCTATGGAACCAATGGCGGCTATGGAACCCATGGCGGCGGCGGCCAACTGCTTCTTTCCGGATTTCCTTCCTGGGAGCCACTGAGGAGAGGCCTGCGGTTCACGTGACAACCATCCCCTCCCTCTTTTATTCATATTCCTGTTCATTTCGAAAACTCAAAACAACCAAACAAACAACCACAACAACAAAAAACCAGGGAAATCAGAAAAGTAGCTACAGACAGCAGAGCTTGGCCAGGGCTGGATGAGGGTCACGGCCGTGCCTCCCAGGCAGGAGAACGGACTCGAGAGGACATGTGACTTATGTGACCTGTGTGACCTGTGGCCTGTGTCACTGCAACAAGCTCCTCCTTCCTTTGAAACTATTATGACAACAAAACAAAACAAAACAAAAAAAAAAGCAGAAAACATCTAAGGTTTATTAAGTTAAATTTGTGCAACTTTCAAAAAAAAATTATAAGAAAATAAAACACGCCAAACATAGGAGGTTTAAGGTTTGGTTTCAAGAAAGATTGTTTTCAGCTGTGTGCATATGTGTTTGTAGTTGCTGAAAAACACACTGTCCCTTCTTACATGAGGGTAGCGGTTTTAGAGACGTGAAAGGCCTTGTTCTGGGCAAGGTGTAGGGTACCCTCCTTCCACAGAGCCCTAGACTTTGACTGGAGTAGAAAGAAACTTAGGTAAGACAGTTAAGGATTTATAATATTTTGAGGAGAGAGAAAAAGAATTATTCAAAGAATAGCTCAGTAGGCCACCGTGGTGGCTCTCACCACGAATCTCAGCACTTGGGAAGCAAAAGCCAGTGGATCTGCCCAAGGCCAGTCAGGGCTGCATGCTAGACCTTGTCCTAACAGCAACAACAAGACCCAGTAAGCTGGAAAGATGATGTCCCACAAAAATTAAAAATAAGATAGATCAAAAGTAAAGCGCAAAACAAAGGCAATCCTGGGAAGATATTCACTTGGCGAACATGCTGAACTGTGGTAAATCCGTGAGGAACACAAAGTCCTTAGGGAGTAAGGGACCCGGCAATTTTACATGGCAGCTGTCTTTTACCTACTTACTTTCTATTCTTTAACCTTTTAATTTTGACTGGTTAGTTAGAAAATAGATTATGAGCCATTACATTTTAAGGGACGCGCCACTGCTGGGCGCACCCACTCCAGGTTATGAAAATCTCCACTTGTGGAGCTCTGTTATAGAAAGGAATGCATCAGCCATCCTAGGCTTCTCAGATCGCCCAGGGCGTTCCCTGGGAGACATGGCTACACATGACTGGATGGAAAACCTCTGAGTTTATCAGAGCCTCAGGCTCCCTGGGTACAGCTATGTTTTTATCTGTGTAGGTGGGCTTACCGGCATATGGGAGACAAAGGGATATGGAAGGCCACAGAATTTTCCTTCTAGGTAAAGAACGGCAGCCCCAGTGGTGGCTCACATCTGTAATCCCAGCCGTTGGATGCTTGAATGAGGAGGAGGAGGAGGAGGAGTGTCACAAGTTCAAGGGCAGCCTGCCTTGTAGAATGAAGTCTTATTTCAAAAATTCAAAGCAAACGTCACAACAAACCGTCAGAGAGCGAAGATGGGCCTCAACCAGAGTCACCAAACCCAGTGCCATGAAACGTGACTGGCCTTTCCCAGTCCAACCACGCCTCCCTTTTCATGGATGTTTCTGGTAACGCTGAAGAGCTCAAAAACTAGAAATGAAGGTGAAGGATGAGCTGTTTTAAGGAGAATGTTGCCACTAGGAGCCTGGACTACCACAGTCTGAAGGGACCAGTCATGGCTGAGGGCTGGGGGCAGGCTATCGGAAAGATGGTGTTTCCTGCGTGCTGAGCAAGTGCTTCAGCTTTGGTCACGTCAGCTGTTTCCCCTGTGAACAGTTTTGTTTTCATTAAAATTTCATCAAATCAAGTTTGAGGCTTAGGAGCATAAAGAAAGCCAAACAGTCCTAACTAACCTCCAAAGTCGGCTTTGCTTCACAAAACTGTGGTTTCAGTAGTACATGTGTGTGTGTTGTGTGTTCAGCTCAAAATTAAAACAGGAAATTTTTAACTAAGTGAATTACAGGGGTGAATGTGTGTGTTTATGTGTGTGTGTGTGTCTATGTCTATGTGTGTGTCTGTGTGTGTCTTTGTGTATATCTGTGTGTGTGTGCATTTGTGTGTGTCTCTGTGTGTATGTGTGTGTCTCTGTGAGTGTGCCTCCCTGTGTGTGCCTGTGTGTCTGTGTGTCTCTCTATGTGTCTGTATGTGTCTCTGTGTGTCTGTGTGTGTATCTCCATGTGTGTGTCTTTGTGTCTGTGTGTGTATGTATCTGTGTGTGTGAGTATTCTGCATGTGTGTCTATATATGCCTCTGTGTGTCTGTGTGTGTGTGTGTCTGTGTGTGTATCTCTGCATGTGTGTTTGTGTATTTCTCTGCATGTGTGTCTATATGTGTGTTTCTCTGCATGTGTATCTATATGTGTCTCTGTGTCTGTGTGTGTGTCTCTGTGTCTGTGTGTGTGTCTGTATGTGTCTTTCTCTGTGTCTGTGCACATGGGTGAGCCATGCCACTGTACCCAGGGCCAGGCCTGGGAACCAAGTCAACACCCACCTGAACTGAAGCGAATGTGTCTGGCTAACCTCAGTGAAGGATTTAAACTATTTCTCTAGGCAGATCCTGATCTTACTCTCCAGTAAGCATGTTTGTGGTAGTTACCTTTCCCCTAGTTACTTTTCACCCTTGAACTTGGAGGAAAGAAAAAGAAAACCCCTGGCTTTTGACTGGTTAATTAGCAATCGAATCATGGCAGGCCTTGAGAACTGTTACATAATATTTACCAGCCCACAAAGCATATGCATTTCCCTCTGCATCTATGGGAACTAAGAGCCCAGTGACCCTCTCCCACAAGGCACCTAAGTCTTCATATAATAAAAACCCTCGTGGAAATGTGCTAGTATTCCTGCGTACACACATCACATCTGGGCTACTTATAGTAGCCCATAACCTGGAAACACTATAATACTTGTTAGGCTGCACTACTCACAAAACAATGACAAGGGGAAAACAATCTGTGTGTTCATTAGGGATCCTTCCATGGTGGGTGTGACTAGTTCCTCACCCTGGTTGGCTGGATGCCAGGGGTGGAACCCAGACAGCTGGCTACTTTTCCTTCTGGGTAAAGTATGGCCCCAACTGAGCCAAAACAACCACAGCGGTGCACTGCGGGGAGGCATTGGATCTTTGCACTTTACCCAGGCTCTTCTCTTTTATTTATGTTCTTGGTAATTTGGGGGAAAGTTCACAGATAGGGAAAACTAGAAAAGGAAAATAGCTTTGTTTGGTTTCCTCTAGGTTAAGGGGAGAAAAGTAAGTAGGGCAGAGGCAACTGTCAGACACAGGGTCAAGGGTCGCCTGTGTTCCCTGAGGAATGTTCCAGCTTTAAAGATTCTAGTGGCTCAGGAGGGACCCCAGCAGCTGGCACAAGCGTGTCCTCCACACCACAGCCCAGGAGGAGAGGGTGGAGAGAGGAGATATTTCCTGAGTGCCGCTGCATGCTCAGTTTCCTCAACCAGCCTGCCCTGTGTGCACGGCGGTTACCTTTCCCCCAGTTACTTTTCATGCTATAACCTAGAAAGAATCAAACAGAATTTCTGGCTTTCGACTGGCCATGAAATAGATTAAAAAGCACTACATAGTATTTACGAGTCCAAAATTTACATGTAGTTGCTCCTCAGATTATATGTGAAATTGGTTCAAAGGCTTTCCAACTCTCCCAGAATTCCAAATTCCTCATATGTTCAAATCCCTAATGCAAAAGTCTTGTTCCACATATAAATTATATTCATTTCTAGACTGTTTCTAATACCCCAGAAAGTGGAAATGCTTGCTAATAGTTTTTATATAAGAAAAATAAAGTGTGTGTGTGTGTGTGTGTGTGTGTGTGTGTGTGTGTGCGCGCAATAGAGACCTAAACATCCTGGATAAAATAACGTTTTCTTTCTTTCTTTCTTTCTTTCTTTATTTCAAATTGTTTTTTTGAGACAGGGTTTCTCTATGTAGCTCTGGCTGTCCTGGAACTTTCTTTGTAGACCAGGCTGGCCTCGAACTCACAGAGATGCACCTGCCTCTGCCTCCCCGAGTGCTGGGATTGAAGGAGTGCGCCACGATGCCCGGCTAAAAGCCACACTTTCTATCCATGGCTGGCTGGTGTGAACACGGGGCTATAAAGGGCTGGCTGGTGTGAACATGGGGCTATAAAGGCTGGCTGGTGTGAACACGGGGCTATAAAGGGCTGGCTGGTGTGAACACGGGGCTATAAAGGGCTGGCTGGTGTGAACACGGGGCTATAAAGGGCTGGCTGGTGTGAACACGGGGCTATAAAGGGCTGGCTGGTTTTAAGCGGTGGTCTCAAATTGAGCTGGAATGACTTCAGTGGGTGCTGGGAGAAGACAGCAACTCCTCCCATCTTCTACCCACTCTTCCTCTTTTGTTTGTGTTCATGTAGAACCTCGAAAGACTTCAGAAACGAGGAAAGGAAAACCGTCAGCTTAGTGAGAGGTTCCAGCAAGGAAAAGTCCATGGAAACTAAGGGAGCGCCTCTGACCCCCACCCCACACCCCCTCCTACCCCTTACAAAGCCAGATGTGTAAGTGGAGGCTAGAGTGCGGACAACACTCATCGGCTGAGAAAACAGCTCGGTAGTTAAAGCACTTGCAACAAAAGCAGCAAGCAGGATGACTGGGGACCAGAACCTGTGTAAATGCTGGGTGGGTGTGGCGAAGAGGCGGGATCCTAGGAGCAGGGCAGCTAACTAGACCTGCCCTATGGGTGAGCTCTGCCTCGATGAGCAAGGTGGAGAGGCCACAAGGCAGACCCTCAGGCTCAACCACCAGCTCAACATTCACACGTGGGCACAAAGGCGTGAGCACACACACACACACATGTACATTTGAACACGCATTCATGTACATCACACCTATGTAAACATGACAAACAAACAAAGAAAACAAGACAACATTTTGTAAGTGTTGGCCTTAACCCTTTAGTTTCTTTGAGCATGGCAGAATTTTCCTACTGGATTTTTTTTTTTTCCTTTTCTGTCATCACTTAAACCAAAGCTTATCAAATCAAATTGGTGGCCTACACCTAGTTTCTCCTCCCCTCCCCAAACAGAGAAAAAGAAGTAAAAGTAGACTATTCCAAAATCTGTAACAATAGCTTTGTTTCAGGAAATTCTGTTTTCAGTTCTACATTGTGCATGCATATATGAATCTTCAAATTTTATGTACTTAAAGTTTTTTTTTAAACTATGTAGATTATAGTAGGAAAAAAGAATGCTGAAACCCATTGCTTTGTGAGACAGGCTCAGCAATCAGCCATGTGCTACACTTAGGAATAAACTTGACTTTCCCGGCTGGGCATGGTGGCACATACCTTTCCCAGCACATGGGAGGTAGAGGCAGGCAGATCACCATGAGTTTGAAGCCAGCCTGGTCTACAAAGTGAGTCCAGGACAGCCAAGGCTACACAGAAAAACCCTGTCTCTAAAAACCAACAACCAAACAAACAAAAACCTTGACTTTCCCAGAATGGAGACAAACATGGCAGCCTACTACAGGAACAGGGATTTTAATTCGTTGAAAAGAAATTTAGAAAAGTTACAAAATCTCATTCAGGTAGAAAAAGATAGCCCCTTGCAGGGGCTGCGGAGGTGGCTCAGAGGTCAAGAGCATTGGCTATTCTTCCAAAGGTCCTGAGTTCAATTCCCAGCAACCACATAGTGGCTCACAACCATCTATAATGAGATCTGGTGCTCTCTTCTGGCATGTAGGCAAAACATTATATACATAAATAAATCTTTTTTTTTTAAGATAGCTTCTTGCATAAAATTAGGAAAGGAGGCCAAAAAGATTAAAAACAATTTTTTAAAATTACAGTTAAAAACAACAACAACGAAACTGTTAAAGTTGGTGAACAATTTACCTAAAATTAAAGTTCAGAGAAAAACAGATAGGAAAGTTTAGGGCCCAAGAGGACAAAAACCTCAGTCTGGCAGCGGTTGGAGGCACACACCTTTAATCCCAGCACTTGGGAGGCAGAGGCAGGATTATCTCTGAGTTCAAGGCCAGCCTGGTCTACAGATCAAGTTCCAGGACAGCCAGAACTACACAGAAAGACCCCGTCTCAAAAAACAAACAAAGAAAACAAAATCCCCACAAGGCGTAGGCAGATGCGGAGAAAGGGGCCGTCTGTAGGGGACTGACCACAGGCTACTCAGAGATATAAGGAGGCCAGCAAGTGTGGCATCCCTTACAATGCCCATTTTCATTTAACCCGTACAACTTCTTGAGAGAGATGCTTACATTTCTCCAGACTGGGGAGGGACGGAGCAAGCTAAATGCTAGAAACATACAGGATAGTACCAGAAGGACTATGGGAGTGACACTGTGGGGCCTTTTCCCCTCACCTTTGATGGACATAGCACCCCGTTGTGAACAGAAAGCTGAGTAGAATCCCTCTGTCTAGTAATCCTATCAGTATATAAACACCCTAAACACATCTCATATTGCTTTGTGAAAACACATGACGTGACCACTTCCTGGTGGTCTCTGGGTTGAGATCCCTGAGTGAAATTGACATGATTACTATTTTGCTTCCACCCAGTAAGTGGACATATTTGCATGTGCCATTCTTCACGTTAAAATGAGTACAGTATTAAGCAAGGTGTGGTAGCACACACCTTTAATCTCAATACCTGGGGGGAGGGGGCAGAGGCAGGTAGCTTTCTGCCAGTTTGGGGCTAGCCTAGTTCACACAGCTAGTTCCAGGTCAGCCAGGATTACATAGTAAGACCCTGTCTCAGAAAAAAAAAAAGGTATAATATTTATAATGAGGATAAAAATTTGGCCTTCATGGGCACCAGGCACGCATGCAGTACACAGATGTACATCTAGGTAAAATAGCCATACACATAAAATGAAAATAATAATTTTTAAAAATTTAAATAAAATCTGATGGCAGTGTGGTCTAAAATCTCTATAAAATTAGTATGTTCTTTTCTTTTCTTTTTAATGATTTTTTTTGGTCACAGCATCTGAATAGAACAAGGCTTCTTCTTGCCTCAGCCTCCTAAACGCAGAGCTTCCAGTTGTGTGCCAACCTGGCATCTGTTGGGTTTTGCTCCAGCACCTTGTGATGGGAATATTCACCAAAAGGCCCTGTTTTTACTTTATTTATTCTGTTGTTGTATAGAGATTTCCTCGGGATTAAAATGTTCTCCCCTGAAGTGGGAGAAAGGCTAAAATCCAGGAAACTAAAGATGTTTACGAGGCACTGGAAGCTAAACAAATGGACTGATGTTTAAGATGCCCAGGAAGCTCAGAAAGCTGCAAGATTCACAAGACCCATCCCCAGGATTACAGGAGCGGAAGCAACTGTGAGGAGGGGTGCTCTGCCGTTGAACTAGGCTTGCGTGAGTCCCTCGTGCTGGGGTGGGCCTTCCACGGGTTCCTTTGCTTTGGAAGCAACTATATTCTGATAACTCACCTCAATAAACTCACAACTAATCTACCGAGCTAGATTTGGATGGAACCATTTATCTGGTCCGTCACAGAAGCCCTCTCTGCAGTGAATGGTTCGCTGGTCACGTCTGTTGTGCAGGACTAGTCTCCCAGCCGAACCGTTGCAGGTTTGGCTGAGCCTGTTCCCCAAAGATCATCAAAGCTGTGCGCCTTGATGGTTGGCTTCCAAGGAAGCTTGCCAGACTATCTAACGCCCCTCTCTGCCTTAATTGCACCCTCAGGTCTCTGGGGGAGGACTAGAGGATAGAGGTAGGGAAGGATTAGGGGAGGGGACTCTTAATGACCATGGGGGAGCAGTCGTCTTTGCGAGTGGGGCTGCTTTCCCTGTGGCAGCTCCTCCTCCACTTCTGAAGGTAAGCCTGATAAACCAGGTGCTGCCCCCTCCCGCACCCCGCCCCTCGCGCCCCGCACGCAGTGAACTTGGCTGAAACTGCATCTAGGTTTGTCCTTTGGGCCGTAGGAGGTCTCCCCTAGGGAAGGGATTTTAGCAACGTCTCACCGGTGAAAGGGACACAGTAGGACTCGGCATGATTCTGTCCACCATTTCAGCAGTCAGTGTGTGGGCAACTCCTGAGACTAACACAGAATTATACTCTATTCGCCAGTGACATGGAATGAACAAGGTAAACGAACTTCATCATTTTTCAAAAAAGACGACGACAGATCTCACTTCTAAAAGTAATGTGCTAAGTTCACTGCGCAGGTGAGCATCGCAGGTGAAGTTAAACGAAACTTCAGCTTTTCAGAAAATGCTACTCAGTAGGGCCTCCTCTGACAGGGAGAGTTGACACGCATGGGGACCATACTCTGAAGCTTCTGGCTTCACAGAGAAGCTGGAGTTGCAAGCCAGCAGGAAGGTTGCAGTAAAGAGGTTCAGGCAGCTGCTGGCTGCACCAGCCTCCCCTCTGTAGGTTCCTGACCGGCCAGAACCAGACGAATCAACAGCGAACAGAAGGCAGGAGACAACTGCTTACTGGCCAGTCCTTCTTGGCCCACAAGTCCCCACCCAGGCCCGCCACACCCCTCTGTCCCTGCGGCGGTACCTGACGGCGTTGACCGGCGGGTTGCAGAGGCGGATCAGCGCCAGGGAGTGGGGCAGCCTCAGATACTCAGCCATTTTCGGTTTTTGTCAAGGTATCTGGTGCCTCTGACGCCTGTGGCAGTCCCGGGCTCCTTTTCTGAGCCGCCCGGAGAGGAGGGGCAAGCGCTGAGCCAATGGTAGCCTCCGCTACCGCCTCCTGCCCCTTGCGCCACACGCTCCCCTGGGCGGGCTGCGCTCCTGGGAGAAGGGTGGGGGGTGAGGGGGACGGAGGTGTCGGGGGCGCAGGGGGCGGTCCTCCTGGGCTAGCAGAGAGAATGGCCAAAGGCAAGCCGAGCTTCTGGGTCGCACCCCCGATGTCAAACACATGCTCACAAAGCAGCCATCTGCCAAGGTCCATGGCTTCTCACGGTTGCCAAAGTCCACCAAGTAGCCAGAAGACAGTGTGCGGGTTGACAAGTGAACACACACGTGTTAATCTCCACCGATGTGTCACAAGTTTTAATGATGTCTAGAGATTATTTCCAGGTGGGTTCTTTGCTTCTTAGAACTAAGAGAGGGTCTGGCGAGTAGAAACATGCTGAGTGCCCTGGAAGCGCCCACCCCCACCCCCCCACCCCCCGGCCCGTGACAAGCAACAGAGTCATTCCAGCAATTGGTAGCCCACATGGCAAGGACAGCCAATCACTCAAAAGCAGGCCTGCAGGCGCCAGCGATGACAACAGCCTGATGGGAGCGTGCAGCTACTTGACAGGAATCTCTATCTACTGCCTGTAAAACCACGGCCAATCTGACTCTCCTAGTGTGTGCTGTTGGCGGAAGCGTTGGGGGGTGGGGGGTGGGGGGGGGGCAGCACCGACCTCCCTTCTTAGGAGAAACATTAACTTCCGTTTTGTCTCCTTTCAGACACTGGCATCTAGGAGTAAATACTTCTGTCCCAGCATCCTAGAAACTTGAATAGGCAGAGTTCGAGGTTTAATAGCCCGGGGTGGCCTTATTACACCCCACCCCTTGCAGCAGGGGGAGATAAAGAACGTACTTTGGAGCGCCTTGGGACACTCCGTAATCTCCATCTTGTAGGAGTCGGCCACTGACCGCTGTGCCTCTGGACTTTTCTTCTAGCTGAGCCCAGGACTTCGCTGTGGTGTCTCCCACAGGGGCTCTTGGTACAATCTTCCATGTAAATAAATCCATTAAACTGCTTGGCAGCTTAGAGCTGGCTCCTCAAGGTGGGGGGGGGGGGCAGGCGGGAGGGGGCAGAGCCAGCATGAGGCAAGGGAGGTATTTAGAGGGCAAAGTTCAAAGGGCAGTTACTATCAGGTTCACCCAGTGGTGACCCTGCCTGCTCCTCAACCACAGGACCACCCACCTTCCTATCAATTAGGGTCACACACTTTGAGGCTAAGGATGCAGCTTGGTGGGCGGCGTGCTGGTTTTTCTTCTCCTTACGGTACCAAATTGTCTACATGCACGGTTCCCAAATTTGCTGAGTTCATGGGTGTGTAATATGCCAGCTAAGCAGGTTCTACCATGCTGCTGTTCGTAAGACTGCTGAGTCATTTGATGGTCTTCTGATCGTTGGTGTGACTTCCACAGCCTTCTATAAGTTTTCTCAGCTCATCACAAAGTGCTGCTGCTTCCTGGGGTACCCTTCTAAGCACTCCACAGCAGCTGCGTGTTACCTCTTTGTGCTAGTGCGTTGCTTTCCCTGTGGCGACTGCTTTGCCCTGTATCCTCAGTTCACGAAGGCATCGCAGGTTCATTACTGCTTCAAAGAAACCTTTCTAAGCTCCGGGGACCAATATAGTGCCCGGAGGGTAAACGGTAAACCCTATCGTACATACTGAATTTTGCCTGCTGGCTGATGTGGGTCTCTACCTTCTCTACCTATGAGAAGGACAGAGGTGGCTCTTCCTCTCCACCTCCAGATCTCTATCTGCTGAAAAGCTCAATCTGTTTTCTGTCAGGCAAAGAATCCCAAGATTCCTTGGGATAGCTTAAATTCAGGCTCATTGAAAGGAAAAAAAAATCTCACCATTGCTACCCTCCTGTGTTTTACAGTGAGTCCACTCACTGGTGTCTGGGCGTTGGCTTTGCTGAGCGCAGTAGAATGGTACTTGGTATGGTTGTTCAAGCCTGCAATCCCAGTACTCAGGAGGCCGAGGCAGGAGGATTGCCATGGGTTTGAGGCCACCCTGGGATATATAGGTGATGTCTCTAAACAGGCAAACAAAGGTGATGTAATGGTTTTCTCTCCGTTTTCCTCTGTATTCTTATCTATTGTCTCATCTTTCCATTCTATACCCACCATACTTTAAAAAGAAATATTTTTTTTTTAAAAACAGCAGCTTGGTTTTTAAAAATATTTATTATTTATTTATTTTTGCCTGTATGCATACCTGCAGGGCAGAAGATCTCATTATAGATAGTTGTGAGCCACTATGTCGTTGCTGGGGAATTGAACTCAGGACCTTTGGAAGAACAGCCAGTGCTCTTAACCTCTGAGCCATCTCTCCAGCCCAAGAATATTTTTTAATAGGTAAAAGGGTAAGGGCACTAGAGGTGGTCAGAGGAGCTGAGAACTATTCCAGGAATTCATTTACTTTTTTACTTGTTCAGCAAATGTTTAAGACCTATCAGCTCCCAAAGTCTTGGGACACTGAAACGTTATCATTATAGGTAATAGTTCAGTAGGTCAAAGGAGAGATGGAGTGGTGAAGGGGACAGAGAAAAACAGAGACAGACTGACTTTATCTCCTGTCACCTAGTGGGCACAGTGGTAAATTTTACTCCTTTTCCTATGACATGTAGTGTTTGTTCAGTTAAGATTTTTACAAAGACCTTGGAGCCTAGAGAGGTGAAGTGATTTATTTAAAGTCATATGGCCATTAACTTAGATTATCTTGAGGAACCAGATCACACAAGTGTGTAAGCTAGCACACCTGAGATCTCCAGGGTAGACCAGCAGCCTGGAGTCCCATGAGAGTTGGTCCTGCAGCTCCAGTCCAAAGGCAGATAGCTACCTGGAGGCAGAATTCTCATTTCCACGTGACACCTACCTCAACCTTTTCCCTCTCAAGGCCTTCAACCCCTTGGATAAGGCCCGTTTTATTCAAAACCAACTAATTGGGGCTAAGAGATGGCTCATCAGCTAAGAGCACTGGCTGCTCTTCTGGAGGGACCAGGGTTCAATTCCCAGCACCTACATGGAAGCTCCCAACTGTCTGTAACCCCAATCCCAAAGAATCTGAGGCCTTTCTCTAGCCTCCTTTTCATAGCATCAGGCTTGCACATGGTGCATGGACATACATGCAAGCAAAACACCCACACATAAAAATAAATTTGAAAAAATTTTAATGGAAATGGAAATGTTATTTCCACTTGAGAAATTTTACAGAAACACCTAAAATAACATTTGATTGAATAAATATCATCTGTGATTTAACCAAGTTGACTGAAACACCAACCAAGGACCAGGTATGAACTAGACCTAGACCCCCTACACATATGTACCCCAATGGGCAGCTTGGTCTTATGTGGGCCCCCTTATAAGGGGAGCAGGGGCTGTCTCTGACAAGGACTTCCTTGCATGCTTTTTGATCACTTCCCCCTAGTGGGGCTCCTTTGCCAGGACCCTGTGGCAGAGCATGTACTCAGCCCTGACGCAACTTGATGTGCAGGGATGAGGGGGCTCCCCTTTTCTGAGGGGGGAGAGGAGGGAGGAGGGAGAGAGGGTGGGACCAGGGGCGAGGAGGGACAGAGCTACAATTGGGATGTAAAGTGAAGACAGATATTAGTATTTAAAAAAAAAATTTTTTTTAAAGAAACACTGTTCCCAGGGCTTTAGGCATTAGAACTGGCCACTCATGCCAATATGCCAAGCAAAGCAATGTCAAGAGTGGCAGGTCAGAAAAAGAAGATTTAATCAGTGCAGCATGCTGGGAAGAACAGATATGGGTTCAGTGACTTCGAGCCTGCCTTCAGCGGCTACCAGGAACTCTGCCACTTTATACAAGAGAGATAAGAAGGAAGGGATCGGTTTCTGAACAGCTGACCAAACAGGTGACCTGGGCTGGGCCAATAGTTTGGTTGTAGAAAGTTGTAGCTTTTATCACTTGTGAGGACCATCTGGTTCCCACGAGTGTTCCTGCTCTAGGATACAACCTTGTCACAGTGGATAATTGTGCCATTGTAGACATGGAGGGTAACCTGTCCAGTAGTAGGGTTCTCTGCTCATACAGATTACTGCCAATCAGTCCTGTTGTTCCTAGAAGCTAAGGTAACTACAGAAACCAGTGAGTGGGAAGAAGAAGTTGAAGAGGCAAATGACGTGAGAGGAACCCTTTTGAAAAAGTGCAAAGGCCATGGCGCACAGTGTCTGGGTCTCCTGTAGCTGACTATGAGATCGGTGTAAATCTTAGAAGTCTAGTTTTTAGTGGTTTAATTTTTGAAGAAAACATTATCAGCTTGTATTTCTAAAAATCAAGTTATGGCTTTCTGGAAGCACAGGGAAGGGGTGCCAACGGTTGGTGATGGGACTAGATGTGCCTACCATAATGCTGACACTGACCCACCCTTCCCTTAAAAGCGCTGCCTCCCTCACTAGGTAGGAAACTTTCCTAAGTGAGTGTTCATTGTCTTCATCTTTGTATCTACAGTGCCTGTTTCTGAATAAATGAATAATAAATGGAACTAAAGAGGCTCAAATTCTAGAACTATCACTGGCTAACTTTGTGCCTTGTGGCAAAGTAAAAAGAAGAAGAAGAGGAGGAGGAGGAGGAGGAGGAGGAGGAGGAAGAAGAAGAAGAAGAAGAAGAAGAAGAAGAAGAAGAAGAAGAAGAAGAAGAAGAAGAAGAAGAATTACAAATAATCATTTGGTCTAAGCCAGGAGTGGCTGCGTGTGGGTTCTTTTCTTCGAAAGGCTGGGCTGAAAATCTGGCCACAGAGTTTTTGTTTTGTTTTGTTTTGTTTCGTTTTTCAGCCTTCTGGAGGCTAGCTGAAGAATGCTCCGACCTGCGACCCGGTCGTGAAGGAGACCTTCTGAGACTGGAGGAAGCACCAGCAGCTGCTCTCACCCGGGGTTGAGACAAGAGAAATCTGCGTCCCTTCCAGAGGGGGAAGGGGGGCTCTGGCTTGTGAAAGGCCAGACTACACTTTATTAAAATAAAGACAAAAGAGGCAAACAGCTAGATTTTAATTCACTAAGCTTAAAAGGAAAAGGGCAGAGAGCTATGGGGAAGGGATGGGGGTATGTGCCCCGCAATCTTCCAGCCCCTGGGTTTTTTAACTAAGCTTACTTGAATAGCAGGAGACACTCCCAGGACACTTCCCTGGCCTTGTCTCCAGGGCACCTTTGATAGGTTTTTCGTCAAAGAGCCAGCTTTTGACACCTTTTGTGTGGGTTAGGATCTGCAAGGAACTATCCTTTAACACATTTGGGTCTGGCAGCCTGCTGCCAGCAGAGGTTCGGCTCACCTATTTCCGAGCTCGAAGCTTCCCGAGACAGAGCAAGACAGAGCGTCCCTCCTCCTGCCTGCAGACAAAGGCCCACAGCTGCACGTGCCTGTAACACCTGTCAACACTAGGGGCTTCAGGTAGGAGGCCAGACAGAGCTACACAGGGAGCCCTTGTCTCAGAAAACAACACAAGTTATTGTTCTAATAGAATATAGCGCTGGAAACACGTCATCTAGTCTAACTATATTCTTCTACAGGTCTGCGGGGGGAGTTCTGGGTTATTTGGAACATTAATCCATCAACCGCATTTCCACACTACTACTAGCTAGCTTTGTCATCTTTCTAAAGTACACGTTGAGACGTTTCTTTGAACTAGAAGAGTAAATGAAACCGTAAACACACACACACACACACACACACACACACACACACACACACACACACACACACGACCCCCGCACTTAGCACGGTAACTCAGCAGCAAATGCTCTCAATTATACTTCAAGTTGGTTCCTATATACGATATATCAGGTTCCAAAAAGGGAAGGTAGCCAGTCATCAGCTAACCAATGAACAAAAGTAGTTTTAGTCTGTCACTCACATATGCGGAACAAGAGACTATATCATTTCATGGGGCGGGGGTGGGGGGGTGCGGGGGGTAGAGGAGTAACTTAATGTTCATTGCAGAATGCTGGAACTTTCTATGCATTATCTCCAGTAGCACAACAGCCCAAGGTTGTGCATACTAGTGTTTTTCACAGTTGGGTCAGGCTCACAGAGGTAAAGTAACAACCTCAGAAGCGAACCTGCAGCATCACAGCCAGAAAAGTGCAATATCAGAGGCAGACACCCGGACCCGTCTGCTAATTACCGAGAACCTGAAGAGCCCGGGATCCCTGGAGGTGGCGGTGCCGGAAGTGACGTCACACGCGGAAGTTGTGGAGGCGGGAGAGGCGCCTGCGCGCTGGGGCAGGAGTCCCGAGCTGTCAGAGGGACACAGTGAGAGGAAGGATAGCCGGCGTGCGGACTCCGCTTCGGGCCGAGAACCTGGAAGAAGTAAGTCTTCTAGGAACCTGGCGGCGCCAGCGTGTGCTGGCGACGTGGCTTCTGGGCCAGCGGCGGCGCGCTCAAGTCGCTGCCCGTTCCTCAGCCGGTGATGGAGTAGGGGACAACGACCCGGTCTTCTGTAGGTCGGTGCCTTGCGAGTGGTAGATGCCAGTAGGAAAGGGTTTGTACCCGAGTGCAGCCGCCAAGAGCATCCCAGGTGCCAGCATCCCGCCTCTGAATGCACACGCAACTCCAGGTTACTTTGCTTGCCCCCTCCCTGCCCTATGATAAGGTTGCAGAAGAAAATCCGGACGCGTTTGTTTTAAAGTTAGTGAAATTTACAAATAGGTCCTAATCTCTTGGTGGAGAGGATTAAGGCTTCCTGTGGCTACCTTTACTTTTCTGGGGAGATTCTGGGGAGAACGGGGTGAGGAGGCGATACGAGGGAGGTCTTCGAATAATAAACCGGCGTTGTCAGATGGTGGTATAAATGCCTTTTCAGCAGTATAAGCTTTCTTTTCCTTAAAGATTTCTTACGTTAGCATACAACATTTGAAAGATTCATGAGATTTGCAACGAATATCAAAACAGTGATTTATAAATACACAGTTAGGCTTCACCTGATGCGAAGGAACGATTGTACAACCCCTGCCCAAAGCAAAAACCTTGAAGATTAGAGTGTTTCCCTTGTTTAAAGCGCCATTAAATGTAATGAAAAAAAAAATGAGAATGCATTCTGCAAAAGCAAGTACTGTAACCACC
Organism: Acomys minous; assembly: GCF_964271855.1. Taxonomy (NCBI): domain Eukaryota; kingdom Metazoa; phylum Chordata; class Mammalia; order Rodentia; family Muridae; genus Acomys; species Acomys minous. The sequence goes on along the minus strand of NC_140492.1, from coordinate 69,592,436 downwards.
TTGTTTGAGCTCTCAGATGAAATACAGTCCACACGACACATAGTGCTGTGTAATGGGATCTCGGCAAGAGCTGCCACCTACATGCAGCCCCAGTGAGGTGGCTGTGCATGGGCTATCAAGATCTTGAAAGGTCCCCAAAATGTGCCATTAGATTGGATAGAAGGGAATTAGGAGACCATGAATTTATGTTGCTGGTTGTGTTTTGCCTAAGACACTAGTAAGCATCTATAGATTTTAAACCTGAGCTTTTCTTCAAATCAGTTGAAAACTCCAAAAGTAAACATGTAAATACCCCCTTTTGCAGTCAAGTTTGTGTTTGTTAACATTTATATCTTTTCGCAATTCCTGGATGCTACTGGTATCCCACTCAACCCCACTGTATATCCTTTTACTGTGCCGCCATCTTAGAATATATTTAAATATGATAAAAATTTAAATTTTGAGATCTTCTAGCTCAGTATGATTGTTTCTGTATAGTCTTGGCCACTTCAACCATGTCCGGGGTCGTGTCCACCAAATCACATATCTAAGTGTCCGGATGGTGTAGCTGCTATTCATAATGTAATTGCGTCCCAGTGGGAACCTAGGCATGTGTATTGACATTTGTGTGGTTTCCAGCTTTGCAGAACCCTGTGCTACCTATGGACTCTGAAATGGGCTTCATGTAAAGAAACCCCTGATGCATTAACGGACAAAACATGAGTCAATTTGTGCTGTGGCATTCAAATCCTAGCCTTTTGGAAGAGGTAAGTTGTTGATTCTGTCTCATATTAGGTAGTGTATTAGAGGAGCAAGCCCTGACTGAGTCCAAAAAGAATTTTTTTTTCAAGAAGGTAGAAGCAACTCAGACTTAAATCTTTGTTTTTATTTAAAATCAGGTTCTTCCAAGGCAAGGCGTGCTTTGTTTGTGTGATGACATGTGACTGTTTCCCTGCCGAGGAGGTCAGTAATGAAAGAGAAGAAGCCAGGCGCACTGTGGAAAGGTTACTTGCCCACCGTCCTTTTTGGGAGAGCCTCCTCCCATGCTTCTCAGCCTGGTAGAAATAGCCAGAGGTTACTATGTTAAAATAAAGGCTCAAATACTCATCTAAACCATGTGGCATCCAAGCTTGTCTGCAAAGTAGTGCGTGTCTCAAATCTATTGAGCAACTCTATTTTGTGCCTTCAGTTTATGCAAGGCACAAGTACCAATTGTTTCCCCCTTATCTTGCCTTATTTATATAATATCTTTTCCTTTTTCTCCCCTTCCCATTTCTTAAAAAAACTCTCTTTTATCTTTCTGTTGCACCCTCCTTCATTTCTTTTCTTTCTTTCTTTCTTTCTTTCTTTTCTTTTTTTTTCTTTTTTTCTTTTTCTTTTTTTTTTTTGTCCCATTTTCATTTTCCTAATGCATTAGTCTGCTTTCAACTCTGTGAGAATGTTTGGCATCTTTTAGTCACCAGGCATTTAATTTAAAGGCATCTTCTTGTTTCCTTTGTGGATATACTGGTTTCTTGCTTACACTTACTTGCTTCTCTTATAACAGGTGCTTCTCGTAATGATTCATCTCGCACACATAATTGTGCCTGCACACAGATGTGCGCATATAATGATACAATATTGTATGGAATAAACAGTAATGATAACTAGAAGTAGACACGCTGTAATGTGGGTTTGGCTAAGTGGGTATCTTCCTACATGTTACGCTCTGTAGCTGATGTAAATAGTAAAGTGCAGCCAGAGACACATGTGTGGAACAGTCTCCCAAGGTCCACTAGAGAGCTGTGTGTGCAGCGTGTTTTCATCTAGTGTTTTAAGCAGCGTATGTCTGCGCTTGCATACCTGCACGCGCACACAAACATACATATGTACGAGGTTTCTTCAAACCGAAGCAAAGAACATAGACTTGCTGTATAAAGGAGGAAGAAAAGTTAGGTGTTTTCTTCATACTTTCTGCTAGCTTCACTGTTTTATTTTTGAAGTGGCCATGTATTTTCAGAATACTATGAAACAAACAGCAAAGTGGTGGCCAGTCTGCCAAACACAGGAGCCCCTCACTACCCCCACCTCGTGGTTAGGACGAGGGTCAGACAGTGCTCTATTCCTTTTTCAGAGCTTCCGGGAGGGTCTGCTGACATTATGTAGGTTTTAAACTTCCCCATTAGGTTGTTGCTATTAATATGAACTCATGCCAGTGAATCTAGTTCTATGAACAGTGTGAGGTATGCCTCTGACTTGACCAAGTGAAATGGCTGCTCTTACCTCCGCTTGTGGGGTACTTTCTGTTCTTCTGAGCGGCTCAGGGTCACTAACTGGGATGGGGTGTGCTCCAGTTAGGGTCTCTGCGCTGTCGTGGTCCTAACGCTCAAACCCATGGCCCTGCACTGTTCTAGGCCAGTATTCTACCCTGCCCTAGGATGCTGTACTTTAAGCAATTCTCACAGCTACTGTACCACATGTGTGCCTGGTGCCGTGGAGGTCGGAAAATGTGTCGGACCTCCTGGGACTGTAGTGTTGCAGACATTGTGAGTCGCCGTTTGGGTGTTGGGAATTGAACCTGGGTCCTCTGGAAGAGCAGCCAGTGTTCCTAACAGCTGAGCCAGTTTCCCAGCTTCTCCATGGTCTCTGTGGCGATTATAACTCTTTTAAGACATTTTGGAGAATGACTTGTTCTCTCTCAGCAAAATCAGGAAGGCAGAAAAGCATTTGTATTCTCTAGTACTTGGCATTGGCTAATTACCTTGGAGTCAGCAAAAAATGTCTGGTGGCTTTTATTTCTCCAGATTCTTTGTCTTTTCAAACTTTTATTGTGGGGCATTTAGAATAACAGCACTATGCGCCTTACAATACTACTGTCAGAGTTTTCCAAGTATGTGAAAATACAATCTTTATTAATGACACTTAGTTTGAGAATAATCTATGCATGCTGCATACATCTGTGACACCATTGTTGTGTGTCTTGTTAACATGAAGTCACTGCAGCTAGGGTCTGGGTCATGGTTAATGGAATAGAACAGGTTTTAATCTGTCAGATATTTCAGTTTTTTGCTTATGTGTGGTGCTGGGGATTGAACTTGGGAATCTTAGAAGCTCCGTGTGTGCTTATATTATTGAGCCCCACACCCAGCTTTGACTGGGATTTTATTTATTTAAAATGAAGTCAAGCTACCCACCGTTTCCCCACCTCCTGAAGAGCTACAGTCCTAGTTGTCTGATTTTGATTTGCCCTCTCTTAAGATTTATCTATTTTGATGTGTATAGGTGTTTTTAATTTTTCCTGCATGTATGTTATGTCTGTACCATGCGCATGAATTGCCCGAAAAGGCCAGAAGAGGGCGGCAGATCCTTTGGGACTGGAATTAGAGATGGTTGTGAGCCACCTTGTGGGTGGAGCTCTCAGAATTGAACCCAGGTCCTCTGAGAGAGTAGCCTGTGCGCTTAAGGCCTGTGTTCTTACTGGTATTTATATTTATACTGTTTTATACATCTTTCCAGCCCCAGGCCTGTATTTTATGCTGCTATTAGCGTACTACTTTGTATTTTGCATACAATTGTCTCTTTTAAGTGACACTTTTTCCCCTTAAGGTCTTTGAGATTAATCACTATTGTCTTGACCTTGCATTCTTTTCTTGTTGTCGATAAATTTAAAAAAGCAACCTAAAAAAAAAAAGCAACCTAAAGGAAAAAGGGCTTATTTTAGCTCTTAGCTAACAGGTCCTGGTTATGGTCTGTCAAGGTGAGGAGCTTCAGGAGCTTGGAGCAGCTGGTGACACTCCACACACAGTGGGAATAGAGCAAAGGATACATGCATCACGTGCTGAGCTTGCTTTCTCCACTCCTTGCATCCCCTGCTTAGGGGATGGTGCCTCCTGTAGTGGGTGGGTCTTCCCACCTCAGTTAATACAATCTAGGGCATTCCCCGCTGACGTGCCCAAAGGCCTGTCTCCAACATGATTTTTTTTTTAAACTTGTGTAAAGTAACAACACTGTTTCTCAAAGTCACAAAGGGATGGTCACAGGCAGGGTGTCTGGAGTGGTAGTCGTGTTTTGCTAAAGGAGGAAAGAAAAAAAAAGACTACTATTAAATTTAGATTGCTTCCCTGAGTCAAGATGCTAAATGCTGAAGGTGATACAGAAATAAAGGAGATGAGCATGGACATAAACAGTTCCTGAAGAGAACTAGTTTATCTATTCAGTGTCTGCCTGTCTGCCTGCCCTCTCTCTTTGTCTGTCTGTCTCTCTATCCTTCTCTCTCTCTCTCTCTCTTTCTTTCTTTCTCTGTCTCTCTGTCTCTGTCTGTCTCTGTCTCTGTCTGTCTGTCTCTCTCTCTCTCTCTCTCTCTCTCTCTTTCTTTCTCTGTCTCTCTCTCTCTCTGTCTCTCTCTCTCTCTCTGTCTGTCTGTCTGTCTGTCTCTCTCTCTCTCTCTCTCTCTCTCTCTCTTCCCCCCCCCCCCAAGCCAGAATTCCAGATAGGAAGTTATTAAGAGTCAGCCATTTTAAGGCCTCAAACTGAGGCCTGTCCTGGGCTAATTCATGATTTTGAGAGTATCTTAAATGATTTTTTTCTTTTTCTTTTTTCTTTATGTTTTAGAAGTTTTAGGATTACTCTAAAGGTTCAAATGACAGGAAGGCAGCAAATCCTGAGAATAGAAACGTTAAGCTTTAACAAGTCACTGGCTGGGCCGGCGGATGGCGCAGTGAGTAAACAGTTAATGGTTGAGGTCTTTCAAGATTCTCTTCGTGATATTGGAAAAAAAAGCTCAACTTATTGTTTTCCCATTTTAATTAAAGTAGACCCTTATATAAGCTTATGCCTTTCCTGCCATTTCTGTTGTGTATAATTAAGTAGACCTTGCTAACCCAGAAAGTATGAATACACAAAACTAATTAATAGACACACATTAGGGTATATGAGAGCGTTTTTATTTTGTTTTTATTGTTTTGCTTATGTAAAGGAGTACCCCGATCAGGTAGCTTAGGGGGCCTGGGACTATCTTGGGTTTTCATTTGTCTGTGTTTTTCCCTATAAAAGAAAAGATCCTGGAAGAGCTGAGGGAACATGTGAAGTACATTTGCTCTCTGCCCACTTTGAATCCAGAATTAATTCTGAATGAAAGGAGACATAGGAGCAGTGCGAGGTGAGATGGACTGTGCCTGAGAAGTAGCAAGCTCCAGGGCTTAGGGTAGCGGAAGTGAGCCTGAGCATCAGGAACGTGGCAGAGGGCTTGTGCTGTCGGGAGAGGGTAGACTAGATTATTGTGAAGGCCCCTTTCAAATCCTAAAAGGTTTTACTATAGCATAGAAAACTGATTTATTATAGAGGCATTCTGTTCCTAAGTTTAATTAGCAATGCCTAATTGTGTGTGTGCATGTATGTGCATTCATGTATGTGTGCATGCCTGCACGTGTGCGTGTGTGTGCGTGTGTGTGTGTGTGTGTGTGTGCGCATACGCGCGCGCGAGCGTGCGCATCAGAGGTTGATATCAGGATGTGTTCCTCAATCACTTCTCACCTTATTTTTTCAGACAGGATCTCCCACTGAACCTGGAGCTCACAGTTTGGACTGGGCTGGCCAGTAAGCCTCCAGGATCCTCTTGTTTGCACTCTTGGTACTAACTAGGGTTACAGATGTGGTGTCACGTGGGGCTTTTACATGAGTTCAAGTCTTGATGCTTGCACTGCAAACACTTTACCAACTAAACTGTGTCCCCAGACTCAGCAGGTTTTTAAAAAAGATATATTTATGTATATGAGTACTTGTCTGCATGTACATCTGCACACCAGAAGACAGCACCAGACAGTTGTGAGCTGCCATGTGGGTGCTGGGAATTGAACTCAGGACCTTTAGAAGAGCAGTGAGTACTCTTAGCTACTGAGCCATCTCTCCAGCCTCTGACTCAACAGGTTTTTTTTTTTCCTTTTTTTTTTTTTCTATTTTTGAGACAGGATTTCTCTGTGTAGCCTTGGCTATCCTGGGCTCCCTTTGTAGACTAGGCTGGCCTTGAACTCACAGCAATCCACCTGCCTCTGCCTCCCGAGTACTGGGATTAAAGTCATGCACCACCACCACCTGGTGACTCAACAATTTTTTAAAGCTTGAAGTTTTCTTGGGAACAAAGCAAGCAGACAAATAAGAGCTTAAAAAAAATTTTTTTTAAAAGACAATTACAATGTAATCAAAAAGTCATTGAAATTAAAAATCCTTTTCAGAGAATGGAGAGGTGGCTCAGTTAAACAGTGCTTGCTGATCGGTTATAAGGACCAAAGTCTGGATCCCAGCACCCATGTAACAAGCCCTGCGCTCATGGAGGTGCCCATCTACACACACACACACACACACACACACACACACACACACACACACACGCTCATGCCCATACATGTGCACATACAAACAAATGCATTCATGAATTAAGTGAATTCTTATAAAAAGCTCACTCCAGATAGCTCTAAGGATGAACAGAACACAGCCCTTCTGTTCCCTGCAGGCATGTAGTCCATTTGTAATTACCAACTCAGCTGGAGCTTCAGATGGCTATAACTTTTCTTCAGTTGCACTGAACAAGCTTACAGTACTTTTGGTAGATGCTTTCCAATTGGGACTTGAAAAGTATTCTGAATTTTCCCCTTTGAAGGCTTTGTTATACACACACACACACACACACACACACACACACACACACACACACACTTTTAAAAAAGCTTTTCCCCAGCTAGCTGTGGTGGTTCGTGGCTGTCATCCTAGCCATTGATAGGTTAAGACAGGAGGGTCAGAGTTTGAGGTCAGCCTGGACTTAGGGGAGATGTGCACCAAAAGCATTTAAACCCCAGTTTCTTCCCTGCCCTACAAAATCAATTTGATTTTATGCCTTTTTTTTCTAACAAACAGTTTTACTTTGCTCTTAGAGACTGAAGTGTTCTTAGGAGCATCTCATACTTTGGCTGTCAATCAGAGAATCAGGAAAGTATCATTAAAAATCATTATATCTGAGTCAGCCTATAAGTAGTTCTGTGGGAACTGCCAATTCTGTTGCCATTTGTGCCATTTGTAGTGGATAATGATAACCAATAAGACTAAGCCAGTGAAATTATGTGTACTAGATATTTCTAAGGCCCTTTGTTGATTTTCCTCATTTTCTTATAGTGTGGTATCTAGTGATCTAATTGTTTCACCTCTACAGACTCTTAGACTTTATAGTAGATTTGTTTTGTTTTGTTTTTAAGCATCAGGTACCACGATTTTGAAGACCATGGCTCATCCTTGTGCATTCAAGAGTTGAGTGTGAGTGACTTCGAGACGCAGAGCCTCTTAGAAGCTTCACATGTCATCTGTATTGAGGCTTTGCCTTAAGCCCTCACACAAGTAAATGCTCAAAGGGACTGCAATCTATTAGTGCAGTTTTATGGCTCTTTCTTCTGCTTCAACTTCTTTAGCCATCACGGTCCTTCATGTATCTTACATTACTGTAGACAAGAACCAAAGAAATGGTACCTTCTAGAAGCTATTACGCTCTGTGGCCTTTGTTGGTGGAGAAGTATGAACTTGGCGGGGAATTTTCACTTGGGTTTTATTAAAAATTTGAATGAATAATGTGAAAGTGAGGGTTATGTATTTCTAAGTATGAGGTTAAAGAAGTGTGTGCTCACGGTGTGCACAGCCCTGGGTCCATCTGCTGCACCGTGCGCGCATGCGCCAGACGTTGGCGTACACTCTCAGAAACCGGTCCTGAGAAAGGAGCCCTAAAAGCTAACGGCTCTTACTCCACCACTGCCTCCTACCAGCTCCATGCCTGGGACGGTCAGAGCATCTCTCTGGCTCTTCGTTTCATTGGGCAGCTGTTGTTTACATGGAAGAATGCAGAGCAGAGCACTTCCAGTGTCTCTCCCATGGCAAGAGTGAATGTTGTTTCCATTTTTATATGTAGAAAATGTGCAGTGGCAATTAATTTTTTTCTTGTGATCGTAGTTTTCAAAGTGTAATTTTAGTTCTAGTGCCTCTGTGCACATTTTAATTTCCTGGAGAGTCATCATTTCATTTCCCTTTATATTTGTGAGTAAGGAATTAATACTTACTTAATATCAATGACATTTGGTTTAATTGAAATGTTTTGTGTTTCATAAAAAAAGAGAAAGCCAGGTAGCTTGTACTACTGTTTATCTGGCACTTAGAACACTTAATGATTGGTTCAACTTCGATGTATTAGAAAAACTATGCTAATATTTTACTTTCAGAATTTTATTTTATTTATTTTGATGTGTGTGTGCATGAGTGTGTGTAAGTGTATGTAAGTGTGTGAGCATGTGTGAATGTGTGTGTGTGTGAACATGTGTGTTAGTGTATGTGTGTGTGAGAGTGAATGAGTATATATGAGTATGTGTGCGAGTATGTGTGTGTGAGTGATTGTGAGTATATGTACGAACATGCGTGTATGAGTGTGTGTGTGTGTGATCATGTGTGAGTGTATGTGTGTGTGTGTATGTGAGAGCATGTGTGAGTGTATGAGTGTGTGAGTGTGTTTATATAAGTGAGTGTTTGTATGTGAGAGCGTGTGAGTGTGTGTGAGCATGTGTTGTGTGTGTGTGAGTGTGTCTGAGTGTGAATGGTTATATGTGGGTGTGTGTATGAGCATATGAGTGTATGTGAGAGCATGTATGTGAGTGTATGTTTGAGTGAGTGTGTGAGAGTATGAGTGTGTATATGTGAATGAGTGTGTGTGCATGTGTGTGAGTGCATGCTTGTGTGTCTGTGTCCAGTGCCGTTCCTGTGTGCTGTTCCTTATGTACCATCCATCCTTTTTTGTTTGTCTGATATAGAATCTCTCGTTGGTCTGGGACTGGCCAGTGGTCAAGCAGACAAGGCTGGCTGGCCCTGAGCCCCAGGGATCGGTCTGTTTCTGCTTCCCCACCGCGGAGACTATAAACCCACACCAAGATGTTGGCTTTCCCCTCAAATGTGGGTTCTGAAGATCAAGCTCATATTCTTGCAAAGTACCTTACTAAGTTCATCTTTAGGTTCACAATTAAGATAAAGAAAAGCTCACTGTAATCAGCTTATTCAATTGCTTCCCATAAAAACAGACATGTCCTCTTTGAGGACATCATCAGTTATCAGAGGGTGGCTGTTACAGAATGGAGTGCTTTCTTCCAGAGGACGTACATTCCAACTTAAGGGTGAGGAAGTACTTATTTATTTTAGTGTGTACATGTGTGTGTGTTCACGCATGCGCAGGCCGCTCAGCTTTTATGTAGGTGTTGGGAATCTGAACTTAGGTCCTCATGTTTATGTACCTACTGAACCATCTCTGCAGCCTTGTTCCTCCCTTCACTGCTCTGAAGTACTTGGCGCCTCGGAATTGCTTGGTTAAATTTAGCAGAAGGCTGTACAAAGCACTGATTTTTCTCCTTATGCAAATCACATAAGTGTATACAACCCTAGGGATGTAAACACTTGTCAAGGATGTAAAGTGTAGGCACTAGCTACTTGTTTCCTGGTCATGGCCACGCTTCTTGCATCGGTGGAGACAGAACAAACTGCTAGATCTTGAGGGTCGAGGAGGCTGTTAGACGTATGGCAGCCGTGGTGAAGAGCACGCTCCTGGCTGTACCTGGCGTTCTGTTGTTCCTTCATCCTCCCCTAAACCAGGAAGCACGGTGATCTTCATGACCATGTAAAAGTACTAGCTGCCTGTGAGAAAGCCCCCAACCCAGGAAGTGGCTATGTTGCCTGTCCTTGTCTATTGTCTTCAGCCCCTGTGAGTCTAGCCTGCCACCAGCCTCTGTTGTCCCTCTTCTAAATACCTCTGAGCCACCTCTTTCAGATCTGACCCTGCACCCTGCTCTGTTGTCATGTTTGTCTGAACTTCTCTAAAGGAGTCTTGGTTGGCTTTCTGTATTTACTCTTTTCTCCTCTAAACCACTGCATTTATAGTCCTCTTTTTTTTTTTCAGTGTAGTTGTAATCTTTTGGGTCCCCTGATTTAAATTCTTGAGGTTTTATTGCCTTTAGAATTCAGCCCAAAATGTTCAGTGCATTAGGGAGCAGCTGCACTGACATTCCAGTTCCCCTGTACTGTCGTCTCTGGTGGTTTGAATGAGGGATGTCCCCATAGTCACAGACACTGGAACACTTGGTCCCCAGTGGGTAGCACTGCTCAGGAGGGGCAGCCTTGCACTGGAGGAGCATCTGAGAACCTGGGGCCCCATCCTACTTCCAGTGTGTTCTCTGCTTTGTCCTAGTGGTTGAGATGCGAGCTTTTATTTTCCTGCCCCCACTGCCCTGCCTACCACTTGCTGCCATGCCCTCCCTGGCACCATGACGGACTGGACCCTTACCCCTTTGGAACTTTAAATGCAAATAAATTCTTTCTTTTATAAGTTGCCTTTAGTCATAATGTTTTATCACAGCAACAGAAAAGTAACGAATACAACATCCTAACCCTGCTTATTGAACTCACACTGCCAATCTCTCTCCAAATAGTATTTCTTCAAAAGAAGCCTTCTCCCACACCTCAGACTAGACTAGACATCCCTCCCCTATCGCTGCTTACTTCTTTTCCTCACACACCATAGCATTTGCTTACTTACTCATGTGTTAGTCGGCTGTATGTCAGCAGACTGGTCTTGGTGAAGCCAAACACTGGCATGTGTTTTATTTACTACTATATCCCCAGTGCTGGGGAATGCCTAGCAGGCAGTAGAGCTTCAGTAAGCTTTTGGTAGCCAGTCCTTCCCCCATCGGCTAGTTGTCATCTAGGTACTTAAGTGTAGTAACTTTTAGCTCATTTAACTTCTATTGCTCAGAACCCTGAGTAACATCTCATTCCACATATAAACCTAAAACCTTACAGTAGTCCCTCAGGGCCTCACCTGATTAGCCACTACTATCATTATTATTGTTGTTGTTGTTGTTGTTGTTGTTGTTATTAGTACTACTGGTGTTGTTGTTGTTATTATTATTGTAGTTTGTGTTGTACTTGAGATGAAGAGTATTGATAGTCAACTTGATAGCATCTAGAACCTTCTAGGAAGCACGCCTCCGGGCACAGCTGTCAGGAGTCATCTTGATGAGGTTGTTTGAAGTAGGAGGGCCCACCCTACAGGTGGCTCCATCCTGCAGGCTTTCACCTGCACTCCATGAGGAGAGGAAAGCAGGCAGAGCGGCAGCTTCATCATCCTACTCTTCCTGACTGTGGACACAGTGTGACCAGCTGCTCGGAAGTCCTGAGGCCTTAACTGCCGTGGCACAGTGGGCTGCGCTCTTGAGCCGTGAACCAAAATAATGTCCTCCTTCCTTAGTGGCCTTTCCAGGGTCTCCATCACAGCAGCAGGGATAGTAACTGAGAAACTTGATACCACGAGCTGAGGCCTTTGATGGGACAAGCTTGAACATGTTGCCTATGGGCCCTTGAAACTAGTTTTATCAAGATACAAACACTGTCGAAGGAAGAAAGCCTGAACTGAGTGGGTTGGTCCCTTGAAGCAGTTGCCTGGAAGAGTTCCTTGGGGTCAGCACTCAGAAGCTGGTACGGCTGTGGGCCAGAGAACCAGGCTGCGGCTGGAGCTAGCAGAACTTGGTATTGTTTTCCACCTTGGACTAGCTTTGAAATCAGTGAAAGATACAAGACTGAGGACATAGTAGATTTTTGCTCCACAATTAAAGAGAGCAGCTGAGACCAGGCAGTATGGCAATGTCATGGTCCCCACAAGGGGCCTGAGAGGCCACCGCACGAAGCCGCGAATGTGAAGTCTCAAGTTATAATGTTGATGTCAGAGCTGTGAAACATGCAACAAGGAAAGCTGCATCCGTGGACTGAAGCTGACTCCATGTTGTGTGTGCCTAGGGCAGCATGTCGGGAAGGATGCGGCTACCTAATCCCTTTGAATTCTGAAGCCAGAAGATCCCAACACAAGCACCCAATGCCAGACACGGTACTGCAAGTTTAATCTTTTCTCTCTTTTGAGTTTTAGTCTTGCTTTTGTGTAATTAGTCCTTGCTGTGCCTCCATCCCTCCCCTGGGGAGCAGGAATGGTTGTTCACGCCATTGCATTTTGCAACTAGGTAACCTGTATTTTTATTTTCTAGGCATTCACAGTAAGAGATTGCCTCAAGTCTCAAATAAGACCCTGGACTTTTGAGCAGTGTTGGAATTGTTATAGACTATGGAGGCTTTTGAAGTTGTATTGAACATATTTTTACGTTATAAGATGGCTACGAGGGCTGGCAGGAAAACTCTCCTTTTGGAAGGAGAGAACTGATTCCTGCAACTTTTCTTCTGACGTGTGTGTGTGTGTGTGTGTGTGTGTGTGTGTGTGTGTGTGTGTGTGTGTGTGTCTAGAACCTCCAAGGAAGCATGCCTCTGGGCACAGCTGTCAGGAGTCATCTTGATGAGGTTGTTTGACGTAGGAGGAGGGCCCGCCCTATGGGTGGCTCCATTCTGTGGCCTTTCACCCTGGACTTCATGAGGAGAAGAAACTTGGCCAAAAACATTAACAATGTGTGTTGTTTTACTTGAAAATCCCTAATCATTCTATTTTGCCAATAAAGACTCAGGAGCCAGATGCTGTGGTGAAAAACCTGCTAGCTCAGAGAGGCAGAGAAAGTGCCAACCGATCTTCCTACTCAGCTTCCTACTCCTACTCAGTGGAGAAAGCCTAAAAAGCTCACCAGCTCAGCTGACAGCCCAGGAGGAAAGGGCCTTAAACCTAAGGCCAAAGGCTTGCTAGCTCAAAGGCCTCAGAGCTGGAGAGCTAAGAGCCAAGCTAAAATCCCAAGCTAAAGAAGCACCATAGGCCCCTTCTAAAATACCCCTCAACTCAAAGTCCCTCCACTCTAATCCCTGTCAGCTGCTTTCTTGCTCCACTCTTGACCTAGGGTCAACTTTATTAAACTCTGTGTGCAGATAGCTCTTGGATTAAAGGTGTGTGTAAGGCTGGCTGAGCCACACCTAATCACCCGTTTACAATAAACAGAAAGTTCTCAGATGAAAGGTGTGTGTTAGGGCTCAACCACAAGAACCAGGGATTTACAGTTCAATCTCGGGGATCACAGTGGGATCAAAGATCCCCTAACAAACGTATGTTGCCGATCTGTAGGAAACTCCTTTAAAAACTGTTAGTTGAGACCATTCTACTATTTGGCAACTTTCGCTTCCGGTTTTTCAGGAGATGAGGTATTTTCATTTTGCCATTCAGTGACGAATAAGAAAGCCCAAGGACAGGCAGATGCATCGGTATAAAAATAACACAAAGAATATCATGCATTCCAGCATAAGTAATGTGGAAGCAGATCTTGTTTCCAGTAAAAGTGTTGAAGTGGCAGAAAGAAAATACCCTGCATCGGCTTTGCTGACACAAGTTTTGACATATAGTAAGGACAAAAATATGCCAAAGCTTTTGACTCAGTGCCTTCCAAATGATGTGAACTCAGAAGACCCAGCAGAGTGAAAGGATGCAGGCCTAGAAGGTCTCCATGGTGATGGAACTTTACAAAACATTGCTTTCTTTTTTCTTTCTTTTTTTTTGGGGGGGGGGGCGGTGGGGATTATGATACATATTAGCTTCCCTGTGGGTTCCTTTCTCCGGGAGGCTGAGCTGAGAATCTGGTCACAGCGTATTTTTTCAGCCTTCTGGAGGCTAGCTGAAGACGGCTCTGTCCTGAAAACCGGTCATGAGGAAGGCCTTCTGGGCAGGGAGGGAGTGCAGGGCAGCCACGCTGGGGTTGAGACAATGGAAATCCGGGTCCCTTCCAGAGGCAGAAGGGAGCCTCTGGCTTGTGAAAGGCCAGATAACCGACTGCACTTGGTTAAAATAAAGGCAATCAAGAGTCAAAGACCTAGACTTCACTAAGCTTAATGATGAAAGAAAGAAAGAAAGAAAGAAAGAAAGAAAGAAAGAAAGAAAGAAAGAAAGGAAGAAAGAAAGAAAGAAAGAAAAAGAAAGACAGGGACAGGGAGCTACGGAGGGAGAAATGGGGAGTGTGCTCCCCAAACCTCCAACCTCTGGGTTTTTAAACCAAGGGCACCTGAATATCAGGAGACACTCCCAGGACACTTCCCAGGGCTTGTTTCCAGGGCACCTTTGATATGTTTTTCTTCAAAGAGCCAGCTTTTGACACCTTTTGTGTGAGTTAGGATCTGCAAGGAACTAGCTTTTTTTTTTTTTAAGATTTATTTATTATTGTGTATACAGTGCTCTGCCTGCATGTACACCTGCAGGCCAGAAGAGGGCATCAGATCTCATAATAGATGGTTGTGAGCCACCATGTGGTTGCTGGGAATTGAACTCATGACCTCTGGAAGAGCAGTCAGTGCTCTTAACCTCTGAGCCATCTCAGAAACTAGCTTTTTAACACATTTGCATTAAATGTGGGTCCCTCACCTGTGTCTGAGCACTAAGCTTACCAGGAGGGAGAGTCTCCTCTGCCTGCAGACAAGGGCCCACACTTTCACAAAACAGTATAGCTAAAACTTCCTTTTGCTCTTACCATCTTACTATCAACCTTTAGACTAAAATTTCAACAAATGTTCTAGATGCAGAGCCTTTGAAATGGGTCAGCAGGTGAAGGTCCTTGCTGCCAAATCTGCCGTGCATCTGATCCTGGGACCTGCACAGGAAGAGCGCCGACTCCTGCAATTGTCCTCTGAGCCCCACACACGTCCTGTGGCATGTTCACACATACTCAATAAATGCATGTTTAAAATCTTCCAGATAAATATCTATGTACATATTTAAATATAACAGCTGGCAGAAGTATTTTATATACTTGAAAACCAGATTATATATTTTTGCCAATATCTGTTCTTAATGAATATAGATCCTAAAATATTAAAGCTATTTCAGGTTTGATAAATTTGTATTAAATTGGGCCTATGACCATCAAGTAAAGTGCACTCTTCCCTGGAAGCATCCTTCAGTTGGCCCTCAGGATGTCTCACCTTCAGGTTCTTTGACTGATCCTTCTAGTGTGCTGTTCCCTTCTTAATTCCTTGGCCTCTGTTTGTTGGTGTGCCCTGGAACTCAATCCTTGTGTGTTTTTGTTCTCTCTTTGCCTTTCTCTTTGCCATCTCTTACAACGCTATAATCCCTTTTCTTGATGATTTCATCTACCTTCATGGCTCTATAATTCATTGTTTCGTCTCTAGTCTGCACCCCTTCCTCTACACCCTAGACTTGTGCATACAATGACACGGCAAACACTAGAGTGAACAGTCAGAGGAGAGCCAAAGGTAAGATGTACTCAACACCAACCAAAGGGTGTTTCCAGGGAAGGACAGTGACTGATGAGGTCACTTCTGCACACTCTATGTCTACCGTGCGTCTCAAACGTTTAGCACACTCAAGTTTGAACTCCTAGTCTTTGCTCCTATGAAACTACTCTTCAATTTCCCCCAACTCACTAACAGACGATCCCATGTGTCCCAGTCCTCAGCTTGGTGCCACCCTCACAATCCAAGGCTTTGGAAAGCCTCGCTGCCTCCACCCTGACTGTGGCAGACTCGGTCCTTCTGCCTTGCAGTAGCCAACTAATGTTTCTTCCTCTGCCATTTCAACCTAGTGAACAACTGAAAGGCAGCCATGCTGTCACTCCGTGGGATGCTGGAGGGGCTCCCTTTACCTCCCCAGGATGATGTCACCTCCCCTGATTCACTGTTTCATTTGGCAGGGGGATACTAGACTCTAGAGGGCTTCTCTACACGAGTTCCCAAATAATAGACACAGAGAGACCCAGCGACTTATTAAAACAGCTTTAAAATACCATAACTGGGCAGATATCAACCCTCTAAGCTACTTTGCCGTTTCTCAGTTACATACCCCAAGTTACTTGCCATAATTGTTCTTGCCTGGGCTGCTTCTGTTCCATCAGGCCTGTCCCTCACGGCCACCTGCTCATTGTCCATACTGACCCATGGCACTTTCCTCTCTCTCCACTTCCTGCTTCTCTCCCTGACTTTGTGGTCCCCACCTCACCCCAAGCTCAAGAACCTAAGCTCCACCTACTCCTCTTCAGCCCAGCTACAGGCTTCCAGCTGTTTTTATTAACCAACCAACTTTAAATTGGGGAGCAAGGTTTCCAGAGCATCACTTGGTGGACGTGAGACTGTGCTCATCTGGACTGAAACCAGATCATGGAGAACAGTATTTAGCATTAAAATACAGAGCACCAGACCAACCCCAACAGTTCCGAGAGACTTTTGTGTGTGTGTGTGTGTGTGTGTGTGTGTGTGTGTGTGTGTGTGTGTGTGCTGTTTTCTGTTCATAGAATGTTCCTCCCTCATTCCATGTGTCATTTCCTTCACTTTTTCTGGTCCCTTCCTTAGTGAGGTTCAGGTTAGCATATTACCTAATTCCTCCACCTCCCTTCCCCCACCTTGTGTAGGTTTTATCGATGAAGGTTTTTTTTCCTTCTTTCATTCCTGAGGAAGGCTTTGCTTGGTGTAGTGCTCTGGGTGGGTATATCTTGTAGAATTTCGGAACTCATCTTTCCGGTGTCTCCACTCTGTATTGCTTCTATAGAGAAAGCCACTGACAATGTTTAGGCGCTCTCGCCTGTGTGGCAGATTGATTGGCCACCTTGATGGCTTCTCAGTCACTCAGGTGTCACTTTTCTAAAGTGTTCTTTCTGTTCCACGTTTGCTGAGTCACTTTAGCAAATAAGATGTTGAAAATTGTTGAATTTTTTCTTTGTGTCATTTTTATTATAATTTATTCAGATTACATCCCAATTGTTATCCCCTCACTTGTAAACTTGAAAATCTGTTGAAATTTTCAACTCAGTTGCTGTGTTCTCTACCTCTGTATTTTTTGGTTTGGTTAGTTTAAATAATTTCTGTCACTTTGTTGGGGTCGTCATCTTGTTCCTGCATCATCACTTCTAAGAGCTCATTGGCTGTTTGTGTTGTGTCTTGTAGTGCCTTGAATTTCTTTAATATCGTTGCTTTTCATTCCTTCTCTGACTTCTTCAGCTTTTATGGACCCATGGGTGGTTTGTTTTATTGTTAGTTTTGCACAAGGTCTCACTCTGCAGCTCAGGCTGGCTTCATATTCATGGCCATCTTTCTGCCTCAGCCTGTTGAGTTTACAGGGAGGAGCTGCCATGCCTAGCGAGGTTTGATCTCTGTGGTTCCTATGACATTTCCTCCCGTATTTGCTTCCCATGAGAGAAACCAAGAGAACAAAGTAACAGGCTCCTTTCCCAGTCATTTTATAGACTAGCTTTGTACAGAGAGGACCTTTACCCATCAGCTAAAAAGTTTTGGAACCTCTCAAGTCTTTTACGGGTGTGTGTTCTCTGAACTGTGTGTGTATGTAATTTCCCAATTGGAGAGCTTTCTTTTCAGTAACTTGTAAGGGCTTATTGCTCCCTCGCTCCCTCTGGCGTGTGTGTTTGGTACTTCAGGCTGTCCGGTGCTCTGCATTTTCCAGGCGTTCAAAAATCCCCAATTCTATCAGCATTCGTGTTGGTCACTCAAAACCTCTGAAATGATGGCAAATTGGACACGCTTTCTTCTTTTACTTCCCATCACAAGGAAGAAACAGTATATTTTACACCTCCAGCCACTCGGGCCTGACATCCGTGTCCCGTGTCAGGAATGTGTCAGGGGCATTGCACTCTACCGTGTCCAAATTTGCAGTCCCACCAGAAGATGAGCCTTCAGATGTTTGTTCCACTCTTTGAGTTGGGTGTGTCTCTCAATCGAGCACACCCGGGCTGGCCCAGGGAAAGGGCATGCATCAAGGGAAATAAAATGTTTTCACACCTGTGTGAAAGTGGCTGCATTTAGCTTAAGGCTCGGGGGCCGAGGTTTCATTTCACAGAGACTAACCTCTTGTTACTTCAGATGCAACTGCCCGCTCCAACTAAGCAGCTGCAAGTCACTGTTACCACAGATTCCTTCTCCAATTCAGTCTATTTGCTAAAGTTCACACAGAACCCGGGCCACACTTGGGTCCTAGCAGGTAAAGAAGGAAACACACAGAGCAGAGGCACTCTCCAAGAATTCCCACTGCTGACCCGTCCAACGTTCCTTTGTTTTTTGTTTGTTTGTTTGTTTTTAAGATTTATTTGCTTGTTATGTATACAGTGTTTTACCTGCCTGTTCCCCTTCATGCCAGAAGAGGGCACCAGATCTCATTCTAGATGGTTGTGAGCCACCATGTGGTTGCTGGGAACGGAACTCAGGACCTCTGGAAGAGCAGACAGTGCTCTTAACCTCTGAGCCATCTCTCCAGCCCCTCCTTTGGGTTTTTATGACGCCTCATTACTCAGCTGTGATTAACTGCCACGTTGGCTTACTTGACTGAAAGCCCCGGTGTCCTCCCTGGGTCTAGTCTTTGTAGTGGCTGGCCCCTGTTGAGTTTCCTAGGATTACCAGCCACGGGCCAGCTCATTAACATACAAGATACATTTACTGATTGAAGGTTTCAAGAACTTTAGGAAAGAATTATAAAATTTACTTTTCAAATTTTATTTTACTTTGCAAAGTAGCTAAGAGACTAGGGGAGTAGAAGCGGAGGTGAGAACTCTGAGAGAAAATGATTTGATGACCTGTTTTTTTCCTCTCTGTCCCAACTCTTACTTTTTGAATCTTGCCTTTATTTGGAAGGTCCGAGTTGCAAGTGCTTGTGGAGTTAGTGGCCCATTTGTTGTTCTCAGTAAACTGGAGGTAGGAGGAGCAGGGGACACTAAGGACCTGGGCAGAAAGACAGCTGGCCTTCAAGTCAGCCCTGCGGTTAGTGTGACGTCACGCTCGGAAAGTAGAGAGGCCTAACAATGTAAAGTCTGGATGTTTCATTCCACAAAGTAGAATATGTGCTCTGAGGACCTGGGCACAAGTTTTAGAGGCAGAAAAGTAGTCACCGGGTAGCCCGGTGATGGGGCACGCCTTTAATCCCAGCACTCGGGAGACAGAAAGGTGGATCTCTGTGAGTTTGAGGCCAGCCAGGTCTACAGAGAGAGTTCCAGGACAACCAAGACTACACAGAGAGACCCTGTCTTGAGGGGGGAAAAAAGAAAAAGAAGGCAGTTGTGACAAGACTGGCCGTTTCTTTGGAAGATAGGACAGGAGATGGAAGAGCAGAAAAACCACTGATTTATATCAGGATTACACACACACACACACACACACACACACACACACACACACACACACACACCTGAGCTGTAGGGACTGAGGCAGAGGAACCTAATCCTGCTGGTTAGAACTGACCTACTTGGGAAGTTTGGCTCTGACCTTCTGGTTCTTCAGAAGGTCAGTGCAGTGGCTCAGTTTCAACTTCGCTGGGTTGAACTTCAGTTGGGTGACTCCATTTCGATTTTTAGCCTTGTGTATTGGGTCCCAGTAGAGGAGCTTAGCCCCTAAACAGCAGCCTTCGGTACTTTCTAGTTAATATGCCAATGCTTGAACCATTGCCCTGTAAAAGGACAGGACATGTAGCTCAGTTGGGAGGCCCCGGAACCCATCCCTGGCTCTGCCTACACTCAGGGTGGTGAAATGCACCTGTCATCCTGGCCTCAGGAGCCCCAGGAGTCAAGGGCATTACCACCTCCAGAGGGAGTTCAAGGCCAGGCTAGACTGTGTGAGACCCTGCCTCAAAAACAACTCCAAGGGGCTGGAGAGATGGCCGAGTGGGTTCAGCGTACTTGCTGCTCTTGCAGACAGACGTCCTAAGTTTGGTTCCCAGGACCACATGGGACTCACGGCCATTTAACTGCAGTTCCTGGGCATCTGATCCCTGGGTTTTGTCTGCACAGGCACCAGGGTTACACACGTGTACATGTCATAGGGTTTCTGTTGGCGTGAAGAGACACCATGACCACAGCAACTCTTACAAAGGAAAATTTAATTGGCTGGCTTACAATTCAGAGGTTTAGTCCATGTCACCACGGCATGCAGGCAGACCCGGCGCTGGAGAAGGAGCTGAGATTCCTATAGCTGGCTTCGCAGGAAGCAGAAGGAGCCTGCCCCTGGGCCTGGCTTGAACACTTGACACCTGCACCACAGTAACACCTCCTCCAACAAGGCTACCCTGACCCAGCAAGGCCTCGACAGCTAATAGTGCCGCTCCCCATGAGCCTGTGCAGGCTTTTTTTTTTTTCCCATTTAAATCGCCACAATACATGCAAGCAAAATAGTTTTTAAGACTAAATATATTTAAATTAAAAATACTCTTAACAAGCTAGGCGGTGGTGGCGCATGCCTTTAATCCCAGCACTCGGGAGGCGGAGGCGGGTGGATCTCTGTGAGTTTGAGGCCAGCCTGGTGGTCTACAGTGCGAGTCCAGGACAGCCAAGGCTATACAGAGAAACTCTATCTCGAAAAAAACCAAAATAAATAAATAAATAAATAAGCTTAACAGTTAAGCCATCTCTCTACCCCCTTTAGAAATTTACAAAATTAAAAAACAATTCTAGAACCTGTGACCTGTGTAAGAGATGTCAGCCACTACTGAGCTGTTCTAGAACAAGTTGTCTCACCTCAGCTTCTCAAACATTAATAAAAACTTCTGTAGAAACTCAGACCGTGAAATGTTACTTTTTAAAAAAACCTTTTAACCCTGAAAACAGTGTTTGAAAGAAAAGTAATTTGCTGGGCCGAGGTGCATGGCAGCAGTTACTGTGATTTCAGCGTCTGAAATTGAGAGGAGGACCGCCCAGGGGGGAGCCGGAGGTGTGGCTAGGTGGGGGGTGGGCGGGGTTCGTCGCCCTCTGTACCTTCTGTGTTGACTTCTGCCTCATAATTGGCTCAAACTGCAAAGAACAGGTTGCGTGACCACCTCACCGCAGTTTCCAAATGCCTTTTCTGCAAAGATAGATGTTTTAGAAATTCTCAAATACAAACAGTGAAGGCGTCACACCATCCAGGTTACACCAAAGTAATGGGAGTCAGGTATGGATTCAAATTCTCCCTCCAGCACGGTGTACTTTGTATTTGAAAACAGGCCTGTCGGTGATAGGTGGGAGCCGAAACTTGTGAGTATACTGACTCTATATAACGTGAGATACGATGAAATTTGATACTTTCCTAAGCGGCCTAAGACAGAAAAGGCTTTTCATTCTGCGTAAAGCTTATCGATTCGTCTGTAGTCGTAACCACGGGGCTCTTGGCATACCGTCCTAGTGCGTCATGTGAAGCAGTTTCTGTTTGGAAGTCCAGCAGATACTCCCGGCTGACGGGGAATTCCAGCAAGGTCATTGGACCATTCAGACATTAAAGGAAAACACACCTGGGAAAAGCTGCCTCTGTGTAAACATTAACCCATCTGGTTTTAAGTGGCTGCTTTTATCTTATTTGTTTTAATATAAAAAGGAGACCTGGAACTCAAGTTTTTTTTTTTTTTTTAAATACTTTGATTAAAAATACATTTAAGGAACTTGAGGGGGGGGGAAGGAACTTGGAAGCATATTCTTTCTTTTAGTCCTTAGAAAAAAAGCCCCTCTCCCCAGCAAGCCTTCAAGTACAGGAGACAGAGACTTCTTTATTTTATTATTCTATTGTTTTACATTTGTGTGTGTGTGTGTGTGTGTGTGTGTGTGTGTGTGTGTGTGTGTGTGTGGTGGTCAGAGGATAGCTTGCCCATCCTTACCCAACATGTGGGCCGGGAGCTGGAATCTTGGCTGCAGGCTTGTGGCCAGCACCTTTACCCTTCGCAGCTTTTAGGCACAAAGATTCTTAAAATATCTTCAGTGTGTTTTTCTTAGTAGTTCTCTGAGTCGAAACACAACCCATTGTTCTCAAAGCTTTATAAGCCTGGCCTGAAATGGCATCAGTACGCAGGCTTTTTGACTAAGCATGAGCTGCTGGGTGCATCCAATGGACTGCAGCCATTCTTAACCTGCCGGTCTCACCCACCGCAGGCGGGGCAGCGCATGCCAGGTATTTACCTTACAATTCATAACAATAGTAAAATTACAGTTATGAAGTAGCAATGAAATAAGTTTGTGTTTTGGGGGGGTCCCCACAACATGAGGCGGTGTGTTAAAAGGTCGCAGCATTAGGGAGGTTGGGAGCCCTGGGTTAGAGCATTTCTCTTCTGTAAATGTCTTGTCACAAGTGTGGCCATTAGAAAGTATCAGGGCAGTTCATCCTTCAGCTGGCAGTTTGACAACCCTGAATCTTTGTTTTATTTTATTATGTTTTGGTTTTTCGACATAGGGTTTCTCTGTGTAGCCTTGGCTGCCCTGGACTCGCTTTGTAGATCTGCCTGCCTCTGCCTCCCTGAGTGCTGGGATTACAGGTGTGTGCCACCGCTCCGGGCTCACCCTGAATCTTTAAATCTGTAGTTAATGTTAAGGTTTATATGTGGTGCCTTATTAAATTGTAGGGTCTGGAGTTTCCCTTTAATATGTCAGGGTTTAGGGGAGATTTCAGACCTCGAAGTTGCGTGTGAGTGTGCAAGCCCTTTATGAAAGTCCTGGCTAATTTGGTGCTTTCTGCTTCCTCCCTCGTCTCCCCGCCCCACCCCACAAACTCCTGCCGCTGCAGTGGTGGGTTCATTTGCTATCTACCTTTGGACAAAGTGAAGCTTAAAAAAAAAGTGTTTATTGCATATTGGGTAGGTAGTAAGTGTGTTTCTGCGGTAACCACAGCGAGAGTGCATGCATCCCTGTGGCGCTCACTGCTGTCGCCTTATGTGCTCGTCCCTGGCCCCGCTAGGAAACCGGAGCACTGCCGTTTGCGCTCTCACTTCCCTAAGTATTTCTACCACATACGTGTATATCCCTAATCCAAGCACTGCCTAGTTTTAAGTGTTTTCTTTTAAACCTCATAAAAGTGAAATCAAATTACATGTATTTTTTTTTCTGGAACATACTTTAAGAAATGATAGGTTGATACTCACCATGTCAATATATACAGTTATATATATCGCTAGTTTATATTGCTGTACAATATTGCATTAATTGACTTAAAGTTGAGTGATATTTGTGTGTAGATACATACATACATGCATATCTGTGTCTGTATCCACCATACGCATGCAATCTCTATCCATGTTTTATAATGCTTTCCATGTCGTAGCATGCATAGAAAGTGGTATATAACATTTGTGCGGTGCAGTAGGTTAAGGAAGTAAAACTATTCCTGGTGTGGGAGCTTCCACACTGGAGAGCTGAATTTCATATCTGGGCACATATACTACATACTACAGTATCTCAGCACACTGGGTGACAGGCTGCTAGTGCATGTGTGTGCGAGTTGAACTTCCAGATAGAAGTCTGTGCTACGTCTCTCTCGCCATCAAACTCCCCAGTAGGGGTTTGTTACCACTTTCTCTGTTCAGCTGACATCCAAAGTGCCTGCGGTATTGCATTTCCTCTGAGTAGACATTTAGAATAAGAAGGGAGAGTTCTGTTGATCTCATGATTTATGGAAAGCAAGTTGAGAATGAAAATAATCTACTAACCCTGCCCTATCAATTCAGATGGCTTTCTCCAAGCATGGCAATGACAAACGTGACAGCAGACAGCTGTAGGCAGGAGGTGACGCCAAGACGTGACCTGTCCGAGTAGTCGCTACTCACTGTGAGCCTCAGCCTGCGCTGAATGAATGCCTTAGGGAATCTCCACGCCTGCCTTTCGAGGTTGGTGTTGCTTTCACCTTTTCTTTCTTGGCCTCAGAGGCATCTTCAAATTGTGTGTACAAAATGAATATGGGCAGCTGGGCATGGTGGCGTACGAACTTAATCCCAGTCCTTGGAGGCAAAGGTAGGTGGATTTCTGTGAGTTCAAGGCCAGCCTAGTCTACCCAAACAGTTTCAAGCCAGCCAGGGCTACGTGGTGATATCCTATTTTAAAAACAAACAAACAAATAAAAAACAAAACAAAACAAAAAACTGGCATAAGGAACTACACTTGCTTGGTTGGTAATTTTTAGCTTAGAAACACAAATACTTGGGAAAGCTGTGATTTGGACTACCCTCTTTCTGTTAGGCAGCAAGGGTCTCTATCAGAGTTACATTACCTCAAGAGTAAATGCGTGCTTCACGCAGTAACCAAGGGAGACACTATTTTACAGAAATTACTACTTTGGCATAGTTTTCGATATCTCCTAGGAACTCTTGTACAATACTTCTGTTTTTATTCCTCTAGTGACTTCTCACACAAAGGTTTCAGCCGAGCCTTTATGAGGTGACGATATCACCTCGCAGCCAGCAGCAGACTGTTTACAATGAGGTGAGACCTATTGCAGCCAACTTTTCAAGCCAATGATTATCTCTACTTTTGCAGACTTAACGCAAAGATAGTACTTCATTTTAATTGGTGGAAAATTAGGGATGAAAACTGCCTTTCCGTTTGGGTCCTGGTTATCATACATAAGTCATGGGTTTAGTTGTATTTGAGATAGTTTAGAAATTCAAAGTGTGGTCTCCGGTTCCGGTGATGGACACATCCACAGTATGTAGCTTACACACAGGTATGTGCACGTCATATTCTTGCATGTATATGTGAGCTAGAACTCAGATATTATTGATTAGACATTGATTTCCCTTTAAGTGTGTAGCTAGACCTCAGCCACATGCGTGTAGGACAAACACTGAGTGGTTATATAAGAGAGATAGTGGCATGTGCGATCAGGTTAAGACTTTGTTCTTTATTTTTCCTCTTTCAAAATGAAATATACCTTGTAATTGGCCAAGTGAAGCCATAATTCAGAGTTATCTTTAAAATTCTTGGTACCTCAAATTTTAAAAGCAGTCCCAGATTCCCACAAGGCTGCTCTGACAAATGTCTCAGATTCGTGCCCAAGTACTACCCGGCCCGGACGCCACTGCCACTGTCACCGCCATGGGTCTAGAACTCCGTCCTGTTGTCCTGGGAATGGGAAAAATCCATCCTGTACCGATCCCCCTCCCTTCCCCCGCCATGCTTCAGTCTCAAGGCTTGCCTGAAAGCCACGTGTGAATTTTGCCTTGTTGCCCCGGAGTGTATTTTCTCCCACATAAGCTGGTGGAGCAGTAGCTCCAAGCAAACACACGCGCACGAGGGTCTGGGCGGAGGATGCCGTCCATTCCCAAAGGCCTTTTCATCCGGGTGCCTCCGCTTTACAGGAAAGCGAGGTCATCTTTGGGAGTCCTTTGCCCTAGGGCCTCTTACACCATGTGTCTGGTGGTGTCTTCAGTGTTTGTTCCTGGCCCATCCTGCTGCTTTCCCAAGCCCTTTGCTTATTTGCCTTTTTTTTTTTTTTTTTGCCACCGCTCTTGTCCCTGAACTGTTTGTGTCTCTTGCCTCAGTGTCCACTTCTCTATCCTCCATTTTCTCACCTCTCTTGGTCAACCCCTTTGCTTGTACCCTTATCCTACACCAAGTCCAGATAGATGCTCTTTTGGAGAGTCTAGACAAAACATTTTGGGGTTATCGTATGCTGTGTTTACAAATCTGTCCTCATGTTTCCATTGTTATATACACTGTGCTTGGCATAGTGGGCACCAACAATAGTTGTTGAATTAAGTGGTTTTTTTTTTAACCTGTATTTATTTATTGGGGTCGGGGTGCATGTGTGGCACAGTGTATGTGTGGAGTTTGGCTGACAACTTGTGGGAGGTGGTTGCTCTCTCTCTCCCTGCCACACGGGATTGGGTATCAAACATCAGCTGTCAAGTTTGCAGCAAGCCTTTACCTGCAGAGCCTCTCGCCAGCCTACTGTCAATCTCACACCTCACCTCTGATTTTCATCTCTTGTTGCTCACACGTTTGGCTTTTCTCTGCTGTTGCAAGCATCCTGTCAGCTTCCTTTTGAAATGTCCTGTGTAGACATTCTCAAGACCTTTGTTTTAACATAAGCCCTCGTCTCTTCATGGCGAGATCGTTCCCATGGCTTTTCGTCTTGCCTCTTTGTTATCTCTCCTTTCTCCAAGCCCTCCACTGCACCACCACCACCACAAACCCACCCTGGTAATGTTTAAAATGCCCATTTAAAGATGGGTAAAATGGCTCAAGCTTGTAATCCCAGCACTCAGGATGCTGAGGCAGGAGCTTGCCCCGAGTTCAAGGCCAACCTGAACTACACAGTGACCCTGACTCAAACCAGACAAAACTAAGCCAGACAGGCATTTTATTGTTTGAATAAACTTTTTATTTTTTGGATTAATTTTCTAGGTTTACAGAAAAGTTGCAAAAATAGTACAAAAAGTTACCATATAGCTTTCTCCCAACTTCTCATCTAAGCATCTTCTGTGGTTATGATTTACTTGTCAAAATTAAGAAATTAGTATGGCTCTGTTGGTCTTCTTGTGGTTCTCTCGTCACCTCTACTTCCTTTTATCCTTACCCACACTTTTCCAGTGGACTCCTTACGCTCTGCCCAATGTTTGTGAGTCTCAGCATGTTTCAAACAACTTGAAAGGCCTCTGTCTGCAAGCATAGCAGAATATCATTAATAGTGTCAGGGGTTGGCTCTCTCCCATCAGGTGGGTCTCGGGTTGGGCCAGGCATTGGTTGGACATTCCCTCAATCTCTGCTCTATCTGTTCTATCTTTATCCCTGCACATCTTGTAGGCAGGGTGAATTTTGGATGGAAGATTTTTGTGGGTGGGTTGGTGTTCCTCTCCCTCCACTATGAGTCTTATCTAGTTAGAGGGTGTCCTCTTCCGTCTCCATGGCCCCTACTTCTACGAGTCTCAGGTAGAGTCCCCCCCATATCCTCCCAGAGGCTTACCCTGACTTAGGTTTCCAGCTTGCCCCAGAGATGCCCCCGCCCATAGTTTCCCTTTTCTCTGCGGGCTTTCTCTGTCCTCTTCCCCAACCTTCCTTCTCTCCGCGTTTCCTCTCCTACCTTGTTCCCTCTACCAGATCCACAAGGAGACCAACAGAGCCAACTAACCAGGGCCCAGAGGGGCCTGTGGAGCCTGAAGCACCAACCAAGGACCATGCATGGACTGGACCTAGGGCCTATACACAGATGTAGCCGATGGGCAGCTCAGGCTTCATGTGGGCCCACTAGTAAGGGGAGTGGGACTGTCTCTGACACGGACTCTATACCTGCCCTTTGATCACTTCCCCAGTGATGGGACCGCCTTGCCATGCCACAGAGGAAGAGGATGAACTTAGTTCTGATGCATCTTGATGAGCTGGGGTGGCTGCATAAGGGGGGGCTCCCCTTTTCTGAGAAATAGGGGAGGGAGGGTGCTGGAAGGAGAGGTGGGAAGGGGCTATGACTGGGATATAAAGTGAATAAATAAATTAATAAAAAGAAATATAAACCTAACCCCCCCAAAAGAGATTACTATGGTTACTATCTGAAACCTAGACTTTATTTGTTTTTACAAAGCTTTTCAAGTATTGTATTTTTCTATTTCGGTTTATAATCTATTTTTATTATTTAATTTATTCAGATTACAACTCAATTGTTATCCCATGACTTGTATCCTCCCATTCCTCCCTCCCTCCTGCTTTCACCCTATTCCCTTCCCCTAGGTCTAAGACCAAGGGGGACCTCCTCCTCCACCTATGGTTATAGGCTATCAAGTCTCATCTTACATTTAGCATATTTTCAAATTGATAACATCAGCTTTGATAAAATGTTCCAAAGCACAAAAGGATATATGTGTGTTCTCTACCTTTGGAGCCACAGTTATCCTAGAGTCTGCCTGCTGTTTCTGTTTTTTAAATGTCCTTCCTGAAAGGTATATACAGGCTTACACATCCTGCCTCAGCCATGCCCATGAGTGTGCACATGTGTGTGCATAGCTGCACATAAATATATTTCTCTGCATATATATTTTAAATTAGTATAGTTTGCTTATTTTTGATGAGTAACCCAAAGCTGCCTTACTTTCCTTCCATATCCCATTGGATACCTGCACTATAGCTGACTTTACCAGCTCCCATATGACTCACGTCCTTTACTTTTGCAAATTATGCTGCAGTGGATACCCATGTGCACAGGTATTGGTTTACACGAGAAATGTGGTTTTAGCTGTTGCTTGTTTAAAGGGTCTGTGTGTTCATCATTTGTCCCCTTGCTTCTCAGAGTGATGCTACCAGTTTCATTTCCGTTATTTCCCCACAATCCCCCCAGCACTGTCTTATACAACATTTTGAATTTTGGTAAGTTAAAATTGAAATACAGATTAAGATGATGTCATTCTCCCCGCCTCCCCCCCCCCCCAATGCTGAATGGAGTTGAGCGTCCTTCTTAGTTACTGTTCTATTGCTGGGAAAGGGCACCCAGACCACAGCAACTCTTATTTTAAAAAAAAGCATTTCACTGGGGCTGGCTTATAGTTTCCGAAGTTTAGTCCATTATCATCATGGTGGGGAGCATGGCGGCGTGCAGGCAGACATGCTGGAGAAGTTCTACATCTGCAGGAGGAGAGAACACTAGGCCTGGCTTGGGCTTCTGAAAACCTGGAAGCCCACCTCCAGTGACACACCTCCTCCGACAAGGCCACACCCCCTAATCCTTCTCAATAGTGCCAGTCCCTGCTGTGAGGAGCTCTATTGAATGTGTGAGCCTTTGGGGACCAGTCTCATTCAAACCACCACACTGTCTTTATAGACTTGAAAACCATCCCTATTGTTTTCTCAGTTGTAGCTAGACAAGATTTCATGCACAAGCAGCTTGTATGTTTGGTGCCAGCACTGGAAATTAAAATTAAAAAGGAGAGTAGGTACCTAATGTTAAACAGTTTACCTGACAAAGACTTGGGGTTTACTAGGTTGAATATAATGCCTTAAAAATCAAACACAGAGGCTGGAGAGATGGCTCCGTGGTTAAGAGCGCCACCTGGTCTTCCAGAGGTCCAGAGTTCAATTCCCAGCAATCACATGGTGGTTTACAACCATCTATAATGTGATCTGATGCCCTCTTCTGCAGATAAAGCACCCATAATAAATAAATAAATAAATAAATAAATAAATAAATAAATCTTTTTAAAAAAAAATCAAACACAGTAAGTGCTTACCTCCAGACCAAGGACATCTTTTTTATATCTTTATATTTTTGATATCTTTTTCTTTTTATATCTTTATATTTTGGATATCTTTTTCTCTATCAGGCTTCTTAGAATATTCTACTAAGCCTTGACTATTATACGTTAAAAGAGAACATTTTGAAGTTAAACTACCTTTATTATTTCTCCACCCTGTAAAAATTATCACAAACTTATAGTTTAAATGACTACAAATCAGGGAGCTGGAAAGATGGCTCAGTGGTTAAGAGAACCTTCTGTTCTTTCAAAGGACCCTAGCTTGTGTGTTAGTTCCTGTGTCGTGTGGCTCACAACCATCTGTGGCTGCAGTGGCTGCTGCCTCTGGCTTCCATGGGCAGCTGCAGGTACAAGCACATGCCTCCCTATAGGTACGCATGTATATACATAATTTAATAGCTAAATTAAGATTACAGATTAAGGTGCAACCTGGGTCTCACTGGGCTTAAAACCAAGTGTTTTTTTCATGGCTTCCATCCTTCCTGGAGGCTCTGAAGGAAGATCTCTTTCTCTGCTTCGAGTCCCCCTGCGTCCCTTAGACCGTGCCTGCCGCAATCAGTGGAACCCTCCTAGTGACTGTCCAATCCGAGGTGGGAAGGGCTCGCCACTCACGGCAGAGTCTAGATCGGACCCACGTGAATAACGTCGTCATTTCACTCATGTGATTCTTAAACTCAGTCACATGGACAAAGTCCCTTGTGTAGAGTAATTTTACAGGTTCTCATAGTGGGGACATGCCACTCTGCTCATTGCAGAGAGTCACCAGGATGTGAGGAAGTCAGGTCTTATACAGAGGACCAGGCTAAGGAAAGCTGAAGATGATCCCAAATGTATGTCCTGAAAGACAATAAGATAACGTTCCCAGAGCAGTTAGTGCATATAGCCCGTGATGGCTGTAACTGCAGAGGCTCCTGGAAAGGACTGGAAATGTAGCCATTCAAGAGGGAGAGCCTACAGGCAAAGGAAGCAGCGTCGGATTACAAAAACAGGTGGCTTGCGTGTCAGAGAAGCAGCACTAAGTCTATAAGCAGTCCTGCGTTATCTCACTAGAAGAAGGGGTGGGTGCCGTGAGCTGACAGTATGAGCAGAGAAGCAAGCTTCAGGCCTCTTTTGGCTGCGATTGCACAATGTACACACTCCGGGGGGGGGGGGAGGGGGAGGAGGAGGAGGAGGAGGAGAAACTTTTATTGAAATAAGAGTCAAGATCTTTGAAGTACTCCTCCCAACCTGCAACCCACGGAAGAGAAATCCCTCAGAAACCGAAGCCCGGCCATCAGGGATAATGGGAGTCTTCAGGCTTTCCCTAGACCTCACTGCGCTCACCTCTTTGCACACATCGAACTTGACCTTTGAGATGCTGCTGACACGCAGGAGTTAAAGCAATAAGCCCTCCTACCTGCCCTGTAGGGCGGTAGCTTCCAAGGCCACCGCAAACATGTATCTGCGTGGACTCCATCCAGACCCAGGCAGGCAGGGGACAAAGTTTAACAGGAGGGAACCCTGGGCTGCCGGTAGTTTCATGCTGTCAGTCCAGACTTCAGCAGCACGCCGCCGTAAGTAGTTTCTGTTTGTTTCTTAACTTGCATGGCATTTTAGCAGAGACGAATTGCAAGGATAATTTCCATAAGATTCAATCATGTGCTGCACGGTTTTGTGCCTTTTGTACTAGACCTGCTTAGGATCTTTCGGCATTTCACAAAGAGTTTCGTCTGTAAAATGGAAAGAGAAGCCGTAAGAATCTGAAGCAAGTATCCTGCCCAGGCCAATCCTGGCTGTACGGAGTGATTTTTTTAGTGTCCTGTACCGAGTGGGAGTGTTTACAGCTGGAAACAAGTGGCAGTGGGTGTATGCCTAGAGTCCAGGGAGCGAACATGCCCAAGGCATGGTGGGGTCTCACCCTGTGTTGCTTGCGGTCACTTTAAGGCTTGTGTTAGCAGATATCGCTCTGGGATGGTTGGGGTAGAGGTGTGTATATTCAAAGAAGAGACGTGATGTAGGAGAGGCAGGATGGGCCGGATGGGAGAGGCAAGGGGTCCTGAGAACGCATGACTTGAGAGAACTATTTTAAGATTTTTGACACCTGTACTGACTTGTCGGGTGGAAATCCCAGTCATAATATATAAAACATGCCTCACATATGAAATTAGTGGCACCTCTACTGCCCTTGTTTTGAGATTAGGATTCTGGGAACTGCACATTGCTGCGTAAACACGCCGACTTCTCAAACGTAGCTACAAAGATTTTTAAAGCTGCATTTGATATTGCAAGGGTTGATATTTTCTATTTTCCCTTTACTACAATGGATTTTTTTTAAAAAAATGGATGCATGACAATTGTATGATTTTGAACATGGACATAAAGTTTGACATAGTGAATTTGTGAGT
This sequence comes from Acomys minous, assembly GCF_964271855.1. Taxonomy (NCBI): domain Eukaryota; kingdom Metazoa; phylum Chordata; class Mammalia; order Rodentia; family Muridae; genus Acomys; species Acomys minous. Next base: position 69,561,152 of record NC_140492.1, on the reverse strand, counting down.
TAGAAGGTGAGCTCTTAGCCAGCAACCCTGCCAGCCACTGGTGAGTGTTGAGATTGTTCATGTAGAAGTTCACCAGGGTCTCCCTGTCTTCATCTCAGACCTTTACTTCCAAGCCTGCTGCTTGCTGCTGTGTGCCAAGTGGGCACCAGACCGCAGTGCAGGTGGGACGGGTGCTCAGGACGTGGCGTCCTAAGGTACCAGGACTGCAGTGAAGCACACACTTTGTTCCCCCGTAAGTCTGCTGAAGCTCAGTAATTCTGGATTCCCGGCCTGTTAACTTCCTTAAGGCAATAAAGTTTCTTGGGCAGAGTTATTTGGTTTGTAGTTGGTTCATGAAGCAAGGCTAGGGAGGGAGTAGAAGTCTTTGGCAAGAAGCCAGAGTGATAAATGACTCAGTCACCAGGGAAGCAGCTGTCTCCCGGCTGGACTTGAAATGCTTCAGTCTTTTAGCCACCTGAAGGCCAGACAGTGTGGGCTTCTGAGTCTTAACCAAAATCCTTTGCGAATCTTAAAAAGCCAAGCTCCTTTGGAAACTTTCAGATGCCTCTGTGAGGCACCTATCCATCCCTGGGAGGCACCTCACATCCGCCATTGCTATACCCTACCTACCCCAGTCTGGCTTCCGAGCACATTTGTACCAGCCCCACCACCCTTCTCCTTAGTTCGCCCCAGCTAAATACGTGTTTTTGCTATTTCTTGGACACAGCAAGCTTGAGCCTGGGGGCCTCCGCCATCTGGAGAGCACTGTTCCCAGGCTGTTTCTTTCTTGCCTGATCACAGCTTCCCTGCGGGGTGCTGCCCCGACTCCTACCCTCCGCACCATTCCTGTCCCTTTGCTTTGCTTTGCTATTTGTTTTTCAGATGTCCAGTGGGACATTATTTTATAAATACATATATGTGTGTGTGCACATATGTGTGTGTGTGTATGTCTACACATGTGTATATTTGGGCATTCTCTGTAGGATGCACATTTTAAGAGATCTTCATCTTGTTCAGCGCTGAATGTCCGTGCCCTGAATGGTACTGCTTGTCAGCGTAGACACCTGGGAAATCGTACTATGAAAAGATTAATGTCGCCTGATGTCATTAAAATTCATTCTAAACATTTGTTTTTTCATAACTGATAAAGTCACATGATTCTGAGACCAGGACATAAAAAGGTACATACTGAAAACTCTTCTGGTCCTACCACTTCCTGTCCGGGACGCTGCCTTTCTCATTAGAGCCCTAAGCCTCTGCTGCTGTTTGCCGTGTTCCCTTCTTCATGACTTCTTTCTGGACATGAAGGAAATGTGAAAGTGCAAATAGACTCTTATTTGTTTCCTTTTCCCGCAAAACACTTGCATCCTATTCTGCACTTTTAGTATATGTTGGCTATATCTTGCTAATAATACCTAGAGAACACTTTCATTTTTAAACAGTTGTGTTTTATTACACTGTGTGTTTGGACTAAATATAAGCAATCTCATAGAGATGGGCATTTGGTTGTTACAAGCAGCAGTGAAGTTCTTATGTTTCAATGCATTGTCAGATGATGCTATAGCGTGCCTGCTTGCCCTCCAGGAAGATGGTACCGTTTGTGGTCCCCTGGCAACACGCAAAGACATTGGTTCCAATGTCCCTGCAACTGTATTATCACACTTTTGGGTTTTGCCAATCTGCTAGATCAAAAGATGGCTGCAGCATGCTTTTTGTTGTTTTTAGAGTTTATAATAGAATTTTTGTGAAATTAAAAAAAATCAGTTGCTGATAAACAGATCATGAGATTTACCAACTGAGCACCCATTTAAAATGTACAGCTTATAAGTAGTGTGTTCACATTGTGTAAAGGATCTCCAGAACTTTCTTTTTAAGATTCACTAATCTTTAAAAAAGTGTGTGTGCACGCTTGCGTGTGCGTGCATACTCATGCATGTGCCACGATACATGTGCAGAGTAGAGGACAACTTGCAGGAGTGAGTCCTTCTGTCTGCTGTGTGGGTCTGGAACCCAAACTCAGGTTATCAGGCTTGCCGAGACGTAGCCGTGCTGCTCTGTGCTGAGGCAAAGAAGAACCAGCGGGGAGGGCAGTCACCGTCTTACAGCCCACGCACAAGAATAAACAGATGCCGTTCACAGATCTAAACAGCCACCGAGCTGTGGAAAGAGAACGCAGAAAATGCATTTGCAATCTTGAGGGAAAGGTTTCCTCTCCCTCTTTCCCTCCCTCCCTCCCTTCCTTCTTTCCTTCCTTTGAGATAGGGTTTCTCTGTATAGCCTTGGCTGTCCTGCACTCACTCTGTAGACCAGCCTGGCCTCGAACTCACAGAGATTCACCTGCCTCTGTCTCCCGAGTGCTGGGATTACAGGCGTGCACCACAGCACTCTACAGGGAAAGGCATCTTAAGCGGGACACTAAACACTAAGTAAAAAGAAATGAGCTATGGATTTATGTCAGGACTTCTCGAGGCCTTTAATTTGTTCATGTTTCTAATAAGTGGGTCGCAGAGCATTTCCCAGTGGCCACAGAATCATTTTCTTCCATCTGGAGCCTTGGCTTGACTGGCCCTGCTCTGTCACTGTCACTGTCCCTGTCCATCAATTTCCAGACTGTTAACTCTGCTTCCCCTGACCACTGAGCTCTCACAGTAGTAGTGCCTCCTTGTGTACAAGTCTTCAGATTGACAGCTGTGTGTGTGCCCTTGTTGGTTTCCTTGGCACCTGATCTCTGTCTCACCTCTGGCCTCATCGCTCTGTTCTTCCTGCTCTTGCTGACCACGGACTGAAGTCTTGTGGAAGATGGGCTGTCATTTGTCCTGTTCTTTCTATAGATGAGGCAGGCAGAGGAGTACAACAGGAGAGCAAAGCCATAGACAAACTTAGCTTCACCTCATTTGGCCTGTAGCTCATTTACTTCAGGGAGTGGGCTCTTAGAAATTAGAATAGTAAATATGTAAAGCCAGAAGGCGCAGGAGAAGTGAATGAGGTTTAAAGGCGTGCCATTATAAACGCTCTAGGAGGATTTGTTTGCGGCCGTTGTTTTTCTTTTTATATTGGATTTAGTCTGGCTGTTTCACACACGCATATATTGCATTCTGATTGCTCTCACTGCCTTATCCCCCAACTCCATCACCCCCCTCCCTATAAGTCCCGTTCTCACCTTCATGTCTTTTTTTGTTTTGTGAGCCATTGAGCCTAACCAGGATTGTCTGCCTGAGCAGGTGGAGTGTGGAGCTATCCGTTGGCACATACTGGGGCCACATGTGGGTACCACTGAAGACAGTGACTCGCCTTCCCCCTCTGTGCATCACTTGTCAGCAGTTTCCCAGGATGGGGTAGGGATGTGTGAGCCCCTCCCTGACCCATGGATGGACTACCGAGAGACCCCGTGTAGGCACCACACTGCCGTGATTTCACGCATGCAGCAGCCGTGCCATGCCCAGAAGGCAGCATTTCTCAGGCCTCCTCCCCATCACTTGGCTCTTCCCTTCTTCCCTCTCATCCCCTCTTCTGTGATGTTCCCCGGTATCTGGGGAGCTCACTATGTGCAGGGCTGACGATGCTGCATTCAGTGAGCTTCATCTTCCCAGCCAGGACTCACCATGCCCAGATCTCTGGATTGTAATTTTGAAATCACATTTTCAAATAACTTGAAATTGCAGCATATGTTTGTAATCCTAGCACTCAGGAAGGTCAGGAGTATGAGGCTAGCCTGGGCTGTATTCAAGACCCTGTTTCAAAGCTCAAATAAGATTAACCACTGAAGTAGATAACAGCTTCTCCTGCATATGGAAAAGTAACAGCCAGATGTGGAAATGTCATCTGACTAAAGCTTACTAGAGAGGAGGCCCATCCTCCCCTTGCTACAGCAAGTATATGTATATGCATATGTATGCACTGCTCAAATCACTCATGTATGTGTGCACGCATACACTCACACATCACACTCCATCCGAGGCACTTCCTCATGTGCTGTCACACTTAACCATCTGTCTGTGTCCTGGCTTCTTTATTCTGGAAAAGGAGATAATAATATCTCACTCTGTCTTCCTCATAAGGCAATCAGTGTGACTTTGGCCCGGCAATGTACCGCCTCAGCCACACTGTTTAAAAAGTAAATCTTGAGAGCTCTGTTGTGAGGGTGGTTTCCATAGCAAAGTGGTGTGATCAGCCTGGTAAAATTCATTTCAAAACACACTGGCAACACACACCTAGCAGAAGCCGTTTACACAAGATATTCTGCGGACATCAAAGACGACTCTGCAACACCTGGGGAGCATAGGCCCGCCCTTTCCTTACTTCTCACTCCATGCAAGGCAGAGTAAACACACCATTCGCAGCGGGCCAGAAAAGCACTTGGCCAAACAGGAGACTCAGGATAGCCACACCGAGGACACTTTAGAACTTGAAAACCAATTTGAGGCTGGCATTAAAAACACATGCCAACTGCCGGGCGTGGTGGCGCACGCCTTTAATCCCAGCACTCGGGAGGCAGAGGCGGGCGGATCGCTGTGAGTTCGAGGCCAGCCTGGTCTATAAAGTGAGTCCAGGACAGCCCAAGCTAACACAGAGAGACCCTGTCTCGAAAAACAAACAAACAACAACAACAACAAAAAAACCCCCCCCACACACACAAAAACAAAAAAAAACAAAAAAACCATGCCAAGTAGAAAGGCACATAGCACAAGGATAGGGTACTTGGCACTGCACGGAAAGGTTTCTCACACCCCAACACTTGGTATCCCTCTCCCCTCTAAGTAGCTCTAGCCTTTAGTTTTGTGTTCAACAGGGTATGTAGACCAGGCTAGCCCCGATCTGGTAGAGCTTCCTCTGCCTCTGCCTCCCAAGCACTGGGATTAAAGGTATGCACCCCCACACCCAGCTCTAAGCCTTTCTTATAATCAGCCTAGATGATATAGAACAATTGACTCCCACTCCGGGCCATCTTCCAGCTTTCAGAATTTATTGATGTGGTGGGAGTAGTGGGGGACCAGTGGATAACAAATAGCCAGGAAATCTTCTCTCTCAGGTTCCCTAAAATAACAAGGGGGTCACAGAGTAAGTAGGTAACACACCCATCAAGAGAGGACCATAGGGAGTCGCTGGATGCTGAGCGTGTGACTCATTCTTAGCATGTGACAGGTCCCTGAGCTTAGCCTCCAGGACCAAAACCAAACCCATTCAAACAGGCGAAGTGCTAATTGAGGTCTGGAGAGAGAGCTCAGTGTGTGGTTCAGAATTTAGATCCAGGCACCCAGCATAACAAGCCAGAAGCCCCTGCAAGGCCTGTAAACTCAGCTCCGAGGAGGGCAGAGACAGGGGGATCACTTGGGCTTGCTGGGTTCCAGGTTAGCCCAGGGAGAGTGCCAGGTTTGGAAGAGAGCCTGCCTCAAAGGAGTAGGCAAGAAAGGGGACACCCTATAGTGTTTTCTGGCTTCCAGGCACGTGCATATACACCCACAGAGACACGTACATGCAAAAATAGGTTACCGACTGAGATACTGGGGAAAGGCTACCTGCACAGCCTGTCCCCTGGGAAGTGGCCAGCCAATGAGAGGTACAGATGTGGGAAGCAAGAGACTTACCTGGCTGCTTCAGGAAACTGCAGAGGATTTGCTGGAATATTTTCTTCCGGGAAAGGCTAAATAACTAAGATTTCAAACAATGTACTTAGGAAACAGAAACGGGAGTAGGGGTTCCCGGGGAGGACGCTCAGTAGATAAGAGCGCTCACAGCCCTCCAGAGGACTCAGATTTAGTTCCCAGCTTACATCTCTAATTCCAGCTGCATAGGATCTGATGCTCTCTGGGCATGCACACACACATGTTGTGCACACACACACACACACACACACACACACACACACACACACACACACACACCTTAACACTGGGATAGGGCTTCTGGTGTTAACACAGAGTCAACAGAGTCCTTGCCTTTTAAACGTGGGGACATATAAAAGTGCTGGGGATGTGGCGGCACACACGTGCAACCACGGGAGGATTTAGTAGAGGGAGGTGGAGGCGGGAAGATCCCTGAGGCTCATTGGCCGTCCAGTCTAGCGTAGCTGTTGAGCTGAGGGCCAGTGAGAGACCCTGTCAGAAGGAGGAAGACCACACCTAGGTTGTTCTTCTAGGGGCATGTGAAGCAACTCACATGTGCACCTACATAAGTTGCAGACACACACACACACACACACACACACACACACACATGTTCACAAGAACATTAGAACTGTTCATTATAAAATTTTACTGGGGGCTAATTTCTAAAAAAGAAAAATTCTGACCTGTTTAATTTTAAAATAACTTTCAATGGGACTGAAAGCATATTAAGAAGTAATACATATGCATCAAAAGCACAAAGAATGCAGAAATGAAATGGTGCACTAGGTAGATGGTAATAAATTCAAAACTGATTCTCAAGGTGTGCTCTGCAGGCCACAAGCAGAGGCTCTGACCGAGCTCTTGCATGCCATGGAGTTTGCAGGCTCTTCCACAGCAAACTTCACTGATTAGAATGTTTGGGGACATGGCACACTAATCTGGGGTTTGGTTGAGGCTACCGCTCACCAAGTGCAGCCCCAGGGCAGAAGCAGAAAAGCAAAGAAACAAGATGTGGGGCTCTGTGGCCCAGAGGGTGTCTTCAGCAGCTGCTTAGCTGCCATGATAGAGCAAGAACAGTGACAGGCCATGTGTGCCCCAGCAGAAGGGCCATTTACACAGACGGGGGTGGGGGGTGGGGGGGTGGATAGTGACAGAGAAGTGGAAAGGAAGTATTGAAAATATGCCTTGGGGTTGGAGAGGGGCTCAGTGGTTAACAGCACTGGCTGCAAGCCAGGTGCAGTGACACACACCTGTGATCTCAGCACTCAGGGAGGCAGAGGTAAGCCGATCTCTGTGAGTTCAAGGCCAGCCTAGTTGGTCTACAAAGTAAGTTCAGGACAGCCAAGGCTACACAGAGAAACCCTGTCACGAAAAACAAAACAAAACAAACAAAAGTAAATAAGTAAAGAAATAAAGAAATAACAAAGAGCAATGGCTGCTTTTGCACAGGACTCAGACTCGGTTCCTAGCACCCACATGACAGCTCATAATTTTCTGTAACTCCAGTTCCAGGGGAGATTCTGACACCCCTCCTGACATTTGTAGGCACTGCACAGACACCCATGCAAGATACTCATACACATACAATTTAAAAATAAAATATACATTGTATGCACATGTGAAAATACCATAGTTAAACTCATTATTGTATGCAATTAAGATATCCTACTAGAAAAAAGACTGCAGAAGGCCTTTTTTTTTTTTTTTTGCCAAGTGCTAGAGACATATACATGCTCAGGCAGCTGAACCCGTGCAGAGCACTGTGGAGCATCAGTGGTGATGCAGGGGTGAAGGATGCAGAGCACTGTGGAGCATCAGTGGTGATGCAGGGGTGAAGGATGCAGAGCACTGTGGAGACTCAGTGGTGATGCAGGGGTGAAGGATGCAGAGCACTGTGGAGCATCAGTGGTGATGTAGGTGTGTACCTGTAATCACAGCACTCAGGAGGCAGAGGCAGGGGGATCGTGAGGAATGCCAGGGGAGGGGAGTGGCAGGATACATGAGGATTGGCTAGACAGGTCTGTATGTATGTCCTGAGCATGGCCTGAGAAACTTATTTGCCAATTTCAGGATTTAAGCGTGTGTTCTGTCCTCTTACGAGAATATTAAGTACTGCATTTAGGACCCAACCTATCCAATATAATGTTCTGTTTGCCAAACTAAAGCTGTCTTCAAAGGCTGTTTCCAAATAAGGTTGCTCTGTTAGGGAACTTCCTTTCACTGCATCAAAGTACCCGAGAGAAGCAGTAAGGGTCTGCATTGGCCTCTGCTTTCAGAGGTTCTGGTCCATGTTCAGTACAGTGGCACCATGTTCCATGGCAAGAGTACGAAGTGGAGGAGCCTTTTCATCTCATGGCATCGGGAGCTGAGGTGAGCAAGAGGAAATGGAGATGGAGTTTCAGCATCGCCTTTGATGGCATCTAAACTGTATTGATGCGTTGCACTAATCCTTTTAACAGAAGTAATAGAAACTCATACCAAACATCCTGCCTGGTGACTCAGACCCACCTGGGGTAGAAATCTGAACTCAATCGTATGGCAGACAAGACAAAGCACACTGGAAGCCAGAGGCCGTGTCCCTGGCATTTTCTTCAGAGCTCTCCCTCTGCAGTTCAGTGCAGGCTGTGACGGGCACTACTGATGTCAGGCTTCCAGCCCAGGTGACTGTGTGTCACCACGAAGGGTATTTGTTATATATTCCTGTTATTTGTATTTAAAGGAGCAATGCACTACACTGTTAGAGCTATTGTAAGTATACCTAGGGGTTTAGATGCTTTCCTTAGGTGCGAACCAAGTTGTCCACAATTGAAATGCTATGAAATTCTGTACAACACCATTCTCACAACTTACTGGCACACTTATGGGGTGTAGCCTCACTATGCCCTCTGCTTAGGTGTTCCTATGGCCTCAGTAAAGACAGTGGCCAGCGCTGACTTCCTTCTGCCCTGAAGGTCTAACTGAGGGACCTGTGGTAGGTAATACATCTGCTTCCTGCAGGTGTGAAGGATACAGAGCACTGTGAAGCATCAGTGGTGATGCAGGGGTGAAGGATGCAGAGCACTGTGGAGCATCAGTGGTGATGCAGGGGTGAAGGATGCAGAGCACTGTGGAGACTCAGTGGTGATGCAGGGGTGAAGGATGCAGAGCACTGTGGAGCATCAGTGGTGATGCAGGTGTGAAGGATGCAGAGCACTGTGAAGCATCAGTGGTGATGCAGGGGTGAAGGATGCAGAGCACTGTGGAGCATCAGTGGTGATGCAGGGGTGAAGGATGCAGAGCACTGTGGAGACTCAGTGGTGATGCAGGGGTGAAGGATGCAGAGCCCTGTGGAGCATCAGTGGTGATGCAGGGGTGAAGGATGCAGAGCACTGTGGAGCATCAGTGGTGATGCAGCGGTGAAGGATGCAGAGCACTGTGGAGACTCAGTGGTGATGCAGGGGTGAAGGATGCAGAGCACTGTGGAGCATCAGTGGTGATGCAGGGGTGAAGGATGCAGAGCACTGCTCCCTCATAGCTACTGTGAGGGAGAAGGAGGTGGCAGACAGGTGCCATGGTTTTATATGACGGTCACATAACCCTGTGTACACAGTCATGTGTATCCCAGCACCTTTGCTCACCCTGTTCATCTCATGCTCAGGTACAGAGGGTCACAGGGGGCAGTGTGGGCCACAGGAGTGACACTGGGAGTATATGTGCAACAGAGACCCACAGGTCATAGGAATCTACTCATGGGGTGACATTGGTGCCTTACCCAAGATGGCTCCTTTACCCAAAATGTCTTTGCACTGTTCTCTTATTTTTTTTCTCTAATTTACTGTTAATGGATGACTGCCAGTTAAAGTCCCTTTTAATGACTAGAAATGGGACAATTAACCCCAGAAGGGTGAAATATAGCCACTCACTGCCAGTGCTGAAATGTGCTGTGAACCTAGAAACAGCTAGGTGCATGCAGCCAGACTGCCCTCAGCAGGGGCTGCCTGTGTGTGAGGAGCTCAAGGCACTGTTGCTAACAGCCCATTTCTGCAAGGCCAAAGAGACAGATGCGCGAGGCTTGGTCTTAGTAGATGTGCCGGATCCCAAGTCTACTCCACTCACTTAGCAAATCACTATTACGTACACCCCGCATGCTTTCTGTGGGATTCAATTCTGCTCAGCATAGCGTATGTCAGGTGCACAGGTCCCTGGTGCAGGTGTTGACAGGAAGGTGCTGTGCCTAGTATCTGCCAGCTGGTATGTAAGTGGAAAAGGACTAGAGTGAGCTGAGTCAGACATGCTCTCACAGCGCATGTGGCAGCAGGTACCCTCGGATAGGCCCTTGGCCCCATCCCCTTTCTGTCCCACCAGCTGGGAACATGGTCAGCCACTCATTAATTACTTCCTCGAGTCTATCCTTTCAGGAGTTCAAGGCCATCCCAGACTGTGCTAGTTTAAGACTAGCCTGGGAAATGTGAGATGCAGTATCAAAATAGTAACACTATTCCTTTAAGTCCCTTAGAAGATACTTTCATATCAAAATAGTAACACTATTCCTTTAAGTCCCTTAGAAGATACTTTCACATTTGGCCTGCTGCTCCTGGCACTGTGTAAGTACCTGCTTACTGACACTTCCAAAGGGTGTTGCCATATTAGCAAAACCAGACGACCTCAGCCACTTTGCAAGCAGACCATGGTCTCTCGCTTTGTCTCCATTGCTCTAGACCATGCTGAAATTGAACATTTTTCTTATCAGAAATTTTCTCCTGTCTTTCTATCTGTGGCTGAACTGTGAGGTGAGCCTTTTCCTCTTCCATTTCATTCCTATATTTGTCCACTTGAATGATTCTTTTTATTTTTAAAAAATTTTTTTGCACAACATAATTTGAACCGTGCTTTCTCCTCCCCAAAGGCCTCCCACCTCCTTCCCACCTCCCTGCCATCTCAAATGTATCTATCTTTCTCTTAATGGTTCTTGAACTCACAGTTGTACAAATTGTTTCTTTTTACATTTGGCCAATTTTGTAAATTCCTCCAAATGACTTCTTTGCTTCTTAATTTACAGTCGTCGTCCCCCCCCCCCACCAGTTGTAACGTACTTACCCACACTCCTTTTCAAGTCATGCAGAACTTTAATTTCCTCGGTGTCTCTAAAAATACACCTGGACTTAATTGTTCAGCTCTTCAAACCTGGTGCTGCTCCTGAGCTGCGTTGCTGGCGGAGGCCAGCAGGTGTCTCTCCCTCCCTCCCTGGCCTCAGCATCAGGCCCATCTGAAATGCAGTCCGGTTCCAGGTCCAGCCCATCCTGCTGGGAAAGTCCGGGAACTGAAGCCACTGGTCACTAGGGGTCTACAAGTGCCTGCCCTGGAGTCTTTTCACTTTGTTTCCTCCACAGCTTTGAATTAAGCGTTCCTCAGTGCAGAAGAGCAGACCCATGTGTCTGCATGGTGGCAAAGCCGAGACCGTGCACATGTGTAATTTAATGAAGCCATTTAATCCTGCTGTGTCGCTTACTTTATTTTTTTTTTCATAATGCCTTATTAATCATCATCCAAGACTGTGGGATAAGTTAACTAGAGGTTAGCTCACTCGCTTTCCTGACAGAATGATTATCGGGTAATATTAGCACATGGCACTTTGCCTTTCAAATCTGAGAGTATTTCAAGACTATATTTCAAGTCTGCAGTAGGTGGCAGCAATGGATAATCTCACTGGGTTCAGAATGCAGTGAGTCGAGTGCAGGGGATATATAAAGGCATGTGCCTTCCATGCGTGTGGTGCTGCTGTCCCAGAAATGCAAACTCAGCATCATCTGTGACTGCTTCATAGCATGTACCCCCTACACACGTATACACACATAGACACAATATGCCTACTCACACACATGCACACATGTACACACACACACACACACACACACACACACACACACACACACACATTCACACATCACAAGAATTGTGACTTAAGGAAAGCTCAAGTGCATTTTCCCCAGAGGAGCATCTCTGGGGGCTTACTGCATACCTGCTCTATGAAGCAGTCACAGATGATGCTGAGTTGGCATTTCTGGGGACTTTCTCAGCTGTAAGAGAGGAGGTTACTGGGGTGCTGGCTTGCTTGAATTCCAGTGTGTAATCTCACTCAGGGAAGACTTTTCTTGTCCCAAACTTGTTAATTTTTATCTAATATGTTCCAACCACAAATAACATATTTCTAGTCCCACTAACTTAGCATTTACGCCACATGTAAAGGTACCCTTCTTATTAAAACTCCTTGGTGCCAGGAACTGGCCTTTTTGTTGTTGGATTTCCACCTTGTAAAATTCACCTTTAAGGGCTGGCACGTAGCTCACACAGTGGTACAAGGCTTAGCCAGCATGGCCAAGGTCCAGGGTCGGGGACAGGGCTTGCATAGCCGCATCACAAGAATAAAGAAGTTCATCTCTAAGTTCTCCTCCACAGATGATGGGATACAGGCCTCTGCGGGGAGAGGGGAAAGGCAAGGAATAGGATTTTAGAAGTCTAGTTTTGACTGTACTACAGGATATAGACACAGCTAGCGTAGATGGACTGACCTTCTCAACCCTGCCTTTCCTTAGGTATAAAACATAACTAGTGTTAGCCTATCTATGAATTCGGTGAACTGTAAAGAACATTATGATATCATTTACAAAGATGTCTGGACCATATTTGTTTCATTCCAAATTAGTTTTTTTCTAGAATTTAGAAACCTGAAACCTTAAAAGATTGCAATGTAACAAAGATGCTTTGACACAGAGAGTATGACGTATAAAATGGAGGCTGGGACTGGGCTTAGTGGCAGCGTGCTTGCCTAGAATGGCCCATTCCCGGCATTGCAGAATGAATGAATGAATGAATGAATGAGTGAATATGTAAATAGTAACAATAGACATGTATATGTTATCAAGAAGTAATTTGTAAAGTGTGTTATACCGTGACCCAGACAGAGTAAGAAGTCTAACTCGTGTGGCACCCTAGCACACGAGCACAAGACAAGTTTCTTAAGACAATACACCCAGCTAACCCTGTGAGCTAGTGTTCTGCTTCCCGTGCCATCCTGTTTCCTCTCACTTAAAGGTGAGCCTTTACCCACTAATGCTCATCTCCTGTGCTGGATTGTAGGTGCAGTTTTGGGGAAATATTCTTTGAAACAGCCTCCTATGGCCTCGGCTGGTCAACTCTGTAGCCACCGGTGGCTATGAACTTATGACCCCCTGCCTCCCCTCTCTCCCAACAGATGAGTGTCTACATCACACTGTGGCTTGTGCCCAAGGCTTGCACCTGACAACCAAACATCTGCCTCAGCCTGGGAAGTTCTCAGACTCCCTTGATACATCACATGGGCCAGGGTGCAGTTTCTCCACTGTGTTTAACGCACCAAATATTCCTTTTCCCTAAAGTGGAAAAAAGCACGTCACACATAAAAACAAACATCTGAGATCGTGAACATAGCACCTTTGTTTCAATTCTTTGTTTTCACACTGAGCGTTGTTTCCCTTAAAAATATTTAAAAGTCCAGCAAGTAATGATTCAGGGGTGAGGAGCCTGCCTTGTAAAGGAACTGAATCCGATCCTAGCACGAAGGGCAGTAGTTTTGTGTCACTCCAGGATCGATGCACTGGCCTCATCAGTCACTTGCACTCATGTGTTCATACCAACACACTCATCACATGCAGAATTAAAAACAAACAGAAATTAACATATTTAGAAGTATTATGCAATCATTTTTAAATATATAGCACCTTTGTTGGCTGTGTGTGTAAATTTTAAGCCATTTTCTTACTAGCCTTATTAAGGTAAGCTTGACATTCGAGAAACCACACAGGCTTAAAGTGTACAGTCAGGTGGGTTTGTAACGTCCACCCGTGATGTCAACGCTGCCACGACCGAGGTGAGGAGCATAACTGTTACCCCAGGAGTTTTCTCAGAGAACTTTCGTCCCATTCTGCTGGCTTCTCCCTAGCCAACAACCGTTGCACATGTTGTCACATTAGTTAGGGCTCTCTCCCTAGAACGTATCAAATGAATCCTAAAGGAAGCTAGTCACGTCAGTGCACACTGTAATCCTCCTGTCTCTCAGAAAGGGGACTCAGTGACTCAGTTCAGCCTCTACTTCATAGTGACTTGGAGGCCAGCCTGGGCTATGAGACCCTGACCCGGAACAGTAACAACAGAACAGTCATAAAGAATACGTTATTTTATCTGGCTTCTCTCACTCCTCCAGGCATGTGGATGCAGGATATACGAAGATTACATCCCTCATGGCTGCTAAACATAACCACAGTCACTTCTTCAGTTGTAGGGCATTTCCATTTGTGCTAAAGCTGAGTGTGTATGTGTGTGTGTGTGTGTGTGTTCTCTAATCTTCTGTCGTATTTCCTGTTTTCATACAATAGTGAAAACAAAACACACCACATTCACTTTTCTCAAGGAGATTAAAGATGATCTATCTCTCCAGGGATAATGTTGGGAAGCCTGAAGCTCAAGCAGCTGACGCTGAAAACTTGAGCAGTAGATTCTTGACTTGGGTGGCCTGTAGGATGCAATAGGAGAGACGGTGTTTTAAAAGAACCTCCCAGTCTGTGAGAAGAGTGCAGGCAAGGAGTAAATCAAATTTCGGAATGACATTCCATGTTCAGGTTTTATATGTGTAAATAACTAAGGAGTGGTGTATCCCTGTCACACAGCAGGTGCGTGTTTAGCACTCTAAGAAGCTCTGGAGGCTGGGGAGGCGGCTGAGTTAATGACGTGTTTGCCATTCAAGCACGAAGGCTTATTACCCAGGACCCAGGTGTGTGAGTCTGTCTCTGTGTGTTTACCTCCAAGCATGGTGGCATGTCTCTAGCCCTAGCGCTCTCTCTCTCTCTCTCTCTCTCTCTCTCTCTCTGTGTGTGTGTGTGTGTGTGTGTGTTAGAGAGAATATCTAATAATCTAATAAGATTTTTATTCCCCATGCAATAATAACTTTATTTCTTCAAAACAAATATACAAATGTATGATTCTTTTAAATTTAATATTTTGGGTGCCCCCCTTTTGGCCTGGAGTTACAGACTTGTCTAGAGCATATAATCTCCCTGGGGAATCCTGAATAGATTGCCTCATGAAATAATTTTTTTATGAAAGAAATTTTAACAGATTGGTTTTTTTTTCATTTGCTTTGTACACTTCACATTCTTCACCTTAGAACAAGATTAAAATCCTTGCCTTAAATCATTGTAGGAATTGAATGAAATACTTAATAGGGCAGCTCTAGTTTTCTTTCAATTGCTACAATAATATATACCAAAAGTGGGCTGGAGAGATGGCTCAGAGGATAAAAGCACTGTCTGCTCTCCCAGAGGTCCTGAGTTCAGCTCCCAGCAACCACATGGTGGCTTACAACCATCTATAATGTGATTTAATACCCTCTTCTGGCCTGCAGGTGTACAGAGCACTGTATACATAATAAATAAATAAATTATATATTTTATATATGATAAATGATATGATATATATGTGTATATATATGATAAATAAAAAAATATATCAAAAGCAACTAGGGGAGGAAAGGTTATTATTTAGCCTCCTATTTCAGATCACAGTCCATCATTGAGGGAAGTCAGGGCTGGAACTCAAGCAAAGAACCATGGAGGAATGGTGCTTATGGCTTGTCCTGTGGCTTGCTCCCAGCCTCATGCTCCGCTAACTTTTTCATACATCTCAGGCCCACCTGAGACCTCCCACATCAATCATCTATCTGTCAAGACAGTCTTTCACAGACACGGCCACAGGCCAATCTGATCTGGAGGATCCCTTTGTTGAGATTCCTACAGATGGCTAGGATGTGTTAAGTTGACAGTTGAAGCTAATGCTAAAACAGCCAGGTGTGGTGGCGCACACCTGTAATCCCAGCACTCAGGACGCAGAGGCAGGTGGATCCCTGTGAGTTTAAGGCCAGCTTGGTCTACAAAGAGTCCAAGACAGCCAAGGCTACACAGAGAAACCCTGTCTCGAAAAAAACAATGTGTGTGTGTGTGTGTGTGTGCTTATTTATATATTTTTTTAAAACTTGATCACTTCTAGCTCTGTTGTGCTCCATAATAGTCCTCACAACCAAGAGATAACTTAACAGATAACTTAAGTTGGTGAGTGATAAAAAGCACCTTTTGCTCATGACACAAAATTCTTCAGTAGAGTCTCCACTCTCCAATACTTTCCTTGGCCTAAAACTCCTTCCGCCTATGTAGACTAGTCATAGAAGACACCACTAAGAGGATATCCAGACAACGCATTGTGAACTGGCTTTAAGATCAGTGTTAGGAAAAGGATCATAGTAAACAAGGGCTTTGTGACCTACTTGAATAGACAGCAATTCAAAGGTAAATCTGCTAGACTTACAAGGAGAGCAAACAGTGAGAAATGCATGCAGTATAGAGATGAATTGAGGCTGTGTGTGTTCACGTGTGGCCTCGTGTGGTGAGGCTAGAGGCTCATGTCACAGCACCCGAGGGTTACTCTGGTGGGCATTTGCAGCCATAGCCAGGTGGGAGGCTGAGACAGGACAGTCACCTGGCCCACGTAGTTTGAAGTCAGCCCAGGCAGCATAAAGAGTCTGTTTAAAAGGGAGAAAGAGAAAAAAAATTAGTCAAGGATGGAGCCTCCTCTTCAAAGCCAAAGATAAAATGTAAACACAGGGCATTAGAACACAGGTCTTGAAGGTTAGTCTACAAGAGTACAGAAATTATTAGTGTTAAGAAAGAGATTGGCACAGGGGATCTGATTCTAACTGGCCTTGTTGGGGGTGAGGGCATGACCACAATGTCAAGAACATTAAGTTGAAGTTTCTTTTGGGAAGTGACAGAAACCCGTATCAAATTGAATTAAGTTTTTTTCTTCTTCTTCTTCTTCTTCTTCTTCTTCTTCTTCTTCTTCTTCTTCTTCTTCTTCTTCATCATAATTTTGGTTTTTTGAGACAGGGTTTCTCTGTGTAGCCTTGGCTGTCCTAGATTCACTTTGTAGACCAGGCTGGCCTTGAACTCACAGAGCTATCCCTGCCTCTGCCTCCCAAACTGCTGGGATTACAGCCATGCGCCACCTCTCCTGGCTTAAGCTCTTTTAAAAAATGAAGTTCGGAGGGAGAGGTTGGTTGGCTTGTGGCGTGGGAGGTGCAGCCAAGAGGCACTTGAGACACTTCTGTTAGATGCTCTGTCTCTTGTCAGGAATCTGTCTGTCTTTACAGACAGGGACAGAGATGGTAGCTCTGTGCTCATATTGTCCTTAGAGCTGGTATCCTAATTAAAAAAAAAATGTTTCTAATATTTTTGAGAGCATCCTGGGGCTGGTTGCTCCCATTTTCACTGGCTGGCTAATGCCATATGTCGGTCCTTGTTCACTAGCTGTAAGTAAAGACACGCGGTGGCCAGACTTGTAGCACTGCTCACGCTCTGAACTCTAAGTGGGTTCACCTGAATCACGTAGGTTGAGGGGGGGGGAGAGATAGTTCCCTCAAAATGGGGATGGAAAAGGGAGGAGGAGTCCACCCCGTCTCCATTCCATCTTCCATCTTGTCTCCATTTTGAGACTAGAGTTGAGAATGTTACCCTGTACCTACCTCTCCCTCGCCTTGCACTGACGATCCTCCTGCCTCCACCTCCCAAAAGCTGGACTTAGAAGTGTGCACCGACACACCTAGCAAGGCTAAGCAGGATTTTAGTTTCGTTCTATTGTTTGCACCAGTCTCCAGGAAGTAGCTTCGCACTTTCTCTGTCATTGGCCCTGGTCCCTACCCTGTGCCACCACCCTAGGAAATGCACGAGCTGGATGTTGCCCTGCACACAGTAGCCGTGTCATTGCGATCCTTTAGTGTGGAAAGTGTCCCCATTAAGTCTCAGACAGTATTTTTAGACCTCTGAAAGCTTGGTCATGGCACCTCACCATCGTTTGTATTATGGATGATGTATTTTGAGGTTGCTCAATATTTGATCAATTGAGAAACCACTCGCTCCAGTGCATTTGCTATATTGGTCAGAATTCTTACAATCTTTCACTGCTAAGCATCCCGCTGGCAGGCAGGACACATTAAAACTTCATTGTGCCGTTAACATTTGTCTAGGTAGCATATAGTGTTACCAAAAAATTTCTTGTCTACAGCCAATTTGATGTCTTATTATCCTCTGGAAAAACAGTGCAGAGTTCAGATCCCGTTAACTCATCTTGTCCTTCTAAGTTCCCCACAGCGATGCATACATTCAGGGGGCTTCTTTTATCATAAAGATGGTCTTCGGACTTACCTACATGAGGCTTTATCTTTTTAACATTCATAAATATGTATTTAATACTAAAATTTTATTCATAATGATTTGAAGTGCTTATTGTGAAATACATTCATCTTGATGTTAGGAGCAGAGTCAAAACAACAAAGAGCAAGCATAGTGTTAGTTATAAAAGCATATGGATTAGACACAGCAGGCGCTGACCACCAGCACAGAGATGCCCGTTCACTGGAGTACCCTGCAGGCACCTGAAACGTGGGGTCTAATGCCTTAAGAATAGAACACTTCTCCCTGGAACTAAGCTGTACTACAAATCTCTTGCCTGAGTTCTTTTTCTGGGAGACACCATGCAAGATGATGGACAATACAGAAGCAATTTAGTCTTCCCTTTTCTGCTACAAATTAGTCCATGGGATGGAGGGGCAGTGGTCCTGCCAAGCTGGTCCAGCATGAGATGGAGGGGCAGCGGTCCTGCCAAGCTGGTCCATGCTGGTGACCCTTAGAGCATGTGTTGCTGTGCAGCAGCTTCCCTTAATGCAAGGATAGCTCAGGGGCTCTTAGAAAGAGTCACTCTCGTCATCTAATGGGAAGCAAGCAAACAAAACTGAAGAGCTTGCCAGGATCTTTGAATTCTAAAACTCCCTTTTTGATCACGGTGCATGTGCTTTGGAAAGGTGATAGGTAGGTTAGGGCTAACATCAGACACAGGAGCGGAGAGTTCAAACCAATATTTCCAACTAGTAGAGTGTTTTATATATAATATATAAAATATTTTTCAATATAATATAGTCATTATATTTTATAAATAATATAATAGCAATATAAATTATAGATTTATTATAAATATATAAATAATACATGTTTGCAACATATTGAATAAATATATATTAAAATATACAATATAAAATATGTATAAAATACATATAAAATATATAATATAGAAAGTATTTGTTTAAGTTTTATTATAGTAAAAATGGAGATAGCTTTCCATAATTTTGTTTCATATATCTGAGCAGCTGTTGAAATTTCTCTTCTAAAGGGGTGAGGGAGTCCAGGGTGTTTGGATAGTAACAGACCAGCTGCTGGTACATCGCTCCCTTCCACATGCTGACGACTGTGCTAAGCCCTGTCTGCCCTGCTCCATCTAGCGCTCACGTAATACAGAGGAGAGCCTCTTATAGACCCTTTTACGAAGGACAAAACTGAAGCTCAGGCAGCCTAGACCCCCATGAGTGGTTGGGAGCACAGAAAGGGTGGCCTGGATCTCTTTGCTAGTTTTGAGCACTGCACTCTAGTAACTGGGGAGGAATCTAAGTCTAAATGCATTAGTTGAAGTAACTATATTCTTCCTTTTTTTCCCCAATATTTTTGATCAAAAGTCTCGGTCCTTAGGACCTAACTTAGTTTCTAACTCTCTAACAAGCCATTTCTCTTTCATACATACCCAGGCGCACGCGTGTGCGTGCGTACACACACACACACACACACACATACACACACACTTTTTTCACAAAGAAAAAAAACAGTTCATTTTATAGCAAAAAAGTGCATCGTGATTTCTCTATATTTCAATTTTTATTTACTAATGAACTTAAAAAATGTTTTTAGCTAAGAAGACCATAATCATCATCACTTTTGCTTTGTTTTGTTTTGTTTTGTTTTGTTTTTTTGAGACAGGGTTTCTTTGTATAGCCTTGGCTGTCCTAGACTTGCTTTGTAGACCAGGCTGGCCTCGAACTCACAGAGATCCGCCTGCCTCTGCCTCCCGAGTGCTGGGATCACAGGCGTGCGCCACCACCGTGCTGGCTTGCTCGCTCCTCTCCTTATGACTGTGTAGTGCCCACACTTGTCCACATGCCAACGTCTAAAATGACAAATGATGATGAGGTTCAGCTCCATGTTTCTAGAGGACGCTAGAGCACTGGACGCTAGCCCTTAGCCACATGTGACTATTCTTTCTGTTTATATGAATTAAAATGTAAGAATTCAGTTCCTCGAGCACACCAGGCACAATTCTCCTGGTAAGCCGCTTGGCGGTGACTACATCCACGCATTCCTGGCTCCTGTGACCATATCTGTGCATTCCTGTCACGTACAGCGGGGTCTCTTGGGTGGTGCCCCTTTGGGTGTACACCTTTACATGTTTGCATTTCTCTCTCCTTTTCCATAAACGATGCCCTCTCCTGAGAATAATGTCTTCTACAGTTTGGAATAGACAACTTCCCATGCTTTCTGACCTGGGGGGGGACTCTTTGCTGGCTCAGTTGATGGTTTCGTGGTACAGGGAAGCACGCTAACACAGACAAAAATCACCAGGCCTGAAGAGATGAGTTCATCCAGCCATCTAGTTTTACTTTACCAGCAGCAGTGAGAGGGTTAATTAGAGCACACCTATAGGCTCTGCCATGCTGAACTGCTCCACAGTCATCCCTACCAGTGGTGGGCTTGTTAGAAATGCTACTGCTGCGAGGTGACCCTTGCTGTCACTGTGGCAGGTTCTAGGACAGAGCCAGCTGGTAGGACTGACGTGCAAAGCCCAGCATACATTAATACACACATCTCCGTGTGCTGGCTGGTGCTCTTACTGACGTGGCACAGAAGTCCCGTGGACTGGTGATTCCTTCTGTTAGTTAGTCTGTATGATTTGAGGAGGAATTGTGTGTGTGTGTGTGTGTGTGTGTGTGTGTGTGTGTGTGTGTGTGTGTAAGTCTCGGGATTTGATTGTATTCTTGTTGGTTCTGATTGCTATTAATTTAGATGATATGCATATTTCTTATCTTCTCCCTATTTAGTGACTCTGAGGTAAGCTTGGTGTGTGGATATTTGCATAGTCCTGGTGGTACACCCGGGGCCTGCCAGCAACACCTCTCTGCTGTGTTAGCCGCGAGCTCTCCTAACAGGCACAGATAAGCTTCCTTGTCTATCTTTTCCATAGTCTACAAACTTGTTCATGGAGTTTGGTTGACCCTCTCCATCAATACTCTATTCCTTATATTATATAAAACAATAGTGGAAAGTCTCCGGGTAACAGACAACACTTCCCTTCTCTGCTGTACAAGACATCTTGTGGAGCACTAGAATGCATCTCCGCTGTGAAGACTCCCAGCCCTGCACCTCTCACAGCAGAGACCTTTGTTCCGCATTCAAGGATTTTCCCAACGCAAGAAGTGATGGTCAGTAATTGGAAAGTATTGGTGCTTGTAAATCAAAATGTCAGGGAGAAATGGTTACGTTAATCTCTACTTTGGTATAACTGTTAACATTTTAAAGAGTAAAGTTTGTCGTGATCCATTTGGTGAGTGAACTTGGCTGTTTTTGCTGCTAAGATTCCATACTGAATTTTGCTCCAGGATTCGCTGAGTCCATTCAGAGCCTTGTCTTTTTTTTTTTTTTTTTTTTTTATGTCTTTATTTTTAGTGCATTGGTGTTTTGCCTGCATGTATGTCTGTGTAAGGGTGTCATGTCTTGGAGTTACAGACAGTGCTGAGCTGCCATGTGGGTGCTGGGAATTGAACCCCGGTCCTCTGGAAGAGCAGTCAGTGCTCTTAACCGCTGAGCCATCTCTCCAGCCCCGGAGCCTTGTCTTAATTGCATATCACACACAGAATAAAATCAACAAGGAAACGCTGGGCCTTATGTAAATCTAACAGTGAATTCCCCTCTCTTCCCACGTTCGACACATTTCAAAGGTCCGAAGCACACTGTGATAAAAAGTGATCCAGATGAGAAGCAATGCCATCTTAGATAACTGCGTGCACCCTTGCTCTGTTATTTTGGTGTTCCAACTTGTGTTGTGGGATGTACGCACGGTGGCCTGTCACCAATCTTGGGAACTAATTCTCTGACTTTGATTTCTTTTTGTTACATTAGGCCTGTTACTAAACATCAAGAAATGGGGTTAAAGGAAATAGCTCTAATACCCCTAGATTATATTTTATCTTTGGGGGCATTAATACTTCCAAAATTCCACGTTGACTCCTTTGTTTAACAGCAAGAACAGTGTTGCTCCCTCCCACTCCCTCCCTCTCTCTCCTCATCTTTTCTCTCTGTCTCTGAGTCTGTCTGTCTCTGTGTTTTTCTCTGTCTCTGCCTCTCTCTTTTGCTGTCTGTCTCTGTGTCTCTCTCTGCGCCTCTTTCTTTCTCTGTTTTTTCTGTCTGTCTCTGTTTCTCTGCCTCCCTTCCCCTCCTTCTCTCTCTCTGTCTCTGTCTCTGTCTCTGTCTCTCTCTCTCTGTCTCTCTCTGTCTCTCTCTCTCTTTTTCTCTCTGCCTCTCTGTCTCTGTGGGTGTGTGTCTCTGTCTCTCTCTGGGTGTCTCTCTCTCTGTCTGTCTGTCTCTGTCTGTCTCTGCCTCTCTCTCTTTCGCTGTCTGTCTCTGTGTCTCTCTCTGCGCCTCTCTCTTTCTCTGTTTTTTCTGTCTGTCACTGTTTCTCTGCCTCCCTTCCCCTCCTTCTCTCTCTGTCTGTCTCTCTGCCTCTCTGTCTCTGTGGGTGTGTGTCTCTGTCTTTCTCTGGGTGTCTCTCTCTCTGTCTGTCTCTGTCTGTCTCTCTGTCTCTCTGTCTCTCTGTCTGTCTCTGTCTGTCTCTCTGTCTCTGTCTGTCTCTGTCTCTCTGTTTCTGTCTCTGTCTCTGTCTCTCTGTCTCTGTCTCTCTGTCTCTCTCTCTCTCTCTGTGTCTCTCTGTTTCTGTCTCTCTGTCTCTCTGTCTCTGCCTCTGTCTCTCTCTCTGTCTCTCTGTCTCTGTCTTTCTCTCTCTCTCTCTCCCTCTCTCTCTCTCTCTCCCTCCCTCCCTCCCTCCCTCCCTCCCCCTGCTGCAGCTCTGCTGGTCTGGTTTAAGGCTGTGACAGATGTCTGATTGGCGGGCTCTGTTTATTCTGTGACCAGATTCTAAAAGAGGGCTGGCCATACCTGCCTGAAGCCTATTGGCTGGGTCTACCCTGGGCCCTCCCCCTCCCTCCCCCGAACCTTTTCCTTCACTGCACACACAGCCACTAAGTCTGTGCGGAATCCTAAACCAGCCCAATTTACATCCATTCATGAATGTGTGACGTCAGCAAGCTTTGAGCTCCTTTGCGGTGGGCCAGAGGATTGTGTGGGTAGAATCCCCTCCCCCTTATTTTTCCAATGCTGCAAGGCTCTTTAGATTAACCTTCCATCTTTTTAAAGCAAGAAAATGGAACACCATGTGTAGGAATTCTTCATTGTTGTGAGTATTACACTCTTTTCCTGTTTCGTCAGCATGTATCTCACAAGGGCAGATGGAGAATTTATTTGTGCTTTAAGCTTATTAGAAGACTGATATTTTCGAGGGAGACACAAGGTGAAAGAGACAGGAAAAGGCCGAAGGAAACCTGAACACCCCCCCCCCCCCCCGCGCGCGCCCGCGCCCGCCCCCGCCCCCAATCCCGGCACAGCTCCGCGACTGACAGCTGGTTGTTTCTTTGCTTGTCTGCCTGCTGGATGTGGACATTTTTCGGTTACGGTTCTGCACGTTACCTTTGGATGCTTGCTTGGTTTGTCTTAAAGGGAACCTCAGTTCCCTCTGAGAGGATGTGGATGTGTTTGGGGGAGCCGGGGAGAATACCAGGAAGGAACTGTGGAAAGTGGGGCCAGCAAGACTGAGCAGCAGGCTCTCCCTGGCCAGCGCTGGCCTCCTGTGCTGCTGTCCTTTCTCCCGTGCCTCAGCCTTCACCTTGCCTTTGTTTTATAATCGTGTAACAGTCAATATCTTGTGTTTGCAATTTGGGAAGATAAATACTTCTTGTTCAACCATTTTCCAAAAGCTTTTATAATGAGAGCAGTTGGGATATATTCATACATATTTGTTGCTTTTTTATATTATTTTTATACCCAAGTATCTGCATTGAAGGCTAAACAGGAATTATCCTTAAATTAGAAGGATAATTATTTTTTAAGAGATCATTAATGAAGTTATTTCTTCCTATGTTCACAGTCTTATTGTAAAGAAATGCAACTATTTTCTAAGGTGAACTTCCATCAGAAAAGTTTACTCTGTTGTGTTTTGGAAATAAGGGAAAGTTCTAATGCCTTCCACATATAGAGTTGGTTTGATAATTTGTAGTTTTAACAAGAAGCATCCCTGGTTGTTTTCCAATGCTCAGGTTTATTTTGAGGAAAGGCGTGACATTCAAGAAAAATGGATGCGATCTGCCCAAGGTAATCCCTGAGCCCAAGTAATCTAATAGCGTTTCCTAACTTTGAACAACTGATACTCCACTCAGAAACATGCCTTCGGTTTTTCTTTCTGGAGGAGAGAGCCCTTATTTCTTGTCACTCAGCCATGTCTTTCTCACTTTGTGTGATCAGTGCTTAGCTCTGAGCCTCTAGAGCAGGGGTTCTGAGTTATGGCTCTCATGTTAGCTTCCACATCATTCCTTCGTGGGTTATTTTTGGAGAAGGGTTGTTTTTAATTTTCCAAATGAGCATGCATTTCATTTTAAACTTATCAAACCTGAAGCCAAAATATTATATTTTCTTTTTCAAATTAACATTGAATTCCCTCATTTGTTTTTCTATGCATTTTAATGCTCTAGAGCTACAGAAGGAAACCCTCTGCCTATTGCCCAGACAATTGTAGTTTCGTGTTTTATTGTTTTTATTTGCTGAGTTAAACACTTTTGATACCATTTGAGATATGAGTCCCTATATTTTAAAATATCTTGATATATTGCAACATTTTTCTTTTTTGTATCCTTCTAATATGTTGTTGAAAACATTTCCAAAGATATATTAAATTATTGAGGTCTACTAAAAGACCAAATCCTTAACCTTTTAAAAAGTTATGTTTATGTATTCAAAGCCAGTTTGAGAAATGTTCATTAGATTCTGCCTTTCTATATACTTTACCAAACCATAGCTTTATTTCCAAGAAAGAAATTTTAGCCTGCACAGAGATTTATGGAAGTAAAGTTGTCCCTCCAAGGCACAGAGTGGATATAGAACCCCTACCGTCCCCACTCCTAGTGGCTGTATTCCAGATTATGTTTATTTTCATGTATAGCGTACTTGTGGGATAAAACAATAACTCTTAATTGTTTAATATCAAACAATAAATACTGTGTGTCAGCAATTATCAACAGATGCCTTTCTGTCTAAAAATTGAAACTACTCCAGAAGTAGGAATTAATTTATTTAGGGAACAAAGTCAGAGCCATGTCCCAGGGAGCTGCCAGTGCAGTGGTCCCAAGGGCAAAAGGCCACATCCACAGCTGTATAATACAACAACCAGGCTTAGATGAGGCCACATCCCTGGCTGTATAGTATAACAACCAGACTTGAATGGCAGAACTGGGCAACTTGGTTAGCACTGTCTACTTGCCTTCCCCTGTGTGCCATAGCTTACTAATCACATGATGAGCTCACATGACCCACAACAGCCAAGAAAACCAAATCTCCAAGGTGGTATAGCCCAATACTTGTATTTTTTGTTAAAAATTAAAGAGCACTGCCTAGGAACATTCTGCTGGTTGAAGAAAAAAAGTTATTCAAAGGATATCACATTCCTGAATGCCAATTATTATTCTGAAAAATGGAGGAGCCAGGGTTTAGAAGATGCAATTTTACTCCCAAGAAATCTAGAAGGTAAATTAGACATGAGCTTTAACAGTAGAATTGAACTGCACAAGTTTCTTCCTTCCCGCCCTCCCCTCCCTTTCTTTTCCAATTTTCCTCTTTTCTTTTTCACTATTGAGTGGTTTTAGTATGTTCACCATGACCACGGTCAACTTTGTAATATTTTCATTACCAAGACAGAAAGAAAGGAAGGAAGGAAGGAAGGAAGGAAGGAAGGAAGAAAGAAAGAAAGAAAGAAACAAGCCACACACTCATTAGCAGTCTCTTTTCATTTCTCATCATCCCTGAGTACCAGGAAACCACCAAGCAAACTCCCTTTTTATATTTATTTGCTTATTTTCTTTTTCTTTTTTTTTCTTTTTCTTTCTTTTTTTTTTTTTTGTGTGTTTTTGTTTTTTGTTTTTTGTTTTTTGAAACAGGGTCTCTCTGTGAGGCCCTGGCTGTCCTAGACTCACTCTGTAGACTAGGCTGGCCTTGAACTCACAACAATCTGCCTGCCTCTGCCTCCCGAGTGCTGGGATTAAAGGCGTGCGCCACAACGCCGGCTTCTTCTGGACATTTCTTATAGATGGAATCATATGACACATGGTCTTTTGTGGTTAGCTTTTCTTGCTTTTTTCAAAGTTCATCATTGATTTATGTGCATCAGTGCTTATCTCTTTATGCTGCCAATACTATGTAAGTGTATATAGTTAAATCACCTTCCTTCTCCGTTCATCTGTTTATGGGCGTGAGCTATTTCTACTTTTAGCTAATAGGAATCCTACTGCTTTTTATACTTAATCTTGGGATAGAAATGGTGGGTCATATGCTAACTGTGTACCAAACATGAAGCAATGCTGAACTGCTTTCTAAGTTGGCTGTACCACTGCACACTCCGTTAGCAACACATGTCCTGGGAAGCGGCAGCTGTTAACTGTCACGTCCTGAGCATCATGTTAGTCGGTCTGAAGTAGCATCTGATTGTGCCTTTGTTGACATCTCCTTAGGGGCTAAGAACGTTGAGCATCTTTGATGTGTCTACTAGTCATGTGTATGTCTTCTTTAAAGAAGTGTCTGCTCAGACCCTTCGCAGATACTGAAAATTAGTCATCTATGAATGTTGTTATTATTGACTTGTGAAAGTCCTTTCTGTTCTCTGAGATACAAAGTTGTGTAAAGCCCAGTGATTTGTAAATATTTTCTCATTGCCTATGGATTGTCTTCTTCTTGGTGTTGAGTACCAAAAGTGAAGTTTTAATGAAGCTCAGTTTCTTTTTCTTCTTTTTTGTGCTTTTGATGTTATGTCAAAGGCTGCGTTCTCCTACAAGGTTATTACGGTCTGTTCCTAAGTTTTCTTCTAGGCATGTTATATTTTTAGCTTGAAGGTTAGTTAGTTTTTCCAATATGGTATAAGAACGGGATTCATCATCACTTTAGAATATGGATATCCAATCATTGCTTTCTTTTCCTCTGATAACTTGTCTTGGCATCCTTCCAGGGAACTTTTGAAAACAAAGCACTGCCCCATGCGGTGGCTACACCTGTAATCCTACTTGGGAGGTAGAGGCAGAAAAAAACAGGTGTTCAAGGCCATCCTTGACCACCCAGTGAGTCTGAGGTCAGCTTTAGCTGCCTGAGACCTTGTCTCATAAAACAACAAGGAGAAGAGCTGATACAACGCTTCCATCCCTAGACATGCATATCTAATTGGCCCAGTCATGGCTTAGTCATCTGCGCTTTTGCAAGCTCCTCCACTGGTTGCCCTATGTGGACAGGGTTGAAAACTATTTGTGTGGGTAGTTTTAGGGTTCGTTGTGTGGGTAGTTTCAGGGTTAGTCTTAGGAAAGAAGAGAGGAGCTACCCCTGATAAGGACAGAGGATGAGTAAAAGCAGAATTCTGACATGGAAAGGAAGGAAAAAAAGCAATTACGGCTATTCATACTGGAAAGCATGGGCTTTCTTACCAAGTCATGAGGTGGAGGCATTGCCACAGGGTGGTGTTAGCATTTGTTTAGCACTTTGCACGTGCTTATAAGCCCTTTCAGAGCTTTTATATATATATTATTTCATTTAAATATAATCCCCATAATACAAAGCAAATACTATTCTCATTTTGCAGCTGAGACAAAAGGCCGCTGACTCAACCAAAGATACCAGAGAATATATGTAGTGCTCAGTTTTCAAATCCAGCTCTCACTCATAATCTTTCTTTTATGTGCTGTGGATTTGAGGTGGGTAGTACGTGAATTTTTATTGATCCAATAATCTAGCATGAGTTGTAGATCTTTTCTAATATTGCTCTGGGCTGGACAAAGAGTGAAATAAGTAATTGTGAGAATGTAGGGTTGAGGGGTTGGCACAGAAGGTGCAGTGGAAGACAAGAGGGGGGCAGCTAGGGCAGATTACCGTGGAGTCCAGACCACTAGTCTAGATGTAGCTAGCAAGAAAGCCCTGAGAAGACCAAGGGCTAATATCCTGGGCTGGAGAGGATGAGTGAAGGGGCTGGTAGAGAAATCATGGTAGAAAAGACACTGGGCCAAGCAGAATTGGCAGGTATAGCCGTGTCCCCATGTATGTATGCATGCATGTATATGTGTATGTATATATGTATGCATGTATGTATGTATGCCTATGTGTGTATATATGTATGCATGTATGTATGTATACGTGTGTATATATGTATGCATGTATGTATGTGTGTGTATGTATGTATATATGTGTATGTATGCATATATGTATGTGTATATGTGTATATGTATCTATTTTTATTTAACAAATATTTATTGAATGTCTAGTATATATTTTAGGTACCAATATGTGGCAGAGAATAAAAGAGACAAAAGGACCTTGCCCTCTCGGAGCTTATTTTATTCCAATGGAAGGAGACAAGGGGCAAATAAATAACTTATTTAATGATAAAATTTTTTAAAGAAATAAACAAACATCAGGAGGGATTAGAGGTAAAGCAATGGGGATGAGGTAAAGGAAATGTAGTATCTTTTCTACTTGAATTGGATTTTCCTTTCAGATGTTATGTCCTCAAAGAGATTAATGAGTCATTAAACAGAGGCTAAGTCAGAAGAGAAAGAGGGAAAGGGGAGGGAGAGGAGGGGTTGAAGAGGAGGGGTTGGTTACCCAGAGCTGGAATGCTTGGTTTATCATTTTGTACCCTGTGCCCGGCATTCCATCAACACTGTTTATTGTAAAGTGTGCTTTTGGTGAGGGGAGGGGCTGGGGAGAGGCGGGGTGAGAATGTGTGTATGAGAGTGTGTGTGTAAGAATAAGTGTGTATGAAGTAGAGTGAGTGAGCGGTGAGGAGCCCTCATGTAGCACCACTGAGGACCAGCGCAGCAGGCAGAGAACCGCCAGTGTGGGCAGGAGGGCAGCTCTTAAGCTCCGCTCGGTTTTAAGGTATAGTATGGGTTCACACACGTACTACCTTGAAACATTCACCTGGCTTCTTCCTTTATCTCAGTAGTTACTTAACATACATTTTGAAAAATCGCTTTATTGTGAAGAACTTGCATGTAAAAACATAATGCAGCTTAGTTAACATAGCTAGCTAGCAAGTCCTTGCTTGGAGCCAGAGTCTGGGTGGTCCAGGGAACTTCTGTGCAGTTAGAATAGGCGTGCGGCTGTCTTTCAGAGACACAGGACCAAGGTACATTCTACCTCAAAGACGGTGACAGCGTACCCAGGGCCTGTGCAGGTTCAAGTCAGGATGAGTCCCAGCCCTGAGAGAAGAAGTGTCATGGGATCACCCCAAACCAAGAAGCTATCTGCAATTGACATCTGCTTACAAAGGGAAAAATTGGTTTTCTCAGGTGGAGTCTCATGTGGTATATTAACCACACTTAAGGCTAGCCCACATGTCCAGCAGGAATGGCAAATAAATAAATAAATAAATAAATAAATAAATAAATAAATAAAATAAACTTTAAAAATAAAAATAAAAAGAATAGGCGTGCTGAAGCTGTAGAGGTTGGCTTTGGATGTAACACGTTCACTACCCGGTCCATTCTTACGCACGTGTCTACCACAAAAATAAGAAAAACCCACCACAGAGTTAAAACTAGAAAAATGATTGGCTTTATACCCTCTCTCATGATTTGCATGTCCTCTGTGACATGGACTCTTAAAAATAAGTGTGTCTTCTTGCTTATCTGTGGTAAGTAAGACACAATGTACCGTGTAGGAAGAAGTGAACTGAGAGTGTAAAAGGCCTGTGCGGGATGTGGCCATTCTCAGCCAAGCAGTTGCCTCTCTGGCGGCTGCATTTTCCCTTGGTGTTCATTTTCACGTATGAGAGGAAGCCATGTTTAAAGACTCAGATGGCCTTTCTAATTATGAGAGTGTGGGAACGTGGCCTCGAATGGCCAGCATCAAACAGGCAAACGCCCACTGTAAATGTCTTTGCTTCAGCCGCTTGTTGTACTCAGAAGAAAGCTCTGGGCTGAGGGGCTGTAGCTGCAGTTCAGTGCCCGCAGTCTGCTATGGATTACAGCTTTTCTTTGATATGTTTAGTGTCTGAGTGAGATTCATCAATTCATATGAGTGAATCCATTCATTTGTGAGTTTCGTTGTGATTAAAGTAAGCGTAAGCATCTTCCTATGCTGGGCGGCTCTCTCCATCGTCTCTCACTCCCTTCTACTGTTCTTTAGCTCGTGAGCGCTGGGATGAATGAGGAAGTGAGGATGGAGGGAGGGAACTGGTACCAGGGGTGCAGGGGGACTGAGGAGGTCACTTGGACACAGGAGTGAATGAGGACAAAGTAAAATGCCAGTGTGCATGAAGAGGCCGTAATGAGACCCATTGCTTTATTCCAGGTGAGGCTTAAAAAGCAGCCACTGAAAGCAAGAAAATGAAGCCCATTAAATCCATAAATAGTATGATTAGCCTCTGTAAAATTCAACCTGTATTATTTTACATAATAGTTGCTGGCTTTTGAAAAGTATTTTTTTTTTATATCTCTCCAAATAATCAAGCTGGTTGATGGATTAGTTAGTGCCTTGTGCTTATAGATTCTGTTAAAGAAAAAAAAAAAGTCCAATTGTATTTCTAAAAGTAAGTCAAATTGGGGAGATGGTTCAATGAGTAGGACTTGAGTTCAGTTCCCCAGCACCGCCCCCCCCATACACCCAGCACCCACACGCACACACAAGGTGGGTGTGCTGGAACATGCTTGTGACCCTTGCGCTATGGCAGCTGAACCCGTCCTTGCTGGTTAGTCAGATCTTCTGTCAGGACATCCCCATGCTGACCTTCGCCTTCCATATGTGCCTGCACAAGCAAGCACACCCCCACACACATGCACACACACACATACATACATACATCATAATACATGGACCTTACAAACCCCAAGGCGCTCTTCGTTTTTGTTTGTTTTACCAGTCTAGAATTTTTCTTATATTCTTTTTCATATGTGCAACCATCAAGCAGAGAAGGGTGATGTCTTTTTTGTTTGTTTTGTTTTGTTTTGTTTGTTTGAGACCAAAAAGGAAAAAAAATCTCATTTATCTCAAGTTGGTTTCAAAATCCCCAAGTGGCTGTGGTGACCTTGAGCCCCTGCTGCCCCACCTCCCAAGTGCCGGGATTGCAAGTGTGAGCTCCTTGCCAGGCTTAAGGACTTTGTGAGTCCTTGTCGTGACAGCAGGATAAAAAGCTCTCCTCTTTCAAAAACAGACAGTGTATTGCAGTGCCCAGGAACTGCACTTTTCATTGTTTGAAAGTATTAAGGAGAAAGAGTGTGGGGCTCTCTGCAGATGGACCCAATTATCTCCGGTGTCCCCTGGACCGGGACAGTGACGGAACTCACAATTCTGAGAAGACAAATTTGGTGAAATTCTGGCTTCAGGAAAGTTGGAGAAGCAAATGACTGAGTTGGTTGGGGGGTGGGGGTGGGGGTGGGGGTGGGGGTGGGGGTGGGGGGCGTGGAGCAAAGGACTGAAGAAATGGCTGAGATGAAGGACAGGAAAAGGTGACAAGCCAGACACAGAGAAGAAAGCCCAAGGAAGCAGTGGCAGGATGCAGGAGGCCGGTGACAGGCAGGGTAACAGTTGTCACCTGGAAACTGGGGGGGGGTGAGGGGGGGGCTATGTTGTAGGACCCAGACCCAGAAAGAGTCTATTTTAGAGACCTAAAAGGGACTGTCACAGTTGCTGTCACTAAAGAGGGATCAATTTGCAAAAGAAGTCCACCGAGGCTTCTTATTGTCCCCAGGCACGGTGCCTGCATTGTTAGCTGCTGGCAGGCCTGCCGTTAATGGGATACATTAGACTTTGTGCAGGCGTGGGTAACCGTGGGTAATTGACTCTAGTGAGATAAAGCACAGCAAAACACAAGCCAGGATTGGTTTCCACAGCAAATCATCTCTAGTCTG
Organism: Acomys minous; assembly: GCF_964271855.1. Classification (NCBI taxonomy): domain Eukaryota; kingdom Metazoa; phylum Chordata; class Mammalia; order Rodentia; family Muridae; genus Acomys; species Acomys minous. Next base: position 69,529,370 of record NC_140492.1, on the reverse strand, counting down.
AAGCAACGGTAAGCATTTTACTAATTACACAGCAATTATTTCCCATATCACAACACAGTTAAGGGCCTATGCATGCTAACAGGACCCATCTGCGGCATACCTATCCAGCCCTCAGTTGTGGCCTCCCTTTCATCTCGGTAGGCAGAGCAGCTTCTGGGAGATGCCCACGTGCCAGTGCAGCTGGTAAGGCTCCAGGACCAATCGGAAGACAGACTTCGCTGTTTGCTGCATTCTCCCTACCCCCATCTTTCTTTCTCCTGCCATTTTGAGTAGAACCCCTTCCATCTGTTCATCTGTGAAAAGAATCTCTGAACATTTGCTTCCTATTGCTTGTGCCTTTAAGTATTCTCAGAGACCGCAAGACCAGATGAGGGTTTTTTGTTTTTTTTTTTTAGGAATAAATACAACCACATAGCTTTTCTGGGTTTTGCCATGATTATTTTTCAGGCACCGTTTCCTGCTCTTCTTTGACCATAGTTGGCTGACATTATAGGTACCCAGAGACAGGTATCACTTGAGTTAGAGGCCATCCTGGGGAACATAAAGAGACCCACTGCCTCATCTCAGAACCAAGGGAGGGGGCTGAGGCTACAGCTCAGTGCATAGAGTGCTTGCCTAGCTTGTGTGAAGCCCCAGGTGCCAGCCTCATAAACTAACGTGGTGGCAATAATCCCAGCACTAGAGAGGTGGAGGCAGGAAGATGACTTCCAAGGGAAGTACGGGGGAAGTTGGGTTAGTACGGAGGAAGTTATCTATACTGTCAAGAAGCGCGTGTGTGTGGTTTGGGACTAAACCAAAGGCCTGTGTGTGCCAGTCAAATGCTTGTCACTGAACCATACCCTCAGCCTATGTAAGATTCCTTTCCACTGGCTCTTACACTGTTGATAAAAGGTTTTGGTATGGTTCCCTCCGCCCCCTGCTAACTATTAAAAAGCCATAGGATGATTTTAAAAGCAAAGGCCATCCTCTGAGATTCTAAAAGCTTTGGACCAGCCCTTTCCCCTCTCCCTCTCTTCCTCTGTCTTTCTCTGCTACCACAATGGCGCAAATGGCTGTCCTGGCCAGTGTCATCAAGAGCATCTACAGTGCTGAAAACAAGAGGGAAATACCAGGTGCTTGCTGGCCTCTCCCAGAGTCATCATCTGGTCCTTACACATGATGTTGGCACGTTTGGAACTGCGGATGAACAGGAAGTTGGGAAGCGTTGTGAACTTTACAAGCAAGTGAAAAAAGTATGGCATGGTCAGTCAGACCCGGTGTGCTGTCCAAAAACCCAAGCAATGGCAGAGCCATCTGCTCCTGTCTAGTGGACCGTAAAGAAGCAGGACAAAACGCATGGAGGGAAAGCCTGGGGAGCTCTCTTTGGAGAACACAATACAAACTCAGATAGGGCACTGAGTGGGGGAAATAAACTATAGTCCCGTTCTGGAAAGTAAAAGGGGGAAGGCTGGCAACAGGGTTCAGTGGCCAGCAGCCGTAAGGACAGAAGTGCAGGTCTGCAGCACCCACGTGAGGCCTCTAACGCCAGCGTTGAGAAGGGGAGGCACGAGCTCCCTGGCTAGCTGACTAGCTAGACTGTCTGAAGCCATGAGCTCTGGCTTGAATATTAAGATCCTACCTTAGCCAGGTGTGGCGGCACTTAGGAATTAGCACACTTGGGAATTCCAGCGTTTGGGAAGTAAAGAGAGGCAGATCTCTGTGAGCTCCAGGCCAGCCAGGCTACATAGAGAGACCTTGTCTCAAAATCAAATCAAATAAAATGCAGCAGCAACAGCACCAGAATCTAATGTGTCAAATAGGAAGTGATGACTGAGGGAGATGCCCATCGTCGTTGCCTGGCTTCCAATTGCATACACACATGTGTCCACACACATGCCGACATATTACACACATGCACACCATCCACACAAAATGAAAGGAAGTAAAGACAGATGATAGAAGAGCCTCATTGTTACTGCAAAGGGGGCCATAGAAGAAAACTGACGACGCTCCAGTAAGTGCCTGGACAGGAGACTGCTTTACATCAAGGCCTTGCCAGGCTCGTGAGAAATGTGAATGTATAATGGTGACTTACCGGAAATAGCCTGTACCCAGACACTCTACTCTCCTGAGGAGTCATGCGCTTGAGTAAACCACGTTCTGGATTGGATTCTGTGTGAGCTCCTAAGAAATATTTAGTCTTTTCCTGAGTGGCAGTCGTCAAGGCATTGTCAGAGACCAGGAAGACATTGAGAAAGATAAAGAAAAGAAAACTCTTTGCCTAGAAAATCCCTCAGATTATTACCCTGTTATGTAACTGTAAAATATAGTTGACAAACCTCATGAGGCTGAGAACTTCTGTAAGGCAGAAGACACTGTCAACAGAACAAAGCAACAGCCCACAGACTGGGAAAAGATCTTCAAGAACTCAAGAAATTAAACACCACCAAACCAAATAACCCAATTAAGAAATGGAGCTTAGGGGGCTGGAGAGATGGCTCAGAGGTTAAGAGCACCATCTGCTCTTCCGAAGGTCCCGAGTTCAATTCCCACAACCACATGGTGGCTCACAACCATCTACAATGAGATCTGGTGTCTTTTTGTGGTGGGCAGGCACACATGTGGGCAGAATACTGTATAAATAACAAATAAATCTTAAAAGAAAGAAAGAAAGAAATGGGGCTCAGAACTAAACAGAGAATTCTCAACAGAGGAATATCGAATGGCTGAGAAACACTTAAAAAAATGCTCGACGTCTTTACTCATCAGGGAAATGCAAATCAAAACGACTTTGAGATTCCATCTTATACCCATCAGAATGGCTAAGATCAAAAACTCAAGTGGCAGCACATGCTGGCGAGAATGTGGAAAAAGGGGAACACTCCTTTATTGCTGGTGGGAATGCAAACTTGTACAACCACTTTGGAAATCTATCTGGCGCAATCTCAGAAAACTGGGAATAGGGCTTCCGCAAGACCCAGCTATTCCACTCCTTGGAATATACCTAGAAGATGCTCCACCACACAAGGACATATGCTCAACCATGTTCACAGCAGCTTTATTCATAATAGCCAGAACCTGGAAACAACCTAAATGTCCCTCAGTTGAAGAATGGATAAGGAAACTGTGGTACATTTACACTAGGGAACACTACTCGGCTATTAAAAACAAGGAAATCCAGAAATTTGTGGACAAATGGATGGAACTAGAAATGAACATACTGAGTGAGTTAACCCAGAAGCAGAAAGACTCACATGGTATATACTCACTTATAATTGGATACTAACCCAAGAGGCATGTCCCATGAAAGTCTTCACTTACCAGGAGATTGGGATAGTTGTGAGGACATCCTATTGGGACTCTAGGTGAGAGAAATATGGGAGAATGGGGAAACAGAAGGATCCAGAGGGTCCTAGAAACCTACAAGAAGAACATCAGGATGGGCGGATCTGGGCCCAGGGGTTCTGCTCAACCTACTTCACCAACCAAGGACAATACTTGCAGTAAACATCAAACCCCTACTCAGATCTATCCAATGGACAGGACATTCTCCACAGTTGAGTGGAGAGCGGGGACTGACTTGGATGTGAACTCTGGTGCCCCGTATTTGACCACTTTCCCTTGGTGGGGAGGCCTGGTGGCACTCAGAGAAAGAATAAGCAGGCTACCAAGATAAGACTTGATAGCCTATGACCATATATAGTGGGAGAGGGGGTCCCCCTCGGTGACAGACATAGGGCAGGGGAATAGGGTGAAGGCGGGAGGGAGGGAGAAACAGGAGGGTACAAGGGATGGGATAACAATTTAGTTGTAATCTGAATAAATTAATTAAATAAATAAAATATAGTTGACGAAACAAATACTCAACAAAAAGCTTTTCAGTGACTTAGTGACAGACTTTTCTGTGGGGTATACCTAAAGAAGAAGAAACAAACACAATTTTGTCCACTCTGTTTCTCAGTTGACCCCTCCATATTGCCTGCCCTTGTAAGGAGATAGATTGAATCAATCCAGTTGGCTTGACCCAGCTCCTAAGTGAGAAGATTTTCTTTTGATGGATTATAAACCACCCATTTCCCTTCTCTTTTACCTAAAAGGATGCATTAGCACCTTTCCCGCATTGACTCTGCAAGAGTCTTACCATGAACCAACCAAAGTAGTGCTTCAAAAATGCTGCCTCGTGTCCAGTATCTTCCCCATTACTGAGGAACTTGTCAGAAATGCCAATTCTAGGCCCTACTCTGTTTCTTCAGTCAGAAATGCAGGCAGCAGGTCCTGGCATCTGTGTTTAACAAGCTGACTAGTGGAGGCTGGTACGTGCTAAGGTTTGCAAATCTTTGGTTTATAGCAAAGCTCAGATTTTAATGTGCATAGTCATTGTTGGGGATTTTGTTTAAAGCCAGATTCTGAGCACTTGGTTTGGCAGCTATTCTGAGTGGCCACCATGTGATGCTGAGGCTGATGTGCCCGTCTGGATCTGGGTTGCCACCCAAAGGCCCATGTGTTAAAAGGCTTGCTCTTCTGATAGGTGCCATTGAGAGGCTATGGAACTTGTTAGATGTGGGGCTAAGTGACAGGTTTAGGTCATTGACAACATCTCCTTGGGACTACAGGAGGCCAGTTTGGTCCTTTCTCATGAGCTGAGTGGCCAGCTCCACCACACACTCTAGCTGTGACCATCTACCTCACCACAGGCCCCAAAGGAACAGCCAATGGGTCATGAACCAAACCTTCCAAAGCTTTGAGCCAGAATAAACCTTTTCTCTTTATAAGGCCATTATCTCAAATATTTGTTACAGTAGCAGAAAGCTGAGTGGCACATACGAATCTGGAAGAGCTACTACAGGCTGCTTCAATAACTAGCACAGTTAAGTAGGCTTCGTCAAAGTTTCAAGTCTCCCAAGGGATGCTCCTTCCAGAAGGAGCCTTATGCACAATGACATTGCTCATGTCAGCATTTTAAGAAAGAAAAAAATAGCTTAATTGCCCAATAATTGGAAAATACAGTAAATTTTCTTTCACAAATCTTGTAGTTACAAATTTACTTGGCAACTAAAATTTAGTCTTAGGCCAAATCAGTATTCCTGCTACTCTCATGATTGTTTTCACAGATGAGCAGAGAATAGCAAACAGCTGGGTCATGAGACATTCTCCCAGCCTGTGCTGGACAGAGTGAAGCTCTGCATTCTTCTTTAGGCTCTGTGCTGTGGGCAGCCATGCTGCTGAATAATAACTCATGAGTCAGAGCTAATGCACTTCTGCCAGACCTAAGCCAGTCTCACAAGAATATGCCAATCATCCCTAAAGGGCTCCTCTACAGCACCATACTTGGGTAGTTAGGTTCCAGCCTGAGTTTGTCAGCTGTCAGCCCCTTGTTGCAGCAGAACATGAAGGCTAGAGTGTGTGGTGATGCAAGCTGCTCACCTCATGTGAAAGACACATTACTATAACTTCCCTTTGCCTCATCCAAGTGTGTGCTGCTTGGACCTAGACCTCTCATGTGTGTGCTACTGACGACCTAGACCTCTCAGGTGTCTGCTGCTGACCTAGACCTCTCAGGTGTGTGCTGCTGCTGACCTAGACCTCTCATGTGTGTGCTAATGATGACCTAGACCTCTCAGGTGTGTGCTGATGACCTAGACCTCTCAGGTGTGTGCTGATGATGACCTAGACCTCTCATGTGTGTGCTAATGACGACCTAGACCTCTCAGGTGTGTGCTGATGATGACCTAGACCTCTCAGGTGTGTGCTGCTGATGACCTAGACCTCTCAGGTGTGTGCTGATGATGACCTAGACCTCTCAGGTGTGTGCTGATGACCTAGACCTCTGAGGTGTGTGCTGATGACCTAGACCTCTCAGGTGTGTGCTGCTGCTGACCTAGACCTCTCAGGTGTGTGCTGATGATGACCTAGACCTCCCAGGTGTGTGCTGCTGCTGACCTAGACCTCTCATGTGTGTGCTAATGATGACCTAGACCTCTCATGTATGTGCTAATGATGACCTAGACCTCTCAGGTGTGTGCTGATGACCTAGACCTCTCAGGTGTGTGCTGATGATGACCTAGACCTCTCAGGTGTGTGCTGATGACCTAGACCTCTCAGGTGTGTGCTGATGATGACCTAGACCTCTCAGGTGTGTGCTGATGACCTAGACCTCTCAGGTGTGTGCTGATGATGACCTAGACCTCTCAGGTGTGTGCTGATGATGACCTAGACCTCTCAGGTGTGTGCTGCTGATGACCTAGACCTCTCATGTGTGTGCTAATGACGACCTAGACCTCTCAGGTGTGTGCTGATGACCTAGACCTCTCAGGTGTGTGCTGCTGATGACCTAGACCTCTCATGTGTGTGCTAATGACGACCTAGACCTCTCAGGTGTGTGCTGATGACCTAGACCTCTCAGGTGTGTGCTGATGATGACCTAGACCTCTCATGTGTGTGCTAATGACGACCTAGACCTCTCAGGTGTGTGCTGATGACCTAGACCTCTCAGGTGTGTGCTGATGATGACCTAGACCTCTCAGGTGTGTGCTGATGATGACCTAGACCTCTCAGGTGTGTGCTGCTGATGACCTAGACCTCTCAGGTGTGTGCTAATGACGACCTAGACCTCTCAGGTGTGTGCTGATGACCTAGACCTCTCAGGTGTGTGCTGATGATGACCTAGACCTCTCAGGTGTGTGCTGATGATGACCTATGCCTCTCAGGTGTGTGCTGATGACCTAGACCTCTCAGGTGTGTGCTGATGACCTAGACCTCTCAGGTGTGTGCTAATGATGACCTAGACCTCTCAGGTGTGTGCTGCTGCTGACCTAGACCTCTCATGTGTGTGCTAATGATGACCTAGACCTCTCAGGTATGTGCTAATGATGACCTAGACCTCTCAGGTGTGTGCTGATGACCTAGACCTCTCAGGTGTGTGCTGATGATGACCTAGACCTCTCAGGTGTGTGCTGATGATGACCTAGACCTCTCAGGTGTGTGCTAATGATGACCTAGACCTCTCAGGTGTGTGCTGATGATGACCTAGACCTCTCAGGTGTGTGCTGATGACCTAGACCTCTCAGGTGTGTGCTGATGACCTAGACCTCTCAGGTGTGTGCTGATGATGACCTAGACCTCTCAGGTGTGTGCTGATGATGACCTAGACCTCTCAGGTGTGTGCTGCTGATGACCTAGACCTCTCAGGTGTGTGCTGCTGATGACCTAGACCTCTCAGGTGTGTGCTAATGACGACCTAGACCTCTCAGGTGTGTGCTGATGACCTAGACCTCTCAGGTGTGTGCTGATGATGACCTAGACCTCTCAGGTGTGTGCTGATGACCTAGACCTCTCAGGTGTGTGCTGATGACCTAGACCTCTCAGGTGTGTGCTAATGATGACCTAGACCTCTCAGGTGTGTGCTGCTGCTGACCTAGACCTCTCATGTGTGTGCTGCTGATGACCTAGACCTCTCAGGTGTGTGCTGATGATGACCTAGACCTCTCAGGTGTGTGCTAATGATGACCTAGACCTCTCAGGTGTGTGCTGATGACCTAGACCTCTCAGGTGTGTGCTGATGATGACCTAGACCTCTCAGGTGTGTGCTGATGACCTAGACCTCTCAGGTGTGTGCTAATGATGACCTAGACCTCTCAGGTGTGTGCTGATGACCTAGACCTCTCAGGTGTGTGCTGATGATGACCTAGACCTCTCAGGTGTGTGCTGATGACCTAGACCTCTCAGGTGTGTGCTGATGACCTAGACCTCTCAGGTGTGTGCTAATGATGACCTAGACCTCTCAGGTGTGTGCTGCTGCTGACCTAGACCTCTCATGTGTGTGCTGCTGATGACCTAGACCTCTCAGGTGTGTGCTGATGATGACCTAGACCTCTCAGGTGTGTGCTAATGATGACCTAGACCTCTCAGGTGTGTGCTGATGATGACCTAGACCTCTCAGGTGTGTGCTGATGATGACCTAGACCTCTCAGGTGTGTGCTGCTGATGACCTAGACCTCTCAGGTGTGTGCTAATGACGACCTAGACCTCTCAGGTGTATGCTGATGACCTAGACCTCTCAGGTGTGTGCTGATGATGACCTAGACCTCTCAGGTGTGTGCTGATGATGACCTAGACCTCTCAGGTGTGTGCTGATGACCTAGACCTCTCAGGTGTGTGCTGATGACCTAGACCTCTCAGGTGTGTGCTAATGATGACCTAGACCTCTCAGGTGTGTGCTGCTGCTGACCTAGACCTCTCATGTGTGTGCTAATGATGACCTAGACCTCTCAGGTATGTGCTAATGATGACCTAGACCTCTCAGGTGTGTGCTGATGACCTAGACCTCTCAGGTGTGTGCTGATGATGACCTAGACCTCTCAGGTGTGTGCTGATGATGACCTAGACCTCTCAGGTGTGTGCTAATGATGACCTAGACCTCTCAGGTGTGTGCTGATGATGACCTAGACCTCTCAGGTGTGTGCTGATGACCTAGACCTCTCAGGTGTGTGCTGATGACCTAGACCTCTCAGGTGTGTGCTGATGATGACCTAGACCTCTCAGGTGTGTGCTGATGATGACCTAGACCTCTCAGGTGTGTGCTGCTGATGACCTAGACCTCTCAGGTGTGTGCTGCTGATGACCTAGACCTCTCAGGTGTGTGCTAATGACGACCTAGACCTCTCAGGTGTGTGCTGATGACCTAGACCTCTCAGGTGTGTGCTGATGATGACCTAGACCTCTCAGGTGTGTGCTGATGACCTAGACCTCTCAGGTGTGTGCTGATGACCTAGACCTCTCAGGTGTGTGCTAATGATGACCTAGACCTCTCAGGTGTGTGCTGCTGCTGACCTAGACCTCTCATGTGTGTGCTGCTGATGACCTAGACCTCTCAGGTGTGTGCTGATGATGACCTAGACCTCTCAGGTGTGTGCTAATGACGACCTAGACCTCTCAGGTGTGTGCTGATGACCTAGACCTCTCAGGTGTGTGCTGATGATGACCTAGACCTCTCAGGTGTGTGCTGATGACCTAGACCTCTCAGGTGTGTGCTGATGACCTAGACCTCTCAGGTGTGTGCTAATGATGACCTAGACCTCTCAGGTGTGTGCTGCTGCTGACCTAGACCTCTCATGTGTGTGCTGCTGATGACCTAGACCTCTCAGGTGTGTGCTGATGATGACCTAGACCTCTCAGGTGTGTGCTAATGATGACCTAGACCTCTCAGGTGTGTGCTGCTGATGACCTAGACCTCTCAGGTGTGTGCTGATGATGACCTAGACCTCTCAGGTGTGTGCTGCTGATGACCTAGACCTCTCAGGTGTGTGCTGATGATGACCTAGACCTCTCAGGTGTGTGCTGCTGATGACCTAGACCTCTCAGGTGTGTGCTGATGATGACCTAGACCTCTCAGGTGTGTGCTAATGATGACCTAGACCTCTCAGGTGTGTGCTGATGATGACCTAGACCTCTCAGGTGTGTGCTGATGATGACCTAGACCTCTCAGGTGTGTGCTGCTGATGACCTAGACCTCTCAGGTGTGTGCTGATGATGACCTAGACCTCTCAGGTGTGTGCTGATGATGACCTAGACCTCTCAGGTGTGTGCTAATGATGACCTAGACCTCTCAGGTGTGTGCTGATGATGACCTAGACCTCTCAGGTGTGTGCTGATGACCTAGACCTCTCAGGTGTGTGCTGATGATGACCTAGACCTCTCAGGTGTGTGCTGATGATGACCTAGACCTCTCAGGTGTGTGCTGATGATGACCTAGACCTCTCAGGTGTGTGCTGATGATGACCTAGACCTCTCAGGTGTGTGCTGATGACCTAGACCTCTCAGGTGTGTGCTGATGACCTAGACCTCTCAGGTGTGTGCTGATGATGACCTAGACCTCTCAGGTGTGTGCTGATGACCTAGACCTCTCAGGTGTGTGCTGATGATGACCTAGACCTCTCAGGTGTGTGCTGATGATGACCTAGACCTCTCAGGTGTGTGCTGATGATGACCTAGACCTCTCAGGTGTGTGCTGATGACCTAGACCTCTCAGGTGTGTGCTGATGACCTAGACCTCTCAGGTGTGTGCTGATGATGACCTAGACCTCTCAGGTGTGTGCTGATGATGACCTAGACCTCTCAGGTGTGTGCTGATGATGACCTAGACCTCTCAGGTGTGTGCTGCTGATGACCTAGACCTCTCAGGTGTGTGCTGATGACCTAGACCTCTCAGGTGTGTGCTGATGACCTAGACCTCCCAGGTGTGTGCTGATGACCTAGACCTCTCAGGTGTATGCTGATGACCTAGACCTCTCAGGTGTGTGCTGATGATGACCTAGACCTCTCAGGTGTGTGCTGCTGATGACCTAGACCTCTCAGGTATGTGCTAATGATGACCTAGACCTCTCAGGTGTGTGCTAATGATGACCTAGACCTCTCAGGTGTGTGCTAATGATGACCTAGACTTCTCAGGTGTGTGCTGATGATGACCTAGACCTCTCAGGTGTGTGCTGATGATGACCTAGACCTTGCATTTAGCTAGCATCTTAACCCTGGGGTTTTAGGGTAGCATCCTAGACCACTGGTAAATGAAGTTGTGAGGGACAACCAAAGAAAGCTTGAGGATGCAATGAAGCTTTCGCAGCAGCTGGGGGGACAGTCTCAAGTGGGCTGAACCCTGAGCAGCTTTGCAGAAGTGTGCTTATTGATTGTTATACGAAAGTTATTTTCTGATTTATGCGGTGCCTGAATGAACTCATGACCACTTACTTCTCAGTGCTCATTGGGCAGTGCTCAGAAATACAAGAATTCCAGGTTCACCAGGAGCGTCTTGTGACTCAGTCATGCAAAGGCCATAAAGGTCCTTCATAATGTATCCCCACAAACCTCAGAAAACAAGAGCCAATCAGATACAAAAGACTTCCTCAGTCTGCACACCTTGCGTTCATGCCAGACACAGCGGCTTTACTAATTATCCCACTACACAGACAGAAACTATAATGCCTCATAAAATATTTTTTTTCAGGAAAGTATATGTGTTAAGTAAACTTCATCTAGGCATGAGTCATTGGACCATGAATCTAATGTTAATTAATAATATAAATATGCATATTCAATCTTATGGTGTTTAAGAAGAAATATAGGTAAGACAAGGTTGCTGGGCCATGAGTAAGAATCGGAACATGTGACCAGAGGCTCACAGAAGCCTTACCCTACATCTGCCCAGGGACAAAGGGTCAGAGTTCACTAATCCAGTCTTCAAAGAGGCTTCATATAATGCCGCCATTTCAAATGGCAAGAATGAACTGCCAGCTGTGGAAGGTTTGCTACATTTAGAAATGACAGTGGCATTCATGCAGTATATGAAAAGCTATGTGATGTAGTAGTGAAGAGAAACAGGATAAATTTTCAAGTGTTGTACAACTATTAGGTTTCATTTTCAAGTAGGAAACATTGGAAGAACTACATCAAAACTTGGAGTGGATATTTATTTTTCTCTTATTTCTGCAACTTGTATAATATTGTTACTATTGCCAGGCATGGTGGTGCACGCCTTTAATCCCAGCACTCAGGAGGCAGAGACAGGCAGATTGCTGTGAGTTCGAGGCCAGCCTGGTCTACAAAGCGAGTCCAGGACAGCCAAGGCTACACAGAGAGACCTTGCCTCAAAAAAAAAAAAATATTGTTACTATTATTTTAACATTTGTGTCCTCCTCACTCTTTGAGAGATACTGTGAGACATCAGCTTTTCACCTCTTGAGCAGCACAGGCCGTGCAGCACAGGCCATGCATTCTGGATGAGAACTTTATACACATTAATGTGAGAGTGTAATTCTCTCATCCAATGAAATAAAAGTTACTCAAAGTGACGATGTGACTATCACAGTCACCCAGAGCTCAGAGTTCCAGCAGTGCCAAATCATGTGCTTAACAGCTGACCTGGGCTGTGCTTGGTGAGGGGTTAGTTTTGCCTTCCAGTTCTTCTAAACCTCCCCACTTGTCAGCATGGTTGACAGTTTGCTCTCTGGAGTCAGATGAGAGGGGGTTCCCGATGCTTCTGTTGTTAGCTGCCTTGTGTAGATCGTTGAACAGCTTAAGTTTCTCCCGTGCATGTAGTAGGTGTGATCAGGCAGCCAAGTGAGGGTTAAGTCAGGTAGAGACAGTCTCTGCACAGCACTCAGCACGCACGGGGATGGGGGGGGGGGGAGATGGGGGAAGGAGATGGGGGGGGGGGAAGATGGGGAGGTGGCCAAGTGAGCAGTGGCTGCTGATAAGTGCACTCCTTTTCCTTTGTTTATTGTATCTTGTGCTGTGTAGAAGACTGACCATTGACCCAGGGGGAAACTAAGAAAAAGGGATAAAAGGAAAAAGAGGATAGGAGAAAGGAAAGAAAGGAGGAAAAAGAATTATTTCCCAAGACTTCACAGCTTGCTGGGGAAAATAGACACATAGATTATAGCAGAATAGAATAATGACCCTCTGACCTTGTGATCCTCAGACTAGAAAAGTGAGGACCCAAAAATAGCTCATGTGTCTCAGTTGTATATTCTGTATTTACTAGATTAGTATTTAAAACTGAGAAATTTTTAAATGTTAATTAATTAAAGCAATACATGATAAACTTATTACTGGCATAAAGATTGCTGTCTTTAAAGACAGTTTTCTAAGCTGTCAAGCCTCTTTTGGAAAGGAGGTTAGCATGGTGAAGAGATGGCTTTCCCATCCCTTCAGGGTCTGACTTGATAGACACTAGGTGGAGACTCATAGGCCACTGTTTTAATCTGCTGTAACATAAGCTGGCTTATAGTGGCTGCTGTGACAGGCCACTACTTCTAAAACAATGAGAATAAAAGGAGGAAAGAATGTCTTGACATTATGAAAATAGTCTTACCTCACAGACCTTACCTCACAGGTCTGGGGTCCCCATAAGTCCCCAGAGCCTGCTGTGGGTACCATTGACAGCCATCTGAGTATACAAACCAAGATGGCCTCTGCATCTGTGTTGGGCATCACTGTCAGCAGCTCTTTAAACCTCACACAGTTCTGGGAAGCAGATGCTGTTCTGGTTGTGCCCAGATGAAAGCAGAGCTGAGAGGAGGTAAATTCACAGGGTGATGGGGGCATCATTCAGTTTCAAATAGTCTGGCTCCAAGGTCAGATTTTTACATGTTCCCCTTGTTGGGAAGGGAATAAAATTTCGTGGAACAGCAGTTTCCTTAAAGGTTACACCTGCATCAGGGGCTCTTAGAGGCAACCTGAAGTCAGCACCATTGCAAGCACAGAGTGGGGCTTTAGTCTGGTGAGTATGATAACCAAAAAAAAATGTTTGTTTTGTTTTTAGTTCATTGTATTATATGTGCATGTGTGGTTATGTGCCCAGAGTTCAGGTGCTCCCAGAGGCCAGAACAGGATAGCAGATCCCCTGGCGCTGGACTCCAACCTCAGGTCCTCAGTAAGAGCAGCATGGCCTCTAGCACCAAGCCCTTCCTCCTTAGCCTTATAGGATGGGTTTCTTCTACGTCACTTTATATTTGAATTTTTTTTCCTTGTCTGGTACCTGTGCCAGAAGCACGATTCTACACACCCTAACCTGTTCAAAGTTCCTGTCACTAGGAACTAGGCCCTGCAGTCTCAGTGCAGAGGATAATTCTTCCCCCTAAGTACCTCATAGAAGTGAAGGCACATATGATTTCTTCTTTGTCCTTTCTGTGGTTTTGTCTGTTAAGGCTAAAGTTCATCTGGGCATGGAGCATCATGCCTCTAATGCCAGCATTTAGGAGTCTTGGACAAGAGGACTGCCAGGAGTTTGAGACCATCCTGGGCTACATAATGAGTTCTAAGCCACCCAAACTACAGAGAGGCTCTGACTAAAATAAATAAATAAAACTTGTAAACCAGCTGCTGTTGGCACACGCCTTTAATCCTAGCACTTGGGAGGCAGTGGCAGGCGGATCTCTGTGAGTTCAAGGCCAACCTGGTCTACAGAGAGAGTTCCAGGACAGCCAAGGCTATACCGAGAAACCCTGTCTTAACTCCCCCCAAATTAATTAAAAACATAGCACCTAAAGAAATAGCAGTTAATTAAAAATGAATATAAACTATATAATTTAAAGAAAGGAGCATTAGCTTGTAATGTTCTGCTTTTATGCCTTACTACAAAGTTTTTGTTTTCAAAGATTTCTCTTTTTTAAATTTTATTTATTTATTTTATGTATATGAGTGCTCTGCCTGCATGTGCACCTGTATGCCAGAAGAGGGCATCAGATTCCAGCATAGATGGTTGGGAGCCACCATGTGGTTGCTGGGATTTGAACTCAGGGCTTCTAGAAGAACAGACAGTGCTCTTAACCACTAAGCCATCTCTCCAACCCATTTTCAAAGAGTTTTTTTTTTCTAAAACTCGCAATATTGGGCTGGTGGGATGAGACAGGCACTTCCTGTTAAGCCTGAAGACCCAAGTTCAATTCCTAGGACCTACATGGTGGTGGGAAAGAATAGATTCCTGCAATTTGCCCTCCTACACATACACACCACATGCATACACGTGTAGTAAAAAAAATATATACTGTTTTCTTTATTGATGAATATGCCAAATAAAATCGTTGACACTGCTGTTTTGAGTGTGTCACTTAAAAGTATGTTGGAAGCTTGGTCTCCAGTTGGTGGTGTTTGGGTAGTAGAACCTTTAAGAGGTGGGGTCCGGTGGGAGGTAATAAGGTCACTGGAACCCTCAAGAGGAATTGTAGGATTGGCTTATTTCTCTTGAGAACAGGTTGTTTAAAAACAACAACAAAACAACAACAACAACAACAACAAAACAGGAAACCTGATCCTGTGCTTCCTGCCTCCCCATGTGGTCCTTACATAAAATTATTTTGTTGCTACTTCATAACTGTAATTTGCTGCTGTTATTAATCATAGTGTAAATATCTGACATGCAGGATATCTGCCGCGACCCCCCCCCCGAGGGGTTGCGCCCCACAGCTTGGGAACCCCTGATCTAACATGGGCTTTACAGCAGAGCTATGCTCTCGAGTCTCCAGAATTATGAGCTAGATACACCTCTTTGTTGTAATGGCACCGAGCCTCGGGTGGTCTATCACAGTAAAATAAGATGCCTGAGGACTTTGCTGGATTTTAGCAAAGAAACTGGTTACTTTTCTTTGGGATCTCTTCACCTTAAAGTTCCTAGCCAAGTTTTACTTCTTGTTATCTACTCCTCTGAGGAGTATCCCCAAAACACTTTTATAAAACTTGGGCAATGACCAATTTGGCTTCTGCCAAATGTATAGGGGTACCAGATGTGGTAGTCATGGTACCCCTCCAGTGAAGCTACCCAAAAGACCATCCATGGGTGGTCCAGTGTCCATCCATGGGTTTATTTGTATAACCTTCAGGTGGAGTGGGGATGGGAGGAGAGGGAGAAAATCCTTGACTGATGTCCAGAGAAAGAGGTGAGGGAGAAGTGAAGGCAAGAGCCATTAGCAGGGAACCAGGAGAAGCCAGACAGAGGGATTTTAAAAGTTGTCCACATCAGAGCCCACTGGGTTCCTTGATAACTTCACAAGAGCATCCCTCTGTTAGTCCTCTTCATCTTTCTTTTAGCTTCTAAGGCTTGACTTGAGAGCTTCTCTCAGGCACTTTGATAGCTGCTGGAGTGTCTAGAATCACAGTGTGCGGTCCCTCACAGATGCCTTCCAGAGAGGGAGGGAGGAGAAATTTAACCATCATTTGATTTTTTTTAGGTTATAACAATAGTCTGTCCCTCTTGTCTATGGGCAGACGCTGGCATGTTGGATTGAGCCAAGGTCTGAGGTCTTGTATCTGGACAGCATCTTTATCAAGGAGAAGATCATTAGAGAGATACAGTGATCTAAATAATATCTCTTTTGGGTTTGAGTTTGTTGTCCAGGGAATGTGATCCCTTGGACTGTTAAAGAAACAACAATAATCTTTGGTTATATTTTCTTGCTGGGTGTTTGAAACCATGTAGTTGGCCAAAATCAATAGTTTTCCTGTTTTATTTGTCAAAGCCAGCTGAAGGTCCATTTCTCAGGGATCGCTAGGGGTGGAAGGGGCAGCGTTGGCTCCTCTGACCTTCCATTTGCTGGTTGTCCCCTCTGGGTAAGGATAAATCAGAGGCTTTGCTTCACTATGACTTTGCTTAGAAGCACTGAAGATGATTTTCCTCTCTGTCCACCCACCTCTTTTTAGACTAGACACTGGTTACATGGGGTCTCCATGCCCTCCCTGAACAAGAAAACAGACGATGCTCCCATAGAGCATCCCACAGATGTCCCACAGTTCCCTGGGGCCTTCCTGACCCTGGAGGGTGCCTTACTCACTCTTCTATTGCTGTGAAGAGACAACGTGACCACAGCAACTCTTATAAAACAAAGTATTTACATGGCGCTTACTTACAAGTTCAGAGGTTTAGTCTGTTATCCTCATGGCAGAGAGCATGGCAGACGAGAGCATGGCAGCATACAAGTTGACACGGTGCAGGAGAAGAAGCTGAAAGTTCTACTTCTGGATATGACGGTGGCAGGCAGAGAAATTAAGACGCTGGGTGTAGCTTGGGCCCCTGAAACATCAAAGCCCATCCCCAGCGACACACTTCCTCTAATTAGGCCACACCCACGCTCACAAGGCCACACCCCCTAATCCTTCTCAAGTAGTGCCGCGCCCTGATGACTAAGCATTCCAAGATATGAGCCTGTGGGAGCCATTCCCGTCCAAACCATCACGGAGGGCAAGGGGCAAACGATTGCTTCTTTCGATCCCTCTTGACTACATTAGTATAGGCCTCTAAATAGGGTTATGAGACAGTCAACAGGTCGGTTTCACCAGTCTGTTTCTTTTAGCTACTACGTAATATTTAGCCAGAGCTTGGCAAAACCACTTTTAAATAGTATTCGATGAGATGTACATTTTTCCCCCATAAGCCAGTCCTTGTAACTGTTACCCAAAGCAGAACAATAACTCCAATGACTTAAATAGAAGTTTGACTGAACTTTGACCTCAGAAATTTTTAAGAACTTAGTCCTTTGTAAGGTGTACAGCCTTTCTAGCTCTCATCGGCATCCTGGAAGCATCCAGCCATTTCAACCCTCATATGTAAATCCTTTTGTATAAAAAATATTTTTGTGTTTTCATCATTTTAACATTTTCTTTTACTGCTGTTTTCTTAATAACCTGAGCCATTATAACATTAACAAATAAATTTACCATCTACTAATTTACAAATAGTTACTCATCCTTATAAGGTTCCAAAGACAGACCAAAGATCTTGTTGCCACAACCCATCCAGAGGAACCAAGGAGTTTGGGGCTTGGAGCACATGGGTAAGTCGCTACTCACAGCAGTGTGGCCCCAAAACAGTCCAACTAGGAGGTCTTCACCAGCCCAGCCACATAAGTGGAGCTCCAGCTTCTTGTTTCTTCATATATTTAGGCTATTTCAAATTCTTTACAGCATTTGACTTTTCTCTTCCTGGTAGTCTAGGTTTTATCCATTTATAATTCAGCTTTTAAAATATTATAATTCAATATTTTTGTTGGTTCCCTTTTTAAAAATATACTTCCTAGGCCGGGCATGGTGGTGCATGCCTTTGATCCAAGTACTCAGGAGGCAGAGGCAGGCGGATTGCTACGAGTTCGAAGCCAGCCTGGTCTACAAAAGTGAGTCCAGGACAGCCAAGGCTAACACAGAGAAACCTTATCTTGAAAAACCAAAAAAAAAAAAAAAGTATACATCCTTCTCCCATTTCTTGAAAATATAAGCAAATGCACTGGAATTATAAGCAGATATACTTGTCCAGGCTTGTGTGACAAGATCATAGGGCCAGTGGGTAGAGGTGCTTGCTGCCAAGGCTGACAACCTGAGATCAATACCCGTGACCCAGTTACCGGAAGGAGAGAACTGACCCCTGCAAGTTGTCCTCTGACTGCTAAACATGACGTGTGCATGTGCGTACACGCTAACTAAATAAATGCAACTTAAAATGTAAGTGGTGTGATAGGATGTAGGGAAAGCATGCATTACCAAACCTCACTAAATCTCAGTTTTCTCCTGAGTAGCATCAGTGCTGCATGCTCTCCCATCTCACACTGCCGTTCCGAAGCTCAAATGAAACAGGAGTATATGAAATGACTCTGGAAACACAGCGGTATAGATATGGAAGAGAAAGGCCTTTTTCACTTGTAGCTCTTTGAGAAACATTCCTAAGGGCACCCCCCCACCCAGGGGGGGACATGTAACCCCAAACAAATAAGAGCTGACTATCACCTTTTCCTCTCAAGTATACTGACTGACAGTCAGAGGGATTATGCAGTGAAGGCCCGTGTGTTCAGTTTGGAGCCTGATAGACTGAAGAAGAAAAAAGCTGATAGGCCTTTCAGTGCTAGGTGATGTGTTTACAAAGTTATGTCCGCACCTGGCAAATGGCCTGAGACAAGCAGCCCCATTGGCTCACCGTGCCTGAGACAAGCAGCCCCATTGGCTCACCGTGCCTGAGACAAGCAGACCCATTGGCTCACCGTGCCTGAGACAAGCAGACCCATTGGCTCACCGTGCCTGAGACAAGTAGGCCCATTGGCTCACCGTGTGAGACAAGCAGGCCCATTGGCTCACCGTGCCTGAGACAAGCAGGCCCATTGGCTTACCGTGCCTGAGACAAGCAGGCCCATTGGGGCACTGTGTGCTACTGTCAAAGTTCTGCTAGTGTAATGTCAACCATTTGCTGTGCCAGAGGGTTGTAGTCCCTTCCCGGCCTCCCTATTAAATTAATTACATTCGGTATTTGTTTTATGTGCTCTAGTACTAACCAGTAAATTTAGAAGTTTAAACCATCTTCTACTTGAAAGACACAATAGGGATAATTTGGTTCAGTGCTCTACACCAAGCTAAGAATATGTATGTATGTTGTATGTATGTATGTGTGTGTGTATGTATGTATGTATGTGTGTGTGTATGCATGTGTGTATGTATGTATGTATGTATATGTGTGTGTATGTATGTATGTGTATATGTATGTATGTGTGTATGTATGTATGTATGTTAACTATTGATGAACTTATCTTGATTTTGACTGGGAAAAAACTAAATCTTAATTATGCTCAAAGGCATTTAAGAGTTTTTAAAAGAAACCTCTTCTGACAGTTTGTGCTCTCTTATTCCCTCCCTCCTTTCCTGTTTAGAAGGGTGAGGGAGAAAGAAGTCTTCAATCTGGCCTCATTTGCATAAATATCTGAGGAATCCTGTGATTGGGTGGGGAAGGCCCAGTTCTCTGCCGGACATGGGGGCTGGGGCGTGGTACCGATCCCAGGCCTGTCAATGGTACTGTGGCAGCCATGCCCTATGCCAGAGAGACTTGGAAAGGCTGTGAGGCTTCTCTGCCTCCAGAAGGGCTCTGTATCTGAAGGAAATTTGCAAGCTTTTGTCCTGTGAAATTACCCACTGGGAACTTCAGGGGCACCCTTTGCTCTGCGGGCGGGGCGGAGGGGCAAGGGTTAATGGAGAGGGCAGAGCTCTAATTGACTGTCATGTGAGATGCTGATAAAACAGGGCTTTGAGACATCTGTCCTGGCCGGGTTGTCAGGCAGCGGAGCACAAGAAAATGGTGTGATATAAAGAACTGTCTAGCAATGCCGCTTCAAGGAATTTCCAAAATGCCTAACAAAGCATCATCTTCGGATGGGCACACCAATGGATCAACCATTTATAGCCTCTCAAACCCATCAGCAAGAAAGGCCTCCTCCCACTCAGACGTCAAACCCGATAGCATTTCCTGCTAAAGACAGATGGCCAGCCCCTTATTCCCCAGAGGCGGAAAGATAAGCTCTCTGTCCTCCTTACACTGTTCTTTGCATCTCTATCATGGCTGCGCTTAATCCGCCTTCATTGCAGACACTTTGTCATCGTCTCCTCACTAGATCCAACCATCTTACCTACCTGGCTAGACTTGAATTCTGAGGAACAGATGCTATTCCTTATTTGGTTGCTTTTAAAATTGTGACACGTCAGAAAGATAAAATTCATGAAGGTACCAGCTTTCCACGTGCGTGTGACTGTTAAGGAGCGCAGTGTGCCATGCAGGCAGATGCTGGGGAAAGGCTCGTTGAATTCTGACATTTTTCTCATCCTTTCTATCCTTGGCAGATCGTGTGCAATCATACTCATTTTTTTTCTGGGGCCTCTTGCCTCAGGGACAGTGCAGACAGACTGGTATTTGTGGAAATTATGGCTGTTCTAATGTATCCCAGAACAGCAGTGCTCACATTAGGCGGCCTTACTTGTTCATGTCACTGGGACTCAGAGGTGGCCAGGTCTTCTTCTTCTTTTTTTTTTTTAAACATTAAACATGTAAATAAAGCAATGGAAGGCACATATGGCCATGTGCTCCTGTACTCCCAGCACTCAAAAGGCTAAGCGTGAGCTTGATAGACTAAGGACAGCCTGGGCAACGTAGCAGGACTCCAACTCCTTTGAAAACGTAGCAAAATAATAAAGGCATGTAGCCTTCCACAGCCACGAGTTCCACCATTCACAAAAAACCGATGGCTCCATCTGGGCTGGGCTTGCACAGACTTCTCTCATCACTGATCTCCACACGGTGACCCATGATGATGATTTACATTGCACGAACATTAGGTTAGGCATCATAAGCAATCCAGAGACTGTTTAAAATACACGGAAGATGGCATACCTTCTAGGCCGATCCATCTTCACTCTGTGTAAGGAACTTCTCAGGGAGTCCTCGAGGCCATCCCTGTGGGTCACGGAGAACAACCATATTGCTAATGAAAATACAGATTTTTTTTGTCAGGAAAGTTTGTCATCCGCCATTATGTCTGCCTCCTTTAGCTGTCATTATCTGTTGAGTCCAAAGAGTGGGGCTTTGAAGAAAGGGGCACTGTTAGGTTGGGAGAGCGATATAAGGGGATCATTTATGTGAGTCCATGAGCGAAGACAAGAAACTGGACAGTATAAAAATTACCCTTGAGAGAGGACTAATAATCCTGATCCCCAACTTAAAAGAAAGTGAGTCCTCGAGGAATTCGTCTTAATTATGCGAAAGTCTCCTCTTATACTTGTCTTTCTGATGCCCTTGTCTCTGTTTCAGTGTAGCTACTTCCTTGTTCTGTTTCAGCTGCCTTTTCTGATAACGTGTTCTGAGCTTACTGAGGACCCAGGACTGGTACCTCCTGTGGCCCTTCTGCACAGACACATAGCAGCTGGTCCTCTGTCACGGACTCCAGCCAGCCAGGGCACAGCAGTTCTGCAGTCTAGATGTCTTTCAAAGTCTCTGCGTTACTTCTAAACTAGCTTGGTTTCCACGCCCCACTCTCCCTCTCAGGTTAAACAGAATCGTCTCTCGGATCTAACCTTCTCATCTTTCTATCAGGAGGACAGACACCGGTAATCCACCCTCCCCACGTGTCCGGTTCCTCCTCTCGCCTTGTGATTCCTCACGTGTCTGTGCATCCATGTGTGCCTCTCCTGACTGATGCTCTTTCCTCTCCTCTGTTCATGTTGAGCAGCACTCTTCCCTTTGAGCTCCACAAACTCACACTGTCCTTTTAAGCAGTGGTTCTCAACCTTCCCAATGCTGCGACCCTCAATACAGTTCCTTATACTGTGGTGACCCCCCCCAGCCATAAAATTATTTCACTGCTGCTTCATAACTGCAATTTTGCTACTCTTATGAATCATACTGTGAGTAAGTATGTTTCTGGTGGTCTTAGGTGACCCCTTGACTCACAGATTGAGAACCACTTAGAGAGTCTCATACTTCCTAGTAATTATTTAGTTGTGTGTTCTCCTCCAGTCGTCCAGAGCTGATATACACTGCTTTTTTTTGTTGTTGTTGTTCATCTGTATGCTGTACTTTCTACTTAACACCAAGCCAACACCAGCAATGATTAACAAAGTATCTGTTAAATTGTTAAAGAGTAAGGAGAAATATGTTGTAAGGGAGCTTTTGCTCTTGTGACTTGGATAAGAGGTGTCTTTCTCAGAGGCCAGCAGGGAGAGCTGACATGGAGACCTCGAGTCTTTTGGAAGACATGACAGACAGGTCTAAGCTGTAAGTATTCAAGCAGCATGCCAAGATGAGCAAAACAAGCAAGAAACGGTCATTTCAGCACTAATGGTTTTGTTGTGGTTTTTTGGGGGGGTGTTTGTTTTTTGTTTTTTGTTGTTTTGTTGTTTTGTTTTGTTTTGAGACAGAGTTTCTCTATGTAGCCTTGGCTGTCCTGGACTCTGTAGACTATGCTGGCCTCGAACTCCCAACAATCCACCTGCCTCTGCTTCCCAAGTGCTGGGATTAAAGGCGTGCGCCACCACGCCTGACCCTGTTTCAGCACTTCTGATTGTATTTTTCCCCCAAGAGTAAACTTATTTCTCATGAAGGCTATTTTCGGGTTTTTGTTTGTTTGTTTGTTTTCTTTCTTTCTTTTTTTCTTTTTTGTAAACTATAACTTTCTGGTTATCTTGGTAGTTTAATTCTCAGAAGTTTTCTTTATTATCTCCTTATTTTCTTCTGACTTTTTCCTTGCCTAGTCCATCTTTAAAAGTATCATATTTTGAGGAAATCATCTGAGGCAGCTAAGCTCTTAGCTTGCAGTGAGAGACAGAAGAGCACAAGCAACCAGTAGGGCGGTGCGTTGGGGGCTATGCGTTGTTACGTAAGTGTCCTCATGCAAAATGGTGTTGCTTCTGGTGAGGTTAGCGCCTCGCCACTACTTCATATTCTACCATAAATAATATCACCATTTTCTCATCAAATACTTGCAAGTTGACCAGAAATAGGTGAAACATCCCTAACGCTGTGGATTCTTCTCTTGAGTTTATTTGCCTCGTGCTTTCTGAATCCTAAACTCCCCTCTGCTTGAGCATGAAACTTCTCTTTATAATTGAACAAATCGGGGAGTTTGAATAGGAGGGGTGTGTGTGTGTGTGTGTGTGTGTGTGTATGTATGTGTGTGTTCATGTGTGTATGTGTGTGTATATGTGTGTATATGTGTGTATATGTGTATATATGTGTGTGTGTGTGTGTGTGTGTGTGTGTGTGTGTGTGTGATCTTGTGTTGCCTTGGAAAACCAGACAGTGCCCTTTCTGTCTGCAGCAGAGGCCCTTTCTTTATTCAGAGCTGTCCTTCCCTCATCCTTCCATGGATGGCTGTACTGACAGATGCAGCCTCCTAGGGGAGCCTATGGATCAGCCCTCTGTCCATTACCACGTAGCAAGACTGTAATTTATAGCCCCAGATGGTGACTTCCCACCTCATCACTCCCTACTTACTTCAGCAGAGACGTTAGCTTTTCAATTGCCTCTGTCTTTTCAAACGTGATCTGTACTGTTTGCAAATGACCAAATGCGAATGTTCCTATTTATCCAAACATTGTTTTAAATGAAGACTCATCAGCATATGAAGAGCGGTATGCATTGTACAAATGAACAGACTTTTTAGTGGAATTTTAACTCTGTGGTAATTAAGTATGAAGACAGAAATTTTGGTCATTTTTCCCAAATTTTCCTGAAGGGGAGGTGTCAGCATTTCTTGCATGGGTCTTTTTAGTGCCAAGGGCCTTGAGGTGTGTTCTACCAGCTCTGAGCCACACCTGCAGCAAAGCTCGTGGGCCTGTCTCCCATCTAAGAGCGGAGTGTGTTTGCTCTCCAGGCTCTTGCCTGTCGCTGTTAGCTGCTCTGTGTTTTTGAGAGACCACATAGAAGAAGTAACAGTCGAGGGGATGCCTGGCAGCGCTGCGGCCCTTCAAAGAGCTGCTGCCTCAGAGTCTCTGCTCTGTGCTGCCTCACTGGAACTTTAGAATATGTCACCTGATCATGAGATGTGCCAGGAAATGTGTGCTGTATTTGAAGGGCATTGTGGTGGCTCTGTCGTCTTTCTCACTTGGGGGTACATCTGTGAAAGAAGGGTCTCTCAGGAAAAAAAAGCCAGAAACTACTCTTGGATGACTGAGATTTTGTCTTACTTGAGCAAGTGTGTCTTTCCTTTGATCCAGAGAAAGCTCTGGTCCGACTCTGTGAACTGTTTTTACCTGTTGCTAGACAGTATTTTTTTAAACTGTTTGCCTGCTTATTTCTACTTCACTCATTTGAAATTGTATTTATATTTTTCTTAACTTCTTTATTACACTATGCATATTTTTGTTAACAGCTTCAAATCCTGTTTAAGGCCAGGTTTACGTGTCTTCTCCTAATGTTTATTTTCAATTTAAATCTTCTTCAGAAGCCAAGCTTATTCTAGTCTGTCTCACAATAAAAATCATGATATCATCACTGTTAAATATTAGGAGCTGTAAGCGTTTTTGAACTCTTAAGATCATAAAGCTGCAGCGCAGGGTGAAACACAGACAGGGTTTGTCACGCCAGATGCCGGGGCCAGGTGATGTCTGGAAGTCTTGCTGTGTAATTTAATCCTGGGCGCTGTGTTGTCGGGCTGCACTGGACCCTGCGTGTGCATATATAATTAAGTGCACATGTGTAAAGAGCGGGGGCCCTGGTAGGAAGAAGCAGGAGGGAGATCATTAGCGGAGATTAACCGGGTCTCTCCAGCTGGGCAGTGTGCCTCTGGACCCCAAGGGCTTTCCCCAGGGTGAATTACCAGACTGACTCAGCTGCTGCTCTGGTTCCCTCGGCTGAACTGCATTTACTAATGCTGTTAAGCTGCGTCCCAGGAGGCGGCAGACTCTGGGACACCAGATTCATCTTGTGCATGCAAAAAGAATGCAGAACCCATGGTCCACAGTCTTTCCAGATCAAACATTGAATGGCACCGTGGAAATAAAGAAAAACGGTATGCACGGGGCTTTGGGAACCGGTTAGCCGGCTGAAATGATTCCTGTTAGTTAAAACAAATAGTAATTAATCCAAGGAGTTTAGTTCAAATCAGTTGAAACTATGCGCCAGTCTGCGGCTAGCCTGGAAGTCTAAGGACTAATGCGTCAACTCCACTCTGAGTCAAGGGCTGTGTCTGTCTTCTTGATCAATGAGGTTCTTTGGCGGTGATGGTACATTAAGGATTATGAAACTGTGAGCCCTTTTAATATAGCGTGCTATGCAATAACAGGACAAAAACCCCTTACCTATTAATTGGCTGAATAGAAATTATAGCTGCAGCAAATGCTCTGTTTTACTGTTTTACTGTTGACAATAATCCCACATATATTCTACTACTGTGATTCTAAAAGGCATGGTGGGGAAATGGATATGTTAACTGTGTTCATTGTATAGTGCCCATAAATAACAAAACATCATATTGTACGCTTTTTATCTGCCGGTTTATCTTATCAGAAGTATAACTTGCTATAACCCAGTGCAGCTGGAAAACAAAGGGGCCCAGTGTCACCCCCCTCTGACTTATCTAAAAAGACCGGCTTGTTGGTAGATGCCGGTGTGCTTACTGAAGGTCAGGAGGCTGCATGCAATGCTTGGATGTATAGGCTTTTCCAAAGTCACAAACAGTTTTTCCTTAGTCTGTTGACAAGTGTCGAAGTTGTCGTGTCTGAGCTTTGTGTCCTCCTTTCCAAGTACTGATGAACAGGACCACAACAGAGATCACAAGGAAATCAGATAACTGCTGGGTCATCCACTGTTCAGTTGTCAGGGCTCTAAAACCACACACCGCTCTCCACTGCCCTGCGCTGTGCAGCAGCCACCACCGCCACACTTGCACTTGATAAATAGTAGCCCCGATGATGCATTTACTTAAGACTGAGTAAATAGATAAGTTGAGAACTTAATCTTTACCCTATTAGTGAAAACTTTATACGGAGGATAATACAAAACACAGAGTATTAAGAAGAGAGTCTTTGCCGTTGAAACTGGCATAGCAGGAACAGGAAGGACAGAGAGACAGCACCGGAGTAGACGTGTGTCCAAAGCTTATGATTGAGCCTGTGAGTTGCTTTACATTGTCAGGCTATGGAAAAGGAATAAATTAACATTAAATGTCAGAGCTGGCAACCAGGCCTGCTAGACTGTTGTGTAAACTGGGAAGTTGTACTAGGGCCCATGCTTGCTTGTTTAAAACCTGATCATCTCTGTCATGAAATCCTTGAGAAGTTCTTAGACAAGGAGGTTTTTTTTCTTTTTCTTTAAAAAAAATTTTTTTTTAAAAAATTGAAGCCAGGCTTGGTGGCACATGACTTTAATGACAACACTTGGGAGGGGGAAGCAAGGAGACCTCTGAGTTTGAGGATAGCCTGGTCTACAGAAAAAGTTCCAAGGACAGCCAAGGCTGCACAGAGAAACCCTGTCTCAAAAAACTAAAATTATAATATAGTTACACCTTTCTTCCCTCTCCTCCCTCCAGACTCTCCCATGTACCCCCTTGCTTTCTCTCAAATTGATGGTTTCTTTTTATTTAATTGTTTTGGTGGTGGTGATGATGGTGGTGGTGATGGTGATGATGATGGTGGTGATGGTGGTGGTGGTGGTGGTGTGGTTTTAGTGTCCTCAAGTTCCACTTGCCAATTGTCAGCCTTAATTCTTGGGCAAACGGAGTCCTGTTCAGGAAGGCCTTTCCTATACCTGTATCATGTAGGATACTGCCTGTGTTGACTTCTAGCAACACCTATGTTTCAATTTAGGCCGCTGTTCTACTTGGAGTTAGTTCTTGTGCAAGGAGACAGATCCAGGTCTACTTTCTCTCTTCTGCATGTAGACATCCAGATTCCCATGGCCCTTTATTGAAGAGAATCTCTTTTCTCCAGGTTATGATTTTGGAGTCTTAGTCAAATATTGAATGGTAAAGTTACATGTATGTGCTCATGTTTGGGTCTTCAGCTTTGCTCTATCAGCCTACATGTTGGCTTTTGTGCCAATACCATATTGTTTTTATTCCTGTGTCTCTGTATTATATCTTATAATCTGGAATTATAATCCTTCCAGCATTGTTTTTTTGTTTGTCTGGTTGGTTGGTTGGTTTTTTGTTCAGGATTGTTCTGACTCTCTGGAGTCTTTTGTGGATCCATACGAGGATTTTTTTTCTATTTCTGTGAAGAATGGGGTGGGAATTTTGATTGCATTGAATCTATAAATGGCTTTTAGTAAAATGGTCATTTATACAATATTACTTCTGCTAATCCATGAGCATGGGATGTCTTTCATTTTCTAGTGTTGTGCCCTATCTCTTTCTTCAGGTGTTGAAAGTTTTCATGTAGAGGTCCTTCTCTTACTTGGTTAGGTTTATTCCTAGATATGGTATTTTCCTAGAGGCTGTTAAAATGAGCTGTATCCACAAGTATCTCTGGTGTTTGGTGGTGGTGCATAGAAAAGCTATTGATTTTGGCAAACTGATTCTGCCACATTGCTGCGTTTGTTGATCATTTCTAGAAGTTTTCTGATAGAATTTTGGCATCTCAAGTATCATGACACCTGCAGATAGGGATAGTTTGATTTCTTCTTTTCCTATTGGAATCCTTTCCACTTCCCTTCTCTTGTCTTGCTGCTCCAGCTGGTGCTTTGGCACAGCATTGAAAAAGAGTGGGGACAGTGGGCATCACTGCCTTGTTCCTGACTTCAGTGGGATTGCTTCAAGCTCTCTCCACTTAGGATGGTATATGCTGTGAGTTTTCATATGTATCTTTTATTATGTTGAAGTGTATGCTCTCTAGCCCTACATTTTCTAGGACTTTTATCATGAAGACATGGAGTATTTTGTTAAAGGTTTCTTTTTTTCTGCATCTATTGAGATGATCATATGATTTATACCTGTAAGTCAATTTGTATGGTAGAATGTATATTACATTTATTGACTTGAGTTTGTTCAACCATTCCCGAATCTCAGAGATAAAAGGCAACTTTGTCATGGTTGATATAATCTTTATGAAATATGTCTGCATTCTGCTTGCAAGTATTTTATTGAGTCTATTCATTAAGGATATCGGCCTGTAATTTTGTTTTGCTATGTTTTTATATTGTTTTGGTATTAGAATGACATAAGCTTTGTAGAAAAAGTTTGGGAGTACTTCCTCTGTTTCTGGTTTTTTGTCTCTCTGTCTGTCTGTCTGTCTGTCTGTCTATCTGTTTGAATAGTTTAAGAAGAGTTGGCTGATGGCAGCAGTGGTGCACGCCTTTAATCCCAGCACTCAGAAGTCAGAGGCAGGCAGATCTCTGAGTTCAAGGCCAGCCTGCTCTACAGAGTAAGTTCCAGGACAGCCAGGGATACAAGGAGAAACTCTGTCTTGAAAAACAAAACACAAGCGGCTAGAGAAATGGCTCAGTGGTTAAGATCACTGTCTGATCTTCCAGAGGACCTGGGTTCAATCCCCAATACCCACATGGCAGCTCATAACTCCAGGGAATCTGATGGCCT
The DNA here is from genome assembly GCF_964271855.1 of Acomys minous. Classification (NCBI taxonomy): domain Eukaryota; kingdom Metazoa; phylum Chordata; class Mammalia; order Rodentia; family Muridae; genus Acomys; species Acomys minous. The sequence continues at coordinate 69,501,075 of NC_140492.1, read as the reverse complement.
CATACCAATGCACATGAAATAAAATTAAATTATTTAAAAAACAAAAAAAAATGGTTGTAGATCTTGGAAAGTCTGGTAGAATTCTTCTGTGATTCCATCTGACCTGGAGTTGTTTATTGTTGTTGTTGTTGTCATTTTAGATGAAAGGCTTTTTATTGTTATTTAAATCTCATTTGTTAGAGGTCTGTTTTAGGCTGTTGACTTTCTTGGTTTAATTTCAGTGATTTGGCTGTTTCTAGTTCATTAATTTCTGCTCTTACTTTTTATTCCTGGCCATTAACTGTGTTTGGACTTTGTTTGTTCTTATTTTTATAAATGTTTGAGTTGTACCATTCAGTCATGTATTTGTGTGTGTTTTTTTTCCTTCCTTCCTTCCTTCCTTCCTTCCTTCCTTCCTTCCTTAATGTGGACACATAGTAGTTTGGCTTTCAGCATGTCCCAGAGTTTGGTTTTGTTGTATTTTCATATTTTTTAAATATTTATTTATTATTATGTATACAGTGCTCTGCCAGAAAAGGGCATCAGATCACATTATAGATGGTTGTGAGCCACCATGTGGTTGCTGGGATTTGAACTCATGACCTCTGGAAGAACAGTTGGTGCTCTTAACCACTGAGCCATCTCTCCAGCCCCCATTTTAAAAATTTCTTTCTTTATTTCTTTGACCCAGACATTATTCAGTAATGAGTTACTTAAATTTTGTGTGGTTTTTGTCCAGATACCCTGACTATTGTAGAAAGTGGAGTGTTTAAATCGTTTAATATTAATGGGTTGGTGTTACTCTGCCTTTAAATTCAGTAGTGCATTTTTTATGAAATGGGTGCACTAGCATTAGGTGCATATGGTTTTAGGATAGGATAGTCATGTCTTGTTGGTTACCTGTTCCCTGGACTAAAGTAAAATGTCCTTCTTTATCTCTTCTGATTAGTTTTAGTTTGAAGTGGATTTTTTTTGGATAGTAAGATAGATACCTGTTTGCTTCTGGACCCATTAAATTGGAATCATTTTGCCCATCTTTTTACTCTGAGATGATGCCTGTCTTTAAAACTAATATGTACTTCTTGCAGACGACAAATAGGTGGATTTCGTTTTTTGGCCTCGTCAGTCAGCCTGTGTCTTTGATTGGAGAATTGAAGTCAATGATGTTTAAAGTTGTTATTGAAAGTCATGTGTTAATCACAGTTATTATTGATTGTGTCCTTGGTGGTACTTTGTATTTTAGTAATTATTCCTCACAGTTCTTTCTCGTCACTAAGCTGTGCTTATTCCTCTCTTGAGCCTGAAATATGTTTCTTGCATTTTGTTCAGGTTTGGTTTGCTGTAAATGAAAAGGATTTGGCTGTTTATATCCTGACAGTTTTTCTTTTTTCTCCACTAAGTCAAATAGTTTTGCTGAGGGCAGTAGTCATGGTTGGTAGTCACGGCTGCTTCAGTCTCTTCTGGTTTTCAAAGTTTCCATTGAGAAGTTATCTGCTGTTCTGGTGGCTCCTCTGCACACGATATGTGTTTTTTTCTCTTGCAGCCTTCCTTTGTTTTGTGTATCAGCATTTTAACCATGATATGCTGTGGGAATGTTCTTTTCTGGTCTTACATAGCTGGTATTTTATGTTCCTTATATCTGTTTAGGCTTGTCTTTCCTTAGATTTGAAAAGTTGTCTTAGTGGTCTCGTTGCAGATCTGGTCTATGCCACTGACTTTCCTCTCCCTCATCTATGCCTGTGATTTGAAAGTTTGGTCTTTCCATGGCATTCCACACTCTCTGTGTGGTCCCTTTGTGTGTTTTTAAAACGTTTTCATATTCTTTGCCTTTTTGCTCTAGATCCCTTGTTTAATCTTTGAGTTCTGATAGTCTTCTATCTTATGTTTGGCTTATGTTTCTTGTTACAATGTCCTTTGAGTTTTCTTGTTGACTTATTGGTTTGTTTGTTTTTTTTTTTTAATTCCCTCTTCGTTTCAACCTGAGTCCTATCCAGTATTTCTGTCTCGTTATTGGAGCCCATTCTCAGCCCTGGATTGTCTTCATCTCCTTCTGCCTTGTGTCTGTGTGTTCTTGGACATCACTCAGTGTTTTTTCTCTGTAAGTTCACTGAGCTGTTCCATTGTGTCACCCTTAAACTCTTCGAATCCTTTGATGAATTTAAGACAAGGGGTTTTTTTTGTTTTTTGTTTTGGTTTTTGGTTTTTCAAGACAGGGTTTCTCTGTGTAGCCTTGGCCATCCTGGACTCACTTTGTAGACCAGACTGGCCTCGAACTCACAGCGATCCACCTGCCTCTGCCTCCCGAGTGCTGGGATTAAAGGCGTGCACCACCACGCCCAGCTTTAAGACAGGTTTTAAGTGCTGTGTCCCAACATGCATCCAGGTGACTCTCATTGCCGAACACTTCTATAGGACTGGTGTGTTTTGGGGAGTACTGTCTTCATTGTTCATGGTGTTTGTTTGTTTGTTTGTTTTCGATGAGTTCTGGGCATGCGGACTTCTCTTGTCGATTCTGTGTCTGATATGCTTGAGTCAGGTTGGAGCAGCAGAGAGCATCTGCTGCAGGTGAGCTTGGACCTCGAAGTTGGATACGGCTTCAGTGGAATGAAGGCAGATAGAAACAGGCCTCTGGGCTGATAAGCAGAATGTGCATGCTGCTCCAAGCCTCCTCGAGTTTGGGGGTAGATCTTGTGGTTGCTTACAGGGGACAATCTGGCGGGTTTATCTGATCCTGGAGAAAGACTGCAGGATTTGGCTTGTTGGAGAGATTTCACGTTGTACTTAACCCCACAAATTTTAGCTGTTCTGTTGGCAGTGAACAACTAAGTCCCTCTTCCCCCAGTACTGCTTTGCCAGTAAGATACATGTTATATATGTACTATTTAATGTAATGACAGAAATCTAGAAACTATATAATTTGGTCATTCCGGGTACTGCAGTTTTGAATGAAAGCTTTCTGACCATTGCGTATGTAATGAGTAATTTAAGGTCCAGTCCTTTCGAGGAAGGAAAAGGGACATGTAGACCCAGTACTGAACACCTTCCACACTGCTGTGCTCCCCTACAGTCACTACTTTTTATTCACCTTCTGCCTTCACTGTCTTCAACCACTGGTACTCTCCGAGAATAAAGCACCTCGACATAAGACCTGCTGCTGTGGCCTTTGTGCCTTTTGTGATGGCAACAGCAGGGGGGGGGGCTGGGAGGGGGGGACTATAGATGTCCCATTTGTGGCCAAGCATGCCACAGTCACTTGTTCTCTACATCTTGACTAGTTGGGGGACTCTGTGTTGATCACCATCTGTGGTATAAGAAAACTCCTCCGATGGGTCTGAGGGCTGCACTGCTCTATGGGGTCAGAGACACTAATTTACTTTGACACTATGTCCAGTTAGCAGAATAATAGTAGTACCTGCTGGTTCCCCAGCCATGCCACGTTAACAGTTCTCAGCATGGAGCAGGCCTTAAATCCATTCTGGAAGCTGTTGATTGCCTCCATAATACCATTTACTCTTAAGAAGATGCGCTGAAAATAAATAAATAAATAAATAAATAAATAAATAAATAAACAAAGTTAAAAAAAAAAAAGGAGAAGAAGACTCGCTGTTCCTCTGTACAAACCTAATTACTCATTTTCTACACAGTACAGGCCGGTTTAGTTACCCGATCCCTGAGTCCATGGCACATATGAATACCCAGGCAGACTTACTGGTCACACTAACTGCCCAACCAGCCTTTCTAAGCACAGAGAGATTTGATGGCCAGTGACCAGGCAATAGCAGACACCGAGACAGAAGGAAATCAAGCTGACCAACAAGTACAACACTAAAGTGCTTGTTAGTGTTGTGGAACAGGTCTCTGCTTTGCAAATAGATTTAGAAGTGATATTTCGTATAGTACTGTGGGTGGTTGGATTGTTGAATTATGTCTTTCGAAAAAATATCTTACAGGGGCTGTAGAGATGGCACAGTGGTTAGTGGCCCTTGCTGATCTAACAGAGGGCTCCAGTTCAGTTTCCATGTCCAGTAGCATGCCTGGGTTAGCATGTCCAGTAAGTCTGCCTGGGTATTCATATGTGCCATGGACTCAGGGATCAGGGAACTAAACCAGAACCCATGTCAGGCTGCTCACAGCCACCAAGGGCACCCGTACACACATGGCCTATGCCTACACACACATGCACATAAATAAAAATAAAATAATTTTCGTAATGTTTATGTGGGTACTAAAGATTTGGCTCAGTCACTAAAGTACTTGCCACACAATCATACGGGCGTGACTTTGGACCGCAGCACCCACATAAAACTCCGAATGTGGCAGCACACACCTGTAACCCCAGTGACAAGTAAGGTGGAAGGTGACTAAGGATTATACCAGACTAGACTTCTGGCTTCCACTTGCATGTATATACACATATACACATATGTGTATATGCAGGAATGCACATACCAAAACTCTGCGTGCATACATTTGTTCAACATGCTCTTACGGTGAGATCAAGTTACAATTCCAGAGGAAGATGCTGACCAGGCTGCTAAATTCTACCCTCTGTAAAACTGACCGTTGTATCGAAAGGCTACATAGTATTTCCACTCAGGTAGCCAATCGTTTGCATCTGTTCTCTCCATCAGAACTTGCGTGTACACCACCTATTTTCAGTACCTAAGGTGGCATTCTTCCCTGTTGTCATCATTCTCGGTGGATGGAGCTTATCAAGAACTATTAATAGTGTGCAGTCTCCGCAACATTGGGAATAGGAACCGAAACTCCCCCCCCATGATTAAATCATAAGTATGGATTAAATTAAATAATAGATATGCCTTGATCCCTCCCACCATAGTCTAATCCATAGTCTAAAATAAAATGTATTGATTGTTGCCAATTTCAAATTTCAATTCATGGTAAATCTCAAAAATGTTCTAATGTGTTTTCTAAAGGACTACCTGTGCTGAATCGATGCTAAAAAGACTGAAACACAGGAGTGCTTTTGTGAGCAAAGAGAGTTGTGGAAGGAGAAAGCTGAGTCTAAAATCCATCGACTCTTACACAGATGTCACCTTACTAGCACTGAGACGCTGGCGCTGAGCTGGCATCTAGACTCCCCACTCCCGGAGTCTTTACCCCACTGTCTGCAGGAGGGTTTCCGCTGAGAAGCTACTGTCAATGTGAAAATTTCTCATCATCCTCCCCCTGCTTTGTGCCTTCCAGCAACACTAGTCCTGGGATAAGGAACTTCAAGGGATGGTGGTGGTAGTGATCCAGTGTTGCTTCCAGAATTTTCCTCAAACAGACCTGCAGTCTCAGCTGAGGGAAGCAGAGGCAGGAAGATGGAGTGTTCCAGGCCAGCCTGGGCTACATAGCAAGATGATAAAATGTGTGTGGGCAAAGTTATGGTCTTGGTTTCTGGCTGCAGAACTGGGGTGGCCTCAGCTCCAGCATTTAGCACCCAGCTGACAGTAGGCCATTGGGACAGTGTGTACTCCAGTTTTTTCCGTTGAGCATTATTAGGAATAACAAGAGTACTTTGCCTGGAGGGTCTATTGAGGATGGAGTAACCAGGAAAAATGTTTAGGGCTGTGATAGGCATGGACCTCAGTTATTGTTGGCTTATGTTTTTGTTGTTGTTTGTTTGTTTGTTTGTTTGTTTGTTTTGGTGCCAGAGGCGAACCCAGAGCCTTGGACATGGTGGGCGAGCACTGTGTCACTGAGCTATACCCCCAACCAGTTACTATTAATGAATTACCAGCATGCAGTGCACAGGTAATGAATTACTTGTGTCCCTGTGTGTTTAAAGTTCTCTCCATGAAGTGAGGCATCCCTCTGAATCTGAGGCTGTTCTTGATGCTGAACTAAATAGCAGGGAGGGGCAGGGGACATGCTGGGTCCCCTGGGTTCACACTTAGTGAAGCCACACACTTATCAGAATTAGTGGTGCCTCCTGAAAAATAGAAGTCATGGCACTCCCTACTCTGTCAGCAGTATGTATTTCCAGCAATTCCAGACAAGAAGCCAACAAGCTAGCAAAAGTGGCAGAAGAGCCTTGACAGAGTCCAGCCTTCCATGGCCCTGTGGGGATAGCAGTGCAGACCATCGCTGCCCTGTGACTGCAGAGAACCACAGGGCTCTGTGCACAGTGCACACTTTGCCATTGGTGTTGCATGACATGACACAAGAGCCGAACGAGCTGCACTCAGCTCTTCCTCCGTTCAGCTTCGCTGCCCAACCAAGCAGTTGGAACACCCGAGCGTGATTGGGTGAGAACAGTTCCACACTGCAGTCTCTGTCCTCTGTCATGTGCCTAGGCATGTTGTTCTTAGTAACAGTACCAACACACACACACACACACACACACACACACACACACACTCCTAAGTAGATAAGCACAGCCTGCTCAGTCTTCATAATGTTACTTCTATCTATGTATAAGTTATCCACTTGGTATTGGATAACTAATTGGTGTGCTCTTCCCTGGGAAGGGCTGTTTCTCCCACTCTCATAGTCGCTTACCTGCTTGCCTATAGTTCTTTGTGTAGGGGTGAGGCCTCGTGGGCTTTCCCCTCTCCGTGTTAGCTTGTCTTTAGGTCATCCTTGCTTAGGTCATGTTTACACAGTCATGTCGTAGAAACTCTACGGGTGTAGCTCCTGACGTTCCCAGAAGACACCATCTCACAGCAGATTCCCTGTTCTACAGTGAGATTCCCTGAGCCTTAGGGGCAGGAATTGTGTTGTACAGTTATCACTTGGAACTGGGCTCCACAACTCTGCGTTTTGATTGCTTGTGGGTTTCTACAATGGTCTCCATCTGTGGCACAGAGAAGTTTCCTTAATGAGGGATGAGGACTGCATTTATCCAATTAGACCCTGGAAAAGGGTGTCCAGACAGTTGATAAGCAACACATCATTCGTTACCTTCCGGGAGCCAGCATCAGACTTAATAGCCATGGCAACATAGGGATATTGCTTCATAGCTTTAAAGGGCATTTTTATGTCTTGTATTTAGTATTAACATAAACCCTATGTTGTTATAATTTTTCATAAACTACATTATGAAAGGGACCCCCACTATAACTATTTAATCATAATATGGATCTCACATGGTTTCAATAATAAAAATGGTGTTCACATACTTCACAGATAACTCAAATATAATAACAATATTTTCCATATTTAGAAGAAAAAGGAGGCCACACACATTTGCTCAGGCAGAAGAGGACACTTTCTGATAGATCCCCACGTCTATAGAGACAGCGACTGACACCAGTTTCAGTTTTTCTGGTAAAGAATGCCCTTGGCAGCATGGACTGAGGGCTGCAGCTTGCATTTCCAGCTTTGCCCAGTATGTCTGCCTTTGGAAGTAGGATCACCACTGCTAGGATGCTGAGGCACAATTGTGCTTTGGGACCCAGCACCCTGTTCTGTGCCTGCAGAAGTTGACATGCAAAGACACTTTCCTTCTTTTGTGCTGTTGGGGTCAATCGATGAGAGGCACCCAGGAGATCTCAGAGAATAGGAGTGTTCACTTATGATTCAGCGTTAACTCCTCTGCTCACACTCTCTCACATCACCAAACTCGGCCCATCACTCCATCAAGGCCAAAGTTCTTACTCTATGGTCTACAAGACTGGCAATCATTTTTTTAAAAGATGTATTTATTAAGTATACAGTGCTTCACCTGCATGTGCCCCTGCCTTCTGGAAGAGGGCACCAGATCTCAGTATAGATGGTTGCGAGCCACCATGTGGTTGCTGGGAATTGAACTCAGGACCTTTGGAAAAAGAGGCAACGTTCTTAACCTCTGAGCCATCTCTCCAGCCCCACTGGCAATCATTTTTTCCCTTGTCCAGGAAATAACCCACTGGCTCAGTTAACTCTGGGACACAGGCCATCCCTGTTGCTTTTTCTGCCTGCCCCTTTGTAAGTAATCTCTTCTTTTATTAAGCTTTCATTGCCCCATTTGACAATCTATTTCTTAACAAGACCTAGATGCATGTGGGCCCTCCAGAAACTTAAGTGACACTGCTTGCTGCTGCTGCTGCTGCTGCTGCTGCTGCTGCTGCTCTTTCATCATATGACATTGGAAATTTGAATTCAGAAAAGTGAATATATACAATCCCAAAATTTACCTCGTTATACCCCGTAGTGCATCTGGAGTATAGATTAGTCTAATTAGACTGTGGCTCTTTCTTTAGAAACATACTTAGTCTGCAGAGAAGGAATATGTGACATAATAAGTATCTATTCACAGCATGCATTTATTGGAATTAATTGTTGGATGTTTTTATTCTCACCATCAGATTACATACCTGTTCTATTCCACATCCTACCCCACTAAGAGAGTAAATTGTATCCCTTTTAAAACTAAATAAGGAAATAAGGCATAGAGACTCTAGGGATGGTCAGGGTGGTCCAGGTCCAGGGTGCGTAAATAGTGATCCCGAGACCTTTAGCAGGCTATCACTTGTTTCTGGGAAGTCTGATCTTCTGAATGGAAACATCCATCCTCTGTGACCACTTTAAGGTTCTTTTTCCCTATGACTTAAAGACAGTTTTGTTTTCATATTCATGTTGTTGGGCCTACAAGATGGCTTCTGCAAAAATGCCCACTGTAAAGTCTATAACCTAAATGTAATCTTCTTCTTCTTCTTCTTCCATGGACTCACACAGTGGAAGAAATTATTTAACTCCAGCAAATTGTGCTCTGACCTCCACACAGTCACTGTGGCCTGTGGGTGTGGGAGCGGGCACATCAATGAATGAAATGTGATTTTAAGAAATCCATGGTCAGCTGGCCCCGGTGGCACATGTCTGTGATCGCAGCACTCAGGCAGTCAAAGGCAGACGGATCTTTATGGGTTTGAGGCCAAACGAGTCCAGGACAGCCAAGGCTACACAGAGAAACCCTGTTTAAAAAACAACAACACAATAGCAACAACAACAAAAATAAATCCACAGTTTCATTTGAGCTCATTCTTAATTTTACAGATAGTAGTAAATAATATAATTCTTACTGCGTACAGTGGCTGTAGTCTCAGTGTGCAGGAGGCAGAGACTGAACACTCTAAGTGTGGGCCATTTTTTTAAACACAATACACACACACACACACACACACAATCATATGCTTCCTTATTTTAGACTCTAGGGCTTATAAATTAAAGTATAAATGGCAAACTTTCATTGTTGCCTGGCTTTGAACCAGGTAACAGGCTAAGCACACTGTGTTGCCTTATTTAATCCTCATTACAGACTTACAAAGGACCACGAGAGGCCCAGAAAGCTCGAGTGCAGAGCTCACGTGTTTTATGGCAACGCTAAATTTATCTATTTGTCCTTTCCCATAAGCAGTGTTTTTCTAGAGATAGCTCTTTTAATTAATGAAACAATCCCCTAATTTAAAATATAAATTTAAAATAAAAATGAGAATTAGGTTTTTTCTCCTCTCAAATATCAGAATGACTAGATACTAATAATATCTCAAGTATTATAGCTGCTTTAAACTTGCTTGCATTTTGTGATTTATTAAAACCTAGAGTTTTAAAAATAGCTGCTATGGTTAGAGACAAAGGAAATTAAATACAGAAAAGAAGTTACAAGAGTCAGGCTTTCCTTTCTCCTGTGTCTCCTCTGGCCTGTGAGCTGCTGGCCTCTCTGTCTCCCTTGTCATTTCAGATGCATTTCATAAGCCCCGCTTTGCTACATCTGTCTGACAACTGATTGATCTTAGCCTTTCTTGATTTTTTTTTTTCATTTTTAAAAGAAAATCTTGTCTTCCCCTGGTTCTTCTTTTATTCCCCCTGATTTCATGAGATGAGTGTCTCTCTCAATTTTAGATTTGGTTAGCTAGGCGTGGGGCTGTATGAGCATGTCTCTTAAGATTTAGTTAGCCAGGCATGGGAGTGCACCCCAAAGGCTGAGGAAGGAGGATTGTGAACTCCAACCAGCCCGTTGGACAACAAAACTCCAACCACACAAACCAAAAACAATGGTGAAGCGTTAAGGTGTCAGTCCACGTCTTCCTTCTGGGCTTTCTGTCTTACACTGTTATAATTTTGACATCAGTATGAAATATGTGGAGGCTGGGAATAGTGATTTACGTTTTTAATCCTACACTGGGAAAGCAGAGGCAAGGGGATTTCTGCAGGTTTGAGGCCAGCCTGAGCTATCTGATGAGTTCTAGGACAGCCAGAGCTACATAGTGAGACCCTGTCTAAAGAAGAAAGAAGAGAAGGAGGCATAAATAAATAAATAAATAAATAAATAATGCCGGAAGATTGGTTGGGAAGAGCTCTCCACTAATCAGTAACTCTCAGAAATAATATTTAATTTAAATTTTGTTCAATTTTGAGAACTTTATTTGAAGGGCCAAATTTTCTAAAACTGGTTTACTCCTACTCGCTATATGAAAATAAAACTCTGAGCTTAATACTGAATTAATAACATCATCTTCTATTAGCAACGTGGAGAAAAACCGTGTAACCCAAGACGGATCTTTTCGGCCACCTTGCCTCTTTCTTCTTTCTCTCTATCCTGCATCCTGGGATGTTGGCGCAAGGCCAAGGTAATTTCCAGAAATTGGCAGTCCCCTGCCAAGTGTGCAGCTGCGCTGTCTATCCCTTCCTTGCCTACTCATTTTGTATAAACCACTTCTTCCTTTTGAGGCCAAAAATTTCACATTGCAGAAGCCATCCCGAGGCAGGGACAGAGCGTCATCATGCACTCCCGTAGTCAGAAGCCCCAAGATGGCGGCACCTCGCCGCCACTCCGCGGTGTGTCCAGGTGGAAGGCTGACACTCGCGCCCTTTACCCCTCTGACGTTCCACATCTTTTCTATTTGCCTGTCAATTTTTTTTTTTTAAAAATCTGGCCTCATCTCCCTTCCTTTTAATAAATAATAATCCTGATTCTTTTTTTTTTTTTTCATGAATCAAGAGAACCAAGCAATCAGTTCCCAAGAAAGGTACCTGAACCAAACATGGGCCGAGGGAAACGAAGGAAAAGAGCAAATGGCAATGGGTTGCGGCTTCCCATCGGCTCATGCCTGCCAGCTCCTTCCTCTGCAGTGGTGGTGGGTGGGTGTACACACAGCAGGTAAAATTTAGACATCTTTATCTTCCTACACTCATCTGAAGTACAGCGATTTGAATATAGTCATAGTGATGGCTTTGTTCGTGCGCTCTCAGCTGCCCTGCCTTTGCAGCTTCGTGCTGGCGCTGATGTTCTCAGAGAGCACGCATCTAAGAGACGCCTGTTAGACTGGTGCACACATGGAGGCTGGCCTCGCGTCTGCCCAAGGCCGGAGAGCGCTGAGCCTCGCTGGGTAGCCTGGTGCCGCTCAAGTTCAGCCTTCAGGTGGCTCTGTGACTCCTCCTCCACACACCTTAAGGCCAACTGGGGTAGCACTCTGAGCCACTGTCACTCTTGGTATCTGTTCTGGTAATGCTGTGGCGATTTGCTTCTCTGCGTGAACAAACAACTGGGCTAACAGAAGGAGCCGGGAGGAAAGGGGGCTCAGCGCAGCCGTGCCACTGTTGAGCAGGGCGCTATCCTCTTGAGGACTTCATTCGCACTGAGAACAGTCGGGGTGAACATTAGTCCTTGACTCTCCAGCTAGAGGCTTGCAAGTCCTGTGTCTGAGGAATGTGGAATATTCTGGAGAAGGGCCTAACGTTTAAGTTCTGGGAGGCCATTGAGGCGATAGCCTACACTGTTTGGGGGTCTTGTGAGCTCCTCTGACCTAGGACCAAAGAGCTATGGCTCTTAGCCGATCAGCATCATCCTGGTGGCATAACGTCACTTAAATCATTCATACATGTGTGCATACATATACGTTAGTATAGTATACGCACACTTTTAAGTAAACATAAGATGATGTTTTCCTATGGCGCTTTCAGTCCTTTATCCCACGCCGTCCCCTCTCGTTGTTGACTCCCTTTTCCCTTCCTATATAGAGACAGCGCATGCCCAGGCAGAGCACCTGTGTCTCTAGGGTTCCTCATGCTTTGGTTTGATTTTTGGTTTTTGGGTTTTGGGGTTTTTTGTGTGTGTGTAGTTGTTGTTGTTGTTTGGTTTTTTGTTTGTTTGTTTGTTTGTTTACTTTCCTGGTTACTTCAGGTTGTAAACTCATGCCTAAGGATTCAGAGTGAGCGTTCACAAATTACAGAGCATTTGCCCTGCTTGTCTTTGGGACCTGGGTTACCTTGTTTAGTATAACATACTCTGGTTCCACCCATTTACCAGCAAAATCCATGATTCCATTTTCTTTACAGTCCAGTAGAATTCCACTGTGTACGTGCGCCACATTTTCATACTCATCAGTATGAGGGCGCCTAGGTTGTTCCTGTTTCCTAGCTCTTGTGAGTAGAGCAGTAGTGAACATGGCTGAGTCAGTATCTGTAGAATAGGATGTCAGGTTTTTTGGCATATGCCGAGGAGTGACACAGCTGGGTTGTGTGGTAAGTCTACATCTAGTCCTTTGAGCTTTCTCCACACTGAGCCCCACAGTGGCTGCACTAGTTTGCAGCCCCTCAACAGTGAATGAGGGTTTCCTTTCCCCATATTCTCACTAGCATTTTTTGTCAGTTGTTTTCCTGATTTTACCCATTCTGACTAGAGTGAGATGAAATTTCAAAGTAGCTTTTTAAAAAAATTTTATTTATGTATCTGAATGTTTTGTGTGCATACATGGTGTATGCCAGAAGAGGGCATCAGATTCTATTATAGATCGTTATGAGCCACCATGTGGGTGCTGGGAATTGAACTCAGGGCCTCTAGAAGAACAGCCAGTGCTCTTAACCACTAAGCCATCTCTCCGGACCCCTCAAAGTAGTTTTATTTTGCATTTCCCTAACTGCTAAGGATGTGGGACACATACTCTGAGGTACGTTTGCTTCTTCTTTTGAGTCACAGCCATAGCCCATTTTTAACTGGCCATCTGTTTTCTTGTCCTTTTCTATTTTCTGTTGGTTTTTGAGTTCTTTGAATATTTGAGATATTAATCCTCTAGAAGTTATAGATGGTAAATGTCCTCTCCCGCTCCGTAGGCTCCCTCTTCACTCAGCTGTTTTGTTTTTGCTGTACAGAGTGCTTGGTTTTATGAGGTCCCATTTTCCACTGTTGGCCTTGGCCCCCAAGTGAGTGGCAAAGGTCCTTTTCTACACCTGTATGTTACCGGGGGCCACCTGCGTCCTCTAGCAGTCTTTGATCCATTTGGAGCCAATTTTTGTTAAGATGTGACAGGTATGGTGCAATTTCATTCTCCTATGTGTAGATAACCAGTTTTCTCGGCACCATTAACTGAAAACACTGTCTTTTTTTCTAATTTTTTCTATTTTTGGCATCTTTGTCAAATGTGGGATGGCTGTGATTGCATGGACTCGTGTCTTTTATTTTGTTCCGCTGGTCTACGTGTCTGTTTGTGTCCTGGCACCATGCTGGTATTAGTACTACAGCTCTGTAATATAGCCAGAAATGTGCTACCGTAACCCCCCAGCGTTGTTCTTTTCCTTGGGATTGCTTTGACTATCCAGGGCCTTTGAATTTTGAATTTTAGGATATTTTTCCCCATTTCTATGAAGAATGAGGTGGGATTGGTATGACGGTCAGTTTCACATTGTTAACTTATGAGTGCGTGCCCATGGGAGGGCTTTCCAGTTTCTTGTCTTCATTGATCCCTTTAGAGATGTAAAGCTTTCACTGTAGCGGTCTTTCCCCTCCTTGCTTAGGTCCCTGGATATGTTTTTGGAGTCAACATGAACGGGTTTGCATGGTCTCTCGTGTGTCTGTTGCTGGTGTGAGGAAAGACTACTGACTTTCGTAGGCTGATGTTGTGTCCTGCTGCTTTGATGAAAACGTGGATCTTTTCTAGAAGCTTTCTCGTTGAGTTTTTTGGAATCTCCTATGTAAAGTCTCATGTCATCTGCAAATAGGGGTAATTTGGCTTCATCGTTTCCTATTGGTACTCCTGTATTTTCCTCCTCTTGTCTCCTTGCTCTGGCTAGTGCCTCGCGCACAGTACTTACAGGAGCAGGCATAGAGGACAGCTGTCTTCTCCCCAGCTGTGATGGGGTTGCTTTGCGTTCTCCTCCATTTAGGATGGTGGTAGCTGTGGGCTTGACATATACAGCCTTTATTATGTTGAAGTGTGATCCCCAGTTCTGCTCTCTCTACGATTTTTAGCATGAAAGTATGTTGGATTTCGTTACAGGACTTTTCTGCATCTACTGAGATAATCATTTGATATTTGCCTTTAAATCCATTTATATGATTTATTGACCTGTGTACCTTGAATCATCTCTACATCTCTGGGATAAAGCCAACCTGATAAGGTAGATGATTTTTGTGACATATGCCTGGGCTGCATTTGGAAGTATTTTATTGCACATTTAAAAATCTATGCTGGCTTCCTAGAAGGAGTCTGGAACTTTATCTATTTCCTATTTTAATTTTTAAAATAATTTTAAAAGGTGTGAGTATAGTTCTTTGAACATGTGAATCCATTTGGGCCTGGGTTTGTTTGTTTGTTGTTTGTTGTTTTTTCAGGAGGCTTTTTATTACTGCTTCAGTTTCACTTGTTGTGAGTCCGTTTAGGGTGTTGATCTCTTTTTGGTTTACTTTTGGTGGTTTGGATGAATCTAATAATCTGTCCATTTCTTGCAGATTTTCTAACATAGTGGAGTTCAGATTTTTAGAGTATTCATAATAACAATCTGAATTTCTTTGATGTCTGTTATAATGTTCCCCTATTTGTTTCTATTAATTTTCTCGTCTTTCCTTTTTTTTTTTTTTTTGGTTTGTTTTTGTTTGTTTGTTTGTTTTATTTTGTTTTGTTTTTTGTTTTTGTTTTTGTATTTTGTTTTGTTTTGTTTTGTTCCAGTTGGGCCAAAGTCTGTCAATCTTGTTTATCTTAGAGTCTTTTTTTGTTTGTTTCCTTTCGTTTCTGATTTGATTTCTGTTACATCTTCCTCTCTATTGGATTTGAGTTTGGTTTGCTCTTGTTTCTCCAAAATTTTTTAGTTGCATCATTAAGTCACTTACTTGTGCCGGTTCTGATTATTTATTTATTTATTTATTTTGCTTTTTTTTTTTGAGACAGGGTTTCTCTGTGTAGCCTTGCTTATCTTGGCCTCTGCGGCCCACGTCCTGGGATTACAGGCGTGCAACAGCGACTGGCTTCTCTCTGATTGCTTAATGGAGGCTCCACAGCTATCAATGTCCCTCTAGGGGCTGCGTTCTGCATGTCCAGGAGGCCTTGCTGTGCTGTATTTTCATTTTTCATTGAATTTCAGGAACTTTTCGTTTTCTTTCTAAGTCTTTGGCCCACTCATCATTTGGTGTTGAGTTATTCAATCTCCGTGAATTTGTGTATTGACCAGAGAGCTACGTGCTATTGATTTTAAGCTTTGGAACACTGTGGTCAGAGAAGATACACAGAGTTATTTCTCTTTTCCTAAAGTTGTAAAAAAAAAAAAATTGGTGCCTTAAGATGCGGTCTACTTTTAAAAAGCTCCAGTGAGCTGCTGAGGAGAGTTTATGTTCTCTTGTGTGTAGGTGGAATATTCTGTACGCGTCTGTTAGGCTCATTTGCTGCATGGTGTCATTTAATTCTGATGTCTTTTGGTTGGGAGTTGGGCCCAAGATATTTTTCAAAAAATTTATTTTTAATTTAAAAAAATTAAGGAAATAATTTTTTCAAAGGTATTCTTGGAAGACATTTGTTGATTGTTCTCTTTTCTCTGTTTGCATTCCTGGCCTTGTTCTGCGCTTCAGGGTCATTTGTTTTCTTCCTGTAGCTCTTGGTCATGTTCAGTCCCTCTTCAGCATCAAGCATAGCTCCCAGCACTCTCTGTGGGACTGGCTTGGTGGGTAGGAATTCCCCGAGGCTGTTTACAGCAGAAAGGTTTCCCCCTCCTTTAACTGTGGTAGGTAGCGTTGGTAACTACAGCAGTCTAGGTAGGCATCCAGGGGCTTTCAGAGCTTGGAGTACGGTGCTCCAGGCACTTCTGGGTCTTAAAGTTCCTTTGATGAACCAGCTGTTATTATGATACATTTTCCTTGTTATGTGACTTGTGGTTTTTCTTTTGCAGCTTTCAGCAGCTTTTCTGTTCTGAGCTGAATAGTTGGTGTTCTAACTGTGAGAAGCCATGGAGATGTTCTTTTCTGGTCTTTATATATTTGATGTTCTGTGTACTTTTTGTTTGAGCGTATCTTTTCCTTTTCCCCCTTTTTGTTAAAAATTGGCTCTTTCTCATATAATATATTCTGATTAAAGGTACATGTGCTTTTTTCTTTTCTTTTTTCTTTCTTTTTTTTTTTACTTTTCTGAAGTTACATTACATTACATTACAGATGGCTGTGAGCTGTCATGTGGATGCTGGGAACAGAACCCAGGTCCTCTAGAAGATCAAGAAGTGCTCTTCACAGCTCAGGCAGCTCTCCAGCCCCATATCTTTTCTTAATTTCAGGAAATATTCTTCTATGATTTTTGATCTGCTCTGTATCCAGTCCACGCCAATGCCTCAGGATTCTTCTCCTTCATCCATGTCTATAATTCAAAGAGTTGGCGTTCCCATGGTGTCTCGTGGTTCCTTCATGCTCCTGTCACGTGTTCTTAATATGTAAGGTCTAATTCCAGTTCTGCCTCTTACCTCTGTCCTGTCCTACATTGGTAATTCCTTCTGCCACTGTAACCAAAAGCCTGGCAAGAGGCACCATGGGGGAAGAAAGGGCTATTTGGGATTATGTTAGGAGACACACCCCAGTGTGGCTGGAAAGGTCTGGAGCAGACCAGCTTGTGTCTGTGTGGCTGTGTGATGGAAGGCTGCTTGCTCACACGTGGCCATATCAGGAAGCCAAGAAAGGGAATGCTGATGCTCACCTGCTTTTTCATCCCTGCCCCCCAAACACACACCCTTTTTCTCTAAGACAATGTTTCTCTGTGTAGCCCTGGCTGTCCTTGAACTCACAGAGATCTGTCTATCTCTGCCTCCCGAGTGCTGGGATTAAAAGCATGCACCATCACACCCAGCTTACTTTCCCCCTTTTTATTCAACCCAGAAACCCAGCCCATGGGATGAGAAATGGTCTTCTTCCTCAGCTAATCTTCTCTAGAGATACCCAAACAGACAAACTGCAAAGTGCGTATCACTAATGCACTACGTGCGGGTCATCAAGGGCAATCAGAATTAGCCACTGGGAGCTGAAGAGGCCGCTGAGACTGTGACATCCTTGCTGCGCTGGCATTAAGACTAGAGTTCCATCCCCAGCACCCTCCCTACCCTCAGGACTAAGTAACTTAGCCTGCCTGTGCTGCATGGGTGCTGCATGGGTGCTGCATGGGTGCTACATGGGTGCTGCAGGACAGATGGTGTGGCTGGCATGTCCACCCAAGTGTTCAATCATCCTCTTTCCCTAAAATGGAACTGCTTGTAAAATGAGTGTCTAAGGGCAAGGAACAGCTTGAAGAACGACTGTCTCCACAGTATGGTGCTACAGGGCATGGCTGATGTCAGAATCAGACTTTCTAGCCGTCCCCCCCCTGCCCCACCTCCCACCCACCCACCCACCCACCCATTCACCCCGTGGCCAGGCCCCAGGATATTTTCAATTCTGTTTTGTTCTTTGAGACAGGGTCTCACTTAGCCCAGGCTGGTTTTGAACTCCTGATCTTTCTGCTTCCACCTCCAAGTGCTGAGATTACAGGTACATACCACCCTGACCTGTCTCCATCTGTCCTTCCCCCATACTGTCCAGTGTGATAGCAGAGTTACTAAGGTCTGGCCTCGCTAACAAGCCAGACACAGCTAACTGTCCTCAGAAAGCCAATTCCAGATATAAATTAGTGAGAGAGACAGAGAGAGAGAGAGAGAGAGAGAGAGAGAGAGAGAGAGAGAGAGAGGGAGAGGGAGAGGGAGAGGGAGATCCTGCCCTAAATCCATCTTCAAGGTCCTGGCATTGATGTGTAGGATTAAGTAAAGGCCTAGAGTCACACCCAACTAAGCAGGTTGTTATCAAGGTGTGGCCTGTCCACTGGCCGGCCATCACTAACCCATCATGGTCCTAGCTCCAGTTTCTCCTACAAGGTCCTGGGACAAGTTGCAAATCTCCTTTCTAGGAGACAAGTTTCCTCTCTGCTTGTCACTGGGCTTCAGCTTTTTTCTCCTCCCAGCATGAGAATTCCATTTCTTGGGCTCCATCTTTTCAGCAGTCCGAAGGCCAGAGCGAAGAACACTGTCTTTTAGAATGGCCTTGATTCTGTCTGGCTGGTCACAAGCTCTCGACTGCTGATTCTTACACACGTCCCTATTTTTAATTCTGCATGTGCCTCAGACTATCTGGTGCTCGTTCTTTTGTGAATTTAAGGGCAACAGAGCTGTCTTTGGCCCCCTTAAGCATTCAGAGTCTAGGGTGCAGGATGGCTAGCAGTCACCATGTCAGCGGTGAGGGAACAGGAACACAATTCCACCTGCTCACCCTCGGATTTGGGGCTTTGACACTGAAAAGAGGTGTGAGCCTAGCCAGTGAGATGAAGCAGGCTTGGAGGACTTGGTTGAGGTGCAAGAGTTAAGTGAAAGAAGCACTCAGAGGACAGGAAGATGCATCCAGATGTGGGCGTGCGCTTCCCACAGGAGAGTAGGGGTGCATGATTGTTTGCATGGGGTTAGCATGTGCTCTGTTCCCGGTTGGCACAGGGTTAGCATATGCTGTGTTCCTGGTCAGTGGTCTTCCTGGAGAGAGTCTTAGGAAGTCCCTGGCTAAGGGCCTTACACAGTTGGCGACCTTGCTGGGGCTCTCCTCTGCTGCCTGGGCCTTCAGCTGGATCCCAGGGGTAGGGGAGCACCCTTTCCTTCTTGGGTCCCCATAATTTCTCCTGCTGTCTGTCCTGCTTTAGCCAGAGTCTTCCCCTACCCCAGCCAGTGGGTCTCACATTCACACTGTCTCGTGTTTATGAGAATTAAAGACTTGGAAGGAGTGAGAGAAATGCAAGTAAATTTATTAAGGAAGGTGAGGTGCTTGTTTTCTTTTTTGTCATATTCCAATTTGATTGTTTTTTTAATTATTGTATTGTATTGTATTGTATTCTTATCCCTTAGATGCCTGTTTATTTTCTAAAAAGAGACAGGGTGTGGATCTGGATGTGAGGGGAGGTTGGGAGTCTGGGAGGAACAGGGGGAAGGGAACCATAATCAGAATATATTGTGTGGAAAAAAATCTGTTTTTAATTTAAAAAAAGAAAGAAAGAAAGTGAGATTAACTCCCAAGTGGCCTTTGTCAAGAGAAGACTATGTACACACTCTCCTACTAGGTTAGTGGCATTTTGTGAGACTTATGCCAGTAACTGACTAGAGACTGAAAAAGTCTTTATTGAGACTGATGATTCTTTTTTTTTTTTTTTTTTTTGCCCTGATGGGCGTGCGTGCGTGTGTGCGTGTGTGTGGGTGTGTGTGTGTGTGTGTGTGTGTGGGTGTATACATGGGCTCGTACACCACAGTGCATGAGTGGAGGTCAGAGGAAAACTTGGAGAAGCAGACTTCTTCCTTCCATCCTGTAGCTCCTAAGGTAGAGCCCAGGCCGTTGTCAGGCTTGGTGGCAGCAGTCTTTGCTTGCTAAGCCATCTCATCTGCCTGTGACTTGGGGTTCTTTGACAACACCTCAGGCCAAATTGGCAAGTAGTCCAACAGGAGAAGCGATCATCCAATGGGGTCACCTTTGTGCCTCTCTTCTCTTCCCCTGCCCCCCCCCCTCTCTTTACTAATTTTGTAGGCTACCAATTGATTCATCTTCTCTTGTTCATGGACTACATTGACTGACTAGCTTGCGGATCACCATGGGTCCTCACTGTCACTTCCTTGGGGAGCTCTTATTGGCTACAGTGTTTCTTTTTCTCACACAGTGTTGTTTGGTCCCATCTATCTTGTCACAAATGATAGGCTATCACCCTTTTATGGCCTAACAATGTTGCCATTGTACATACAATGTACAATATCTGTGTATCTGCCACATTTTTTTTCCTGTCCATTCCTTGGTTGACAATACCTAGGTCTCCACCTATTTTGGCAGATGCTGCAGTAGACGTGAGGATGCAGACGATTCTCTGACTGACTCATTTCATGTTCCTTAGACAGGAGCGCACTGCTGGGTCACGTGGTAGTTCTGCAAAGCTACCATACTGTTTTCCACATGACTAGATGCCCATGGTAGTCAGCCCTTGCCCACAGTCCATGTCTCCCTGTGGTTCTGGCTTGCACAAGCCTGATAGCTTGTTGCTGAGCATGCTCTCTGGACCATTTGTGCTAACTCTAGTCTGCCTACGCGTATTACCCATTTTAAGTAAGACCATTTTTAAGCCTATTGAGTTGAGTTTTTTATATATCCAGATATTATATCCCTTTCCAGATGTATAGTTCACGAATGTCTCCTCTTCATTCTGTGGGTTGTCTCTCTGTGACGTTAGAGTGTTTCTTTTGCTGTGCAAAAGCTTTTTAGTTTGATGTTACCTCACTGGCCAGTCTTTCATTTGTTCCCTACTTTAAGAGCCTTATCCTACTTTCAACAAATTCGAGATTAGTTTTTGCCAATCTGACTAATCTAGAGAAAATCTTTGCTCTCAGAGGTTCAGACCTCTTCAGAAACAAAGAATAATTAAAACGCTGCGGCTTAGGGCTTAGATGTGCTTGCCCTAGATTGGGTGCAACATGACAGGCACTGAGGTTTTGTCTTGCTGTGCATCTATGACTTTTGTCTGCATGAAGTGAGTGCCGCAGAAGAAGCGATGGCAGCATAAGACACCAAAACAAACAGGAAGGGGCCTATAAGTTATAGGCATGTATACATCAGAACAACCCCGTTTCCCCTTGGGATAAGGAGGGTGTAGGATTGGTTTTGTTTTCTGATTAAAATGGTAATAGAGGGAGAAGGAAGTAAGAGGGCCACATGATAACCTCCTCCAAACAGAAAGGCAAGTAGTCACAGACCGTGCTGGGATACAGTGAAAGCTGCAGCTGTTCGGCTCTTAAATCTACCATCATTCGTTTTCTGTGTGCCTCCTTCCGGTCACTTTTCTTGACTATGTGCTTATGTATCCTTTACATGCTTTTTCAAGCTTGCGTCAAATTTATTATCCTAATTGTTCTTTATTTTACCGTGTCATAAACAGTTTCTCATGACAGTATATACATTATTTTCCACTGCTGCACTATATTCCATTACATGTAGTAAACCTGCCCAACCTCCTCACTGTTTCAGTGTTTTTTAAACAGTATTTATTTATTTGTATGTATATGTGTGTTTGCCGAAGTGCACGTGTGTTGACCACGTGCATTCAGGAGCCCGCTAAAGTCAGAAGTAAGGACTAGAGTTGTGACCTTCTGCCTTAGTTCTGGGAACCAAACCCCAGGCCTCTGAAAAGAATGTGAGGCTCTTAACCCCTGAGTGTCTCTCCAGCCTGGTTCACTGTTCTCGTGTGTAAACAGAAGTGGAGCAGTGTACGTAGCGGCGGACCGTGGCCTCATGTCCTCTTTTTTTTTTTTTTCCTCCAGGTTTCAGAGTCCTCTCTTTCATCAAAGCTCTGTTGCTCTCATCCTCTGAGTGTCATCTCAGGACCTGAGTCACCCTCATGGCACAATGGCCAGCCCTCAGGAGCACCTGAGCCGCTCCTCTTCACCACACTTGCCCTTGACTGAGAACAAAAGCTTTGCTGGACGAAATGAACTTGCAGCTATGGGCAACCACCCATCACCCAAGCTCCCTGAGGAGCCGCAGGAGAGGGGGGCTCTGCAGTCCGAGCTGACGGAGATGACGGGCAGCCCCATCTCCACGACGGTGCTGACCAGTGTGAGCGAGGACGCCAGGGCCCAGTTTGAGAACAGTGTTCTTCAGCTACGGGAACAGGATGAATCAGAGATGCCCGTGTCTCCGGGGAACAGCACCGCAGTGGATGGAGACAGCACGGACGGTCCTGGAGACGTCAAGATTCAGTTCAGCAGGTCAGGCAGTGGCAGCGGAGGGTTCCTTGAAGGACTGTTTGGATGCCTCAGGCCTGTGTGGAACATCATCGGGAAGGCCTATTCCACTGATTACAAGCTCCAGCAGCAAGGTAACTAGAGCGCATGTGTGCTGGGAAGGTACTTCGTGCACCCCACTTCCTCCACCACTGCCTGGTAGCATAGTAACTGGGTAATCTTTCAGAGTGAGCCACAGTGAGGTCAGGTGGCCACCGTGTTCCAGTTTCCTACAGACTTTCCAAATGGAACAAGTTCAAACTTAGGGGTTCCTTTTTATCCGAAGCCAAATAGACTTTGTGCTCAACCAGCCTAATGATATATTGAGTATTCACATGAGACCATAAAAGGAAGTATTAGAGTTCCCATTTATTTAATCTCATTTAAGACTTCTATTTTCACACGTCTTTGAACATATCTAATATTTTGATAGAATTGTATAGTATATATCTTATGAATGATTGATTCATTCATGGGTGCATTTAGGATTTTTTTTACTGATAACTTATAGGGTCAAAAAGTCTGATGGCTGCCGGGCAGTGGTGGCACACACCTTTAATCCCAGCACTTGGGAGGCAGAGGCAGGCGGATCGCTGTGAGTTCGAGGCCAGCCTGGTCTACAAAGCGAGTCCAGGACAGCAAATGCTACACAGAGAAACCCTGTCTCAAAAAAACAAAAACAAACAAACAAGCAAACAAACAAAAAAGTCTGATGGCCAAAGTCAGGCATGTGCTTATATATCAACTATTCAAAGGCTGAGGCAGGAGGATTACTTGAGCTAAGTTAGGCCAATCCTAAGCAACATAATGAGACTACCATCTGAAAAATGAAAAACAGGTCTAAACAAGCCTGATGGCCACTAGAGCAGTTCAAAACCAGGCTGACAACGTGCTGTCCCTTGAGATCCCAGCACTGCCTTAGAGTGTAAGAAAAAGCCTTGGCTGTCCTGGACACGCTTTGTAGACCAGGCTGGCCTCGAACTCATAGCGGTCCACCTACCTCTGCCTCCCGAGCGCTGGGATTACAGGCGTGCGCCACCACACCCTGAAAAAAGGAATTTTGTTCTGCGGTGTGGGTACAGCAACCTCACACTCTGAGGACAGAACACTCTAACCAAGTTTGCAAAGCATATCACATCTCACTTTAAAATACTGAATCTTAAATTCCTACCATTGTTCAACATGTATTCATATATCTAGTTTGAAGTCAAAGAAACAAACTTTCTTGGTGCTGTAAGTAGTCCATTCTCTAAAAGACAATCCTTATCTTAGGAATAATAATCACTAATACTTGAAGAGTATATTGGGGCAGACATGGTGGCATGTGCTTAATCTTTTGAAGGAGAACCATGGATTTGGGACTAGCTTGGTCTACATAGTGAGTTCTAGACTAGCTTGGACTATGTAATGAAACTCTGTCTCAAAAACTATGACAATTGGGCTGGAGAGATGACTCGGCAGTTTAAGAGCGCTGGCTGCTTGCTCTTCTGAGGACCTGGGTTCAATTCCCAGCACCCACATGGCAGCTCACACTGTGTATCTGTTGCTCCAATGCCAGGGAGTCTCGCACCTTCACAGAAATTCAGGTAATCTACCAATGCACATAAAATAAATAAAATAAAATAAAATAAAATAAAATAAAATAATAAAAACTATGAAAATAAGTGTCTCTTCCCCACATCTTGATGTCCACAGTGGGCACAGGACCCACGCTATGGAACTGGGTGCTGGGCAGCTGTCCCCTCTCCTCTCTCAGCTGTACCGGCTACTGAGGTTTTGTTTGTTTGTTTGTTTGTTTGTTTTTAAATAGCATGTTAGTGTCTCGTGCCAATAATTCCAGCTACTTGATAGCCTGAGGCAGGAAGATCACAATTCAGAGTCTTCCTGGGCTAACATAATGATTTCAGGGTGATCCTAAACACTGGGGTAAGACCCTGTCTGGGGAAATGCAGAGGCCTGGGGGTTTTGCTGGCACACCTGGGGCCTTGGGAACCTCCAACACTGAAAAGGAAGGGTGTATGAAGAGTTTTCCATTTCTGGAATGGGACTTCAGCATCTTTTGTTTGTTTTCTGATTTGGGGCAGTGCTGGGGCGTGAACTCCAGCCCTGAGGTATACCTGGACCCCTCCAGCAAGCATCATTTCCAATGGCTATATAATATATGACGATGCAAATGGGCTGATATTTAAGCAATTCCCTTTGGGCCTGTCACTTGTTTTTACATTTTAATGATTATAAATTACATTTAATGAATGTGGTCTGTTACTTTATTTTTTTATTACATTTTTATTTCTTTCTTTTGTGTGAGTGTAGAGATGCATCCGGGGAACGAGCATTGAAGGTCAGAGGACAGCTAAGGTTCAAACCCAGAGATCCACCTCTGAGCCTCACCCTCGCCCTATGTTTATTTGTTCACCTGGAATGTTTGTGTTGCTTTTTGGGACAAGGTCTTGCTTTGTAGCCCTGGCTGTTCTGGGACTTACTGTGTAGCCAGGGCTGGCCTCAAACTCTCAGCAGCCCTTCAGCCTCAGCCTCCAGAGTGCTGGGATTGCAGGTGTGTGTCACCATGCCTAGCCTTGATTTGTTTTAGAAGTGCTTTATTCTGTTTCTTACAGAATCGACCAATATCTACTTCCTTAGTAGGAAACGTTTGGTCCTTGGAGCGTCTGTTTGTCCGGTCCCATGCTAATTTGCATCCTCACTTGGAGAGCTCTGTATCCAAGTTCATCACTGAGCTTTAGACTCAAATTACTATCCATGCTTGCTCAAAGACGTGCTTTGTTTGACTTTTGTTATTCTACAAATTTATGTTTATCTTGCAGTTGACCATGTGAGTTTCAGGCAGGGTCATTTTGGAAATAATTAATAAATACAGGCCCAGTCTGTTAGGCTTACAGTATATCCTACTGAGGGCTGCTGCTTGTTATGGCCCCAAAAAGTGACGTGTCAGGCAGTACTGAATATTGTACTTTCCTTGTGCACTCCAGGATCAGGACGTTAATCTTTAATCCTGCATCACAGGCCACCAGAGGATGACAGATGTGCCCCTGCATTTGGCATTGATCACTAGATTTTTGAAGTATCATGTCTGCGTCTTCCTCTTAGTATGTTTATGTTTTAGTAGTGATGCTAAGGTGGTACAGGTTATTGAAACTTTTATTGATGGATAGTTTCTAGTATCAAGCAAACACTGCCATGGCTGTATCTGAGTGCACAGACAAAAACAACTGCCTTAAGGCAAGTGAGCATGAGGGGTTTCCTCAGTCTGTGGATCATGGTGATACTGGACAACAGACAGTAGTCATGGTGGTTAGGCAAAGAACAGATAAAGCTCTGGGGAAGTACCAGTGTGCAGGTGTATAGCATCAGGCAGCTGGGGAAGTACCAGTGTGCAGGTGTACAGCATCAGCAGCTGGGGAAGTACCAGTGTGCAGGTGTGCAGCATCAGCAGCTGGGGAAGCACCAATGTGCAGGTGTACAACATCAACAGCTGGGGAAGCACCAGTGTGCAGGTGTACAGAAGCAGCACCTGGGGAAGCACCAGTGTGCAGGTGTACAGCATCAGCAGCTGGGGAAGCACCAGTGTGCAGGTGTACAGCATCAGCAGCTGGGGAAGCACCAGTGTGCAGGTGTACAGCATCAGCAGCTGGGGAAGTACCAGTGTGCAGGTGTACAGCATCAGCAGCTGGGGAAGCACCAGTGTGCACGTGTACAGCATCAGCAGCTGGGGAAGTACCAGTGTGCAGGTGTACAGCATCAGCACCTGGGGAAGCACCAGTGTGCAGGTGTACAGCATCAGCAGCTGGGGAAGCACCAGTGTGCAGGTGTACAGCATCAGCAGCTGGGGAAGCACCAGTGTGCAGGTGTACAGCATCCGCAGCTGGGGAAGCACCAGTGTGCAGGTGTACAGCATCAACAGCTGGGGAAGCACCAGTGTGCAGGTGTACAGCAGCAGCACCTGGGGAAGTACCAGTGTGCAGGCGTGCAGCATCAGGCAGCTGGGGAAGCACTGTAAGACCCCCAGCACGGTGGTCTTAATGTGGAGACCCCCACCAAGAACCAGCGAGACCAAGGTTTCGGTTGCAACACGCAAGAGGCTTTATTGCAGGGGGTCGGGTACCCGGGCGTCTCAGTCTCTGGAGAGGCTGGCGCGCCGAGCGAGTCTTTCGGGGGCCTTTTATAGGGATTTTAGCAGGAAGCGCGGGTACAGAAGCGAGAAGCATAGTTACAGGGCTCTGATTGGTAAATTTAAATGAGGCGAGGTTATGGCCCGGTCATCAGATGGGCTCTAGGAACAGGGGAGTTTACCCGTTCTATGGGCCAGGTGGCCGACCATAAATATCTTGTTTGACAAGGACAAACTGTTTCTGTTATCTCAGCATGCTTTTATCTTTTTTCTCTGGGCCACAGGCCTCATCTTATCTCGGGAACCTATTATTCTAGTCTTGCCTTGCAAGATAGCGTTACTGCTGCTATGCTTGCTACGGCGGGTGCACAGGGGAGGGGGGTCTTACAGCACCAGTGTGTAGGTGTGCAGCATCAGCAGCTGGGGAAGCACCAGTGTGCAGGTGTACAGCATCAGCAGCTGGGGAAGCACCAGTGTGCAGGTGTACAGCATCAGCAGCTGGGGAAGCACCAATGTGCAGGTGTACAGCATCAACAGCTGGGGAAGTACCAGGGTGCAGCTGTAAAAGCAGCGAGCAGTTAGGACCAGGTTAGCTACTTTGCTTTGCTGTTATCTAGGATCTCAATTCTATGTGTCTTTATGACTCTCTTTTCCTTCTCCTTTGCCTTGACTTGGCCTTTCCTTTGCCCTTTCCTTCTCATAAGCTGATCATCAGTATTGATAGTCAGGGCCCTTCCTAATTAGTGATAGTTAACCTGTGAGATTAAACAAAGAAGACCCAAATGGAATCAATCCCATTTTGCTTCTGGATATCAATTCACATAACAGATTGTTAGGACCATGGCTCTAGTGCCTGTCCCTTGCTCTCTGTGCTCTCCCAGCTGCCCATGGAGACCCTTTATCTCTGTGGACAGCTGAGGCTCCTCTGACTATAGCTAAACAGCTGCAGCATGAGCTGTCATTCCTGGAGAAGTGTATCATCATGATACTGTGAACAGTTGGAACTTGAATGCCAAATGCATGTCACTTGCAGTTTAGTAATTCATTTCCCACTTTATAAAACTATGAATTAATAGGCATTGCTTCTGAAAATATGGTAATTATAGTGTAAGCATCATCATACAGCAGCCTGAAAAGAAAGAATTGTTTAACAAATCACTAAGTACTTACACAGGTAAAAATTATTTCACATCAGCCTTCATACCATATACCAAAATAAACTCCACATGACTCCAAAGGGCAAATTTATTTCATCTACTGATTTGTGTGTGTGTGTGTGTGTGTGTGTGTACGTGCGTGCCCATACATGTTTGTACATGCATACCACAGCATGTATATGTGGGTCAGAGGGCAGCTTGCAGTTTTCTCCTTCTACCACATGGGGACTCGGGGATCCAACCTAGGTCCACAGGACTGATGGCAAGTGTCTTCACCACAGAACCATCTTTAAAAATCAACAGTAGAGAGCCACAAAACATAGAGCACACCCTCTGCAGTGCAAGGGTGACTATGTGGACAGTGAGACCTAAGCACACAGGCTGCCAGAGGCTTGTTGAGTTCTGACAAACAGATGCGGGTGATAAATAAAACATTTGTCACTGGCAGACCCATTCACACTTCGATGACAAGTGCACAGGAAATTGGAAATTAAAATGAAACAACAATTACTATTGCTCATTACTGCCACAGTGGTGATAAAACCAGCATATCTGGACACCAGTACTGTCGACATCAGCCAGAAAATCCTTAAATCCTTTCGTGTTGCTGTTTGGAATGTATTTATCCCCAAAGTCAGGGCACTGTTTGTACTCCAACTGAGGGGTGGGCTCTGAGGAAACAATTTGAAGAAAGGGCCCCAAATTAAATAAGGAAAGGGACAGATATATGTAGGCGTATGTACACACACACACACACACACACACACACACACACACATGCGCACACAGCGTGAGGCTACAATATTTAAACTTTAAATCCAGGCATGGCGTCATACACTGTAAATCCATACGCTGTAAATTCAGGAGGCTCAGGGAAAAGGATCACAAGTTCAAAGCTAGCTTGGTGACATAGCAAAATCATGTCTAAATAAAGAAATAATTTTAAGTGCCGGGATCTTGGTTTAGTGGGTGTAAAGCATTTGCTGGGGCTGGCGAGACAGCTCAGCATCTCAGCTCCACCTGTAACTCCAGTCCTGGGGTCCCCAACACCCTCTTCCAGCCTCCACAGGTTCTTGTATGCACATAGTGCCCATGAATTCAGGCAAGTACATGCACATAAATATGGGAAAGATTAAGCTTTGTCACAGGTGGAAACAATCTTGGCAGGCTTTACTCTTGGGGCACCCCATGAATACCTTGTGACAGACTGCTTGGAACCTTCCTGGGCTTGGAATTCAAGAAGCCGGCCTGGGAACCCCACCGTGGCTATTGTTTTCCTAATTGACCCTCAATGGGAGAAGGAGACCGCCCTTTGCATGTGACTGGGAAGGTGGGGAGGAGAGAACAACTAGGGCAGCCCAGGCGAGAGCGCGGAGGGAGCAGCAACGGGGCCGGACCAGCACGCGGGACAGAGAGACACCTAAGGACCCGTCCCGTAGAACAGATACCAGAAGGTTTACTCTTTTGTCCCTTTAACCTTTTTTCCTTCTTGTGTATGCTAGTTGGGTTGTATAATAAAGTTTAATTGTTAAAGAACAGAGCCAACACATAAACATAAAGTGAAAAACAATACTAAGTAAATAATTTGTTTTTAAAAACAGGAGCATTTGCTCTATAAGTTTGATGGCCTGAGTTCCCTCCCTGGAATGTGTGCGTCAAGGAAAGAACTGATGCCCAGAAGCTGCTCTCTGGCCTACACACACACACACACACACACACACACACACACACACACACACACACACCACAATAACTAAAATTTAAAAAAATTAAAAATCCCTTAAACATATATAAGTAGTCTATAAGTTGCCGTCCTCCCAAATCTCACACAGTATCCTTTGTTCCTTCAGTGACTTCACATTCATGAGTGGTTTATATTCCTGAGAGACCGACTGTTACATGACATCTGTTCATTTTCAGTAGGACGGAACCCTTGCTTCTGTTCAGAATCTACTATAATTCTTTTTCTACTCCATACGGTTCTAGGGTGAGGGCTGGAGAGATGGCTCAGCGGTTAGGAACACTGCATGGTCTCCCAGTTATAATACGCTCAAACTTTGGCCATTGTTATTAGAAATAGCACTTTATTATGACTTGAGAGAATATCTTCCCAGGCAGAGGGAATTGAAGGAGAGGGAACCTCTCTCCTGGATACTGAGTAACTCTGCATCCCTGATGCGTGCAGTGGTCAGGGATTTCATCTGCTTTTTTAAAAATATATTTTATTGATTTATTCATATTACATCTCAATTGTTATCCCATCCCTTGTATCTTCCCATTCCTCCCTCCGTTCCATTTTCCCCTTACTCCCTTCCCCTATCACTGTGACTGGGGGGACCTCTTGCCCATGTATATGCTCATAGGGTATCAAGTATCTTCTTGGTAACCTGCTATCCTTCCTCTGAGTGCCACTAGGTCTCCCCATCCAGAGGTCATGGGCAAATATGCTTTTTAAGACCAGAATAGCATCACAGCCAAGAACTCAGAGCTTGTTTCTCACTCATGTGCCTAGATACTTGGGAAGTGCCCTTTGAGGAAATCTCAGAGCTGCAATGGTTGGGCAGTGGAGCACAAGGAGCTGTCTTCCTGGGCAAATTCCGGGCAGAGGAGGTGGCCATCAAGAAGGTGAGGGAACAAAATGAGACAGACATCAAGCATCTGAGGAAACTGAAGCACCCGAACATCATCGCCTTCAAGTAGGTCGGCACTTGCTTTGCTGGGATGTTTGCTTGGTTGGTTGGTTGGTTGATTGGTTGGTTTGTTGGTTGTTTAGTTGGTTGGTTGCTTAGCTGGTTGGTTGCTTAGTTGGTTGGTTGGTTGGTTGGTTGGTTGGTTGGTTGGTTGGTTGGTTATGTCAGCACTTGCTTTGCTGGGATGTTTGCTTAATTGGTTGGTTGGTTGGTTAGTTGGTTAGCCAGTTGATGGTTTTGTTTGGGACTGGTTTAGAGAAATAGAGCTACTTTCTTCCTCCATTATGTACACCTAAGTTTCTGCTTTGGAAGATATCTCACAAACCCTTGACACTCAGCACAGTACTAGGGAACTACAGGACTGTTAAGCCTGAGTCAGGCCTTCAAGCTCTTTTAATCTATGAGTTCATCTTGCAAGGGCATGCACTATCTTCACAGGATGCACATGGGGCAGAGAGGGAGGAAAGAAGACCCTGTCTGACACCATAGATCAACCTCATCACTAAGATGCCAAAGGTCACTTCTCAGTAATCCAAAGCAACATCCTGAGATTCGGTTAAGACAATTCTGGCATCTGAAGTGGTGGAAGCAGTCCTCCCTGGATGACTTGTATTTATCAGTTTCTATTAGCATCCTTCTTAAATAGTAACTTTATAAAGACAGGCACCTCTGCTCTAGAGCCTCATGTTCTGCTTCTCCCCTTTCCCAGAAATGACAAGCATGGCTGTAGAGGGTCATTGGTGCTACATTGGCTCCACGAGGCAGCTGTGTTCAAGGATGTGCGGCAAGCCAGTTTTCTTCAACTCTTTCTGTTCACCGCCCTTTATTGCTGATATAAGACAAGCATTTACTAATATTGAGTCACAGAGAAATTCGTTTTAACAGTTCCCCAGGGTGCATGTAGTCTAACCACTTATGAAACGCTAAGGAACCTCACACACTCACAAGATGGGTCTGTTGCTTTGCTTTCACAGGAAGAATTGTCTTGGCTGGATAGCTAGTGCTGCAGCATCTAGAACAGCTCTGCCACTCCTCAGAGTTGCCCAATACTTCGGTTTCCTAGCTTTCCATGCTGAGAACACCACTCACACAAATGCATAGTACTAAATGACAGAGGCCTGTTCAAGGCTGTCTCAGAAATCACTGGAAGTTCTGTCCTTGTCACAAGGGGACACTAACTTAGTAGCTGTTTATGAATCTCAAGTCAGCAACCCCAAAAGTAATTTTAGAAACAAGCATTTTAGGCCTGGGGAGATGGCCAGTAAGTAAAGAAAGCACTTGTTACAAAGCATAAAGTCCTGAGTGCAAGTCCTATCTAGATGTGAGAGGGTTTGCCTGAAACCCCAGCACTAAGAGAGCAGAGACGCATCCCTGGTGGTCACAGACAAGCCACTCTAGACAAAACAGCAATTACTGGCTTCAGTGAAAGACATCGTCTCAAGAAATAAGGGGAGGTAGTTAAGAAGGATACCCTAATGTCAACCTCTGCCCTCCCTATATGATCCATAGGTCAGCAAGCTGTGCACACACACACAGACACACACACACACACACACACACACACACACACACACACACACACACATGCACAAGCATTCTAACATAGTACAATCCAAAGGCATTTTGCATTTACATGCTGAAGAATGATGAGAAAAAAATGCTAAAGGCATTTGTGTTCCATAATCAAATTATTATCTTTCTGTAGGAAGAGAAAACTGTACAGTAAAAACTGCATTCATGGCCTAGAGAGGCGGCTCAGAAGTTAAGAGCACTGACTGTTCTTCCAGAGGTCCTGAGTTCAATTCCCAGCAACCATATGGTGGCTCATAACCATCTATAATGTGATTTGGTGCCCTCTTCTGTCAGGCAGGCATACATGCAGGCAGAGATCTGTATACATAGTAAATAAATAAATCTTTTTAAAAAACAAAGCTGCATCTGGGCACAGTGACACACGCCTGTGATCTCAGTACCTGGGGAGGCAGAAGCAGGCAGACCTCTTGAGTTCCAGGCCAGCCAAGACCACACAGAGAAACCCTGTCTCAAAAAAACAAGACAAAAACAAAAAACAACAACAACAACAAAAAAACCGTGCACTCTGTAATACCTAGCCTCTAGTCTGAGCTGTGGTTTTACAGTGTGTGTTAGTGCTGTGTGACTGACAGCAGGCAGAGTGAAGGAACCAGGGCTGCAGTGGCATTGGGGTGTCCTTAGATTCATTGATTTTTTAACTCATTTTACTCATTGCACATTCAGAAAACTGTTACCATTGCCAAATTTTCTGACCCCTACAATTGTGTGTGTGGCCCCACATGGGGTCCTAGTAGACGAGGCCAGTCAAAGGTGGATGTGTGAAAATCACTAGAATTGGAAGGTGGCTGTGCCCACCACTGTACAGCAGTGCACTGCAGCACTAATGCCAGAAGCGCCTAGGTCGGCTGCGTTCACTTCCACCCGAGCCTCTCCCTGGAGCTCCCTCCCTTGTCTGTCTCTATGCCCTCCATCCCACAAGCGTGGACAGGCGGCAGGCA
The DNA here is from genome assembly GCF_964271855.1 of Acomys minous. Lineage (NCBI taxonomy): Eukaryota > Metazoa > Chordata > Mammalia > Rodentia > Muridae > Acomys > Acomys minous. The sequence continues at coordinate 69,468,599 of NC_140492.1, read as the reverse complement.
TTGGCCTTAGAAGAGGAATAATGAAGAACAAGAACTGTGGCCCAAGTGGAACAAAAGATGGGAAATGATCTTTGATATTTTAAACTCCCGAGAGATCACAGGGTAAAACCGATGAGGTTTCAGCAAACTTGGAAAAACTTACAAATTCTCCTTCCGTAACTGAGAAGCAACTTTCCCCAGCATCCCCGAAGGCTTTCCTCTGTCTGCCGCTGTCACAAAGGGTGACTGCCATGTGACTGCCACGTCTCAATTGTTCTCACATCCCCAAGAAAGCAAGAGAGTTGATTTCCGGGCACAGGGTTTTTTTGTGTGTGTGTGGTTTTTTTGTTTGTTTGTTTTTGTTTTTGTTTTGTTGTTGTTGTTTTTAGTGGGATTTTGATTCCCCTGTGAGAGCCCTTACAGCAAGGGAACTGTGTGGGGAGAGGAGCACACAGCTGGGGTGCTGGGGCTGAGGGAAGTGGCTTTGTGCAGAGGACAGCCACTGTCATCACTGTCATCGACTGCCCTGATGAAAATGAAACGCTAAAGAGGCTAACTAGAATTTTTCCAGAGCCAGTGAACTTCAGGTTAACAGGAGGATAATTTTCAGCAGACAGACAAATAGAGAGCATCTTCTCTCTCCCATTTTCCTTCACTGAAGTGACTGCTTTCTACTCACCTTGCTTTCCCTCACGGAAGCACGGGCGAGAACTTTGAAACTCGGGCCACTAGGACCGACTTGTTGTGTGCCCATGGGCTTTCTGGAATGCAGTAAGCTGTGTGTCACTGGTGAGAGTGCATCCCAGGAGCATGCCTGGGTAATGGAAGGTGGCACTTTATCCTGAGAGGAGACTTGTGTCTTTTTCCTTCCTACCATTTCCCCCACCCTGCCCTGCCAGTCCTCTATGCCGCATCTCCCAGCAGCGTTGGGTTTGAGGGGTTGTGCTGGGCCCCAACTCTTTAGGCTGAGCAGGTGGATTCAGCTCGCCCTCTACACAGTGAGCCCAGGACCCTTCACGCTAGGGACACTGTGCAGTGTCAGGGTTACAGCCATTGTGCCATGTGTCACTTTGGTCAGTGAATCACATTCAAGACTATCTGGAAGGCATGGATGGAGTTTTAGCACATTTCCTGTCCTTACAGGTCCCTTTGAAGTTAGTAAGAATTACACACAGCATGGCTGGAGAGATGGCTCAGAGGTTAAGAGCGCTGACCGCTCTTCAAGAGGTCCTGAGTTCAATTCCCAGCAACCATAAGGGTGGCTCACAACCATCTACAATGAGATCTGGTGCCCTCCTCTCACAGGCAGGTGTACATGCAGACAAAATACTGTATATATAATAAATAAATCTTTTTAAAAAAAGAAAGAACTACACACAAAAAGAAAAGAAAGTACACAAGATAAGAATACAATAGTCATTTTTTCTACTTTTTTTTTCTTTTAAGAAACCCCAACTTGCCTGTCTCTAATAGAACTCAGTCCCAAGAGAAGAGACAGTAACGATTAGAAGTGATGACAAAGCTGTTATTCCTAGCTGCCCAGAAGCCTTGTCACAGCAGAGGACAGCTGGAACAATGGCTTCTCATTTGTCAACATAAGAAGAAAAGGTCACACGTGTCTGTTAGGCCATTTCTGCTTGTGCGACCTTGAGTGGATGCCGAGTCTGCGCAAGTATTTGTACCCTTGCATTCTTATGCGTATCACATTATTGCTTGTGGGGTTTCCAAGCAGCGACAAATTATCTTTTTGTACCTGTTCGCTTGTGCTTCACTGAGCTTTACCCCCCAAAAAAAACTTTTTAAATTTTTTCCATTAAAAATCAAGAATTCTCAGCATCCTAGAAAAATGATAAAAGAGTCATTGATATCTTCGTGGAGCTTGATAAGGAAAAAACTGACTGTTCTCTGCCATAGACAGACCCTAGCCTATAATACTTCTTCGTGCGTGTAAGCAGATGCACGTGTGTGTCCAGTATCATATGTAGTATGTAGACAGAACCAGAAGGGGTGTGTGGGCTGATGGGGGAAAGATGTGAGGATGGCTGCTGCGGTTGTGTCGTGGGATTTCCATCCTGGGTAAAGGTGAAGTGTGTGACACCGTTCCATTCTGGGACCAAAAAACGTTGTGTTTCCTGGAGCTTGTTTAGGCTGGGTGCCCATGGATGCATACGCTCAGCAGGGGATTTTAGCACTCAGTATGGAGTCCTGCAGCTCCAGAATGGCTTTTCTGCATGGAGGCTGGGGTTGCTAAGCCCTCAGGGCAGGCAAAGCGAAAACGGATACACAGCCTGCTGCTAGTACAGGTCAGCACCTCGTGCTGCACCCTAAATCCATCCACCTCTTCAGCAGCCTGAGACACAGGACATGAACAGGAAACCAGCTGAAGGCTCTGTCTGTCCTGTCCCTGGTGCTCTGTAACTTCCCTGCAGAGTCTGAGGGGGCTCTGAGCATACTTACCAAACGGATCCATCTGGAAGCCAGAACTAGGATGTAAAGTTAACATCACTTCCAGCTTAGTGAGCTAATGGTGTTCACACAGGAATCCCCGATATAATTGTTTATGCAGAAACTCAGAACACAGAGTATAATACGGTACGACGAGCAGGGCCTGGGCTTTGAAGCTTCACTGGCTTGAGCTCGGGCGCTGTCACGTACAGATTGAATGTGTTAGTTATGGTAAAATTCATTACTTTCACCCTGAGTGTTCCCAATAAACACGAAAGAGGGCAAGTCCATCCTGTGATGATTTCGGGCACATGAAAGAAAACAATATTGAAAAATAATAGCTTCTTTCCTGATAGTACCCCTACCCCCACACACACACCCATGTCTCTCCCAGTGTAATTGTGAGGGCCTGACAGCTGTGAAAGCTGCAGTGAAGTTAGGCATAGCAAGGACTGACTTGGCCCCTCGGGCCTGATAGAAAAGAGAGCAGAGCCTACAGTCAGTGTGAGCAGAGAAAACCTGCATGCGAAACTCATGACGACTTAGAGAAGAAAGATCCTTTGGGACTTGAATAATCAAGACAAGTTTGATGGGAGATACAGGAATTAATGGAATTATCACCTGTGAACATGTGTAATATGATCTAATGTTATCTTTATTCTATATGGAAGATAGAAAACTGACCCATTTTCTTTCCTTCTTTCTTTCTTTCCTTCTTTCCTTCTTTCTTTTGGTAGTTTTTCTCTGTGTAGCATTGGCTGTCCTGGACTTACTCTGTAGACCAGACTGGCTTCAAACTCACAAAGATCCACCTGCCTCTGCCCCCCCACCCCCCCTACCCGACAAGAACTTGGATTAAAGGTGTGCCCCACCACACCCAACTCCATTTTCTAATTTATTTGTTTATTTTTGTCCTCAATCTAATTATTTTAAATTTAAATAATTTAAAATTTAATAAGCAATCATGAAAGTAGAAATGCTTTATTTTAATCCTCTGCACATTACATATGAAATCTGTTTATGTTAAAAAAGGAAGATATTTAAATTTACTTTAATGATTATAAAAGAATGGAGCAGAGTTGTATCACATAAGACTGCCAGTTTAGCGCAGTCTGTTGCTGTCTAGACTTAAGAATAAAACAGAAATTGCCTGTATGCTTGCCAGAGAAATGGGCAGACCAAAAAGATACTGTACTTATTTAAGAATAATGATAAAGATATGAATTTTTATATCATAGGGATAAGGAGTGGGCCCTTATTAAACACGCTTGAGATACCAATATGCATGCATGTACATTCGTGTGTACTCACGTGCTTACATACGTTTCCCTCGAAGGGGTGTGTGCACTCAGGCCCCGTGTTACTGCATCATCATGGAGTACTGTGCCCACGGACAGCTGTATGAGGTCCTGAGAGCCGGCAGGAAGATCACGCCACGGCTGCTCGTGGACTGGTCCACGGGAATTGCAAGTGGGATGAACTATCTCCATCTCCATAAAATCATCCACCGTGACCTCAAGTCACCCAAGTGAGTGTGAGAGCTCGTTGTTCGCCGATTTTGTTTTTATCAGCCATAGCTGAGGGTTCCAGACCCGCCTTCTGACTCCAGTCACAGCAGTAACCCTTTACAGATCTCAGAACGGAAGTGAGCTCATCACTTACCGTCGGGGGTGGCCCGAGTACTCAGCCCACGCTCTCCCTCTCTGTGGCTTTTGAATTGAACAACTGTGCCCAAGCTTTTTATTATCTGAGGTATCCGCACCTCACATCAAATAATTAATGCCAGTTATTCTCCACTTGAAACCTTGGCTCATTTTCCTATGGTTTGGTTTGGTTTTGTTTTGGAGGGAGGGGAGGTGGTTTTTGTTTTTTTTTTTCAAGACAGGGTTTCTCTGTGTAGCCCTGGCTGTCCTGGAACTCACTCTGTAGACCAGGCTGACCTCGAACTCAGAGATCCGCCTGCCTCTGCCTCTCGAGTGCTTGGATTAAAGGTGTGCACCACCACTGCCCAGCTGTTTTCCTACCTTTTTTTTAATTGAACTGACTTTCAGAAATGTTTATAATACAGCAGATGAAAATGGCTGAACGAGAGACAGAGGCGGTTGGAAATACAGCTTGGCATGATTGATTCAGTCCCCAGCAGGGGGAGGGAGACGTGTTCACAGGGCTCATGCCACTGGCTCTGTAGTTATGAGAGGTAGACTGTAAATTTAGCTTTGAGCTTCTGAGAGCATAACACAGGAAGAGATAGGCAGATGCAGGGTTCACAATGGCTATAGGAAATAGGCCCTGATGGGTGTCGGGCGTGGTGGCGCACGCCTTTAATCCCAGCACTTGGGAGGCCAAGGCAAGCGGATCTCTGTGAGTTTGAGGTCAGCCTGGTCTATAAAGCGAGTCCAGGACAGCCAAGGCTACACAGAAAAACCCTATCTCAAAAAAACCAAAAAAGAAAGAAAGAAAGAAAAGAAAGCGGCCCCTATACTGTTTAGGGCCCAGCACCCTAATCATTAACAATCTAACATGTTGAATAAGTTGCTTCAGGTGGAGCAAGTGTGGGGTGTGGGTAGCTACTGGCACTGTGGTTTGTATACACCTTTAAGACCAGCAAAAGCAGTTTATTCCAGGACCCTTTGTAAGTGGCTCTCATCAGAAGCAGAGCACGCCTTGTATGGAAGCTGCTTGAACTTTGGCCATTGGTGCTCATCTTTGGCATGGAGAGGACTCGGCACTGCTCTTCACCCTTGAACATGGCGCACACCTAACGCCATGGCCCCTTTCGGGGTGTGTATAGGGAAAATGAGCCTAGCAGAGCAGTGACTTGACAGATGTCACAATTCGCAGGTGGTGGAGGCTGGGCTGCCTGGCAGGTGCAGTGTCTGTGTGATGCCCAAGGGCAGCCGTGGGAGTTGTGAGCCGAACTCTGCAGGGTAGAGGACAGCGACTAAAGCACCAGTCGCTGCACACAGTTCCCGTTAGCACTAATGATCTGTTTGTTGTTTCTACTTCTTCCTAAAGTGTTTTAGTGACTCACACAGATGCAGTCAAAATTTCAGATTTTGGTACATCTAAGGAGCTCAGTGATAAGAGCACCAAGATGTCCTTTGCTGGCACAGTTGCGTGGATGGCGCCCGAGGTGATCCGGAATGAGCCTGTCTCCGAAAAAGTGGACATATGGTCAGTCGCGCGCGCGTCCTAACCATCTTGCACACCGCTGCCTACCTCTGCCTGATACCTGCCCTCTGCACTTTACCTTCCTAGAATAGTCTTTGATGTTATTCACTTCCAGTTGATTCTGGTTTCATGCTATCTAAGGTTTGACCCATTGTCAGTTCTGAGGCATTTCCATGAATATGCTAAGCATTCTGGGAAGCTGGACATTTGAATGACAGTTGAGTGTAGAAGGCTTTAATAAATGCATTGCCTCACTCTCACTCTGAGTAAAATGAATTAATGAGTATCTACGTGTTATTGATGATGTAGGTGCCACCGTATGGCTCAGGGCGGTCTGAAACCTGCTACGTGCCCAGGCTGTCCTTGAATTCATGACCCTCCGAGTACTGAAATTGCAGCATCCACCCTCTAGCTGGCCTTTAATTAAAGAGCTAAAGCGCGAGTCTTCCCCTCTGAACCGCCTTTTATGTCCTGGCCTGCTGCAGGTCTTTTGGAGTGGTGCTTTGGGAGCTGCTGACAGGGGAGATCCCCTACAAGGATGTGGACTCCTCGGCCATCATTTGGGGTGTTGGAAGCAACAGCTTGCATCTTCCAGTTCCTTCCACCTGCCCGGATGGATTCAAAATCCTTATGAAGCAGACATGGTAACAGACGCATTTCCTCCATTATCATCTCTTACTTTCTGCCTTAAAAGCCATTAAAATCTCTCTAACAGAGCAGAGGCATCTCTGTAAGGTGTTTGGGAGGAGCCATGCTGTGGTGAAATTTTAGAATCTTGGATTCAAATCCTGCCTCTGATTTTTTGTTACCTGTGAAATCAGGGTGTGTCTCCCCTGTAAAGTAGAGCCAGGCCCTGCTCGTGGAGTTGCTGGTCACAATTTGAGTAGGGGCTTTGGTGTGATGTCTTGAGAGTGTTCTCTACCTTAACAGCTGATGGCTTGGATTGCTCCACTGTTCCTAGTAGGTCACAGACCTAAGTTTCCATGTTATCTTAGGTTTTTGTCCTAGTTGCATTTTTCCCTTTGCACTCCAGTGCATTTAAACTGTCTGGGATATAGTAATACTTAAAATAAAATGTGTTTCATAAAGCAGAATAAAGCCTCAGCCCCCTCCCCAACCCCCCGACAGAGCCTCTGAGATGCACACGATGTCTTTCTCTCAGGCAGAGTAAGCCTCGCAACCGGCCTTCCTTCCGGCAGACGCTCATGCATCTAGATATTGCATCTGCGGATGTGCTCGCCACCCCACAAGAAACTTACTTCAAGTCTCAGGTAAGCCAGCACATGCCCAGCTCGTGTGACCGAATAGACAGCCAAGGAACACTGTCACCACGCAGCAGTCACGTGGCCCTATTTGTTGTGAAACAGTGATTGTGATGGTTGTCAGATGTGACAGTCAGTGAGTCCTGGCGGCGCTGTCTAAGGAGGAGGAGAAAGAGAGGGTGCAAAGGCGGCATCACACCCCCGCTGCTCTTCACGAAGGCCTTGCTTGCTTTGATGCTCAAAAGCAGAAAACTAGAAAGTGGGACCTTGAGGACCAGATGGAGCCACAGCAGAATGAGGGCTAACGCATCTGTTAGCCTTCGCTCTACTGAAATCTTCTACAACTTACATGTAAGAAAGTAAGCGTTTAGCCCACCGTTCTGTAGGCCATCTGAGTTTGCCGAGGTCTGTCATCAGGCCCCAGGTGAGTGGAAAGGTAGACCTCAGCAGGTGTGCCGACATCTGGTTAGAAGCTGGAGGTCCTCTGTCCTCCACGTGGCCACTGATTCTTTCACAGGGTAGCTTGAGCATCCCTACTCCTGTCTGTTTTCGTGGTGACTAGTGGATCAAGAAAGCATGACCCAGATCAGGCAGCATGCCTGTCATAGTGCCACATCAGCTGAAGCAAGTCACAGGCCACCAGACCAGACTCTAGAGACTGATGGTGGAATGGGTTGGAAGGGCGAGGAGCCAGGGAAGGAGAGGGTGGGAAGGGTAAAGAGCCAGGGAAGGGGAGGGTCATAGCTACTGGGTGGTAATGCCATTGGTGTCATAAAGATGGTGCTCTGACCACTATTACTATGGATGTGGAGTGGTAGGTGATGAGGACAAGTTCCCTGTCCCTAACCAAACACAGGAGAGGACACAAGGCATAGTAACAAAGGGATATGATGGCCCTAAATTCCACCTTTTTGTGTACAGAATTCTCAGCATCGTCAGTATTGTTAGCAGTGCTAGGGATTAAGCCTAGGACCTCTTAAATGCTTGCCAGTCACTCTACCCCTGAACTCTACCTCAGACTTTTGCCATTTGTGTTTGTTTCATCCTAGGTCTTGCTAAGTTGCCCAGGCTGGCCTAGAACTCGCTCTGCAGCACAGTTAGATTGTGAATGTTGGATCCTTCCTGCCTTAGCATCTAAGTCGCTGGAAATGCAGTCCTGCACCTAGCTTAGAATTAATGATTAGCACTAAATTTCATATTAGATGTACATCTCTTTTTCATTTAATGTTATTGCATTTCTAAAATGAATTTTGTGACTTGAATTTTATCTCTGCAGTGGCTTCCGATGTTGTTTCAAAGATTTATTCTCAGAAGAGACATTTTATTACATAAATTTATTGACTAAAAATAGGCTAAATTAAATGCAAAAAATAAAGTTAAAATAGGAGTAGATGCAGAGACTCACAGCCAAAAATTAGGTGGAGCTCAGGGAATCCCATGGAAGAAGGGGGGAAGGATTGTAGGAGCCGAAGGGGTCAAAGACACCGCAAGAACACAGCCCACAGAATCAACTAAGCAGGGCTCACAGGGGCTCACAGAGGCTGAGGCCACAGTCAGGGAGCCTGTGTGTGTCTGACCTAGGTCCTCTGCATATACACTGTGGTTGTGTTAACTTGACATTCTTGGGGGACTCCTAACAGGGGGAGTGGGGCTGTCTCTGACTCTCTTGCCTACTTTTGGGACCCTTTCCCTCCTACTGGGTTGCCTCCTCCTGCCTTGGTATGTGCCTGGTCTCATTGTCACTTATTGTGACATTCTTGTCTGACATCCCCGGGAGGCCGGCTGTTTTCTGAAGGCAGGAGGAATGGATCTGGGGGGAGGGGAGAGGAAGTGGGGTGACTGAGGGGTGTGGAGAGAGGAGAAACTGCAGTTGGGATGTAATACATGAAAGAAGACTTTTTTTAAAAGGGAAAAAGAAATTAAAAGTAGAATGATGATTTCGGGTCTGGAGAGAGAGGCGACAGGGAAGTCACTGGTTAATGAGGGCAGCATGCAGTTGTGCCAGACAAAATGCTCCTGAGATCAGTGATGCTTGGTGGCTAAAACCACTGGAACACACGCAAAGATTATGCCAACCTGTAGGAACAATACATAGCCACACACTTTACAGATAAGAATCAGAAGGAAAAAAAAGTGTTACTGGAAAAAATGTGATTTTCTTCTCCAAGTGAGACTTGGGAAAGTGTCCTCAGCCCTCAGAGTGCAGAAGGGACTTCCAGGGAAGCCTGAGACTCTGTCAGGGCGTCCATGAGAAGGAAACTATCGCCATAATAATGTTAAGTTGTTGCTTACTGTTTTTAATCTTGTTCTCTCGGGAGTATACGTGGAGCGTTGTAGAAACCATATCATGTGGGATAATAACCCTGATGGCAAGCAGAGTGTTCTCGTATATGCTCGGTATATAACTCCGAATTTTTATGCCTAGCCTAGTGTCAGTACATATTGCCCACACAAACAAACATCTTGTGGGGTCTTCAATAATATATAAGACAATAATGAGGTTCTGATACATAAAAATTTGAGAGCCATTGTTAGTCATTTACCCTACAGTGAAGACCCCGTCCCCAGTGGGTAATGATCTTCTAGGGACAGCATCTGCTGAGAAGAAGACTGGGCAGGAGGAAAGGAAGAAATCAAGGGATTTACTTGAAGACAACAGGACCCTGTTCTTAAAAGACACCAAAGCCTTCCCCAGAAACCTCTTAGACCTAGCACACGTTCTCAGCAAATCACAGACTATGAAATCCACGTACCAGAGTTCACAGCCTTTCTGTGCATCAGAGATCAGCCTGCTGAGGACGACCACAGAAAGGAAGGTCTCATCGCAGTGAGGAGAGCCTGAGCAGGCGGGTAAAAGCCACTCAGGGAAGGCACAGAAGGGAAGGACTGAAGACAGCAGGTGGTGGTAAAGATCTCTGACACTCAACGATTGGCAAAATCAATCTCATAAAGTCGGCTAGCCTGCTGGCCAGTTTCGTGTCAACCTGACACAAGAGTTATCTGAACCTCAATTGAGAAAATGCCTCCATAATCTAGCTGTAGGGCATTGTCTTGATAAGTGACGGATGTGGGAGGGGCCAGCCCATTGTGGGTGGTTCAACCCCCTGGGCTGGTGGTTCTGGGTTCTATGAGAAAGCAGGCTGAGCCAGCCACACATAGCAAACCAGTAAGTAAACAGCACCCCTCCATGACTTATGCATCAGTTCCGGCCTCCAGGTTCCTGTTTGAGTTCCTGTCCCGGCTTCCTTCAGTGATGAACTACAGTGTGGAAGTGTAAGCCAAATAAGTCCTTAACCTCCCTGATCGCTTTTGGTCATCATGTCTCATTGCAGCAAATAGAAAACCTAACTAAGACAAATAGATTCCTCAAAGTGAGCCACAAATTCAAGTCACTCCCCATCAAAATACCAATTACACTGTCTACAGAACTAGAAAAAAAAAAAGTCCTAAAAACTGTAAGGAAGTGCAAAAACAGAAAATCCAAAGTGATCCTGAGCCTGGGGAGTAATGCTGGAAGTACCCTAATGCCCGTTCTGAATGCTGCAGAGCCTTTAAACAGAAACAGCATGGCGCTGCACAAGACCAAAGCAAACACAGAACAGAACAGACAGCCCGGACACCTGATTCTCAAAAATGCTTACATTGGAACAAAGACAACCTCTTCAGGAAATGGTGCTGAGGAAACCGGAGGTCCATGTGTAGAAAATAAAAATGCATCTGTCTCTCATACAGACACCCTTCACAAAAGTGGATCAAAGAGCCTTCGTGTTAAACCAGAAACCTTAAGAGCACTAGGGATAAAAAAGTGTAAGGAAAATACTTGAACATACAAGAATAGGCAAAGACTTTCTGAAAATGATCGCAATAGCACAGGAAGTGACCCTAGAGTGCACGAGACTCAACAGCTTCCGCAGAGCCAAGCCAACAGTCACCAAAGTGAAGAGACATTATCTCCGCATCAGACAGGGCATTAATATCCAGAAAAGCCAATCACTATGAAAAGTAACCAGCAAAATAGTCAGTAACGAGATAACCAAGTTAATCAACACTTCCCGAAGGAACTGCAAATACCAAATACATACTTGGAAACAGTGCTCGACAGCCTCAGCCACCAAGGAAATTAAACTGCTTTGAGGTTCCATCTCACCCTCCTCAGAAAGAGAGAGCAAATGAAAATAAGAAGACACCTCAGAGCTGGCGTTACTGGCATTTATGGGAACATCTGGTTTGTTCCAGGGGTTCTGTAATCCGAATCACAGGTCTCATGATTCCAGAACAAGCGTTCTTAACCACAGGACCATATAAATAGATCCTGTAACCATCAGAAATCGCACAGTCACTTCTATAGATGCATAAAAGACATTGACAAAGTTCAGCATGCTTCCACGGCAGGCGCTCTAGAGAGGGGCTGGTGAGATGGCTCAGCAAGTATGCAACGAAAGCTTCCAGCCTGGACTACAAAGTGAGTCCAGAATAGCCAAGGCCACACAAAGAAACCCTGTCTCGAAAAAACCAAAAAAAAAAAAAAAAAAAAAAAAAAGAATGAAAATGGAATTTAAAGAAGACCCCTGGTTTGGCAGGACGGATAAAGTCATACTTACAGAACTAACCTACAGATCCAATGCAATTCCCGTCAAAATTCTAATGTCGTTCACATGGAATCACAAAGGAGCATGCATAGCAAAGTCCTAAGCAGAGAAAGAATGCTGCCAGAGGTGCTGCCGTACACCACAGGGCCACAGTGATGAGCCTGCTGGCACTGCCCAGAAACAGACATTACAGACCAGTAGACTAGGATCCGAAATAAACTACAGCTCCAGCCACCTAAGTTTTTGACAAAATCTTTAAGAACATACGCTGGAGGTAGGGCAGGAACTCTTAGTCAATAAACCGTGCGGGCATAGCTGGACCTCTGTCTGCAGAAGAGTAAAGTTGGACCCACCATCTCTCACCTGTAACTGGGCTGACAGGCTGCGGGTCCCTCACTCTCTCCCACCCTTCCAAGAAGGAGAAAGGAGAAAGAGTGTCGTCCTGTTAGACTACTTCCTGCTGGTTAGGGGTGTTGGGTTCCTTGGGGCAGATTTGATCTTCACAGTCAGGACATTTAATTTCTCCATCTTGTTTCTTTGTGCCCGACTACTTGACAAACAGCAACCAACCAGCCAACAGCAGCGACCCCACCTCTTAGGGCTCTAGCGTTTGTATATCATCTGAAAAGCTCCCTGGATCCCGAAGGTCACACATTCCTAGAAATTATCTGCAGCTGGCAAAGCCACACCCTGCCAGAGCAGCCTCTTATCCTCATTTCCATATTTAAAAGAATTTTTTTACAAAATTCTCACTACACTCATTCTGCACAGAAATTAACTCAAAGCCAATTTAAGACCTTAATTTAAAAGCTGAAATGCTGGGGCTGGAGAGATGACGGCTCATCAGCGAGAGCATTTCAGAGGATCTGAGTTCGGGTCCCAGCACATATATCAGGTGGCTCCCAACTACTCTAGCTCCAGGGAATCCGATGCCCTCTTCTGCTTTCCATGGGCCTCTGCCCATTGCACATGCGTGAACACACACACACACACACGCATGCACACGCACACACACAAGATGTGATCCTTTTGTGAAACAAGAATGAGGAAATCTTTCACATGTAGGATATGGTTGCAAACAACTTTGCTCCCTTTTCTGGGAAATTATATATTATCACAACTTTGTGTTAAAAGCCCCTGAGACAGTCAATTTAACAATATGTATTTGGAAAATGTCAAATTAATTTGTAAGGTTTTACTTCAATGCTCTCAAGCCAGTGTTAACTTTTCTGAAAAACCTCTCATATGCAAAGCACGTCAGGACCCCCATGTGCCAACCCACTTTCACTGTTGAGTCAATAATCAAAACCAAGTGAGTGCTGACCTGACCGAGTTCCTCTGGAGCCAGGAGAGGAAAGATGAGGTTGGGGGGAAAGGGCGGGGAAGTGGGTTGGACATCTGCTTTAACATGGGCTGCCAGGTTAAATTACTATCCATGGGTAGTTTGTCAAAGACAGAAACTGACTCCCCGCAGTTCTGAGGCTAGAAAGCCCAGGAGAAGCCCTGCCTATCCGGGACAGGGAAGGACATGAGTCCTGCTTCGTAGCAGATGCTCTTTCTCTGTGTCCTTCATGGTAAAGGGCAGGCCACACTAAACACAGAGGCCCTCCTGACTCCACCCCACCCTCCACCCCCCCACCCCCGGGATTTCAGACCATGAGAGCACAGACTGTCAGCACATAGCAGTCTGCTCTGTCCGCTAATTCCTCTGTTTTTCTCTCAACACCTCATTTCTCCCTAAATAGCCTCCAGTCTACTATCTTTGCTAGTTGCAATAATTTTTCAACTGTTTGTAAACTAATATGTTTCCAGGTCTGAAACTGAGACCACTTCCGGCTAATGATAATGGAGTATTTATGAACTGGCTAGTGGTGCCCTAGGAAGGCTGTATTCCTTGATTCTAAACCCTATCCTGACTATATCTCAATGCTGTGTGACCCCCACCTACCCACCTAAATAATACTTAAGGGTTCCTGGTGAAGGTCAAATGGAAAAGAGAAACACAGGTGACCTGTACACTTTCTTTCTTTCTTTCTTTCTTTTATTTTTGCTTTCTTGTTGTTGTTGTTTTTGTTTTGTTTTGTTTTTTATTTGTTTTTGTTTTTGTTTTTTGGGACAAGGTTTTTCTGTGTAGCCTTGGCTATCCTAGACTCACTTTGTAGACCAGGCTGGCCTCAAACTCACAGTGATCCTCCTGCCTCTGCCTCCCAAGTGCACGCCGATTACAGGTGTGCACCACCATGCCCCCGCCTGTTTGTTTCTAATGCCCTTGCCAGGAATCTAAAACTGCTCAGCCTAAATTGGATTGTTACCATCTCTCGATGTTTTCTCTGATAGACTCTCAAGATAAAATAGATGAACACTGATTTTATTTTGCCATTACTCTGCTCCTCAGGGAATAACTGGGTGTTCCACACGCACATGGTTTTGCTCTTTTTGTAGCAGTCTTGTATCTGTGACCTTGCTTCCCCTCACCTGCTGATGAGATGCCCTCAGCATCGATTGTTCCCCGTTGTTCCCTTCATAGTCACACTGTCAGTCAGGAGTGCTGCTGTGACTAGGGCAGTAAGCTGGGATACTGATCTCTTTTCAAGGTCCTGATTTCAATTCCTTTGGATGGATACTGAAAAATGGGATGCCGTTATAAGGAACATTAAAGACAAGTGTTGGTGGTGATGTGAGAAATCAGGGCCTGGCAGATGGTGGGAGTGGAAATGGTATGGCGCTGTAGAAAGCAGCAACCAAAAGCTGAACTGCACATGACCCAGAGGGCCCCCTATCAGTGTGTGTCCAAGGTGAGGGAGCAGTCCCCGGGGCAATATGCACTATTAGAGACACTCCTTTTATATCCAGAGTGCCAGAAGTTGCCTTGGTAGGCTCTCGTGAAGGTAGTCCACACATTAGTCTCATGAAAACAGCTAAATGACATTTTATTGAAATGACCTATTGACCCAGCAGAGGTCTGTCAGCTTCTGAAGTTGACTAGGAAATCGTGTCACATGGAGGGTGCAGTGCCTCTCTTGGTCTGTGAGCTCATGGCAGATGTGTGATTTCATAGCCACTCTTTTTTTGGCAGGGAGGGGCAGTTCTGAGACAGGGTTTCTCTGTGCAGCCCTGGCTGTCCTACAACTTGCTCTGTAGGCCAGGCCGGCCTCAAATTCACAGAGATCTGCCTGCTTCTGCCTCTGCTGGGAATAAAGGGGTGTACCACCACTGCCTGGCATTCTCCCTAAAATTCTTCACCCCACTGCCTGGTTGTCCTGTTGCTGACCCAAAATGTGAAATTCAGCCCCTTTCTTGATTCTTTTTAAGTGAATTTAAGATAAACAACAACAAAAATAAGCTTCTCAACTCAGCCAAGAGGTAGTGCACACGCCTGTAATCCCAGCACTCAGGAGGCAGAGGCAAGCAGGTCTCTGTGAGTTGGAGGCCAGCCTGGTCTACAGAGTGAGTTCCAGGATAGCCAGGGCTACACAGAGCAACCCTGTATTAAAAATTAAAAAAAAAACCACTTCACCTCATCTTAAGCCAAAGTGAATGTTAAGAGAGTTCACTGACCGTGAAATGGAAGGAGCTTCAGTCAACAGTAATCCTGAATTATCCTCCTCCCTCCTCCCCCTCCTCCCCCTTCCTGCTCCCTCCTCCCTCCTTGCCCTTTCTCCTTCAGTCCACATCCCTGTTGTGCTGTGCTCTTTCTCTGGGATTTCCAGATCTCCTCTCAGACTTTTGTACTAAGCAAAGCCCATGAGACGGTGGATGTGAAGATAACTCCCAGTCGTGTGAACCTCAGTCCTCAAGGCTTTCTTTCTGCCTCCACACATACTCCCTTGACTTCAGCTGAGCACTTCTGTCCAAGAAGGGATGCTCACTGTGCCCTATGCTGTTTCTAGTGGCCATTGCTTGGGGAAACTGAAAAAGGACAGCACTGTGTTCAGGACAGTGGGTGGGGCTTGCAGTTACAGCCTTGGGGGTGGGGGGGAGATGTCTTGTTGATTCGGCAGTGCTTCCTGAGCACTTAACCTGAAGACATTCTTGTTGGAAGTTTGGGGGAAGCACACAGAGGGACAGAGGCTTGTATGTGATCCCATGGACACATCTGGGAAGGAAACGACAGCGTTAACAAAATTAAACTTTCCTCACTCAGGCTGAATGGAGAGAAGAAGTGAAAAAACACTTTGAGAAAATCAAAAGTGAAGGGACCTGTATACACCGATTAGATGAAGAACTGATTCGCCGGCGCAGGGAGGAGCTCAGGTCAGATGACCCCGCCCCTATCATCGCCCCGCCCCTATCCTCGCCCCGTCCCGCCCCGCTCCTCTCCTCGCCCCACCTGTCCGTGTTGCGAAAAGAGCAGGAACCGAACACTGTTGAACCGCCCCTTCTGCATCTTTCCATTGTTGCTCTGAGTTAACTCTACGGGGGAGTCTGGAAAGGCTGGTTTCAGAGAAACAGAGAATAGGATGGTGTTTACTCTAGGCTGGGAGGGCGTGCAGAGGGATGGGGCGGGAAATGCCTACTAACTGATGCTGTTATAATTAGGCAGAAGAAAGAAATTCTCCATTTCTCCTGCACACTAGAGTGATGACGGTAGCATAGCTTACTGGATTGCTCAGCTCCCCTGCTCTCCTGCTGGGAGTGGCTTGCTTGCTTGAGTCAAGGTCATTGGTGGCTTGGATCTTAGTATGTAGATCAGACAGATCATGCTGGCCTAAAAATCTCAGGGTACAAGGATTGTAGGCCTGAGCCACCACCCTAACTTTGGGGCTTCTCCCCCCCCCCCTTTTCTTAATTAAAGAAGCTAGAAGAAAGGATTTGAAATGTTTCCAACATAAAGAAACGATCATTGTTGGAGGAAATTGCCATTGCTTACTCTGATCTTTTCGTTCATTTCTTATTTTAAATTATAATTGTGTGTCTATGTACGAGTATGAGCCCATGGGTGCAGATGCCCATAGAGGCCAAGGGCATCAGATCCCCTGGAGCTGGAGTTACAACTGGTTGTGGGCACCTTAAATGGATGCCGGAAATTGAACTCCGGTCCTCTAGAAGATCAGTGCGTGCGTGCATTTGGCTGCTGAACCACCTGTCCAGCTCCTGAACACTATACAACAAACACATCTATCAAAGTACCACTTGGTACATATGGGCAACTTGCTATCAGTTCTTTTTTTAAAATCATTAACATTTGAACAATAAAAAGTAACCCCATGGTTAGAGAGATAGCTCAGAGAGTGAAGGTCTTGCCACAGGAGTATGAACACCCGAGTTTAAATTCCCAGAGCCCATAGAAAGCCTGGCTTCCTGTGGCAGCTCTCTGACCCATGAGCTCCCGGGACGAGAGAGGAGGCAGTGGCAGGAGACTCCGCAGAAGCTGGTGGATAGCCAGCCTGGGGCGTGCAGTGCAGAGGTAAACAGAGCCCCTGGCCAGCACTGCGCTGGGTGAGGAAGAACACTTAAGGCTGAGCCTCGGACCTCCACACGCACAGTGTGGTATGTGTACACCCACACACACATGCTTTCTTCCTTTGACCCTCTCCTCTGTTTCCCTCCCTTATGACCCTTTGCAACAGAGATTTGTAGGGCACGTCCGCTGTTCTCGGTGCGTTGGAGGGCAGGGAGTTATAAACTCCACTTCCCCGCCTCCAGACAACCACTGTATTGGGCAGTTAGGCCTCTATATAAAAAAATGCCTTTGATTTAGTAGTTTATAAATGGAAGCCATGCACTGCACATGATTCTAGAAGTGGAGCAAAGTCAGTATCTGGTGAAGACCCGCTATCACCTCATGGCACGGCATGTGTCCTCACCCATGGAGAAACACAAGGGCTGCCTCCACTACCTCCATGCCACCTCCTCCAGCACCGTCACCCTACGGGTGAAGGTTTACATTTGGATCTGAGGGGGAGCACTGAGACCACACTAGGCAGACAAGCCTGTGCCGTGGATAAGAATGTGATCTTGGTGTTAACTTTACACTCTCTCCATTCACCTGTGAATGTGTTGTATGAAGACCATAAAATATACATACAGTGTGTTCTTGCTCTATCTGTGGCCTGCCCGGCTCTCCGTGTGGCAGGGGGTGGGGTGGGGTGGGGTGGGGTGGGTAGGCTTGGGATAAAACACACAGCTCAGACTCCCCTCTCCCACTCCTCCTTGTCTGACTCCTTGTGTTAAGAAAAATTTGAGCAGGGCACGGTGGCCCACACCTTTAATCCCAGCACTCGGGAGGCAGAGGCAGGTAGATCTCTGTGAGTTCGAGACCAGCCTGGTCTACAAAGCTGTCTAGGACAGCCAAGGCTACACAGAGAAACCCTGTCACAAAAAACAAAAAACCAACAGAGGCTCCCGGAGCTAGTGCTTTGAAGTCAGCCGCTGCGCATGTCTCATCAGAGCTGACCCGTGCCGTCTCTGCTCACCCTGTGTTTTCATTGACAGGCACGCCCTGGATATTCGAGAGCACTATGAGAGAAAGCTTGAACGGGCTAACAATCTGTACATGGAGCTCAGCGCCATCATGCTGCAGCTGGAAATGCGGGAGAAGGAGCTCCTCAAGTACGTACTGAGCCCCATGCTCGCCACTGAGCCCCGTGCCGGTCTGCTCGCCACTCTTGTCAGTCAGCGGGACAAGCTGCTCTCGCACGCACGGTGCCACTGCAGTGAACATGCAGACATGTTCGTTATTCAGTCAGCTCTCCTTAAGCACTCGCTGTCCCCAAGTCCCTGCCAGGGTAGGGTGGTCGAGCTTGTTAGCGTTGCTGCAGGGCTGATGCGCGACCACTTAACTCTGCCATGTGATTCAGAGGGGCTTCCTTTCCAGAAGAACTTAGCATGGACACTCAGAGACTCACTGACCTTTGGAAAGTAAAGCACCATGCAAAGGGATCCCTGATGGTAGCAAAGCTTCTGGGCTTGATCGTGTTAGGGAAGAGAAAGGTCGTGCATGAGTTTGAGGTGAGAACAGAACAGAGTTGAGGTAACTTAGACTCAGTCCCTTCCGCTTGTTCAATGACAGCCTTCAGATACAACAAGCTGGTGTCTGGTAAGTGTGGTTCAGAACTTGTAGGCAATGAAAATACTCCGCACTGGCCACCTCTCTCTCTCTCTCTCTCTCTCTCTCTCTCTCTCTCTCTCTCTCTCTCTCTCTCTCTAAAAAATAACTTATTGTATATATTTTGCTTACAATTTTCACACTATGAATACGAATGGGACCTCTCTTCTACTTGAGGCATTTTTCAAGTTAGCTATTTGGGAACTTTACAGAACGAGCTGAGTTCTGACCATCTCCTCCCAGACCCGCCCCACTTCCCTGCCCATCCAAGCTCATGCCCCCTTATGGCCAATACTGAAGAAAACCAACTCCCCATCTCTGAGCAGCCACCGATCCCCAGCAGCTCCTGGCCTAGGCTAGGGCCTTCGCGTCATGCCTCCCTTTCCTTAGTAGGATTTGGTTTGAGCTTGTGCATGCTGTCCTACCCACTTTAAACTCATGTGTGCAACTGTCCCTTTGTCCCCAAAGGACACTGTTTTCTTGTATTTGTTTACCACCTCTGGCTCCTACAGTCTTTCTGCCCCTGCTTCCTCCATGGCCTCTGAGCCTCTGGGAGGATAGGGGAAAGCATCTGTGTTCCATTTAGGGCTGAGCATTCCACAGCAGCCTCTTATGTCGCTGCACCTCGGCCAGCTGCTGGTCACTGTATTCATCGCCACCTCCCAGATGAGGACAGAGAGAGGCATAAATCTACAGGTATAAAGAGACGACGTTAGGCATCGACTTAATACTATGTCCATTTAGCAGAGCGGTAGGAAGTTCTCACCTAGGGCCTGTGTCCTATCGAGCCGGAGATGCTTGGCGTGACATTGATGCCAGATATGGGCTTCGTGTAATGGAGTGGGACTTAGCTCCAAATGAGAGACTGGTTGTTACTCCTGTGCTGTGTGCGCCATGTTGCACCAGTGAGTACGCCTTGCTAGGATGGTCATTACTGTAGGCCTCGGGGTTCCCAGCAGGGCAGACTGATAACCACTCTCCTCCTCCAGTGGCGTGTGTGGCACCTTCCAGCACTGCGAAAGCTAGCCAGTAGACAGGAAGCTTCCAGGTCAGTACTCACCAGCCCATGCTCTGTAACAAGTGCGAGAGCTTCAGCCATGGGGGCTTATTGTCAACTTCTAGAGGGTAACCAAGAGCTCTGGCAGTAGCCTGTTACATTTGGGATCTATGGAAGCTCAATGGAGCCAAAAACTACAAAAGAAGTAAACCATTCCTGGCACTACGCATTTTATTGGTCACCCTGTGATGTCTAGTAAGGGCATTGGTAAGCCTCTACAGGGTAACTTCTCTCTCTCTCTCTCTCTCTCTCTCTCTCTCTCTCTCTCTCTCTCTGTCTCTCTCTCTGTGTGTGTGTGTGTGTGTGTGTGTGTGTGTGTGTAAGCTTCTACAATAGTAAGTAGGTTTCCATTTAATTGTTTTGAAAAGTTTCTAGAGTTGTTTATTCCTTTCCATTTCCCCTCTTCTAGCCTGCTCTCCCATCCCCACGCCAACTTAACCCTTCCTGTTACATTCCTCCTCTTTGAGCTTTTCAACCACTGTTTTATATCTCCTTCCCCTTTAAGCCACCACCACCACCACCACCGTGCTGCACCCCTTAGTATGGCCCTGACCGCTACGGATATTCCAAATGAACCGTACCTATCGGAAAATTCAGAGCTAATATCTGCAAGTGAAAGGCTGGTTACCTCACTCAGAATGATTGTTTCCAGGTCCAGCCACTTACCTGCCAATTCTATAGTTCTTCTTCTTTTTGAAATCTTTCTATTTTGTTTTCTTTTTTTAAAAAATTGTAGCCAAAAATTATATGTATAACATAGTGTCTGTGCAGCATGCGCATACAGTGCCCATAAAGGACAGAAGAGGGTGTCAGATTCATGGGAGTGGGTGCTGGGAATGGAACCCAGATCTGTAGAGCAGCCACTTAAACTGCTCAGCCTTCTCTCCAGCCCCATCTTTTGGTTTTCTTTTTAAGTATTTGAACAGTATTCCACTGTGTAAATGTATCACCTTTTCCTTCATCGATTCCTGGCTATCCAGGCCGTTTCCGCTTCCTGGTTGTTGTGACTAACACAGCCGTGAGCAGGGACAAGCGGGTTTGTCTGTGGTAGGATGCGCCGTGCTTCTTGTGTGTGAGCAGGAGAAGCGGAGCTCAACCGTGCGCTTGATCTGGTTCTAGCTTCCTGAGGAGCCTCCACACCGATGTCCATAGTGCCTGCAGCTGGCTGCACCCCACCAGCACCAAATCAGGGTTCTCCCTCCTCACACCCATATCAATCCCTCCCCACACTCATCATTAGTTTTGGGGTGTTGTTTGCCTGTTGTTTTTAATCTCAACTGTTCTAATTAAGAAGGTAAGATGACATCTCAAAGCGTTTTTTATTTGCATTTCCCTAATGTCCCAGGACATTAAACACGCTTCTCACCCACTTGTGTTTCCTCTCTCGGGAACTCTGTTTAGTTCTAGGCCCCCACTGAGTCTGCAGTCACAGACCGCTGTGAACTACCTGACAAGGGCGCCAGGAATCAAACTCAGGTCCTCTGGAAGAACAGCAAGCGCTCTTAACCACTGAGCCATCGCCCCAGTGCGCACCTGTTAGGTGGAGGATGCTTCACCTAGCGCTCGGGTTAGCCCCCTGATTAGGTCCTGTCTTTTTCTCTTCTGTAAGCAGGAGAGTAGGAAGGTGTTTTCTAGTTCCACAGTCACTATCTTCCATCCTGCCTTCATCCTGCCTTCTGGCTACCAAACCCAAGGAGTGTTTTGTTCTGTCTTTTTTTTTTTTTCTGTCCCACAGGCGAGAGCAAGCAGTGGAAAAGAAGTACCCTGGGACCTACAAACGACACCCTGTCCGTCCAATAATCCACCCCAACGCCATGGAGAAGCTCATGAAGAGGAAGGGTGTGCCTCACAAGGCTGGAGTGCAGACTAAGCGGTGAGACAACCGTGTCCATCCAACCGACAGCTAGATAGACGAGGACACCCGTAAAAAGGCCTTCCCTGAGTGTGGTGGGTGTGGCCCTCTCTGTAGCTGAAACCAAGAAGGAAGACAAGAGAGAGCATGGCTTAGACCCTAGCAGTCTCATTTCTTACTATCTGAGGCACCTTATCTTAGCCCAGATACAGGAAAGAAAAGTATATGCCAGATCTGGGTTGAAACTCCGGCCCTGCTTTGGAAGTGTGCGCCGTGGGCCATGTCACCTGGCCTCTCTCAACACCAATATCCTCATGGGTAAACGGTATCATCGTGGCACACGGAATTTCTTTCTATTCTTACAACCCTAAGAAACAGAACCGAGTTCATCGTATCTCTTGATTTTTGACACAGTGGTCTGTGCATGCATCATCAATATGTTTACTTAGAGAACTGGCCATTGATTACATACACCTAACCAAGTAAGTAACTCCCTTACTCCACCTCTGAATGGAGGTAGACTTTATGACTTTTTGTTTGTTTGTTTGTTTGTTTGTTTGTTAGGCAGTTGCCCAGACTGGCCTCAAACTCAATTTTAAAGATTTATTTGTTTTATGTAAATGAGTGTTCCATCTGCATATACACCTGCACACTAGAAGAGGGCATCAGATCACATTATAGAGTATAAATCACCATGTGGTTGCTGGGCGTTGAACTCAGGACCTCTGGAAGGGCACATAGTGCTCTTAAGCCCTGAGTCATCTCTCCAGCCCCCCAGGGTTTAACGTCTAAGAAATCATTCTTTCCCCATTTATTTGTTTGGTTGGTTGGTTTGTTTTTTTGAGACAGGGTTTCTCTGTGTAGCCCTGGCTGTCCTAGAACTCACTCTGTAGATCAGGCTGGCCTCCAACTCACAGAAATTCACCTACCTCTGCCTCCCAAGTGTTGAGATTAAAGACATGCGCCGCCACCACCAGCTTCTTTCCCCTTTTATTGTACTTGCTTTATATTGGTTTCATCTCAGCATTAGCAAGTGGAGATACATCTTTAGAGAGGGTGGGCTTCGATGTAGAGCTAGGCTTGGATGCCTAGCACCTTCAAAAACATCTTAGAATACTTTTCACTCCTTTTAGAATTACCAAAACCTGTGAGCCTTCTAATTCCCACATGCCAGAGAACGTCCCAAGCCTGGCCCTGTAAGACTTGAACCAAATGCAGTAGGAAAATAGGAAGGAGAAAACACAAGCCAAGAAAGCATGTTTGTCTTTTTTAATTTCATTAACTTGGAAAGTAGCAGAGTTTTATGGCATTTCCATACTTGCTTGGATTCCCTTGACCCTCCATGCAACTCTTGTCTCTCTCTCTCCCCTCCCCCCATCCCCGTCCCCCATGCCTGCTCAAACCCTTTCACCCCTAGTATTCCTCCCCCCCCCCCCACAGCAAGTATATTCTGTAATCCTCCCATTCCTCTCCACTAAAGCTCTTCCCCTGACTCTCGGGGCCCTTGCTAGTTTCCTGTCCCCCACATATTGCTCACTCACACGTTAATGCATGCGTCTACATTTGAAGCTGGGATCCACATATGACAGAGAACACAGGGTGTTTGTCTTTGAGCCCGGGTTACCTTACTTTATAATATTTTTCAGATCTGTCAGTTTTCATAATTGTTGTTCATAATATTTTTCATTTACAGCTGACTAAAAAAAATCCCGTTGTGCATGTGTACCTCACCCCCATTATCCACTCTTCTGTTGGTGGGTAACTAGGCTGCTTCCATTTCCTGTCTGTTGTGCGTACAGCTGCAGTAAACGTGTGTGTGCACGACTCTGCCTATTAGGGCCCGCAGTCCATCAGGGGTGTCCACAAGAGTGCTAAGACTGGTCACGAGCTGACTCTAGCTCTAGCTTCTTGGGGGAGCCTCTTGATTTCCAGACGCACCAGTTTACACCCACACCAGCGGTGAACAAGTTCCCTTGACGTCCTTGCCAGCATTTGTAGTCATTTGTTTTCTTGATGAGAGTCACTAACTGAGGTGAGA
The DNA here is from genome assembly GCF_964271855.1 of Acomys minous. NCBI lineage: Eukaryota > Metazoa > Chordata > Mammalia > Rodentia > Muridae > Acomys > Acomys minous. The sequence continues at coordinate 69,445,158 of NC_140492.1, read as the reverse complement.
AGGAATTTCAAAGTAGTTTTAATTTGCATTTCCTTGATGGCTAGAGGTATGAAACACTGGGTTTTTTTTTTTTCAGTTTGTGTGTGTATATACAAATAGGTGTGCACATGTATGTATGTACATACGTACATATGGAGAGAAGAGGTCATTCTTAACTGTTGTTCCTCAGATGACATCCACATCATTTTTTGTTTTTGTTTTTTGTTTGTTTGGTTGGTTTGTTTTGTTTTGAAACTAAGTAGGCTGGGCTGGCTGGCCAGCAGGTCCCAGGAATCTCTCTGCCTCTGCCCCCCTTTCCCCTCTCCCCTACCCCCACAACTCAGCCCCACTCCAAGCTGAGATTACAAGGCCATGCCACCACACCTGGCTTCTTTTTATACACATGGGTGATGGAAATCAAACTTATTCCTTCAAGCTTATGTGGCGAGCACCTTGCTGACTGAGCCATGTCCCCAGCCCTGTTGAACACTTGAGAGTCGTTAGTGGCCATTTGTAATTCTTCTACTGAAGATATTCGGTTCAATTCCTTAGCCTGCTTTTTTAAAAAAATTATTTATTTATTATGTATACAGTCTCCTGCCTGCTTGTACACCTGTATACCAGAAGAGGGCACCAGATCTCATTATAGATAGGAGCCACCATGTGAGTTGGCCACTTCTTTTGGAGAAGAGGGGGGGGGGCTCTTTATTTTTCTCCATCTTGATGCCCATCCGATGGGCAGCTAGCAAGGATTTTCATCCTTTTCTGGAGGCTGTCCCTTCATTTGGTAAACTTGCTTCCTTCATTGAGGAGACACTCTTTAACTTCACGAGGTCACACTTGTCAGCCGTTCCCTTATCTCCTGAGCATCGAGAACAATTTCGGAAGGCTGCGCAAACAAACAGTGGACATTCCAGCATGGAACAACTGCTCCAGTCCTAACTCCTAATGACCACACCATGAGCTGACTCCAGGCTCCTATTAACTTACTGCCCCAACCATCTTCTGGTGGAGAGCTGAGAAGCAGTTCTCAGCAGCAGCCTGCACAAGCCTTGCTTTTGTCTTTTGTACTGATCAGGGGCTGAGTCCACTCACTGACTCTTCTCTGCCCACGGTTTTAAGACCAAGTGCACCCAGGAAGCAAAAGGGACCATGCAACTCAAAAGTAGGAGTTGATGTCGCAAGTGAGCCGAAAAGCTGAACCTAAGGCAGGCAGCCTGCCAGACACTGCCCTGCCCGTCACCATCAAGGGGGAAAATGTTAGATCATTTGGACAGTTCAGTCCTAGATTCAGACACCTTGGGAGAGGCCGGAGAGCAGAGAAGCCAACCGCCACCTGAAGCCTCAGTCCCAGTCGAGAGCTGGAAGGGTGCTGCTGGCTTCCACTTGCTTTCCGTTGCTATGTTAACACATTGACCAAAACCAGCTTGGGGAGGAAAGAGGTTTGCTTGACTTACAGGTTACAGCCCATAGTTCAGGCAAGGGGAGCGGGATCTCAAGATGGAACCTGGGGAGAGAGAGGAACTGAAGCAGAGACCGTGGAGAAGCACTGCTCACCTTCAACTACCTTTCTTTCTTTCTTTCTTTTTAAGATTTATTTATTACGTATACAGCACTCTCCCTGCATGTACACCTGCAGGCCAAGGGCACCAGATCTCACTATAGATGGTTGTGAGCCACCATGTGGTTGCTGGGAATTGAACTCAGGACCTTTGGAAGAGCAGTCAGTGCCCTTAACCTCTGAGCCGTCTCTCCAGCCCTCTACTACCTTTCTTTTACAGCCCAGGCCACATGTCTAGAAATGCCCAGCCCATAGCAGGCTAGGCTCTCCTACGTTAACCCTCACAGTTATACCCACAGGCAAATCTGATGGAGTCCTTCAGTCAAGAGTCCTTCTTGGCCATCGGAGTTTCATGTAGGTCCTCCCAGCCTGTTTTCCATAGGAGACATCTAAAAGAGAAGCCTGGAGTGGGAAAGAACTGTGCTCTAGAGTAAAACTCTCCAGGTCAAGGGATCACTCTGCTTGGTGATGCCAAGCCACCACTGCCACCACCCGTGATACTCAATGCCCTTATGAAGTACCCATGTGACAGTCAGAGCCAGGCACTTTGCAAACCATGAGGCGTGTTGCAGGCTGCGAAGCGGTTGAGCAAGGTCACTCTGTGAGGTCTGCCCGTCACCTAACTTGGGACGCTTTCTCCTCAACTCTCCCTTGGGTGCCCCACAGCCTGTTACCGTGCAAGTGCATGCTAACCCAACCCTGGAGTGCTCCATTGTCCCAGGAGAAGCCCTTGAATCTCTTCCGCCCAGGTCCTCTCTACAGCACAAGCTGACTAGCAGCAGTGTCCGCAGGATTGCAGTGCTTGCATGGTGGTGTGTCAGATGCCGCAGCTGAGTTGGGAGGGGCCGGGACAGCATGCAGAGGGGACTGTTTGCTGCATGCCCTCTTCCAACCAGGGCCACTGCATCTGGCTGCCTCAGAATTAGCTGGGAGAGTGTTTCTGCTGTTTAAAAAAAAAAAGGAATGTGGGGGCTGGAGAGATGGCTCAGTGGTTAAGAGTGCTGTCTGTTCTTCCAGAGGTCCTGAGTTCAATTCCCAGCAACCACATGGTGGCTTATGACCATCTATAATGAGATCTGGTGCCCTCTTCTGGTATACAGGCATACATGAAAGCAGAACACTGTATATATGCTATAAATAAATAATTCTTTAAAAAATAAATAAAAATTTAAAAAGGAATTGTGTAGCCCCTTGAGCTCTGAAACCTCCTCCTGCTGGGTGTCTTGTCTGGCCCCAAACGTGGGGCACAGCTGGCCTGCAGGAGCCGTTGATCAGCTCAGGAACTGCTTTTTACACGTGGGCTGGGCTGTACTTTGATGCTTCGGCTTCCCCCTGTGTGTGACCCTCACACTGGCCCTGTAGGCACTGGAGCACAGCTGAGTGAGGCTCCTTCCATTAGGATAAAAGCGAATGTTAGCTTGGGGGCATAGGCCGTATGGTGGAGTACTCTTAGAACACGCACAACGGCCCGGGTTCCGTGCCCAGCATGGTATAAACAGGCCCCGGTGACACGTGCCTGCAGTCGCAGCAGCAGCAGCAGCAGCAGCAGCGCTCAGGAAGCAGAGGCAGGGTGATTAGCTCAAGGTCATCTCAGCAAAGTTCAAGGCCAGCTTGGGCTTAGGGACCCTGTCTCAAAGAGGGAGGGAAGAATGGAAATCCACTGTCGCTTCTCCCTAGCCCTTTCTTGCTGCCTTTGCCTGACCTCCTGGGCTCTTTTACTCTCTCTGACGCCCTCCTTTCCCACCTGCCCTTAGGATTCACTGAGAACCTGCTGTAATTAGACTCCTTGCTAGGACCCGTCATATACAAGCATGGATAACACACGGTCTCATCTTTGCAAGAGACCATGTCTAGGGCAAATTCTTTGGACATTTTAGATCTTGCTTGCTGAGCCTGAGGCTTGTTCTGTGGTACCTACTCAAGGGGCTTGCAGTAGGAAGATTGCCACGAGTGTGAGACTAGCCTGGGCCACAGAGTGAGACTTCCGTTTCCTTTGTGACGGACAGCTCGCCCAGGTGCATCATTAGACTGATGTCTGATGTGAGCAAGCTCCCGCGCCCGTAGCTCGGCCCGAGGGTGCCGAGCCAACAGCCAGGATCACGGGGAACACAGTAAGGACCCTGTGAAACAGAACTGGAAAGAACAAGGTGTGTACGTTAGTGACTCAGAGCACAGAGAAATAAAAGCTGCCAGTGAGAGAGCTCACCTGGTAAAAGTAAGCAAACCAGAGAACCTGAGTTCAGTCCCCAAATCCCATGGTGGAAGGAGATGACCAACTCCCCCAGCGTTGTTCTCTGGCCTTTATACATGCACTGTGAAACACACATACACATGCACACACGCACGCATACACACACGCACACCCCCTATGTACTCCCCCACGATGATAATTAAAATAAATTAAATTTTAAAAGGAAATCTCTGGAAGTGGACATTTAGAGTGCTTCCCAGCTTTTGCTGTTTTATCCGGCGCTGTACTGTGACATTAAAGGATTCTCTCGTGTACACCTGCTGTCTCCGTGGGGTAAAACCCGTGTCAGTGAGTGCTGACTAAAAGACTGTGTGAAGCCAGGTAGGTGGCTCCCTCTAACCGTTCCAGGCCTCAGGAGGAAGCTTGCCGCGAGTGTGCGACTAGCCCGGGCCACAGAATGAGGCACCATCTCCAACAAACACACGTGCAATAACAACAGAGGGTGTAGGGCTCGGGGTGTAGCTGAGCAGAGGGGTGCTTGCCTGATAGTCACATGACACTGGATCTGCTCCCCAGCATCGCAAACCTATAACCCAAGAGTGTACTGTAAAGCTTAGCATATTTTATCCAACGTTGAACATGTTTTTTGATGAGTCTGAAACAGACCTGCTCTCCTTCCCAGGCCAGACCTGTTGCGATCCGAAAGCATCCCCAGTACAGAAGCGGTTCCCAGTGCATCCCCTCTGTCTGCAAGTCCCAAAATGTGCGCCTCAAGCACCAAGAGCCGATACCGAAGCAAACCGCGTCACCGCCGAGGGACTAGCAGGGGTAGCCATAGTGACTTTGCAGCCATCTTGAAAAGCCAGCCAGCCCAGGAAAACTCCCCACACCCCAGCTACCTGCACCACGCTCAGGCTCAGTGCCCGCCCGACCTTCAGCATGATCCTCTTCAGCAGCAACACCAGCAACTCCCTTCCGCCCTGCCGCAGAGCCGCCATCCCAGACTCAACACTCACGGTCAGGACATTGCAACCTGCGCCAATAACCTGAGGTACTTTGGCCCGGCGGCGGCCCTGCGGAGTCCACTCAGCAACCATGCGCAGAGACAGATGCCTGGCTCCAGCCCGGACCTCATCTCCACAGCCATGGCAGCAGATTGCTGGAGAAATTCGGAACTTGACCGGGACCAAGTCGGACCCTGGGGCTGTTGCCAAGCGGAACCTTATGATCCCTGTTTCCAGTGCAGGCCGGAGCACTCTGGGTCTTTAGATGTTCCCACGCCTGAGCCAGTGGGGAGGAGCCCAGAGCGGCCCAGTTCACCAGCACACAATCCTCTTTGGGGAAACGCCCAAAGCTCCGAGAGAATGGAGGCAAATGGATTTAATGGCTGTCAGTCTGGTGTTTCTCATCAATTCACACCCCCAATGCTACCTCAAAAGCCGCGGCCCGTTCAGAAGGTAAGGTATGGCAAAAGTAGCCTGTCGCTGCCATCAGAGGATGGCAGCATCAATAACGTGATGCACGGTATAAAATTGGACATTAAAAGGTGTGCATTTGGGGAAAGAGCGAGCCAACAAAACACAGAGGTTTCTTTTACTGTTGTGCGATGGCAAACATGGTCTTGGAGAAGCGGCATAGTGAACTGTGTCATCCAGCATTTCCTGCATCCGTTTGACTACATAGCTTTTTTTTTTTAAAGATATATTTAAGTATACAGTGTTTCACCTTCATATATGCCTGCACGCCAGAAGAGGGCACCAGATCTCACCACAGATGGCTGTGGGCCACCATGTGGTTGCTGGGAATTGAACTCATGACCTCTGGAAGAGCAGCCAGTGCTCTTAGCCCCTGAGCCATCTCTCCAGCCCCAGACTACATAGCTTTTTAAAGCCTGTGTTTCTACACCACTGCCCCCTCCACAACCCGCACTAATGTTCTTTAAGTTATTCTTTAGAAAACACTAGCAACCACCTTGACCCAGCTGGTTCTGAATTGCGAACTGTCTGTCTCCTCTACGGAGGACTGCCTGGTTGTCCTCTGTGGTGTTGGACATTCTAAGCTTGGGAGTCAGGCATTTCAAAGTCAGGGTCATCCACCTAGCACCTCTGTGAATCTGTCACCGTGCACAGAGAGCCCAGTGGTGGACTCGGCCATGCTGGTCGATTTGAAGACTACGTGTATTAAAGTGTCTAGCATGGCATCTGGAAGGCAGCCTGCTGACATTAGCCTGTTTCATTTGATGGCAGATGCCTTCGCCCCCAGCCAGCTCACCAGCCTTGGCCTGGCTAACCAACCCCAAAAGAAACCCACACCTTTTCTCAGTCACTTCACGCCACATGTACCTTTGAGCATCCTTACTGCCACTTTGATGCCACCTCTGGCTCTGCAGGCCCCCAGAGCACACAGCACATTCACTGCACCCCCCCACAGCAGCCAGTTTCTCTTTCCCAAGATGCAGTTCAGTGGGTGTTCCTAAAAATAGCTGCTCATCTTGGCAATTAGGACAACTAACTCCAGCACTGTCTTTCCTATTTAAGAAAAAAAAAATGCATGTCAAAAATAAAATACAATGAATAAAATTGTGATGTTTTAGAACTGGCTTTTAAGTTGTAAATTACCCCCCAGCCTTTGGATCCTTCCCACTGGATCGGTGGTGGGACCATCTGAGCTCCCAGGAGACTCTGTAATCCAGGGTACTGTGGTGCTGGGGTAAGGACAGCTGCTCTTACCTGTGGCTGACTTTCTGTCCTTGGTGCCCCGGGGAAGATTAGCTGCCAGGCATGCACATGTATAGCCTTTCACATCAGCCAAAGAACCCAGTGGTCCTCTCAGTCCCAGCCAGAGCACCCTTGTGCCTGCCAACATGTGGACTCGGTGAAAATGCCAGGACAGCCTTTTTTAAAAATTGGAAAGTAGGCTGGGCATGGTGGCGCATGCCTTTATTTCCAGTACTCAGGAGACAGAGAGAGGCAGATCTCTGTGAGTTCGAGGCAAGCCTGGTCTACAAAGTGAGTCCAGGACAGCCAAGGCTACACAGAGAATCCCTGTCTCAAAAAACAAACTAATAATAATAATAATAATAGGAAAGTATCGGCACATGCATTTGTGTGACTGCACCATCACTGGAGTTGAGTATCATTACAGGGCGATCAGATGTCTACACACCATATGGCTTAGCATAGCCACAGTATTAGCGGCAAAACGATTGATATAGAAAGAGGAAAGCCCTTGCTGGCCTTGGCAGAGCTGGAAAGCTCCATCTGGGTGGGGTTCCTATGAAAAGCCCCAGAGCGCCTGTGGCAGCAGTGACAGGACTGAGTCCCGAATCTCAGAGCTCGCCTGCTTCCTCTTGCTCACTGTTCCCTGGACACTTGTATGTGGCTTCCCCCTCCTGGAGGCAAAGGGAAAGTTGTGTGTCTTCTAGCACCTGGGAAAGAGCCTGTTGTCATGGAAACAGGGCACACTGATGTTGAAGGGAGGGTGTGTGTGTGTGTGTTGTGTTGGTCTGAGCTGCTCTGGTTTGGTATTGGGGAGTTGTTTGTTTTATTTGGGAGATGCTTTGGGTTTTTGTTGTTTGTTTGGATTTTTTTTTTTGTCATTTGTTTTTGAGACAACGTCTAATTTAGCCCAGGATGACCCAGAACTCACTGTGTATCTGGGCTGTCCTCACTATCCGCCTGTCTCGGCCTCTAGAGTGGTAGGGTTCCAGCTAGGAGCTCCCCTGTGCAGATGGGGAGGGATAGGTTGAAGAGACTGTCCGCAGGCTCTCACTAAGCCCCTTTCAATGAAAACTAAACCTGTCAGAGGCCAGTAGAGATGGGGAAGAGGGAGATTCTAAAATCAATAAAGGCTTTTTCTCCGTGTCCTCCTCAGAGTGGAGATGACTCCTCGGAAGAGGAAGGGGAAGTGGACAGTGAAGTGGAATTTCCTCGAAGACAGAGGTAAGGCCCACAGGAGCCTGTGACTCCATCCAGCGTGCTACCCAGGGCTCAGCTGGAGGCCGGTCGGCACCACTGCCCAGGGAGACAAACTCAACTAAGTGCTGATGCCTTCCCGCCACCGTGTCTGAACGCTGCCTCTGTGCAGCAGCTCATACAGGTCATCAGATTCACTTCCGGAGAACTTCACAGAGAGAGCATGAGTACAGATCCAGTCGCACTGCAGAGCACAGCATCTGGTTTGACAGGAGCGGGGCTTGTTCGCGGTGACTGCTGGTTTCCAGTGGACTGCCCTGAGATAGTGTATTCGTGCGGCCATAGTCAAGTATCATAGACAGGGGCGGTTTATGGAACAACATATATTTCTCCCAGTGGTGGAAACTGAAAACCCAAGCTCACAGTGACAGGCCATTCCGTTCCTCGCCACAGCTTTCTTCCTAGCTTGCAGACAGCCACTCTCTTCCTGTGCCCTCGCATGAGAGAGATGGATACGTTCTAGAGAATTCCGGGAGGGCACAGGTCAGTCCATAACTCCTCTCTTCTTCCGGAAATGTTTTCTACCTATCTGGACTTTGGTCTTCCCCTGGAACGCGGCAGGAGATGGCAGTATTCCCGTCACTCGGCTGACAGACAGGCAGGGAGGCCCCCCTCCTCTGGCTAAGTCCGCGCGTGTTTCCTGTTTCCAGGCCTCACCGCTGCATTAGCAGCTTCCAGTCCTACTCCACACTCAGCTCCGAGAACTTCTCTGTGTCTGATGGGGAGGAAGGAAACACCAGCGACCACTCAAACAGCCCCGACGACTCAGCCGACAGACGGGGAGAGCGCCTGGCGGAGACACTGGATGACCTGCTGTCGCAGACACCCGAGGCCCCCATCGAGATCTCCTCCCACTCCGATGGGCTGTCTGACAAGGAGTGTGCAGTCAGGCGAGTGAAGACGCAGATGTCCCTGGGCAAGCTGTGCGCCGCCGAGGAGCGCGGCGGCTACGAGGTGGGCACCCTCCCTCCTCCTCCTCCTCCTCCTCCTCCTCCTCCTCCTCCTCCTCCTCCTCCTCACCCCACGCAGCCCTTCCTGGCTCTTCTAGGCTTAAAATATTTTCCTCAGTTGCTCTCTGTCACTGAAGCAACCTAGGGAAGAAAGGTTTATTTCAGCTTACAGCTCACAGTCCATCACTGAGAAGCCAAGGCAGAAACTGTAGCAGTGGCCATAGGGTTGTTTTTTTTTTTTAAACAACCCAAGCCAACCCGCCAAGGGATGGTACCACCCACAGTGAGCTGGGTCCTCCCACATCAGTCTTTAGTCAAGGAGACAGACCACAGACGCGCCTGTGGGCGGGTCTGACAAAGGCATGTTTCTGAACTGAGGTCTCCTCTCCTCAAATGACTCTAGCTATTGTATCAAGCCCACGAAAAGTCTAGTCAACACAAGTATTTTCATGCCTCAGGGCCTTTATAACTTTTTCTCAGTAGATGACATATACACTGCCTCCACAAAGTAAATAAATAGCCACGGGCACCCTGAATAAGGACAGTGTCTCCCAGATAAAGCAGAGACATGAAATGTTCAGGATGCCCTATCCCCTCCTCCCGCACCTCCCAATCCTATTAAAGCGACTGAGTGTCCCTCCCTCCACGCCCTCGCTCTGCTCTGGAAGACACTGCTACAACACAGAAAATGCTGTTTGTTCTTTTTCTTTTTTTTAAAAAGTATTTATTTATTTATTTATTTATTATGTATACAGTATTCTGCCTGCATGTACACCTGCATGCCAGAAGAGGGCATTAGATCACATTGTAGATGGTTGTGAGCCACCATGTGGTTGTTGGGACTTGAACTCAAGACTTCTGGAAGAGCAGCCAGTGTTCTTCACCTCTGAGCCATCTCTCCAGCCCAGATGATGTTTCCTTTTTTTTTTTTTTAATTATTTCTTTTTATTTTATGTGCATTGTATGTCTACGAGTGTCAGATTTTGGGTTGTGAGCTGCCATGTGGGTGCTGGGAATCGAACCCGGTCCTTTGGAAGACCAGTCAGTGCTCCCAACCGCTGAGCCATCTCTTCAGCCCCAGATGCTGGTTCTTATGTAGACTAATCCGGCCTTTGGAGAGCCAGGAGTGTGTGGCACTCATAAGTGTAAGCCCTAGATTCAGGCTGCCTAGACGCAGGCCAGCCCCAGCCACTCTGCCTGCCGTGTAACCTTGGGCCCATTGCTTTCCTTCTCTGAAGGTCAGTTTCCTTACCAGTAAAAGGTGTAATTTCTATCAAGTCTGTAAGAAATGATCTATTTCAGCAGGTAAGTAGACTGGACCTTCAGTAAGTGGTACCCGGGACACTGGAATGCTATGGAAATGAGGATGTGGGGGGCATTGGTACAAGGCCACCGACACCACCAGCATCACCAACTTTATATAGCTCCATAAGCTCCCCCGGGAGCAGGGCCCAGCCCTCATCTATTATCGTTGTCAGCGCCTATAAGGTGGGACGTGCTCACCTTCAAGGAGGGCTGTGACCCGGGGAAGCGTTCACGCCGAGAACTAAGAGCTCTTGTCTGGACTTTGCAGAACCCTGTGCAGTTTGGAGACTCAGACTGCGACTCCTCGGAAGGGGAGTGTTCCGACTCCACAGTTAGGACCAGCAAGAACTACAGCTCCGCCACTTGGTGACAAAGGCTCCCCTTAAGGTCTGGAGACCTTGACATCGCAACTCCTCTCCGGCGCTCGACTCCTCCCTCCTGCATCTGCCTGGGAAGAGTGGCCCCAATCCCAGGAACAAGCCTTAGTGGCAGGGACATGAGACTTGTCAAATCTCTGGGGAAATACCCAAATGAAATTCCGTCTTCGCTGAGCACTTCAATCAAGAATGGCAGGGATCTATTGTACCGAATACTCCAGCTACTGTAACATTGATATTTATTTTTGTTGGACATTTTAACACTTTGTATTGTAAAGAGTGAACTATATATGATACACAGACACAATAATTTCTTTACAAAAAAAAAAAAAAAGGAAAGGTTGCTGTTTAGGAGCAATATTTGGAATTTGTGGGGCTAGGAGATGTCACTGCCGCTTGAACACAAGACCGGGTCTTTTCTTCCATGCTTGGAGAGTAGTAAGCAGATACACTGAACATTTAAAACACAAGCCAAAAGGAATGCAGCCACGTTAAACTCAGCCAGCTTGTCCGTGTGAGCGGTGGGGATGACCTGGAAGCTGAGAGCTCTCATAGCACCAGCGCCTTGGAGGAAAACACAGGCAGAACAGCAGCTGCACATCTGGAAGCCATTTCATCTGAAGCTTAGGTAGAAACTGGTAGCCAGGGCTCCGGGGGCATCGGTTGGTAGCCAGGGCTCCGGGGGCATCGGTTGGTAGCCAGGGCTCCGGGGGCATCAGCTGGTAGCCAGGGTTCCGGCGGCATCAGCTGGTAGCCAGGGCTCCGGCAGCATCAGCTGGTAGCCAGGGCTCCGGGGGCATCGGTTGGTAGCCAGGGCTCCGGGGGCATCAGCTGGTAGCCAGGGTTCCGGGGGCATCAGCTGGTAGCCAGGGCTCCGGCAGCATCGGTTGGTAGCCAGGGCTCCGGCAGCATCGGTTGGTAGCCAGGGCTCCGGCGGCATCAGCTGGTAGCCAGGGCTCCGGCAGCATCGGTTGGTAGCCAGGGCTCCGGCGGCATCAGCTGGTAGCCAGGGCTCCGGCAGCATCGGTTGGTAGCCAGGGCTCCGGCAGCATCAGCTGGTAGCCAGGGCTCCGGCAGCATCGGTTGGTAGCCAGGGCTCCGGCGGCATCAGCTGGTAGCCAGGGCTCCGGCGGCATCAGGTCTTGCCCTTAAGCAAATGTTTCCTTTCTGATGCTGCCACTGTCCCAACCTTGACCAGCACCGTTTCTCCCAAGTAGCTGCCTTTCTTTCCACCTGTTGGCCGTTTCTTTTAGGAAAGAAAAAGGAGTTCCTGAGGGGGATAAAGGAAAAAAGAGCATCTGTAATGTCAGGAAAACAAGCCTTTAGAAGTCCCTTCTCCGGGTAGCTCTGTTCAGCTATATAGGCAAGATGGTGCAACCCCTCTCCCAGGTGGTTTACTGGAATCATATTGATTCACACAGACAGCAGCTAGGACGTGTGCAACCAGCGTCCAACCCCAAAGCATCTTTATTTTTGCTCATGATCTTAAGTCTTGCTTGGGAGCTTTGGTGCCTGTAAAAGGCAAAGTTAAGCAGCTTGCAAAAGGTGACCCTTCTCACCGCATTTTCGTTAATTGCTACTTGTAAGCTACGTTTATTATTATTATTATCATTATTATTATTATTCTGAATCACTGCAGTTTTGTTTACTTGGACTAGGAAATTTGTAGAAGGAACAGCTGATGCTAAGCAGGAATTAGAATTATTTTAGCTTCTCAAAAGCATGTGATTGTTCCTGTGTCCACAGTCCTGGGCTGTGAAGGGTACCCCTGGCACTTTGCGGAGTTTTGGCTGGAAGCAGGAAAGGTCTCGCAGCCCCCTGAGGGCTGGACCACAGGGGAACACGCCTGGCTTAAAGATGCTTTATCTAGAACTTATATACGTGCACATTGGCCTGATTCCTATGTCTCCAATGCAGGTTTTTGCCAAACGACCTCCTGCACTGGTTAGTTCTGACATTGCATCCTGTAAGGATATTAGGTATGAAGACATTCCAACCCAAATGGAAACAGTGCCCCTGGGCCAGGTGCCACTGACTGCATCAGTCAAAAAAATGAAACGCAGGAGGGGACTTGGAGCTGGTCTTCTGTTTGATCCCTCTTTGTTTACACTTTATGTTAAGACATTGATTTTGAGATTTAGTCTATCATTTTTAGCTCATAGGAAAGATGAAGGAACACGTCCTTAGAAAGCAGTATTGTCTTGTTAAATTATTCCATTTTGTATGAGCCGTAGCAGGACTACGCGGAAGAGCCTAAGTTATGCATTGTTGTCCTTGTTTTATTTTATATTGTCATAGTTTTCTGTTGATCGGAAGGTGTGGCTTATGATGTAGCACAATGGTTGTCCATTGCCAGCGTTGAGCTTTTATGAGCGTCTGTGGTCCTACGTGAAGGCCTGGGGATGGCACTGCCCTTGAACGCCTGACATTCCTCCGTGTATTCCCCGCTCTCCCGAGGAGGTGTGCACGGCCCTGACACTCAATGTGTACACTGTGACTTTTTTTTTTTTACTCGATTGTACATGCTCCTGAATATGCAGGTGACTAAGTAGATGAACAAGTAGTTCAAAAGCTATAAACTTTATAAAATGTCTTAGAAATAAAACCATGGGACTTGTAATAGAGGCAAAAAGAGATTCAATGCTCAGAGAGCAAGACAAAGTGTTTCCTCAGGGACCCATGAGGCAGTTTCAAGAGTGGACAGCAAAGCAAGGCATCTCCTTCCTGCCGAGTCCCACAGATTGGGAGGAGCACAAAGACCAGCTGTGGACAGTGCCAGCTGTCATGTGCTCCTGTGGCAGACACGGCGTTCTAAGAGGATAGGCACTGGGGGGTCACAGGGCTGGAGAATGGTGGCAGAGGCAGTGTTCCTCACCCTCCAGCCCAGGCCCCTTACTCCTTGGGACTGAGGCAGAGCCAGGTGTTTGCCACATTGCATGCACACCTTTAGAAGGCCAACTTCTGTCTGTGTCTTCTCTCCGTGTCGGTCCTCCCAGAAAACCCACCTGATACCTCAGCCTCCGTTGGCATTCTAAATCCCCACCCTGCCTCTGTGTCACCTCATCTAGGCATGCCAGGGATGTAGTGCTGTCTCCAGTCACTGTAGCATTGGGATGGGAGTAAGGTCAACACTTTTTTTTTTTTTAGCGGAATTAAGGAGGTTTCAGAAAAGAATAGTTCTAAACAAAGCTAAAAGGAAAAAGTAGTCTCTACCCACGTTTCCTCCACAACCTGCCTTGTGAGAGTCGGGAAGCTCAAATTGCATGTGTTTCCTTAAGAACGTTATAGTCACCAGAACATTGAGTGGAGAGCTCAGGAAAGGTCAGAGCCAGTTCTTCAGTGGTGTTAGCGGCCACCACGTGCTGGGGCTTTGAGAAGCCTTGCCAGGCTGATTCCAAGCTCCATCACTGACTGCAGGACAGATGTCTACATTCTCCGGCCAGCTAGTTTTGACTGACTACCAGGATGAGTTTCCCTTTGTACTGCAATCAAGCATTGGATTTTTCTTTCTTTTTTCTAGATCATGTCCCTGAAAGGGGAGAACAAGCCCTCTTAAAATTGCTTAGCATGGGAATGGAGAACCTGTGTGCACTTGAAAAACATCCCCCACTGCCACTAAGGTTAGAGCTAGCTGCAGGACTGTGGGAGATCCTGCCCAGGACAATGGAGATGACATATTGTAAGGTGACTTGGGTGGCTTGCTTGAAGATTGAGTATTTCAAGCCTTTGGTTCCACCAAGTTAATCCTGGAATCAAAGTCATTTTGAGTAAGTACTGTCTAGTATTTATGTGAGGCCCCGTTGTGCTAAATTATTGCCCTTAACTTATTCTAGGTGACAAAGGTAATGGTGTTTGAATTCCTTGTTACTAACACAAGCTTGTCCATACGTCCCACAAGGTACCCCTGACATCCTCTCAGTGGGAACATGTTCCTATTAACTCAGTGGCTTAGAGATTTTTCTCATGCATTTATGTCTCAAATGGTTTTGTTGTTGTTTTGTTTTGTTGAGACAGGGTTTCTCTATGTAGCCTTGGCTGTCCTAGACTCACTTTGTAGACCAGGCTGGCCTCGAACTCACAGCAATCCGCCTGCCTCTGCCTCCCGAGTGCTGGGAATAAAGGTGTGCGCCACCATGCCTGGCTCAAATGTTTTTAATTATACAATTTTTTTAATTCTTTGAAAATTTTATACATGTCTACAATGAAATATGATCATGCTCAGTTCATTGCCCCTTCTGTATCCCACCTAAAACATCCTCCTCCCCACCTCATACTTAAATTTGGTAGAGCCAGGGTGTTTGTTTTGAGGTTGTTGTTTTGGCAACTCACTAAGCCAGTTAGTGGTACCCACGTGTGCATCCATTTGGGATCATTTACTGGCACATGGAAACTAACAGCTGACCACTTCCACAAAAAAAAAGAGTCAACAGTCAATAGCTCCATAGGGGTAAGGCCTGGAGATCTCCTTCCCACATCAAATTCTCTTTTTTAAAAAATGGGGCTGGGGGCTGGGGAGATGGCTCAGCGGTTAGGAGCGCTGTCTGCTCTTCCAGAGGTCCTGAGCTCAGTTCCCAGCCACCACATGGTAGCTCACAACCATCTAGAGTGAGATCTCATGCCCTCTTCTGGCCTGCAGGTGTATACTATATGCATAATAAACAAATAAATCTTTTTTTAAAAATGGGGTTGGGGATTTAGCTCTGTGGTAGAGCACTTGCCTAGTAAACACAAGGCCTTGGGCTCTGGGGGAAAAAACAGACACAAGGAATTCCTTCCCTGTTCAATATATACCATGTTTATTTCTCTTGGAACCAAAACACTACCCTATGCCACCATGCACCACCTACTGCATTAAACACCATGGCCTACATCATTTATGGAGCACCGTACTGCTCCCTGTTAGCCTTGCTACACCCTCAGAGCAGAGCATCAGTCACCACTTGCTTGAATTGGTGCGCGAAGTATTTATTAACCCAGCTTTGGCCTCATAATTGGTCCCTACAGACCATCCGAGATCTTGAGTTCCCTGATGGGCAAGTACAGGACCATGCCGGTGGTCTCCTTAGAGATCTCCAAAGCTGGCAGGGGCCTGCCACCACAGGCAAAGGGCCACTTGTCTTTATTCTCTCCCTTTGGACTACAATCCAATGGACTAGCCAGCACTTGCATCTCTTTACCCACACTGTACCAAACAAGCACACTCTCCCATCTGGATAGAAGGTTCAGGTGTGCAGTCCGTTACTTGCTTCCCCCTGCCCCCCCCAGATGCTGTGAGAATAATGTGACATTTATGTCAAGTTTTCTCTTCAGCTGTCAGTATGGATTCGGTGCCTTTCCTGGCAGCAAGGTTTTTCTTTGCTGATGTCATAGAACAAGTGTCCCAGTGCCCTTGCCTCCCTCTAGCCTGGCCCTCTGGGTCCATTCGTTTGGAATACCCACTCAACCAAGAATGGGCTGAACTGGCCTGCTAAGTGGAGGGCCCTGTGGAACCCGGAGCACTTCTCAGGGACGGGTGGCTCTCAGAAACAGGGGAAGAGCTGGCTTAGGCTTTGGGGAGCGCGGCCACGTGGCAAAGGTGTGATGGGAGGATTTCAGTCAGTGCCACACCCTCGGCAGACGGCAAGGCCGATGTCAAGAAGCTTCCAGCAAAACCACAGTCCTGCCTTCTAAGGCCACTGTACAGCATGGGATAGGCTGCTGGCGGCTGGCCCCAGGTCCTCCCACTGCTATAAGCTAGAGGGCCCAGCCACGTGGGAGGGGGGGGAATGGAAGGGAGGGGGAGGGGCAGGGGTGGGGAACTATCATGACCAACCACCGCAGTGGCTGTCCACCTCTAGAGTTCCCCTTCAAAGAGGATGGGGAAACCCTTTGGGTTGCCTGCCTTCCCTCTCCCTCCCTCTCCCTCTCTCTCCCTCCTCTCTCTCTGCTTTTCTCTCTCCTCTGTCTCTTTGTTGTTGTTGTTGTTGTTTGGTTTTTCAAGATAGGGTTTCTCTGTGTAGCCCTGGCTGTTCTGGACTTGTCTAATTATTTATTACAGTAATTTAAGTTCCTATAGATTTAGAGCAAATGGATTCCTAACACTTAGGTCTCAAAATGAACTCCGTCATCTCTCACCCCCAACCTCGCGGGTCCCCTGCTCCGTGTCACCCTCAAATACTACTGGCTCTGGCCTTGTACTGAATGGCAATGGGAGCAAGAGCGATTATGAAAACAAACCAATGCATGACATTAAACAAAAAGTAGACCTTGTTTCCTGGTCCTGTCTTTTCCTAAAGGTGGTGTTTGTGGCCTACAAGCTGCCCGCCTCGCCCCCCATGACGTCAGAGAAAGGCACACTGGGTTCTGCAACCAGGAGTGTACATTTCCGAGACAACCACTACAGTTGTGGGCTCCACTTTGTCTGGAGGGTTCCCTTAAAGGCCGAGGCAGGCACTCTGCTCCTTCTAGAGCCATTCCACTGCCCTTCCTGAAGGGGTACTGTTACCC
Organism: Acomys minous; assembly: GCF_964271855.1. NCBI lineage: Eukaryota > Metazoa > Chordata > Mammalia > Rodentia > Muridae > Acomys > Acomys minous. Next base: position 69,428,335 of record NC_140492.1, on the reverse strand, counting down.
ATGACGTCACTCTTGAAGGAAGCCGAGAGAGGTAACTGAGAAGTGGTACAGTTTGGTCAGAAGCCTCCTGGGAGTGGAGAGCTAAGCCAGCCTTTTGGACTGAGATTTTCAGCCATCTCTAGCCCCTTTGCTGAGGGCAGCTGTGTGTCCACAATATGCAGGGACATGCTCTTCTGTTCTGTCGTCCCCCTAGATCTGGGGACTCTCTTCACCTGTGTATGTTTATATACCTGATAAGGCACACTTGTGCAAAACCCTGCTGGGAACACACTTCTGGGGAGCCTGAAGGGGGGAAGGGCACACATACAAAGGGGGAGCAAACTCCCTTTCTCTTTCCCTTTTCCAAGGTGACATGGAACCCCTGGCTTCAAAGCGCAGTCTCCACCTCCTCACCCCCTCATTAGAGGCCTCTTTTAAAAAAAGAAACACCTTTTCCTTTAATGAAAGCCTTTTTAAAAAGCGGTGACATGGCAATCCACTCTTACTGTGGAAACTGAGAAGACCCACGACCTCACACAGCACAGCAGGCCTAGATGAGAGCCTTGGCAGGACTCTCCGCTGAGCCCAGGCTGGAGACAGACACAGCAGGCCACAGGGGAGGCCTCAGCAGTCTCAGTCATGAGCTGTTCCCACAAGGCCAAGGCCACAGAGCCATCAGCTCAGGTGCCAAGGTCCACAGCCCTGTGCCCCAGCTAGAAGACGCAATGACAGCTGTACATGACTGGGACACAGGCAGGCAATCACATCGCCGTCTCCTTTCTGAATTAAAAAGTACAACTACTTCTCAGCTGTTCTTAGCAAATGGCAAAAAAAAAAAAAAAACCACTCAAAGGAAGTGCTGGCTGACAGCCTTGTGTCCTGGCGCCATGATCTCGGCAGGAGGAGGTCAAAGGGATTCCCGGGTGGAAGACAGAGATGGTCATTTGAGATGAGGCGGGGCCTTTGGATGGGGAAGAATTTCCACAGAACACACTCAGAACATGCAAAGCTGGCTCCGTTCATATTTAATCATGTTCGGATCAGCTTAACTGTTAAGACACACAACCACAGGAGCTTAAGCACGGCTAGAAGTGTCGGGTGTGGACAGGGGCATCGTGGGGGTCACTGCACTGAAGCTGTGCGTGGACGTCCTAGGCAGGTCGTCACGTTTCCCTTGGCTTATGGAGAGGTAGATCATCATCAAAAAGGTAGAGAACACACACTTCAAGAGACTAACAGAGAGCTGGGCCACGGTGGCGCACGGCTTTAATCCCAGCACTCAGGAGGCAGAGGCAGGTGGGTCTCTGTGAGTTCGAGGCCAGCCTGGTCTACAAAGTGAGTCCAGGACAGCCAAGGCTACACAGAGAAACCCTGTCTCAAAAAACCAAGAGACAGAGAAACATAGAGAGACACACAGACAAGAGAGAGAGAGAGAGAGAGAGAGAGAGAGAGAGAGAGAGAGAGAGAGAGAGAGAGAGAGGAGGGGGGGGAACACACATGTCACACAGCCTGCCCAAAAAGGTCACCAGTATTTTCTCCCAAGACATCTCAGGGACTGGCAAGAGGCCAGTCTGACAGACTGAGTCCACTGTTACTGGACAAGATTGTCTAGACAGCGGTCCATTTCCCATTCTTGTAAACAGGACCAGACCCTCAAGCACAGAGTGCCCTTCTACTAGGCCTCTGCACGCACTAGAACACTGTGCACAACACCTTTTGAGGGTGACTAAATACAATGAGCACAATGAAAGGACGACACCCATCGCAGGACCGGCAGCACAGTCCAGGGCTGTGGTACACACGGGACCGATGTCACGCATCCTTCCTCCGATCTAGAAGGCGAGCGTTGCTTGCTTCGCTCAGCACCAAGTGCTTCTGGCTGAATTTTTTGATGAGGGTTCCAGGCACCAAAGCAACCAGGGCCATGGCTAACAGCTTCAGGACAGTCTCCCAGGAGAAGAGAGCATCCAGAGACGTGAGGGTGGACAGGATGGAGCCTGTCTGCACGCAGATGAAGTTGTACGGGATCAAACCTGGATAGCGGAAAGTGGAAATAGTCCGTTAGTGGGCAGCACGGTGGGGAACAGCTCTAGATGGCCAGTAGGAATTCAGAACGGTGACTCCAGCTGTCTGTCCAACTCTTTGTTTCTTGTTTTTCCTGGTCTTTTGAAACAGGGTTTCTCTGTGTAACAGGCCAAGGCTGTCCTAGATTTACTACGTAGACCAGGCTGGCCTTGAACTCACAGAGATCCACCTGCCTCTGCCTCCCGAGTGCTGGGATTAAAGGCGTGCGCCACCACGTCCAGCTACCCCTCAACATTCTACCTCCTTCCTTTTCTTCCCACCTTCCTACACACACCTGGCTCATCCGACAAAAGGCCATAAGATGGGCCACTCAACTATATATTATGTCACAATAAGGATCATTTATTGATCATATAGAAGAAAAAAATAACTCAAAGAGTACGCTGAGAGAAAAATGCTAAGTCTGTACACCTGCTGAAGGCATGACCCAAATGGGAGAGAGGCGCTCAGCAACGTAAAATAGTGTGCATTAAAGTGTCTCAATACCCAACAAACAAAACAAGTTTCTTCGGAGTACAACTTTGTACGTTCTGCACTCTGGGAACTCAGGATGGCACCAGACTTCAAGGTTTAGATGGTATCTGGACACAGCAGATGGCATGACAGTTCCTTGGGGTCAGGCTTGGTGGCACCAGGAGGCCAAGGCAGGGGAACAGCAAACAATCCAAAGCCAGCCTGGACTACATGCTCAAAATCAGAAACCGCCACCAAAGAACCCTGTAAGTGTAAGAAAAAAAAAGCAGCCAGGCAGTGGTGGCGCTCGCCTTTAATCCCAGCCCTCAGGCGGCAGAGGCAGGCAGATCTCTGTGAGTTCAAGGCTGGCTGGTCTACAAAGCGAGTCCAGGACAGCCAAGGCTACACAGGGAAACCCTATCTTGAAAAACCAAAAGAAAAAGAAAAAAAGCAAAATCACCTAAGTCAAGCGAAAGGAACACACCTTTAGCACAGCACCCGGGAGCCAGAGGCTGATGCACCTCGGTGAGTTCTGAGGCACCCCGGTCTACACAGAGTGAGTTGAGAGTCAGTCAGAGCTCTATTGCAACACCCTGTCTCAAAAGACTCTTAAGCCACGTGTGGTAAATGCCTATATTTCTTGCACATGGGAGGCTGAGGCAAAAACATCGAAGGTTTGAGGCCAGCCTAGGCTATATAACACAGCCATATTGCAAACAAGACAAATAATGAGACAAAATACATTCGCCGGCTCCACCTCAGAGACCCCAGTTCCTTGCTCCTGGAGTAACATCCGTCCAGGCGCCAGAAGCCTCTTCCCTGGCCCCACTCCTGAGCTCCCGGTTGGCTGGGAGCCTGCTTACCCGTCCCCTACCGTAGCAAAGGTGTATATGGGAGAAGATGATTGGACCATTCAAGGTCACACAGCTCGGCCCTCAGGAAGGAATTCTGTCTCCAGAGTCTTCCCAAGCTGGGGCCACTTGGGTAATGACAAGCTGTTAGGTCCCATCAGCTGAGGTGCTCAGCAAGCTGCTATGATGGGAAGTGGCTATGGTCAGCCTCCTTCCATTCCTCTCGGACATCCCTATTAACAGCACGTGCCCCAGGGCACGCTTGTTAACTTGGACATAAACCCCTGAATGCCGTTCCCGCCTCACTCTAAGGAGGCCTGAGCACCTTTGCCTATGGTTTCAGGAGTGTGGAGGGGGTCTACTGCAGGGAGAGGGTGACGCTCATGGTGGGCGGGGTGTTATCACTGTAACTTGCCGGTAAAGGAGGCCCCGGAAGCCCACATTTCAGGAAACACTGCTCCGAACCCCAGCTCTAATCCTGTTACGTGATTCCCTGCAGGAAAGTGGCTTGCTAATGACCATGCAGTCCTCAGAAGGCAGACCGGGGCCTCCCTGATGCCAGCCCTCCATGAGGCCCCTTAGTCAAAGGAGCTGGAAGCCCCTCGCTCTGCACCAGCCAGCCCTTCAGCCTGCTGTCACTTCTTGGAGCCAAGCCACATGTGCTTTACAGAGATGATCCTGTTCAACCACAGTGCGCAGCACATGCTAGACACACAAGCAACACCACCAAATGTGGCCACGGAAGGAGCAATCCTTAGTTGTCCCAAGAGCATTTGCACGAGGAGGTTTGAGATAAGAGAGACAACTGTGTCGAGCCCAGACCTGAAGATGCTGTTGGAAGGCAAGCACATGCTCTGGTTGCAGGTGCCCCGCCCGAGGGTGGCGCCACCTGCCCCCATCTTACCGATAAGCACTGAGAAGAAAAACTGCACGATGGGGATGTTCAGAATCGGGGCCGAGAGGTTCAAGAACCAGTTGGGCGTCATGGGGAAGAGTCTGAGAAACAGCAGGAAAAAGAACAGGCCGTTTCTGTTCTCCTCCACCTGCAGAGAAAGCCCAGCGTCAGGAGAGGGGAACGGGATCTCCAGCAAGGTCTGAGGCTGGACAGCTCCTCCCTGACCCACAAGTACCAGCTGACCCGGTGGCTCACACACTTGGGAATTCAGGAGGCAGAAAACAGGAGGACTTCCACAAGTTTGAGGCCAACAAAACACAGCAAAAAACAAACAAACAAACTGGGCTGGGGGGAAAGCTCAGAAGTAAAGCACCAGCCACGTCAGCATAAAGATCTGCGTTTGCTCGGTAGCACCTACACCTGGGGTAGCAGCATACACCTGGAATCCCAGTACTGAGAGGCAGAGACAGGGCATCTGTGAGGCTTGCTGAGCAGCTACTGTTGCCAAATCACTGGGCTTCAGGCTTCTACATGTGTGTGTGTGCGCACGCGTGTACACACACACATGCGCGCGCGCACGCACACAAAAGTAACTAAATAAAATAAAGTAACAAATAAAAACATAGTGCCCAGGAATCAGAGGAGTCAGAACCTTAACTCAAAGCCACAGAGCAGTAAGGACAAGAAGTAGGATTTGGTCACAGGTCTGTGCCTCCTAAAGGCATCAGAAGAACCCTTCCCAGCTCCCGGAGAGGGTGAAGAGCACTGTGGGAAATCCCCGCTCCCCGCTCCTCTCACCATGAGCTCAGGTGTACCCCCACCTTACCTTCCTCTGCAGCATGGCCACTTTATCAGGAAAGTAGGAGATGACCAGCTGTTTGCCGAAAGCACTGGAAAGCAGGTAGCAGCACGTGGCCCCCACTGATGTCAGCACACAGCACAGCACAAGTCCCAGCCATGGCCCGAACAAGGCACCAGCCAGAACATTCTGCAGGGAGAGCGACCCCTCAGCCACGAGGGGCTAGCCACAGCCAGCAGGCTTGTCCTGAGGCCTGTGTAGTGGCTCCCTGGCTTTCAGTGGTTTTCCCACCAAAACCCAAGGTGCGTTTTAAAGAGGTGAGTGAAAACATGAAACTATACGGCTAGCCTCGAGCCTCTCACCTTTACAAGGTCTAAGCCTAGAGCTCAGTGGGCACTGGCACGTTACAAAGGAGACTGCGTGCCGACATCACCTGGCTGTGGCAAGAGCTACAGTTACCCTGCAGTCACTGGGGCCCCAAATGAATGAGGCTTACAGGCTGTCCTCACTATTGTACCAACCATGAGTGGGTCTTCAGTAATCCATGTAAAAACGCTTTCTCTATTTTTTTCACCTGACTAGTAAGCTCACGCTGGCCTTCCATGTTGGCCATAGTCCTAACTGACCTTAGCAGCACCTGGGAAGCTGAGGCAGGAGGACTGCTTTGAGTTCAAGGCCAGCCTGAGCTAGGAAATGAAGTCCAGACCAGTCTGCTGCAGAGCGAGAGCTCATGTTAAAATGTGTTAGGTGGCTCGGCAGCTAAGGGTGCGTCCTGCCATGGTGGAGGTTTGGTTCCCAGCACCCAGCCTGGGCGGCTGCCAACCACCTGTAAGTCCAGGCCCAGGGGCATCTGGTGCTGTCTCCTGACCTCCACAGGTTCCCATACGCAGGGACACAGGCGCATGCGTACACACAAGTAAGTCTTTTTAAAGGCACGAACAAATGAGCACGCCAAAGCAACCCAACAGGCAAAAGTGGACCTCGGTAGTGAGGCTGGGGCTGCTGCACGCGCTTGACCCTGAGTCCTAAGCACCCCAGTTCTAGGTGTCCCGCCCCCACCAGCCGAGGCTCTTTGCCCTGAAACAGAATCTGCTCAAGGGAGAAGTCACTCCCTGTTGGGTCAGCCCAAGAGACTCGATCCTGACCTCCCACAGCATCCAGCTCCCTCTCTCAGACGGGTCTCCGTTTCTTGCAGTTTCTAGAACCCCACCCAGTCTGTTTGGGGGGCGGGGCTTGAAGCCGAATCTGGTACTAGGGGAGGAGAAGGAAGTGGGAAAGTAGGAAGTTCCGAGTGTGGATAAGTGGCGGATGCCCGCGCATGCGCCCACCTCCCTACCCTCACCTGCCACACCACTAGAGGGGTTTCCGGAAGAGCGGCCGCGTTTTACAGCAGGAGGAGACCAGGTTGGAAGGAGGGCAGGATACTAACCAGGAAGCTGGAGCCAGGGATGGCAAAGCCCTGCTTGTAGAGGTAGGCACTGCAGAAGAGCAGGAACACGTAGGCCTGGTGCTCTTTCCGGTACTCTCGAAGGACCTCGGAGAGCTCCCTCAGCTCGGCTAGATCCGAGGGGAACCACAGGGACCTGGGGATTGGGGAAACCGGGTGGAAACACGAACTCCAGAGAAGCCTGGTGCCTCAGAACATTACCCAGTGTGTCTTCTTCCCCAAAGTAAGTTTATAAACACACCACATGGCCGTGTGAGAACACATACATAGGGAGAACTCAAGATGGCAGGTGACCCAATACCACACAGAGGCAGATAGGCCAGCCCTGGCTTGGGAGCAGGAGACCTGGCCTGGCAGCCCCACTCGGCTATGTTCCAGTTCTGTGACCTTGGAGTGGCCATGAGCCCTATTTTCCTTGCCTAAAAAGGGTCTGATGGCTGGATAAGCACTAAATTCCCTCCTTACTTATTTAGGGGGTATAAGATGGAACCCACCATGCCAAGTATGGACCCCAGCACCGATTTACATCCCCAGCCCCTTTTTTAATCTACTCCAAAGACGCAAATATATTCATCTCCAGGCAAGAGCTGAACGTCATAAATTGCCTTCCTTTCAAGTAGACCCCCTCCCCAGCAAACCCATAACAGTTTAGACACTGCTGCCTCTGCTGTACTGGGCAAAACAACAGTTTCGTCATTTAAAAAGATTCCCCAGGGGAGTGTATCTCTCTCGCATCATAAATGCAGCTTTCTTGATGACATGGCAGGCCTGATGCCAACCCTTTCCAAGAGCCTTCCTTTTCACTCTGCTATCGGTCTGGGGCGTTGTGAATCCCGTCCAAGGGTCACAGTACAAAGACTACGCTGCCTCTGCCATCTCAACATTTCTTTGCTCCGTCAGAGATAAACTATGAGCAACCCCTCCTAGTACCTCTGACATCCACAAGGGAGCTTTTTCAGCTCCAGTAAAAGACAATGGTAACTGAAACAGCTGGCCCGATACTCAAATGCTAGTTCAAGCCTGTTGGTAACGTGGCAACGTGCCAGGCACATTTCATGCACTTTTTAAGTAGTGAGCAGCAATCCGGGGGAAACCCGCCCAGCAAGTCTTCTGCCTCCCGGGCTCGCCCAGCTGTCACGGGGAGCAGAGTCAGGCAGGAAGAGGACTGACCGGATCAATCTCGTAACCCGCAGTCCGGGCTTCAGCTCTGAAGACCGGCTGCTGTGGTAAAGCGGGTTGAGGAAGGAGAACCACGGTGGCCGAGATGGCTGGGGCTGGATGGCGACCGCGCGCGCAGAGAAGCGCAGGGGCGCCGCGGCATCACCGCCAACCCTCCGACCTCCGCCCCGGCCGCCGCCCCGCACCTTCGCACTCACCGGCCTTCGGGCTCCCCGGCCGCCGCCGGCCTCGGCCCCAAGGGCAGCCGCGTGGACAGCAGGTACAGCGCGAAGGTGCAGCAGCCGAATACCAGGAACAGGCCGAGCAGCGCGCGCATGCCGCGGCCGTGCCGGAGAGCGCGCTCCCCGCGTGGCTGCGCCGAGCCCCCACCACGCGCCGACTGGGCGGGCGGAAGGCGTTCGTCGACGGGAGGGGGCGTGGCCATCACAAAGTCCCTCCCCTCGCTCCGCTGCAGGCCCCGCCCCCTCTAGGGACTTAGCGCCTGCTTGTGTATGAGCGACGGCGGCCACTGTGTCAGAGCTGGGATCAGATACAGGGATGAGTCGTTAGCCTGCCACAGCCAGCTTGCAGTCTTGTCCACAGTCTGTCACACAAAACAAATGTAGCCAACAAATATGGAACTGGTGCAGACCATGTGGCGAGAAGGCAATGGTCGCCAGAGAAATAAATAATTACACTTGCCTTCTCTTCCGCACCTAGTGTGTGCTCACTACCCCCAGGCCTCATAAACACATTTCAGTATGTGTCTTAACGGATGAAGAATCTCAGCGCTATAACGCCTGTCTAGGAGCTAGCATGTACAAACGAATAACACACACATATACATCTGAGTCTCAGATTCTGTGATGCTGGACTTGGTGGTCATGTGACTGATCCCAGCACTTGAGGAGAAGGAGAGCCCACAATTCCGTCATCCTTAAGCGCTATGCAAAAAAACCAGAAAGGAACAGGGTAGGAGGGGTAAAGAGAACATCTCCCCAAAGAAAACCCAGATTCAAATATCCAAAACTAGTGTGGTCCTCACACTGCGTGAATTCTGAATTCTGAAACGGATGAAGATGCTCATAAAAAGGAAAAAGGGAAAAAATAAAAGAAAAGTATGAAAGCAAAAAAAAAAAAAGGAAAAAGGTATGTAGTTTATCTTTTCAAGATACGAAAGTACAGCAAGGCATAGTTGCAATTTGAGGCTAGCCTGGAACAAAACACAGCAAGACCCTGTCTTAGTCACTACATTATCGCTGTGAAGAGACCCCATAGCCAAGGCATCTTATAAAATCACTAACTGGGGCCTTAATTACATTTTCCAAGGTTCAGTCCGTAATCATCATGGTAAAAAGCACACACATACACCCCAGAGCACAAGAGAGGAGCACTTTTAGGGATCACTGACCAGCCGGCCAGCCTAATTGGTGAGCGCCAGGTGTCAGACAAGGGGCTGGAGAGATGGTTCATCAGCTAAGAGTGTGTGCTGCTCTTACAGAGGACCTGAGTTCCGTTCTCCGCACCCAGGATGGGTGGCTCAAAACCACCTGTAACTCCAGCTCCAGAGGATCTGACACCATACACATAATTTAAAAATAAAGAAAATTAGCTTTTTTAAAAAAGCCACAACTTGGCTCAGGAGGAAGAATGACACCAAAGTTCTCTGCGGGTCTCCACATGCACACATGTGGATCACAAGTACATAAGCATGCACACACAGCCATGAACACATACACCTGTATCTATCCATGCAAAACTCCTTCTTAGGATATAACTTAACCATGTACATTAAAGGAAAGAGCAAATAGTCCTGTTTTGTGCTCACAGTTCTGGAGTGGGGCCCAACCCTATGTCAGATAGAACCATGGCCTTGGGCCCCTAGGGAGGTAGCCCTTGGTGATGGCGGTATACAAGGAGCATGCCGTGGACCAGGCAGCAAAGACAGGCAGAACCAAGGGTTCCACGATGCTTCTAGAGGTAAGTCCCCAATGACCTGAGGACCTATCTGTAGTTTCCACTCCCTAAAGGCTCTGCTACCTCCCAAGAGTACACGTGCATCAGTGGATGCAGAAAGCAGCCAAAGAGAGTGACTGTGACTGGCAGCAAGGTCTGAGCAGACTCCTTGAAGAAGGGACACCCAAGCAAAGATCTGAATTACCCGAGGGGAGCAGGGAACCCAAGGAGCTAAGAGAACACTCGCTTTCAACGGTGTCATAGATTTGGGACTCAGACAGATATACAGACAAAGAAGGAGAGGCAAAGACCAGCACAGATGGCCAAAGCTCCTCGACGCATGCACGGTGGCCCATGCCTGTATAATCCCAGGACCAGGGAGGCTGAGGTAAAAAGATCACAAGTTCAAACCCAGCCCGGGCTTCATAGCAAAACCCTGATCCAGGAAGACAAATGCTGCCAGGGAGAAGAGAAAGGTTTGGAGAAGAGAGCTGCCACCCCTCTGGATGCCTTCAACTGCCCTTCGCCGTTGTCTGAAAGTCACTGAAACCCATCTCCACTCCACAACAGGGTTTCCTTCTCATCCACGCATGCGTCCATCCACGCACCCACGCACTCCATAGCGGCTACCCGGGGGCCTCCAAAAGCTCAGGACTGTGCCACCAACCCAGGGGCGCAAAGACTTTGTGACTTGACAGAAATTTCCACTCTCGATATTTGCACACTGTTATTCTGACCCTCTGGGGACAAGGGACAGAGGATAGTGTCTATGCTAATATAGAACCCATAAAAATATAGGGAATCGGCCGGGCGGTGGTGGTGCCCACGCCTTTAATCTCAGAACTCGGGAGGCAGAGGCAGGTGGATAGCTGTGAATTCGAAGCCAGGCTGGTCTACAAAGCGAGTCCAGGACAGCCAAGGCTACACGGAGAGACCCTGTCTCAAAAAAAAAAAAAAAAATATTGGGAATCAAAGCCTCTCATCACATTCATTGTCTGTGGTGGTTGAAAAAAAAAAAAACTCCTTAAAAGGAGTGTGGCAGGGTGCTGCTCTAAGGAAGAGTGTCACGGAGCCTTCCTCCATCCAGAGTGACTCTTCTATGCAGGAAAGCCTGGAAGATGTGTACTGCCGTGATAGCTACTTTGGTTGTCAACTTGACTACATCTGGAATTAACTAAAACCGAAATGGCTGGGCATACCTCTGGGGGATTTTTTTCCCCTCCATTAAATAGTTTGAAGTGAGGAAACCAACTTTTAATTTGGATCTTTGATGTGGGAAGATCCACCAGTAATCTGGGCCACACCTTCTGCCCAGCCTATATACAGGACACGGAAGAAGGAAGTTTGCTTTCTTTAAATGCTTGCTCTCAATGGCAAGTCCATTTCCTTCGCTGGCGTTACGGTCTACTACTTCCAGGTTCTGTTGTACTCAGAAGACTAGCTGAGACATCCAGTCTCGTGGACTGAACAACTTTTGGGTTCTAAGACTCTCTGTTGGTAGACAGCCATTGTTGGAATAGCTGGACCACAGCATGTAAGCTACTCTAATAAATCCCCTTTATGTATGTATAGTCTATTTTGCACACACACACACACACACACACACACACACACACACACATATATACACATATATACACATATATACATTTCTGTTCCTCTAGAGAACTGTGACTAATAAAACCTACCCTGATGGTTAGTATTAACTGTCAGCTTGACAGAGGAAAAAGTCACCAGGGTAATGGGCCTCCGGGCATGTCTATGGGGAGTTATTGGGGTGTTGAGACCACTGCCCACTGTAGGTGGCAGCATTCCCTAGTCAGGAGATCTGGGATGCGTAAGTGCTGAGAAACTGGTCCAGAGAGATGCATCATAAGATGAACATGCTTTCCTATAAGCCTATTGACCAGATTAAGTGAGACCTACACATTGGAAGGAGGAAACTGACTCCCACGGGTTGTCTTCTGACCTCCATGTATGTACTGTGACGTGTGTACATGTGTACACAAATAAATACAGGCGCAATGTATATCAATAAGATGCAATCACCTTTTTAACGTGTCCGGAGACTGAGCTGAATACTAGCAAGCAGGCGTTCACACCTGTTTCCTGACTGGGGCTGGGATATGACCAGCTGCTTTCAAGTTCCTGGTACCCTGATTCCCTCTCACAATTCTCTCATTGTCCATGGTGGTTGAAGAAATCTGAAAAGGAGTGTGGCAGGGTGCTCCTCTAAGGAAGAGTGCCACAGGGCCTTCCTGGTGGACGGTACCTTGAACTATAAGCTAAAACAAAGCCTTTCTCTGTCAAGTTGGGTTTTTCGTTGTATTTTGTCATAGGAACAGGAAAACAACCTAAGACCCTGTGGATTTCTACCCATTTGCTCATGATCTCTGTCTCTTTACAGCTGCTGGGCCGATTCCACCAAGAGAAGGGTACCAGGCCGTGACACCTTCCCGAAGTGGTGACAGCTGTGGAGTGGGTGGTACACTCCTTCACGCCAGGCACATGGACCCTCTGACTGCCCTGCTTTCATTTTAGCCTCTCTGTCCCTGGCCCTCTGGGACCTCTTAATTTGTCTGCAGCTGTCACTCAGAGGTCACATCTGCCTCCAGGGAGGCCTCTCGAAGGTTTCGTGCACCCAGAACTGGGTTATGCTTTGAATTCGCATTAGCCCCCACAAGTGAGAGAATCCTGTCTACAAGTTAGCAATAATCCCTCTAACAGGTGGGACTGTGCACAGCTCATTTTTATTTCTCACCTCTGTTGAGGTTATTTTTATATAACTGTGTTTGTTTCTCTTAGTTTCTCTCTTAATCTGGCTCTCACACAATAACGGAGACTCTATACTTGTTTATAAAGCTTTACAACACAATCTTGAGCAGTTTAAGCAGTTCTTGACCCCCTGTGTCATCCTGACTCCATCTTTGCCAAAATCCCCCAAGTTATTGCTTTTTAGTTCTTTCTTTACTGAAGCTGAATCTTCTGCTGCACTTCTGCCCGTGGCTGTGTCCCCTGCTTCTTCTCCTAACTCCTCCTCCCCATGACTGACAGGAAGTCCCGCCCTATTATCTGCCCTGCCCAGGGATTGGCATAAGCTGTGTTATTGACATACAAGAAGACAAGTGGGGAGCAGAGTTTACACAACATTGAGAGATTCCCATAACTTGCAACCAGATATGTGGGGGATACAGAAATCAGCATTTATTTGAATTACACAATAACCTTATACCAACACACCTCTGCACCTCAAAGAATTTCCTGAAATAATTATGGACCACACCAGTAGAAAGGAAAAACACCTTTTTTTCCCCCAAGATGAGGGTTTCTCTATGTAATTCCTGTCTAGCCTAGAGCTCAGTCTGTAGACCAGACTGGCCTCAAACTCACAGAGATCTGCCTGCGTCTCCCTCCAAAGTGCTGGGATTAAAGGTGTGTGCCACCCCTTCCCAGCTTTTTTTTTTTTTAAAGAACACATTCTTAAGGATTGCATTTTTTATTTAATTAATTTATTCAGATTACATCTAAATTGTTTTCCCCTCACTTGTATCCTCCCTCCCTCCCGCTTTCACCCTATTCCCCTCCCCATGTCTGTGACTGAAGGGGACTCCTCCCCCACCATATGGTCATGGACTATCAAGTCTCATCTTGGTAGCCTGCTTATCCTTTCTCTGAGTGCCACCAGGCCTCCTCACCAAGGAGAAGTAGTCAAATATGGGGTACCAGAGATCATGTCAGAGTCAGTCCTCACTCTCCACTCAACTGTGGAAAATGGCCTGTCCAAAGGATTGCATTAAAAACAAAAGTCACGACTGTCATCCCAGCACTGGGGAGGGGGATCTCTATGAGTTCAAGGCAAGGCTGGTCTACAAAGTGAGTCCAGGACAGGCAAGGCTACACAGAGAAACCCTCTCTCAAAAAAACAAACAGACAAACAAATGTCCAGAACCAGGAACAGAACTCAGAGAAACCCTCTCTCAAAAAAACAAACAGACAAACAAATGTCCAGAACCAGGAACAGAACTCAGTGCACCCAGCATGTCCAATTCCGGATCAGGAAAACAATCCTATAACTGACACTTTTGCAACCTCGGGGGAAGCAAGCCAGTTTCTCTCCAGCCTCTGGCTCCGCCCAGTCCAGGTGCTTCAGTGCTGTGCCTGTTTCTTCTCCTCCTTTCTTCCGCTTCGTGCCTGGTGTCATCACAGCCTCAGAGCTATGGGCCCATCCCTCCCTCTAGCCATCAGCATCACTTAAGAAAAGGCTGGCCGCCAGAGCCTTCTTGCCACCCCAGAGCAAACAGTCCAGGAGGGAAGGTGGCACTGAAAAAAGAGAGGTTGCACCAGGCGTGGTGGCGCACGCCTTTAATCCCAGCACCCGGGAGGCAGAGGCAGGCAGATCGCTGTGAGTTCGAGGCCAGCCTGGTCTACAAAGGGAGTCCAGGACAGCCAAGGCTACACAGAGAAACCCTGTTTCGAAAAACCAAAAAAGAAAAAGAAAAAGAAAAAGGAGAGGTTGTGTGCTAAGCGCTAAGCCCTATAGAGATAAAACACATTCACATTGGTCCGCATCCCACAGATGCAGACCTGAGGGATTTCACAAACCCTTCAGAGACTGGCCTTCGCAGCCCACAGTTCCCGCGAGGTAGTGCGCTTCCTGCTCCACCCCTTGCCAGGATGGTGGCGGATCGGGCACAAGGAACACAGAACTCCACTGAGGCCTCCAGTCTTCACTCTTAAGAAGCTTGACCCATGGCCCTGGGGGTGTTGATGAGACAGGTAGCAGAACTGACAGTTCGGAACAAGCGAGGCCTCCGGACGCAGCCAGACAAAGCACTCTACTGTCGAGAGCCGGGCTATTTCTGTCTCGCCCTAGTTCGGGGTTCCCCTCCCAGCGCTGTTTCATAACCACAAGTCGTTTGACATTTTGTGATGTGACATCCGTGGAACACAGCCGAAAATAACCTTGGATTTTTTTTTCCCCCGTGCTTTTGGAGCCTTCAGGATGAGCCTGTAGCTGTAGAGATCCTGACGTCATCGCTGCCCAAATGACCTAACAGCAGCTATGCCGGCTGCCTCGAGCACAGAATAGGCTGGAAGAACGTCTCAACATTTTCCATAAGGACGAGATCATAGCGACACAAGTGAGGCCTGAGGAAACCAAACACCCTCGTCAGTGAACTAGCACAAACCCCCCAGTCTATTCAGGTAAGCCTCGTCACTTCCTGACAGGAGGGACTTGTAGAGCAGTTGTTTCTAATGCAACAGGCAAATGGCTAGGGAAGGCCTTCATACACAAGAAAGTGGGGCATGGCTGGACGGTGGTGGCGCACGCCTTTAATCCCAGCACTCGGGAGGCAGAGGCAGGTGGGTCGCTGTGAGTTCGAGGCCAGCCTGGTCTACAAATCGAGATGAGGAAAGTCAAGGCTACACAGAGAGACCCTGTCTCAGAAAAAAAAAAAAAAAAAAAAAAAGAATGTGGGGTGTGAAATTAACTCTACTCTACTTTTTTGTTAAAGATTTATTTTATGTGTATGAGTGTTAGGAGTGTGTGTGTGTGTGTGTGTGTGTGTGTGTGTGTGTGTGTGTGTGTGTAAGAAAGTGCAGTGTGAAATTAACTCTACTCTTTTGTTAAAGATTTGTTTTATTTTATGTGTATGAGTGTTAGGAGTGTGTGTGTGTGTGTGTGTGTGTGTGCGCGCGCGCGCGCACGTGCCTGCTACCTGTGGAGATCAGAGCACATCAGGTTCCCCTGGGACTGGAGTTTACAGATGGATGCCAGGCACCCTGTGGGTGCTAAGAATCTAGCCCGGGCCCTCTACTCCATCCTATACCCTCTGCCTCTATCCACTTTGCGTGTGCTGGGATTAGGAATCACCACACCCTGGTTCTTCCTTTTTTGTTTTTGAAATGGGGTCTGGACAAGTTTCCCAGGTTTGTCTTGAACTCCTGTAGCCTCTTCAGTTCTTAAACTTTTGATCGTCCCCCCCTCAGCCTCCAGACTAGCCAGGAATACAGACATGCATGTACTATGAGGCCCAGCCAAATTAATTAATTAATTAATTAATCAACTATTTTAAAGTCCCTGTTTTAAGATACAGTGAATACCTTCTTTAAAAACCTTGTGCTACTAAATATTTTTGTAGTACCCTAAATTTTAAGTAAAAGGAATTTGTCATTTTGGAAGCTAAGGCAGGAGAATTGCCACAAGTTTGAGGCCAACCTGGGCTACGTTGTATAACCCTGTCTCTCAGAAAGAGAGAGGGAGAGAGAGAGAGAGAGAAGGGAGGGAGGCAGGGAGGGAGGTAACAAGAGCTTGTCAATCAAGCCTGCCTGTGGCTCACCTGTCTGGATGGGCCAGGGATCTCAGCTTCATTTGCAGGACCCTAAGCTTGTACTTGGGGCCTACAACAGACCTTGTGGAGAACAACAAGGAAATTTCTGCCACTTTATCCAGATCTTGATTAAATCTTGCAAGTAGACTCACTCGATGGTACTTCTGAAATACCGATGGCTCGCTGGAAGGAAAAGATGACATTTTAAAATGAATATAGCCTGATAAGGACCGAACGGGGCTTCCAGCCTCCAAGCCTGGCTGGCAGGTGACCCTTTGGTCCTTTGCCTACCCAAGCTGACTTTCATGAGCAAGGACCTCTGACTCCACAGGACTGTCTGAATGAAGCTTCTGGCCTCTGAAGTGACACTGGGGAAACTGTGACTGTCTACTGTGTCCGAGATGGTGTCTGCCATCGCCACAGCTGATTGGAACCCAGGCTCTCCATGTGGTTGGGCTTACATGCAGCAGTGCAGAGATAAAACCAGCTCAGAGTTCTTAGGGCCCTGCCACACCCCATGAATCCCTAATGTGGTTTCAGTGGGGCTGGGGTAACAAACACCTTTGGAACCCCCTAATCCCACTCTGAGATCTACGACTCGAGCCAACCCACTGCCCCACACCCAGGATGCTTGTCAGTTGTCTGTGGCTTCCTTTCCCAGCTTCCCAGAAGACAAAGAACAGTGCCAAGGCAGTGGTTAAGACCACTAGCTGATCTTCCAGAGGACCCAGGTTCAAGTCCCAGCTTCCACATGGCAACTGACAACTGTCTGTAACTCCAGTTCCAGGGGATCTGACGCTCTCACACAGACATACATGTGGGCAAAATACCAACATACAAAATTAATTAGTTAATTAATTAATTACCATAATTATTATTGTTGTTGTAATTGTAATAAATAATTAATGTATAATAATTAAGTGCTTTTTAAATATTTTATTTAATTTTAATGTGCCTTAGTATGAGAGTGTCAGATCTTGGAGTCACAGACAGTTGTGAGCTGCCATGTGGGTGCTGCGAATTGAACCCGGGTCCTTTGGAAGAGCAAGCAGTGCTCTTAACCACTGAGCCATCTCTCCAGCACCTAACTTATTTTTTTTAAGAACAGCACCAAGTCTCCTCAGAGAGATGTCTGAAGATTGCTGTGGCTTCTGGATATGAAATGTTGGATGTTGCCAAAGTTGGGTTCATCTAAATTGAGTCCAGCTGCTAATTCAAAATACATGTTTTTTTCACCATTAAAAAAAAAAAAAAAAAGGAACATGAGTCAGGCAGTGGTGGCACATGCCTTTAATCCAAGCACTTGGGAGGAAGAGTTAGGTGAATCTCTGAGTTCGAGGCCAGCCTGGTCTACAGAGTGAGTTCCAGGGCAGCAAGAGATACACAGAGAAACCCTGTCTGGAAAAAACAAGAAACAAAAAACAAACAAACAAAAACTGGAATGTGAAAGAATGTGCACTAAATACAATAAGGCTCCACTTTTCTCGCTCCTGCCCACCCCCCACCCCCACCCCCAGCACTGCCTATTGAACCTGTAGTTCCGTTCCAGAATGCCCTCTGCCACTGAGCAGTCTCCCAAGTCCGCTTTTCGCTTTTAACTTTGAGACAGTATTTCTCAAAGATAAGATGCCAGCCTATTGTTCAACTCACTCTGTGGCTTACTAAAGTGTCCTTAAACTTGCAGTTCTGCAGCCCAGCTGTCCAGGTAGGCAGACCCTCCTAAGGTCTCTGTCTCAAGTTTGCTTTTTCTTTTTCTTAAAGCTTAGCTCTTAGTAGACAATTGTTACATCTAATATTTCTCTCTCCTTTCCTCTCTCCTCTCCGTCCCCCCTCCCTCCATGGTTCTCTCCCCCTCTGTCCCCCTCTCCCGCCATGGTTATGGTGCACACATGTCAGGGCATAAAGTATCGGACAATTTGTGGGGCAGGTTCTCTCTTTCCACCATGACAGGTCATCCGACTTAGCAGCAAATGGCTTTGCCTACTGAAGCCAATTCGCTGGTCCAAGGCCTCAGTCTTCAACAGAATGCGAAGGCAAGAAGGTAAGGCTAATTTAGACTACTTAGTGAGTTCAAGACCAGCCTGGATTACATGAGGTCCCCATCTCAAAACAAACAGATACTTCAAAATTCAAAATTAGGGATTTGCCCTTGATCAAGGGTAAATATAATTATACTTAATAAATACACTTAGTAAAAATACAAGTTCTCAGATGTACGAAAAGGAAATACGAAGGCAGTTGCTGGTGTGAACACCCTTATGTGACTGCAGTGTCCTCCAGATTCCTTGGGTGCTGTGTGTTCTGAAAGTCTGGATCCCAGGTCAGATCTCTGTTCCGGTTCCCTCATAGCCCACAGCCCATGCACCACCTGAGGCCGAAGCCTCAAGATGGCCTCCCTACGGCTGGCCCTGTCAGAAAACAGTAGCCTGCTTTTGTGGGCATGCAGATAGCAGATCTGAAACAAATCAGTGGGGAACCCTTAAAAAAAACACTACTGCTCACAAACTCAAGTCCTGGGGGGCACGAGATGATGGGGAGGAGTAGTTTAGTGGGAGGAACAGACAGTTATCCTGCAGCACAGGCCAAACCACTCAGCTCTCCAGCCTCCGTTTCCTCATATGGGCTAGAAATTCCTTAGGCAATATATGTCACACACAAGTCAATAACCCAAAGCTACCATTATAAATCCAAGATGCATTTTTAGAGGGACTGCCCTAGTTTTTGCTTCCTATTGCTGTAATAGAAATGGCCAAAAACAACTCACAAAGGAGAGGGTTTACTGGGCGCACAACTCAAGCACAGTGGGAACTGAGGCAGAGGTCATGGGAGAACGCAGCTTAGCGGCTTGCTCTCCCTGGCTGGCTCAGCTTACTTTCTTACACACCCCGGGACCACCTGCCAGGTGTGGTACCCTCCAGAGTAGGCTGACATGGCCCCCTCATGTCGAGCATTACTCAGGTGATCTGATGGAAGGACTTTCTCAATGAAGGTTCCCTCTTCCCAGATGACTCTAGCCTATATTAGGTGACAAAACTAACCAACACTGGTACCACCTTCAGGCTGGGGTGCAGGTCGGTGACAGAGCGTGCTCTTTCCATGGTGAAGGTCCATGGGCCTTGGTGTCGAAAGGAGTATAGATGCTTCCAAGAGCAAGGTTAAGTGGGTCTGGGTCTAATTCCCAGCACCAAAAACAAGCAAATAAAATCACCTCCAACCCACCTATCCACACAATCTAGTTACCTACAATGAGCCCATAAAGCAACTGCCAGTTTCCGCATGGCCTTATGTTTAGGGTTTAGTGCATTTGGCCTAGAGACAGCACCAGCACCTCATATATATATTATAAGACACGGGAGCTGCTGCACATTTAAACAAATGAATAAATGGACTTCACATTCTTCTGCTTACATAAAGAGCATCGCTCTAACCTCTCCCGATTATAAAAGATGACGGATGAAAGTATTAATAGGTATGTTAATATATGTACATATAACATAAACCGGACATATAAATATGCACTTACAGATAACTAACCAAAAAAAGGGCCTGCAATTGGGGGCACACATCTGAAGTCTCTGTACTCAGGAAGCTGAGGCAGAAGGATCATGTGTTTGAAGCCAACCAAGGATACATAGCAAGAACCTGTCCTCAAATAAGTGAGTCAACAAATAAGCCAACAAATAAATTAATACATTTTAAATTTTAAAAAATCTGGATATTTCTAAATTTCCTTTCATTTTTAACTTAAGAACTGTTAAATAAAATGTGATTTTTTTTCCAAAAAAAAAGAAGACATTTGAAAAACAGAATCTGTCAAGAACTCCTTAGCATGAACTCGTATTTTTATGTTATACATTCCTCTATGTTTTAAAATTAATAGTATTTGTATTGGCAAGTCATAATTACATGCATTTATGGAGTATGACTAAGATTTTGATATACGCAAAGTGAAATTCTTATGTCTGCGTATTCTTTTTGGGGGGATGCTGCTGTTACTGTATGTGGCGTTTGTCTGCATGTCTATGTAGGTACCAAAGAGGGCACTGGGCGCTCCGAGACTGGAGTTATGGGTGGGTGTGAGGCACACATGAGGGTAGGAACTGAACCCGGGTCCTCTGGAGGAGCAGCCAGTGCTTTCAACTGCTGAGCATCGCTCCGTTTTGGTTTTTGAGACGGGTCTTACTGTACAACTCCAGCTGGACTTAGACTCCCTGTGTAGACCAGGCCGGCCTCACACTTGCCACAGTCCTCCTGACCCTGCCTCCCAAGCGATGTGATCACATTTAACCGCTAGAAGTAAAAAGAGAAGGACGAAAAATGACAAGCAGGAGGGACACCCAGAGAGGGCACACGGAAGAGGGAAGATGAGAGGAGGAAGGGAGAAAGAGAAGAAAGCCACTGTACCCATTGCACTTACAGAATGCAAAAGTGACCAAGAGACGCCAGGCAAGGCCATGAGCAGCGCGTCCCCTCTGCCTTCGGGAGCACAGAGAATGCTAAAGGCTGCTAAGCAGGGAAGGTATCTGACCTAGAAACGCAAGCTTGTGACACAACTTACTGATCAATTTTGGATTCTGTGATATTTCCATCTTCGCCTCTCAGTTTGATTGTGATGAACCCTCTTCTTACGCTCTTGTTCCAAGACACGATATCCACAAAGTAATGATACACTGTAAAATACGGAGAGAACCCCATAAGAGAGGTAGGTACCCCAGTGCTCCTCAGTAGGGTCAGGTCTGAAAAGCCAAGGTCCCCCATCTCTCCCTCGAAAGTTTCTCTGCAAAGACCCAAGAATGAATCGTCTTTTGTCTTTCATGTAAATCAATACGAAGGCAAGGATGACCTTGAACTTCTGACCCCTTGCCTCCAGCTTCCCAAGTGCAAGGACCACAGGTGTGTGCCACCACATTGGGCCACCGCAGGCTTTTCTACTGTTTTGTACTCTTCTCTTTGGTACAGATAGCGTGAGTGACAGCAGAGTTCCATGCTCTCCGGTGACCATGTGCAGGGATCATGGATGTCTGTATCATAGCCTGAGAGAATGTTCAACTTTTTGACTCCTCCACACAGTTTATGCTAGAGAACTCTATAATCACGTGACAACCAAAAACCAAAAACCAAAAACAAAAAAAAAACAAAAAAAAAATGAAACAAAAAACAAACAAACAAACCACAAAACAATCTCATGGTGTTTTGAAAGAACTTACTATCACTTTGTGTTGGGTTGCTCTTACAGACAGGGGTCTAATTATGGAAAACTTTTCATGTTTTCCCACCATTGTCTCCTAGCATGCCCGTACCACACTGGGGTAGCTTTGGACTGTATCGTGTTGGAATATTTGGTTTTAAAAAATCACTGTCTGAAGGCTGTCAAGCTGGCTCACTCGGAGAGCACTTACTGCCACTTCTGACGACCTGAACTTGATTTCAATTATAGAACTATGACAACAAAACCAGCAGGTTATTAGCATAAAAAGATACACTGGTCAATGAAACCAAATTGAAGACCAGGACATAAATCCATATACCTATGGGCACCCAAGTGTCAATAAAGAGGCCAGAAATACACACTGGAAAAAAGATAGTATCTTCAACAAATGGGGCTGGCCAAACCATATGTCTGCGTGTCACACTGCACCAAATCAACTCCAAATGGATCAAAGACCTCAGCATAAACCCAGGTACACTGAGCCTGATAGACTATAGCCTTGAGTTCATTGGCACAGGAACAGACGTTCGGAACAGAACACAGAGAGTGCAGGCTCTAAGAGCAACAATTAATGAATGGGACCTCATGAAAACAAGCAGCATCTGCACAGCAAAGGACGCTGTCATAGGGCAAAGCAGCAGCCTACAGAAAGGGAAAAGATTTTTACCATCTCCACATCCAATAGAGGGCTAATAGCCAAAAGGCATTAAGAACTCAAGAAAATAGATATCAATAAAAATATCCCTGGGCTAGAGAGATGGCTCAGCAGTTAAGAGCACTGATTGTTCTTCCAGAGGTCCTGAGTTCAATTCCCAGCGACCACAGGGTGGCTCACAACCATCTATGATGTGATCTGATGCCCTCTTCTGGCCTGCAGGTGTACATGCAGGTAGAGCACTGTATACATAATAATAAATAAATAAAATAAATAAGTCTTTAAAAATAAAATAAAATAAAATAAAAATACCCCAATTAAAATTGGTGTAGAGATCTAAATGGAATTCTCAATAGAACAAACAAATGGCTACGAAGCACTTAAAGATGTTTAACATGCTTAGCCATCTGGGAAATGCAAATCAAAACTTGTCTGAGAGTTCATCTTACACCTGTCAGAATGGCTAAGCTCAATAACACAAGTGGCAGCTCATGCTGGTGAGGATGTGTAATAAAGCACTCACCTGTACCTAGTGGAAGTGAAAACTAATGCACCACTATGGAAATCAACGTCCCTCAGGAGGATAGGGAATCAATCTACCTCAAGATCCAGCTATACCACTCTTGGGCACATATGCAAAGGACACTTCCCCCTACCACAGAAGACACTTACTCAACCATGTTCATCGCTGCTCTATTCATAATAGGTAGAAATTTGACCTAGACATCCCTCAACAGAAGAATGAATAAAAACAATGTGGTACATTTCTCACACAAAATGATGTCATGAAGTTTGCAGGCAAATGGATGGAGCTAGGAAAAAAAAATCATCCTGAGTGATAGATTCCAGACTCAGGAAGACAAATATGATGTGTATTCACTTATATGAGGATAGTAGCTGTTAAGTCAAGGATAACCAAGCTACAACGCCTAGAACCACAGACAGGAGGCAGAAAGTAAGGGACTAAAGGCAACAGAGAGATCGCATTCAGACAGGGAAATAAAATCGGTAGATATGGGTAGGGAGGGCTGGACTGGGAGGATTGAATGGAAAAAGGAAGGGGAGAGGAGGTTGAGGAAATATGGTGAAAGACGGCTAAAATAAAGTAAAAGCTTTTTTTAATTGGGCTGGAAAGATGGCTCAAGCCGTTAAGAGCACTGGTTGCTCTTCCAGAGGACCCAGGTTCAATTCTCAGCACCCACATGGCAGCTCACAACTGTCTGCAACTCCAGGTTCCAGGGGGTCTGACACCTTCACACCACGTACACGCAGGCAAAACACAAATGCACATAAAATTTTTACAAATTATATTATTAAAAGCAAGCAAGCGGGCTGGAGAGATGGCTCAGAGGATGGGAGCGCTGGTTGTTCTTCCAAGGGTCCTGAGTTCAATTCCCAGCAACCACATGGTGGCTCACAACCATCTATAATAAGATCTGGTGCCCTCTTCTGGCCTGCTGGTATATATGCAGACAGGATATTGTATAAGTAATAAATAAATCTTTAAAAAATAAAATAAAATAATAAAAAATAAAAATAAAAGCAAACAAGCAATGTCCACAGGCCAAGAGCCTGTGACTGGTAGGTTTAAGAAGCCCAGCATAGAACCGAACTCATTCAAGGCAGCATCCACTGGTTTGTTCCTGAAGAAACAATTTCCTGGAGAAAGCCCATCCTGGGGTGCTGACACTCTCACTCAGGGTTGCTTTGACTCTAATCACCTAGAAGACAACCCAGCATGATTGACCCTGTTCACCAAACTGGGCCATGACATTCAGAGAAGAAACGTGACCAAGGTCACACCAACTGTTATGGGCAGAAGCTATGTTGCTTTTAAGCCCTTTCAGCACCAAAGCTCTATCTACCACTATCCTCATTTCCCAAGAAGCATCCAGAAAGCTGAGACCGCATCCTCTCCAAAATGCCACGGTCAGACAGAACAGGCAACACAGTCACCACTCACTGCAGTATGGTTTTTCCTCAGCTGTGTCGAAGAAGGCCTTCGTCATTGGAGGATCTCTGCCCCATAGGTAGGCTTTCCAGTTGTCGGCATAGTAGCCTACAAAACAAGTCAGAAACACCAGTGTGTATTATACAAGCATGAAAGTCGCAGAGGAAGTGAGGGGAGTAAGTTTGCAATGGCTCCCTGCCGCTCCATCTCCAGCCCCCCACTGTATGGACAAGGAAAGCCACCAGGAACTTTGTGTCAATGCTTTTCCCTCTTGCTGGCTGTCCCCACCATCCTCAGAACTGAGGTGCAGAAGAACCCCTCTGTGACCTCTCCCCTTACTTGCCCTCAGATGCGAGGCAAGAAAGGGGATGAGCACACACCCTGGTCACACAGATCGTTTTCAGTAATGCGTTCATTGTCAACATTAAGCCAGCCTGAGGCTCATGCTTATGACAGCATCACTATTGCAATGTTTGCTTCATTCTGTTTGTTTTACTCTGAAGATAGGACCCAGGATCTCATGCATGCAAAGTATGCAATTTTTACCCCAAGCAATCTTTCTCTCTCTCTCCGCCCCCTCTCTCTCTCCCCACCCCCTCCCTCCCTCTCTCATGCTAGAAATCATTTTAGGGTGTTGCACATACTAGGCAGATAATCTACTACCAAGATATATCCACAGTCCTTTTATTTTACTTTTTATTTTGAATCAAAGTCTTGCTAAGTTATTCAGGATTGCCTTGAACCCACTGTAATTTTTTTAATATTATTTTGAAGACAGGACCTGCCTCCATCTCCAAATGCCTAAGATTATAGACTTGTTACAGGCCTAACTGGCCCCAGGGCTTTCTTGAAGAACTGAGGTCCCTAAAGAGTACAGGACATGGGCTTGTTGTGTGACCGTGCCGCTGAGCACATGATCTCTCATGCGCAGGACACAAGCTTAACGCTGCCCACCAGAGCCTTTCTCTGTCTGCCAGTAAAACGGCTCTCCCCAGCCCAGCAATCTGGAAGTCCTAACCACCTGGAAAATTCCCTCTAACTTCTGGCAAACATCTCAGCAGTCTCTACAGTGTCTTTCCCCCACCAGGGCACTGTGTGTGGACACAAGCCAGAGTAGAGAGAGAAAGCATTTACAGGTGCAACCTGTTGAAAGGGGCCACTCCACAAGGCTTAGGCCTGGGCCTGGTCTCCTGGCTTGCTGTGGACCTCCTCCAGCAGAGAGGTGTGTGCACGGAGTGGGTGCTCCTGTCTCAGCAGGAACAGGCTGTGCAAAGCCGGGGTAGGCTTGCAAACCTTCTAGTATCTCCTTCTCCATGACACAATTAGTAGGTCGGTCTAACAGGGCTGCAAGAGCCTCTGGGAGGAAGCCCACGTAGATTGTTCTCATACTGGGTGGGTGGCAGCTGATGTTTGTTTTGGCTTTGATTTGGGGTGTGTGCGTAGTTTTTTGAAAAAGAAGGTCTCTCTGTGTAGCCAAGACTAGTTTCAAACTCTCAATTTGCCCTGCTGAGCTGTCATGCCATAACTCAAGACTACAGTAGCTCAGAGAACAAATCAGCTAGGAAAAGTTGGTTATGTTTGGCATGTGGTACACTCTTGTAATACCTGTGGCATGAAGGTCTCAAGTTCAAGGCCACCCTGAGCTACAAAGTAAGCTCAAACCATCCTAAGCTATATAGAAGGACCTTATCTCAATAATAAATAACGCTGACTGTTTAAAACTTTTGTAAATACAATTTGAGACAAATTCTTAGAGAGTAAAATGACTCTAGGATCTGTATAAAAATTAACTGTCTGTCTGAGAAGGGAGCTTATTTTGCTTACCCAGGAGGGGACAGGGCTCTGTTTTTCCAACGCCGCAGCCGACACACTTGCCGTTCCTATAATCCCGATAGGAGTCGCAGGGGTAGGCGGTGAGGGAACAGTTATTTTGCAAGGAGGCAAGGTACAAGAACACGGACATCTGGTGGTCACACTTGAAGTACTTTATGCCTTGATTATAAAGGGACCAAGAACAGTTACAGCATTTACCAAAGCACACTCCCTATTGTATACAAACGCCGCCCCCACCTGATCCCAGCTCCTGAACACCACGCACTGCACAGGAAGCTTCCAGTGCGCTCAATTCCACTTACCCCTGGCAGAGCCACAGACAGGGACCTGTGGTGGCCAGTGCCAAGGTGGAGAGTAAATCAGATTAAGGTTGCTATGAGAACAAAGGCAAACCTGGGGCAGGTGTGGAGAGGGTGCTCAGTGTTTAAGGGTGCTTACTGCTCTTCTGGAGGACCCCAGTTCAGTTTCAGCACCCATGTTGGGTGCTCACAACTGCCTATAACTCCAGCTCCAGAGGAAACAATTGACCCTCTTCCGGCCTCTACAGACATTCATGCCCAAATGTTCTCTCTGTCTCTCTGTCTGTCTGTCTGTCTGTCTGTCTGTCTGTCTGTCTGTCTCTGTCTCTTTCTCTCCCTCTCTGTCTGTCTCTGTCTCTGTCTGTCTGTCTGTCTGTCTGTCTCTCTCTCTCTCTCTCTCTCTCTCTCTCTCTCTCTCTCTCTCACATACACGTGCGCACACACACACACACACACACACACACTTTAAAAAGAAGAGGTGGGGGGGCAGCACCGACAACGCTTGCTTAGCATTGCACAAGGCTCTAAATCCAATCTCCAGCATCGCTAAAAGGGAGGGCTGCAGAGACGGCTCCGCACAAGAATGAATACCTGAGTTTGGGTCTCCAGCACCCACGTCAATACCGGCAGCATGGGTGTGTCACCCTGGCCCTGGTGATGTGGAGACAAGCGGCCCCCAGTCTGGCTTACCCAGGGAGCTCCATGTTCAATGAGAGACTCTGTCTCAAAAAACAGGATGGGGAGTGAGCAAGGGGCCCACGCTCTGACCTCTACACACGCATATATGAACATGTACACCCAGGGGGAGGGGGCGGGCACCGAGTGCTACAACCAGATCCGCGTTTCTGTCCCCAGGGCTCAGTTCAGCCCACACAGGAGATGACGAAGGACAAACCGGAACCAAGAGGAAGAACCACGGGACACCTGGGCCAAATTGGGCTGAAGTCAGACCTGACAGGCCAGCGGGTCTCACTGCTCCTAGGACTTCCTCTAGCCGATACCATGGTCCCAGTAACAGCGCAGGGGATACACGCCACCACTCTGTCACACAGGACAGGACTCAAATGCTCAGACACATGGCTAACACTACTGATGTCCTTTCAGCCGGATCATTTTCAAACACGTTGCTATTCCCCACGTGGCTGTATACCGATGCTATTTCCTACAAAGATCAGCACTAGGGTTTTTTCCAAAAGTGTGTGTCAGTCTGTCTGGAGGTGTACACATACCCATGTGCGCAGGCTCCTAGGCCACAGGAGGAAAACAGGTGCCCTGCTCTATGATTCTTTTTCTATTCCTTTGAGGAGACAGAGTCTCTTGATGAATATGGTCCTAGGCTGGCAGCTGGGAAGCCTCAGTGGTCCTCCCGAAGCTGCCCTGAAGGGCTGCCCAGGTGGGCGGCATCTGAGCTCAGGGCCTGTGCTTTTGCAGGCTCGCGCCCCCCCTGCTCCCCCCCAGCCCCCTGCCCCCCAGGATCATCCTTGCCTAGATGATTTTTCTTTCTCTAGCCGCAGTGAGGTATAAATCAGAGCACTGAGTGAGGACAGGAGTCTCACTCTGTCCCTCACTCCAACTTCATACCTGACACCTCTATTTTTTTTCCCTCCAGGCAGTCTGTTTTCTATTTACAATGACCCGCAGATATCAGGTAATTTATTGGTTGTTTTGTTTTTGTTTTTGAGACAGGGCCTCATGGGTGGGATGGAACTCCTGATCCTCCTGCCTCTACCTCCCTGCTAGGATCAGATATTTTAATATTATTTTCCAAACTACTGTCTTGCAAACAGTTAACACATGACACTCACCTCCAAATATCGTCTTGGGACAACCGGGTTGATCCAGTCCTCCATTCGGGTAGAAGTCTATGTTTCCTAGCGGTTCTCTATAGCCCAGCGCTAAAAAGGAGAACACACAAGGCTTGCGTGGGGCTTGGGACCACATCCATCCTGATGGTCACCTGCCTGAAGAGTTAGGCAGTGGCTGGATCCGGCTTGTTACCATGGCCCTTATCCTATTTAAATGTCTTGCCCAACGCTGTCATAAAATTTCATTCACGTCTATGCCAGTGCTGACTGAGCACAGAAACAGGAACGGGCCAAAGCCCAGAGACTGTAACTCTGAGCACCAGGCCACTACAGGGCTGACATAATGACCTGCTTCTTCCTTATATTTAGTCTGGGTCCTCTAATTGCCAAGAGATTCCTGAACTTCCCTTTGCATTGGATAAATCTTCACAATATGAAATAGTTCCTTTCTACCTGGTAGGTAAAATCATAACATGTCGGGACCTGATCTGGAGAGGTTGGCTCAGTGGTTAAGAGCACTAGCTACTTTTGCTGAGAGTTGCGTTAGGTTCCCAGCCCCCACATGGTGGCTCACAGCCACCTGTAACTCCAGTCCCAGGGGACCCAATACCCTCTTCTGGCCTCTTTGGGCACCAGGTACACATGTGGTAAACAGACAGACATGCAGGCAAAACACCCATATTCATAAGGATAAACGAGTAAAAGTAAAAATTTTGTACTTAAAAAAATAAATTAAAAAAAAAATTTGTACCTAAGCTCTCACCTGAACTACCAGCACTTAGAAGGTTTAGGCAGGGGGATTACCATGAACTTGAAGCCACTTTGGGCTAAAGAGTGAGGCCCTGCCTAAACAAACAAACAGACTGGGATCTAGGGTGATTAAAAAAAAAAAAAAGATTGGGAACACTTTAAAAAATGGGTACCTAGGGAGCTGGAGAAATGACTCAACAGTTAAGAGCACTGTCTGCTCTTCCAGAGGTCCTGACTTCAATTCCAAGCAACCACATGGTGGCTCACAACCATCTATATTAGGATCTGATGCCCTCTTCTGGCATAAAGGTGTACATGCCCATAGAGCATAAATAAATAATACCTACAAATGTAATGGCTTTATTTTCTCTAGCTATATAAACCCCCAAATAGCTGGGTGGTGGTGTCACACACCTTTAATCTCAGCACTCAGGAGGCAGAGGCAGGTGGATCTCTGTGAGTTCGAGGCCAGCCTAGTCTGCAAAGAGAATTCCAGGACAGTCAAAAGTTACACAGAGAAACCCTGTCTCGAAAAACAAAACAAACCAAAACCCCAAAAAATAAATAAATAAATAAACCCCCAAATAAGTAGAAAATGCTCTATTAAGAGGTTAATGTACTGGCCAGCTGTGGTGGCGCACGCCTTTAATCCCAGCACTCGGGAGGCAGAAGCAGGTGGATCTCTATGACTTTGAGATCAGCCTGGTTTACAAAGCAAGGTGCACACTTATAACCCAGCAGTCAGTGGGCTGAGATAAGAAAGTTGACGTTGTATAACCATCCTTGGCTTCACGGTGACAGGCCAGCCTGGGATACATAGCAATCTCAGAAAAAATAAATAAACAAAAGAAAATGCTTACACGTGCATGTGTATATGTTATGTGCAGCCTATTACAGTAGTCATAACAACCGCTTTCATATCGTGAGACTTGGGGTGTCAGCTGGGCGTCTCACACACCCTTCTTCCCACTTTCACAACATCTGTAACACAGCTGTGGGGAAGTTAGTGGGAGTAACGCAGATGAAGGTCAGAGGCTGGTAGAAAGAGCAAAACCCAGGGTCTGCCCCGCTGCAGAGCTTGTATTCTTTCCTTCAAAACTCATTTCACAGGAATAAAAAGCAAGCTGTCTTATTCTGCCCATCTTAGAAGAGGCACTGAAGGCCTCCACTTAAGCAAAGAACTACGTTGTAAAGGTCACAGTGACAAGGCAGCTATCCACAAAAAGATATTTCTTCCCCAAAGGTAAACAGTCACCGACTGTCACACAGGAGTGCCTGTGATACAGGGGCAGGGGTAATTAAAACAAACAAAAACAAGAACAAAAACAAAACAAAACAAAAAACCTTAGGGGCTAGAGATTTGGCCCAAAGGTTAAGAGTACTGACTGTTCTTCCAGAGGCCCTGAGTTCAATTCCCAGCAAGCACAGGGCTCACAACCATCTGTAATGTGATCTCTGATGCCCTCTTCTGGCCTGCGGGTGTACATGAAGGCAGAGCACTCTAAATAATAATAAATAAATAAATCTTTTTTTTTTTTTTTTTTTTTTAGTGTCTGTGTTTGGCACACGGGTACCAGCATGAGCTTGGAGGTCTAAGGACAAGCTGGGAGAATCGGGTCTCTCCTGGTATCAGAGGGTTGCAGTGATCAAGGTAGCTCATCTGAAGCCAGCTGTCCACGTGGCAGACAAGCTAGCCTGTTCTTGACTGGACTTTATGATCACTTGGAAAACACAAGGTGACAGAAAGGGAAGCCTGCCTGCTCCATCACCAAGGCTTAAGTCTCCTTCAGTGCTACTGGACCCGCCCCCTCTTCCCAGGTGGGCTGGGGGCAGGGGTGAGAAGACCTCATCAAAGGATCCTCTGGGAAGACTGAGCATCTTGGGGCTTCTAACCCACAAAGATAGGAGGAGTGTTACCGTCAGTGTCGGAGTGGATGACGTCGACGAACTGTGCATCGGTGGGATCTAATCTGTCCTCAGGCGGTCTCCCGTTGAATAAAGGGCCCGCAGGGTCAAGACCTGGGAGAAAAGCAGAGCGTCTTGGAAGCCCCACGCCATGAGTCACTGCAATCAGTCTTTGATCCCTCCGGGAGAGGTTGGCTCACAGGCTGCCTGGCGTGCTTTGGTGAGTAATCGCTAGCGTCCCAGCGTGCAGTCAGGCGTGTCCACAGCCTGTAGCTCTTTCCCACAGTGTGGACGGCTACCCTGGCAGTGGCTCTGAGAAAAGCAGGTAGGCTCCATGAGGAAGCCCAGCTGGGAAAGAGTCCCACAGCAGGGAGGCACGCAGGTGAGGTCAGCAGGGTAGAAAGGCTCTTCTGGCGAAAACGCTCAGATAGGGCTGGGAATTAAACCCAGCACCTTATACATGAAGCTAGGCCCAGCTACAAAGCCCCATCATACAGCTCAGACTGGCTTGAATTAGCTATGCAGCCTCTAACTGGGTCCCCTGTTTGTCAGGATTAAAGGCATCCATCACCTCTCAAATCTTCCTCACTTTAGGGATTTCAGAAGCCCCTCCCTCTCCACTTTCACCCATTTACACAAAGCCAGGTGGCCGATCTGATTCCATCCTACCGTGCCTGCTCCTGAGGCCCAGGGGGCTCAGCCATGCTGGCCACAGCCTGCCTCCATCTCCTCTTAGCACCCAGCTGAGCCAACTCAGCAGGAAGCGGTCATGACATTCCTCCGCAAGGGTATATCATGCTGCAGATGAGGTGGATCAAATGCATCCCATAATGTCTGAACTGACTTCTTGGTCTCAGTCAGGGTTAACTGGGCTTTATTATCACAGTAAAGAAACACCTGGAAAATCGTGCTTGGGAATCTAGAACCACAACTTAGAAAACCGAGTGTGACAAAGTCGCCACCTACTAGAGCCCTGTGCAAAGAGGGTCTTAAGGATATCTTCCTTGGGGGCTGGAGAGATGGCTCAGTGGTTAAGAGCAGCGACTGCTCTTCCAGAGGTCCTGAGTTCAATTCCCAGCAACCACATGGTGACTCACAACCATCTATAGTATGATCTGATGTGCACTGCATACATAATAAATAAATAACCAAAAAAGAAAATGTGACTATCATTGTATGTTTAAATTCATCGCGTTCCTGGTTTAGGTGCTGGAGATTGAACCCAGGACCTCAGGCATGCTCAGCATGTGCTAGCACACAGCTCCTCCCCTACGCCCTCGGGATGCCTTTCTGGGGAGGACATTTCCCCTCCCCATGTTCCAGACACAATCAAGAGACAGCATCGTTTGCTTCTGTTTCCTGTTTCCTACATGTCTTTGTCTACCGCCCTCCTTTCCTTATCCTTCCACCCCCCAGCTGTCTTCTCCTGTCCTCTCCAACTGAAACTGGTGTGGGAGGGGTGTGCTAACGCCAGTCACTCAAGGCCAACAGGTGGCCCCAACACTACAGGTCTCAGCACAGTAGGAAAAAACTCCACCGCCTTGGAAAGAATTTACCCAGAAACCTCCCCTTCCTCACATCCAACAACACCAACCACTTCCTGGGGAGGAGGTGGGGGGGGGGGAGAAAAGAAAAAAAAAAAGAAAAGAAAAAAGAAAAGGGAGCACCCTGGCTTAGAACCCCCAGTAGATCTAGATAAAACACACCAGAGAGTCGGGCGGTGGTGGCGCACGCCTTTAATCCCAGCACTTGGGAGGCAGAGGCAGGCGGATCGCTGTGAGTTCGAGGCCAGCCTGGTCTACAAAGTGAGTTCAGGACAGCCAAGACTACACAGAGAGACTCTGTCTGGAAAAACCAAAAAAAAAAAAAAAAAAAAAACACACCAGAGAGGGTGTTGAGAGGGCTGGGGGTGCTACCCAAACACCAGCACATATAAAATGGAGGTAAATTTATGGTCCAGAACCTGAATACATATTTGGAGTTGAAAACCACCTAGCAGTCACCTAAAATGTGTGTGTTACATGCATGTGCACATGTACACATGTGTATGCATATAGAGTCCAAGAGTGACCCTGGGTGTTTTCCTCCATCCCTCCCCCCCCATGACCAGCATTTGCTACTTTATGTGTTTTTATTTTTTTTTCCCACCCTTTCCACTCCTTTTCTTCTTTCCTTTCAGCCCCCTAACACTAGATAGAGAGTAAGGGGAGCAACATTATCTTTAGACCACTTCCTGATGATTAGGGGTGCTGAGTTCCTTGGGGCAGGTCTGAGCTTCACCGTCAGATTTAATTTCTTTTCGCTGTTGTTCCGTCTTTGCACCCGACTACTTAGCAAACCTCAACAACGGCAACCAACCAAAACCAACCCAAAAGCAACGCCATCTCTTGGGGCCCTAGCGTTTATATACTGTCTAAAAAGCTCCCAGAATTCCAAATGTCACACAATCACAGAAACTATGTGCAGCTGGCAAAACTGCACCCCCCCCCTTTGCCCCCAGAACACAAGGCAAATCATAGCTGCTGTGAAACAGCGCCTTATCACCACACCTTGGATTTAAATGAAGCATATTTTTATAATATTTTTTAAGAATCCAAACTATACCACTCCACATTTTATATTAAGGTGGGGTCTCTGACTTGATCCGAAGCTCACCCAGCTTGCCAGCTTGCTCCAAGAACCCTCTGTCTCTGCCACCCCAGTGCTGGGATACAGGTGAGCCGCCACCAGCAGCGGCAGCATTTATGTAGGTGCCGGGATCCAAACTCTTGTCCTCATATTTGCATGACAAATGCTTCTATCTACTGAGCCATCCCCCAGTGGAAAATGTTTTGCAAACAAATGGGAATTGTTTTTAAGAACATGAGGACTATGGGGCTGGAGCGATACCTCTGCAGAATGCTGTTCTTCCAGAGGGCCCAGGTTCAATTCCCAGCACACAACCAGGGGATCTGATGCCCTCTTCTGGTTTCTGCAGGTACCTGCACATCCATAGTTCACACGCGCGCGCGCGCACACACACACACGCGCACACACACACACACACACACAAATTAAAAACAATCTTTTTTTTTTAATGTAAGTCTTGGGATATAGCTCAGATCATAGAGTGTTTGCCTTGCATGCATTAATACTCTAGGTTCTGTTCCCAGCACACAAAATAATAAATGAAAATTTTTAAATTTTAGCTGGGTATGGTGGTGCACTCCTTTAGTCCCAGTACTTGAGTGGGGGGGGCGGCGCACGAGGGGCAGAGGCAGGCGGATCTCTGAGTTCGAGGCCAGCCTGGTCTACAGAGTGAGTTCCAGGACAGCCAACGATACACAGAGAAACCCTATCTTGAAAAAGGAAAAAAAATAATTTTAAGAGTACATTTTAGCTGGGCGGTCGTGGCACACGCCTTTAATCCCAGCACTTGGGAGGCAGAGGCAGGTGGATCGCTGTGAGTTTGAGGCCAGCCTGGTCTACAAAGCGAGCCCAAGACAGTCAAGGCTAGACAGAGAAACCCTGTCTTGAAAAACAAAACAAAACAAACAAACAAACAAAAGAATACATTTTAGCGGGGTATGGTGGTGCACGCCTATAATCCCAGCACTCAGGGAGTAATAATAATAACAATAGTAACATTAACAATAACAATAATAATAATAATAGAATCTATTTTAAATCAGATATAGGAGAATTTAGGGGGCTAAGACAGGAATATCTCAAATTCAAGGCCAGGTCAGGGTACAAATGAATTCAAAACTAACCTGGGCTACAGAGCCACATCCTGTCTCAAAATGACAAAAATGGGTCATTGATGGCTCAGTGGGTAAGGGTATTTGGCACCAAGCCTGACAGCCTGAGTACAATCGCAAGACCTGTGCAGTGTAAAGAGAGACCCAAATCCTGTAAACTGGCCTCTAACTTTCACATACATGTTGCGCCACACACACATGTACACACATAAAATATATAGAACAAATTTTTTAAATAAAAATACTTTCTATTTTATACTTAAAATTATTTAATACTTAATTACAAAAATATAAAATAGTATTTCAAAATTTAAAATAGACAAAACAGGCCAGGTGATGGTGGCACACGCCTTTAATCCCAGCACTAGGGAGTCAAAGGCAGGCAGATCTCTGAGTTCAAATCCAGCCTGGTCTACAGAGTAAGTTCCAGGACAGCCAGGGATACACAGAGAAACACTGTCTTGGGGGAAAAAAAGACAAAACAAAACCAGCCAGTTATGATAGATGGTAGATCGCACTTGTAATCCCAGTATTTAGGAGTATGAGGCAGGAGGACTGCCATAAACTTAAGGCCAGCCTGATCTTAGAGAGTTTCTAGGCCACCCTGGGCTACAGACGAAAACTCTGTCTCAACAGAACAAAACAAAGAAAAATAATGCATCATACTTAACCCATCATATCTAAAAATTGTCATGTCAGTGTAATCACAATAATAAATGTGAGATTTGCTTTGTTTTGTTTTAAATCTTTTCTGAATCTCAGTCTTCAAGCCAGTGCACGCCCTGCACCTGCAGCCTATCTCAGTTTGCACTGGCTGCATTTCACCCGTCCAGCGGCTACATGTAGCTAACAGCTACTGTATTGTTTCTCAAAGGATGGCTGCCAGACTACCTGTATCTTCTGGTTGAGAACTCAGGCTCCTTATCATAGAAACAACTCCTGGCAAAACCTGGGCCTGGCATACATAAGTTTCTAGATTCACCCCAGCACCAAATTTATGCATGAATGAATGAATGGATGCATGAATGAATGGATGGATGGATGAATGAGTGAATGAGTGAGTGAATGAATGAGTGAGTGAATGAATGAATGAGTGAGTGAATGAATGAGTGAGTGAATGAGTGAGTGAGTGAGTGAGTGAATGAGTGAGTGAGTGAGTGAGTGAATGAGTGAATGAGTGAGTGAGTGAGTGAATGAATGAATGAGTGAGTGAATGAATGAGTGAGTGAATGAGTGAGTGAGTGAGTGAGTGAATGAGTGAGTGAGTGAGTGAGTGAATGAGTGAATGAGTGAGTGAGTGAGTGAATGAATGAATGAGTGAGTGAATGAATGAATGAATGGGTGAATGAATGAATAAGTGAGTGAATGAGTGAATGAATGAGTGAGTGAGTGAATGAATGAATGAATGAATGAATGAGTGAGTGAATGGGTGAATGAGTGAGTGAATGAATGAGTGAATGAATGAATGAATGAATGAGTGAGTGAATGGGTGAATGAGTGAGTGAATGAATGAGTGAATGAATGAGTGAGTGAGTGAATGAGTGAGTGAATGAGTGAATGAGTGAGTGAATGGGTGAATAAATGAATGGGTGAATGAATGAATGAGTGAGTGAATGAATGAGTGAGTGAGTGAATGAATGAGTGAATCAATGAATGAGTGAATGAATCAATGAATGAGTGAACGAATGAATGAATGAGTGAAGCTAATGAGGAGGCAAACCAAGAGATATGCCTAGAGAAGAGGAGTAGAAGAGAGGAAAATGGCAAAGAGACAGCAGGGTGAAGGGCCAGACAGGGGCCAGACTGCCCTACCCTGGTCTCAGGAAATAACAGTGACTTTTGTCCCTGGGTGATGGATCACACTCCCACCCCGTGACCCAGTGAGCACACCCAAGCAAAGACACTGGGACAGAGTATTCTCCTGAGACAGCTGGGACTAAATTTGAGGCTCAGGGGTGACGAGGAGAGAACCGAGGCCATCCGTGGAGGTAGACAATTGACCTGAGAAACTGAAGCTGAGTTCAGGGCTCAGGGCAGGTCACACAGGCCTAGCAGAAAGCCTGGCTTGGGGAATTCCTGTGATTGCAAGCTAGGTACACTGCAGTTCCCCACAGTCAGGAGGGCAGATTTGTCTGTCAAGAGGCACAGGAGAGAACATGGCACTTGGGTGGAACGAAACACTTGGCTGAAGGGTAGGTTTGGCCCATTTCTTCCTAGCTCTGTGACACCAAGCTGGCAGCTTGAGATTAGTCACTGCCAAAGCAATCAACACAGAACCTGGAAATTGTGTAAGTCAACACTGACCACTGCGCCCCAGTACAACAACACACCACTGAAAAGACACAGGCCATCTACCAGAGAGGCAAATGCAAGCCATCTGTTCTAAGTGTGAGGATTCTCTCGGTCTGTCTCTCTGTCTGTCTGTCTGTCTGTCTGTCTCTCCCTCTCTCTTCGCCCCCCCCCCCTCTGTGTCTGTCCGTCTCTGTCTTGTAAAGACACATATTTTTTAATATAGTGATAATGCTGGGCACTGTGATGCATGCATACCTGTAACCCCTGCATTCAGGGAAGCAGAAGCAGGTGGATCTCTGTGAGTTTGAGACCAGCTGGGTTTACAAAGCAAAATAGCCGAAGCTCACACAGAGGAAACCCTGTCTCTAAATAAATAAATAAATAAATTATACACACACACACACACACACACACACACACACACACACGTATATAAGTATATATAACATACTTAACTTTTAAAACTACTTTGTTTCCCTAGGAGGGTAGTTAATTATATAATTGAGTTGGCTTTGGCCTTTGGGAAAAGTGAGAGAAAAATAAAACCATCCAGGACAAACACAGGAAGCAATGCCAGCCAATAGGGCTGGGGAAGGGGTACTTGGGGCTGTGAGGTGACTCCCCCACTTACATTTCCTCTCCTTCCACACACTTCTGTCTTACAGACTCCCTAAATTTAAAACCCCAGGTGTGACAATGAACCCTGGGAAAGGTGAGTGACAAGCTCTTTGCAAGTTGGGCCCCTGCCCTCAGCCCTGTGAGCAGCTGTGGGAAATTCTTAGGCTCTAGGCAAGAGATCCAGAAAGGGTCTTTGTCCTCTGCACCTCAGGGTGTCCTCCTTCTGAGTTTGCTAGAAAGCTGATATTTCGACAGCCAGGCTGAGCCGCTGAATTTCCCATCTCCTCTTCCCTCCATGGGTCTCCAGCCGTGCCTGGTGAGAGCCAGCTATGTAGTTCAAGCCAGCCTGAATTAGCCCAAAGGAAAGAGGCTCTCTGGGAACAGAAAAATTCCCCATGGGATACTGCTGGGGGGTTACCATAAGAAGAATAAGGTCACCACCAAGCTTTTCTGTGACATAACACAATTTGCAAAATGTTCTACATATATTTTATTAAGTCAGAGGCTGAGGTCAGTATTACCTGTGGGGGTGCTCTCCCAGAGAATACCTGGCCAGGTGAGACCCCCCAGTCACGGACAGGAACCTCACCTGTGATTCTCCCCAGTTTCCCTTTGTACATTTCTCCAACAAATCCAGCTATGTGGGCTCCTAGGCTTACGCCAACCATGTAGATGCTGTCCAGCGAAGCTCCGTTGTCCTAGAAGTTCATTAACAAATTGTGAGCATTCAAGAAATTGACCATGCTTGCAGAGGTTTCTTATTTACTTTGGAGTACTAAGTACTTTGTAGTTACTGTCTCACTTGGGCTATTTTGTGTGTGCACAGATAGGCATGCTTGTCTCTACATTTATGCGTCGAGGCCAAAGGTCATAAGTCAGGTGTCAGGGTGGAGAGAATAGCTCAGTGGTTAGGAAGACTTGTCGCTTTTGCAGAGGAGCCTGGTTCGATTCTCAGCACCCACATAGCAGCTCACGAGTGTATATAACTCAGTTCCAGGGGTCTCCAATGCCGCCTTCTGACTTCTGCACCGAGGCACCAACATGGTGTGCATATATACGTGCAGGCAGAACACCCATATACATAAAAACAAATAAATAACTCTTTTGAAATTAGCTGTCTCCATCAGTTGCTCTCCACCTTGTTTTTTGAGACAGGGTCTCTCACGGAGCCCAGAGGTAGCTGATGTGGTGAGACTGGCCAGCAAACCCCAGGAATTCTCTTAGGTCTTCCCTGGGTCTGGGATTACAGGCATACACTGCTGTGCCCAGATTTTTTTATAGGTGCTTGGGGTTGAGCTCAGATCTTCATGCTTGCACACCAAGTGTTTGTCACCTGAGCCAACTCCTTAGCCCTTGTTGTCTCGTGGAAATGTCATAAGAGGCCTGGAGCAGTAGCTCAGCTGTACTGCACGTGCCTCCTATGTTATAAGTGTGGCAGGAAAAGAGTTCAAGTTAAAGCGTTCTGCAAGGTTGCTGGTGCTGATGCTGCTGTTCAAGTAAAACTATCCCGCAAGGTTGCTGGTGCTGATGCTGCTCTTCAAGTTAAAGCATCCTGCAAGGTTGCTGGTGCTGATGCTGCTGTTCAAGTAAAACCATCCTGCAAGGTCACTGGTGCTGATGCTGCTCTTCAAGTTAAAGCATCCTGCAAGGTCACTGGTGCTGATCCTGCTACTACTAATTTCAAATACAAATAAGCAAAATGAATTCTATATCAATGTATCTAAAATTAAACTTATTTTGCATCTATGTACAAAACTGTCTCTGTCATCTTCTCATCTGGGAAGCTGTTAACCTGAATTCCCTGTGTACTCAGGTAATTAATTTTATTCCTTCTCAAGTCTCTGATAGGGTTAAAGATCTGATAGTTTAGTTTTACAATTAAGCTTTGTTGTTTAGGGGTTAAGATGTTTTTAGGTCTAGATAGATGTTTTAAGTTGATAATGATGAGATATGATAGATATTGATTTACATTCAGAATTTTAGATACACCAAAATAAAAAAGATGTTTTCTTCAAGGTTGCCAAATACAAATAGCCAAAACACTATGAATGTAACATATATATAATTCCTGATTGTTTCGTGGTTCTTCTTGCTGTAGGTAGATTATTGTATATATGTGTAATAATATAAATGTGTATGTTTATATTTATTTAAGGGGGCTGGTGAGATGGCTCAAGGGTTAAGAATACTGGCTGCTCTTCCAGAGGTTCTGAGTTTGATTACCAGCAACCACAAGGTGGCTCCCAGCCATCTATAACATGATATGATGCCCTCTTCTGGTGTGCAGGTGTACATGCAGGAAGAGCACTGTATATAAAAATAATAAATAATCTTTAAAATTTTTTAATTAAAAAAAAAAGGGAAATGAAGCCCCAAGTTGAGGTCCTCTGGCCCAGGCAAAGCAGTCCTGGAGGACGCAGAGCAGGATTCAAGCCAACCTGCTAGCCTCAGATTTGTGTCTTGGTGCCTCCACTTCTGACTCTCCGCTGGTTGCCAACCAGAGACATCTCTAGGGCTTCCAGATTGAGGAGTGGGTGATAAAGCATTTTGACAGAGTCTCCATGCCAGAGGGAAAAAGTGGAGGAGGGCAGACCACACTGATCACAGGCTGCTGGACAGCATGCTCTGAGCACCCCAAATGTTAACTGGCTTGCCGAGGAGCTCATATAAAACTCATGTCACCACCAGCCACAGTGGTCACCATGTGGGAGTCTCTGGGAAACTGTTCGGTGTGTGTGTGTGTGTGTGTGTGTGTGTGTGTGTGTGTGTGTGTGTGTGATTTTTTTGGGGGGACATGCTTTTTTTTTTTTTTTTTTGGTTTTTCAAGACAGGGTTTCTCTGTGTAGCCTTGGCTGTCCTGGACTCACTTTGTAGACCAGGCTGGCCTCGAACTCACAGCGATCCGCCTGCCTCTGCCTCCCGAGTGCTGGGATTAAAGGTGTGCACCACCACGCCCAGCTTTGGGGGGTGCTTTTATTGTTGTTGTTTGTTTGTTGTTTTTTTCAAGACAGGATTTCTCTGTGTAGCCCTTGCTGTTCTAGAACTTGCTCTGTAGACTAGAGTGACCTTAAACTCATAGAGATCCACCTGCCTCTGCCTCCTAAGTGCTGGGATTACAAGAATGCACCACCACAACTCAAGTCACATTTTGTTGTTGTTGTTTAAAAGGGGCGGGGCAGCTCGTAAGATCATTCATTAAATAAAAGCTAAGGCTCTGCCTTTGGAAGCCTTCTAAAACACTCATGTCCTATTAAACCATGTGTTTTCTGGTCTTTTTTTTTATCTTTTTTTCTTTTCTTTTTTTTTTTTTTTTTTTTTTTTTTTTTTTTTTTTTTTTTTTTTTTGGTTTTCAAGACAGGATTTCTCTGTGTATCCCTGGCTATCCTGGACTCACTTTGTAGACCAGGCTGGCCTTGAATCACGAAGATGTGCCTGCCTCTGCCTCCCGAGTGCTGGGATTAAAGGAGTGCAGCAGAATGCCCGGCTGAACCATGTGTTTTCACTGTGGTGGAATAGTCTGGAAACTAGTCTCTTGGTCTTCTGGCTGAACAAGCTACAGAAGTCGCAGGCGGTCCAGGCATTTAAACCAAGAATGCTTTGCTGAGCCTCTCCTACTCAAAGATAAGTCTCATAGTCGAAAAATGATGCTCCTTTCACAAGGCCCTTTGCCATTAGCTATAGAAGATTATGAGGACATAAAATCTACAACATAGCCGGGTGTGGTGGTGGCGCATGCCTTTAATCCCAGCACTCTGGAGGCAGAGGCAGGCGGATCTCTGAGTTCGAGGCCAGCCTGGTCTACAAAGTGAGCCCAGGACAGCCAAGGCCACACAGAGAAACCCTGTCTTGGAAAACCAAAAAAAATAAAATAAAATGACAGCATTGCTTCATATTCCTTCGTGTGGAAGTGGACAACCTGGAGAGCCACCCCCTCTTTCCTGGGTTTGTTCAGATCTGCTCAATATTACAAAATATTACCAATGACACCCCCACCCACACACACACCATCCAAACAAGTTATGCCTCTTGGCTTTGAGCCTCCAAACAAGCAGCTAAATAAAGTCATTTAAGAGGAGTCTTTCTTACCAACATCTGGTCGATAAATTCCTTCAAAATCAGAGCGACTTTTCTGGTGTTGCTAGAAGCATGGCTGTATATCACGGTCGCAGCTCCCCGGTTCCAGTCAACAACCACCACGTTCATGTCCTGAACATCAAGCAAACTCTGTACCAACTCCTCCATCCAAACCGGAGGGGAGCCTGTTGGCCGGAAGCCGTGGATAATAAAGGTGGTTCTCATGGTCACGTTTAAGCTCCCCAGAGCTGTGGAGTTGATGACTTGTGCGCAGGTGCGGTCTCTCCGCGTGTAGAGCATCAGTCTCACATTTAGCCCTGTACCGACCACTGCGCTGTGGAAGCTCAGTTTGGTGAAGGACGGGCATGTTTCATCCGTGTCTGGAAATAAGAGCGAGACATCATCACGCTGGTTAAATGCTGGGATCCACCCCTCGGTGCACTCACATTCCTCAGGGCACCTCGCAAGAGCCCCGATCTAGTTGAATGAAGCTGAAAAGTCATACTTAACCCAGTATGGTACCCAACTGGTACCTGGTTTCTCTAGACATCTTTTTCCAGGCTCTCTCAAGGTCGAAGTCACAAGTTAGCCCAGTGCGGCCTTTTGCAAGGCACTCAGCCACAAGCAAACCCTCACTCAACTCCCCAAGCACCTGTGGGAGCCTCACTCACAGCACATCCTCTTTCGGGGGATGCATTATGGGTGTTGGGCATGGGTGTGTCTGTCCTGTGAGACACCATGCTCCTTCGATGGTAATTTCTATCCTGTGTGTCCTCAAAGAAACAGTAGAGCACAGCAGAAAAGGCAGCAACGGAGTCTTCCCGGTCTCCTGGGGAAAGCCCTCGTCTGGGATGGTGGTCAGAGGGGGGTGTGCCCTGCCCTGAGCTGTCTGAGAGTGCACACCGTGTCAGGTGGTGCTGGACCCTTTTCTCCTCATCTCCTCAAGTTCTTCTGTTGAGCCTTAGCCCTGCAGGACAGCCTTGGAAGAAAGGTGGACTCACGGGAGAGACAGCACAAACCCTGGAAGATTTTTTTTTTATTGTTGTCTGAGACAGGATCTTAATATGAGATCCAGGCCGGCTTCAGACTTACTACGAAACCCAGTCAAGCCTCAGACTTGCAGTCCGACTCGCTCACCCTCCTAAGTTCTCGGACTACATCTATGCCCTTACCATGAATGCCACTCAATGGGACAGTGTTTTAAGACTGCTTTCAGCCAGGCGGGTGGTGGTGGCACACGCCTTTAACCCCAGCACTCGGGAGGCAAAGGCAGGCGGATCGCTGTGAGTTCGAGGCCAGCCTGGTCTACAAAGCGAGTCCAGGACAGCCAAGGTTACACAGAGAAACCCTGTCTCAAAAAACAAAAACAAAAAAAAAAAAAAAGAAAAGAAAAGAAAAAAGAATGGCCTTCATAGGTTCATATATTTAAATGCTTAGTCACCAGAGAATAACATTATTTGAAAAAGATTAGGAGGTGTGGCTTCATTAGAGTGGGTGTGGCCACATTGAAGGAAGTGTGTCACTCCTGGTAGGTCTTTGTTTTGGGGAATTTTTTTTATTTTTTGGTTTTCTTTTTTTTGGGGGGGGGGGATTTCAAGACAGGGTTTCTCTGTGTAGAAAGGAAGAAAGAAAAAAGAAAAAAGGAAAGAATTAAATGAAGACTTTTGAGGTCCTTGGGTCTGGAACTTGCCAAAATTGGACTTTTGCAGTATTACATAATGCTTTGATCAAGAACTGCTATGAGCATTGGTGGCCTACTCAGAGGTAGAAAACACACATGCACAGGGCCCGGCATCCAACTGCAGCCACCAAGAGACAACATGCAAAAAAGGTTCTATAGAAAGTGGAGCACAGCTGGAGCACCAAATTGGGGAGCATCCCTCAAGGGTGAGCCAGGGAGAAGATAAGGGACCAGGGATGGAACAGGAGGGGAAGGCCTCGAACTTGGGATAGGCCACCAATAGGCAAGGGACCCTTTGGACACACCTGTCTGTTCTGACTTCCCTTGGTGGAATTTGAGAACCCAAATGAGCCAGAGTGATGGGTCACTGTCAGCCGTGGGGTTTACCACAGTAA
This sequence comes from Acomys minous, assembly GCF_964271855.1. Lineage (NCBI taxonomy): Eukaryota > Metazoa > Chordata > Mammalia > Rodentia > Muridae > Acomys > Acomys minous. The sequence continues at coordinate 69,385,173 of NC_140492.1, read as the reverse complement.
TAGTAACCGAAGCGATCCACCACGCTCTGCACCCTGCATCCAGCCTGGTACCCTGAGGCGCGGCTCCTGTAGCGGGGCAACACTTCCATGCCACCCCTTTACTTCCTCTTCCTGGAGAAGAAAGGCCCTTGGAGAACATGCACTGCACCTGCGTGCCTGCTCGGAGAGCCATCCCAGAGCAATAACTCACTGTCTAACGTGTCATCTTCTAGGACAGGAGGTGCTGGCATAAGGCCAAGCCCTTTGGGTCCTTATCCATCCATAAAGCTAAGCTTTGGTCCCGTCTGTGAAACCTACTCTCCAGAGGGCCTGGGGAAAGCATGTCATTTTTCATAAGCTTCCTACATGTCCAAGAGAGGGATGTGGCTGGGGTTAATCCTGAATGAGGTCACACTAGGGGAGCCAGATGTCTCTTTACTTAATTACTAGGTTTCTTCACCTTAGGACACATGAACCGCAGGCCTAAGGGTCAGAAGCCACACAGTCACCTGGCTCCTTGTAACACCGTGCCTGGTGCAAAAGTAAATTTACTGTTTATTTTTTTTCCTAATTAAAAAATATTCTGTGAATGGATCATGTACATGCCTTGTACCCACAGAGGCCAGAAAGGGGCATCAGACCCTCTGAAACTGGAGTAACACATGATGATGAGCTGTCATGTGGATGATGGGAGTCAAATCCTGGTCCCCTGGAAAAGCAGCAAGTGCTCCTAACCATCGTGCCATCTCTCCAGACCATTTATTAATTTTGACTGCAAAAAGGCCCAACTCAGGGCCGTATGCATGAGAGGCAAGCACTCTACCACTGAGACCCATCTTTGGTTCCTAGAACTAAACATCTTTTTTTTTTTTTAAGATTTATTTATTATTATGTATACAGTGCTCTGCCTGCATGTACATCTGCAGGCCAGAGGAGGGCATAAGATCACATCATAGATGGTTGTGAGCCACCATCTATGTGGTTGGTGGGAATTGAACTTATGACCTGTGGAAGAACACTCAGTGTTCTTAACCTGTGAGCCATCTCTCCAGCCCCCTTAGAACTAAACATCTTAAAAAGGAAACACTGAATTGAGGCCATGTTACAAATTAGCTTAAGCTACTTGGCCTCAGGTACTGTGTTGCTGCTGCTCTTGTTGTATCAAATGTGTTCTTAGCATGGACACTTCTCTGGTGTCAAAATTCTCAGCAATTTGGAGAGCATACGAAGACAAGTCAGTGTAAGAGACAAATGTGTTCAAGGGCTTCACATATGGAGCTCTGCATGTTTTAATTTGCGCTGGTATATTTAAGGTTGAGAACTACCTTATGCTTCCCAAAGGCAAACAACTTTTGGGTTCTTTTACTGGTTTCTTACAAAGCCAAGATTACTCCAAGTACAATGAAGTACTCACAGAGCATAGTAAACTGGTTTTTCAAGTTTAACCTTGCCTCTCGTAGTTCACTGAAACAGGAGAAATTATACCTGTCCTTTTTGGGCTACTTACCCTGAAATAACATTTCTTACGGACACCTGGAAAATTACAACAAAGTGGACTCTGTATGCAATGCCCTTTGAGGGAGAATCTGGATTCTATTCAGAGGCTGCGTAATTATTATTTATGATATTCTTTCTTGCGTTAAGAGAAGCAGATTCTCCCAGCACTCAGGAGGCAGAGGCAGGCGGATCTCTGTGAGTTCGAGACCAGCCTGGTCTACAAAGTGAGTCCAGGACAGCCAAGGCTACACAGAGAAACCCTGGTTGAAGAACAGAATAACCATTAGTGACCTTTCTACCCCGTGTAGCTCGGGCTGGCTTTGAGCTGAGCTGCCTCCACTTCTCGTGTGCTCGGATTACAGGTGTGCACAGCACACCAAGTTTATGCAGTGCTGCAGGTCAAGCCCAGGTTTCATGAGTGTCAGGCGAGCTCTCTGTGCACTGAACTACATCGCTCTCCCCTGAGGCCCTGTCCTATAACAGGGGCCATGTCTACATACAGCCACGGATGCTCTCCTGCTGCACTCACTGGGTTCAAACGTTGTGAGTTTCAGCTCACAAAGCTGAAAGTATTTACCATTTGGCTCCTGAAAGACAGCATTTGTCCACTCTGTTCCAGTGTCTTAAATAAAAAACACAAGCCAGTTTTGGAAAAAGCATAGGCTCAAGAGTCAGCCCCAGGTTTGAGAGTTCGACCCATTAGTTATGGAAACTGGCACAACCAATTGCCTCACCTCCTTGAATGCCCATCTTGCATTTATAAGACGACCCCCTGACAACGCTAAACTCTCAGGCAGTGCTACCCAAAAGTAGGTTGTATTTGAAGCCAAAAACACGTGTCCCTACATAGATGTAATGGTATGAATGTAAAACATCTCCCACGGGGTCATGTGTTGGGAAAGTGGCATTGTTTTAAAGGGCGGTAGAATCCCTGCGAAGTGGGCCCTAGCTGAAGAAGATGGCCCCGAGGGCCAGGCCAACAAGGATTCTTGCGTGGGCTGTGTCCTCTTACAAAGCCAGCCAACAAAAACAAACAAACAAAAACAAAGCAAGCCAAAGGAGCCCTGCCTCCCTTAATTGCTTCTGCTAGGTATTATGGTAACAGCAACAGAGGGATTAATTCAAACTGCTCTTCAAAGAGCTGAGGTATGGTTCAGTGGGGGTGCATAGCACTTGTGAGGCCCTGGGCTCAATCCTCAGCACCACATACCTGTACACACACACACACACAAACACACACACGCCTTTGGTATTTTGAACCAACTGAAAACAGTTTATCAACACTCTACCATAAAGAAAAAGAAATGGGCCAGGAGGTGGTGGCACACGCCTTTAATCTCAGCACAAGGGAGGCATAGGCAGGTGATCTCTGTGAGTTCGAGGGCAGCCTGAGCCTGGTCTACAAAGTGAGGCCAGGGCTACACAGAGAAACCCTGTTTCAAAACAAAAAAACAAAACAAACAAACAAACAAACAAAAAACCACACACACACAGGGGCTGGAGAGATGGTTCAGCGGTTAAGAACACTCATTGCCTGCTCTTCTAGAGGTCCTGAGTTCAATTCTCAGCAACCACATGGTGGCCCACAACCATCTCTAATGTAATCTGATGCCCTGTTCTGGCAGAGGTCTGTATACATAATAATAAAATTTTTTTTTAAACCACACACATACACACAAAAAGAAAGAAACAACGAAAGAAAGAAAAGAAAAAGAAAGACCAAACAAAAAACAAAGAAGAAAGAAAGAGAAAAGAAAAGGACGGGGAAGAGACCCTCTAAATAAAGCTCCGTGTAATTTAGTCTGTTCACACAACATCATCACAAACTGCTGGACAAGGAAGTGAAGCCAGCCTGGACAACCAAGGAACAGGTGGCTGATTGAAAATTACTTGTTTTGCCACGCAGAATAGGCAATGAAAACCAAAAGCAGCTTGACTGTCTTTAAGAAAAATGTTGACATTCTGTTCACTAGACGTGCACCTGCAATACTTCCGATGCTGGAGCATCTGTTTCGGGACGGCTAGCTGGCTCAGTAGTGAGGACCACTGCTGCTGGGCCTAAGGACCTGACTGCAGACTCCTCACAGTGCGTGGAGAGAACTGAGCTTCAGCCTGTTCTCTGAATTCCACTAGCACTTTGGGGTGTGTGCACATGCACACCCAAGCAAACAAATATAAATAGATAAACTAGTTAATTAAGTGTAATTTTTTTTTAATTAAAAAAGTGAGGCTGGAGAGATGATCCATCAGTTAAGGTCACTGGTTGCTCTTCCCAAGGACAGGGATGTGATTCCCAGCACCCACATGGCAGCTCACAGCTATCCGTAACTCGGGGCCCAGAAAACTTAGACATCCTCTCTTGGCTGCTATGGATACCAAATGCACATGGTACACAGAATATGTTCAGGAAAACACTCGCACACAAAGTAAGATCGCAAAAAACAATTAAATTAGTTATCCTGATGTCTGAAGGGGGTTTGTTTGGTTTTGGTTGGGTTTTTTTTTTTTATGTTTCTTTGTTTTGGTTTGTTTGTTTGTTTTGTTTGAGGGTTTCTCTGTGTAGCCTTTGCTGTCCTGGACTCTCTTTGTAGACCAGGCTGGCCTCGAACTCAGAGACTTGCCTGCCTCTGCTCGGGTTACAGGAGTGTGCCGCCGTGCCTGGTTGATGGTTAAGTTTTGATGTCCCTCTTCTTATATGTTTTTCTGAGAAATGCTGTCCTCCTCCCTCACTTTACCCTAACCCGTAGACTGTCAGGATCATTCTAAGAATCTTAAATGATGCCTTATGAGGTTTCCAGAACCTTGGCACATGGTACATGCTAAAAATTTAGCAACTGTTGATGTTGACGACAGACTGAGGAAATAGTATTTACCACCTAGGGTTGTACAAAGACTTGAATCACTACAGTCAAGGTGGACTGGAAATAAATCCTAATATAGTTATTATAAATCTTCCAGTTTGGTTCTAAGCTTCATTTATTAGCATGCTTATATGATTTTTAACACTTGCAATCAGTTTAGAGAATTGGGTTCTACTGTCTTAATCCTTTGCATTACTTTTGAACTTTTAAAACATCTTTATTATTATTGTGTGTGTATGTATGCATGCATGTGCCCTTACATGCCACAGCTCACACATGGGCAGGAGTTGGTGCTCCCCTCCTGTCTTTCCACAGGTTTGGGGGATCCAGCTCAGCTTGCCATGCTTATGCAGCAGGCGTTTTTACCCATGCACCCATCTTGCCAGCTCCCTTTGAATTACTTTTAAAACACATTTGGGCATTTCTGAAACGCATCAGAATTATCTTAAGGATTATTTTTCCTTTCCCTCTTTCCAGCATGCATATGTGTGTGCACGTTCACATGTGTGTGTGTACATGGGTGAGTGGGCTTATGCATATGGAAGCCAGAGGTTGACAGGTGTCTTCTTCCTCAATCACCTCCACCTTAGAAATGGAGGCAAGAGCTCTCCTTGGAACCCAGAGCTCCCTGGTCCAGCTGGCTAGCTTGCTTAGGGATCATCTGTTCCTGCCCGCAGAGCTCTGAGGTTTAAGTGGGCCTCCATACCTCTTAGGCATTTATATGAGTCATACTTGTCTGTCAAGTGCTTTATCTATTGGGCCATTTTCTCAGCCCCAAAGATCACTTTCTTTCTTTCTTTTTTTGAAGCAGTTAAATGCTGGCACCAGCGAGTTGACTCCATGGGGGAATGCCACTGATGCCAGCCTGACAACCTGAGTTCTCACTAGCACCCACACAGCCGAAGTAGAAAGCCAACTCCTACAAACTGTACTCTGACCTCCACATGTGTATTGTGCCTTGTGTAAACACATGTGATAGAAAATGGTTTCATATTTGGAACCTTATCCGATCCTGGAGTGGAAACACTTCTGCTATATCTTGTCTGCGTTTGAGGTTTCCTGTTAGTTTGCCTTTTCATTTTTAGCGTTATTCTTGGGGTTGGGAAAGTAGTTGAGTGTTTGTCCAGTAAGTGTTAAACCTCTAGGTTTAAAAACCTAGCATTATCAGCTGCTGCCCCGACTGAAGGTCATTTCCTCAAAACACATTGCCTGTACCGCTTTTACAAACCCTTTAAAAAGTTATACATCCAAAAGAATAAAAAAAGTTGTACATCAAGGATGGATGTGGTGGTGCACACCTTTGTCCCACTGAGTTCAAGACCAGCCTAGTCTACAAAGGCTACATAGAGAAATTTCGTCCCCAAAATAAAACAAACAAAAGTTATGTCAGAATTCACAGTCATAAGCTTTGTGTGAAAAGGAAGCAGGTTCCCAGAAGGCCTGAGAACTGCATTTCACTTCATTTTTGTTATCTCACTGTTGAGATTAATATTTTCATTTTGATTTTATCATCTTGTATTGGAGATTTCTTGAATTGGAAATTGAACCTGGGCACATATTCTATGCCTGAACTACTACAGCCTCAGCCTGGAAATCAATAAATTTTGTTATAAATATACCATGCACCATTATAAGGAATTTATGTATGTAAAATTATGATTTTGTAATACTGATTTAAATATACCTAGATACATAAAAGTATAAACATTTGCCTTGTTAAAAATATGAAAAGAAAAAAAAAGAGAAAAAACTTACCTTCTCTACATCATACAATAAAAATTTACAGTTTCAAAAGGTAAATGATTTAATTTCATATAGGTGGAAAGACATAATTTAGCTATGAAAGACATTAATACTACCTTAGCTTTTTCAAGTCAATTCAAAGAAATAAGTTTGATCTATGATTGAGGGGGGAAATTCAATCTAAGAAAGTTCATTTCACCCACAGCTCCTGGCCTCAGACAGGCTCACGCAGAACTCTGAAGGTCCACTAGTAATTTTTGAAAGCTTTGCCTAGATGACCTACCTGATCTCACCAAGCACAACAAACTGATGAGAAAACACAACCTCAGCATAGGGAGCCTCAAGAGAGCCTGAGTCCCAAACACAAAGATGTGGCCCACTCCGCGGAGCCTTAGCGTTCCCACCCTGCTGTCCGGCTGTCCTCCGGGCGGGCGCGGGCGGCGAGCGCTGGGCTAATCCCGAGCCGAGTCGGTGACAACAGGAAGTTCCCGAGGGAGTGACTGCAGCCCTGTTAGTCCTGTCAGGCTCTTTGTCTCCTCCTCTTCGCAATAAAAGGCCGGGGACTTTCTGCTTACACGGGAGTGCGTATGTTAATGTTCATTTGCATTTGGAGAATGACGGTAAAAAGTTTCGCTCTCCGTGGGCGGTTTACTAGCAGGTGGCCTGGGTGTGCTGAAAGCAACCTAATTTGGGATCCTTCTTCTCCCTTATGAATGAAATGACAACTCCGGTCAGTATTCCTTCTCTGGCTGTGTATACAAAACCACTTTCTGTGTGAATTCACATCCGCGTCCTCCGATCAGACTTCAGACTTTTATTAAGAACACTTCTTTCTGTGTTTACAAATATCGTCTATGCCTCAGACTAGAGGGAGACCTTTTGTACTGAACATTATTTCTCATTTCTTTCCATCCAGTCGCTCTCGTAGCCGAGTTTTCATGTTTTGTTTCTTTATTAGGGGTAGCAGGTGAGTGTGGGCTGTGGTCCCTGTTCTCCCCGGTGGAGGTCAGAGGACGGCTTGCTTGGTTCTCTCTTTCCATCCTGGAGATCTTGAGGACGAAGTGCTCCTCCTCCTCCTCCTCTTCAGGCCTGGGGATAAGCACCTTCCACTGTGAAGTCTCACCCACCCAGTTCTTCCCTTTTTAAAGGGAAAGAACGCCCCTACATCTTCCCTGCTCTGTGAGGTGACAGGGTGAGGGAACTTCAGTAGTGCAGATGGGGAGGAGGGTCACTAATGACAGACTCCACGTTAGTGATGTAATCCTCGTCCTAGCGAAAATTCCCCTAACACTAAGCTTCTGGTTGTTTTTATAAGCTTAGAAATAGTAAGAACAAAAAGAAAACACACACACACACACACACACACACACACACACACACACCAAAAACATCTTCACCCCAACATCAGTCATTTAGCATTGTCCGTCTGAGTGCTTCTTCACGTAGGTGTGTGGCCTTAATAAATAAAACACCACTGTTCCGTATGTCTCAACTTTCTCAACCATAAAATGAAGATAAGATCACATGACTCACAGGGTTGTTACCCAGATTAAATAAGGTGTTGCAGCTGAAGTCTTCCGGAGCACTGGGCCTGCCGCTAAGGTACTTGCTCCCCAGCACTTGGTAATCTTCCTGGTCTTACAGCTGACCCCGCCCCGCTGCAGAGTTGAGAGGGGCTTCAGGACAGACTTGAGGAATTGGGGGGACCTCCTTCAAGTCCTTTCGTGAACACTGCCTGGACACACTACAGTGTTGCTATGCTTTTCTGTCCTGCTTGGAAATAAATTAAGGAACTGGATCAATGAATAAATAGCAAACTCAAAATCAACGCCAGGCAGCTTTTCTACTTTGCACTTGCTCTAAACCTTGCTCAGCTGAAAACAAGGGCTCCCTGGAACAGAGAACTGTTCTGTCTCTTTAAGGAACCTGCCCTGGAATGCACCGCTCCCTACCGGGTCAATGTACTTACTGATAAGTAGGAGTTGAGTTCCTGACGTCTTTTAAGTGCTTCTCTGGACCTAGCCAATGTACTTTTGGGGGGAAACTGCCAACCATCAATTACAGAAATAAGGGCTTCCTGCTGAGTGGTCTTCTGTGTGTTGCTAATGGTTAGGGCACAGAAGTTCCCCTAACTGCATGGCTGGCTGGTCCATTTTTTCCTTCCTGCGTCCGTCCAGAAGAACAGAAAAGAACCAATGAAGGAATCTGTTCTTTCTTTCTTAGATAAGTCAGAAAGAGTGACTCAGTAATAAGAAATATCAACTGTGTAATAGGAAAACACAACACCCCAAAGGTGGGGGGAAGAAAACAGAGTAGAAGCGGAAGGTGCTCACTAAACAGGCGCTCGACCACTGAGCAAGCCCTGCACGGCCCTTTTAATGGAGGAATATTTGTGTACTGACTACAGACATTCATGCATTGAGAGCCCTGTGGCCCTATTAAGGGACAACTCACAAATGTCGCTATTCTCCTCTGTGTGGTCTATTATCATCACCATTGTTATTTAGTTTAGTTTTCTGACACAGGGCCTTATGCAGCCTATAGTGGCTTCGAACTTGCTGCGCAGCCAAAGCTGGCACTGAACTTTCCAACCCTCGTTCCTCAGCCTCTAAAGGGCTGGACTATGTGTGTAAATCACGTCTGCCTCTGCAACCTACAGTGTGTACTCTGCAGTCACTTTTTGTTTTTGTTTTGTTTTGTTTTGTTTTCTTGTCTTCACCACTCAACACAGAGGGCAGAGTAGAAAGGCTAAGGCTGCTGCCTTCTACTGTGTGGACTGGAAAGGCAGGTTTGGAGGTGTGAGGGAATCAGGGGAGAGGTGGTTTTACTATTTTCTCTTCTGACAACCAGGAAAGGTGACCTGTGTCCCCACCCATCCTGGTCTATGGACTTGCTGCTGTGTGACTCACTGTTGTGTGACACCCTTTGTCAACCTGCTGTCTCTTCCTTGGAATACAAGTTCAGAAAGATGAGTCAAGCCGGGCGGTGGTGGTGCACACCTTTAATCCCAGCACTCGGGAGGCTGAGGCAGGCGGATCGCTGTGAGTTCGAGGCCAGCCTGGTCTACAAAGTGAGTCCAGGACAGCCAGGGCTACACAGAGAAACCCTGCCTCAAAAAAACAAAAACAAACAAACAAAAAAGATGAGTCAGTTCCCTCAACTCATATGCAACAAAGATTAGATTTATACTCCCCCAAACCAGACATTTCTCTCCCTCCCTTCCTCCTCTCTCTCTCTCTCCTTCCCTTCCTTTTTAAATAGTTTTCAGTTCTTGGATTTTTCCCCCCCCTGTTTCGTTTTGTTTGCTACTACTGAGGCCTGCCCCTGAATAATAGTTTAGAGTTGTATTTAACGTACTTTTGTTTTATTTTAGTGTTCATTTTTGCAGTGCCGCAGACTGAAGCCGGGGCCTTGAGTGGGCTCAGCAGGCATTCTGCCACTAAGTACACTCCCCCTTGCTGTACTGCAAACTGAGCCTAGGCCCTGGAGGTTGCAAGACACTGCTGCACCAGTGAGCTAAGACTCTCAGCCCTTCTCAAACTTTACTTGGAGACATAACGTTACTAAGTTGCACCAGCTGGAGGTGGGGGTAGATGGCTCAGTCAGTGGAACACAAAGACCTGAGTTCAGATTCCTAGCATCTATGTAAAAATCCCACAACCTACACCAGAAGCTGGATGTGGGGGCTGGAGAGATGGCTCAGTGGTTAAGAGCACTGACTGTTCTTCCAAAGGTCATGAGTTCAAGTCCCAGCAACCACATGGTGGCTCACAACCATCTATAATGTGATTTGATGCCCTCTTCTGGTCTGCAGGTGTACATGCAGACAGCACTGTAAACATAATAATAAATACATCTTTTTTTTTTTTAAAAAAAAAAAGGAAGCTGGGTGTGGTGGGACCTGTAACCCCCAGCACTAGAAACGAGGAGACAGGAGGATCCCTGGGGCTTGCCAGACAGTCTAGCCCTAGGTTCTCTGAGACCTTGTCTCATAAAGTACACACATGGCCAGGTGCAGTGGACCATGCTTGTAATCCCAGCACTCGGGATGCAGAGGCTACACAGAGAAACCCTGTTTTGAAAACCTAAAAAATAAATAAATAAATAAATAAATAAATAAATAAATAAATAAATAAAAATCCAAATGAATCTAGAATCTAAACTACATGGTACCAAAAGATATTGAGCATTTCTTAAACTTTATTATAGTTTTTGTTTTAAAACTTTTTTTTCTCTTAAGACAAGGTTTCTCTGTGTAGCCCTTGGCTGTCCTAGACTTGCTTTGTAGACCAGGCTGGCCTTGAACTCAGAGATCTGTCTCTGCCTCCCAAATGTTGGGATTAAAACCACGCCTGGCTTGTTTTAAAACTTTTAATAAGAAAGGGCAGTTTGCCTTTGCCTCCTTTGGTTTCACAACCCTCAGAATGGCATATCTTGAATGTGACTATTCAAGATATGCGTATGCACTGTTTTTGTGTGTTTGTTTTGTTTTTGAGGTTGTGACCTTCTGTATAGCCTAGGCTGACTTCAAACTCTGGATTCTCCTGCCTCGGAGGTCAAAAGTATTGATAGGTATTCTCGACCAACAGAATCATCAGTCCCAAAGGAATGGGGCCCAGGAAGTTGTCATGCAGAGGGAGACAGAAAGGGAGGGGGCAGGCAGAGAGAGAAAACCCACAGAGAGAGAGAGAGGTGGGGGGGGGGGGGCAGAGAACCAAAATATCAGGATTGTATAGTGAGGAGCCTCTGAGGGAGAGGAAGCCCACCCAGCTCCTGAGCTAGAAAGTTCAAGTAAGGACTGAAAGATGCTGGGAGAAGCTGAAGGCCCCTCCGCTACTGCTGCTGGTCCAGGTCTGAATCCCAGCAGGTATGAGCCATGACACTAAGCAGATTTTAATCACTACACTGTAAGGATCTACACTGTACTTTCTGTTTGGTTTGATTTTGGCTTCTTTCAAGACAAGGTTTCTCTGTGGAGTCCTGGCTGTCCTAGAACTCACTATGTAGACGAGGCTGGCCTCAAACTCAGAGATCTGCCTCTGTCTCTCAAATGTTGGGATTAAAGATGTGCACCATCACTGCTTTCTAAACACATGGCTTGGTGCCATGAAAACGAAATTGGTTTTTTTCTTTGTTTGTTTTTCCATGAAGTGAGATTCTCCAATCCCTATGCTGCCCAGGTTGGGAACTCAAGAGCGAATCTGGTCTCAAATTATCCTCCTGTCGTAACCAGCATGCCTGGAAACAACAATTAGCTTCTTTTGTGGCTGATATTAAGAGACTTTGCCTAAAACAGGCTCCCCTTGAAATGCCCTGCGTGCGTGCGCATGTGTGTCTACGTGACAGTGTATCTGTGTGTGTGTGTGTGCAAGTGTTCACATGGTTACAGGAGGCCATGCTCCTTGCCTTATTCCTTCACAGGCAAGCCTCTCATGTACCCTGAGACTTGTCTGGAGGGCTGACGAGCAGGCTGCAGTCTTTCTGTCCTATCTACTTGTTTCTGCCCTTCCTCTGTAGGCTACATACGTCCAGTCCATGCATGGTTCTTGGTTAGTGTTTCAGACTCCACAGGCTGCTCGAGACCCTGGTTGGTTGGCTCTGGTGGTCTTCTTGTGAAGCTCCTGTCACCTTGAGGTCCTTTTCCCCCATCCCCACTCTGCCACTTTTCCACAAGTCTCCCTATGCATGGCTTAATGTTTGGCTGTGAATCTCAGCAGCTCTTTCCTTTTTTTGTTTTGTTTTGTTTTTGTTTTTGAGACAGGGCTTCTCTGTGTAGCCTTGACTGTCCTAGACTTGCTTTGTAGACCAGGTTAGTCTCGAACTCACAGCGATCCACCTGCCTCTGCCACTGCCTCCCAAGTGCTGGGATTAAAGGTATGCTGTTTCAAACTGCTGCTGGATGGAGCCTCTCAGAAGACAGCTCTGCTTGACTCCTGTCTGCAAGCATAGCAGAGTATAGTTAATAGTGTCAGGGGTTGGTTCTCTCCCACGGGGTGGGTCTTGGGTTGGGCCAGGCATTGGTTGGACCTTCCCTCAATCTCTGCTCTGTCTGCTCTATATTTATCCCTGCACACTTTGTAGACAGGGTGAGCTTTGGGTGGAAGTTTTTGTGGGTGGGTTGCTGTTCCCCTTGCTCTACTAGGAGACTTACCTAGTTAGTGGGTGTCCTCTTCAGTCTCTATGGCCCCTGTGCTAGGAGTCTGTGCTAGAGTCCATCTCATCTCCCCCACCCCGTATCCTGGGAGCCTGCCCTGACTTAGGTCTCTAGCGCAGACACTACTTTTGCCTGAATCTAGAACAATATTGAATGTTTGGAATTATGGCCTGGGTCTCTGTGTGACCTCTGGCATTTGTTTCGTGTGATTACACTGTACAGAGCCTGAATTAGGTCCTACATTCAGGCGTTCATTAGCACAGCAGTGCTCACACATGCCAGGGCCCAGAGAAGTCCCTGCCTGGACGATGTCAGTGCCTGTTGCCTGTGGGGGCATTGGAGCACAAGCTGCCAATCCCAACATTTTTAGAAATTCAAAAATGTTAAGGGCTGGAGAGATGGCTCAGAGGACACAGCACTCCAGAGGAGTCAGGTTCAAGCCCCAGCACCCATCAGCTGGCTTACAGCCTAAAAAAATGCCAGCTCCTGGGGATCTCACACCCTCTTCTGGCCTCTGTAGGTGCATACATGCACAAACACAAACACACATAAACAAATGCATGTAATGTCATAAGTTAAAATAAATATTAAAAATAAAAATTATGTGGGCTGGAGAGAGGGCTCAGTGGTTAGGAGCACTGGCTGCTCTTCCAAAGGACCCAGGTTCAATTCCTAGTGCTCACCCAGCAGCTCACAACCATCTGTGACTCCAAGTCCAGAGAACCCAATACCCTCTTCTGGCCTCAGCAGGCACTGTATGCACATAGTGCAGGACACACATGCAGGCAAACGCCCTTACACACAAAAATAAATACATCTGAAAGAAAACAAAAGAAATCAATAACAGAGAAAGAAACTTGCTGAACATGTTGGTACACACTTAAAACCCAGCACTTGCAGAGTCGAGAGGACTAATCAGGCCACCCTTTGGCATAGTAAATTGAATGAGAACAAAGCCATGCGATTAAGAGAATAGTTTTTCTTGAGCACCAGAAGAATTGGATCCTTGGAGAAAACTAATGCTCAGGGCATCAAGTAGGCAGATTAAGCCAAAGCAATTAAATTTCACCAAAGGGCTTCGCTTCTCTGACATCTTTTATTTTTTTATTTATTTTTATTTTTTATTTATTTTATTTTTTGAGACAGTGTTTCTCTGTGTAGCCTTGACTATCCTGGACTTGCTTTGTTTGTTTGTTTGTTTGTTTGTTTTTTTAAGACCAGCCTGGCCTCGAACTCACAGCGATCTGCTTGCCTCTGCCTCCCAAGTGCTGGGATTAAAGGCGTGTACCACCACCGCCTGGCTATTTTTTTTTTTTTAAAGATTTATTTATTTATCATTTGTACAGTATTCTGTCCTTCTGTCCTTCTGTTTGCCTGCAGGCCAGAATGGAACACCAGATCTCACTTTAGATGGTTCTGAGCCATCATGTGGTTGCTGGGAATTGAACTCAGGACCTTTGGCAGAACAGACAGTGCTCTTAACCTTTGAGCCATCTCTCCCGCCCCCTGACATCTTTTAAACAATTTAAATGCACTGAAAAGATTACAAAATGGAGTAGAGGCTGTGTGTGTGTGTGTGTGTGTGTGTGTGTGTGTGTGTGTGTGTGTGTGCGTGTGCGTGCATGCGTGCATGCGTGCGTGCGTGCGTGCGTGTGTTAGAGCTCTGAGGGGAAAGGTAGCCTGACAGTTGGGAGCCAACAAATACCACAAAGTCAGTGACACCACACAACAAACTTCATAGGAGAGATTTGCTGGGAGGGAAGAACCCAGGAAGGTGGCTGCCTCTGCTGGGTGAGAAGCAGCAGGGTCAGCAGCACCAAGGGCGGGGCACTTTCTAGGGTGGGGATTGGTGGGATTTCAAGTTCCAGGTTTAGGCTTTGTATTCTAGACAGACTGGACTGGGTCTAGCCATTAGAGCAGTGAGTGTTCTCTGGGTAGAATCTTGTGGTTGACAGCCCTCAGTGGTGGCGGCTGGCCACTTATGAATGTGTGTGCTAGGGGTATCCTTCACTCTTCTCTAGAGGGAGAGGAAGGCATAGATTAAGAGGGCCTTTTTTCAGCACTCGGGAGGCAGAGGCAGGTGGATTGCTATGAGTTGAAGGCCAGGCTGTTGGACAAAGTGAGTCTAGGACAGCCAAGGAAACCAAAAGAAAAACAAGGCCTTTTAAAAAGTATCTGTTCAAACTCCCTTTCTAAAAATATGTTTTGTTTTGTTTTTCAAGACAGGGTTTCTCTGTATAGCCTTGGCTGTCCTAGACTCACTTTGTAGACCAGGCTGGCCTCGAACTCACAGAGATCCGCCTGCCTCTGCCTCCCGAGTGCTGGGATTAAAGGCGTGCACCACTACGCCCAGCAGGTTTCTTCATGTGGACTAAGTTTAGGCTAACCACCCCCTCACCTTCCTTCTCCCAATCCACTAAGAGCACTTAAACCTCTCTTCTTTCATGTCACCTGTGGTCTGTCCCCCCCCCCCCCCCATTGAAACATGTTTCTAGGGTTGAAAATCCTAAGCCTTCGCCCACCATTCATTTACCTACCTCCACCCGCTTCACGCTTGAATCTCTGCCCCCAGGCTCCACCTCTTTACCTGTATTCTACTAGTCTCCCTCTCCTCCTCTCTCTTTTTTCTCTCTCCCTCTCTCTTCTCTCCCTCTCTTCTCTCTTCCCTTCTCTTCTCTCTCCCTCTCTCTCTCTCTCTCTCTCCCTTCTCTTTTAATCATCCCCCCTGTCCTCCAGTGGCCCATTTCTAGTTTTCTGTCTTCCACAGTACTCCAGGTTAAACATACAAAACAGGATTGATTGGAAGCAAAGACCCACACATGAGAGAAAACACAGTGTTTGTCTTTCTGTGCGTAGGTGACCTCACTCAGCATAAGTTTTCCAGTTCTACCCATTTACCTTGCAGATTTCATCGCTTCATTTTTGTTTATAGCTGAGCAATGTTCCACTGTGAGTATGCAACACATATCCCTTATTTATTGATCAGGTGATGGGCATCAAAGTCGTTTATCTTTCCTAGCGACTGTGGAAATGATGTGGTAATCCTGGGGTCTCTTTGAGAACAACATGGTCTATCTTGGGGAAGTAGTGTCCTATAACGTGATCACCACCACAAGCACTCTGAGCCAGTGACTTTTCAGGTCCTGATCTCGTGAATTTGAAGAAGAAAATTCATGTGCCACAAAAGGAGAACTCAGAGAGAAGTTCATCATATATTCATAGGCATGAGTTTTAGAGGGGGACAGAGAGCCATGCCACCTGAGACCAGCCACATGGGGCAGATAAATCAGCTGCGTAGCAAGAGTGGGGGCTGGGAGAGGGCTAGGTGTGCTCCAGGCAAATAGTGAGCCCAGAGTTCCAGAAAAAAGTATGCTTAGGCCTGGCTAGCACCCAAATGAAAGAGAGAAAGGAAGGGAAAAGTTCTGGTTTCCTGCGTTCAAAGGGACACAAACCCTCCAGAACCTCATGGAAGCTCATAGGAACTGCTTAAAGTGGCTCTGCCTTCCTGAAGAGGTGGTCTCTTAGCCAGATGATTAATTTACCCAATTGGATTAACTCTTTTTAATTTTTATTATTTTTATCTCATGGCTGTCCTGGATTCGCTTCATAGATAAGGTTGGCCTCAAACTCACAGAAATCTGCCTGCCTCTGCCTCCCAGGATTAACTCTTTTTTATATTTGAAGTTGACGCAACCATAGGTTTCCATGCAGACTAGAGAAATATGAGGAGCTCTTTCTGAGTTCACAGATTGTTGTGACATTTCCCCCTGTCACGAAACTAGACTGGAGATCAGAGCTCAAATACTTTTGGAACTTCTGGCCCCCAGCTAGGGAAGGAGTGAGCATTTCCAGCCTCTGACTGAGGATACTCATTGGGGGCGCCTATCCCTAAACTGCCCCCCACCTCATTTCCACCTCTGTCCCCATCATTGCCCACACTGGAGTGGTGACACCAACTGCTATTTAGAGAATTGCAACAATGACTGAAACTGGATTCTAACAGCTGCTGGGGCCACTGGGTGCGGCAGCTGGGAAACTGAAGCAGTGGTTGCATTTCTGTAATAAGCAGGTATAGGGAAGAAAGGAACACCTTGATTGGTGCCTGGATAGAGAGGCTGGGGATTAAAGGTAAGAAAGGAACCCTTTGAGTAGAGGAAGGATTCATTTAACTAGCAACAGGAATGAGTTAACCCTGGGCCTTAGGCAGAAAGCTAGGAGCCAGAAGAGAGGACATTTTTAAATGTCCAAGGCAAGGTCTATTAGAATAAGTGGATGACCTCACAAGAGCATCCATCTAGTCCTTTGACCTCCAAGGCTAGACTCAAGAAGGACTCAAGATCTGTTTTCAGACAGTTGGGCAGCTGTTGGAGTAACTAGAATCAAAGGGCGATGTGTGTGTCCGCCCCCCAACCCAGTTGATTTCAACACAGCGATAGTGTCAGGGGCTGTACACTGTGCCTCAGCTTGTGGCTGAGTAGAAGCCTAGCTTCTGCCCCTGCTGTGGTGCTGTGGTCTTTGAGCTCTTGACCCCTGCTGCGAGGATCCTCCATACTGCATATTGTATTCTTTGAGTTGCTAATGTTCCTGTCAGTAAAGAAACAAAGGAGCTGGGGCACAGAGCTATTCCTGGGAATGCATTCTTTTCAGCCTGCCCAAGGGGCTGGGAGGGATGGAGTCCAGGCGGGTGCCTGTGTGTCTCTGCTATATAAACCACGCCTTGCGTGGAATAAAATTGAGCCTTGATCAGGATGGCTGGACTTGGCTCTTTATTCCCCTTGTCGTGTCTCTGTTTCCTTCTCTTTCATCTGCACTCCCTCTTTCAGAGAACTGAAGGGTCCAGGAAGCAATATCGATATTGAACCAAGGTATCAGTATCAAATCACTATGTGTGTCCTGTAGCCACTTGGCCCCCTTGTAGGGTCCAGCTTGACTCAAGGCCACCAGCCTGTGCTGAGGGTCCAGCTTGACTCAAAGCCAACCAGCTGTGTCTAAATATATTCCACTACCCCTCCTATCCCTGCAATGTACTTAACTCCTCCCAGCTAGCCTGCTAAATTCTGCTTTTGCAAAAGATATAAAAAGCACTTGCGCCTGCTTTTGAGGGTCAGCAGCTTGAAAGAGCTTGTCAGACCTCAACACTTCGACTGAATAAATTCCCATGTGTATCGAAACGACATCGGACTCCAGGTATAGACTACAGATCTCTCTGGAGGTCTCGGTCTTACAGAACCTGTTCGATACGGGACAGGAGAGAAAGAAATGTAGCCAACACTTAATAGTGAGGCTAAAACAACAGTGGGCCTGTTTCTTTGGGCTGTGAGTAGGTTCTGTGGTATTGAATTGAGTCATGGTTATGCTGTGATGTCCTATATGTATATGTTTTTCTTATCAGAAGGAAAACCATTAGTCGGAAGTAATTGTCTAAATAACATCTCCTATGGATTTAAGCCTAATGTCTGGGAGTGTAGTCCCTTGAACCATGAAAAGACAGTCTCTGCTAGGCTTAGTGGCACACACCCTTAATCCCAGCACTTGGGAGGCAGAGATAGGTGGATCTCTGTGAGTTAGGTGAAGCCTGGTCTACATGGTGAATTCTAGGACAGCCAGAGATACAGAGAGAGATCTAAGAGGGGTTTTGTTTTGTTTTGTTTTTGGGTTTTGTTTTTGTTTTTGTTTTTGGTTGTTTTTTGTTTTTTTAAGACTCTGGCTTTCCTGTTGGATGTTTAAAAACCATTAGCTAGCCAAAAGTCCCAGCCCAACACTTATCTCTGCCAAGGCCAGCTGAGGAACTAACTGGTCCCCAGGACATGAGTTCTCAACTACTGCTCCAGCACCATGCCTGCCTGCTGACATGCTCTTTGCCGTGATGGTCAGGGGTTCTAATCCTCCATAACTGTAAGCCCTTGATCAGCGTTCTCAACCTGGGAGTCACAACCCTTTTAGGGGTGAAATGACCCTTTCATAGAGGTCGCCTGTGAAACTGGACAACACAGATATTTGCATTATGATTCATAACAGTAGCAAAATTATAGTTTTGAAGCAGCAAGGAAAATCATTTTATGGTTGGAGATCACCACAATATGAGGAACTAACTATATGGGTCGCAGCAGTTCCGGGAACTTTTTCCTGACTAACCAGATCTTTTACAACTTCCCTTTCTCTCTTGAATTTCTCCATCTTCTGCGATTATAGCAGCTGTAAAGGTAGACACCTGCTGGAGCATTCCAGAGTTAGGTATCCATAGCAACCCTCGCTTACACAAATACCCATGCCTCCGTGCCTATAAAAACTCTGTGAACATTTTTAATAAAAGAGACTTAATCAGAATCCAGACTTCCCCTCATTTCTTTGTGTCTCCTGTCCCCCTACTTGTCTGCCCCCTCCACAGGTACCCATTGAACACCCCCGCGGACTGGGTCAGTTGGCGCCCAAAGTTGGGCATGACGACCACTGGGAGAGACCACCGTCCAAACGAAATCGGTGACAAAAAGGATCAGGGTTCTGCGCCCCCCTGGAACTGCAGACCGGGAAGGAAAGACTCAGGACGGTTTATTCACAAGGTAGGACTGCCCTATTATGGGACAAGAAATTTCCTAACATGACCTGTTTGTTTCTGGCCTCAAAGAATCCCTCAAGACGGGAGGAACTCATGTTTAAAAAAAAAAAACCTGATAAAATTCTTTTCTTTTCTTGATGGTGTTTGTCCTTGGTTTCCCCAAGAGGGCACTATTAATGAGAAAAAAAATGGTTGAGAGTGGGAGATTACCTGCAGGACTACTACCATATTTTTGGCCCTGAGAAGGTGCCTGTCTCTGCCTTTAGTTATTGGAATCTAATAAATGAGGTCCTCAAAACCCGCCATAATTGGCCTGATGTTCAAAATGTTGTAGAAGGAGGAAAGGCCTTGCGCCGTTGTTCCCATGCTCCTTCGGAGGCAGGACATTCCCAATCATCCTCTCCTCATAGGGACTCAGCCGCCTCCTCCGAGGGCCCCCAAAACACCCTTACTGAAAAACCTACCATCAGAACTGATAAACCCCCATTAAAACAACACCCCTTTACCCATCTCCCATTGACTTAGAGGATGAGGAGCCTTTGGATCCAGGTGACACGGCCACCTCAGAATAGGAGACAGCTCACTATCATAACTCTCACTGACCTCCACCCTCAAGGGCCACAGTCGCCCTGGCCACAGCACCCCAAAGACTCAATCCTTGGCTACTTGCCTATTGCTCCCTCCACAGGTGCCCATTGAAGACCCCGCAGGCCAAAACACTGGACCATGTGAATCTGACTGGCAAAGTGGAGGAAAGGACTAAGAATGTCCATGAGGGGGCTGGAGAGATGGTTCAGAGGTTAAGAGCACTGACTGTCCTTCCAGATGTCCTAAGTTCAATTCCCAGCAACCACATGGTGGCTCACAACCATGTATAAAGTGATCTGACGCCCTCTTCTGGGCTGTAGATGTATATGTAGACCCCTGTATACACAATAAATATTTTTAAAAATGTACAGAGCTGGGAGTGGTGGCACATGCCTTTAATCCCGGCACTCAGGAGGCAGAGGCAGAGGCAGGCAGATCCCTATGAGTTCGAGGCCAGCCTGGTCTACAAAGGGAGTCCAGGACAGCTAAGGCTACACAGAGAAACCCTGTCTCAAAAAACCAAAGGGGGGAAAAAATAAAAGACTGTACATGAACTACCTCACAACCTACAGCCTCCAGAGACTGACTCAAATTCCAGATTCTGGCTATAGTCCTCCCTGGCTTCTACCTCCCCCTCGGCCCACTGCTCTCTACCCTTCTCATTATAACGACTGCTCCGTGTCTCTTTAGGTTCCTTCAGGGGAGAATTACTGAAATAGCCCAATGGTCAGTAAACCAGATGCTTCCCATGGCATTCCCTCAGCTGTCCTACCACAGCCTACCAGCGTGAGCCCTGGCTTTGGACCAGCATTCCAGACCCCAGCCAACGGGAAGTAGCCAGAGGACTCACCAACCCCTTATCAACAACAGATGGTTGGAATGTTAGGTCCAAAGCCCCCCAACCTCTGGGAACGTCCCTAAAACTTCCCCCACAGATCAGCAATTGGACAATCCACACAGCATGGATCAGCTTCTTCTAGAAGTTCAAGCGCTCTTCCCTTTGGTTAACCCTAAACTCAACTCTGTCATACTTCTTTTTTTTTTTTTAAAGATATTTATTTATTATTTATACAATGTCCTGCCTGTATGTACATCTACACACCAGAACAGGACACCAGATCTCATTATAGATGGTTATGAGCCACCATGTGGTTGCTGGGAATTGAACTCAGGACCTTTGGAAGAGCAGATGGTGCTCTTAACCTCTGAGCCACCTCTCCAGCCCTCTGTCATACTTCTTCTGTGACTCTTCTCGTCCTTTCATAATAAGAAATTTGTTATAGTCTTCCCCCCCCCCCCCCTTTTTGGTTGTTTCCTTCTATCAACACATCGCATAGACTAAAATTATCAAGTCTTCAGAGAAGGCTTTCAAACTTCCGGTAACAACCTTTTACTTCGGGAAACTGAGGGGCCCAAGCCTACACTTAGAACTGGCTGTGCCAGCCACCTCCCAGGCCAGAGTGCTGATGACATCGTGTAGGGGGCTTACAGCAGAATTCTGGAGGGTCCCGAGCTGGAAGCACCTGGGTTTGAACTCAAGCAAGCCCAGAAGTTGGCCTTAGCTGAAGGGCAGTGCGGGAACTTATGCGGGACGTATTCACGGTGTGCACGGATAGTGTGACTTCTACATTCTCAGATGAGAATTGCTATCTGAACAGCCGGGCCAGGAGGCAAGCTGGTTAGAAGGCCACAGGTGTCACTCTGAAGCTTTCCTGAGGAGTCAGGTCCTTTGGCCCCACCCACTCCCCAGCACGCGGTCTTCTTTCTTTAGCTCCCTAATTCATCACAGCAGGGAATGGACCTTGTATTCTAATTTATAGTTATCTATGAAAATGTCTCTCCCAGTTGAGTTGACCTTAGGAGTGCGGGATGGGGCCTTAGTACTCACACTCTGGTGGATAGCTTTATCATCTTTACTGCTATATACCTTTGGCAAGCATAACACTCCCTATTGCGTTCGGTTGCTGTGAACATGACAGTAATCGGTGTAAAGTCTGAGACCAGTGCATCTGCAAAATAAAGAGAAAAACGTTAAACACTCATTACTAACCTGACCTATCTCCACCTAGCGCATTCTTTTACAGTGCCTCAACTGTTCTGTTGCTCCGGGAGTTCTCACAGCCCCGCAGCAGTACACGTGGTCTGGGTCTGTGGGCCTTGTCCCGAGACTAGCTCCTGATTGGCTCTGCTAAAGAGAAAGCCCCACCTCCCCCCTGCCAATCAGATCCGCGCGCGCGCGAGCCCGCACAGGCCGTCCCGCTTCCTGTTGCTAGGCTCGCAAGCCGGGGGGCCGGGCTGCGCGTGCGCAGACTACGGAGCCCCCTCTCCCGTTGGGCTGGAGGTGACGTCAGCGGCGCCGAGCGGGTCCTCCCCCCAACCCGGGGAACGTTGAACTTGCGGGCCTTCTGATGGCGTCATTAGCCCGCGCCTGATCCTGGCTACGGCCGAAGCAGCGAAGGTGGCAGTAGCGGCGGCGGCAGCGGCGGCAGCGGCGGCAGCTCTGGGGTTCGTGTCTCCGGGTGTGTCGGTCGCCGCTGCTGCTGAGGCCTGGAATGTACAGATGGCTGGCTAAGGTTCTCGGCACCATTCTCCGCTTGTGCGAGCGGCCGGCGCCCGGGGCCCGCGCCCTGCTCAAGAGGCGGCGCTCGAGCAGGTGAGGCGGCCGCCGCGCGCCGGTCCCCTTCCCCGCGCTGGCGTTGGGCGCCGCCGGCCTGTGGGAACCGGTGGCTCCGTGACCGGGGAGGCCTCTGGCTGTGAGCGGAAGGGGAATAGGAAGCCGGCTGTGTGCTGCTCACCGGACACAGCTCCTGTCGCCCGGTGGCGGGCAGTGCAGGGACGAGCCACTAGGTTAGGGGTTTTCCCGTAGTCATTTGACCGCGAGTACTGGTCACTTCGCACCGAGGAACAGCAGTCGTCTTGTTTTACAGCAGCTGTCGGTGTGTGTGTTTGTGTGTTTGTGTGTTGGGCTAGAGGGATAGAAAATGGTTCTGCTCTTTGGCATCCCTATGAGAGGCAGAAAGAAAGTAGGTGCCGCTCTCTTCGAAGATTCGGTTAAAATCAAAGGGAAATAACAAATGTTACTACTTAGCGCTACTCCTTTACTCCTTTTACAATATCTTCCCCTTTAAGGGTTTAAATAGAAAACAGAATAATTTTGCAAGTTCTTATTCCCATGAGTCTCTCCCATCCCTCTTTCTCTTCCTTTCCTAACCTCACTATGTCTGCTTCACTAGTGATGGTGGTGGTGGTGAAGAATTTTGTGTCAAGTTAAGTGGGCAAAAAATTAGTTTAGGGGAACTAGAAGAAAACGATGCACAGATGATTCTAGGAATGTAGGTCACTGATGAACTTGGTTGTTAGCTAAACTGTAGCACATATCCCAGAGATATATGGCTCCTGCTGCTCCACAGGGTTCGGATTAGAGTCATTGAAGATGTTATGAATTCCCCAAAGTGATGCTTAGTAAACTAGGTAACGACAGACTGTTCTCCCCCAGTGTTTTATTCCTCAGAGTCTTGCCCTGTCCGGCCCCCTGCCCTTTGTGTGTATGTGCCCAGGCCAGCCTTGAAGTCTAGCTGCCTAACTCCTGTTCTTAATGTACTTAGAGACTCACGTCTTGTAAAACTACTCATTTTAGGGTGTGTCTTAGTGGTAGGGTGTGTTTATCATGCCTGTCCTGCCTTCAGTCCACAGCACTAGGGTAAGGGGTTGGGGGGCAGTTAATTCTCTCCCCCCCCCCCCTTACAATTTATCTCTGGAGGCTGCTTATATTGTCACTTAAAGTTAAAAGGCGGGGGGTGCTATCTTGGGGTCATGTACTAAAAACAAATGATGTGTTGGTTCAGTTTGACCAGAGTATGCATCGTTATGTGGTAGGGAGTGTTGGAAATAGCATTCT
Organism: Acomys minous; assembly: GCF_964271855.1. NCBI lineage: Eukaryota > Metazoa > Chordata > Mammalia > Rodentia > Muridae > Acomys > Acomys minous. Next base: position 69,361,897 of record NC_140492.1, on the reverse strand, counting down.
GTTTTCTGGTACATGGAGTATGGGATGAAGTTTTTGTTTTGGTACTAGGTGTTGAACCCAGGGTCCTTTACATGCTAAACACACGCTGAACAACCGAGTCACACCTCCAGCTCTGAGTAAGTTTATATGTAGAAACACATGTGTTACATATGTACATACATACTTCTTTTTCTCTCTTTACAGCACTCTGTTTTCTACTACAGTGGACACTGATGAAATCCCAGCTAAAAGACCAAGATTAGGTACTACATTTCAAAAATTCATTTCTTTCGGTAGGAAAACTATATGCATGGCACAAAATTCAAAAGGTAAAAAGTGCAGACGATGAAAACTTGTCTACTCTTCCCTACAGCATTGCCTAGAGGTGACTGCTTGTGTCCTCAGAGATTGTGTTGAGTGTGTGTGAAGTTCTTGATTGTTCTGTGAGAACAGCTAACTTTTCTTTGTTTGGAGGGAGAAACCAGTTCAAACTTATGTTCAGATTCATCTGGCTGAGTGAACTTCTCTAATTTGTTATCACAAATCTCCTTTCTTGCATCTGATTGGTAAATGAGAATAAAGGTAGATTAAAGTAGAGAGATGGCTCAGTGGTTAAGAGCACTGTCTGCTCTTCCAGAGGTCGTGAGTTCAATTCCCAGCAACCACATGGTGGCTCACAGCCATCTGTAATAGGATCTGATGCCCTCTTCTGTATTGCAGATATACAGAAAGACAGAACATAAATAAATAAATCTTAAAAAAAAAAAAAAAGAACCCCACAGTAAAATACTATAGACAGTCCCTTTTTAACAATGATTTTGGTTAACTGTGGGACTTGTTTTTTTTTTTTTTTTTCTTTCTTTTTTTTTTTTTTTTTTTTTTTTTTTTCCCCGAGACAGGGTTTCTCTGTGTAGCCTTGGCCGTCCTGGACTCACTTTGTAGACCAGGCTGGCCTCGAACTCACAGCGATCCGCCTGCCTCTGCCTCCCGAGTGCTGGGGGGACTTGTTGATATTTCATCCAATAAATACTTATTGAGTATGGTTTTGGGTTTTTTTGTTGTTGTTGTTTTGTTTTTTCTGTTTTTGTTTGTTTATTTGTTTTTGTTTTTCAAGGCAGTTTTACTGTGTAGCCTTGGATGTCCTAGACTGCGTTTGTAGACGAGGCTGGCTTTGAAGTCACAGCGATCCACCTGCCTCTGCCTCCTAGGTGCTGGGATTAAAGGTGTGTGCCACCACGGGAGTATGTTTTGATCTTACACAATTACAGAAAATGAAAAACAAATACTAGGCCTCTCTACCATCACTCTTTAACTTTCTAAGAAAAAAAAGGGGGAGCTATTTTTAAAACTAAATATAAATATTAGCTGTACTTGAATGTAGTAAAGTACATAAAGCAACATGACCAAAACAAAACAACTGGTGGTACCCAGGCCTCATTAGCACAGACTTGTGTGCTTAGCTAACGAGGAGATTGAGGCCGGTGGGTCTCAAGTTCAAAGCCTGCTTAGACAATTTAATGAGCCCTGTTACAAAGTAAAAGAAGGGTGGGAATATAGCTCAGTGACTGTCTAATGTACTCAGAGCCCAAAGTTCAGTCCCCACTACTGCAAAACAACAGAACTGTGATGGCGTTAGGAAAGGTCCCTGCGCTGACTGTGTATGGCAGTCATCTACTTCTGTGCTAAGGGTCACCCCACTGCACTGTTCCTGTTGAATGTAGAGTGTGATGTCCTTAATGCAAACAGCAGGAAGAAATGGACACTGGAGAGGAAGCTGGCTAAGAGAATACCTTTGTGTTGTCCACATTGTGCTGACCAGTAGATCCACCTGTAGTGGTGACTGTGGAGTACTTGAAATGTGGTTAGTTTAATTCAGGGGATTCAAGGTACTTATTTGTTTGTTTGTTTGTTTGTTTATTATGGGGAAGGGAGTTGAGACAAGGTTTCTCTGTGTGACTTTGGCTATCCTGGAACTCACTCTGTAGACTAGGCTGGCTTTGAACTCAAAAAGACCATCTACCTCTGTCTCCTGGGTGCCACGGTCACCACCCAGATGTTTTTTTGTTTGTTTGTTTGTTTGTTTGTTTAATACAGTGCTCTAGAGCCAGGCATGGTGGAGTACACCTTTATTCCCAGCACTGAGAGGCAGGGGCAGGTGTGTTTGAGGCCAGCCTGGTCTACAGAGTGAGTCCAGGACAGCCGAGGCTAACAGAGAGATCCTGTCTAAAAACAAACAAACAACAACAACAACAAACCAAAACAAACAAACAAACAAAAAACCAGTGCTCTGTCTGCATGTACACCTGCAGGCCAAAAGAGGACATCAGATCACATTACAGATGGTTGTGAACCACCATGTGGTTGGTAGGAATTCAACTCAGGACCTTTGGAAGAGCAGGTGATACTCTTAACCACTGAGCCATCTCTCCAGCCCCCCAGCTATTTCCTTAAAAATTTTAATTTAATTTATATTTGTGTGTGTGGGGGGGGAGCTAAGTAGTCCAATCCTCAGTCATTTTCTTCAGCCTCCCAAATTCTCCATGACTTTATATGGGAGGGCCAAAATATAAGTTAGTCTCAGCGAGGTTCCCCCTTTTGTTTTTTGTTTTCTGTTTTGGTTTTGTGAGACAGGGTTTTGCTGTGTAGCCTTGGCTGTCCTGGAGCCACACTGTAGACTAGACCGGCCTCAAACTCAAGAGATCTGCCTTCCTCTGCCACCCAGGTGCTGGGATCAAAGGCCTGTGACTCACCCTCCCACTCCCTGCTAGTCTCAGCTTCCTTTAAAAAATAGCTCACGAGATAATTTAACATAGTATTAGCATATATCCATTTTGCTTTTCAAAATTTATAGGAAAATAAAACATTCCAATACTTTAATGGCTACTGCTAGTTATCAAGAAGTACATCTTGTCTTCTTGGGCCTGTGGAGTAAACACCAATCATTAATGCTCTTTTCTGCTCACTTCAAAAGCACAGCAGAGTAGAAATGATCCTTCCATGTTATTGAAGGGTTAACCTGAAATTGTCTCTCAATTCCTAAAATAAAAAACAACTAATTTGCAAATTTTGTACTTTTCTTTTCTGAGACGGGGTCTCCATTCATAGCACAGGCTGTCCTTACGTTCACTGTGTTGCCCCGACTATTCTCCAACTTTGAATTCAGCTTTGAAGTTGGGATGTATGCTGGCCATTTTTATGTCAACATGACTCAATCTAGAGTCATTGGAGAGGCAGGACCCTCAACTGAGAGAAGGCCTTGTTAGTTTTGGCTGCAGGAAGCCTGTAGGACATTTTCTTAGTGGTTGCTGTGAGAGGGCACAGCCCATTGTGGACCCATTGGACTGGTTGTCCTGAGTCTCAAAGAAAGCAGGCTGAGCAAGCCACGGGGAACAAGCCAGTATGCTGCACCCTCCATGGCCTTTGCGTCACTTCCTGCCTCCAGGTCCCTGCCCTGTTTGCGCTCCTGTCCTGACTTCCTTTGAAGAACAGTGGTGATGGAGCATAAGCCAGATAAACCCTCTCCTCCCCAAGTTTCTTTGGTCATAGTGTTTTATCCCAGCAATAGTTAGCCTAATAGGACAGGACAGGATTACAAGTGTGCTCTCATACCTAGCAAACAAGTCAGTTGCTTCCAAGTTGGATTCTGCTTTACCTTACCTTTCCCCTTCCTGGAGAATATTTATTTCATATTGGATATATATTGGAACTCTGTTGCTTAAAGCCACCATTTTAGGCTGTTTTTCTTGGAAGCAGAAACTAGTTATTTACAATATCTTTAATTAGTGAATAAAAGGAAACTATAGGCAACATAGATGTGTAGGAAGTGAGAAGAAGGTAGTATTATAAAAGAAGGAAGTGGAGGAGCACTGAGACGTGCCCCCCCCCCCATTTACTTTTGTTTTGTAATCTTTGGTACCAGGAAGAAGTAAGCTTGAGATTGTCCAATGCATGTGGTTCAGCAGAGGGATAGCCTTTGTTGGCCACAGATGCTCAGGGGCTGTGTGCTGCCTACTTCACTCAGTCAGGATTTGTCTCGGCTTGGTAGGAGGTTGTTTAAAGCAGTCATTCTTAAGCCTAGGAAGGAAGGTAAACTAGTAAGCAAGTCGATGTCAGTGCTCTCTGTAGGTTTCCATTCCTAGCCGTATGCTTGTTCATTTATGCCCTTGTCCCTGTGAGGTGCTCGAAATAGTCTTGCCTATCTGTATGAGTATGAAAGGTTCATTGTATGTGTTCTACAAAGGTTACTCCTCACAAGTTGCTATTTGCAGTCATTTCTTGGTGAATGTTTGTGGTTGACTAAAGTACTAGTTTAACGTGAGAAACGGTAAAATTATAAAATATAAGATGCGTGTTTGCTTGCCTAGAACCTAAACTTCTGACCCCAGAGGTTTTTTCCCAGTTCTTGGAAGTGCTAACCTCAAGAGCTCTTCCCTAGTTCCCAGAATAATTACATGCAAGTTTCCAAATATCAGCTGTGCCCATATGGTTTACAGTAACCGCTCTAGGGACCCACACCTAAGTCCCCACAAGAGGTTTTCTGATGCCAGATGTCCTAATGTCCATATGGTTTAACTTGATAAGCAACCCCACCTGCTTTGCGCTTTTTGCCTTTAAAACTAGCCTGTACCAGCTGCTCCGGGTCCTTCGTCTCCCGAGTGCTGAGGGACCCTGACGCGTCAGAAATAAACCCGTTGTTTTTGCATTCAGTGCGTTGGGTGTTTCGAGTGGTCTCTTGCGGCGACCCCCTTCCCGAATTGGGCGTGAGGGGCCCACATTTGGGTGCTCGTCCCGGATCTGGGGGGGGGGTCGCCCCGAGACCCCCCCGACTCACCCACTGAATGTCTCTCCTGGCGCGGGCCACCGACGACCAATGTGTACGTAAGTTACTTTCGCGTTGTTTTCATGTGCGTTCTGTCTCTCCGTAGCTTGCAAGTCCGTAGTGGGACGAGAAGGGGGACAGGCATGTCTAGCACCTTCTCCCCAACACCCTGGAGGACGCTCCAGTGGTGGTCTGGAAGAAATCTGACGATAGTGTCAGTCTCCTCAAATTTATAGGCGACCGCGCATCCATGCCACTATCAGAAAGTGTACTTTTAGTTTGGCACCGATCCTTCGCGGCTTGTGTCTTCCTGTCTGCTGTTTGTGTGTGTTATCGGCCTTTTTGTGTTGACTCAGACAACCAACACTGGCATGGGACAGACTGTGACTACCCCCTTGACTCTGACTCTTGACCATTTCAAAGATGTGTGAGCCCGAGCACACAACCTCTTTGTAGAAATCCGCAAAGGACCTGGCAGACTTTCTGCTCCTCGGAGTGGCCCACCTTCAATGTAGAATGGCCACCTGAGGGGACCTTTAACCCTCTCATCATCTCCAAGGTCAGGTCTATTGTTTTTAGCCCAGGCCCACATGGCCATCCTGACCAGGTGCCCTTCGTTCTAACATGGGAGAACCTGGTCTCCGATCCTCCTCCTTGGGTCCGCCCTTTCCTGCCACCTAAGCCTCCGAAGAGACCTGAATGTATGCTCCTACCGGTGACCTCCTTAACCGCCCAGGGCTAGACTCTGACTACCGAGGACCCTGGTTCCCCTCAGTCGGAAGCCTGTCCTGCCCTCGGATTTTGCCCAGGACCTTCTCCTCCTGGATCCTCCTCCTCCTTACCTCCAACCCCTGACCACTCCGCCTCCATCCCTTCCCTCTACCTCTTCCTCATCTACTCTCTCTACCGTCTCCCCCACCGCCCCGCCTCCCCCTATTCCCGACCCTCCTTTTATTTACCCAGCATACCCTCCCTCTCCACCTCGTCTCTGCCTCCGCCAAGGCCCTACCGCGAGTCAATGGCAATCCTCCCTCTTCCCTCTCCAGACAACCAATGGAGAGATCATTTAGTGGCCCTTCTCCTACTCAGACTTCTATAACTGGAAAACTCACAACCCCCCTTTGTCCCAGGATCCCCAGGCTCTACCCTCTCTAATAGAGCCCATTCTCCTGATGCACCAGCCCACCTGGGATGACGTTCAGCAACTGCTCCAGGTCCTCTAACAACTGACGAGAAACAGCGGGTCCTCCTGGCAGCCAGAAAAAATGTCTCCGGTCAGGGAGGCAAACCCATATTTCTCCCTAAGGAGATTGATGCGGGATTCCCCCTCACACGGCCAGACTGGGATTATGAAACCCCTGCAGGTAGAGAGTCTCCGTGTCTGTCAGGCTCTCTTGGCGGGTCTCAAGGGAGCAGGAAGGTGCCCTACTAATTTGGCCAAGGTAAGAACCATCACTCAAGGAAAGGACGAGAGCCCTGCTGCCTCTTTAGAAAGATTACTAGAAGGATTTCGTATGTATGCCCCGTGTGACCCTACGGCAGCTGAACATAAGGCAACAGTGATACTGTCCTTCATAGACCAAGCAGCTCCTGATATCAAGGGAAAATTACAGCAATTAGATGGTTTCCAGACTTTTAGCCTTCGGGACTTAGTTAGAGAGGCAGAGAAAGTGTATAACAAGAGAGAGACTCCCCAGGAAAAGGAAGCTAGGATGGCGAGAGAGCAGGAGGAACGGGAAGACCGCCGAGAGAAGCCGAGAGATAGGGAATTGACTAGGATCTTGGCCGCAGTGGTAGCAGATAATCCTAGGCCTAGAGGACAGGATAAAGAGGGTGGAGACCAAAGGCGGCCCAGGGTAGAAAAAGACCAATGTGCCTACTACAAGGAAAGAGCCCATTGGGTCCGAGACTGCCCTAAGCGACCCAAGAACTGGAAAAAGGTAACAGTCCTGGCACTGGAATAAGATAGCGACTGAGGAGGTCGGAGCTTTGATCCCGCCCCCTCCCCCCAGCCCAGGCTAACCCTCATAGTTGGGCGGCAACGTACCACCTTCCTGGTAGATACCGGTGCCCAACATTCAGTCTTAACTCATGCATCCAGACCCCTGTCATCAAAAACCTCATGGGTCCAGGGGGCCACAGGAGGCAAATCACACCGATGGACTAACAAGTGAACAGTCAATCTGGGCACAGGTACTGTGACCCATTCTTTCCTCGTGGTCCCCGAATGCCCCTACCCCTGCTGGGGAGAGACTTACTGACTAAAATGGGGGTCCAAATACATTTCTCTGAAAAAGGGGCACAGGTCCTTGATTCAACTGGGACCCCTATACAAGTCCTCACGGCAAAAATTCAAGATGAATACAGACTATTTGAACCCCCACCCGAATGGCCCCTTCCAGACCATAGCCCATGGCTCCAACAATTTCCTGAAGCATGGGCAGAGACCAGAGGGCTAGGACTAACCCATCACCAGGCCACCTATTATTGTGACTCTTAAACCTACAGCAGTCTCTATTAAACAATATCCAGTGAGCCATGAAACCAGGATAGGAATAAGTCAGCATATCCGCCGGTTCCTAAAGCTGGGGTCCTCAAACCTTGCCAGTCTCCTTGGAACATCCCCTTCCTGCCTGTCAAGAAACTGGGAACTCAAGAGGCTATACACCGGTCCAGGACCTCTGAGAAGTTAACAAACGGGTGATGAACAGGCACCCTACGGTGCCCAACCCCTACAACCTCCTGAGCACCTTAAGACCAGACTTTACCCGGTCTATGGTCCTAGACCTTAAGGATGCCTTCCTCAGCCTACCCTTAGCCCCACAGAGCCAACCCTACTTTGCCTTTGAATGGAGAGACCCCGAACTGGGGATTTCGGGGCAGGTGACATGGACACACCTCCCCCAAGGGTTCAAAAACTCTCCCACTCTGTTTGAGGAGGCTTTACATCAGGACTTGACTGATTTCCACACTCAGAACCCTGAAGTGACGCTTCTACAATATGCAGATGATATCCTGTTGGCCACTCCCTCCAGAGACGCCTGCATCCTAGGAACTCAGCGGTTACTACAAGAACTAGGTAACAAAGTCTACCATGCTCAGCCAAAAAGGCCCAGATCTGCCGACAGTACGTAATGTACCTGGGTTACGTCCTGAAAGAAGGGCAAAGATGGCTTACCAAGAGCAGGATTGACACTGTGACATAGATCCTGCCACCCCAGAATCCCAGACGCGGGAATTCCTGGGAACCGCGGGGTTCTGCCACCTCTGGATACCGGGATTCACAGAAATGGCTGCCCCCCCTATATCCCCTGACCTGGGGCCCAGACTCCTTCACTTGGGGAAAGTCCCAACAACAGGCCTTTGATGCCATTAAAAACGCCCTTCTGTCAGCCCCCACCCTGGGCCTACCAGACACCACCAAACCCTTCACTCTGTACATAGATAAAAGACAAGGAGTTTTGGCCCTGATCTTAGGGCCATGGAAGCGGCCTGTGGCCTACCTGTCCAACCAGTTGGATACTGTGGCCGCAGGGTGGCCCCCTTTTCTGTATATCATGGCTGCCACGGCCCTTCCAGTTAAAGACGCCAACAAGTTAACTCTGGGACAACCCCTAACTATAGTCACACCCCATGGCCTAGAGGCCATGGTGTGTCAGCCACCTAACAGATGGATCAGCAACACCTGCCTGACTATCAGGCCCTGCTCCTAGACTCCAGAGCACATCACCTTCGGATCCCCGGCCACCCTCAACCCTGCTACGCTGCTACCTACGCCAGAAAAGGATCAAGAAGCCCCTCACGACTGTCACCAGGTATTGGCTGAAACCATGGGACACGGGAGGACCTCCAGGACCATGAGCTACCAGAAGCAGACCACACCTGGTATACGGATGGCCGCAGCTACCTTGATGCAGGTACTCAGCGGGTAGGGGCGGCAGTTGTAGATGGACACCAGGTAATCTGGGCTCAGCCTCTGCAACCCGGTACATCAGCTCAGAAGGCCGAATTAATAGCCCTCACCAAGGCCCTCGAACTCTCCCAGGGTTAAAAAAAGGCTACTAACATTTACTCGGACAGTAGATATGCCTTTGCCACTCCCATATGCATGAGAGTATCTATGAGTGCCGAGGCCTGCTGACTTCCGAGGGTGACGTCCAAGGGAAAAGGGATCAAAAATAAGCCTGAGATTCTGGCCCTACTGAAAGCCCTCTTCCTGCCGACCCGGGTAGCCATCATCCATTGCCCGGGACATCAAGAAGGACAGGACCCTGTCACCTTGGGGAACCAACAGGCTGATCGGGTAGCAACCCAAGTAGCACTTACTGAGATCCCAGCCTTAACCCTGGAAGCTGACAGGGCTAACCAGGTGACATACCAATCAGAACCCTATAATTACACTCCAGAAGACCAGGCCCAGGCCCAAGCCTTAGAGGCCACCTGGGACCCGTGAGCCAATATTGGAAAAAGGATGGTAAAGACTGTGTTGCCCGCCAAAGAAGCCACCGCCAAGATCCAACAAATGCATGCATGGACTCACTTGGGGACAAAGGAACAGATCCTCGACAAGACAGATTATATCATCCCAAAGGCCAATGCCCTGCTTGACAAAATTGTGACCAACTGCCAAGCATGCCAGCAGGTGAAAGCCGGCAAAAACTGGGCCCCTGAAGGGACTCAGGCCCGTGGAGACCAACCTGGAACCTACTGGGAAGTAGACTTCAGCGAGGTAAAGCCCCTGCTGCGGGCTACAAGTACTTACTGGTCTTTATAGATACCTTTTCAGGATGGGTAAAAGCCTTCCCAACATGCCAAAAAAACCGCATGAATGGTCACAAAAGCCATCCTGGAATACATCTTTCCTCGGTTTGGTTTAACAAAGGTAATTGGGTCAGATAATGGGCCAGCCTTCGTCTCCCAGGTAAGTCAGGGGTTGGCCAAGATCCTGGGGACTGATTGAAAATTACATTGTGCTTATAGACCCCAAAGTTTAGGTCAGGTAGAAAGAATGAATAGAACTCTAAAAGAGACCCTGACTAAATTGACCATAGAGACTGGCTTAAAAGACTGGAGACGCCTCCTACCTCTGGCCCTGTTTAGGGCCAGAAACACCCCTTCTCGTTTTAACCTGACCCATATGAGATTTTATATGGAGGGCCACCTCCTCTGTCTACCATGCTCAATTCTTATCAGCCCTCTGCTTCCAAAATTGATTTACAGGCTCGCCTAAAAGGGCTGCAAGCGGTACAGGCCCAAGTTTGGGCCCCCCCTTGCCGAGATCTACAAGCCTGGCGACAACCAGACGGGACACCCTTTCCACGTCGGTGACTCAGTCTACATTCGACAACATCGGTCTCAAGGGCTCGAGCATCGGTGGAAGGGACCCTATACAGTCCTCCTGGCCACACCCACCGCTCTCAAAGTGGACAGAATTGCAGTTTGGATACACGCCTCCCACGCTAAGGCCGCTCCTCCACCTCCATACCCCTATCAACGCTCCCAATGGCGCCTACACCGCTCCGAAGATCCTTTAAAGATAAGACTTACCAGATCTGGTCTTTAACTGTGCTTTTCCTCATGTTGGCCCCAAGGATGGTGGCTGACCTCAATCCTCATCAGCCCATGAAACTCACATGGCAGGTCCAATCCCAAACGGGGGATGTGGTCTGGTCAGTATCCCGAGAAGCCCCCCCCAATACCTGGTGGCCTGATTTAACCCTGGACCTATGCCTCTTAATTGCTGGCTTAGATACTTGGGATATCCCAGAAAGAAGTCATAAAGAGTTACCCATCCTTTCTGAAACCACGCATTACCAAAGAACAGCAGCCTTAGGTTGTGCCAGACCCTGGTCAAGATGCCAGTTGCGACTGGCTCCTTTTTATGTTTGTCCCGGGGATGGTAGGTCAAGTTCAGAAGCCCACCGATGCGGAGGGCTGGAAAGCTCTTATTGTGCTGCCTGGGGGTGTGAAACTTCAGGCTCTGTCTATTGGAATCCTTCCTCGTCGTGGGATTTAATAACCGTATCCCGCAACCACTCTGGCACCACTACCTGCCCTCAGCGGGGACGGTATCTTCCCAGCTCCCAGTCTACTTGTAATCACAATAGCCAATGCAATCCCATAGTCATAAAATTTACAGAAGAAGGAAAAAAGTATTTGGAGTGGGTAACGGGGCGACAGTGGGGCTTAAGATTTTATGTAAAAGGCACCGACCCAGGACTTACCTTCTCCATTAGATTAAAAATAGAAAACCCCTAAGTATATAAACAAGAGCCTCAAGATTGAGGCCAGATACAACAAGAGGAGGGGATGAGGAACTATAAATCATATAATATAAGATGCTTGTTTGCTTGCCCAACCTTGCTTGCGTAGAACCTAAATTTCTGACCCCAGAGGTTTTTCCCAGTTCTCGGAAGTGCTAACCTCAAGAACTCTTCCCTAGTTCCAGAATAGTTACATGCAAGTTTCCAAATATCAGATGTCCCCATATGGTTTCCAGTAACCGCTCTAGGGACCCACACCCAAGTGCCCACAAGAGGGTTCCCAGTGCCAGATGTCCTAATGTCCATATGGTTTAACTTGATAAGCAACCCCACCTGCTTTGTGCTTTTTCCCTTTAAAACTAACCTGTACCAGCTGCTCGGGGTCCTTCGCCTCCCGAGTGCTGAGGGACCCTGACATGACAGAAATAAACCTTTGCTTTTTTGCATCAGTGCGTTGTGTGTTTTGAGTGGTCTCTCAACGCTACCTCCTTCCCTAGTTGGGTGTGGCGGTCCCACAGAGTGAGCATTTCCAGCCTCTGACTGAGGATACTCATTGGGGGCGCCTATCCCTAAACTGCCTCCACCTCTGTCCCCATCATTGCCCACACTGGAGTGGTGACACCAACTGCTATTTAGAGAATTGCAACAATGACTGAAACTGGATTCTAACAGCTGCTGGGGCCACTGGGTGCGGCAGCTGGGAAACTGAAGCAGTGGTTGTATTTCTGTAATAAGCAGGTATAGGGAAGAAAGGAACACCTTGATTGGTGCCTGGATAGAGAGGCTGGGGATTAAAGGTAAGAAAGGAACCCTTTGAGTAGAGGAAGGATTCATTTAACTAGCAACAGGAATGAGTTAACACTGGGCCTTAGGCAGAAAGCTAGGAGCCAGAAGAGAGGACATTTTTAAATGTCCAAGGCAAGGTCTATTAGAATAAGTGGATGACCTCACAAGAGCATCCATCTAGTCCTTTGACCTCCAAGGCTAGACTCAAGAAGGACTCAAGATCTGTTTTCAGACAGTTGGGCAGCTGTTGGAGTAACTAGAATCAAAGGGCGATGTGTGTGTGTCCGCCCCCCACCCCAGTTGATTTCAAAACAGCGATAGTGTCAGGGGCTGTACACTGTGCCTCAGCTTGTGGCTGAGTAGAAGCCTAGCTTCTGCCCCTGCTGTGGTGCTGTGGTCTTTGAGCTCTTGACCCCTGCTGCAAGGATCCTCCATACTGCATATTGTATTCTTTGAGTTGCTAATGTTCCTGTCAGTAAAGAAACAAAGGAGCTGGGGCACAGAGCTATTCCTGGGAATGCATTCTTTTCAGCCTGCCCAAGGGGCTGGGAGGGATGGAGTCCAGGCGGGTGCCTGTGTGTCTCTGCATTATAAACCACGCCTTGAGCTGGGCGTGGTGGCGCACGCCTTTAATCCCAGCACTCGGGAGGCAGAGGCAGGCGGATCGCTGTGAGTTCGAGGCCAGCCTGGTCTACAAAGCGAGTCCAGGACAGCCAAGGCTACACAGAAAGACCCTGTCTCGAAAAACCAAAAAAAAAAAACAAAAAAAAAAAAAAAAAAAAAACCACGCCTTGCGTGGAATAAAATTGAGCCTTGATCAGGATGGCTGGACTTGGCTCCTTATTCCCCTTGTCGTGTCTCTGTTTCCTTCTCTTTCATCTGCACTCCCTCTTTCAGAGAACTGAAGGGTCCAGGAAGCAATATCGATATTGAACCAAGGTATCAGTATCAAATCACTATGTGTGTCCTGTAGCCACTTGGCCCCCTTGTAGGGTCCAGCTTGACTCAAGGCCACCAGCCTGTGCTGAGGGTCCAGCTTGACTCAAAGCCAACCAGCTGTGTCTAAATATATTCCACTACCCCTCCTATCCCTGCAATGTACTTAACTCCTCCCAGCTAGCCTGCTAAATTCTGCTTTTGCAAAAGATATAAAAAGCACTTGCGCCTGCTTTTGAGGGTCAGCAGCTTGAAAGAGCTTGTCAGGCCTCAACACTTCGACTGAATAAATTCCCATGTGTATCGAAACGACATCGGACTCCAGGTATAGACTACAGATCTCTCTGGAGGTCTCGGTCTTACAGAACCTGTTCGATACGGGACAGGAGAGAAAGAAATGTAGCCAACACTTAATAGTGAGGCTAAAACAACAGTGGGCCTGTTTCTTTGGGCTGTGAGTAGGTTCTGTGGTATTGAATTGAGTCATGGGTATGCTGTGATGTCCTATATGTATATGTTTTTCTTATCAGAAGGAAAACCATTAGTCGGAAGTAATTGCCTAAATAACATCTCCTATGGATTTAAGCCTAATGTCTGGGAGTGTAGTCCCTTGAACCATGAAAAGATAGTCTCTGCTAGGCTTAGTGGCGCACACCCTTAATCCCAGCACTTGGGAGGCAGAGATAGGTGGATCTCTGTGAGTTAGGGGAAGCCTGGTCTACATGGTGAATTCTAGGACAGCCAGAGATACAGAGAGAGATCTAAGAGGCTTTTTTTGTTTTTGTTTTTGTTTTTAAGACTCTGGCTTTCCTGTTGGGTGTTTAAAAACCATTAGCTAGCCAAAAGTCCCAGCCCAACACTTACCTCTGCCAAGGCCAGCTGAGGAACTAACTGGTCCCCAGGACATGAGTTCTCAACTACTGCTCCAGCACCATGCCTGCCTGCTGACATGCTCTTTGCCGTGATGGTCAGAGGTTCTAATCCTCCATAACTGTAAGCCCTAGATCAGCGTTCTCGACCTGGGAGTCACAACCCTTTTAGGGGTGAAATGACCCTTTCATAGAGGTCGCCTGTGAAACTGGACAACACAGATATTTGCATTATGATTCATAACAGTAGCAAAATTATAGTTTTGAAGCAGCAAGGAAAATTGGTTGGAGGTCATCACAACATGAGAAACTAACTATATGGGTCACAGCATTACGAAGGTTGTCTATAAGTTGTCTTGGTCATGGCATTTTATCACAGCACTAGGAAAATAGCTAAGACAGAATTGGGCTATTGCTGTTGTAAGGGTAAAATTAATGTCATGTTCTGTATGAGGACGTGTCCTCTAGGTGACCCTTCTCCCTGCATTCTGGGATGACACCTGCCAGCAGTCCCCAGCAACTCCACAGGAGCAATTACATACAATTAGCTCCCAATGATCCTCTATGATAAAACAACTTCCTTGAAGATCCAGCCTCCTCCGCCCCCCAACTTGCCTGAAGGTCAACCTTCCTGTGCCCACAGCTTCCCCCAATCCCCTCCCCCCTTCCCTTTATAAGCCCATTGCTCTTGAAGCTCGGGGTCACTCCCCTATCCTGATGTGTCAGGAAGGATTGTGACCCGAGCTCTGAGCCTGTAATATAGGACCCTGTGTATGTTGCATTGGTATTGAGTCTTGGTGGTCAATTGGGGACGGGGGGGGGGGGGGGCCTCACAATCTGAGCGATCTCAGTCTTGCACTGTGCCAGGCCTGCCCATGCAGTTTTTTGGAAGAATGTGGAAGACTTTGAACCAAGAAAAGTTGAATGCTATAAGCAGAGCTTAATCGGCCATCTTAGTAGTAGCCTCAAAGACAATAATGCTAAGGGTAAGGTAGACTATGGACACCCAGCTCAACAGGCTTCAGAGACGAGCAAGACTAGCAACTTGGCTAGAGCACATTTGGGTGATATTTTGACAAAGAATGTCCTTTTTCTCATGTCCTAAAATTTGTATGAAGGTAAATTGAAATATATGGGATTTATTTGTTTAGCAGAGGAGATTTCAAGACAGTATATTAAGCTCCTATTGTTTCCTCTTCCCTGGGAAGCTGTTGGCCACCAAGGCAAGGGGAGCAGAGGACAAGATGCAGGGCCTGTCAGGCCATAAGCACTACAAACACTGCAGGGACCACTTCAGGGGCTAGTTCAATATATTCAGGGAGAACAAAGGCTATATAGGCCTTGGGGAGTGGGTGGGGGATTTCCAGGATAGGTGTCTATAATTGGCTGACCCCAGGCAGTTTTAGTTTTATGAAATATAATATGAGCACCACAACACATATGCTATGAAGAAGTTTATTATGTGAGCATGGGGAGAGAAGGAAGAGCAGAGAGGTACCCCAGAAAGAGAGACAGAGAGGAAGAGAGAGGAGAGGTAAGAGAGGGAGGAAGGGAGAAAGAGAGAAAGAGAGAGCCTGTTCTTTTATATAACCCTGGGTAGGACCACCCCGCTGCCCCCACGACAGATTGGCAATGAAGTCACAGGTCGGCAGACAGGAGTGGAATCCTAACATTTAGGATGCTTATTTTACATTGGGCAGCACACTCTTATCATTTGAACAGGAGCATAGTACTTAATTATTCTATGGGCCCAGGGTGGGGAGCTGGGTCAAAGGCCATATATCAGATGTTGTTAGGGCATCTATGTTTAAAGGCACTCTCCAGATGGAGTCAGGCAGAGAGCCGGAGGCCCTGCTGGAAAGAGGGAGACCTATACCTAATGCTGAGCTCAGAGCTGCTATCCAGACAGGGGGAGACTGCAACCTCAAACAGCAGGTCCTTCCAACATGGTTTCTCATCTGTTATCGATCCCTTTTTTTTTTTTTTTTTTTTTTTTTTTTGGTTTTTCAAGATAAGGTTTTTCTGTGTAGCCTTAGCTATCCTGGACTCACTTGTAGACCAGGCTAGCCTCGGACTCACAAAGATCCACCTGCCTTTGCCTCCCAAGTGCTGGGATTAAAGGCATGCGCCCACCTTAGTGATCACTTTTACTCAGGTCTACACTGAAAAAGATAAAGCAGGGGTTGGGGGGTGGGGGGTGGGGAGAAATAGAGAATACAGTCTGGGGAGAAAAATAGCCAGGCTTGTGCTTAAAGAGGTGAAAAGAGCAAGGAGAGGACTGATTTGAAACTGAATAAAGGGAAGGGAGCCATTATGATGACATCCCACTGAGCTAAGCCTCCAACTTGGGAAAAGGAAAGCCCCACCCCCAACCCAGCTCTCTGCTCCTGAAAGGAAATTTCATGTACAAGAAGCCTATGCAAATGTAATTCAAGGAGGCCAGGCTCCACCCCAAGCAGGAGGCTGAACTTGGCCTGGTGGTAGTTGTGAAGGATACAAGAGTAAAGGGGTTGTTGAATCTTCTGCATCTGAGAGCCACTGGGGCCAGGCATGCCAGAGGGGAGTACCTACACAGAGGCTTTGAGAGGTCATTGTGTGAAGCTGTGAAGGTGAGCCCTGGATTGTACTGGAGACCCCGAGGTGGTAGATGTTCCAGAGATGTGGAGTATCTCCCAAGAAAAGCTACAGAGGCCAGGTGTGGCGGCACAGGCCTGTAATCCCAGCACTCAGGAGGCAGAAGCAGAGGCAGGCAGATCGCGGTGAGTTCGAGGCCAGCCTGGTCTACAAAGGGAGTCCAGGACAGCTAAGGCTACACAGAGAAACCCTGTCTCAAAAAACCAAAAAAGACTGTACATGAACTGCCACACAAACTACAGCCTCCAGAGACTGACTCAAATTCCAGATTCTGGCTATAGTCCTCCCTGGCTTCTACCTCCCCCTCGGCCCACTGCTCTCTACCCTTCTCATTATAATGACTGCTCCGTGTCTCTTTAGGTTCCTTCAGGGGAGAATTACTGAAATAGCCCAATGGTCAGTAAACCAGATGCTTCCCATGGCATTCCCTCAGCTGTCCTACCACAGCCTACCAGCGTGAGCCCTGGCTTTGGACCAGCATTCCAGACCCCAGCCAACCGGAAGTCGCCAGAGGACTCATCAACCCATTATCAACAACAGATGGTTGGAATGTTAGGTCCAAAGCCCCCCAACCTCTGGGAACGTCCCTAAAACTTCCCCCACAGATCAGCAATTGGACAATCCACACAGCATGGATCAGCTTCTTCTAGAAGTTCAAGCGCTCTTCCCTTTGGATAACCGTAAACTCAACTCTGTCATACTTTTTTTTTTTTTAAAGATATTTATTTATTATTTATACAATGTCCTGCCTGTATGTACATCTACACACCAGAACAGGACACCAGATCTCATTATAGATGGTTATGAGCCACCATGTGGTTGCTGGGAATTGAACTCAGGACCTTTGGAAGAGCAGATGGTGCTCTTAACCTCTGAGCCACCTCTCCAGCCCTCTGTCATACTTCTTCTGTGACTCTTCTCGTCCTTTCATAATAAGAAATTTGTTATAGTCTCCCCCCCCCCCCCTTTTTGGTTGTTTCCTTCTATCAACACATCGCATAGACTAAAATTATCAAGTCTTCAGAGAAGGCTTTCAAACTTCCGGTAACAACCTGGTGGTGCTTTTACTTCGGGAAACTGAGGGGCCCAAGCCTACACTTAGAACTGGCTGTGCCAGCCACCTCCCAGGCCAGAGTGCTGATGACATCGTGTAGGGGGCTTACAGCAGAATTCTGGAGGGTCCCGAGCTGGAAGCACCTGGGTTTGAACTCAAGCAAGCCCAGAAGTTGGCCTTAGCTGAAGGGCAGTGCGGGAACTTATGCGGGACGTATTCACGGTGTTCACGGATAGTGTGACTTCTACATTCTCAGATGAGAATTGCTACCTGAACAGCCGGGCCAGGAGGCAAGCTGGTTAGAAGGCCACAGGTGTCACTCTGAAGCTTTCCTGAGGAGTCAGGTCCTTCGGCCCCACCCACTCCCCAGCACGCGGTCTTCTTTCTTTAGCTCCCTAATTCATCACAGCAGGGAATGGACCTTGTATTCTAATTTATAGTTATCTGTGAAAATGTCTCTCCCAGTTGAGTTGACCTTAGGAGTGCGGGATGGGGCCTTAGTACTCACACTCTGGTGGATAGCTTTATCATCTTTACTGCTATATACCTTTGGCAAGCATAACACTCCCTATTGCGTTCGGTTGCTGTGAACATGACAGTAATCGGTGTAAAGTCTGAGACCAGTGCATCTGCAAAATAAAGAGAAAAACGTTAAACACTCATTACTAACCTGACCTATCTCCACCTAGCGCATTCTTTTACAGTGCCTCAACTGTTCTGTTGCTCCGGGAGTTCTCACAGCCCCGCAGCAGTACACGTGGTCTGGGTCTGTGGGCCTTGTCCCGAGACTGGCTCCTGATTGGCTCTACTAAAGAGAAAGCCCCACCTCCCCCCTGCCAATCAGATCCGCGCGCGCGCGAGCCCGCACAGGCCGTCCCGTTTCCTGTTGCTAGGCTCGCAAGCCGGTGGGCCGGGCTGCGCGTGCGCAGACTACGGAGCCCCTCTCCCGTTGGGCGGGAGAAGGTGACGTCAGCGGCGCCGAGCGGGTCCTCCCCCCAACCCGGGGAACGTTGAACCTGCGGGCCTTCTGATGGCGTCATTAGCCCGCGCCTGATCCTGGCTACGGCCGAAGCAGCGAAGGTGGCAGTAGCGGCGGCGGCAGCGGCGGCAGCGGCGGCAGCGGCGGCAGCTCTGGGGTTCGTGTCTCCGGGTGTGTCGGCCGCCGCTGCTGCTGAGGCCTGGAATGTACAGATGGCTGGCTAAGGTTCTCGGCACCATTCTCCGCTTGTGCGAGCGGCCGGCGCCCGGGGCCCGCGCCCTGCTCAAGAGGCGGCGCTCGAGCAGGTGAGGCGGCCGCCGCGCGCCGGTCCCCTCCCCCGCGCTGGCGTTGGGCGCCGCCGGCCTGTGGGAACCGGTGGCTCCGTGACCGCGGAGGCCTCTGGCTGTGAGCGGAAGGGGAATAGGAAGCCGGCTGTGTGCTGCTCACCGGACACAGCTCCTGTCGCCCGGTGGCGGGCAGTGCAGGGACGAGCCACTAGGTTAGGGGTTTTCCCGTAGTCATTTGACCGCGAGTACTGGTCACTTCGCACCGAGGAACAGCAGTCGTCTTGTTTTACAGCAGCTGTCGGTGTGTGTGTTTGTGTGTTTGTGTGTTGGGCTAGAGGGATAGAAAATGGTTCTGCTCTTTGGCATCCCTATGAGAGGCAGAAGGAAAGTAGGTGCCGCTCTCTTCGAAGATTCGGTTAAAATCAAAGGGAAATAACAAATGTTACTACTTAGCGCCTACTCCTTTACTCCTTATACAATGTCTTCCCCGTTAAGGATTAATCTAGGAAACAAAATAACTGTGCAAGTTCTTATTCCCTTGAGTCTCTCCCATCCCTCTTTCTCTTCCTTTCCTAACCTCACTATGTCTGCTTCACTGATGATGATGATGATGATGGTGTTGGTGGTCTTGGTGGTGGTGAAGAATTTTGTGTTTTCCGGTCAAGTTAAGTGGGCAAAAGATTAGGGGAAGTAAAAGAAAACGATGCACAGTTGATTCTAGGAATGTAGGTCACTGATGAACTTGTTTGTTAGCTAAACTGTAGCACATATCCCAGAGATAAATGGCTCCTGCTGCTCCACAGGGTTCGGATTAGAGTCATTTAAGATGTTATGAATTCCCCAAAGTGATGCTTAGTAAACTAGGTAACGACAGACTGTTTATTCTCCCCCAGTGTTTTATTCCTCAGAGTCTTGCCCTGTCCGGCCCCCTGCCCTTTGTGTGTATGTGCCCAGGCCAGCCTTGAAGTCCAGCTGCCTAACTCCTGTTCTTAATGTACTTAGTGACTCACGTCTTGTAAAACTACTCATTTTAGGGTGTGTCTTAGTGGTAGGGTGTGTTTATCATGCCTGTCCTGCCTTCAGTCCACAGCACTAGGGTAAGGGGTTGGGGGGCAGTTAATTCTCTTCACACCTCCCCCCCTTAAAATTTATCTCTGGAGGCTGCTTATATTGTCACTTAAAGTTAAAAGGCGGGGGGTGCTATCTTGGGGTCATGTACTAAAAACAAATGATGTGTTGGTTCAGTTTGACCAGAGTATGCATCGTTATGTGGTAGGGAGTGTTGGAAATAGCATTCTGTTTTCTGGTACATGGAGTACGGTATGAAGTTTTTGTTTTGGTACTAGGTGTTGAACCTAGGGTCCTTTACATGCTAAACACATGCTGAACAACCGAGTCACACCTCCAGCTCTGAGTAAGTTTATATGTAGAAACACATGTATTACATATGTACATACATACTTCTTTTTCTCTCTTTACAGCACTCTGTTTTCTACTACAGTGGACACTGATGAAATCCCAGCTAAAAGACCAAGATTAGGTACTACATTTCAAAAATTCATTTCTTTTAGTAGGAAAACTACATGCATGGCACAAAATTCAAAAGGTAAAAAGTGCAGACGATGAAAACTTGTCTACTCTTCCCTACAGCATTGCCTAGAGGTGACTGCTTGTGTCCTCAGAGATTGTGTTGAGTGTGTGTGAAGTTCTTGATTGTTCTGTGAGAACAGCTAACTTTTCTTTGTTTGGAGGGAGAAACCAGTTCAAACTTATGTTCAGATTCATCTGGCTGAGTGAACTTCTCTAATTTGTTATCACAAATCTCCTTTCTTGCATCTGATTGGTAGATGAGAATAAAGGTAGATTAAAGTAGAGAGATGGCTCAGTGGTTAAGAGCACTGTCTGCTCTTCCAGAGGTCGTGAGTTCAATTCCCAGCAACCACATGGTGGCTCACAGCCATCTGTAATAGGATCTGATGCCCTCTTCTGTATTGCAGATATACAGAAAGACAGAACATAAATAAATAAATCTTAAAAAAAAAAAAAAAGAACCCCACAGTAAAATACTATAGACAGTCCCTTTTCAACAATGATTTTGGTTTACTGTGCGACTTGTTGATATTTCATCCAATAAATACTTATTGAGTATGGTTTTGGGTTTTTTGTTTTGTTTTGTTTTTTCTGTTTTTGTTTGTTTGTTTTTGTTTTTCAAGGCAGTTTCACTGTGTAGCCTTGGCTGTACTAGACTGCCTTTGTAGACCAGGATGACTTTGAACTCACAGCGATCCACCTTCCTCTGCCTCCCAGGTGCTGGGATTAAAGGTGTGTGCCACCACGGGAGTATGTTTTGATCTTACACAATTACAGAAAATGAAAAAACAAATACTAGGCCTGTCTACCATCACTCTTTAACTTTCTATGAAAAAAAAGGGGGGAGCTATTTTTAAAACTAAATATAAATATTAGCTGTACTTGAATGTAGTAAAATACATAAAGCAACATGACCACACAAAACAACTGGTGGTACCCAGGCCTCATTAGCACAGGCTTGTGTGCTTAGCTATCTAGGAGATTGAGGCCGGTGGGTCTCAAGTTCAAAGCCTGCTTAGACAATTTAATGAGCCCTGTTACAAAGTAAAAGAAGGGTGGGAATATAGCTCAGTGACTGTCTAATGTACTCAGAGCCCAAAGTTCACTCCCCACTGCTGCAAAACAACAGAACTGATGGCGTTAGGAAAGGTCCCTGCGCTGACTGTGTATGGCAGTCATCTACTTCTGTGCTAAGGGTCACCCCACTGCACTGTTCCTGTTGAATGTAGAGTGTGATGTCCTTAATGCAAACAGCAGGAAGAAATGGACACTGGAGAGGAAGCTGGCTAAGAGAATACCTTTGTGTTGTCCACATTGTGCTGACCAGTAGATCCGCCTGTGGTGGTGACTGTGGAGTACTTGAAATGTGGTTAGTTTAATTCAGGGGATTCAAGGTACTTATTTGTTTGTTTGTTTGTTTGTTTATTATGGGGAAGGGAGTTGAGACAAGGTTTCTCTGTGTGACTTTGGCTATCCTGGAACTCACTCTGTAGACTAGGCTGGCTTTGAACTCAAAAAGACCATCTACCTCTGTCTCCTGGGTGCCACCGTCACCACCCAGATGCTTGTTTGTTTGTTTGTTTGTTTGTTTAATACAGTGCTCTAGAGCCAGGCATGGTGGAGTACACCTTTATTCCCAGCACTGAGAGGCAGGGGCAGGTGTGTTTGAGGCCAGCCTGGTCTACAGAGTGAGTCCAGGACAGCCGAGGCTAACAGAGAGATCCTGCCTCAAAAACAAACAAACAACAACAACAAACCAAACCAAACAAACAAACAAACAAAAACCAGTGCTCTGTCTGCATGTACACCTGCAGGCCAAAAGAGGACATCAGATCACATTACAGATGGTTGTGAACCACCATGTGGTTGGTAGGAATTCAACTCAGGACCTTTGGAAGAACAGGTGATACTCTTAACCACTGAGCCATCTCTCCAGCCCCCCAGCTATTTCTTTAAAATTTTTAATTTAATTTATATTTGTGTGTGTGTGGGGGTGGGGAGCTAAGTAGTCCAATCCTCAGTCATTTTCTTCAGCCTCCCAAATTCTCCATGACTTTATATGGGAGGGCCAAAATATGTTAGTCTCAGCGAGGTTCCCCCTTTTGTTTTTTGTTTTCTGTTTTGGTTTTGTGAGACAGGGTTTTGCTGTCTAGCCTTGGGTGTCCTGGACCCACACTGTAGACTAGACCGGCCTCAGACTCAAGAGATCTGCCTTCCTCTGCCACCCAGGTGCTAGGATCAAAGGCCTGTGACTCACCCTCCCACTCCCTGCTAGTCTCAGCTTCCTTTAAAAAATAGCTCACGAGATAATTTAACATAGTATTAGCACATACCCATTTTGCTTTTCAAAATTTATAGGAAAATAAAACATTCCAATACTTTAATGGCTACTGCTAGTTATCAAGAAGTACATCTTGTCTTCTTGGGCCTGTGGAGTAAACACCAATCATTAATGCTCTTTTCTGCTCACTTCAAAAGCACAGCAGAGTAGAAATGATCCTTCCATGTTATTGAAGGGTTAACCTGAAATTGTCTCTCAATTCCTAAAATAAAAAACAACTAATTTGCAAATTTTGTACTTTTCTTTTCTGAGACGGGGTCTCCATTCATAGCACAGGCTGTCCTTACGTTCACTGTGTTGCCCCGACTATTCTCCAACTTTGAATTCAGCTTTGAAGTTGGGATGTATGCTGGCCATTTTTATGTCAACATGACTCAATCTAGAGTCATTGGAGAGGCAGGGCCCTCAACTGAGAGAAGGCCTTGTAAGATTTGGCTGCAGGAAGCCTGTAGGACATTTTCTTAGTGGTTGCTGTGAGAGGGCACAGCCCATTGTGGACCCATTGGACTGGTTGTCCTGAGTCTCAAAGAAAGCAGGCTGAGCAAGCCACGGGGAACAAGCCAGTATGCTGCACCCTCCATGGCCTTTGCGTCACTTCCTGCCTCCAGGTCCCTGCCCTGTTTGCGCTCCTGTCCTGACTTCCTTTGAAGAACAGTGGTGATGGAGCATAAGCCAGATAAACCCTCTCCTCCCCAAGTTTCTTTGGTCATAGTGTTTTATCCCAGCAATAGTTAGCCTAATAGGACCGGACAGGATTACAAGTGTGCTCTCATACTCAGCAAACAAGTCAGTTGCTTCCAAGTTGGATTCTGCTTTACCTTAACTTTCCCCTTCCTGGAGAATATTTATTTCATATTGGATCTATATTGGAACTCTGTTGCTTAAAGCCACTATTTTACGCTGTTTTTCTTGGAAGCAGAAACTAGTTATTTACAATATCTTTAATTAGTGAGTAAAAGGAAACTATAGGCAACATAGATGTGTAGGAAGTGAGAAGAAGGTAGTATTATAAAAGAAGGAAGTGGAGGAGCACTGAGACAGGACCCCCACCACCCCCGGCTGTTTACTTTTGTTTTGTAATCTTTGGTACCAGGAAGAAGTAAGCTTGAGATTGTCCAATGCATCTGGTTCAGCAGAGGGATAGCCTTTGTTGGCCACAGATGCTCAGGGGCTGTGTGCTGCCTACTTCACTCAGTCATGATTTGTCTGGGCTTGGTAGGAGGTTGTTTAAGGCAGCCATTCTTAAGCCTAGGAAGGAAGGTAAACTAGTAAGCAGTTCATTGTCAGTGCTCTCTGTAGGTTTCCAGTCCTAGCAGTATGCTTGTTCATTTATGCCCTTGTCCCTGTGAGGTGCTCGAAACAGTCTTGCTTATCTGTACGAGTATGAAAGGTTCGTTGTATGTATTCTACAAAGGTTACTCCTCACAAGTTGCTATTTGCAGTCATTTCTTGGTGAATGTTTGTGGTTGACTAAAGTACTAGTTTAATGTCTTTGTAGCAGCTCCGGTAGTTGTTTAAAACAAAACTCATATGCTAGAACTCCTTTTTATTCAGTTGGAAAAAGTCTTTGTTATTTGTGTGTGTGTATGGTACACATGTGTGAATGGGGCTGTGCTGTGACATGCCTGTGGAGGTCAGAGGCCTACTTGGTAGAGTCAGCGCTCTCCATCTTTACATGGGTTCTGGGTCTCGCACTCAGGCTGCCCGGCCTACATAGCTCGCACTGTTACTCGGTAAGCTCTCACTGGCCCAGAAGCATTGCATAGATATGCTTATGTTTCAGTGTTGTAAGGTAGGCTCTATTAAGAACTAAGATATGCTCTTTTCAAAGCATAATTAATATGTTCTGAATGTTTAGTGTTTTGTGTTTATAGTGTGTTGATACTTTCTAGATTGCTTCATTCACCAAGTGAAGAACAGTCTCTACAATGCTGCCAGTTTATTCGGATTTCCATTCCAGCTGACCACAAAACCCATGGTGTCTTCTGCTTGTAATGGAACACGAAATGTGGCCCCTTCAAGAGAGGTCAGTGAGGCTGGGTTTTCATACTGGGCTTTCTTCTTCTTCTTCTTTTTCTTTCTTTCTTTTTTTTTTAAGTTTGTTTGAGACAGGCTCTATTTACCTAACCTTAGCTGTCCAGGAACTCACTATGCAGACCAGGTGTCCTCAAACATACAGATTCATCTGCCTCTACCTTCCAAATGCTGGGATTAAAAGCGTGCCTGGCATGAGTCTTATGTATCTTAAGCACAAGTCTACTACTGAGTTGTGTCTGCAGCCCTACACACTGTGATGTTTGTACTTAGTTTTTAAAAATTAAATTTTAGTAAAATACAGACAAATGTTAAAAATATTGTCATAGTCTTTTGAGGAAATAACATATAGATGGACTTACATCCAAAAATGATGATACATTTGATATGAAGGTCAAGAAGTTAAAGGTTAAAGTTTTAAATATTTTGAAAATAATTATAAAGAATATTAGGGGGCCAGCAAGATGGCTTAGTGAGAAAAGACAATTGTTGCTAAGCCTGATGGACTGAGTTCAGTTCCCCAGGACCCACATTGTAGAAAGAACTAATTCCTGCACATTGTCTTCTGACTTCCAAAAGTAGACCCCACCTCCCCACCCCCACAGAGTTATTGCAATTAAAGAGTTTTTGCTTATTTAGCTTGGTGGGGCACTCTTATAATCCTAGACCTCAGAAGGCTGCTGCAGGAGACTCAAAGTTAGAAGACCTTGGAAATTCAGGACCATTTGCGACAACCTAGTGAGACTCTGTTGGAAGGACTCTGCTGTTTGAGGTTGCAGTCCTCCCTGTCTGGATAGCCACTCTGAGCTCTCTGAGCTCCGCAGCAGGGCACCTGGCGCTCTGCCTGACTCCATCTGGAGAGTGTCTTTAGACGTAGATGCTCCTAACCACACTTGATATATGGCTTTGACACAGTTCCTGCTAGCTCTCACCTCCCTGCGCCCATAGGAAAATTAGGTACTGTGTTCCTGTTCATGTGATAGGGGCATGCTGCCACATGCTAAGCAAGCATCCGCAAAGTGCCTGACTTCAGCCAGTCACGTACACCTGTCCTGGAAGCCCCCTGCTCATTTTCCAAGGGCTACAGCCTTTGTTCGCCATGATTGAAGTTGAAGTAGCTCCCTGAAGTGGTTCCTGGAGTGTGTGATCTTTGTTGTGCATACTGCCTTCCAAGGCCTTCAGGCCCTGCATTTGTCTTCTGCTCCCCTGGCCTTGGTGGGCTGGAGGCCATCAGCCCCCTCAGAGAAGAGGAGAACAACAAGAAGGAAACACAAAGAAGGAAACTCCAGGTGTAGTGGCTAACACCTGTAATCCTTAGAAGGGTGAGGCTGAGAATCAGAATTTGAGACTATCCTGGCTACAAAGTAAAGTCTGGGCCAGCCTGGCTTACAGAGTCAAATTGTCTTAAAAACAAAAGAACAGGGCTGCAGAGATGGTTCAGAGGTTAAGAGATAAGAGAACTGGCTGCTCCTCCAAAGGTCCTGAGTTCAATTCCCAGCAACCATATGGTGGCTCACAACCATCTATAATGTGTTCTGATGTCCTCTTCTGGCCTGCAGGTGTACATGCAGGCAGAGCACTGTATACGTAATAATGAATAAATAAATATTTAAAAAACCAAACAAACAAAGAGTGGAGTGAGTGCGAGGCCAGCCTGATTCAAAATAAATTCATCCAAAAAGAAAAACAATTAAAAAAGAGTGATGGTAGCAGAGCATGCCTTTAGTCCCAGCAGAGGCAGAGGCAGGCAGATCTCTGAGGTTGAGGCTAGCCTGGTCTGCAGAGTGAGTTCCAGGACAGTCAAGCTACACAGAGAAACCCTGTCTCAAAAAATGAAAAGAAAAAAAGAAATTAATTTCTTATTTAATTATTTGTGGGAAATCTAGTTATCTTTTTAACATTGTTCTGTCAACTTTTAAATCTCAGTGGTGTTATTTCTGTGTGCTAGCTTGAAAATAGTCATGAAAGGTCGGGCATAGTGGCGCACGCCTTTAATCCCAGCACTTGGGAGGCAGAAGCAGGTGGATCGTTGTGAGTTCAGGCCAGCCTGGTCTACAAAATGAGTCCAGGATAGCCAAGGCTAACACAGAGAGACCCTGTCTCAAAAAAGAAAAGTCATGAATAGAGTGAGCTTTCATAGTAGAACTGGTTTGAAATTACAAATTTGAGTGCTACAGAAGTGACTGTTTTATTTCAGGTATTTGCAAGCTCCTCATCTTGTGAACTGACTGGTTCTGGGTCCTACAACAGCATGCTGAAACTGGGTGAGGTGCTCAAATATTCTCTCTTACCTGTACTTGTAGCTGTGTCTCCTAAGCTTTAAGAATATGAAAGGAAGCCATGCATGGTGGCACACGCCTTTAATCCCAGCACTTGGGAGGCAGAGGCAGGCAGATCACTGTGAGTTCGAGGCCAGCTTGGTCTACAAAGTGAGTCCAGGACAGCCAAGGCTACACAGAAAAACCCTGTGGGGGGGCAGGAGGACCAACAACTAACAAACAACAACAACAAAAAAAAGAGTATGAAAGGAAAGTGCCAGTTTGGATTAGGATGAGAAAAAGGCATAATCTCTTTGCCATCCATAAAGCAAGTGTACATTTTATCTCAAATTCCTGGGACTAGAGATGTCTTCATTTTAGAGTTTCTCAGATTTTTGGGATATTTCCATGGACCCCAGCAGTTGAGCATCTCTGAGCTACATTCTGAAACTGGAAACCTCAGTATCACTACTCAGATTTTTACATGCAGGATGCTGAGTCTGGAACTCTTCCTGTACAATTCTTGTCTGAGTTGAGTGCTGTATTTTCTGTTTCCATTAGCATTCTTCTTAATGTGGCTTCAGATCAAGGCTCATTGATTACGAAACAGAGAAAGGCTGGAGAGAGCGCTAGGTGGTTAAGAGTGTGTACTGCTCTGCAGAGACCTGTGTGTAGATCAGGCAGCTCACAACTGCCTGTGACTGCAGCTCCATAGGATGTGATACCCTCTTCTGGACTGCATGGGTACTTGTATTCATCTGCACATACCCACACCCAGATAGGTATATACATAGGCACATGGTTAAAAGTAATAAAAACAAATCAGCCGGGCGTGGTGTCGCACGCCTTTAATCCCAGCACTCGGGAGGCAGAGGTGGGTGGATCACTGTGAGTTCGAGGCCAGCCTGGTCTACAAAGTGAGTCCAGGACAGCCAAGGCTAACACAGAGAAACCCTGTCTCGAAAAACCAAGAAAAAAAAAAACAAATCTTAAAACAATATTCCTGAGAGTTTGCTGTGTGCCAGGCACTGAGTCTAAATGTTCAGGAGTGACAGAAGACCTTGTCCTTGCTCCCAGAGTTCATCATCCTTTTGTTGAGCAACTCAAGTTCCTAATTCCTGCAGCTGTATGGACTTCCCTATTGCCATGAAACCCTAAAGTGGAATTGTAATTGTATGTGCCACGTGAAATGTTCTGTGGGGAACGCTCAGAAGAAGCCAGGGTTCTGGTTCTGAGAAGTGGTTTTAGTGTCTGCCATATAGGTAGACTTGTGGTTTCAAAGAAAAAGGAGGAAGCTAGTGAAAGTCAGTGTTAGAGAAGTTGACGTTCAGAGGTCAAAAGTAGGAGAAGCCAAAAAATGATGCTTTACAGCTAAGATTCCTCAACCTTTTCCAATAAGGTGCCTCTTGTAGCCCAGAAGTGCAAAGATGAGTAAACATGCACTCTGTGTGTTAGTCAGTTCTTGGCATTGCAGTGAAAATAACTGAGAGGGCAAACTGGGGAGAAAGGTTGGTTTGAGCTCCGGGCTTCAGAGGGCTTGTGCTGTGGTTTCTTGGGAGGAATCTCATAGCAGGGCTTGTTGTGGCAGAGCAGAGAGCTGTTTACTTCTTTGCAGACTCAGAAGGGAAGGGAAGGGAGAATTTTGTTGGTTTTCTCTCTTCCCTCCTCTTACTTAGTCCAAGACCTCAGTGCACACTCAGGGTGGTCTTTGTCCCTCATTTAATCTTCTGTGGAAACCTCACAGATACCCAGACCTAGCTCACCAGTCTCGTTAATCAAGTCGGAACATTGGTCATCACAAGGCTACACTACACCAAACCAATACCCAGACACGGCCATTTAAACCATACTACTCTGACTGAAAATTAATTCCTTAGGACTTGAAAAATGGTGATAGTTTTTTTTCTGAAGTCTTTTTAAGTGTATGTAAATTGAATTTGACTTACACATACTTTTTAAATATTGGTTACTTAATTCCTATTGTGGTTTTGTGGTAGTGAAAATTGAACTTGGGGTCTCATATATGTTAGGCAGTACCGTAGCACTGCATTCCTATCCATGCCATTGCTTTCCTCTAATTTTTTTGTAACATTCATGCTGGATTACTATGCTTTTGAAAAGATATTTAGCTCTACCATGTAAATAAATGTTCTGTCTTAATGTGTGCAGTTCACAGTGGTATTTTTCCCTTTCATTACAAATATGTTCTTAAAGGTAATAAGTCTCCTAATGGAATAAGTGACTATCCAAAAATCAGAGTGACAGTGACCCGAGATCAGCCACGTAGAGTCCTGCCTTCCTTTGGGTAAGTGTTAAGCTCTGCTTTTCTGAGTGAAACTCACTGTTGCTGGGCGTTTTCACGTTCTGTTACCTTATATTAAACAGGCTCTGAGGGTAATAGCTGAACATCATGTTAGACCTGACTGTTTCTATTCCAACTGTATTTCATGTCCATGGTATGATTTGGCTCTGAAAGCCATTTTAAGATTTTTTCCCCCCGAGACAGGGTTTCTCTGTGTAGCCTTGGCTGTCCTGGGCTCACTTTGTAGACCAGGCTGGCCTCGAACTCAGAGATCTGCCTGCCTCTGCCTTCCAAGTGCTAGGATTAAAGGTGTGTACCATCACCACCTGGTTCATTTTAAGATTTTTAATTTTTAATAATTGTACATGTGTGAGTATTTTGCCTAAATAGGTATCTGTGTACCACTTTCATAGCTAGTGTCTGAGGAAGCCAGAAGAGTGTATTGAACCTCCAACACTGGTCCTCTGGGAAAGCAGCCAGTACTATTAATCGCTGAGCCATGTCTACAGCCCACTGTTTTATATTTTTAAATAATGTTTGTATTTATTTATTTTTTAAATTTCACACAAACTTTGATCATGTTCATTTTCCTACCTCTAACCACTCCCAGGCCCTCCCTCACCTACTTGCCTACCCAACTCCATGTTGTAGTCCCATGTCTCCCTCCCCCATCCCCCAACAACTCCATGTTGTAGTCCCATGTCTCCCTCCCCCATCCCCAACAACTCCATGTTGTAGTCCCATGTCTCCCTCCCCATCCCCCAACAACTCCATGTTGTAGTCCCATGTCTCCTTCCCCCATCCCCAACAACTCCATGTTGTAGTCCCATGTCTCCCTCCCCATCCCCCAACAACTCCATGTTGTAGTCCCATGTCTCCCTCCCCCATCCCTCAACAACTCCATGTTGTAGTCCCATGTCTCCTTCCCCCATCCCCCAACAACTCCATGTTGTAGTCCCATGTCTCCCTCCCCCATCCCCAACAACTCCATGTTGTAGTCCCATGTCTCCCTCCCCATCCCCCAACAACTCCATGTTGTAGTCCCATGTCTCCTTCCCCCATCCCCAACAACTCCATGTTGTAGTCCCATGTCTCCCTCCCCATCCCCCAACAACTCCATGTTGTAGTCCCATGTCTCCCTCCCCCATCCCTCAACAACTCCATGTTGTAGTCCCATGTCTCCTTCCCCCATCCCCAACAACTCCATGTTGTAGTCCCATGTCTCCTTCCCCCATCCCCAACAACTCCATGTTGTAGTCCCATGTCTCCCTCCCCCATCCCCAACAACTCCATGTTGTAGTCCCATGTCTCCTTCCCCCATCCCCAACAACTCCATGTTGTAGTCCCATGTCTCCCTCCCCCATCCCCCAACAACTCCATGTTGTAGTCCCATGTCTCCTTCCCCCATCCCCCAACAACTCCATGTTGTAGTCCCATGTCTCCTTCCCCCATCCCCCAACAACTCCATGTTGTAGTCCCATGTCTCCTTCCCCCATCCCCCAACAACTCCATGTTGTAGTCCCATGTCTCCTTCCCCCATCCCCAACAACTCCATGTTGTAGTCCCATGTCTCCTTCCCCCATCCCCAACAACTCCATGTTGTAGTCCCATGTCTCCTTCCCCCATCCCCAACAACTCCATGTTGTAGTCCCATGTCTCCTTCCCCCATCCCCCAACAACTCCATGTTGTAGTCCCATGTCTCCCTCCCCCATCCCCCAACAACTCCATGTTGTAGTCCCATGTCTCCCTCCCCCATCCCCAACAACTCCATGTTGTAGTCCCATGTCTCCTTCCCCCATCCCCCAACAACTCCATGTTGTAGTCCCATGTCTCCTTCCCCCATCCCCAACAACTCCATGTTGTAGTCCCATGTCTCCTTCCCCCATCCCCCAACAACTCCATGTTGTAGTCCCATGTCTCCTTCCCCCATCCCCAACAACTCCATGTTGTAGTCCCATGTCTCCTTCCCCCATCCCCAACAACTCCATGTTGTAGTCCCATGTCTCCTTCCCCCATCCCCCACAACTCCATGTTGTAGTCCCATGTCTCCCTCCCCCATCCCCAACAACTCCATGTTGTAGTCCCATGTCTCCCTCCCCCATCCCCAACAACTCCATGTTGTAGTCCCATGTCTCCCTCCCCCATCCCCAACAACTCCATGTTGTAGTCCCATGTCTCCCTCCCCCATCCCCAACAACTCCATGTTGTAGTCCCATGTCTCCTTCCCCCATCCCCAACAACTCCATGTTGTAGTCCCATGTCTCCTTCCCCCCATCCCCCAACAAGTCCAGTTTGTGGTGCCAGCTACTTGAGAGTCTGGGACCTGTCCTCGAATATTACAGATATACCTGGTGTCACTCCATTGAAGAAAACTGACTTTCTTTTTCCTAGAAGCAGTCAGTACCAACAGCTCCTTGGCTAGGGATGGGGCTTTGTACCTATTGCCATGCTAGTTTTTTTTTTTTTTTCTGGCTTTAGCTTACACAGTTTTTGTGCATGCTGTCAGTCTCATTGTGAATTCATAAGTACATCTGCCTGTTATGTGTGGAAAATACTGTTTTCTTGATCACCTACTGCCTCCTGTTCTCACAGCCTTTCTGTCCCCTCTCATGTAGACCCCTGAGCCTAGAGGGGAAAGGTGTAATACAGGAGCCCACTTAGGGCTGATCATTCCAAGGTCGCCTACTCTCTGCACCCTGGCCTGCTATGGGTTAATAGCCATCACCATGAGAAGCTGGTGTCCATTTAGCAGAGTAATAGCAGTAGGTTTCCCCTTAGAGCCCAACGACCTATCTAGCCATATGTTCTTGGTCTTACTGACGGTGTCAGGTATGGGTTTCATCTCATGAAGTGGGCTTAAATCCAATCTGAATTGGTTGGTTACTTCCTGTGCCGTTATTGTAGCTTGCTGGGTTCATAGCTGGGTGAGTATGATTACTTTTTCCTTTGGCAGTGTACATAGTACCATTTAGCACTGTGAAACCTAGCTGATACGGTTTAAGCTTTCTGTTGAGTACCAGCTAGATTTCTCTATGTTCTGTGACTCACATATATGGTGTTTTTCAGGAGTAAGGTATTATGCTCAAGTTCTGGAGGGTAACCAAGAGCATTAGCAATAGCCTGTAATGTTTAAGGGGTGTCTGTTAGCTGTTAGCTGACAGCTCAAAGAAGAGGTAGCCCATTCCTCGTACTGGGGATTTTATAGGTAGTGTGTGGTGTCCATATATGGAATACACTTTATTCTCAGCAGCTATTGTGATTTCTTCTAAAACTGACCACGTATTAGAACATAAGACAAGTCTCGGTACAAATGTAGGAAGATGGAAATCACATCCGGCATCCTATGGCCACAAAGGAATAAAGCTGGGTATCAACAGCAGTAAGCACCCAGACTCGTGGAAACTAAACAGCATACTACTGAATGACAGTGGGGTTAAGGGAGAAATCTAAAGGGAGATAAAAACCATCTATAAGTAAGTAAAAATGAAAACACAATATCTGGCGTGGTGGCTCTTGATTCCTTAACGATTCTACTTTATTAAGAATTTATTGAAGGCATGTACCTCCCTTACAACCTAACCACCCTAAGTAGGAGGGAAAGGAGATTAAAGAGAACAAGAATGAAACCTTCTGGGTCTCGGATCCATGTGGCAATTCACATGGCTTAATTCTCAGGAGTCTTGCAGATCATCGATCTGACAGAAGCATCTGCACCATCAAGGCCGGAACTTGGAGGTACCCAGAGAGACCGCCAGTCCTCCAACTCGTGCATGCTGGGCAGGAATCCCCCATCTCTCTCCCTGGATCCCTCCTCCCATCCTATAGATGGTCCTTCTTGCAATACAATAGCCGCCTGCTAGTAACTTTTGTCTTAGGCTGATACTTCTTCCTCAGTCTATGCTAAGATGTTTATCAGTTTGTAGAGACAAAGTCTCAGTGGGTGGCATCCCTAAACTGTTTTCACTTTGGGCCCAGACTAAGACACAACTTTAATCCCAGCACTCTGGAGGTAGAGGCTGGTGGATTATTGTGAGTTCAAGTCCAGCCTGGTCTACATAGCGAGTCAAAGACAGTCAAGGCTACACAGAGAAACCCTATCTGGAAAAAAAAAAAAAAAGAAGAAGAAGAAAGAAAAAGAAAACACAATATCTATGTTTACTTTATGTGTGAGTGTTTTGCTCATGGAGGCCAGAAGAGGGTGTTAGAACCCCAGGAATTACAGATAGTTATTAAACACTGAGTGCTATGCAGGAATAGCAAGTGTTCTTCCTCACTGAGCAACTCCACGCTTTTTGAAAACCATTTTTAATAGAATTGGTGCTCACTTCTTTCAAACTGTGTATTGTATAAATACAGAAAAGTATAATCTTTTTTTAAAGATTTATATATTTATTACATATACTGTGTTCTGCCTTCATGTGTGCCTGCATGCCAGAAGAGGGCACCAAATCTCATTATAGATGGTTGTGAGCCACCGTGTGGTTGCTGGGAATTGAAATCAGGACCTCTGGAAGAACAGCTAGTGCTTTTCACCTCTGAGCCATCTCTCCAGCTCCCAAAAGTATAGAAATCTTAAATAAAGCTGGATAAATTTTCTACACGGAACAAAATATTATTTTTTTAAGTAATCTTTCCTCTTAATTTTTCTTTCTTTTTTGTTTTGTTTTGTTTGTTTTGAGATAGGGTTTCATTGTGAGGCCTTGGCTGTCCTAGACTCACTTTGTAGAGCAGACTGGCCTTGAACTAACTCGTAGAGATCTGCCTGCCTCTGCCTCCCTTAATGCTGGGATTATAGGCAAGTGCCACCATGCCAGGCCCTCTTGGGTTTTTTTTCTTAATATTTAGTAAGTGTGTGTGTGTAAGTTCAAGGACAGTTCATAAGAGTTGGTTCTGTGTTTGCATCATGTGGGCTCCAGGCATCAAATTGTAGTCATCAGCATGGCAACAAGCTCCTATACCCGCTGAGCCATCTTGCCAGTTATCTTCTTTGTTATTGTCACCGTCTAGAATTCCTATTGCTTGGATATCTAACTTCATAGACTCTTCTTTTGCCTTGTTCCTTCTAAAACCATGTTTGTCAGTTGTGTTGAAGATCTTTAATGCCAGCACTGGGAGCCAGGACAGGCAGATCTGAGTGCAACTCGAGCCGCATCTACTTAGTGAGTTCCAAGACACCCAGGGTTACTACGTAAAGAGAACCTGCCTCAAACAACAAAAACAAACACAACAAAACCCCAAGTAAAAGTTTGACTTTTGTTGTTATTTGTAGGTTTTTTTTATTTGTTTGTTAGTAGTTTTGTTTTGTGGTATGTTTTGTTTTAGCTAGGTTCTCAACCACATAGTCCACTCAGGCTGTCCTGAACTCACTATGTAAGCCAAATGGGCTTTGAGCACCCAAGTTTCTGTTTTAGCCTCTTGATTTTTTTTTTTTTAACTCTCTCATGGCTTTTAAATTTCCACTCTGCATGAATTTTTTTCTCTATCTTGTTTCAGTTACAAATGTAAAGTACCTTTTCTTATGTCAATAGGTGTTTATTATTTTTAAATTTCTTTGACCTTGCTTTTTCTGTTCCCCTGAGCGTTAGTGCTTTCCTTGAGCCTGCCCACTGCCTTGGTTTAATAGACTTATCTTTCTTTCTTTCCTTTTTTATTTTAAATAAAAGATTTATTTATTATTTATACAGTATTCTGCCTGAATGAAGAGGCCACCAGATCTCATTATAGATGGTTATGAGCCACCATGTGGTTGCTGGGAGTTGAACTTGGGACCTTTGGGAGAACAGCCAGTTCTCTTAACCTCTGAGCCATCTCTCCAGCCCTAGACATATCTTTTCTTTTTTTCTTTTTTAAAAAAAATCTATTTATTACATATACAGCGTTCTGTCTGCATGTACACCTGCAGGCCAAAAGGCACCAGTTCTCATTATAGATGGCTATGAGCCACCATGTGATTACTGGGAATTGAACTCAGGACCTTTGGAAGAGCAGGTGGTGCTCTTAACCACCGAGCCATCTCTCCAGCCCCACCCTAGACTTATCTTTCAATTAGATTCTATATTAAAAATTCTGGGCCTGGAAAGATAGTTAAATCAATAAAGTGCTTGCTATATAGACTAAATTTGGATTCTTAGCGCTCATGTAAAAAGCATTCCAACAGCTGCACACATCTGTAACCCCAGGTGCTAGCAGTAGGAGAACTAGGCAAATGCCTGAGTTCATAGTCCAGCCAGTCTAGCTTAATTGGTGAGCTTCCAGGTTCAGTGAGACCCTGCTTCAAAAAATCAGGTGGAGAGGGGCTAATAGGCGCCATGTTGGCCTTTCCCTTTCACGTGTTACAAGTATATACATACAAATGTGAACACATACACAAACCTGGAAATCTGTGGCTAACTACTTAAATTTAAACTGAAAGCTGGGTGCTGGAGAGTTGAATCAGAGGTTGAGAGCACGTGTTGCTCTTGTAGAGGCCCCAGCCATGTTCAGTTCCCAGCACTTGGATGTTAGCTTTCTGTTCAGTCTGTTCTAGGGTTCTGATAGTCTCTTCTGGCCTCCACAGGAACTGCATGCACACAGTGCTCAGCTATGCATGAACAAATCACTTAAACATAAAACAATAAATATTTATGCAGAGGAGGCCCGATGTCAAATTCAAGGACAACCTGCTTTACAAAGCTGGTTCCAGCCTAGCCAGGGCTGTGAAGGGAAACCCTGTCTCAAAAGGAAAAGGAGAGGCGGGGCATTTGGGTAAAAGATACATTGTAGAGCTAGAAGAGGTGTCAGATGAAAGCGGACCAGTGGCGCATGGCAACAAAGGCAGTGTGTCAGGTTGTGGTCTGTGCAAAGTTTACCTTTGTTCATTCAGATGCTAGTTTTCTACCCCACTGTCTGGTTTCAATTTGCACATGGTATTGTAATATTTATTCTAAGTATTTCTTATCTCAAGTTTGTATAAACATGCCCCCTATTTGTTCTCTGTGCTAATAAAACACCAACCAGCCAGTGCGGAGCAAAGAGGGTGGGACATCCAGATCCAGTAAGGGGAGGGAGAGAGGAAGTAGGGCATTGAGTCACTGGGAGAGGACCAAGAAGCATCAGGAGAAATGAACCAGAGGCAGAGCTGATTAAAAATGCAAGTATAGTGGAGCACAGTGGTTAACGCCTTTACTCCCAGCACTCAGGAGGCAGAAGCAGGTGGATCTCTGTGAGTTCAAGGCCAGCCTGGTCTACAAAGTGTGTCTAGGACATCCATGGCTACACAGGGAAACCCTGTCTCAAATGAAAAAGAAAAGTGCAAGTATAATGGCAAATTTGGCTGCGAGGGAGCTAGCTTAACTTGGAGGTAATTATTGCTCAGTATTATGCTCCGGGCTAATTTAGTAAATCGTAGTCTCCATGTGTCCTTACTTGGGTAAATAGCTGGCTAAAGATAAACTGCTGCTGTACTAGGTTTATGATTTCGATCACATTAGTAATCAATGCTTCTACAGAAATCTGGGTAGCTAGGACTATAGGCATGCTACAGTGTCCTAGCATAGAATCTGCTAGTAGTTAGCTAATGTTTCAGTGTTCCTAGTGAGTAAAGAAAAAGTATACTATTTGGGAAAGAGGTATGTGCAGTTGGGGACCTAAATCTGGGGCTGGAGTTGGAAACTTGGCTATGAGGAGGAAGGCTTTCACTTGACAGCTCTAGTGGTCGGAACAGACGTTCCATGGTGGAATGCTGGGCTAACTTCACAAATGATGATTGTTTAGAAATTAATGGTCTTACACTAGAGCAGCAGAGTAGTTGGATGACCAGGAGCTTAAATCCCAATTCGATGATATGGTTTTTTTTCCTTTTATTCTCCAGTTTTACATTGAAATCGGAAGGCTATAATAGAAGACCAAGTGGCCGTCGCCATAGCAAAAGCAATCCAGAGAGTTCCTTAGTATGGAAACCTCAGGAACAAGGTGTAACAGAGATGATTTCTGAAGAAGGAGGCAAGGGTGTGAGGCGTCCCCATTGCACTGTGGAGGAGGTAAGCTCTTTTAGCCTGATAATCTCTTTTTAAAGTGTATTTATTTATTCACTTTACATCCTGGTCATAGCCCCATCCCTCCTCACCTCCCAGTCTCACCCCCCTCCATCTACCCCCTCCTCTATTCCTCAGAAAAGGGGAACCCCACTTCCAGTCCACTCCAGCTCATCAAATGGATCAGGACTGAACATGTCCTCTTCCCCTGTGGCCTGGGGAGGCAGCCCCACCAGGAGAAAGTGATCAAAAAGCTGGCAACAGAATTCATGTGAGGGAAAGCCCCACCTTACTAGAGGACCCACATGAAGCCTGAGCTGCCCATCAGCTACATCTGTGTACAGGGTCTAGGTCCAGTCCATGCAGTGTGATGCTTGAATCTCAGCAAGCCGCTCTTGTTGGTCTTCTTGTGGAGCTCCTGTCTCCTCTAGGTCCATCTCTCCACCCCCACCCCACAGCACTCCCTACACACGCCCGGTTGTTGGTTTGGTTTGGTTTGGTTTTCAAGACAGGGTTTCCTCTGAGTAGCCTTGGCTGTCTTGGACTCACTTGGTAGACCAGGCTAGCCTGCCTCTTCCTCCAGAGTGCTGGGATCACAGGCATGCACCACGCCCAGCTCCTCTGGAGATTTTAAGAAGAGAAAGTCTTGAGTGTTTTAGGAGCTCTGTGATAGGACTGTGCAGGGTAGACTCTGGGTCAGTTGGTAGTCAGGGTTAGTGAGCCCGTGCTTGTTAATTGAGAATAGCAGTACAGAGCACACAGGGAGGGCCTCAGGCCCAGACTTCAGCTCTGAGTAAACCCATCACTGACCAAGATAGCCCATGTGTTTAGGGAGAAGATACTGGCTTCAGTTTTGGACATTGTTTAAAGTGCCAGTGAAACCCACAAGAAAACACTCTTCTGTAGACTCTTGGATATAGGTGATGCAAATTTTGAGAAGAAGGCAGAGTTACAGACATGTTTTGAATTTCCTGTATATTGATGTAATTTAATTCAAGCCAGTTGATAAGATTATTAAGGGGAAGAATATAGTCTAAGAAGAGATGAGGGCATTTGTGGCATGCAGAAGATAGAGTTATTGGCAGTGAGACTGACCAAGGAGAAGAGTTTCTTGGCCAGAAGGAGCCAGGTGAGGTCAGCTGGGTGAGATGCTGAAGACTGACATACATCATAAAGGCTGGAACAGCACATAGCAGTGCAGCTGCATGACCATGGCGGGTGTGGGGGAGACCAGTTCCAATCAGGAAGCTGCAAATTCTGTTATCAAATGGATTATTTCAGTTGCCATTTTCCTTCCTTCCTTCCTTTCTTTCTTTCTTTTTTTCTATCTTTCTTTTTGGTTTTTCGAGACAGGGTTTCTCTGTAGCCTTGGCTGTCCTGGCTTCACTTTGTAGACCAGGCTGGCCTTGAACTCACAGCGATCCGCCTGCCTCTGCCTCCCAAGTGCTAGGATTAAAGGCGTGCGCCACCATGCCCAGCTCAGTTGCCATTTTCTTATCAACTCAGTTTTGTTCAACATAGTTCTGTGAGAGATGCAAATGCCTAGTGCACTGTGGTTCTCACCTTTCTAATCCCGCGACCCTTTAAAGCAGTCCCTCTTGCTGTGGTAACTCCCAGCCATACAATTTCCATTGCTATTTCATAACTATAATTTTGCTATTTTCTGGTGGTCTTATGGGAATCCTGTGAAGGGTCATTTCACTCCCAAAGGGGGCACAGCCCACAGGTTGAGAACCACTGGTCTAGCAGATAATGTAAACAAGTGAAATAGGGTGGGAGGCAAATGGCCCACATAAGGGGGATAGCTCCACTTTGTTGACTCATTTCCCCCCCTAGGGGTCAGGGTTTGGCATTTAAAAAAATTTAATAAAGTTGGTATTTAATTAAAGCAACTTTAAGAACAGTGTGCCCCAAATAAAGTACATCTGTGGGCTATGTTTCACTGGACAGTGTCTGGTGAGACCTGAGTTGAGATTTCTACTCACTACATGGACTTTTTTATTCAGGGTGTCCAGAGGGATGAAAGAGAAAAGTATAGAAAGTTATTGGAGCGACTTAAAGAAAGTGGGAATGGAAACACCCTCCCTCCAGTAGCTTCACATCACAGGTAAGTGGGCTGATGGAAAAATGCTTTGCTAGCACTTTTCCTTAGCATTGTACCTGTGTTTGTCTTATTTATAGAGAGAGGTATTGGTGCAAAGAGAACCAGCTGTGTAGTTTGTGTGACACTGTAGTGTAGTGCCTTCCAAACGGAATGTCCTCGTGGCTTTAGAGTTCTTTGCCCACATGAAGTTTTCTTTCTTCCTTTCTTTCTTTCTTTCTTTCTTTCTTTCTTTCTTTCTTTTCCTCCCTCTCTTCCTCCTTCCCCCCTTCCTTCCTTCTGGCTGTCCTGGAACTCTTTAGTAGACCAGGCTGTCCTTGGACTCACAGAGATCCACCTGCTTCTGCTTATTGGGATTAAAGGCATGCTCCACCACCTGCCTGGTTTTGTTGTTATTGTTTTTGTTTTTGCTTCATGACAGGATCTCAACTATCTAGCACAGGCTGCGTGAATTCTTTAATTCTCCTGCCTCAGCCTCCTTTTGCTGGGATTATATTCATTTGATGCCACATCCAACTCATGTGAACTCTTTTTTTTTTTTTTTTTTTTTTTATGTCCATTGATGTTTTTGTATGTCTGTATGAGGGTGTCAGATCTTGGAGTTACAGACAGTTGTGAGCTGCCATGTGGGTGCTGGGAATTGAACCCCAGTCCTTTAGAAGAGCAGTCAGTGCTCTTAACTGCTGAGCCATCTCTCCAGCACCCTCATATGAACTCTTACTCATAGAAAAAGGGACTCAAGCAGGGCGTGGTGGTACACACCTCCCAGCATTCGAGAGGCAAAGGCAGGTGGATCTCTGTGAATTTGTGGCAAGCCTGATCTACAAAGTGAGTCCTGGACATCCAAGGCTATCCAGAGAAACCCTGTGTGTCCCCCCCCCCCCAAAAAAAAGAACTTTGCTTATGACATTGCTTGTTAATTAAATACATATAAATGAGAGTAGAAAAGAAAGTCATGTTTAGTCCTACATTTATTTATCTGGATGAGTGAGGCAGGAATGTAAGTTCAGAATTTGAGTTTATCTGGTAATTCTAACAAGTGATTGCAAATACACAGGTCCCATAAAGTATGAAACTATCAAGTTGAGTCACAGGATTGTCTGGCTTAACTGAATGCGGAAAGAACAGATTGTTACTTGGGAATCATAACTTTAGTTATTACATATTGTAGGTTTTTGTTGTTTTCCTCCACTTGTTGTGGATCTGAATATTAATACTTTCTCTACTCTAAGGTCTTCCCTTTTGTACCTGATCTGATCTTCCTTACTTTTGTCTTTCTAAGTTCTCAAAGAAGTCAAGTGGACACATTAAAGACCAAAGGCTGGGTGGAGGAGCAGAATCATGGAGTCAGGACAACCCATTTTGTTCCAAAACAGTGTGAGTTCCAGATATAGCTCTATTATAACTGTTGGCTGAATTACTTTAGCTTATAGAATGAACTGCTATCAGTTTGTGCTCGAGATTATATTTAAGAAAGAAAATTACAAGTATTTTAGGTGCTTGTGTGTGAGGCAGCCAGTGGCTTTGGAGTTCACATTTGTGTTAATGCAAACAAATGTCCTGAAACTTTGAGTCTGTCTGTTGAACTTCCAACCTGTGATTGGTTAGTAAAGGATCTTTTCTTTCTATCCCCACAGATAGAGTTGTTGAAACAAGGGGACCTCTCTGTTCGATGAGAAGTGAAAAGAGGTACATGGCTCATTTAATCCTAAGACTTTGTTTAGAGTAAGTTTTCTCACTTTACAAATTACATTTATGAATAGCCATGAGGAACCATGAATCTCCTCAGGTTCAGCACTTAGGAGCAGGTGTGAGCATAAGGTTACTGTGTAATTCAAATGCTGATTTCTGTACCCCACATCAGGTTGCAAGCCTTGTTCTCAGAATCTCCTGTCTCAATGTTGTATAAACTCTGTTCCCCAATTGTCCCCCTGTATGACAATAAAGCAGCTTACAGCCAATCTCTGAGCAGGAAAGAGAATAGGGCTAGACTTCCTGTCAGGTAGGGGAGGAGGAGGGAGAATACGAAGTAGGGATTCTGCCAGGAGATTCAGCCAGAGGAAGAGGTCCAGAGGGGGATCATCAGGAAGGAGCTGGAGCAGGAAAGCTACAAAGTGTGAGTATCTCTGGGATGTAAGCTGGGAGGAAACCAAGTTAGCTTAGAATATAGTAGTAACTGCTA
Source organism: Acomys minous (assembly GCF_964271855.1). Classification (NCBI taxonomy): domain Eukaryota; kingdom Metazoa; phylum Chordata; class Mammalia; order Rodentia; family Muridae; genus Acomys; species Acomys minous. Next base: position 69,320,470 of record NC_140492.1, on the reverse strand, counting down.
TGATGTTGTGAAGCTTATTATTAAACAAGGATAAGTCTCGTTATTTGTGTGATGGCGGGGTTAAGAGAGAAACAGTTTTATTACAACTGTAATAAGTAGGTAAGCAATTCTTCAGTCAGACACTTCCAAGCTGTCCCTCATCTCTTAGGCATTGGGGCTGGGGAAATAGGCGCCTGTTAGGAGTATGGGTTGGGTGCCATCTTCAGTGGCCACTGTCTCTAGTGTAGGAACAGTGGAGGTGGTTCTGCTTTCCTTAGGATTTTGGATGGTTGTTACTTATAGCAGACTTGTTCAGGGTCCAAGTCTGGTCTGTTTTGTCAAGTAAACCACAGAGGTAAAGAAGTTGTGAATGAAGCTACAAAACCTGGACTATTGATTCTTGGGTCCTTCTCAGAAAGATTTGTTGACCATTGATTTAGAGGACTATATAAACTCAAAGCTATTTTAAGGAAACTTGAATGTTTATTATCATAAATGATGTGCCAGGATAGGTTTCATAAAGGCATAGACTTCATCTTTAGAGAACTTACAATGGAGTAGAAATTGTGTATCGTTTACCACATTTAGTCAGTAAGTGTTGTTCGCATGATGTACTTCAAAAGAGTAGAAAGAATCGGCTATCTTAATATCTACACAGACATTGTGTAGGAAAGTTTTTAAAGTCCGTTGACATTTACAACTTTTAAAAAAGGCTTATTGGACTTAACATCTCAGATAAATTAAGTAAATGGTACTGACTGTTGCTGTGAGCACAGTGCCTGCAGAAGCAACTGCACAGAAGAAGGATTTCTTTTGACTCAGTTTGAGAGGTTCAGGCCAATGAGATAGGGCAAGCAGGACAGAGTTAATGTAGGTGAGGAAGCAGAGAACGGGAATGCTGGCCTGTAACAGCCTGCCTCCTCCCAGCTCCCAGTCTTAGGACTGCTGGCCTGTAACAGCCCGCCTCCTCCCAGCTCCCATCTTAGGAATGGGGTCTCTTGTGTTCCCAGGCCTCCTCAGTCAGCCCCTCCTGACAGCCCTGTAGGCACCGCTCGTCTGCTAGCTACCAGGTGGTTCTAAGTGGTTCCAAGCTCCCCACTTGTCAACATGCCACCTAGACACGTAACCACAGCGTTCTGACCCTGTTCCCTGTAAGCTGAGGGGCTTCTTATAACTCAGCATGGATTCAGTCCAGCTTGAAAGATCTCCTTGATTTTTAATAGTCTCACTGTTCAAAAGTCAACCAGAATCAGGCACAGTGGTGCATACTCCAATCCCTGGGATTCAATGGACAGCTAAAACTAAACTGCTTGGCAAATGCCAGGCCGATGGGCAAGATCTTATTTCAAAAACCAAAGACATCTCATGTAAAATGACAGTCATGCTTATCCTTTGCCTTCACACACCTGTGCCTGTTGACAGACGTGGCCAAAGATTTTTCTGAGAGCGCACAGAAGTTATGTGTTACCAGTTTACAGTGACACTGAGGGAAGATTCCTACTCTGAAAGGGAAGATTGTAGGCGTCCCAAGGATAGATGGGACTAACACAAACCAAACCACTGGAGCAGGCAGCAAACCCTGCAGCACCGTGTTCGGCTTCTGGGGCTCTTGGTTGTATTATCTGATCCCCAGGAGTAGTCCTGCCCCTCCAGTTATGCCTACAGTATGTGTATCCTGTCTCTTCCTCCACTCTGTGCCTGCAGCTTTCATCCACAAACACCACACAGTCCTAGCATCTCCAACAGTCTGATGTCTCCATTTACAGCTCATGCAATGGCCTCTCATGGTTTCCTTGCAGGGAGCTAACCTTGACATTCATTGCCTGGCTCTATTGCTTTCTGGAACATGGGCACAAATCTCTACAACCCCATACCTCTCTTTTGCATGCCTAGTCTGCTACTTTGTTGTGTGATCTGACCCCGTCTATTGCAACTATGATGGCCACTGTGCTTTTGTGACTGAACCTGGGAAAATACTTTCATAAGCAGTTATTGGTTCTGGCAACATTCTAGTTTAGCCATTCTTATTCCAAATGTACTTGCATTTTCACTAGAGCTAGATCCTGGGCTGGTTGGTTTTAACTATAACTTGGCACAACCTAGAATCACCCAAGAAATGAATCTTAATAAGGGAGTATCTAGATCAGATTGACCTGCAGATATGTTCGTGGGGGTTGTCTTACTTTGTAATTAATGCCAAGACCATTGTGGGTGGCACCATTCCCTAGGCACAGGCCCTTAACAGTATAAGGGAGGAAAATGTTAGTTGGCAAGTAAGCAGGGGAGTGTCTATTCTCGCTCCACACTGATGGAATGTGATGTGCTGGAATTCTTGCCTGGAGTGCCCTAAGAAGATGGACAGTGCCCTGGGATCGTAAGCGATAAACGCTTTCCATCTCACGCCCCTTCTGTCAGCATTTGCCATAGTAACAGAGAAGAACTATAATAGAACCTTCGGCCCCGAGGGCCTTTCTATCCCAGGCAGAAGGCCACATCTCTCTTTTGTTGCACTCATTTCTTAACAATCAACAGCTGTTTTCTCCATGCCTTCCTCGTCAGTAATATTTTAAAAATCTCTCATGTGTCTTACCTTGCCCAACAGAACATTTCCTATAACATTATTTTCTCCCATTGCAAACCTAAGGGCAGTGAATAGTAGCCATGCCACACTCAGGATGTTATCTCTCTGAAATTTCCTGTGTCGAACAACTTAGCCCATTACTTTTGAATTCAACCTCACTCAAGTTGTAAGACATAGATAGGTAAAAGTTAATTCTTTGCCAGAATACTAAACGAGTGGCCCCTAGTCTTGCTCCTAATAGATGCCTCATAACCTAGGCCTTTGCGTATGCTTTACTTGTGTCGAGTCTTTGAAGCACTCCAGAAGTCAGTAGCAGTCTAGGACTTTTCCAAAGGCCCGAGACCCACTAGGTTTACCCAGGTGCTCCTGATGCCAGTTTTCTGTATTGGTTACTTTTCTAGTGGCTGTGACCAAATGCCTGATGAGCAACACCTTAAGGGAAGAGAGCTTACTTGGTTTATGGTTTTAGAGTGTGGTTCATGATGGTGCTGAAAGCATGATGGAGTTCAGAGTGTGAAGCAGACACTTCCATTACTCATATTTTTATGGATTTGGAAACAGAGAAATGTATCCTTGTATTCATTTCTCCCTTTCCCTTTTTCATTCTACCTGGATGGTGCTGTCCACATTCAGTGAAAGTCTTGTTCAGTTAAAGCCTCTCTGGAAATACCCACAGATACACCAGTGGTGTTGCTCATCAATGCCCCAGATGCTTCTCAATTCATTCAGGTTAAAAATCAGAACTGCCAGGCATGGTGGCGCACGCCTTTAATCCCAGCACTTGAGAGGCAGAGGCAGGTGGATCGCTGTGAGTTTGAGGCCAGCCTGGTCTACAAAGTGAGTCTTGGACAGCCAAAGCTACAAAGAGAAACCTTGTCTTGAAAAACAAAAACAAAAACAAAACAAAACAAAAAATCAGAACTGACTCATCACTTGACAACCAATAGATGATTTTAAGCCTGACATTCTACTACTGCCCCTGTACTCCACCCCACCTTTAAAAAGTTTGTGTTTGTAATTGATAGTTCAAAATGCAATTACATCCATCTCTAAGGTCCTCCATAGTCTTAACAGTTTCAGCATTCAGAAATTCTGCAGAGGGGCTGGAGAGATGGCGTAGTGGTTTTTAAAAGATTTTTTTTTTTAATTTTTATTTATTATTATGTATACAGAGCTCTACCTGCAGGCCAGAGGAGGGCATCAGATCACATTATAGATGGTTGTGAGCCACCATGCGGTTGCTGAGAATTGAACTCAGGACCTCTGGAAGAGCAGGCAATGAGTGCTCTTAACCACTGAGCCATCTCTCCAGCCCATAAAAGATTAATTGGTTGTATGTGGTGTGTATATAAGTGTAACACTTGTGTGCCTGATGTCCATAGAGGCCAGAAAGGGCTGCAGACGCCCTAGATCTAGAACTAGAATACAGGAGGTCATGGGCCGATATGCGGATGCTGGAGACTTTGCAACAGTGGCTAGTGCTCTTCAGAAAGACTTCAGAGACTTCAGGCATCGCTTAGCTGTGAGCCCCTATGGAGATGCAAATGACGTTCTTCTATTTATACTGTGGCACAGAGTAAACAGTCCATCCCCAAAGCAAGGCTGCATATAGCTCAGCTGAGAAAACGTTAGATCCCGTAAGTCCATATCCAAAATCTTAAGATATATGCAGGCAAGTTGAGAGTTTGGCCAGACCTTCCCTTTGGCCTTGCCATCTGAGGTTACATGGCCACTCATGAGTTTATGCATTACATTTGGCTTTCCTCTAACACGCCAAGTCTGCATTGACACTAAAGCTTTACTCTTCCCCTCCTAGACACCCCACAGGGAGGGGACCCTGTTACACACTGCCTAGTCTCCAGGTGACTACCTCCATGACCCTATAACTCCTACATTTTATACACCTGCAGAAACAGTGCCACAGGGACAGTACGCAGGTCTCCTACCAGCTTGAACACAGCTGCCGAGGCCTCCGAGTGTTTAGGCAAATGACTATAGGCAGCTTTCTGTAAGGAGGGTACCTTTATTCTTAAGGCTATCTTTAAAATGTGTTTACAGGCCTAGCAAGAGGGCTCAAGCACTTGCCACCAGGTCTAATGACCTGAGTTTGATCCCCAAACTCACAGGGTAGACAAAACCAACCTCCTGAGCTGCCCTCTGATTTACACGTGTATATCTATCACACAGAACATTTGCTGCCCCCTCAAATAAATAAGTGCAAGATTACAACAAACAAAACAACAACAACCCCTCTTATGAAAACATCCATCAGTGTTTTGCTGTAAAGGCTGGGGAGAATTTCTTATTCAAGGGAAGAGCACATGAGTGCTTTTTGGGGGCAGGAATGGCTAGGGTGAGCCTTAGCAATACTAATCTTTTTTAAAGGCTTTGCTCTGCATTTACTTTCAAGTTTTCCTAAAAGCTTTCAGCAGTAGCCATGCCACATCCTGACTACTAATCTGCCTTTAAAGTTCCTTCATCCCTGTAATTAGTTTGTTACTGCTTCCTCACCTTTTCTTTAAGGGAATGAGCAAGGGGTGTGTGTGTGTGTGTGTGTGTGTGTGTGTGTGTGTGTGTGTGTGTGTGTGTGTGTGTACGCAAACACACACAGAGGTCAAAAGTAGAGACATTAGATGTCTTCCTCAGCCATATTTTGTTTTCTGCTTGTTTGTTTGTTGGAGTCCGGTGTCTCACTGCGCCTGGGGTTGCTCTGGATAACCTGGCTGGCCAGCAAATCTCATCTTGTCTCCACCTCCCTGGAGCTGGGATTACAAGCATGTGCTGTTGCCCCAGCTTTTACGTGGGCCCTGGGCTCAAACTCAGTACTTTACCAACTCATCCACTGCCTCAGCCCCTTTTTCCAGTCTCTTGAGACAGAGTCTTACTATGTAAGTGAAGCTGTTTTCAAACTCACGACCCTCCTGCCTCTGCCCCCTGAGCTGACGTTACAGGCACGCACCCCCTCTTCCTGTACTCTGTCTTCTTTAAAATCGCCCTCAGATAAGGCTTCAGGTTGCCCTTTTGGAACCCAGTGAGTACGGTGTAGTCAGTGTCTGCATTTCTCTCGGCAGTCTGGCCTTCTCAGCGCCTGTCAGAATCTCTGCTTACAGCATTCTAGAGCATCTCTCTAACCTGTGTCTCCATTTTTCCATATTCTAGCATTATGAGAGCCACAGAGAGCTTTAGTAGAGCAGGAAGGCCACTTACTTCTCTGGCGCCAGTCTTCCATGTTAGTTTCCTTCCAGTTGGCTGTAAATGTCTGACACAAACAACTTAAGGGCAGAAAGGTTTTAGAGAGGCCAGTCCTTCATGCTGAGGAGAGCATTAGAATGGCACAGGACAGTGAGACAAGACAGTGCCAGCACTCTCATGCCACTCTGTTTAGAGATTAATAAATTCTAATCTTAAAATTACAAAAGTTTTTGAGACAGGGTCTCATTTAGCCTAGGAGAGCCTCAAACTTATTGTGTAGCCTTGAGCAACTGATCTTGCTGCTTCCACTTCCATGGGTTCTGGGATTACAGATGTGCACCGCTATCCCCAGTTTTATGAATCTTCTGGAACTAATATGTACCATGTTAAACAGTAGAACACTGTAAATCTGTAATGGTTTCCTCTTCAGGTATTCAAAGGGAAAAGCTGACACAGAGAAGGTGGTGGGACTCCGATTTGAAAAGGAAGGTGTAAGTAGAAATTCCTTGGTAAATTTTATTTGTTTTGTCACTGGACTTGACATTTGGATGTCCATGGGAAACATGGAAGATGGTGTATATTTGTTCTGTGCTTTGCTTTTTTGTTTTGTTTTTCAAGATAGGGTTTCTTTGGATAGCCCTGGCTGTACTAGAACTAGCTCTGTAGACCAGGCTGGCCTCAAACTCATAGAAATCCGCCTCCCAAGTACAGGGATTAAGGGTATATGTTACCATCCCCCACCCTCACCCCCATCCCCCAGGTTACTTTCAATGTAAATATTAGAATCGGTGTTTCAGTCATCTCTATAGACATGCTCAGGTTTTTGTTTTTGGTGTTTTTAAAAGATTGTATTTATTTATTTTATGTCTATGATGAGTGCTCTACCTGCTTGTACACCTGCATGCCAGAAGAGAGCATCAGATCCCAGTGAACATGTTGTGAGCCACCACGTGGTTGCTGAGAGCTAAACTCAGGACCTCGGGAAGAACAGACAGTGCTCTTAACTGCTAAGCCATCTCTCCAGTTCCTATACTCAGGTTTAGTAACAAAGTATTTTAGTGTGTAGCAGAAGTCTCAGCCACCCCTCTCCAGCCTCATTGTGTAGCCTTGGCTGCCTTGGACCTTACTATATAGACCAGACTGGCCTCAAACTTGTAGAGATCCACCTGCCTCTGCCTCCTGATTAATTAATTGACCATCTGCTGGGATTACAGGTGTGTACCACCACACCTCGCACAGAAATACATTTTTAAATTAAATACATGTTACTCACATTTTAGTTACATAGAATTACAAAAGTGATACACTGTAAAACGTTTCCTTCCCTAATGCTCTGTTTCAGTCTGATTCCAGACTGACTCTTTTGTGTTTCCTTATTGTTTATCACACATTTAGTCAAAACAAAGTCTGCTCATAATCTTAGCGCTAGGGAGGACAGAGTCTACACAATACAGTGAGAGCTGGTCTGTCTGTAAGATGGAGAAGGAGCAGATGGGAGCTACCTGGCAGTCAGCAAGAGTGGAGACTGCTCACTGGTGTCCTGAGACTCCTGTAGCTCTTCTCCAACGTGCTATTTCTAAATACATTTCCTGACTTTTTGTAAGGTGTCCACTTTGTATATGCAGGGCAAGTGCTCTACCACTGAGCTACATTCCTAGTCCCCAGTCCTCAGGTTTTGTGGGGTTTTCATCATGTCTGCATGATCTAATATAGGCATGTTGTACATTTTATAATATACGCATGAAATGGAGGACTAGACTGTAGTTCAGCAGGACTGTTCATCTAGCATGGTAAAGGTCTTAGGACCCAGCCCCAGCACAGAGAAAGGAATGAGTAAATAAAAGCAGCTTTAACTAACACAGGATGACTTTGAATAAGGACAGAAATAGATTCCTCTGTATGATGCTCTGTGGGCCGTACCGTAATTCCTTTCTAAACTTACAAACATGTTCAACTTAACTACATGTTAGAATGGGTTAGGAACTGAAAATGCTTTCCTTCCTCCTCCTGGAGGAATGCTGAGTGTTTGGGTTTGTAAGCCATAGGCCCTGTGGGCCTTTACCCACCCACAGTGCATTAAGGCTTATCAACAATCTAACTCAGAAACTTATCTCACCTGCCAGGGCAAGTCTGCTTTACCATCAGGAGAGCTGCTAATTCTTGTATTCACTCTCTTTCTCTTTTCACGTTAATGCCAGAGTCTTACATTTATTTTTTAATTTTTTTAAACCTTATTATAAGAAGGATCACATGGCAAAGCTGGCCAGACCTACAGTCTGTGCATCTCTGTGAGCTGTGCAGGGAGAAGCCACAGGGAACGGAAGGTGGGAAGCTTCTTGTTGGCTTTTACACTATCAAGTATACTTGTGTGCACTTATTCACTCCCAAAATGAAAACCCACCACAGAGTTAAAACTAGAGAACAGCTAGCTGTAATCTTCTATAACTCATACAGTGCTTTATGCTCTAAACGTGGCGTGTGTTATATGTGCAAGATGAAGCATGTCAGTGTTGAAACTTTTTTGGTCAGACAAGAGGACACCACCTGGAGCCTGATCTGTCAGAAGAAGTGTCTGCCCGGCTTCGCCTGGGAAGTGGAAGCAATGGCCTACTCAGGAGGAGAGCACCAGTGCTGGAGGCAAAGGAAAAGAACATCACCAGCAAAGAAAAGGACAGAAGGACAGACGAGCTCTTTGAACTTACAGAGGTATAGTTCCTTGTGTGGATTGGGGTTAGGATGACTAGTTCACACTAGCCACAGTTTCTGTAAACTTAAATGCATGCTTTGTTTTGAGGAGCTTCTCCAGATGAGGAGTAAATATATGAAGTTAAAAGTCAAATAAACAGCGGACCCCAGGCCTGCTTCTGTTGGCTATATTGATCCTTCATGGTCTGTGTGAAGGTGGCTTGGTGGATCAAGTATAATTGCCCTGGGGGGGTTGTTTGTGTAATTGGGTCTAGTTATTTTTCTACCCTTCAGATGTTTTGAGTTTTAAAATGTGGTATCAAGAATGAATGTATTATCCAGGCGAGGTGACACATGCCTTTAATCCCAGCATTCAGGAAGAGGCAGGTGGATCGTTGTGAGTTCAAGGCCAGCCTAGTCTACAAATTGTATCCAGGACAGCCAGGACTACACAGAGAAACTCTATCTCAAAAAACAAACAAAAGGAATGTATTGAACATTTTTGAAATTATAGTTTTCAAAAACATGCATTTTTATTGATTATCATACTTGAATATAGTGATAGCTTATTTTTAAAAATTAGGAAGCAGAAGTAGTTAAAATGATTATTTTCAAGGGGATTCCTCATACTGATTCTTCTTCCATGTAATCCTGGTGTGTGTGCAGGGGTCTTACTTAACGTAGATCTCTCTACCGCTAACTGAAATGCAGGTGAAGTTCTTGTAGCATCATCTTTACTGCCATGATAACATAGCCCAACACAAAGTATCTTAGGGGAAAGAGTTGGTTTTGCTCACATTTCCAGGGTGTGAGCTCCCCTACTCCAGCAAGCCATATCACACCCACAGTCAACAGCAAAGAGAGCAAATAGATGCGTGACCACTTACTTTGCCTGTTGTACCCAGCTCTACATCAACTGGCTTAATTAAGACAAGCCTCACAGATTTACCCACAGGGCAACCAAATGGAGATACTGCCTACCTTTGATTCTTTTGTGAAGATAAACATCAGAGCTAGCTGTGACAGAGGTAGCCAGATCAAGCCCTAAAGTAACAAAATTGTGTGTGCAAAGGAAAAACAATAATGGAAATAACTTTGATTGGGTTCATAGGATACATAAACATTTGACTTCCTAATTCATTAAAATAATTCAAAGAGATAGCTGTTATTAAGACTGGTTTGGTTTTGGGGTTTTTTTTTTGTTTTGTTTTGTTTTTGTTTGTTTGTTTGGTTGGTTTGGTTTGGTTGGCTTTGCCCTTGGTTTTGGTTTTTTGAGACAGGATTTCTCTGTGTAGCCCTGGCTGTCCTGGAATTTTCTCTGTAGACCAGGCTGGCCTAGAACTCAGGTCTTTCTGCCTCTGCCTCTGAGTGTTGAGATTAAAGGTGTGCACCACCACTGTCCAACTTATTTATTTATTTATTTATTTTTGGTTTTTCGAGACAGGGTTTCTCCATGTAGCCTTGGCTGTCCTGGACTCACTTTGTAGACCAGGCTGGCCTCAAACTCTCAGCGATCCGCCCGCCTCTGCCTCCCGAGTGCTGGGATTAAAGGCGCGCGCCACCACGCCCAGCTCCCTGTCCAACTTATTTAGACTGTTTTATAGTTGTAAATTTGGATGTTTTTACATTGCAGTTTTGTATGTCTTGAATAGTGTTTTTCTCAAAGATCTCGGGTGTTGCTGAGATGACAGGCTTTGTTTCAGTCTGAGGCCGTTGGTGCCTGGTAGTGGGTCTGTGCTAAAGAAGCATCTTCTAATTCAGGACATGGAAAAGGAGATCAGCAATGCCCTGGGCCATGGGCCACCCGACGAGATCCTGAGCAGTGCTTTCAAACTGCGAATTACTCGTGGAGATATCCAGACCTTAAAGAACTATCACTGGCTCAACGATGAGGTCAGTGCCTCGCCTCCTGCTGTGTCGCCTTCTGTCTGTACTCACGGTGACGTCTACCCACTTATAAAGGGTGGGAAAGCAACTGCAATTTCTGTTTTGCTGCCCCCCTTTTTTTAAGTGTTGCTGCCCCCCCCCTTTTTTTTTAAGTGCCAGGGATTGAGCCAAGGGCCTGCCATGTTAGTCAAGCAAGTGTTCCACACTGAGCTATATCCTCCACTCTTTCCCCCTTGTAGCTTTGTATTTCTGAGACAAGTTTCCACTAAATTGTCTGAGGTGGTCTATCTTACATAGCTGAGACAGGCCTTGAACTCTGTTGTGATCCTCTGCCTCACCTCATTCTCTTGAATAAGGGGCTATAGGCTTTCCTCTCACCCCACGTGTCCTTTGTTAGTTTGTTCTGTTGTTGTTTTTCCAGGCCAGAAAGTGAATCTAAGATCTTGTGCAAGCATTCTCCCCTGAGTTATGCATCACCTGGCTAGTAATTTTTAAAGCAAAAACATGTTAAAAATTTGTAGGCACTGGGGAGGCAGAGGCAGATAGATCTGTGAGTTCAAGTCCAACCTGGTCTACAAAGCGAGTCCAGGACAGCCAGGGTTACACAGAGAAACCCTGTCTTGAAAAACCAAAGAAAAGAAAGAAAATAAACTGGTGTGGATATGATGCTCATGCTTTAATACCAGTAGCACTCTTGGTGGACGCCAGCCTGGTCTGCATTGTGAGTTCCAGGCCCGCCAGGGCTACATAGTGAGACCCTGTTCCCTTTCCCTTCCCCCAACCCCACAGCTCTGACGACTACAGAACCTGGTCTTGGTACCTACAGCTCCCATCTCCTGTTGGTACAGTGATGGGGAGTGGTGCTGAGCCCTCACGCAGGGGAAGGAAAGGGGACTGGGCACTCACTCTCTTCAGTTTCTTTTAATACTAGTCTCATCCATGGGTGGGAGGGGGGGCGCTCATGAGCCAGTCATTGCCTGTCATACTGAATATTAGATTCCTGCATACATATTTTGGAGGAAGGACAAAAGAAGTGATGCTCTTCAGATGATCTTTGCTTGGTTCCCAGCACCCCACATCTTTAGGCTTAAGAGCTATAACTCCAGCTCCAGAGGATCTTACGTCTCTGGCCTCCACAGGAACCTGCACTTAATGTTCATATAGCCACATATATACACATAATTAAAAGAAGTCTTAAAGAGGATTTCATTGATGTGTGTTCAAGCCATAGCAAATGCTAACTATAAAAAGTTACTCAATTTGTTATGTGTATCAGTACAAAACTAGCAAAAACTGGCTTAGTGTTTTAATACTTTTTCAGTTAGCCTTTAAACAACTGCTTTGCCCTTGAATTTTCTCCCATATGCTCTGTCTCCCTGTGTCATAAGCCTAGTTACATGAAAATACTGTCATTTGTAAATGTAAATATGCTTATTATAAAACTTTTGAAAAAGACTCTATATTTGAAAAAGTTGGAAGAAATTATTGTTCAAAAAGTTCCATAAATATTTTGGCATTTCTCCTTCTGAGAAGTATATTTTGGATGTAATGGTATAGCTAACAGCTGCATATGCCTTTTCATTATTGCATAGGAATATTATCCATGTGCTTAAAAATTATAGTCACATGACTTGCTGATTTTCATTTAGGGAGGTGGTTTAGTCCTAGTAATTGAATCCAAAGTCTTTCATGTACCTGGCAAGTACTCTGGAGCTCAGTCCAGAGCCGTCACCCTTCTCTGCTCACTTGTACTGAGCACTTATTCTCTGACTTCTTGCATGGACTATCCTCTCCCTAAGCATCTCACTTTCTGATTTAAGTAGGAATTTAATTTTGTAATGTATTTTCCATATTCCAAATTTTAATCTTTGGATATTTTACAGGTCATTAATTTTTATATGAATCTGTTAGTGGAAAGGAGTAGAAAGCAAGGCTATCCAGCACTTCATGCATTCAGTACATTCTTCTACCCTAAACTAAAGTCCGGGGGTTACCAAGCAGTGAAACGGTGGACCAAAGGGGTGAACCTCTTCGAACAAGAACTCGTTCTGGTACCCATTCATCGGAAGGTGCATTGGAGCCTGGTGGTGAGCTGAGAGGGTTGTTGCTCCTCCTCTCTTCCCCCTCCCTCACCTCCTTGCCTCTCCTTGACCTCCTCACCTCGCCTCCTCCCTTCTCCCTTTCCTCTGTCCCTGTCTTTCCTTTCTCTCCTCCTTTCTTGTCTTGGGGATCAGTGCCTGAACCTTCCACATGCGAAGAAAGGGTTTCTATTGCTAGTTGTAGCCCTAGTGTAGACGGCTTACCTCAACAACAAAGGCTGCTATCACTTGGGAAAGTATTGGTTGTTCGGCTTCCAAAGCTAGAGGAATGCCCTGAGGGAGAGCTTTCACCACTCTTAGTGTTTACAGTGTTTCTGCCACAGTGTGGTAACACATGCCTGTGGTCCCACTACATAGGAGGCTGAGGGAGGAAGATCTGGAGTTCAAGGCTAGGCTGGGCTACATAGTGACACCTTGTCTCAGTAAAATCAAACAGCAAAACAGATGTCTGTCTAAGTTTTGCCCTTTCACATTATAGGTGATGGACCTAAGAAAAAAGTGTCTTAAATATCTGGATTCTATGGGACAAAAAGGCCACAGGATCTGTGAGGTTCTTCTGTAAGTAAAGTTTGATCTGACTGTTCTGTTGGACAGCCTCTCTTGTGTTTACTCTTAGGAAGCTCTGGGTGGCTGTCATCATGTGTAGCTGTGAAGCAATCCTGACTGGAATTAGATTTTCCTGGAATTGGTAATCTGGGTATTCTAAAAAACTGTTAGTCCAAGAGTCTTGGCCTGTAACCCTGATGCCAACTTGTGTCACTGTGTTTTCTGGTAGTGGGGCTCATTTCATAGAACTGGGGACTTTTTTTTTTTTTTTAAATAAAGCATATGGTTTGTACAGGCAAGTATTCCAAATACAATGGTCCCCATTGTATATTCCAGGTAAACGTCTGCAGCCATTGCAGAACCAAACTCTGGACTGTGATGTATCTGTAGTATGAAAGCTAATCTGTCTTTCTGTGTGTTTCTGGAACCTCCTTTGCATTATTTTTGCCTTTTGGGGGACATTATTAAGTAAAATAATTGATATTTGGACGCAAGTAGTAGGTCTGACAGACACAACAGCAACTAAGTATAGCTGGGTGGTATCGAGCAGGGCTTCTTAAATATCCCAACTTCCTTTTTCACCTGAGGAATGTCTGGGTGTCCTTATGTACATAGGCATACAGGACAGTGTACAGTCAAACATTTTTTAAAATTTTATTTATTATGTATACAGTGCTCTGCTTGCATGACAGAAGAGGACATTAGATCACATTATAGATGGTTGTGAGCCACCATGTGGTTGCTGGGAATTGAACTCAAGACCTCTGGAAGAGTAGTCAGTGCTCTTAATCTGTGAGCCATCTCTCCTGCCCAAACATTTTCTAATAAAAAGTGGGTCCTCGGAATTGAACTTAAGTAGTCAGGGTTGGCAGCAAGCACCTTTACTAGCTGAACCATCTTGCTAACCCCAAATAGCTTTTTTTGTTTGTTTGTTTTTTGTTTTTGTTTTTGTTTTTTGAGACAGGGTTTCTCTGTGTATCCTTGGCTGTCCTGGACTTGCTTTGTAGACCAGGCTGGCCTCGAACTCAGCAATCTGCCTGCCTCTGCCTCCCCGAGTGCTGGGATTAAAGGTGTGCACCACCACGCCCAGCTACCAAATAGCATTTTTTAAAATCAGACATCCTAACATAATACAATCCAGAGATATATTCATTTGATACTTTTATGCTGAGGAAAATAGTAAAGATCTGTTTTCTATAATTAGACATTTGTTTCTGTGGAGCAGAAAACTGTACAGTAAAAAAGAAGAACAAAACAAAAGACTGCAGTTCTTAGGTACAGTAGTCTGTGGCTTAAGGTAAGGTGCCTGATCTTGGTGGTATGACGGCACATGCTGTGCAGAGCACACATGCTGCAGATTGAGAACCAAGGCTACATGAAGCCCCAGTACTGCCGATACAGCAGGCCCACTGCTGCTCAAACACCTCAGCAGTTCATAGTGTACACTGTGTCATCACATTGGATTCTGGCTATTGAATATTCAAAACCCTTCTGCTGTTGCCATTGTTATCCCATAGCCCCACACCATGTTGTGCCTCATGCTTTCAAAGCACAGGAGTGTATGTTATGAATGTTCTGCATAAAGCAGATGGTACCAGGTTCTCTTCATGCTGCTTAGAACAGTGTTCAGTGTAAAACTTGAGAAATGCACGCTGGGCAATGGTGGTGCACGCCTTTAATCCCAGCACTTAGGAGGCAGAGGCAGGTGGATTTCTGTGAGTTCAAGGCCAGCCTGGTCTACAAAGCAAGTCCAAGATAGCCAGGATTACACAGAGAAACCCTGTCTCAAAAAAACAAACACAAAACTTAAGAAATGCTTATTCCTAGAATTTCCATTTTCTGTTTTTGGACTGAGATCATTGAAACTACAGAAAGTAAAACCTTGGAGAAGGGGAACTCTATTCGTAGTTGCTAGAAACCTCCCTTAAAAGTAAGGCCGCTTGTTCTTTGTGCTGATGGTTGTATGTTTAAAGTACATCAGTAAGGTCAGTGTGCTGGTTATGTCTACTTACACACGCTAAAGTCATCTGAGAGGAAGAAACCATAGTTAGAAAACGCCTCCATGAGATTGGGCTGCAGGCAAGCCAGTAGAGCGTTTTCCTAATTAGTGATTGATAGGGGAGGGCCCAGTCTATTGTGGGTGGTGCCATCCCTGGGCTGGTGGTCCTGGCTTCTATAAAAAAGCAGCGTGGGGCCGGGCATGGTGACCCATACCTTTAATCCCAGCACTTGGGAGGCAAGAGACAGGTGGATTGCTGTGAGTTTGAGGCCAGCCTCATCTACAGAGTGAGTCCAGGACAGCTAGGGATACACAGAGAAACCCTGTTTCAAAACACCTTTAAAAAAAAAAAAAAAAAAAGCACTGGCTGCTCTTCCAGAGGTCCTGAGTTCAATTCCCAGCAACCACATGGTGCCTCACAACCATCTATAATATGATCTCTGTGTATGTGTGTGTGTGGTCTAGGCCTTTAATCGCAGTACTTGGGAGGCTGAGAGATCTCTTGAGTTCGAGGCTAGCCTTGTCAACAGAATGAGACCATGTCTTAAAAACAAAAACAAAACAAATATCTAGCCTTTGTCTTTCATGACCACGTTGAATTTCTAGTCCAATCCACTTTGTTTCTTCATTTGAAGTGAGGAAAAGCAAATAATACCGTGAATTAGTTTGTTGTTGATAATGATAGGGTTTTTTAAAATAGGATATCTTTTATTCTTTGATAATTTTACACAAGGAAATAATTTATGTTGGTTGTACCCGGTGCCGACCGACTCTCCCCTGTGACCCCCCCCCCCCCCGTGTCGCTCTTCATAGCCTCTGCTCTTCTCTTAGACCCTCTCAAGTTTCCTCAACTCTACAAGTAATTCCAAACGAACAGATAGTTCTAGAAATTAAAAGCTAGTATGCACATGTGAAAAAGGCCAGACAGTGGTTGTCATTGTCAGTTTATGGATCTCTGGACTCATTCCATTTCCTGCCTATTGAGAAGAGAAGAATGGCGACCGCGAACGTGCAGGCTTCTCTTAGGAGGATGCAGAGCCCTTAGGGCCTGGGCCAGGCGGGGTGTAGCTGGGTCACATGGAGGTTCTACTTTTAGCAGTTTAGAAAGCCTCCACTCTCACCTCCACCTGGTACGCGGATTTCCCTTTCCACCAGCAATGGGCTAGGCCTTCTTTCCGTATATCCACAGCAGCATGTGTCGTCATCTGTGTTCTTACCACAGCCGCTGTGACTGGGTGCCTGTTTCTTGCAGTGTCCTCCTTTCTCCCCTAGCACTTTCAGAGTTTCTGGTCTTAGGTTGAGGTCCTAGATTTCATCCATGGAGTTGATTTAGTTCAGGGTGAGAAATACAAAGGTTTTGCTTTGTGTTTGTGCAGATTTGCGCAGTTTCCCCAGCATCATTTGTTGAAGATGCTATCTATTCTCTGTTGCATGGTCTTGTGTATCCATTCAGTCACTGAGTCTGTTTGTACATCAGTCCCGCGGTGGTTTTTTAAAAACATGGATCTATAGTATAACTTCAGGTCAGGCGTGGTGATAAGTCTGGCAGGTTTCTTTTTGCTTAGCGTGCTTTGACTCTCCAGGGTCTCTGTATCTGCATATGAACTTGCAGATTGCTTTTCTGTTTCTGTGAAGAATGTCACTGGAGTGTAAGTTGAGATTGCTCAGCAGTGACTCTATACTGGGTTTTGTAAGATACCATTTTTCCAATATTGGTTCTTCAATTTATTTATTTATTTATTATTTTGGTATTTTTGAGACAGGGTTTCTCTGTATAACCTTGGCTGTCCTAGACAGGCTTTGTAGACCAGGCTGGCCTCGAACTCACAGCGATCAGCCTGCCTCTGCCTCCTGAGTGCTGGGATTAAAGGCGTGCACCCGGCGGTTCTTCAAATTCTTAAGCATGCTTTCCATCTTCTAGTGTCTTACTTGAGTTTTTTGATATTTTCATTTTAGAGATGTTTCATATCCTTATTTAGGCTTATTTATTCCAAGATTCTTTTCCGTTTTGAGGTTATTACAAATTGGATTTCTTCCAGAATTTCAGTATCCTTTTTATGGATATATAGGAAGGCTAAGGATTTTTGTGTGTTGCTTTTGTATCCTGCCACTGGAAGTGCTTATCATTCTGAAAGTTTTCTGGTAGAGTCTTTAGGGTCTTATGTATAAAACCATAGCTTCTGCAAATAGGGGCTTTTGTTCTTGGCTGTTTGTATTGAATGTGTAGTTCAGAAGAAAGGCCTCAGCCTGGGCGCTCCAGTTGCCTAGTGTGAGTGAGCTCTCTGTTACCCCCTGCGAGGACAGTAACTAGGACAGCAACCACTGTGTGTTGTCATGCTGGCCTTTTTTCTGGCCCCTTAGATTTCAGTAACTGTTAGAGGATAAACAACCAAAGGTAATGCAGAGGGTATTCAGATCTTAGTCCATCAGGCCAGTGGGAGGGAAGTAAGGTGGCCTAGGATTAAGTAGCAGATGGACTTTGAGGAAAAAAATTCTTTACACTTCTAAAAAGCAAATAGATGCAGATTTGAGAATGACACTCCTGCTAAATTATTACAAAGTCCTTTTTCATCCCAGTGGGGGGTCTCATGGGCTTTCATTGATACATTCATTCTTTGTTGTTGTTTTCTATAGTGAGTATTTACAGGATGAAAGTAAGACCAAAAGAAATACAGATCTCAATCTCTTAGAGTGGACCCATTGCAGCCTGAAGCCACACGTAAGTGATGCTTGTCTATTTATTGCACATGCTCAGATACCTGGACACCTTCCTTTGCTCTCTTACTTCACTCATTCTATAAGCACACATTTTCCTGGGGGGGGGGGGAGAGAGAGAGAGAGAGAGAGAGAGAGAGAGAGAGAGAGAGAGAGAGAGAGAGAGAGAGAAAGTGTGTGTAACACTAAAGATTGAGTCTAGGGTTCAAAAACTATAAGGTTTATATTTATTAAGTGGCCTATTTCTGAACCTATAGCCATCAATATAACCAAGATAGTTGCTTCTTGTCTTTTATCTTGCTTCAAATATAAGCTGTTTTGGGAAAACCCTGTCTCAGGTCTGAAATTGGGCCCCAGGTACTTTGAGACCAAAGGCAGGCAGACCTGCTGTGACCAAGGATGCAGCCTATGATCCTATGATCCATGTGGATAGCAGCAGGGCACAAGGTGGCTACCTGTGACTGCTCAGAAGGTTGGGTCACAATACAAGTGACCTGATCTAACCCATAATTATCTGGTTTTTCTAAAGCTGATATCAGAGGCTAAAGGTACATTCTGTGTATCCACAGTGTCAAAGTCTGATCCTACAGCTCCAATACATACCACTCTGATGGCTTTATGTGCCATACCATGTTAGGAAACTGTGAGGAAAGCTGACCAGGTTTAACTCAGGTTCAGTTAGGCTCACCATTCAAGATGGCTGCAGTCACATCAAGTCAAATCCTTACAAATACCCTAGCATATCTCGCATAGGTTTGGGAGGAAAAACAAACCCAAGTAACCATTCTAAGAAGCTACTTTTCTTGTTTGAAGCTAACGAGAGCTCAAAGTCCTTGTCCACAACTTATCTGGCCTTTCTTTATTTAGGTCTTCCGTCATGGACCATCAAAGCTACATATGCTAATTGTGAATGTGTTGTACGTCACCTGACTGGAACCTCATTTTAGTGTTTGAAATGCAGCAGTCTAATTTATGCAGGAGTCTAAGTTACTTCCCTTTAAGCCATATGAATTTGGTTTTAGCTGTAGCTTTAATATGGCAGCTTAGTTCTCCTCATCCAAACACATTTTTGTTACTATTGAGTAATTTGAAAGTAAAGCCCTGAAATTTTCCAAGGTACAGATTCTTTTAGGAGATAGTTTTGAGGCAGAAGATGTACTAGAGAAAGCAGATGCCTTGGCTTTGTAGATTAGAATCTGTACTTCTCCTCACCGAGCATGGTGGCGCACGCCTTTAATCCCAGCACTCGGGAGGCAGAGGCAGGCTGATCGCTGTGAGTTCGAGGCCAGCCTGGTCTACAAAGTGAGTCTAGGACAGTCAAGGCTACACAGAGAAACTCTGTCTTGAGTTGCCAGGGAGAATCTGTACTTCTCTTGTTTTAAGTGCACCAGCCTTGGGGACGCTGTGTTAGCCCCCCCCACCCCCCCAGCATATGAATGTGTGGTGGGCATGTACCCACTTTCCTTTTCCAATTGTAACTGCATTTGGGAACCAAAGGGAAGCTGTTACTCAGTGGCCTCCCTTGCCCTCCTGTACCCCTATATCTGATAGCCAAAGTGTGCAAGGCTGGCCAAGACTGGGCTGATACAGGCCTGGCACACAGCTTACTCCATAGGGAGTTATCCTCTGATGATTTGGGCTGCATGGTGCTGGGTGTTTTTCTGCCTCAGGACAGGACTGACCACTCAAGGCATGATCTTAGTTGGTTAAAACCTCTCTGGTGGTTTCCTCAGCTCACTTGAAACTGTCCAGATCTTAGCAGTGGGCAATTGTCCTGGTTGTTAAGAGCATGTAACCTCTGCAGTATTAAAAAGGTTATATTACTGAAATTGTCACTCCTATTCTTTTTTAAATTAATTTACTTACTTACTTAACATCTGACAACAGTTTCCCCCACCCCTCCTCCCAGCCCCCACCCCATCCACTCCTCCCTTTCCCTTCAGAAAAAGGGAAGCCTTCCATGGATATCA
Source organism: Acomys minous (assembly GCF_964271855.1). Taxonomy (NCBI): domain Eukaryota; kingdom Metazoa; phylum Chordata; class Mammalia; order Rodentia; family Muridae; genus Acomys; species Acomys minous. Next base: position 69,300,817 of record NC_140492.1, on the reverse strand, counting down.
ACCAGCCTTGGCTCATCAACTTGCCATAAAACTAGGCGCATCTTGTCCTATTGAGGCAGCCCAGTAGGGGAAAGAGTCACAAAAGCAGGCAGCACACAGAGTCAGGGACAGCCCCACCCCCTCTGTTAGGGGTCCCGAGTCCCACATGAAGAGTCACTAGTATTCCCGTAATAAATCAAGTGTGGTTCTTTCCCCACCTCTCATCATGTGTGGTGGGTTTTGGTTTTTAGTACAGCTCTCACTTGCTTTACTTTTCTTCTGTGAAATGGTTTTGTAGGGTCTCATACACTGTATCACAACTATGATTTTCATACCACAAAGAATAAGAGTGATTGTGTTTGTGTGCATCTGTGTTTGTGCAACACCAGATTTATCAACCTTTGTCATTCTGTTTTTTCCACAGTGATATTTAGAAAGAGACTCAGGAATGCATATGTAATGATATTTTACCTCTTTCTCCTTTCTGTTTGTTTTAGGAGATTCCTCAACAGTTGAATGGGAGTGATTGTGGAATGTTTACTTGTAAATATGCAGATTATATTTCTAGGGACAAACCTATCACATTTACTCAGGTAAGTCCAGGCTGCTTCTCGTGTACTGCTTGTTACTACTCTGTGCCAGTGTGTGGCTCACTTCTTCAGGCTCTGTGACAGACAGTACAGTGACTAAGAACCTTGACTAAGGCCCCAGTTTTGCCAGGCGCGGTGGCGTACGTCCTCTGTCATCACATGTGTTCTCAGGCTTGTCCAGTCTTGGATGACCAGGGGGATAATTTGCTTGTTCTTGAACTTCATTTTTGATTGGTTCATGGGCGTTACTGTCATGTGAGAACAGACACAGCAAGGGGAAGCTGGGGCTTGTCGTTAAGATGGACGCTTGAAGGAACAGTGTTTCCTTTCCGCAAGATGTTGTACTTGAGAGGAAACTCAGATAGATGGAAAACTTTTACATTTCTGCTTGATAGTGTATTCTTACCTTTTTAAGCCAGAGTTAGCCCAATTAAGAATATTTCTCATCCACAAACCTCTGTCTGATAGCTCTTGTCTGCCAAACAAACTGTTTACTGAGTAGTAAGATGAAATGCTTTGAAGGAACATGCAGTAAACTGGGCTCCCCTGCTGAATTCATAGCGTTCCAGTCTCAAAGAAAGCACTCACTCTTGGTTAGTCCCAGCAGTTTTACTAGAAATAAATGGAATTACTGGGTTTTGTTTTGTGTTTGGTTGGTTGGTTTTGGGGGTGTGTTGTTGTTTTTTGTTTTTCGTTGGTTTTTCTATTCTCTTTTCAAGCAGGACAACATTTATTCCTTTTCCAAATGTTTCAGTAAATCCAAATAGCAGAGAATGGTTTTAGCAGTTAGGAAAAAAAAGTTCAAATCCAGGGTTTGGCCATTAGAATGTTATTTACAACAATGAGAGAGGGGAAAAAAGACAAGAAGTTGGTTCACATTACAGACCTCTCTCCTGTCCAAAGCCTAATACTTATCAAGTCAGAGGCATGGTTAATCCGCAAGCTAGAGGTTTGAACTCGAGTAAGACATTTATAAAACCCAGGCAGGGGCAGTGTTCTCCCCAGGTGCCTCTAGGCACAGCACAAGAGACTAAGAACTCAGCAAGGGAAAGGCTGGACACTTGGGGTCTGGGAAGTAGGATAAACAAAACGTACTTGGAAAAGAATTTGGAGGAAAGCCAGCCATTGCCTTCTGCAGGGGTGGGGCCTGGGAAGAAGGTAGGGACAGGAGCAGCTCATATCACTGACCTAAACCGCTAGGAACCATCTTCAACTGGCCTTAAGAGTAGGACCAAATGGCTGATGGAAGAATCCACAGGAGGGAGAAAGAGAACGTGGCTGGGAGGGGGCAACAAGCCCCTTCCTTGCTGGGCACAGAAAGGCAGCCAGAGCACCAGGTCCAGGCAGTGACCTCACAAGGACAGCACAGTTTTTGCAGCTTAGAGATCACCCACCTGCCCCCACCCAGCTACTTGGTCTGCTCAGCACTTGCCCATCAGGGGAGGAGGTGGATAGCTCTGCAGCCTGGGGCTCTTGGCTCTCAGGGGTGGCTGCTTGGCCAGTACCCTCACCTCTGCAGGCCCTGACTTCCCCCTGTGCCTGCTCTTCCTCTGTTGGTGAGGAAGCGAAGGAATCACCCCCACCCTCCTTCCAGATTTCTCTTGAAGGGCAGGCTGCCCAATTTGAAAGGCTTCTTGAAAGGGAATTTCTTCTGTGGGCGGCCTCCCCCTTGGCCTCAGCTTCCTGGCTAGGGGGCGCTGGCTCTATGGCATCACTAGTAGCCTCGGCTGCCTCATCTGTTCCCTTCAAGGATGGTGACTCTCCTTCACCCTTGGGGGTTAAGTCTCCATTGCTGGAGAAGTGCCCCTGCCACTACAGCGTTGACTGCCCATGATGAGTGTCTGCTGCCCCCGCCCCCCAGCCTCTCCACAGGGACAGTTCCGCTTGAAGCCCCCAGTGAGCAGAGGGGTGGAGCTACGTGGAGGGAGTAGGTGGGAGCAGCAAACTCTATGCATCCCCCCCTCCGCAGCCAACCCACTAGCTGCGCCCACTAGAATGCCTGCCCTTGTTTGGTTTTTGAGACAGGGTTTCTCTGTGTAGCCTTGGCTGTCCTAGACTCACTTTGTAGACCAGACTGGCCAGGAACTCACAGTGATCCGCCTGCCTCTGCCTCCCAAGTGCTGGGATTACAGGCATGTTCTACCACACCCGGCATGGTTTTATTTTTATTTTTTGAGAGGGACAGGGTCTCCTATAGCACAGGTGAGCCTGGAAGTCACTATGTAGCCAAGGATGACCTTGGTACTTCTGATCCTGCCTCTGTCTCCTGATTGCTATGATTACAAGTGTGCACCACTGCACACAGACCACTGAGCCCTTGGATGTCTTCAACTATTTAACTTAAAAATCATGTATTAAGGCTGGGTGTGGTGGTGCATGTCTTTTCTGATCTCAGCACTAGGGAGGCAGAGACCAGAGTGTCTGAGCACTTCATAATGAGACCTTGTCTAAAGAAGAATTGTTTTTTAATTAAAATTTTTGCCACACATATCCTCTGCAAACTCAGTAGTTTATAATACAGAAACAGATCCACCTATTAGAACAATGTACCATGAATAGGCCAACAGTAGGAACTTTATTTTTTTTTTCTTTTGATTTTTTTTTCAGGGTTTCTCTGTATAGCCCTGGCTATCCTCCAACTCAGAGATCTGCCTGCCTCTGCCTCCCAAGTGCCAGAATTAAAGGTGTGTGCTGCCACTGCCTGGCTGGAACTTCAAGTTTTGTCAAAACATGGGGACTTCTGACTCATGGTTTTAGTGGTTTTGTGTTCCGTTGCTCTGAAACCATACCAGTGATGGAGAGTGAAATCATGTGTCTCTCCCCTCCTTACACTACTCTCTGAGTTTATTTTGTTACTATTTTTGTTTTATTGATGCAGGGACACTGGGGAGCCCAGCCTAGCCTCCAACTCATGATCTTCCTATCTTTTCCACAGTGCTGGATCATACATAGGTGCTGTGTATCACCATGGCTAGCTAAAAATAAATAGCAAGGAGTTGATTTGTCTTCGAGTGATTATGAGATTTCATGGAGATAAGCAACTTTTGGAACATAATTGATTGTGGTAGAACAGAGATAAGATTGTAGATATCTTTTTTTTTTCACTTTTAAAAATAAAGGTCATTTAAATTGAAACTAGAACCTCATAAATAGTAAATAAGACCTCTACAATCAAGCAGTACCTTCATGCCCTAAGGTCACTATTTAAATATAAAAGCAAACTTTTTTTATTATATTCATTTAGAGGGTAGAAAAGTTTCCTATTGTGCCGCTGCTTGGACATGCCTGTTTTGATGCCATTTTTTTTCTCTCCTTTTTATCATTGTCCTGTAGGATGATTCTGTATCCAGCTTTGGTTTTTCTTGACATATAATAAGTGCATATGCTCATGTAGAATACTCACTCACTAGTTATGCATCTAGACTAGGTGTGTGGCATGTGTAACCAGACTGAGCAAGGAGAGAGTGTGTGGCCACAGCCATCTTAATCCGTTTAGCATGACTCTTTGTCAGACATGGTCACACATTCCTGTAATCACAGGACTGGATGGAGGTGTAGGCAGGAAGATCAGGAACTCAGGAAGAAGGCCTCCTTGGCTAAAAATAAATCCCATTGTGCTTCAGAAACGTATATGTATGACGTAAAATGGTCGGGCTGATGTAGTCCGTGTACGTCCTATTTTATTTACATGGTGGCACCTGGAGGCTGTCGTACTGTGCACAGAAGTGTGTAACACTGCTGTTTGTGATTCTTTTCAGCACCAGATGCCTCTCTTCCGGAAGAAGATGGTGTGGGAAATCCTTCATCAGCAGTTGCTGTGACGATGCCCCACCTGGGCCTCTAGCTGCTGGTGGTTCTTTCATGGATGTTTCCATATACCTCATGCGTTGTGGGTTCAAAAGTCCCCAGATCATTTCTGTTCGCTCACAGGTACTGAGCTATTGAGTGCATGAAGGCCTCTCCACAGTGGCCCTGACTTGAGGTGTGGGGGGCCAGCTTACAACCCTGTTCGTAAGGCTGTGCCTGCTCAGAGCCCTGGACTGTTCACCACACACAAGAACAAATGCTAATTAATGGGTTTTTTGTTTTGTTCTAAAGTTATTTCCATATGAATGTGGGAAATGCAAGATTTGTTCTATGAATCCTTTTTTTGTCTGTATATTTGTTGAAGTGTATTCATTCACTCACTCATTTGCAAACATTGGGCAGTGCCCTTTCCTCACTGCTCTTTTATAATTAACTATAAAGAATTTGTTTGAACTATTTATTTCTGAAAAGAATGTTAATCCAACTGCTACCCCCTGCTGCAGGGGAGAACAGCGGTGTTCCCAGCTTCTCTAATGCGGGAGGAGGAGCTGCCGACGTGGAGTTAAGGCTCTCTCTTGAGGCTTGAAAATGCCAGAAGAAATGATGATGCTGTGCTGTAGGGATCTGGCTGCCTCTGAGAGGGTCTGATGCTGTGGCATGGCACAGTTGATGGAAATGCCAAGGAGCTCGGTCTGTGCATCTCAGAACAGCACACGCTCATCTTAGAGACTTTCTTTTCTAGAACTGAAGAACCCTGGCTTCCTCTCAAAACTGGATTCAAAGTAACTATGACCATAAATGTTTCATCTTAGGTCTGGTTGAGTATGAACCTCACAATGGTAAAGGGCTGGCCTGAGCTGTCTGTTTCAGAAGATACTCCTCAATTTAAGCCTATTTTTCCTCAGAGTTTTTTTAATATATATATTATATATATATATATAGCAAGCTGAACTTAAGTTCTTGGCTCACTAGCATGCCCTACTCCAGTCCCACTGAGCCTCTGGAGAGAGATTTAGTACTTGGCTCTGAGGTTGCCTGTTTTACAGTCATCTATTTTGCATATGAAAGTTTGTATTTAACTTTTTTGTTCATTAAAAATCTTACAGATGCAGTTATACATTTTTAATTTCAGAAAGTTGGTCAGAGCATATTTTACAGGATCTAGTGCCTAGTGTTGCTTTTATGATGTAATAAAAGATTGTCTGGCAGAACCTAGAAGTATATGCTGATAATTTTCCCTCTTTTCCCGTGTTCTGGTATGAGAAGAAGAGATAAAATCAGAAAAGCTGCACACGTGTTAGATACGAATGTGCACATCTGCTCTTGGGAAGCCTTGGGCAGCTGGACAGAGGTGGTAGCTCTTGAAACCTTGCTGTAACCTGTTTTCTCTGAGACTTGAAGTGGCCTTGGTATGGAAGCTCTCCCCAACGAGACCAGGTGGCCTGGCCAGGCCTGAGCGCATGCAGTCTTCCATTTCAGGGCTGTCCTGTGCGTGCATCTTCCTCCTCAAGACAGCCTGTATGAGGACCTTTTCCAAGACCCCCTAGGAACTGTGCAGTGATGCCAGGATCTGGCAGCTGGTATAATCCAAAAGCCCAGAAGTTGACTCTGTGTCTCTACTAAAAACTGGGTGCTAGAATTCTAACCAAGAATTTACAAGCCAGGCCTACTGAGATGGCTACTTGACGAGAGTTTGATCCCTGCCACCCAGAGTGAAAGGAGAAAACTAATTCCCCAGAACTGTCCTCAGACCTCCACACACCACCAGATGCACCATGATAAGTAATTAATAAAATTTTAAAGGAATTCAGGGCCTTGGATAAGGTTTGCTTCTGTTGGCTAAGTCCTGCTTGGATGCTCTCCGCCCAGGTGGGTGATGTGGTTGATGTAGTATTTGAGGGGCATCCTTAAGCTTTCCACCTGAGTATGCACTTGAGAGGTATTCCTAACCCTCAGGAACAGGAAGCTGGAGAGGTAGCTCACTCGGTCTCAGCCCAGCACCTATGTAACAAGCTGGGCACCGGCTCACACCTGTACTCCCAGTTCCGAGAGAACAGGCAGGTACATCAGATGCTGCCCGGAAGAACAGAAGTATGATGGAGGATAACTGGCCTCTTCCCAACCTTCTCGTGTGCACATCCGCACATGTGTGCATGCACACACTCATGCATATATTCAGTAAACACAACTTAGAAATAGGCAAGTACAGTGGCACTGCTGTACCTAAGTCCCCAGGTCCAAGATAAAGTACCAGTATGTCTCCCTTGGTACAAATAAGTGTGTGGGTAATAGAGTTGTTACAGTCAAACTTAGCTTATGAGAAGAATAAAAATAGGTGGTGAAAACAGCTATTGGTGTAACTAATGAGTCAGCAAATTAAAACCAGAAGGTTTTTTTGTGTGTGAAATAAAAATATCACATTGTTCTGTTTAGCCCGTGGATTTCAAACACGTACTTCTGGTGACTTCTCTCTCTGCTTGTACTTTACCTCATGTTAGCATTGGGGTGGGGAGAAAGCCTTCTGACGCAGTCCTGCAGTCACCATGTTCTACCTGAGCTGATTGGGGCTCTTAGAACCCCAGCTCCTTCTCTCCTGAAGTCCTGAGCATAACTTGGGGACTACCCAGAAGGTACTGGGACTTTAAGAGTGTGGGTGTCTTCCCAGGATACAGTACACCCCAAATGCATACACAGTATAAAGTACTGTAGTCAACCCACATTAAAGGCTTTGTGAGTTAACTTTGAGAAAACCTCCATATCAAATAAGTTTTAGAACTTGTAGGGTGAAGATATAGCTGCCTTGCTGATTTACTGTTTTTAATTATTTACTATACACAAAGGAGATTTTGGGTGTGTTGGAATAGATGCTAATTTTATCTACTTACCAATAAATTTATCTCAAATTAAGTGGCTTTTAGATTTTTTTAAAATTGAAACAATATATTTTACGCTGTTACCAATACCTAGTACACATGTACGCTATTATGAAATAAAGGGTTTGCCTTTTCAAGCTGGAGAAATGGCTCAGCAGTTAAAAGCACTTGCTGTTTTTGTAGAGGACCATAAATTTGAATCCCAGCATCCATACTAGGGCAGCTCACAGAGAATCCAACCCCCTCTTCTGGACTCTGGATACCCAAACATAGTATGCACTCACATAGACAAACACAGGTGGAGCCAGCTGGAGAGATGGCTCAGTGGGTAAGAGCACTTGCTTCTAGCCCCATGGAATCCAGTGTTCTCTCTCCTGGCCTCCTTGGACACATGCATGAGCCCACACAAATATGAAATAAAAAATTGTTTAAAATAATTGAGACAGGACCTGCCTTCCCTGTGATATGTAAATCAGACTGGCCTTGTCTGAAGAGGTCTGCCTGCCTCTGCCTCATAAGTACTGGGATTAAAGGCGTGCACTAGTATGCCCAGGTCTAAATTTTTTTCCTTAGGTTTCTTTTTCATTTCACAGTGCTGGGATTATAATCCAGGGTCTTTGGTGTTCTGGATAAGTATGCTATCACAGAACTAAACCCCCAGCCATAGTTGGAAGCTGGGGTTTTATTTTTTATATTTTATTAATTTATTCATATTACATCTCAATTGTTAGCCCATCCCTTGTATCCTCCCATTCCTCCCTCCTTCCCGCTTTCCCCCTACTCCTCTCCCCTATGACTGTGACTGAGGGGGACGCCCTGCCCCTGTATATGCTCATAGGGTATCAAGTCTCTTCTTGGTAGCCTGCTATCCTTCCTCTGACTGTCACCAGGTCTCCCCATCCAGGGGACGTGGTCAAAAATGGAGCACCAGAGTCCATGTGAAAGTCAGTCCCCACTCTATACTCAACAGTAGGGAATGTCCTGTCCATTGACTAGATCTGGGTAGGGGTTCGATGTTTAGGAAGCACTGCGCTTAATGTCCTGAAAGCAAATGGAAGTTTTGTTGGTTTGGATTGGTTTGGTTTTTTGGAGACAGGGTTTCTCTATGTAATAGCCCTGGCTGTCCTGGAAAAAACGACACCGACTCTTTGTTTTGTTTTGTTAGTTTTTTTCACGACAGGATGTCTCTGTGTAGCCTTGGCTGTCCTAGATTTGCTTGGTAGATCAGGCTGGTCTCAAACTCAGAGGGATTCACCTGCCTCTGCCTTCCAAGTGCTGGCATTAAAGGTGTGTTCCACCACACCCAGCTATTGAAAGGTTTTTTTGTTTTGTTTTGTTTTGTTTGTTTGTTTGTTTTTAAGACAGGGAGGCAAAAAGAGGCACAAGCTGTTTGAAGACAATCCATGTAAACCTGGGCAAGCAGGCTAGAAGCTTCCAGATCCTTGATGGAAATCTGTGGGGTAATCACTCTGGTTTGTACATTGGCACTTCCTAAACAGGTTCAGTAGGGGCCCTCTTCTCTATATAGGTGATAAGAGGATATCTGGGATTGGCAGGCCGGCCCAACAGGCAGCTCAGAACCTGGGGGGAGATGGGGGAGAACCAACTTCTAAAAGTACACACACATACACACACACACGTGCGCGCACACACGCATGCACGCACATGCTCAGATTTAGAAAACAGGAGTCTGGCTCACTTGTATGGTGTGCCTTGTCTTCCTGGAGACGCAGAGTCAACATGAAGGTTTTCCGTTAACAAATTATGCCTTTGTTTTTGTTTTAAGAAAGGTCTCTATAGCCTGGGCTGGCCTCCACTCACTATAAAGTCCATACGGTCTTCAAGCCTACAGCAGCCCTACTCCAGCGTCCTGCGTGCTGGGATTGCAGGCATGCACAAGTAGGCCTAGCTAAATGTCTTGGCTTAGCATTGTTCAAATGAAGGTGTTGAGCCCTTGTCTCTGAGCCGCCTGTGGAACTGTTTACGGAAAACAGGAAACTGCCAGAACAACGTAGAGTTCTTGGGAGCATGTGCTTTTGAGTATATAAAGAAAAAAAAAAAGCTCTACCATCCCTGCACCAAACACACACACAGAAAGTGTACATCACACACTACATACATGTCCTGTAAAGCATCATAATACATATGGCAGTCATAAAGTGTGATTTTCCTAAATATCTGACACCCTTTATAATTTCCTTTAATAACATCAATAACATATACTTTTGGTAGGAAAAAAATACTGATAGAAGGTAAATTAAAAATTCTGGCCCCCTCTATAACTCCACTCCATACCCAGACTTTCCACATCTTTCAGGGTCTCACCCTAGGACCCACCTGTCGGATCTAGCCAGGGTCCCACAGCCAGTCCCACCACCTTCTGGCCAATCTCTTGGACTTCCACCAAGACCTGCCCTACTTCTATCCACCCACAGACCCTTCCCACTACCTGCACTACCCCGCTCCATATCCAGACTACACATTAACCCATTCATACATAGTTAATGATTTCAGTAGCCTACTTTCTCCTATAGGTCATCTGGACCAAAAAACAAACAAACAAATATCCAAATTGGCATTATACCTCAAATGGACATAACAAATATCTACAGAATATTCTGTCCAAACACTGAAGAAGACACATTCTACTCAGCAGCACATAGAAGCTTTTCTAAAAATAGGCCACATCCTGGGACACAAATCATTAAAAAATTTTAAAAGATTAAAATCATTCTTTGTGCCCTATACAACCACAATGCAGTAAAACTTCAAACTGATAGCACTTAAATCTCAAATACACAAATGTGTTGACAAACTCAAACTGGGAGGTTAAAATAGTAATAAGCCTAACATAAACAAAAAACCTATACATTCAAAGAAGATCCTTCTTAAACCATTCAAAAAAAGCACTCCAAAATCTTCCTATGCAGCCAGTATCACTCTGATACCTAAACCGGGTAAAGACAAAACACAAAACCACAGGCCAATATTTTTTATGAACAAAGGCTCAAAAACACTCAATAAATATTTGTAAACAGAATCAGACATACACCAGAAAGATTATCCACCAAGTTGGAATTATCCCTGAAAAGCAGGGATGGCTTAACATACATACATAAATAAATTAACCACATAAATGGACTTCAAGACAAAAATCACATGATCATCTCAATAGGTGCAGAAAAAAACTTTAATAAAATCCAACATAATAAAAGTACTAGAGAATATAAGGCTAGAGAGAACACAACTCAATATAATAAAAATACAAATACCCACAGCCATCATCACCTAAATGAAAAAATTGTAGCAATTCCACCAATGTCAGGAACAAGGCAGGCATGAGCAATCCCACCAATGTCAGGAACAAGGCAGGCATGAGCAATCCCACCAATGTCAGGAACAAGGCAGGCATGAGCAATCCCACCAATGTCAGGAACAAGGCAGACATGAACAATCCCACCAATGTCAGGAGTGAGGCAGGGATGTCCACTATACCCACTTCTTTTCAGCATTGTGCTTAAATTACTACCTAGCTTAATAAGTCAGGAGGAGGAAGTTAAAGGAATACAAACAGGGAAACAAGCCAGACTATCCCTATTTGCAGATGATATGATACTATACATTAGAGATACCAAAAATCTTACCAGAAAACTTCTGGAAACAAACAAATGCAGCACTGTGGCAGGATACAGAATCAACTGGCACAAATCAATAGCCTTTCTGTTGGCATTTTCTTTTCTTTTTTTTTAAAAAGATTTATTTATTTATTATGTATACAGCATTCTGCCTGCAGGCCAGAAGAGATGGTTGTGAGCCACCATGTGGTTGCTGGGAACTGAACTCATGACCTTTGGAAGAGCAATCAGTGCTCTTAACCTCTGAGCCATCTCTCCAGCCCCATGCTGGCATTTTCTATACCAACAACAAACATACAGAGAAGGCGACTGTGGACCCACATTCACATGAAGCTCAAAGAAAATATGGTATCTAGGAGCAAACCTTAGCAAGGAAGGGAAGGATCTCAACACAAAAACTATTCCCCTGAAGAAAGAGGGGGAACAGTAGAAAATGGAAAGATTCCCCATGCTCATGGATTTGTAGAATTAACATTGTGAAAATGACCATTCTACCAAAGCTACTTGCAGATTCAGTGCAATCCCAATCAAAATCCCCACCTCACATGGAACCACAAAAGACCCCAGAGAGCAAAACCAATCCTGAACAAAAAAATGCTAGAGGGATGACAGCTCCAGGTCATAAGATACGTTACAGAGACAATAAAATTTAAAACTATGGTATTGACACCAAACCAGCTAGGTAGACTGATGGAACAAAACTGGAGACCCAAACATGAGCATGTGTCACTTCAGCCACTTAATATCTGTCCAAGACTCAAACAACAACCGACAAACAAGAAAGCATCTTCAACAAATGGTGCTGAGGATGTTGAGGCCCACCAACATAGAGGCAAGTCCAGGCCTTACTGCCTAACATAAGAACGGCCATTTTGTCTTCCCTAGTGCACAACTCAATACTTGCTGCTTACAACAGAGATGATAAATGTATATTCTGATTGAGTTAAAACACAACGCCCTTGCTATGTTCCTTTCTCGTGGGACTGGCAGGAAGCTGGAAAGTTCCCAAACTCCACAAGAGAGGGAACTGGAAAGTCCCCAAGTTCCCCTGCCTTACATCCAGCCAATCAGCTTAAAGGTCGGCATCTTAGCTACCTAGGCACCATGTGCCTCAAATAGGATCCATTCTTCCTGCTTTGTTGTGTGATCTTTTCCTTTAAAAGCTCACTCTAAGAATGAATGGGGGGGATGGGGGGGTCACAGTCTTGGTTCCCGGATCCGTACTGTGTCCCTGACTGGTCAGTCTTCGTTAAGTCTTCAATAAACTTGCATTGATCTGAGTTTGGTATCCAAGTGGTCAGTGTGTGGCTATTCCTGGCCCTCAACAGGGAAACTAGATGCCCAGAGGCAGAGTGAAATTAGAGCCATATCTATCACCTTGCATGAAGGTTAACTTCAGATAGATCAAAGACCTTAGGATGAAACAGTCAGCCCGCTCAAAGAAAACAGGGAACACTTTACATGACATAGGTGTAGGAAAGGCCTTCCTGAACAGGACTCCATTTGTCCAAGAACGAAGGCCAGCAATTGCCAAGAGGGACTTCAGAACAAGTCCTGCAATAGATGCATGTGTTAGGTCCTGCTGCAGGGCATGGCCTGCATGCCCTGCTCTCCGCCTAGGGGGCGGGGCTTCCCCTCTCCAGAGACCCTTCACTATGTAATCCAGAGGTGTTGGCTCCACTGGCCCCTTTTCTCCCTTCCAGCTCTCTCTCCTTCCCTTCCCCAACTCCCTCCCCTACTACACACCTCCCTCTCTCCCCCTCCCCCTCTCTCCCTGGCCCCAATAAACCTGCATTTACATGATAAAGCTCCATCTCTCCATTAGCTCATTCCGTTTTAACCGGAACGGATGATGAAAATGTGGGGCACGCACACTAGGATGCTAATCAGCTGTAAAGACAAGTGAAAGAATGAACTTTGTATGCAAGTAGACGGAAGTAAAAAAGATCATATTGAGTGAGGTAACCACACCCAGAATGACACACACCATATGCTCTTTCTTATTGGCGGCTCCTAGCTTTAACTCTTCAGATGTGGGTGCGTAGTCTATAGGTAAAGTAAAGCAAAACCGTTTTGCCAAGATAGGGAGGTTGGGGGACAATAGGGAGGGGATTAACAAGGTCATCTGACCAGGATCCCCAGGGAGCGGGAAGCAGGTAAATGCAGAAAGAGCTGGAAGGAGAGTGGCAGGACACAAGTGATCTCATAGGGGAAAAGAGAAAAGGGGTGCCAGGAGGTGGTGGCGCACGCCTTTAATCCCAGCACTTGGGAGGCAGAGGCAGGCGGATCACTGTGAGTTCGAGGCCAGCCTGGTCTACAAAGGGAGTCCAGGATAGCCAAGGCTACACAGAGAAGCCCTGTCTCAAAAAACAAAAAAACAATAGGAAAAGGGTGGTTCCTTAGGGAGGGGGAGAAGGTAGGAGAAGGCTGAGGGGGACACATCAGGGTAAAGTAGTCTGACAGGGGCAATGGGAAAGGCAGGGCTCTTTAGACACTGAGCGGGGAGGTAAATTCAGAAGGAGGAAGGAACTGGGCAAAATAATAAGACATCTAGCTAGGTAGTGGTGGTGGCGGCAGCAGTGGCCACCATTTAATTCCAGCACCCAAGAGGCAGCCTGGTCTACAGAGCAAGTTGCAGGACAGCCGCAATGACACAGAAATCCTGTCTTAAAAAAACCAAAAACAACCACCCCAAGACAAACAAACAGAAACAATAAGGACATCTGAATAAAGCTACAAGGAATCATATTAACTATTAACAACAACAAAACCAAAAAAGAAAACAACAAAACCTAAAAGCCTAAGCCAAACAAACCATAATACAAGGAATTGGGTATATACATATACATATATATATGGTTTTTTTTTCAAGACAGGGTTTCTCTGTGTAGCCTTGGCTGTCCTTGACAAACTTTATAGACCAGGCTGGCCTTGAGCTCACAGAGATCTGCCTGCTTCTGTCTCCCGAGTGCTGGAATTAAAGGCATGTGCCACCACTGCCTTGCTACATATATTTTTTCTTAATGAACCTTTCTAATCTGGACTAATTCTGCTCCCTCCAAGAGCCAAAGACCACCTTACAAAAGCCCCAGTACCATATAGGAGAAGGCCTCTTGAGTTGTCTAGGGCTGTCTGAGAGACTTCTAGAACATATAACCTATTGCTGTTGCCCTGAGTTCTTCCCCAGGGGTGGAAGGTAAGTCCCTATTGAAGACGCCATGCACTTCAGAAACAGGGCCCAGAGACTCATGAGCTAGAACAGACCTAAAAAGTCCCCTCCCTGAGGACTCGCTTCTACCGTATCAGAAGGCAACATGAAAGCTTCTAGAAGAGGGAAGAAACCAGCAGTCCTATGACATCAATGATGAGCATGATAACCCTACAGGCGCAGTAGTGGCACACACACCTTGGTGGTAGCTGATAGCTCTCTAATTGGATGTAAGACCCACTCGACAGAGAGAGACGATAGCTGTATTGGAGGTATAGCTAACTACTCAGCTCTAGTGACGTCACGGTTACTGAAGGAGAGTCTCCGACTTCTCATATACTAAGCCAGCATAACCTCTATCAGAAATCCAGGATCATTTGTCCCTACACTCGCAGAGAGGAGTGTTCTTCATCTTCATCAAGGAAACCTCATCCCAGCACACAGACTATTACAGAAGACCACAAACAATCAAAATGTAGAGCTTTGAAGCCCAGCCTCAAAAGGTACATCTATGAAACACTCCTGCACCGAAGACTCTGGGGACATTGTGGAAGAGGGGGTGGAAAGACGGTAAGAGCCAGAGGATCAGCCGGGCGGTGGTGACGCACGCCTTTAACCCCAGCACTCGGGAGGCAGAGGCAGGTGGATTGCTGTCGAGTTCAAGGCCAGCCTGGTCTACAAAGCGTGTCCAGGACAGCCAAGGCTAACACAGAAAGCTTCTAGAAGAGGGAGGAAACCAGCAGTCCTATGGCATCAATGAACTACATCAGTGATGAGCATAATAACCCTACAGGCTTGAAAAAACCAAAACCAAAACACAAATTAAATAAATAAAATAATTAATTAATTTTAAAAAAAGAAGAGGAGCTAGAGGATTGGGGCATTCATCATGGGATTTGTGTTTCCTAGTGATGCCAGAAGCTGTGCCCATAGGGTCTCACCAACATGCTGCCCAAGCATGAGCTGAAGAAGGAGCACGCAAGGCCTCAAGCCTACACATAGGCGCGCCGGGTGGTGGTGGCGGCGGCGCACGCCTCTAATCCCAGCACTCAGGAAGCAGAGGTAGGCGGAGCTCTGTGGGTTCGAGGCCAGCCTGGTCTACAAGGCAAGTCCGGGACGGTCAGGGCTACACAGAGAAACCCTGTCTCAAAAACAAACAAATAAACAAACAAAAATAACAAAGAACTATAGGCAACTGAGGAAGGCTAGAAATGGAGGTCACCATCCCCAGAGAAGAGCACACCAATTGGTTGTTCAGTGCCAAATGGTCGGCCCTGAAAACATACGTACAGGTAGAATTGTACGGACTAATCAGGTCGTATTTAGGAATACGTATGTAGACACATGTACGTATATGCATGCAAATAACACTTAGTATTTTTAAAAAGGACATGAATTTGAAAGAGAGCAGGGAGGAGGAGTTTATGGGAGGATTGAATGGAAGAAATTGAAGAGAGAAATGTTGTAATTAAATTATAATCTCAAAAAGATTTTTTTTTCTTTTTCAAAATAGGGTTTCTCTGTGTAGCCATAGCTGTCCTGGAGCTTGCTTTGTAGACCAGGCAGGTACTGAACTTACACAGATCCACTTCTAAAAAGAAAAAGGAAAGAAAAAGGTTAATTTTAGTTCACCTGGTTTTTTTGTTTTGTTTTGTTTTGTTTTTTCTTTTAAAGGGGAATGGTCAATTCTGGCATTTAGTTTAGTTTTGTTTTGTTTTCAAGACAGGGTTTCTCTGTTTGTAGACTTGACTGTCCTAGACTTACTTTGTAGACCAGGCTGGACTCAAACTCACAGAGATCCGCCTGCCTCTGCCTCCCAGAGTGCTGAGATCATAGGCGTGTGCCACTGCCGTCGCCATCACCACCTGTCTCAGATCTGGCATATTTACAAACAAAACCCTGATGTGGCACCATGTTCTTCTACTTAAATGTATCCAATATCTCCCTCACAACAAAAAGAGAGTCATTTCACACTTAACAAAATAATTGGTTTAAAAGAATTCTAATATCCAGTTCAGTTTTGTATCCCCTGGATTGTTTAAAGACTATGTTAGAATCTAAACTACTTGGGGCACTTGCTTGTTCATCATGAGTACCCACTGCATGCCTTGCTACCCAGCCAGGAACCAAGACTGAGGTTGGCTTTTTTTTTTTTTTTTTAAGATTTATTTATTTATTATGTATACAGTGCTCTGTCTGCATGTACAACACCTGCAGGCCAGAAGAGGGCATCAGATCAATCATAGATGGTTGTGAGCCACCATGTGGTTGCTGGGAATTGAACTCAGGACCTCTGGAAGAGCAGACAGTGCTCTTAACCACTGAGCCATCTCTCCAGCCCCTGAGGTTGGCTTTGAAGTTGACTTTTTCAGGTAGTGGGGGAAAGCTAACCAGCAAGCAGGCTTGATTTAGTAAGCCTAGAGACTTGCAGCTGACTTTGCTCATGAACTGGCAATGCCAACTTGTTCCAGTTAGTGGCGCTAATTGTTATCAGGGATGCAGGCTGCATTAGTCTGAACTCTCTGTTGTAAGTTTTTATAAATCCTTCTTATAGTTTCTGTGTGTGTGTGTGTGTGTGTGTGTGTGTGTGTGTGTGTGTGTGATATTTTATTAATAGGTACAAAATGTGGATTTTCTATTTCTATCATAACTTCTGTGCTCAGGAGCTTGAGTTGTTCTAGGAAGAGAGAGTTCCCAAGTGTTTTATATAGGGGAGGATGGTCGGGTGCCTAGATTCACTGTCAGTCCTGGGGTTTTGTTTGTTTGTTTTGGATTGTGGAGGGTTCGAGACAGGGCTTCTCTGTGTAATAGTTCTGGCTGTCTTGGAACTCGCTTTGTAGACCAGGCTGGCCTTGAACTCACAGCGATCCGCCTGCCTCTGCCTCCTGAGTGCTGGGATTAAAGGCGTGCGCCACCACGCCCAGCACACCATTATTGTTTTGCTATCACCTATTTCCTATCAGTGTCCTGACTTCTTCTCATAGATCACTTAAAGGGCTGAATTTGGGTACCAGTACTCTCATCCCTGGGACGTTGGCACTTCAAGATCTTTGGGATAAAGAAGAAATGCTTTCCTTTGAAGGGAAGTTTTTTACTGACTTCACATTCTTGTAGGCTTTGACCTTTTCCAAATCTACTTTATTTGAGGTTCTTTAATGCTTATACCTCCCTTCCAACCCACCTACCCTAGATAGGTGGATAATAGATAAGAGGTTAATGGGAACAGGAGAAGTAGACCTTTTTTGGACTCAGTTCCTGGGAGCGACTCACCTGGCAGAGTCAGCAGGACTTCAGCAGACCAGCAATTCAACCAAAGTTGCTGCTGGAACCTGGAGCAGCAGCTGGAACCCCAAAGCGTTCTCTGTCGCGGTTCTCTCTAGAAGTGATGAACAGCCAAGCAGTACCAAAGCACAAAAAGCACCCCTGCCCCGTCTCCTGTTTTGGCCTCATATGTATATCTCCTCTCAGAGTCTGTACTAGGATGTGTTTCAGCTGGCAAAACCCAAGCCCCCACAGCTGATGGTTCATCTTCCAGTGGATAAACATCACCTGTTCTCTCACAAGTCCGGTCCCCATCCCACACTTATGATCAAAACAAAAATGTGTACATCCACCACATTCTAATTTGAGATTTTGAGGGTTCTCTTGATTTATGGTTGTTTTGTTTTTTCCCAAGACAGGGTTCAGCCTCCCTCTGCCTCCAAAGTGCTGGGGTTAAAGGTGTGTACCACCACGCAGGGCATTTCTTTTGATTTTAATATTATATTGCTGTTCGCCAGGGTGGCCTTCTGCATCAACAATCATTCACTTTGTCCTAAAGGATGCCTATAATGACATCAGAGTCTACTAAAAGGTCTACTACACCCAGTTCCAGAGTCTTCTACAGTCATGAGGTGCACTCGTCTGAAAACCGAAGGAACTGGTGCTGAGGCCCTGAGGCCCTGGGTTTCACTGCCAGCACCACTGAAGAGTGAATCTCTCTCTTCACTTTGAGTGGTTGTCCTATCAATTCAGCACACGGTTGCATTAGTGTTTGCAGATGTTTGTCTCTGGTTTTGGCTACATAGAGCAAATGATTGAGGATAAAGTTCTGTGGCTAGGTATGTTCACAGTAGGTCTGTTACCCCCACCCAGCTCTGCCAGCAGCACTCACATGCTCACAGTAGGTCTGCTACCCCCACCCAGCTCTGCCAGCAGCACTCACATGCTCACAGTAGGTCTGCTACCCCCACCCAGCTCTGCCAGCAGCACTCACATGCTCACAGTAGGTCTGCTACCCCCACCCAGCTCTGCCAGCAGCACTCACATGCTCACAGTAGGTCTGCTACCTACACCCAGCTCTCCCGGCAGCACTCACATGCTCACCTCCAGACTTCTGAAATACAGCCAAGGCATGTGTTTTCCCATTGCTCTCCTAAAGAAGGCGTAATAAAACCACGTGTGTCCCCTGACTTAATGCCTGCTGTTCCAGACCCAATTCCTCATGTTTCTTCCTATTACTGAGTGGTAGTGTGTGTGTGTGTGTGTGTGTGTGTGTGTGTGTGTGTGTGTTTTGTATTTTATTTATTTATTTATTTTTTACTGTCATTTCCCACTCTTTCCAGTGTCCTGAACGGCCTTATTAGGAGGTGCTGTGGCTTTATTGTTGTGCCTTCCTAACAGATGTTGAAGGTACCAGTGTTTTTCTATTATGAACTACAGTGATGTAGGTGCCTGTCTTTGGGGTAGGTTAAAGCGGGGTTGCTGGGTCAAATACCCAGAGTCATTTGTCATTTTTTCTAGGTATTGCCAAATTTCCTTGCATAGGGGTATCTGCTTCTTCTTTTTCCTCCTCGGCCTCCCCCCCCCATCTGCCTCTTCCTCCCCCTCCCCCTGCTGCTCCCCGTTTTCTTCTCCCCCCTCTCCCTTCCCACCAAGACAGAGCACCATCACCTGGCTAGCGTCTTTTTTTTTAAAAAGTTTTCACATGGTCTGTACTGGTTATCACTGGCCCCTTCCCCCCTCATTTCTCAGTCTCCCTGTGTGGCCCCTCTTAAACCTTTTGGCCCCTAACACCCCTCTTTCTCTTTATCAGTGTTGTCCTATTCATCCCTCAAGGTGCGACTCTTCTGCTTTCACTGTGCGCTTCCCACTTCCACCGGCAAAAAAGCCCCCAAGAGTTCCAGCTGGGATCTGCATGAGAGACCATGTGCTGTGTGTCTTTTTGGGATTGTGTGACCTCACTCAATACAATTTTCCCCAGTTCTATTCACTCAGCGGCAGGCTTTAGACATTTGTTTATCTTACTAGCTGTATAAAATTCAATGCATTTTAGAAAAATCCTCTCTCTTTTGGTTTTCCAAGACAAGGTTTCTCTGTGTAGCCCTGGCTGTCCTGGACTCACTTTGTAGACCAGGCTGGCCTCGAACTCACAGAGATCCGCCTACCTCTGCCTCCCAAGTGCTGGGATTACAGGCGCGGCGCCACCACACCCAGCTTCTTTTTCCCCCCTAAATTTTCATTTATGTGTATGGACTGTCTTCTTGGATGACATGACAGAAGAGGGCATCGGATCGCATTGCAGATGGTTGTGAGCCACCATGTGGTTCTATTTCCACTGCTGAGCCCACCAGGCTATAATGGGTACCCCTAGAGCCATGGTCATGTATTGTAGGGAAAAGAAACAGAAAAAGGTGGGAGGGAGCTAAGAGGGGTTGGAGGCGGAGGAATCAGTATGCATTAAACTATCAAAGAACAAACTTAATTTGTGAAAAACAAGCAAAAAACCAAAACTAAAAACTAAAAAAAACTTTGATGCAGTCTTTATTATTTATTTTTTTATTCTCTGTCTTCATGCACACCAGAAGGAGCCAGATTCCAATCACAGATGGTTGTGAGCCACCATGTGACTGCTGGGAATTGAACTCAGGTCCTCGGGAAGAGCAACCAGTGCTCTTAACTGCTGAGCCATCTCTCCAGCCCTGATACACAATCTTCTTACAACTTAATTTCCTTCTGGAACTGAGTGGAATGAAAACATGGAAACTGGATTTTGCTTCTGAATTTTTGTTTCATGGGTTTTTGGGGGTGGTGGTGGAAGGAAGATTAGAAATTTTAGCAGAAATTAATCTATATCTTAACACACACACATATATATTTTAGACTAGTCAAGTTCAATAGTGAGAAGGGGGAAAGTGTATAACAGGAGTTCAATCTGTAACTGTGAACAATCAACTGTGGTAACTCACTACCTTTGGACCAGCCTACACACATATATTCATTTTACTTTAATTTTCAGAAGTGAGATAAGCCTGGGGCCTATAGCTACAGGTGATCATTTGGTTTTAATTTTTGATTATGAGATAAGTCTCTCACTAGATGATGCAGGCAGGTCTTGACATGTAATCCTTCTGTCCCAGTTTCCAAGGGTCTAGGATTACAGGCCTGTTCTACTAGGCCTGGCTACATCTGTATCTTTAGATGGTTATGATACTGGTGTGTGTGTGTGTGTGTGTGTGTGTGTGTGTGTGTGTGTGTGTGTGTGTGTGTGATGTGTGTCAAAGGTCACAACAGTGGGAGATTAAATAGACTGTTCTCTCTGGGACCAACTTGACCCTAGGTTGTCCAAGGTGGAGGAATTAGCTTCGTGCTGTCAAGTGCTGTCCTTTCACAGGGTTCCCTACCAGCCGTGGTGGGGAACACCTATTACCCCGGCACCTAGGAGGCTGAGGCAGCACTCTTGTGAGTTTCCAGCACTGTCTCAGGCAGGATCGCACGGCTCCACCTCCACCGTGGTACCTACCTCCACATCTGCATCCCTTCCATTGGCGGGGTAGGGTGGGGGGTAGGGGCCCCTCCCAGAGATGGCAACTACCCATCTTCCAACAGTGTCCCAGGATCGCGTGGTACCTACCTCCACATCTGCATCCCTTCCATTGGCGGGGGTGGGGTGGGGGTGGGAGGAAGGGGGGCCCTCCCAGAGATGGCAACTACCCATCTTCCAACAGTGTCCTAGCAGGGCAGCCAGCCTGACCTGGGAGCACCTCCCTTCTTGCTGCTCCTTTTCTCTGGGTGAGGCTAGCACCTACCACTGAGCTACACTCTCAGCCGTGGAGGTTTGTTTCAGCTCTGTTCAGCATGTAACTTGACAGTTGTTTTTTTAAGTTTCACTTTTTTTTTTTTTGCTTTGCTTTTGAGACAGGGTTTCTCTGTGTTAGCCTTGGCTGTCCTGGACTTGCTTTGTAGACCAGGCTGGCCTTGAACTCACAGCAATCCATTTGTCTCTGCCTCCTTCCTCTCTGCTGGGATTAAAGGCGTCTGACACCACACCTGGCTTAAGTTTCACATATTTTTAAGATTTCATTTGTACTTGATATTTGAAGAGGAACAATTAGAAGGTAGGAATATGGCTAACTCGAGACCACTGAGAAATAAGGCTAGCAAAAGTACAGTCATGAAGTAGCAACCAGATAATTTTATGGTTGGGGGTCACCACAGCTTGAGAAGCTGTATTGAAGGGCCACAGCACGAGGGAGCTGAGAACCACTGAGCTAAAGGAAGGGAGGCTCTGGCCTTGAGTTGCCTGGGCTGGCACCCGGATCACCTGCGGGGCTCAATCACACCTGCACCCAGCCTCCTACAAACTGCCATCCTGTGTGGACCCAGCCACGGTGCGTGTTCCACAAGCCCCAGGTGCAACTGCAGCTGCTGGGTGCACACTGTGGCTCTCCCAAGACCCCTGTGGACGAGGAGCTCCCTCCCTCACCCCTTCAGCTAAGAGTCTGGGAGACTCAATACTCAGTAAATAAGACACCAAGACACCAGGATCTTGTTAGCTTGGATATATTTTTTTACTTTTTTTTTTTTTTTTTTTGTCACAGAACACTGTTTGCAGTAGAGGAAACCGGCATTGCAGTCTGGTGGTGTCATGGTTTCTTCACATAACCAGGACATGGTCATCCTTCAGCACAAAAGCCCTCACGGCACGTACCCTATTGAAATTCAGGACGGCTCCAATATTCGCTCTCTGTTTTTCTTTGCCATTTTTTAAAAATAAGCATTTTTAGGTTTGTCCACAAGAAGGCCACGTAGGCTCTTGGCTAGTGGAAGACAAGTAAGAACAGTTGCTGCACACTTGGGCTGCCGCCTGCTCCAGGCTGGCAGTTGGTATCTTTTTTTTTTTTCAACTCATTTTTATTAAAAAAATAAAAAATGCTCCAACTATCAGTTTTACAAAATCTCTAAGGGAAACACAAGAGCAAGGTGCTGAGGTAAAAAACACCTGAGGTAGCTTTATTTGTGTGTTTTTCTCATTAAAAAAAAAAAATCTGTAAATTTAACGCCCTGGGCCAACAACCTTGTATAAATTGCTATTTTCCTGCATTTTAAATTTTTAAAGAAAGAAATAATTTCACTAAGTGTTGATGGCTTATATACCAAAATGTGAAAAGACAAAGTACATTCTTTCTTTATGGAACTTTTGTTTGGTTGGCTGGCTCGTTTGGTGGGTTCCTGCTTTCCTCTTCCGAATGCTAGGACAAGTACCATCGACTCTTGCTCGCTGAGTAACCAAGTGTAAGCGGAGGCTGGCTTGTGTGTTTCGCGTTTGTTCCTTTTGTGTGATACGATACTCAGAGCACTGCTTTGCCTGGGGGGGGGGGTGTGCACAGATATTGGGGGGGGGCGGGAGACAGAAAAGGATGAAGGGTTTTCAAAAGAATGGTGGTTAAAGAAAAGGGAGGGAGGGAAGGGAAGAG
Source organism: Acomys minous (assembly GCF_964271855.1). Taxonomy (NCBI): domain Eukaryota; kingdom Metazoa; phylum Chordata; class Mammalia; order Rodentia; family Muridae; genus Acomys; species Acomys minous. The sequence goes on along the minus strand of NC_140492.1, from coordinate 69,277,990 downwards.
TGAGAAAGAGAAAAAGAGAAGAGAGAGAGAGAGAGAGAGAGAGAGAGAGAGAGAGAAATATATAGCAGTATACAAAACAAAGCTAAACAAACAAAAACCCCAAAAAACAAAAACCAGTTTAAAACCTATGAAGCAGAAAAATAGGGTGTAAATAGGATGAACAGGTGCTGAGGGCCTGGGGTCCCTCCTCAGGGACGGTATCCCTTCTGTTGACAGGCACAGGTGATCCACAACTGCCATTAAGTGTCCCTGACTAGCTTCCCCTCCCAGTGAGTTCTGTGTGGGTGGCTCAAAGTCCCTTTCTATACCAATGGGCCTCACCCAAGACTTTATTCTTTGAAGTCTTAGAAAAGCCTGCTTTCTCTTCAAAAAGAAAACAAAATTAATACTTGAGTAAAAATTAGAGTTAGTTGAGTTATTTGATATATTATTTCTAAAATATATTAACGCTGCAGGCGCCCCGTGTAACCCACAGGCCACAATTTCTTAACGTCTTTCCCCTGCTAATGCGCACAGACATGTACAGAGGCAACTTCCCACAACACAGAAGGGGCTAGGAATTTTGCTTTGCTTCGAGCATGTTCACCTATGTTAGTTCAACTGAAAGGGATAACGTCATGGGGGCTGAGGAGAGATCTGAGTTGACGGGCAGTGTATGGCTGTAGGCCTGCAGAAGCCAGGGGAAGCTGAGGGCAAGCCAAGTGGTGTTTGTGGGGGGTGGGGGTCACCTGGCCTTCCCTATGCCCTCCTGGATCCCAGGATGTAGGAGGGTCTGCAGGCCCTGGTTGCTCTGCAGACGTCTCACTCCTCAGGGTGTCTTTGGTTTGCTCCCAATCCGCTGGCTGTGTTTGGTCTCGTCTGTCAGGTGTTGGGAGGGCTACATTCATCTGTTGTTCGCTGGTGCCTGGGGAGCCTCACTTGCTGCGGTGTGAGGCGACTCCCTGAGGGTATTTCGACTCTTGCTGCTTCGCCTGTTGTACAATTTCCCTGATCTTGCGCTGTGCAGTCTGCAGCAGAGAGAGAGGAGAGGGGGAGGGCACAAGGAAGAAACAATCCCAGCTCTGAGGCCCCCGTAGGAGACCAGAGGGTCTGGGGGGAACCTGGCAAAGCAGGGTTGAATCCTCAGAACTATTAATTTCACCACCCCCAGGCCCGGCAGTCAGGAGCAGAATTCCTCCCCATTTCACCCAAAGCCTGCTGGGTGCAAAGTAGGGGTGGGGTGGGGCACACAGGGGTGGGAATTGGGGGGGGGGCGGAACTAACTAGTAAGCTGACTGGCTAGGAAGCCACAGTAGGGGTCAGTGATGGTGACCGAAGGCCCTGCCATCCACACCTCTGCTGTGGCCCCACTCGCCTTTTCAAGCATGATAAACATCAGGAAAGGCAGGGGACAGACTAGAACCCTGACATAGCCTGAGCATCTGGAACTGCTGCCTTGATCCCCAGCGCCCCAGAGGCAGAAAACTCCGCAACTGGCCCAGGCAGCAGTTGTGGTGGGCGGGTCACAGGAGAGCAGCTACAAGCAAGGAGAACCCAGACTGGCCTTCTCCCCTGCCTTACATGAGGGTCACAGCTGGCTCTCTTCCAAAATGCCCTCAGCAAAAGCATCAAGACAGCTAAGTCCCCCTTGTCACTGCAGCGCTGGCCTCTGAGGGAAAGGCAAGCAGTGATGTGGGTTTTCTAGAGAGCGGAAGGGAGAGAGCAACAGGAAACCAGGGGCCCTTCCTGAGTTGTTGACCATGCGCCTGGCTGTTCTGCTGGAGGCTTGCTGGCCCTGTGGCTCCTCAGAGGAAGGCTAGGGGTGAGGTGGTGGTGGTGGTGGGGATCCTGAGCACACCAGGAGCCTTGCACCACCAATTTCCTGTCCCTGAGGTAAGGGGTCTGGGGGAAAGTTCCACTGTGTGTGTGTGGTGGGGGAAAGCTCATGGCCCCCTGGCACAAATACAATTATCTGAACTCGTGGGAAGAGCTGGACAGGAGGCAGGGCCCTCACAGGATAGTAGTACCTGGCTAGCAAAAAAATGCCCGATAATTCTGACGATCACTTCCTCATTTTCATCCGGCGTTTGGTCGCGAGGCACGATGACTTCTGCACTTGTCAAGTTCTGCAGCTCGTTTACCTGAGAAGGCGGGGAGAGCAGGGAAGGCAGTAAGGGAGGATGGCTCAAAACTCCTTCTTTCTCCTGCCTTGGCCAGGCGGAGGTCCAAAAGGCTAATGGATAGAGTAGCCCTGCGGGCTCCACAGAGCTGTCTCTCAGGCTAAATAAATGCTCTAGTTCTGCAGACACTCGTTGGGATCCCAGTAGGAGGCCAGGTTAGAAGTCTGCTTCTGGGGCTGGAGAGATGGCTCAGAGGTTAAGAGCGCCGCCTGCTCTTCCAGAGGTCCTGAGTTCAATTCCCAGCAACCACATGGTGGCTCAAAATCATCTATGTTATCTGATGCCTTCTTATGCAGATAAAGCATTCATATACAATAAATAAATAAGTAAATAAATAAATAAATAAATAAATCTTGAAGAAGAAGAAGAAGAAGAAGAAGAAGAAGAAGAAGAAGAAGAAGAAGAAGAAGAGGAAGGGCTGCTGGCCAAGAGGCATGGCCTCTTCTTGTCTGATTGAGCAGAAACCACCCTCCCTTCCTCCCTCCCTTTCTTCTGAGCCGAGGTTGGCCTTGAACTTGCTATGCAGGCAAAGACAACCATACACTTCGGATCCTCCATTCTCCATTTCCCCGACATAAAGAGCGTCTATCTGCCTGTCCCTGGTCCTTGGCATAATGCTCAGCTCACAGGCAAGTTGAGGAGACCAGAGGGGGCAGCTAAGAATTCCGTGACTGGTCCTAACGGCCATTCAGGGTTCTTGGTCTCCAGCGCTCAATTCTGGTCAGCAATCCGTGCTCGCACCCTGGATTCGGGTCACGCTTGTAGGCCTGAAGTCCTGTGTTCGTCATGTGACCCTACACCTAGAGCCTGAGCCCCCAATCCTAATTCCTGCCATCCGACAATGTCCCTTCACCATCATGTACCAAGTTCTACTGGGACATCTCCAGTCACCTCCTCACCAGGTGAGAAAGCCATATTCCACTTGTGTCCAACAGACAACCTACTCATGGCTAGAATTAATATACTTCTTTGTGTGTGTGTGGGGGGGGGGCGTGGGGGTGCTGAAGGTTGAACTCAGGGTCCTGAACCTGACAGGTGTGTGTTCTATCACTGAATTATGTCCCTGGCTCTGGAATTCAGGTGATATGTGTCACTGATACCTTCAGAAACTGCAAACATAAATTACTTTAAAAATAAAGCTGGGCTGGTGGCATACACCTTTAATCCCAGCACTGGGAGGCAGAAGCAGGCTGTGAGTTCGAGGCCAGCCTGGTCTACAAACTGAGTCCAGGATGGCCAAGGCTACACAGAGAAACCCTGTCTCGAAAAACCAAAACCAAAAACAAAATTTTTTTTCTTTCTCATCCTCTCGCTGAAGCCAGCTCCCCTATAGCAGATGGCTAGACTTGAGAAAAAACCAGAGAATGGGACGTGTCGTAGGGAGAGTGAGGGTCCTTGGTGACTGTTGTTGAGAGAGAGAGAGCACAGGGCAGAGTTGCAGCCTGTGGACTTGGAAACCAGGTAGAGGGGTGGAATGGGCCAGCAGACTCTGGGCTCTACCTGCTCTGTGTGTGTGTGTGTGTGTGTGTGTGTGTGTGTGTGAGAGAGAGAGAGAGAGAGAGAGAGAGAGAGAGAGAGAGAGAGAGAGAGAGAGAGAGAACACGGCCTTCTTATCATTGGGATATGATACAGGGTTAGGTGTGTGTGTGTGTGTTTGTGTGTGAGAACGTGGCCTTCTTTTCACTGGGATATGATATGGGGCTCTATGTGTGTGTGTGTCTGTGTGTGCGTGAGAGAGAGAGAGAGAGAGAGAGAGAGAGAGAGAGAGAACGTGGCCTTCTTGTCATTGTGATATGATATGAGGCTCTGTGTGTGTGAACATGGCCTTCTTGTCACTGGGATATGATAATATGATACACACACACACACACACACACACACACACACACACACACATGCCTTCTTGTCACTGGGATATGATACAGGGTTAGGTGTGTGTGTGTAAGAACATGGCCTTCTTGTCATTGGGATATGCTATGGGGCTGTGTGTGTGTGTGTGTTTATGTGTGTGTGTGTGAACATAGCCTTCTTGTCACTGAGGTATGATACAGGGCTCTGTGTGTGTGTGTGTGTATATGTATGTGTGTGTGAACATAGCCTTCTTGTCACTGGGGTATGATATGGGGCTGTGTGTGTGTGTGTGTGTGTGTGTGTGTGTGTGTGTGTATGTATGTGTGTGTGAACATAGCCTTCTTGTCACTGGGGCATGATACAGGGCTGGGTGGCACAGCACTCAGGAAAGGTGGTCTCTGTCTGGGCTTGCCATCATGGGACTGGGCCCTAGTGCTGATGACCTTTCTGTCCTTGAACTCCTCCTGCCTCATCCACAGAGCGCACGTCAGGAGAATGCAAGCCTGTCAGCCTACGCCCCCCCTCCCACAGGTGTTGAGGGTGAGCGAAAGCGCTAGTGAGGATCTGAAATCAGGCACCGCCAGAGTGGGGGCCATCCAGGGCAGAGAGCTGGGAGCCGACTTACGGTTTTACCCCCTTTGCCGATCACCCGGCCAGCTGCCGACGAGGGAACGCGGATGTGGGCCTCCAGCTTCACCTCCTCCTTGGGATTAAAGAAGTTTTCTTCTTTCAGCTTCCCAAAGATCCGTCCCTGAGCCTGAGGACAAGATGACCGGTGACCATACTGCTTTGTCAGTGCTCTGCGAACTGCTGTCTCCCCCCCCCCCCATCACCACCCCCAGCATATGGACAGCTGCCCCAAGTCCTGCAGAGCCCGGGGTGCCCAGACACTGAACAGCCTCACTCTGCAATCCGTACACAGGCTGCCGGGCACCACGGTTTGTGACTGCCTCCTCTAGAGGACATGTGTGTCCAGGTTGAGGACAACTGGTGGGCCACCAAGACTACATTCCTGTTTCCATACTCTCAGTGGCTGTAAATGTTTGTTTCTGAATTTGTTTAAGGCAGTCTGAGCTCCTTCTCCACTGTGTGCTCAGCTCTCTGCAGACTGGCTGGAGGGTCTGCTGGGTCTGAACCTGCTGCTGCTGCTGCTGCTGCTGCTGCTGCTGCTGCTGCTGTTTTGTGGTGCGGGAATCAAGCTCTGCGTGCTATTGCAGTCAGCATTGTGGGACCATCCACCGCTCTCTGTAATATTCTGGGCCCATCCAATTAACCAGTGGTGGCACAAACCCATAATCCCAGTTTCTCAGGAAGCCGTGGAAAAGAATGGCAAGGGCGAGGCCAACCTGAGCAACCTAGTGAGTCCCTGTACCAAATTAAAAAAAAAAAAATTGCCTGGGAGGCAGACGCAGGTGGAACACTGTGAGTTCGAGGCCAGCCTGGTCTACAAAGGGAGTCCAGGACAGCTAAGGCTACACCTTGTCGAAACTCTGTCTTGAAAAGGCAAAAAAATAAAGAGGGCTAGGAATGAGAGCTTGCTGCTCTCCGTGTGTGGGGCCCCGGACTCCCCCTTCACTTCCCCCACCAACCATACTATTCAGCAGCTGGTTCCCACCCCTGCTTCCTACTCCCACTCTCCCGCAAACCGCCAGTTTACCTTCGTTCCCTACGGGTTGCTACTCCACATTTCCCGTACATGGAACCGTGGCCTACATGCTCCTACGTCCCTATGTAGAATTAATTCCAAGGCTGTAATCAGGGCTGCGCTTTTATAAACCAGTCTGTTATTTCTGCCTTCTTGAGATTCAAGGTTATATATATATATATATATTTTTTTTATTTAATTTTGTTTTATGTGCATTGGTGTGGGGGTGTCAGGTTCCTTGGAACTGGAGTTACAGATAGTTGTGAGCTGCCATGTGGGTGCTAGGAATTGAAACCTGGGTCCTTCGGAAGAGCAGACAGTGCTCTTAACCACTGAGCCATCGCTCCAGCCCTGAGATTCAAGTTTTAATGTTCCCAGAGGTGGGACACCAGAAACAAGATAATATTCCTCACAAAAGATCTCTCCTCAGTGGTGCTGGAATCCCCTCCCCAGGCTGCCGGAACTTCCACCAGGTAAGGCTCATCTCCTGCCTTAACTCCGCTTAAGAATGTCTTAAACAAATTCAGCATGTTCTACACCCACATTAATGCCCACAGCTGGAGGCACCTAAGACAGCCACCCAATCAGAGACATCCTGGAGGCACTGCCAGCCTGACTGGGCACCGCCAGACCACCCACCTTTCCATGGTGAGAGGACAGAGCACAGAGAACAAATAGGGAGCCAGGCAGGACTTCAAGACCCATGAGCAGTGGAGGGGAACTGGGCGCGAGCGAGGCTGACAAAGGACTTCACTGTGGCCCCGAACCCAGATCCTGCAGGGCTGATGGTGCGGCGCTCCTCGGCACTGACCTTGAACTGAGCTTCTGGTGGCCCCGTGATGGTGACCATCCTTTCGTTGACGTCTGGACCTTCTGCTGGAGCTATCTGCAGGGCAAGGAAGGAGAAACACGCTGACATTAGTTGACGGCAAGGCTTTGTTCTGCCATCAGAGCCCACGCTTGGTCTGACGCTGTGCTGCCTCCACCCTGGGCCTTAGGAAGTCATGATCTTAACTCTCAGGGTCAAAACTGAGTCTTTGGCTACCCAGAGCATGTTAGAGCAGGTCAGCAGTTACTGCCGGTCCCTGCAGTGAGCACCCTTCTAGCAACTTGCTTCTTCCCCCAGCCAAGTCCTATGAGATACAGGGCTTTGGCTAACACGTGGGACCAAGCCTTGACTGTCCTCGACTCGCTTTGTAGACCAGGCTGGCCTCGAACTCACAGCAATCCACCTGCCTCTGCCTCCCAAGTGCTGGGATTAAAGGCTTGCACCATCCCCCCCCCCCCCCATCGAGTTTTAAGCTTCCACCTTGTGAAAAGAATTAAAGAAAGGCTTGTGCAGCGAAGGAAACCATCCAAACTGGAAAGATGGAGAAAATGTATTTGAGGGGCCATGCTGCAGTCCAAGTCAGCCTGAGAAACTTGGCAGCTTCGGCCATATGGTTCTGGCTTTAGAGCCAAGAAAGGGGTTGTGGAGTCTCTCTCTGCAGCTAAGGAAAGCCAGATGGGCCAGGCATGTATCAGGGGCGTTCTTACACGGAGGCCCAAAGAGGCCATTGTGTGAAGCTGTGAACGCAAGGCCTGGATTGCCACGATATTGGAGACGCCAGAGTCATGGGAAACGTACTGAGGAAAGCCGCTAGCAGGGAGCGGAACCAGCCCAGGAGAAAGAAGTGTGCTGCAGTCAGCAAGGCCAGACGGAGCTAGAGATCTGCAGGGTGCAGAGTTTGAAGCTCGCCCGGCTGGGTTTAGGTCTTGCTTTGGTCTGGTGTGTCCTCACTCTGCTCCCTTGCCTCCCTTTTGGAATGGTGACGGATGCCCTGTGCTGCTGTATGTTAGAAATGTGATCTGCTTCGTGATTATGTAGGGTTATCACTAAGAGACTACGTGTAAGTCTCAGAAGAGACTTCGAGATTGTAAATGGTGTTGAGACTGTGGTAGACTGTGGGGACTTTTGAGGTTGGGCAGAATGCACGTTTGCGCCATGATATGGCTACAGGGCTTTGGAGTGGAGTGTGGTGGTTGAATAAAAATGGCCTTCATGCCGGGTGGTGATGGTGCACGCCTTTAATCCCAGCACTCAGGAGGCAGGTGGATCGCTGTGAGTTCGAGGCCAGCCTGGTCTACAAAGGGAGTCCAGGACAGCCAAGGCTACACAGATAGACCCTGCCTCAAAAAACCAAAAGAAGAAGAAGGAAAAAAAAGGCCCCCATAGGCTCATGTATTTGAATGCTTAGGGACTGGCACATTGGGAGAACATTAACTAAGATCCTTAATACATTTTTTTTCCCTCACAGCACATTCTGACATACTTTCTTAATCTTTACAGGAGGAAAAAGAGGAGGAAGAAATGAAGAGGAGGAAGAGGAAATAGGGAAAGAAGGAGACGCTGATAACAAAATTGATCTGGAGCTGGTGGTTCACGGCAGTAGTTCCAACTACTGAGGAGGCCAAGACAGGCTCCTCTGAGAATAGGTGTTAGAGGTCAGCTTCAAAACACACACACACACAGACAGACACACAGACACACACACACACAAACACACACAGACACACAGACACATACAAACACACACACACACACACACAAACACACACACACACACAAACACACACACACACACACATACAAACACACACACACACACAAACACACACAGACACATACAAACACACACACACACACACACACACACAGACACATACAAACACACACACACACACAAACACACACACACACAGCCACACACACACACACACACAAACACACACAGACACACACACACACACACAAACACACACAGACACACACAGACCCCCCCCCAAGGGACTGATTCATACCTGTGCAGATAGAAGCCCCTCCATCTTCATTTCCCTAAAGGTGCTGGCTGAGAATGATGCTAAAGATCAGTGAGTGTGGGAGGAGGAAGCAACGGGGCAGAAACAGGACAATCTGGGCTAGGTAGATCAGATCTCCTGGGCTCCACTTCTCAGCGCATTAGCAAACAGGGAGACACTGCTGTGGCCAGGCACAAGAGACACTCAGGAACACAGAGGCCAATGGACTTGATGTCTAAGACCCAGGCTGACCACTTGGGTGCCTCAGTGTGCCCCTATTCTCTGTCTCCCCTTTTCCAGTGATGTGGGACCTGGATGAAAGAAGCCCTCAAAGCCCTTTGGTCCAAATTGTCTCACTGGCTTTTGTTTGTTTTTTTTTAGCATATCACACCACAGCAAAGATCTCCTGGGTGCAGCCAGGCTGTGCCAGTCTTTGCTTTTTCCATTATCCATGGGAGGTCGTTATCTGTGCCAAGCCACCGGGCACAGAGGAGCCCATGCCCTCGTCACAGCTGCCCCACTGTAGGCTTCCCCCAGTTTGAATGTGAGCCTCTAACTGTAAGCACAGACGGGTGGAGCCGGAGAGTTCAGCAAGAATGCGACTCTTTTCCAGTGCCACTGCACTCCTCATTCCCTGTGCCACCTGCTGCGGACAGATGCCAGCGCTTAGGGACAAAGCGTGTAAGCGGTGTCTCTCTCCAAGCTGAGATCTGGTTTCACAATTCTGGGTTGTGACGATGGAAAGTGTTTCCGGAAGTGTTTCCAGGGGCATTCTGCTGAGTCAGAGCTAACGGCTGGGCTTGAGGTCCCTGACAGCTGAGGGAGGCAGAATACGGGCTAACTGCGGCCACATCTGCACACATCGATGTGACGAACCGAGGGGATGTCCCTCTCCCAGCCCACGGCTCAGTCCTGGCCTCTTAACAGGAGACGCCACCAGCTCTGTCTGCCTATGACTTTATCAGCACCTCCTAGAAAGTTCTACATTTCTCACAATCTGCATGAAGTGCCGGGTGCTAAGCACGAACGCTCAATCTGCTTGAGTGTGTATCCCCTTAGCTTCGGGAAAAAACGTTGGCGTTGTTCATGTTCCTGGGAGCAGGGGACGATGCTGATCCTTGGAGGACTCAGCTCTGTCCTTACACTAACTCAGTTGTTTGGTTGAACAGGAAAGGACTAGGATGAAGAATGAGAGCAGTCCGGAATGGTTGTGGAAATCCACTCTGCGGTGGTGCAAGAATTGTTTGACGCCAACAAAAGGAGGACAAAGGAAGGCCACAGGGACAGGCAGCTGGTAACAGTGACCTTACCTTGATAGAGGCACCAGCGAACCGAGCCAGCTGTTTGATGTGCGCCCCCTTTTTTCCGATGATAGCACCCACAGCCTGGGTTGGGATGAAGAGATTCACAGTCTCCTGCTCTGGGTACTATGGAAAAAACATGCATACAGCGGTCACTCTAACCTGGTACCTCACAGCCCAGCTAAGTGCCAGAAGAGTCCTATTGTAGGAAGGCCTCACTATTGGAGAGATGGCCAAAAGGCATGTTAGATCTCTGTGTGGCCTGCTGCTCCACAGGGGAACCTGAAGAGTGAAGCCGAACCCAAGTGGGATTGTGCGAGCCTACAGAGACCTTTGAACACGTGTGTGTGTGTGTGTGTGTGTGTGTGTGTGTCTGTTTGTGTGTTTTAAGATTTATTCATTTTATGTGAGTGCTCTGCCTGCATGTACCCCTTGCACGCCAGAAGAGGGCATCAGATCCTAGTATAGATGTTTGTGAGCCACTATGTGGTTGCTGGGAATTGAACTCAGGACCTCTGGAAGAACAGACAGATGGTGCTCTTACCCTCTGGGCCATCTCTCTATCCTGAGCACCTATGTTTGCTGGGCATACACAGGTGGGCTCTCTGATAACACAGATTTGGTATGTATGTTTCCTGTGTCTTCATCCAAGAAACCAAATGGGTACTCTGTGATGGCTTGGTGGGTTAAAAAGTGCTTGTCACAGGAGCTTGAGGACCCGAGTTTGATCCCTGGAACCCACGGCTGAAGGAGACAGTCCCTGAAAGTTGTCCTGACCTCCACATGGTGCTGTGGTGTGTGCCAGCCTGCACATACACAGCAATACGTAAAATAGTAAAAAAAAAAAAAAAAAAAAAAAAAAAAAAAAAAAAAAAAAAAAGTCATTAAACACACCAGGCCCAAGGACAGAGGAAAAGCTGTCTGGCCCATCCCAGCTGTGACCAGGCCCCATGGCGAGTATCCAGGGAGGTGGGCAAGCCACCTCTTCTTGTAAACCTCTGGAAAGAGAGAGAGGGGCTCCTAGGCCAGGCTGGCACTAGCTGTTGCTATCAGGGTCTGTCGGGGAGGATGCATCTTCAAGATGCTACACTGGCAAAAAATAGTGTGGTGTGGTGTATGCCTGTGTACACATTCGTGTGTGTGCATACATGCTCGAAGCCAGAAGCTGGTGCTGCTATGTCCCTAGGTTGCTAAGAAACCTGGAGCTCACTGACCTAAGCTAGGCTAGGTGGATCTCCCAGCATCACTCTCTCAGTGCCAGGAGCACCCCAGTGCACCTGGCTGTTTATGTGGGTTCTTAAGTCCTCCTACTTGAACGGCAAGTACTTAACCCACTGAGCCGCAACCCCTGCCTCCTGGGAACTTTTCTTTGGCTTATTAACATTTTCCAATTGGTTTTCTTTCTTTCGTGTTCTTGATATATATATATTTTTTTAAAAGCGCGTGAGAGCGTGTGTGTACATGAGTGCAGGTGGCTGCGGGAACGAGAACGAGAAGACCCTGGATCCCCTGGCTCTGCAGGAACAAGTGACGGCGAGCCACCTGTGGCTGGCGTGGAACTCACCACACAGCCCTGGCTCAGCTCCAACTGCTAGGGTCACCCAAGGGGCCACGGAGGTGAGGGGGCTCCACAGCACTGAGCGTGGCGCAGGGGGGCTTGGTGCTTGGACTCTGAATTGGATCACTCCTGGGACAGCCTAGAACCACGCAGAGAGCATTCACCCTGTGAACAGTCACGAGCCCACTCATGAGGAGAGCCCTCCGTGGAAAGGATGGTGGCCGGGGAGGAAATAAGAAGCACTTACGGAGTGATGATGCGGGAACGGGCCGAAATGGTGATGAGGAGGGTACAGACTGGAGAAGTATCCGGAGTGGGTCTGCACACGAACAAGACATTCAGTGAGTTGGGTGTCAGCGTCTACTCAGCGTGTGCTCTAAGAGCCAACACCGCTTTCACACCTACCAAGACGCACCTTTGTGTTCCTAATCTCTGCTCACGTGCATCTACCATCAGACCTCGCAAGCGTTGGTAAGGCGTCGTGGCTGCTGCTTCTCACATGAGCCTCCCCGCTAGGAATCAGCCCACTCAGTCACACAGCCACTGCTCCCAGCTGGGTTTTGGTGGAGTCAGGGCTAGTGACTCCTTTTTTATGGGGGGGGATTACAGGTTGTGCATTACAAGCAATATTCAAAGAGAATACTGGGGCAAAACCCAAGAGTTGTTCAGAACAAGCCAATGTGATCCTGGGAAGACGGACCAGTTAGCTGCATCAGAGATCTCCAGAAGGAACGGAAACGCAGCGTGGAAAAGTGAGAGCAACAGTGAGAGAACGGACTGGACCAATACACGCATTGTGTGCAAATGTGGGGAGGGGAGGGGGGGGAGGCAGGAGGTGTGCGTGGGAGAAGCAGGCGCATGAGGGCAGATGTGGGAGGGGGGAGCAGGAGGGCAGATGTGGGGGGGGAGAAACAGGAGGGCAGATGTGGTGGGGGAAGGAGCAGGGGCATGAGAGCAGATGTGGGGAGGAGAGAGAAGCAGGAGGGCAGATGTTGGGGGCGGAGAAGCAGGAGGGGAGCTGTGGACTCATGAGTACAGCTAGTTATTTGTTTAGGGGTTAAGATGTTTTTAGGTCTAGATAGACGCTTTAAGTTGATGATGACAAGATGTGATGGAGACTGATTTACATTCAGAATTTTAGACACACCAAGATAGGAAAGATGTTTTCTTCAAGGCTGTCAAATACAAATAGCCAAAACACTAAGAATGTAACATTTATATAATTCCTGATTGTGTCATGGTTCTTCTTGCTATAGGTAGTTTATATATATTATAAATGTATATATAAAAATAAAAAAATGTTTAAAAAAAAAGAAAATTGAGGTTGAAACAGTAGCTGTGTTTAAATCGAACACCTATAGCACAGCAAAGACTATGATATTTTATATCTATCTCCCTATGAATTCCTTACCTGCCATGTTGGCCTGTGAGGCACATCTGAGCCCATACTCCTATGGGTAGGGTACTTACAAGATCAAAGAAACCCTTAACCTTCCTGCCACTGACCTAACAGCGCCATCACTGTCATCACCAGAAAGGTGACAGGTGCTGGACGCTAAGGTACGCAGGCCTGCCTGACAAAGGGAGGTGTGGCCGAAGCTTGGAGCTCGAGGCTAGCTGAGGACCCAGAACACATTTCAGAGCAAGGTGCATGCGTGTCTTCCACCATCCGCGTCTCCAGCTAGACTCAGCTCCAGATCAGGCTTCCCCTTACGTCCCCTTAGCAACAAAACCAGTTGTTCTTTTGAGCTCCAGAGGGAGAGGACAGCGTTCTGGGCACCCTGGGTGCTTCCTGGTTCTAGGGAGGGGCCACTGGGCCATCAGAGCTCCAGGACTTGGTTGGACTGAACAGAGTGCAGTGAGGCCTCAGGCCAGTACCTTCAGGGAAGCCTCGGTTTTTAAAGGGAGGTAAGCAAAGGGGGCTCTCTCTTGGCCCTGCCTCTTCTAGAAGATTCTCTGGGAAGCCCATGGACCCCAGCCCTTTCTCTGTGCAGGTCCCTATTCTGGGTGTAGTGGATAAGCACAGAGAGAGGATTGCTGTGGTCTTTTTATTAAAGCTCTAACCAGGGGAAGCGATGCCGGGGCCTCTGGTTGGAAGCACTCAGCATTCACAGCAAAAGTGATGCCTCTGAACTGTATTTCTAACACCCACGCAAGGTCAGGAACAGACCCACTGAACAGGCTGTATTCTGAGTGCTAACGTGAACACTGCCCACACCAGTCCCACCATGGGATTAAGAGAGATTTTTTAATCTTTAGGTTGTAAATTTCCCCAGAGCTTTCTCAGTCCATCCACAGACTATAGTGCCTCTTTCTGATTATAAATGGTCATCCACTCACTCACTCAAAAGCACCTGCCATTGCTGGGCGTGGTGGCGCACGCCTTTGATCCCAGCACTCAGGAGGCAGAGGCAGGTGGATCGCTGTGAGTTTGAGGCCAGCCTGGTCTACAAAGTGATTCCAGGACAGCCAAGGCTACGCAGAGAAACCCTGTCTCAAAAAACCAAAAAGAAAAAAAAAAAAAAAAGAAATTTAGACAAGCAGCTAGCACTGTGAACATGAAAGAGTTTGGAAGAGTGCAAGGGAAGGCAGTGCAGTGAGATCATGCCTCGTAGATCTAGGTCAGATGTGGGCTGTCTGTAAGTATATCTGAGGAGAGCCAAAGGTGTGCGCTGTGTTGTTGGTTGTTTTGTTTTTCGAGACAGGGTCTCTCTGTGTTAGCCTTGGCTGTCCTGGACTCACTTTGTAGACCAGGCTAGCCTCGAACTCACAGAGCTATGCCTGCTTCTGCCTCCCGAGTGCTGGGATTAAAGGTGTGTGCCACTAAGCCTGGCTGGTATGGGCTGTTTTAAGGAGAGTAAATGAGTATTTATTTACAACGAAGCTGGTGTCTTACCAGTGTCCTTTCTGTTTCCCATCTCCCCGTGCTAAGGTGGAGATGACAGCATCCAGTGGAAAATGATTTTCCAATTATGTTTCCTCTGGTGATCAGAGAGCAATCAATCTATCAGTGGCCGAGGGAGGCAGGAGCCATCAATCACCGGCCTAAAGAGCCAAGGCCGCCTAGTCAGTAGGCAGCTTTATCTTGCTACTGGGGTCACTGGACCAGTCCTTCTATGAGGGAGAAGCTCTTTCTCTATATAATACTTAATTAATTATCAGTATATATTATGTAAAATAACTATAATTTTTAACAATATAATTATTAATTAAAAGCTTCATTAAAAAAAAGCTTTATCAAAGCGTGTGTATGACAGGGGAAGTATTTTTATGAAGGTGACAGCAAGGTGTGCCCCGCTACTGACAAAGGAGAGAGGGAGGAAGTCTTTTTCATATACTGGGGGGCCCACTAATAATCACCAGTTGGACTCTGCTGGTGGGTAGACAGGTATACAGCAGACGCATTTGTGAAGATCCACAGGCCTCACCCATCAGCTCGCTCACTCTCCTGGAAGACCTGTGGGGTCCAAGGTAGAGTGAGGGATGGGCTGACTCGTGAGTGAGAAGGGATCTTTAAGCAGGAGAAACCAGAGACCAGAAGCATGAGCATGAGAAAGGAGTAGGAGGTCCAGGCCAGGCTGCGGCTCTACACTCAGACGTTTCAACAGTTGTGATGTGATGACAGACATCCCTGGACGGAAAGAGAGCGACAGGGACCCAGGAAAGGCAGGGATGTGGGCGGTTCACTGTTCTGTCCCAGACTGTCAGGCGGTCTGTCCACAGCAGCATACCCACTCTGGGTTCTCTTAGGACAATTGGGGGAGAGGGTTGAAGGGGGCATAAGGGGTGCAGGGTGATGGACACTGAGAAGTGAGAACCAGAAGCAAGATTTGAACCTGGGTCTATGTCTGGACTCTGCAGGCTGAGATCTCAACCATTTCAGCCTCCCTGACCTGCACGTGCCTGGAGTGGTCTCGGTGAGGTCAGGTGGAGCCTCAGGAGAACAGCATCAGTGAAGTCTTCTATGGGCTCGTTACCGTATCCTCTCGTGGACTTAAATACGTGAAAGTTCAACTAACTTTCACTAGACATGTGTTGTCTGCGGTGACGGCAGCGAGCCAGTCAACAGGCCCAGGGAACAAGCTCTGGAAGAGAGCAAGCTCCCAGAGAACAAGAAACAGCCACAGTGTGACTGACAAAAGGGAGCCTTTATCAAATGATGAAAAATTTAAAGTCCTTAGCAGGAGATTGGGTGCATGTTCAACTGGTAAAAGCTCTTGTGGAACACAGCAAAGCCCTGGGTTCAGTCCCCAATGCCGCATAAGCCTGGTGTGGTGTCACATGCCTGTCCTCGTAGCACTGAGAAGGTAAGGCAGGAGAGCAGGGAGTCTGAGGCCAGGCCACACCATAGGGAACTGTCCCCGGTGAATAAGGAGAAAAGGGAAAAAGGAAAAACTCCCTGGGAATCGTATTAACAAAACAAGAACGCTGGGTGTGGTGGTGCATGCCTATAATCCCAGCAGGCGGATCGCTGTGAGTTCGAAGCCAGCCTGGTCTACAAAGTGAATCTAGGACAGCCAAGGATAACACAGAGAGACCTTGTCTCGGGGGTGGGGTGGGGGGCAGGGGGGTGGGGCGGGAAGAAAGATAGAAAAAAGAAAAGAAGACAAACATATATAATATTAGGAATCAAGAGAGGCAGAAGACTCCAAGGATGGACATTTAAAAATGGAAACTACCCACTATGCACCGCTTCATGGTGCTGAATCTAAAAGAGATAAAACGGATTTCTCCTCATGCTGGAGAGCATACCACAGGCAGGCCCCCTCCTCCAAGTTTCAACCTGACAGTAGAAATGGACACTTTTATAGAAAATTACAAATGAACTAAGTAAAAAACTTTTAAAAGAAATGGAAACAAAAGTTAACTTTTTTTTTTCCAAACAAAAGTTGCCAGGCCAAAAAGTTTTATGAGTAGGATTTATCGTATTTAAAAGGAATTAAAAAATATTATATTTTCTTCCGTCTTGTCAAATAGTAAAAGCTGCCATATTTCCAATTCATCCTTTGAGGGAAAAAACAGAACAAAACAAAACAGAAACAAAAGCAAGCTTTTTGTTGAAACTGCCAGTGACTTGCGTATAGACACTGAGTTGAGTGGAATGTGGTGAAGGCCGGAAACGCCATGAGGTAGGTTGTGAGACAGTCGGGACTGGGCAAGGTGGTGCACTGGCCCTCGGGAGGTGGAGGCAGGATGCTCAGCAGCTCTAAGCTACTCTTAGCCACAGGGCTGGCTGGAGGCCAGCGTGGGCTACATGAGATCTTGTCTCAAAGAATCAAACACAAAAGAAAGGCCATAGTTGGATTTCAAGTTGACTGATAAAACAGATTGCTCAATAAATGAGTTTGGGAAACTGGCTATTCACTTGCAAAAATAATAAAGTTAGATCAAGATAAATTCCCTGTAAAAATACAGTATAAATACACCGCGCCCCTTGGTTCCCCCCCCCCCAACCCCAGCAAAAACAACTGAAAATCTGTATAAGAAAAACATTTTTACAATCTTGGATGAAGAAGGGGCTTTTTCCTCAGCACAACATTAAAAGGCCAAAACCTCAAAAGAAAACATCACATCTTTAGTTTTTATATATTTATCTATTTTATTTTCTGAGACAGGGTCTAACTATGTAGTCCAGGCTGGCCTGAAATGCCTTCCCAGTGCTGGGCGTGAGCCACAGTTGGGGATTAAGAAAGCATATCTTTATGCTTAAAATTTCTGCACCAATTTGGTCCAAGAGAAAGCTGGGATTTTTAAATTGCATACATCATGTTCTACTGTGATTTCAGCTCTCAGGCAGACTCTGCAGGGCTCCCTATGTAGCCTGGCCTAGGCAGTAATACGTCTCCGGTGCCTTTTCATAGTGCTAAGTTGGTTATTTCAGCTCACAGCAAAGGTAACCACGTGCTTCTGCCACAACCCCTTCATTACAGACACACATACAGTTCAAGAGGGAGCTCCACCAAAGTGAGGGTATGTAGTACCTCCAAAAAGCTCAGAAAAGCTTCTGTGGGCAAGGCAGAATGGGCTGTGCCAATTCATATCTGTTTTGAGAGTGTATGAGCACATTGGGGCCCCTAAGAGCCACTAGCAATGCCTACACCAGAGAGCACCTATCAAAAAAGGGCTCTCTCACCCACCAGACTCTCCCCATGAAACGGGAGTAAGAAAGTTTGCTCACAAAATAAGCCATGTGTTGCCGGGCGTGGTGGCGCACGCCTTTAATCCCAGCACTTGGGAGACAGAGGCAGGTGGATTGCTGTGAGTTTGAGGCCAGCCTGGTCTACAAAGTGAGTCCAGGACAACCAAGATAACACAGAGAGATCCTGTCTTGAAAAACCACCAAAACAAAACAAAACAAACAAACAAAAAAATAAGCCATGTGTTAAGAGAAGAGTAAGGTGGGGAGGGTAGCTGTCAAGTGACGAGGGTCTTCAGCCTCCACCTGGTAATGGACTACTCTCCTGATTAACGAGAAGAAAACATACCATTCACATTTCTCCTGCTGAGAATTAAGAGTCAAACACAATACGCACTGAGAACCTGCTAAATATCAGGCAGCGTGCGCTTTAGACACACTGTGATGCTTCCTTTCAGTAAAGTGCATCTGGGTTATGGACAGAGGTGGCAATGCCTACCTATTCAAGAACAATCCAGGGATCCGAACATTTGTATTAAGTGACCAACACTCATGAATGCTGTCTGAACTAACAGCTCTTATTTGTATAAAATGGACCTCGGGCTAATGAGTCGGCGAGCAGGTCTTTCCTATGTGGCATGACACTTAGCATGCTTGAGATCACATGTTCAGAGCCCCGTTCAGAATCAATTCCCCCACTTGGAGACCTCTTTTATTCAAATTATAACCACTTATAACGACAGCCTGCAAATAAAGGCCTTTGCCCTTCCTTAACATATCGGAGTAGTTGTGCTGCCTAGAGATGCCAAGCACGAGTGACCCTCGGACATGGGGCTACTTACGGCAAAAGGGTGGTAGGGGGCACTGGGGGGAATTCCACGGGGCCCTGCTGGTGGAGGAAACACGGACAGTCCTGTTGAAAAGATGCCAAGCGCACTGAGGTTCAACCCTGGGATGAGATTGGCTTGTTGCTGGGAACAGAAAGGAAGAAAAAAGATGAGGGAGAGAAGCGGCCAGCCTCTGTCTCCTGTCTGCAAAGCCCCATCATGTCCCGGTCAGCTCTACCCTGGCACATGGACTTCCTCACCTTGTTACCGAGGGTGGACAACACGTCTCAGTCTGACTGTGACATTCCTGCAAGGATTCCTTGTCACCATTGGGTATTTGCACGTATCTTACTGTGGCCAGCAATGTCTTCTTCAGCTGCTTTCCTGCTGAGCCCTGGTCCCCACCTCATTGAATCTGTCTCCCTGTCTCCCTGAATATCCTGTGCCCTCTCACCTCTGGATCATGTCCCCCCACCCCCAGGCCCCCAGTTCTGGGCTCCCCTAACATTTCCATTTCCTCAAAGATACAAGACCGAGTCACAGGCTCAGTGCCTTGATCCTGCCTCACCTCCTTGAGATCAGTGGCTGTTTTCCTTAGAGCTATATTCAGGGTCTGGTACGTTAGTACTCAATCAATATTTGTTGGATGAAAGCAAATACCAGTCTTTTCTATCTGCCCAAGGATGGGTCGGGACCCCTCGCTAGCACTGACACACAGGCAAATCACTATCTGATGTGAAGACGGCTTCTCTTTCTGTCTCTACAACACTTAGCTGCCGCTTCAAGATCATTTGACCTATTTCACATCTCAACCTAGGATGCTCACCAGGGCTGGAGGCAAAGAGATGTCCCTATGCTGGCCTGTGTCCAGCCTGCCCCAATCCTTGGCTTCCTGACCATGAAGATTTTCCGTTGGTTTCCCTATGGGTGAAGTTACCCTGGAAATTGCCCCTTTGGGTAAGAACGCAGAACAGCAAGCTTGAATCCTTCGCCGTTACTTTGTGCTGCATGTTAAGATCCGTGACTTTGTGATCTCTCTCTCTCTCTCCCTCCCCTCCCTCTCTCTCTCTCCCCCCTTCTCTCCCAGAGCACGGACTTGGCACAGATAACTAACCAACATGCTCTGAAATACTGATGTGCAGTGCACTGATACCTCCTTTGAGTATATCCAAGATGCTCATGGAAAGACGTGTTTAGCAGAGGCATTAGGAGTCCACAAGGAAAGGATGGGACGACTAGAGGATGCTGCCACAAGGGCAAGCACACAGGAGGAAGCTTCTCTCCCTCTTACCCCATCCTGTACTGTGTGGTATGAGGTGCTCAGGCGAGGCTGAAGAGGTGTGTGGGATGGAACACTGACCCGAGAAAGACCTAGACCTGTATGAAGTGTTGCTGAGAGGGAGGCGGGGCTGCCCCACAGACCACTCCTCTGTGAGATGTCAGCAGGTGGAGATGAAGGCTCCCAGGAAGCCAAGAGGTCAGTGGGGCTGACAACCGGGGAAGCTGAGCTGTGCATGGCTGACCAGCAGGCCCTGTCCATCCTCAGCAAATTACACTGGGAAACAGAAAGCTTTTACGTCTCTGAGCCGAGCTTTGCTGATGGATAAATAGTTTTAAACAATTATGCAGTGAGAACTAAGTAACAGGAGGAATGTGTAGTCTTCTGCAAGCAATGGAGAACGCTCAAGTGGGTGACAGCCTTTACTAGGCAAACTAAGAGTACCAGCCAACAAGCAAGAGACGCCTTCCAGCAGAAGTTAGCCCTGTCCTTCCTCCCACAGGCCTGTCTGAAGTGCCTATTCAAATAGCCATCAGCTTTGACCTCAAGCAGCCCATGGTAGACAAGGCCTCTGCCATGTGATGACATTTGTTTTGACCCTGAATAACTAACTCTAGGCCTTACACATGCTACACACTTATTATCACACAGGAGCATCTCCAGCACATATATATACACATACACACATATATATGTATATATGTATACGTATACACCCACATATATATTCGTATGTGTATATATGTATACACACACATACATACATACATACATACATACATACATACATACACACACACATATATAATGGAGATGGGGTCTCAGTCTGTAGCCCCAGCTTGTTTGGAACTCAGGGTGTTGACCAGGCTATCCTCAAACTCACAGACATCCACCTGCCTCTTTCTTCGTCTCTCAAATTCTGAGATTAAAGGCCTGTGCCACCCAGCCTGGCTAAGGTATATACTTGAAACTTTAAAGAGAGAGAAGACATGACACAGCATTATACAAAGTTTAGAAAAGAGGGGAACCCACCTTCCTGGCCTTGATACTTTTATTCTCATATCTAGCACCCAGTCCTGTTTATCTATATAGGTGGGTAGCCTAGTTTTGACATCTTCCTTTTCTGATACAGGCCATCCTGAGCGTCACCCCACTTCATGGGCTCGACGGTATGACTTTACTGGTGATCACGCTGACTTGGGGTTGCCATAGTTTACTGACTGGTTTACCCTAGGAAGCCACAAGTTTTTCACATCTCCTAAGGCACGTTCTCGTCAGCCGACTACGATGAACAGCTACCCTTAGGCAGGCTGGGACCTGCCTCAGCGGTAGGAAAACAGGCCGCGCCGGGCACTCACATTAACAGCCAGCATGTCGTTCTCAAAGGCCTCTCGCAGCTTCTTCATGATCTCCATCTCAGCGCTGGCGCAAGCTTCAATGGTACCTTTCACCGTGATGGTCCTCTCAGGGTTATAGATGCTCAGATCCTGCAAGCTGGCCGACGGGGACGAGACAGGGAAAATAAAGTTCCAGACCACAAACACACCCTGCTAAAGATAAAGAGTGGATCGCTCCTAACACTACAGCCTAGAATCCCGGCTGTCCAATCCCGTCTTACTAGTGACACTGGGGGGGGTGTGTGGTAGAATGAGCCTAGGGCCTCACGCATGCTAGGGAAGCCTTCTATCCCTGAGCTGTGTCCCCAAGCCCCATGTTTTACTTGGTGTTTTGAGAAAGGCCTCACTCAGTCCCTTAGTGAACGGTGCAGTCAAGGCTGGCCTTGAACTTTAGTCTTTCTCTTCCCCTGGACTACAGGCCTGTGCTGCATTTTCATGGATCTGTGGGTGGAGCGCAGGGCCTCCCTCGTGCTGGTGAGTGCTCTCAGGGGCTACACAGCCAACCCTACGGATCTGCTCCCCATCCCATGTTTCCCAGAGTAACTGTGGCTGAGCGCATTCCCCGGTGGACGGAAGCAGGCGCTAGCGAGCTCGCATCAGTCGCCCCTGCGCATGTTTAGTTAGAAGGGGCAGCTTACGATGAGATGGTTATCTTGGTCCCTGTCTCATGTTCAATTTTCTTCAGATTTCTGCCTTCTTTGCCAATCAGTCTTCCAACGAAGCCATTGTGGGCCAAGATTTTCAGAGGAACCTCCTCAGCCCTAAAGAGACAGAGTAGACCCAGCACTTGGGACAGACGCCATCTTAGCTCGCAAGAGTCAGCACCTTTGTCTTTTATGAACGGAAGTCAACTTTTTAAAAGTTCTTTCCCAACCTCAGCTTATGAATTCTGACTAAAATGAGCCACACAGTGGTAAATCTAATTCCATTTCCTACCCAATACTAGGTAGATGGCAGTGGGCCCACTAGGCAGGCCTGTCCAGTGGGAAGTAAATAAATAAAAAGGAATCCCATAAAATCCAGGAATCTCGAGCTACGCATCGTGGCACATGCCTTTAATCCCAGCACTTGGGAGGGGGTGGCAGATGGCCTGGTCTACAAAGAGAGTTCCAGGATAGCCAAGGCTATTACACAAAGAAACCCTGTCTTGAGGGGAGACATTCTATTGGGACTCTAGATGAGAGAAGCATGGGAGAATGGCAAAGTAGAAGGATCCAGAGGGTCCTAGAAGCCTACAAGTAGAACATTATGATAGGCAGATTTGGGCCCAGGGGTCCCGCTCAAACTAAGGCACCAGCCAAGGACAATACAGGCGGTAAACCTTAAACCCCTACCCAGATCTAGCCAATGGTCAGAACGTTCTCCACAGTAGAGTGGAGAGTGGGATATTACTTTCTCACGTACTCTGGTGCCTCACCTTTGACCATGTCCCCTGGAGGGGGAGACCTGGTGGCACTCAGAGGAAGGACAGCAGGTTACCAAGAAGAGACTTGATACCCTATGAGCATATACAGAGGGAAGTAATCCCCCTCAGGAACAGTCATAGGGGAGGGGAATAAGGGGAAAATGGGAGGGAGGGAAGAATGGGAGGATACAAGGGATGGGATAACCATTGAGATGTAACAAGAATAAATTAATAAAAAAAGGAAGAAAAAAAAAAAAGAAACCCTGTCTCGAAAAAAAAAAAAAACCCAAAAAATAAAAAGCCCCCAGCAATCTCACTTCTGGACACACACACACACACACACACACGCGCGTTGTATATATGTGTGTGTATGATATATGAAATAAAAAAATATATATATCAAAACTTGTAAATCCACATTCCCAGAAGTGTCACTGAACAGCCAAGATGCTACAGCTGCAGCTGGACAAAGGACAGACGTTATGTGCTACCATGGGGAAGAACTTGGGGGCTGAGATTACAGGACGACCGATCTGTGGGATCATCCATCACGTCAAGCATCTGAAGCAATCCATCTGGTAGGAGCAGGAGGAGAACAGGAAGCCGGAGGGGGTTTAATGGGCACAGAGAGAGGTTCAGGTTTGCAACACGAGGAAATTCTCTCGCTCGCTCGCTATGTGAACAGTACGTTGTGTATTACAATGCGCATACATCCTATCACTTCTGTCCCTGTGAGCAACACCACACACGACCCCTCTACACTCACTGAGTAACACATGTAGAGCTTTTAAACATATTTCTTAATCTTACAGCAGCACTGAGCGGTCTGGGCGCCATGCAGACTTACAGTTTGGTCTCATCAGCCTCTTTCTGCATAATTTCAAGAATCATGCGGCATGCTTCCGATGTCCCTTCTGGGGTGGCATGGATGGTGACCGGCTTCTCTGCAGCCCCGGAGTTCTCCTTCCTGTGGATGTCCACCCTACAGGAAAAGAACCAGGGGCCATAGCATAGCGGTATCCGATAGGGCCCAGGCGCAAGAAAGCATAGTCCCAGCCAATGAATGCAGTGAGGACAGGGGGAGATGTGAGGAGGCCAGTGTGCAAGGAGGCTCGTGCCCAAATGTAAACCTCCTGTAGCTCTGGTCAGAAGGGGGTGCTGGGTCATTCTGACAGGAGTGCTGGGGGACAGGGGCACCCAGGCAACTTGGTAATAAAGCCAGCTTGGCTGATGAGGTATTTTGCACAGCCTTTCAAATGTCTGTAGAAGTAAACGGTGACGTGAGAAGAGAGCTGCCCCACGGAGTGGTGCCGCCCTCTGCACTGATCGCAGCCTTGAAGAGGCGTTTGTGAACCCGGATCCCAACACCAAACTCAAGCAAGCTTTGTGAATCTGCAGAGGGACAGCTGCGTGCCTTCCTCTGCCTTCCTAAGCCTTTCGTTTCACTTCTATTGGAAGTCTGCCGTCTTCCAGGCACTTAAGACTGATGGCTTGAAAGTCTGATGACTATATCTGACCTCTCTGGGCCCTGCTTGTTTTTAACTTTCAGCGTCACATAACAGATCACAGCCGATTTTTTACTTCGGCTGTTAGAAAGAGCCCAGGCTTCAGCCCACTTCTCAAACTGGCACATACTTTGAGAACTAATTTCCCTCCACTGAAACTTGTTGCTTTTTACAGCCACCTTACACAACTTTTGGAATCACAACAGGGATCAGTAAAAATTACTTTCTAGTGAGGCGAACTTGGGGATGGAGGGGCTGGCTCTTAGAATAAAAGGCACACAGGAGCACAACTTCTGTCCCCACTTCAGCACTCCCCTGCTGGCAGTCTGCACACTGGGTCTGAGCCACATCAGCGGCCGCACCTGGCGTTCCCGACACTGGAGGAACCCTTTCCTTTCAGGCGGCAGGACACTCACGCTCATCCCAATGACTGTACTAAGACCCACCAGCTCAGGCAAGCATATTTGCTGGTAATCTGGGACTTTGCAGCGCTGAGTTCATTTGATCTGCCCAACTATTTGTATTCTTACAACAATCCTGGTAAGATGTAGTGGCTTCTTTTTTTTTTTTTTTCTCTCTCACAGAAGTAACCGATACTCAAAGAGGTGAAAGATTTTATAGAACCTTGAACCCAAAAGTTGCTGTCTGCACATCCTGCATTAGAGTGTACAGTGTACAGTCTTACGGACGTATAAAAACCAATAACTCTACAAGTCATTTTGCCCACTGACTGCCACCTCCAGTTCAGTCTTTTTTTTTTTTAACTTAAAAAAAATTTTTAAAATTCATTGACTTTACATCCCAATTGTAGCCCCCTCCCAGTCCTCCCCTCCCTCCTGCTTTCCCCTCCCCACCCCAGTCCTCAGAAAGGGGGAGCCCTCCTTCCCTATCATCTGACCCCAGCCTATCAAGTCTCATCTGGACTGCCCGCATCCTCTTCCTCTGTGGCCTGGCAAGGCCGCCCCTGGGGGGGGACGGACATGGTCAATGAGTGGGCAGCAGAGTCCATGTCAGAGGCAGCCCCCGCTCCCCATATTGTGGGACCCACAAGGAGACTGTGATGCCTACTGACTACATCTGAGCAGGGGGTCTAGGTCCACACCATGCACAGCCCTTTGTAGGGAATCGGTCTCTGCAGCACCCCCTCCCTCTGCCCCTCCCGGGCTCAGATATGTTGGCTCCATTGGTCTCCTTATGGAGCCCCTGCCCCTTCCAGGTCCTTCTATGCCCCATCTCTTCCATAAGACTCCCCATACTCCACCCCAAAGTTTGCCTGTGAGTCTCAGCATCTGCTGCAATCCCCTGATGGGTGGGGTCTTTCAGAGGACCTCTACGGTCGGATCCCACTCTGTTCAATCTGGTCAGCTGCTTCCGGTGTCTACTCTATTTGCCCTTCTGAAGGAGATTTAAGCATCTTCCCTATAGTTAATTCGTGCTTACGTGTTCCTGGATTTCTCAAATATATTTCAATTTCGTGATATGATTAAAATAATCATGAAGACATGTTATGATTGAAAAGAAAGTAGTAATTTTGGACCCTTTGGTGTCCGTCTACCTTTGTATCCGACCCAAAGGGTCCAAAATTATTACTGTCTTTTCAATCGTAACAAGTCTTTATGATTATTTTAATCATATCACAGAATTTAAATATATTTGAGAAACCCAGGAACACGTAAGCACGAATTAGCTTCTCATTCTGTTCCTCCCTATCTCTATTATATACTACTTACTAAAATGTATTAAAAGTGAACATCCTACTTGTAATCCTTCTACGTTAGGAAACCTGGACAGTCTACAGAATGGCTACCCGAAGTCTGACTCAGCAGGAAGATGGAGCCCAGACCTGAACGTCCTGCGACCCAGCTGCCGGGGGATGAGCTGTGCTCACGTCGTGGCACAGAAGGGACCACCCTTCCTGGAGGTCCTTCGTGCTCTTCACTGCGTCATTAGCGTGGACACCGTGATATGGCACAGCCTCCCACCGCAGCTACAGGTGACCTGAGAGGGTGGCTGAGATGGGATACAGGTGACCCCTGAGAAGTAATCGAAGGAAACCCCGGAGGCACGTACCGGGACTGGGTCTGTTTAGTGATGTTCTTTATGGTCAAGCCCTCCTTTCCGATGATGGCACCAACAAACTGGGTGGGGACCAGGATCCGCAGCGGGAAATCAATCTGTCTGGCCTGAGGAGAGCTCCCGGGGCCGTGGCCTGGTTCCCGGGTTCGATGAGGGGGTGAAGGGGAGCTCACCTCTTCGTCGGGGATGTAGGAAATCTTGAAGGAGTAGTTCTCAAACTGACGCCCACTGAGCTTGTCGATGGCTCTGTAACACAGCAGGGTAGAAAAGCTGGCCGAAGAGTTCAGAAAAGACTCTCGCTGGCCATTTACGTGGTAACCCCGTGCCAAGCATGAAGGGTACAGGGGTGAGCAAGACAAATACCACCTCGGCCCCTGCAGGCTCAGCTAACAATTAAGCAAGCTCTCGCAGGACTTAGCACCAGGTGGCATAGATACAGTTCTGCAGTTTGCTCTTCTTTCCCACAACCAAAGACTAAACCCGCTCACACCAAAATTGTAGATAAGGGTCCAAAATTATTACTTTCTTTTTAACCGTAATACATCATCATGATTATTTTAGTCAGATCACGAAATTTAAATATATTTGAGAAATTCAGAAACACATAAGCGTAAATTAAAAAACTATATCTTCTCTATCTTTATTTTACTAAAATGTATTAAAAATGCATGTAATGTTTCTAATCCTTAAAATTTAGCTGACAGTCTATAAACATTTTCCTTGATCAAATATTTTTATATAATTCACCACCCACTCCACTTGACACTTTAAAAAGGAGGCCAGCCTTCTTCGAGTTCACTCTAGCTTTGACTGTTGAGCCTGCCTTGTGAGTTTGTAAGTTATGCCCAATCTCCTAGAACATGTGTTGCCACAGACAAGTGTGAAGTTATAGCTCCTCTTCTGGGGCAAATACTCAGAGACTAGACGGCCCAGGGTCCATCTGGCAATGTTTCAATATTTACTATTTATTCTATAGCTGCCAGGGTATACACTTATGCCCTTAACTCTCAGGGTTACAGATTATCTAAAGATAACTATCACACACAATTTGTTATTATATTTATTTATTTTTTTAAAAATATTTTTTATTTAATTTTAATTTATGTGCTGTGGTGTGATGGTGTCAGATCTTGGAGTTACAGACAGTTGTGACTTTCCATGTGGGTGCTGGGAATTGAACCCGGGTCCTTTCGAAGAGCAGGCAGTGCTCGTAATCACTGAGCCATCTCTCCAGCCCGTTATTGTATTTAAAAATCACACATGAAATGGGACAGTGCCTTAAC
Source organism: Acomys minous (assembly GCF_964271855.1). Lineage (NCBI taxonomy): Eukaryota > Metazoa > Chordata > Mammalia > Rodentia > Muridae > Acomys > Acomys minous. Next base: position 69,250,730 of record NC_140492.1, on the reverse strand, counting down.
ATGGGACAATGCCTTTACATGTTTCTACAGCAATCCTACAAGGGTAACATTGAGCATTTGCAAATTCATTACAAAACAGAACCTTCCAAATTCAATGAAGGTGAGAGAACAATGTGTAGACACCACCCAGATGGTGCTGGGCTGTGGCTATGGTGGCTGCCAAGCTTCAGGGTGGATGGACCCGCACTGTTAGCAATGGACAGTTAGCTTCCTGAAGGCTGCTGGTATGAAAACAGATAAGCTGTATCTTCACATTTGCTTAAAACTACAAGAGCAGGGATGCTATTACCTTGGGGATGGGCATACACTGGGCTATATGCCACGGCCATGAAGTAGGACCACTTGCTATACTTCTAAGTGACAAAGCCTATGAGGCACTTCAAGGACGTCCTCCCAAGAGAACCTTCTTAGCTAGGCACAGTGGTCCATGGCTCAATTCACCCTCTTCCACAAAAGCCCAAAAGATAAAAAGCAAAAGAAATTTGTGTTTTGGGTTTTTTTTTGTTTTTGTTTTTTGGTTTTTTTTTTTTTGCTATTACTTAAAACTGAATCCCAAATCTATTAATAGTAAACTCAAAATTAATCATTGTTGGAGCAACACAGTAATGAATGGGGTAAGAGCAGGGAGTCCGAGCCAGGCCCATGGGTGGAACACTCCCGGACCACCAAGCCTGCCATTGTCACTGAGGCGGATCCTCTTTTTAATATTATACACAGGAAAGACTGTTGTTTTAGCCTCCATCCGGTGACTGTGGACACAAGGCTGTGCTCACTCCTCGTGGAGAACGGAGCACACTCTGGGGGGAAAAGGGGCCCCGTGAAGTTTGCCAAAGCAGCACATATATAGGCGCGGTGTCATAAAGCTGGTCCTCTCTTCCTGACACGTTCCTGTCTTTCTGTCGATGCCAAGGTGCGACACTGTTCAAGACAGTCTCTGTGCAGTCACCAGCAGCCTAGCGCCAACCCCGGGGGTGGCACTGACATGCCAAAGGAGGCAAGAACACCAGGAGAACATGGACGGGCTGGCTGACACCTGTCTTCTCTGAAAAGGTTTCCAGATGGAGACCCCAAAGGAAACCGAAGAGAAACCCAAATAAACCTGCAAGGAAACATAACCAACCCCACTTACATCTTTGCTTCTTCTCTTGTTGTATAGGTGACGTTGACAACAGCAGTTTCTGTATCTGTGTTAACTAGGAAAGAAATGAAAACTACATCATCATTTTAAAATAGCTATCGCCCTATGGTCCAACGGAGGCTAACTCCGGAGGAAGATGCACAAAATGCTGTACTGTCTTTTTTTTTTTTTTTTTTTTTTGAGACAGGGTTTCTCTGTGTAGCCTTGGCTGTCCTGGACTCACTTTGTAGACCAGGCTGCCTCGAACTCACTGCGATCCACCTGCCTCTGCTTCCCGAGTACTGAACACTATACCATCTTAACTGTAGTTATGTGCACCTCTATGCTTGTTAACCTGTATTTACAGAACTTGTGAGTGACATGTCTGTTATCACTGCAATCAATTGCACACATAACATGCTGCCCTCTGTCTCACTTATTCTGTAAGTACTTCTGAGTGAGCATGTGCATGGGAATTGTCTGAGTGTGTTTATTTTATGTGTTTTCACTTTTAATATTCGCATAGAACGGCAGGAAGCTATTGGGCCATGAACTGCTTCACCATTAGTCACCGGGGAGTGTGCTGGGCCCGGTACTGCCACCCTAAAGTGCTGCCAAGTCACCTCCATTGGCAAACACCATTTGATGTTGTACCCTTCTGAATTACTTCTTCAGGCTAAAGTCACAGAGGAAAAGTGGGTGGAAGGACATGACACAGAGAAAAATTAGAGAAAGAAAAAAATGCCACAATTCTTTGTTTTTCATATTTCAAACTATTCTTCTACACCTATTTATTTTTTATTTTAATTGTTAGCTAAAACACACAGAATGTTAAAGTTTTCCTGTCTGTAGCCTTCTAGATGGACAGAGAAGGCTGCAGACTTGGTCCCAGAAAAGGCATCCTCTGGGAATCATGGATCCTTAATTTTGCCCTCGCTTTTGATTTTTATTTTTATTTTTTACTAATATCCTCTGTTCTTCAAAGATGTTTGTCTTCTGCAAGTCACATGGTTCTTTGATTCTAGACAAAGCTGAGCTCCATGTAGGTGGTTTATTTCATTGCTCATTAAGTTCATGTTCCTAAGACTCTACTGATAGGCTCTGCTGGGTCAGAGATCAGCCACAGAACCAGCCAAAAAGAACAGCACAACAGTTTGTGTCTTGAGGTGCTGGAAGCTGGGTAGGCACCAGTGCGCAGGTGCTGCAGGGCTGCGTGTTGTCGCCATGGGCAGTCACCAACGTGCAGGTGCTGCAGGGCTGCGTGTTGTCCCAGTGCCCCTGAACACCTCGTCCTCAGGGAGCAACAGCCTGGACTGGTCTCATGGTTCCAGCTGCTAATCTGTCTCCATCTCCTCAAAATCGGGATTTCAGGCATGTGCCACCACATCCAGATCAGGTACTGGTTCTTAAAAACTGTTCTGAAGTTCACACCTGTGAAGCCATCTTGCTCACTCTCCTACGAGAATGTCTTCCGTTCAATGATAAGGAGGTGGAACTGAGGGCAGATTTTTTTTTCTTTTAAAGACAAGTCCTGGCTGTCCTGGACTTGTTTTGTAGATCAGGCTGGCCTTTAACTCACAGAGATCCGCTTGCCTCTGCCTCCAGAGTGCTGAGATTAAAGGCATGCGCCACCATCCTACCCAGCTATGAGGACAGAATTTTTAGAAAGTTTTCTTCTGAGCGCTTTCCCTTCAACTCCGCGCCCCGGCAAGCAGCAGTAAGAAACAGAGCCATGTTCTGAATCACCGAGGGGAGATCACCCCAAACAACTGCTGCCTCAAAGCAAGTATGTTAATCACACTGACAGACTGGATCGTTTGTGAGAAATCAGATCCTATATGATCTCCTGGGGACTGTATGATCCCTTATAGTTTATGAAATTCATAGACAGGTTTTCATTGAGCCACGTGACCCTTCAACCATCGAGGAAAGGGGAGAAATTGTGAGCTCATTTTATACAAGATGGAAAATGGAGTCAGTGAGGGTCAGTTGGTGAAGCTCAGTTTGCAGGCATTAAGCCATCAGGGCCAATGTAAAAATAATCCTTACCATACTTTGGCGTCTTCATTGTCAGGATCTTAGGGGTCCACCTTTCGGGGACTCCTAAAGAGCTATGTAAGATAGCAGCTTCTGGTGCCTTTTTAGTCCTCCTTAAAAAGTGCTTTAGGCACCAGCCACAGTGGCACATGCCTTTAATCCCAGCACTCGGGGAGGCAGAGGCAGGCGGATCTCTGTGAGTTCGAGGCCAGCCTGGTCTACAAAGTGAAACCAGGACAGCCAAGGCTACACAGAGGAAACCCTGTCTCAAAATACAAAACAAAACAAACAAGTGCTTCAGGCTTCAGCTAATAACAAGTAGAGAAGGAAGTATTTCCTGAGATACACAAAGCCACTCAGAGATTGTTCATTTGTGAGCCACGCCCCACGCCCCCTGCCCACAAGTGGTCAACCCTAAGTGCTCCAAGAATCTCAGTGTGGAAGTCTTATCTCACAGCAAACAGACATTAGGTTGTGCTCTCGCCTTCTAGTGAGCTGGAGTTAGTTAAGTAACAACAGCAGTGCCAACCCAACTATCTTCAGAGGCATTAAGCTTGCCCCACTCCAACTGTGCTTGTCCAGCACTTAGCTCACCACAAGTATTAATAAGCCTGAAAGCCGGGAGTGGTGGCCACGCCTGTAATCCCAGCACTCGGAGACAGAGGCAGCTAGGTCTCTGCGAGTTGGAGGCCAGCCTGGTCTATATAGTGAGTTCCAGCCAACCAGGTTACGTAGAGAGACCCTGAAATAATATTCCTTGGACAACTAAACTCTACAGGTACACGGAGATGGATGACGGACAGACTCAGATGCCTCTGACAGACAAGTGTACAAACCCTACACCAGAGGGGCGATGGGACTTGCTGCCTCTCCCCGATGACCCCCAACCTATAAGGAATAGAAGACTAGGTCTTCCCCAAAGTTCAGGAGGCGAGCTTCCTCACTTCCTCACTTATTACCTTGCTCTACGTTCTCCACTGTCCCATACTCGGCCAGCAGTCCATCCAACACCTGTAAAGATACAGGAAGAGAAGATGACAAAAAAAGACAGCGACTTCCCTCTGCAATCGAACCGAACCGCTACGTCAAGTCTGCGGGAGTCATGTGCGTGAGCCTGCACTTGGGGGCTTCCATAACTAAACAGAACTCGACAGTCTGAGCAGTCAGGGCGTTTTTCTGCTGACTGGTCCCCAACAGGCTACTCACTAAGGTGACACTGCACAATTTCTGCGTCTTGGTAACTGATCAGTCATATTCCTATGGTGACCAGCACCGTGCTGCTGAATTGAAAGGCAGAGCACAGGATAAGTCTTGTATAGGGGATTTAACAACCCTCCCTTCGGCTTTCCTCCGGGGGATCTCCTGACGTCTTCAAGAAACAGACTGTGCACGCTTCAGATTTTCCGTAGTAAACAAACAAAACCAAAACCAAAACCAAGTTAAGGATAGAGAGATGGCAGTACAGAGTGCACACTACTCATGTAGAGGTCCTGAGCTCCTTCCTCACACCCACATGGCAGCTCACAACCACTTGAGGTCCAAGGGATCAACTGACCGCTCTGGCCTCACGTGTTCCTGCACGCGTGTGCTGCACGCAGACCCGCACAAGCACACATACATACACATAAAAAGTAATAAATATCTTTCAAGTTTGTTCTTTTTTCCAGGTTTATTTTTGAGATAGAGTCCGGCTGTCGGTATCTCTGGCTGGGCCTGGAAATCCCTATGTAGACCAGGCTAGACTCTCAAACTCAAGAAATCTGTCTGCCTCAGCCTCCTAAGCACTAGAATTAAAGTCACATAGCAGTGTGCCTGGTTGTTTTGTATTTTAGAGGTGTGTGTGTGTGTGTGTGTGTGTGTGTGTGTGCATGTGTGTACATGAGCTCACACACACATGAAGACAGGTGCCTGCTGAGACCAGAAGATTGGATCTGAGGTTATAAGTAATTAATTGTCAGCTGCCCACTGGAAATTGAACTTGTATCCTCTGCAGTGATAGCTTGGGCTCTTAACCACTGAGCCAGGCTCTCCAGCTCAGGCCTTTCCTTTCTTCCTTTCTTCCAAGACAGAGATAAAATACAGCTTTCTTCCAGGCTGTTTTGGTTTCCTGTGGGTTGGGGCAGTTTGCTCTGAACAGTGAGGCCACCCCTTGCATTCTACTGTATTTTATATTAAGATAGCAATCTTCTAACTTTCAGTGCTCTGAAAATATATCTTATCTGTTCTCACAGTGACTAACTCAAAACAAAACAAACAAAAAACAGAGGGAAAAAAAATCTACTCTAAGGAAGAACTTTGTTTCCATAGGCTTCCTGGTGACTCAGCCAATCGGAATGGGAAAAGATCAAAATTGTTCATGGCATCATGGGATAAAAATCACAGAAAGGCTGGTATGCTGCTGCTGCTGCTGCTGCTGCTGCTGCTGCTGCTGCTGTTGCTGCTGCTCCGTGGCCTGGACCCAAGGGAGCTGACTGCGAGGGGTCCGAGAGCACACTGTCAAAGGATAAACACAACCTCTAACTCACTCTGTGTGCCCCACACTGGAAGGAAAGGACAGTGCCCCGAGGTTCTGGGAGAAAGTCTGACAGCCTTAAATTCCTCAAGTAAAAGGAAGCTTAGCCACGGGGCAGCTGGATGCCGGGGCTTACCTCCCACTGCAGGTGAGGTGGGATGTTTCGAATCTGGATTTTTCTGCTCCTGTAAAGACACGACCAGTTTACAACATTTTCAGCACACACTCCAACTTCGGCAAATAACAAAACCAGACGTAAGATGGAGACCAAGTTCACTGTCCGCCTTATTTACCAAGCCATTCACAGACCATTCCTATACGAAGAGTAAACAGGCACTATGTGTTAAGGTTTCCAATTACCTTGAGAGGTTGGGAAAAAAATCCAGACACCAGAACAAGTTAAAGAAACTACAATTTAAAAACAGACGTAAGTTTCCAATTTCCTACCAAAGTAGGAGGCTAAACCATCACATATTGCTTCAACAATTATTCTCTCAAAATATGTATGCTTGCAACTGATCCTTCCCATCCCTTGGCTCAAACACAGTGGGTAAAGTCACAAATGCTTCGGGCTTAAACAAAATCGGATTTTGTTTCATGTCAAACTGCATTTCAAAATTTAAACCAGCACTTGTTTCCGCGTGTCCTTCACGCTCATTTCAATACTGTTTCATTAAATACATGCTCCCCGCAGTCTGCACCTTGCTTTCTCACTAACAGCAGCACACTGACAATATTCCTATCTTACGGAGAAAGCATCCTCATTCTGTTTTCTTTCTTTCCTTTTTAAAAAAGATCTATCTATCTATCTATCTATCTATCTATCTATCTATCTATCTATCTATCCAGTATTCTGTCTGCATGTACTCCTGCAGGCCAAAAGAGGGCACCAGATCTCATTATAGATGGTTGTGAGCCACCATGTGGTTGCTGAGACTTGAACTCATGACCTCCAGAAGAGCAGCCTGTGCTCTTAACCCCTGAGCCATCTCTTCAGCACCCCCCGTTCTATTTTCTACCCCATGAATGTCCCGACATTTATTTCATCCAACCATTTTCCTTAACACAGGCATTTAGACCTTTCACTACTTTTTATTTCGAAGTCTTTATTAGGACATCCTGCTAGTCTGATGGCTCTAAATGATTCAGTCATCTTCTGCTTTTTAATATAAGCATTAAAATTACATAAGAAAAAAAAACTCGAGCTAGGCCTTGTTACCCAGGCTCTTTATACCAACATTCATTGCAGGATTTTCTGAGATAGTGGTAAACCGTGAGAAGACGACTCATTGGTACCCAGAGGTGCAATATTTTCACTGAGCTCAAATTCCATAAACACTCATTTTGGGGGATTCTGGAGAAGACGTGTGGTGCCCACAGTGGATCCCCCAATCCTTTCCCCCTCTTTCTTATGTCAGTATTACCAAACAGTGGCTGTACAAAGTCACATGGTTCCCCATGACTTCAATTCAAGCAATGGCCTCCAGGGAAAAATGCTGAGATTTAAGCAGAGAGAGAGGAGGGGGAAAAATAGCACAGAATAGGAAAACCAGTGAAGTGAGGGCCTCATTTCCTTTGTGCACAAGCGGTATGAGAAAGTATGTTTGCAGACCAGAGGACAGCCTGAGGTGCCGTTCCCGCAGAGGCAGGTGGCCTTGCGCCTCTGTAGACTGATGGGTCCTCTTCCCCAGGTGGAGCTCCTGAAAGCCATCAGGTATATGAGGTTGGCTGGTGCTGGGATCACACATGTGAGCTGCTGTGTAACTGTTGGCGTGTGAATGTGCTGTGCTAATGCCTAGTATGGCCCAGGCTGCAGAACCTCACGTCTTGGGTCAGGATGGAAAAAGCAGAAGGAGGAGGAGGAGTCAAGAGCCACTTTGTCACGGTGCTGTGAAGGCAGGTTTCTCACACTTAAAAAAAGATGCATGCCTGTGGTGACTGCAAAGGAATGTCCACAGAAGATGTCACCAAACCCATTTGTAGAAAAGCCATCAGAATTTAAGAAATTAGGATAGGGGAAAAAATGCTTATTTCCAGGTATAAATATTGCCTTTAACTGCCAACCAAGAAGATAGTCCATAGCAAGAAACTCCCTCATGAGCTCAAGGATATTTGAACAAGGACAGCTACTGCACACCTGTCTACCAGCAGATGCTAAGTGAGAGCGTACACACAGCTGTAAAAATGGAGTAGGCACATACACACACGTACACACACAGGGAGCCCTCCAAGGCATGCTGTTACAGAAAACCAATTACTACTTAAGTTGATCCTGGCTTTGTAAATTATTTATTTATTTTTTATTTTTAAAAAAAGATTTATTTATTTATTATTATGTATACAGTGCTCTGCCTGTATGTACACCTGCAGGCCAGAAGAGGGCATCAGATCACATTATAGATGGTTGTGAGCCACCATGTGGTTGCTGGGAACTGAACTCAGGACCTCTGGAAGAGCAGTCAGTGCTCTTAACCTCTGAGCCATCTCTCCAGCCCTAAATTATTTATTTTTAATTAAATGTAGTAGTTGTGTGAATGTGTGTATGTGTGTGTGTGTGTGTGTGTGGTGGTGGTGTACGTATACTATGTATGGGTGCCCATGAAGGCCAGAATGAGATCCCATGGGACTGGGGTTACAGGGTGGTTGTGAGCCAACCAACAAGGGTGCTAGAACCTGAAATTGGAGTCCCTGGAAAGAGCAGATTTTACTCTTCAGCCACTGAGCCACACCAACAGCCTCAAATCTCCCTCCCTGGCCTGCCCCTCCACCCCCCACCCCAGTGCAAATCACAACATACGGGCTGTTGTTGTGGCTGGCTTGAATTTACTATGTAGCCAAGGATAGCCCTGAATTTGTGAAGCCAGAGTCTCCTTTCTAAGGCTCCCAGCTACTATAAGTGTTTTCATTGTTGACTTTTTTTTTTTTTTAACAAGTAAGATGAGGCTGGAGATGTGGCTCAGTAATCCAGGGCACTGAGGAGTAGGTATGCCCACATGTACACTATGATGGCGGAGCAAGGCACTAGCTATGAGTAAAGCAGAATTCTGTTGATCTTTAGCAGAACAGTAGCATTTGGTTTTCCCCCTAGGTGGCTGGCCTATCCAGTCTCAGGTCCTTGGCCACCAGCTCAGTGTCAGCAAGGGTTCAACTCACAGGGTGGGCCGTAAAGCGCACGAGGCATTGACTGGTTACTCCTACAGGCTTTGCGCCACTCACTACATCATCAGCGCATCTCGCAGTCAGGTTACCACTATAGACCGAAGCGTTTGTAGCTGGGTTGGTGTTGGTCTTTCTCCTTTACTGATTATGTATACAGTGTCCTTGCCTGCATGTACACCAGCACACCAGAAGAGGGCACCAGATCTCATTATAGATGGTTGTGAGCCACCATGTGGTTGCTGGGAATTGAACTCAGGACCTTTGGAAGAGCAGCCACTGCTCTTAACCTTTGAGCCACCTCTGCAGCCTGTCTCTTTACTTTCAAATTTCTATAATCTTTCTACCCTCTTTTCTGCAACATTTCTCAAGTCTTAAATGGGTTGTATCTTGGGCTGAGCCCTCCACTAGCCTCAATATATTGCAGCCTCTGGTCTCTGGGCCTCCATTTGCTGAGAAAAGAGATATCTCTGATTAAGACCTCTGATTAAGACCTAGAGTTTTTGTGGTGGTCTGAATGAAAATAGCTCCACTGGCTCATAGGGAGTGGCACTATTAGGAGGTGTGGCCTTGGAGTGGCCTTGTTGGAGGTCACTGGGGGAGGGCTCTGGGGTTTCAAATGCTCAAGGCAGGGCCAGTGTTGCTGTGTTTCTTCCTTCTGCCTGCCCAGCCAGATGCAGAATTTCCAACTACCTCTCCACATCATCTCCATCACTCATCTCCTCAACTCTTTTTTTTTTTTCAACATAAAAGAAAATAGCTTTGGCTTTCGCAGTCTTCTCTGTGGGCTCACCGATACTCTCTCTCCCGACCCTCCAGTAGTTTAATGGGACGCAGACTAATAAAGTCTCAAAGACGCATGCAAAACACCCTTCAGTTTTTATCGGGAAGGCTTCCCCTTCTGTGCGTCCCATTGAAGCCTTATCACTCCCAGTAGCATGGTGAGCACTGTCAATACTTCTCAGATAAACAAGCCAAGTCCCTTAGGGGATGGCAGTGTTTTGCTTTCTATATTTAAATATTTACTCTTAGACTGTCACACTGGAGTTGCCAATTCAACCACAAAATTTTCTATCCCAAGTACATATTTTGTTTCAATAGATCCTGGGTAGGATGCACTCCCTCAGATAAACAACTGGGCTCAGGAATGAACGTGTGGCTTTTCCTTTCAACAGTAACCTCATTGCAGATCTTCACCATCCCATCTCTCCTCCAGGAAGGGCCACTCTGAAAACGTCCCCATAGGTGAGGACACGTGGAAAATTACCTGCTTCAGTTTTGGCAGGCTGTGTCATGCCTCATGAGGCAAGATCAAGTTTGAGATCCTCCCCCAAAATATAGGTGGGAAAAATTCCAGAGGGTTCTCTGCTAAGGGTAAGGACATTCATGCATTGCCTCAAATACGAATGCATTTGAATTCAAGAACGTGAGACACTGATACAAAGAATGTGTCTGCCTTTGCGCATCCCAAAGACGCACACTTGCTTCGGCTGTCCAAGGCTGAAACACAGGGGGAAGAAAGCAAGCATTCTACGTAGTCTCTTTCTCTCTGCTGCGACAAAGTCCTGTTGTGTGCTGGGGAGGGCGGTGTTCTGAGGCATGGATTTAGAATGCAGCTCAGGCCAGCCTTTGACTGGCTGTGTAGCCCAGGCTTGCCTCAAACGCAAGATCCTCCTGTCTCAGTTTCCTGAGTGCTGGGATTGCAAGCGTGTGCCATCATGTGCTTAACAAAACCCTTTTCTAGAAAAGCGATTAACTGCCTTTATACGGGCACTGACTTAAAGAATCTGCAATTAAGACTAACTAGGGCACAGATATTTGCATATAGCAGTGAGTTCAGGAAGTAATGAAGAACCATCTGAATATATAAGGACTGCCTCACGTGGTACCCGAACATGCTCACCCAGTCACCGGGAACCGAGCCCTCCTCAGCATCATGCCCACTGATTTCTCTAAGCTACGCTTGGATCTACCCTGTGCCTCCTCCGCTGCTACCAGCATCCTTCTCGCTTTTCCTCTCGGGCCCCAGAAGGTAGGACCACAGCAATGTTCAGCGACCAGCGGCCACAGGAGCACCTGCTGCCTACAGGTGTCACTCCATTTTACTGATGACAAGCCACTTTCTTCCATTCCACACTATAAACCATTTTACTTCCCCCCCAAAATAAAAACTACACCCACAGTCTTTGTCATTACAGTCATGATGATGAATATGACTTTAAACTCTGGCTCTCTCACACACACACACACACACACACACACACACACACACACACACACACACACACCCCACATGAGCTCCTCTCACCAGCCAATCAGATCGTGTCCCGGCAGGAGGTCCCACCTCACCCACACTGAGGGCTGGAGCCCTGAGATTGATTTGCAGTCTAGGATGATCTTTACATTTAAACAAGCGTTACCAAGTGATGGAACAAATGCTGCTAAAGATCTATTAGAAGTCAGTCCTTTCGGGTGGTCCAACCAGAAGCCTGTGGGCTGCACGCAACCCAGGGTAGCTGTGAATGTGGCCCAACACACTCGCAGCCGGCACCATGTCACGACCTCAAAAGGCTGAACACCTGCACACTGGGGTGCAACAGCGAAGGAAGAAAAGCTATTGATAGCGTCCTTTCCAGGGAGTGACACAACAGCCACCATTGTGACAAACAGCAGGATGTAACTTACAGTTGTTTGCTAAATCCAGGCTCCTTATCTTTTCCCAGTCCATTTTTTAGGGTTCGTTTTCTGCTAAAAGCAAACCATCTTTAAATACCTGTGCCTGTATCCTATCCTTAGGATGTAATAGACTCTAGGAAAGGCAGACAGCACCCAGGGAAAGCTGGGGCAGGTGTGTGTCGACTGTCTGCAGGGCACCTTCACTGTGACACAGCATGCTGAAGAAGCTCTTCTCCTCACCCCATACTCTGTCCCCTGTGCTTAGCTCTCCAAGTGTCACCGGCCGTACAAGGACTGACAAACACCTAGGAAGCATCTGTGATGCAATGGAGAGCATTTTAATGGCTATTTATCATGATGCTAGGTGAGCCAAAAAGGTAACACAGGGAAGGCAGGAGGGGCCAACACCTGTAATCCCAGCTCTCTGGAACCTGAGGCAGAAAGAGCCCACGGCACAAGGCTAGCCTTGGCTACAGAGCAAACCAGTCTGTCATCAAGGCAACAGACGGAAGAACAAGGAGACAGAAAGAGATACCAATGCAAGGATAACGTTGTCGTCTCAGAAGGTGCTGGAACCCTTGAAGGTCCCTTAGGATTAAAGTCTGGTGTAGGAGGCAGGGGAACACACGGGTATGGAGGCAAGGGGACCTTTGGAAAATAAGGCCAAATGGAAGGTCCCCGGGTCACTGGGAACGTGAGGCACTGCCTTGTGACTCTTTTGGCAGTTCTTACTCTCCTTTTTCAAAATAGAACCACATGGTCACTGGTGTAATACTGTCTTCACGTGCCAAGGCTCTCACTAGAACCCAGCTGTTACAGGCGCAGACCAAATCTGTGTTAGATGCCTTGGGTATTTGTTATATTAATGGAAAAGTAATATAACATGTTGGTTTTTGTTTGTTTGTTTGTTTGTTTTTGGTTAAATTAGCTTCTAGAGCTAACATCACTCAATTTGAATACACGGAAATCTGCTTTGAGACTGAGGCCATCGCTCCATGGTAGACACTGCCTAGGGAGATCAAGGCCTTGGAATCAGTTTCTTAGCACCAAGACCAAGGTGGGGATTTAAACTTGCCATTTAAAAATCCCAAAAATCTATTTTTAAAATAGACAAGCAGACAGACTATGGAAAGAGAGTAAAAACTGCTTTAAAAACATCAACAACAACTAAATTTGTTTTCTCCAAATTTCATATACATGTACTGCATTTAATCTGAAGGAAATCAATTAGGGATAACTTCCTGGATAAAAATGTGATTTATAAACAATTCGGAGAGATCAGGCTTGTGCCAAGGAAAGGAGTTTGTTTTTCCAGATGCAAGGTCCTCACTCACACCCTCCCAGGCTCCTTGCAGCAGTTTGCCAAGGCTGGTGCACAAGGCTGGCAAGCAACAGGGCTAACATCTCTGATGATTCAGCACAGAATTCCAGCTCTGACTTCACAGTGTCTCCAGGGGTTCTGTCCTGACAGACTATCAACTGGGCAGGCTCTATCAGGTCCTGCTATTAAGATCAGGACAAGCCGGGCTGGAGAGATGGCTCAGAGGTTAAGACGACTGGCTGATCTTCTAAAAGTCCTGAGTTCAATTCCCAGCAACCACACGGTGGCTCACAACCATCTATAATGAGATCTGGTGCTCTCTTCTGTACACATGCAGGCAAAATACTGTATAAATAATAAATAAATATTAAAAAAAAAAAAAGATCAGGACAAGCTCTGCCCTGTTACACCATTTTGTGTAGAACAGTGGTTTTTCAGACTGTACCTTGTCCAGAGAGAGAAGGCTTTTGACTCCACTTTTAGTGGAGGATGCGCTTGAGTAGAAAACAGCAACAGCACCACCTGCCTGGCACAGCCACACAGCACAGACTGACAAATGGCAGCTCCTTGAAGAAGGCCACAGCTTTGTGGAGTTATTAAAGTGAACTGGAACCACATGAGCACACGGGTGTATTAAAATTATATGAGGAAACGAGGCCTGGGGAAGCACCAGGCTGAGGCAAGGTTACAACTCTCCTTCACTTGGCTCCCATAAAAAGGACACCCGAAGCCTGGCGGTGGTGGCCTTTAATCCCAGCGCTCAGGAGGCAGAGGCAGGCTGATCAGTGAGCTCGAGGCCAGCCTGGTCTGCAGAGTGAGTTCCAGCACAGCCAAGGTTACACATAGAAACCCTGTCTCAAAACAACAACAACAACAAAAGAGCCACGCGTGGTGGCACACACCTTTAATCCCAGCACTCAGGAGGCAGAGGCAGGTGGATTGCTGTGAGTTAGAAGCCAGCCTGGTCTACAAAGCGAGTCCAGGGCAACCAGGGTCACACAGAGAAACCATGTCTTGAAAAACAAACAAACAAACAACAACAACAACAAAAAGACTGCAGTAAGAGAACCCTTGCTCACCTCAGCCAGGGCCAAAAGGCCAATGCAGAACTTCTTGGCAGATGGCTGTCAACAAAATGCTGTATCTTGTGAATTTATTGCTAGTTGATAAATTCTGACATTGAAGAACACAAGTGTGCTCCTTCCGTCTGTGTGTTCACAACACCTACCAACAGGAAGTTTGCACACAGGAGTCAACACCCAACCTAATTAACCCTGGTGAGATTCATTGGCCTTTATCAATGCTGGGATGTGAGGCAGTGAGGTGAGGTGCAGGCAGCTAAACAAGATGCTTCCAGATCACAGTAGCAGCATCGTGGCAACAAAACAGGCCTGCTGCAGAGAGAATGTGAGGAACAGAGAACGGCACTACAGACAGACCATAAAGACCCAAACATCTCAGCGAACCTTGTGCGCATTAGAATTTTAACGACTCAGCAAACGGGGCGATCGGCAGAACTCAGAGAAGTTTTAGAAATCTGCACTCGGCGCCAGTTACAAATTCTCATCCATGAGCCAAGAAAAATGATGGGTGAGCTCTAGGAAGAGAGAAGCCCACTGTGAAGAACTGAAGAAACAAAACAAAACAAAACAAACAAACAAACAAAAACCCGAACCCTATCACACGCAAAGTTTCCTACAGAGCAGCTGGGAATCAGCGAGGGTAGGGAGAACCCGAGACACCCACAGCAAGCCCTGCAAACAAAACCAGAGGTGACCCAGGCCCCACAGGACAGACGGCTCATCTCAGACCGGCACCTGGGAAAGCCACCATACTTGGTGGACACGGAAACCCACCAGATTCCTAAGCCCAGTCCCGGGGCTGAACTTCAGACGAGGAGGGTAAGCAGGAACAGGGTTTCCCCGCACTTCACCTGCGGCTTAGACTCTGTGGGAGCAGCCCAGAGGGCAGGGCAGACAGAGCTCACAGCCACAGCCTCTGCCTTCCAGGAACTTGGTCCAGGGACAAGGAAACTGGATCATCTGAAAGAAGCAAACCATACACACCAACACAGCCCTGCATCCAGCTGCGAGACAAACCTAAGGATGGGCAGATATCAATGGGTTTTCGGGAATATTGTGCCATTTTGGTGGTTGGAGGAGGAGTTGCAGCGAGCTTCGGAGGACAGTAGAGGCAAGGAAGTTAAAGTCAGAGGCCTGTCCAATCTCAACGTGGTATGATCCAATCACGAACAATCAGTTCTTGTAGCGGTGGCACAGAGATACTAGAAAATGACACCTGAACAAAAACAGTAGGCGTGGCCTCTTTACATCAGGGCTGGCCTCCTGCTATGGAATTAAATGAACACACACACACACACACACGCGCGCGCACACACACACACACATACACACACACACACACTACATGCCTGTACACACACATCTACACTGACACAAGGAGCATCACAACACTGTGCAGTTATTAACATGAACACTGCCTGATGTAGTAGCTTTCAAGACCAGATTTCATTTTTTAACAGTCTGGGTTTGTCCCCTTCCTGAAGGGATGTGCCGCCTTTGTCCCTGGACTGAGTTATAAACTATGGATAATGCTTCCTATTGGCTAAACTGGGAGGACACTTCAACAGACTGTTTGCTAAGTGTTGTGAATTAGGACCCACTGAGGTTTATGTGGAGAGGGGGAACAGCTGTGAGCTACGGGCATCTATGATTCTGGTAAATGAGAAACAATCACAATTATGCAAAAAGTACAAGCTGGGCGTGGCCGTGAGTTCGAGGCCAGCCTGGACTACAAAGTGAGTCCAGGACAGTCAAGGCTACACACAGAGAGACCCTGTCCCTGCAGAACGGCAGAAGTCAGAATCTCAGGTGAGGGTCCAACGACCCTCCCCACTCTAAAGAAACATCAACCAGTTAACGATTCTGATCTTGGGGGTCGCTTGCACAGCTGTCCCTTCATTTCACACACAACGACAAACAAATACAATAGTGCTCGGCATAAGAATCTAATGTCAAAGTCTCTGTACCTTCCTTCTGCCCCACTATCTCTGCAGTAGTGTCTGCCCCAGACTTGCACTAACGCTTATACCCCAGAGCCCTCAGAAGGATGCATCTCTGACCATCAGTTATGAAGAGGCACCAAGGACCACAGGATGAGTGTGACACAGCCTCTTCCCTGCTGGAGCTTCCAGACAAGTGAGGGCCCCACATAACTAGACAAAAGAACGCATGCAGAACAAGGTGGAGCCTCTGAGCGCGATGTGCAGGGCTCAGAGGATGCGGGAGCTGAGCTTAATCCTGAAGGGAGAATAGACATCCAGTACAAAGATGAGCAAAGGCGTTTATCCTGCAGGGAAAACAGCATAAGCAAGGTTGGCGACCCCAATCAGGTGGCAGGTTCGGTATGGGCAAACTCAGGAAAGTCCCAAACCGTTGAGAAGCCAAAGTACACAGAGAAAGCAGACCGTGATGTCAAAGCGGGGCTGCGATGGGCTAGGGTCGAGAAGTGGGTAGGAGGGGACAGATCGAGGCCTCACAGGGGGACACCCTCCACACACACTCATAAGCAAAGCACCCCAGATGAGGTCTGCAGAGGCAGATATGGAGACAGACTGCTACGAAGACCCACTGGGGCCAAGTGTAGTCTATGGAGTGAAATGTCTTGATCCATGAGCCAGCAAGAGTCTTGCTTTCCATTAGTTGTGAACCCTCTGAGGCTACAATCGGAGAAGTGGTGTAGCTGGCCTGGAAGGAACAAGGGTCTGCTAGAGATGCGGTGTTGTTCCCTTTGCCTGTCCCACTGTTAAACTGACCCCCCCACCCCCCACCCGCTGATCTTCTCCAGGAATCTCACGCTGGGAGGAGGAGGAAGTTAAAGCTTAGTACAAGCCAGGAGTCCTTTGTCCTCTTGTTCCCCTCCCTCCACCACCTATAAGAGATCTCACACAGTCCTGACACAATCTGTCAGGCTGCCTTGCAGGAGAAACTAGAGCCCAGGCAATGATGGGTTAATAACAGGCAGGACACCTTGGGCAAGGCTGTGTGACTATGTGGCCCTCCACCTAGGTTTGGAGCCAGAAAGGGGACTTGTCCAGGAGGCGAGCCACCAGACGCCTTTAACCCTCTTCTCGTTACAGCCATGATAAATAATCTCCTTTTCTGCTTTTCACTATCACTTGTTTAGCTGGCTTATTGGGGGTGGAAGTCAGGTTGTGTGTTGTGCCTGAACCTGACTTATTAGGTCCACCAAGGCTCAGGTTTTAACCCCGCAGCTCCAGTAACAGCAAGAGGTCAGTCTAAACAAAACGTACTGTTAATAAATTCTTATAATTGCCATGTGCCACCCTGACCTCATAGTGCAGATATAGAGAAACAAATGGCACAAAGCCCATCTATCCAGATAAGTAGTTGGCCCTTGGGGAACTGTTTGGCCTCACCAACTCAACCCTTACCTGACCTGGATTTTGTGGTAGGCAGAATTTCCCAAAGACAGCATCATCAAAACAAAGAAACAACCAACCCATCCTTATGATTTTGCTGTTTCTCCTACTGAGATATTTACTCTTCTGAAATCCAGGCAGGCTTCTGGCCAGAGGGAAACCGAGTCTCTTATTTCTGAAGCTACATCACAACAAGTTTCTCTTAGGAACACGCTCTCAAAATTCAGCCACTGTAGCTGAAGGGACAGTAAGCAACCACTCAGAAAAGCCACCACCCCAGCCAACAGGGCAGCTGGGATCCCAGTTACCAGCCACTCCAACCTGCTAAAGACAGAGGGAGGGCAGGAGAGGGGGGGAGGGAGGGAGAGAGCCTCTAGATGCCAAATTACCCTGGCCATCAAGTCTCCCCCATAGAAGCCCCAGACACAGGGCAGAGACAAAATGCTTGACTACATCCCTTCCGTTCTTGACCCACAGAACATGTAACTATACAGTTTACTGTATGCCACCTAGTTTGCCCTTACTATGTAACAACAGGCGCTATAAATACATATGAACTCATATGGGGGGGATCCTGAAATTTTGGGAGCGATGAGAAGCAAGCTCAAGGCTTCTAGGAAGTTAGCCCGAATGTGGTCACAGGACGTGAGGTGAGTACAAGTAAAGGAAACCACTGGTGAACGTCTGCAAACACTGGATGTCCCGGCAGGGAGCACAGTTTGTAGGGCACAGATCAGTTTCGGGAGGCAAGGCAAAGGGAGATGTTCAAATGACTCCAAGACCTGAAGGAACAAAATGGAAAGAACTGGACACATCCAAGAGGAATGTTCTTGGTAGACTTGAGTGGAGAAAGTAAGGAAATTTTACCCGTGGTGATTAATATTGTCAACTTGATAGACTTTAGGGTCGCCTGGGCAACGAGAAGCTGGGCGTGCCTGTGGGGCATTATCTTGCTACATTAACTGATGTGAGACGGCCCATCCCAGTTTCCGGGGAGACCATTCCCTGAGCAAGGGGGGCAGGGGTGGGGGAAAGGAAGAAGATTCTGGGTTGTATACAATGGAGAAAGCAAGCCGAGCAAACACAGCAGGCATTCCCTGTGTTCTGCTTCTTGACTGTGATAAGGTATAACCAGCTATTTCAAATCCCTGCCACTGGGACTTTGACACCACGATACTAGAATAAACCCGTTCGTTCTCTTTCGGGTTGTTTCAGTCAGCGGACTTTTAACACAGACACAGTAAGAAGAGTGAGAGGGACCTTGGCACTGGGAGTAAGTTTGCGGCTGTGCTCAATCTGTGACGAGTCTGACCGTGTGGGGGTGCAGAGGCCCTCCCAACTGTTTTATGGCTGAAATATGGAAGAGCCCATTGCTTTATGGGGGAAAAAAATAAAAGCATGCTGGGGCTTGATGGGCCATTCTGGTAAGAGTTTAGGAGACAAGAATGCTTAAACGGACAGCGAAGGTCAACTCCTAAGGTTTCAGAGGCAAGAAAAAACAATTCTGTCAGGAACTGGGCTACAGTGATCTGGCTTCCTTCCGTCTGTGTCCTCGGAACTTGAGTCAAAAGGAATTTAAAGGTATTGAACTAATTTGTTTGGTAGAGAGAGTCTCTGGACAGGACAGCATTTGGGGCCGTGGCTGGGAAGGTACCCACAGTTGTTAAAGATCAGCATCGCAGAGGAACAACCTCCCCTGTGCTACACTAGGATGGCAGGAAAGATGTCCTGAGGGCAAAATCTCACCCATCAAAGGCTCTAACTTGTGAAAGCACAAACTCTTTGAAAAGAGCTTGAACCGAGACTATGGCAGAGGGATTGGATTCCACACTCCTCCAAAGAGAATGGCTCCCAAGGCTCAGCACACATAGTCACGCATATACAGCTGTGGCCCATGGGGGGGGGGCTCTATCTCAAGGCGGCAGCCGCAGAACCTGGCAGTGGGTCGTTCACGTAGGAGGACTGCAAGATGCACAATTGAGAGGATCATGGAGTCTTGTTCCATGACTCTGGAGAGCAGCTGAAACCTGGCAATGTGTGCCAGGGTCAGAGTCCCTGCACTTTATGTTACAAAGGTAAAGGCTAAATCACAAAGAGATGCCAGTACTGTGGGGAAATGAGCCAAGGACAGCTCCAGGCACAGTGTGGAGCTAGTTCAAGAGAGAGGCTATGTGTGCAGCAGATGGCAGAGCTGGAAAGGTGGGGCTATCCAAGCCATTTGGGTGTCCAGTCAATTTTATCATGAGCCTCAGATGCCACACATGGGGCTGCAGGGCTTTGCGTTTGCCCCGCTGGATTGTGGGGGTTGATCATTTGCTGCTATTCCCTGATTTTCCTCCTCTAGAATAAGACCTTACTCTGTGCTATTATGTGTTGGAATAAAGAAACTTGGTGTTTATTTATTTATTCATTTATAAGACTTGGGACCTTTACAGCATGGGAATTGTTAGAGACTGGGAACTTTTAAAGTCAGACGGAATACATTTTACATTATAACACAGTTATGAGCCTGTAAAGACAAGGCACGGAAGGTGATAGGTTAGAAAGTATGTGTGCTGGGTGTCAAGTTGGCAAGGGGTGGGTTTGTGATGGTTAATGTTAATTGCCGACTTGAAAGCACCTAGAGCCACCTGAGAAACGGGCCCCTGGGTATGCCTATGAGGTATTGCACTAACTACATTGATAGATGTGGGGAGACCAAGCTTAACTGCAGACAGAAGCGTCCTCTGGTCAGGGACTGTATAAAATGGAGGAGGGTGCCCAGTATGGCATGTGCCCACTGCTTTTGACTTCTCGACTGTAGATGCAATATAACCAGCCACTTCAAACGTGGCTTCCCCACCACATTGGACTCTGCTCCTGAACTGCGAGAATAAATCCTTTACCCATTGAGCTGCATTTGTTGGGAGTATTTTATCACAGCAAAAGGAAACAAACAAACAAACAAAGACACTATCCTGACCATGTTGGGCCTACAATGATGTCTAGGCCATCTATGGAGTACACACCCCAAAGGCAGGCATTCACAAGCAGAAGCTAATAATTTCAGCTGAACTCTTAGAAACAAATGAGGCCATGACTAAGAAAATTCTTGGACCTCCAGGTGCCTACGTTCAGTGGAACGGCAAGTGAGAGGGTGTAAGGTTGCTCCCTCAAAGAGGCAGAATTCTCAAAGTTTCGACCAGCTTTTGAAAAGATGTAATCAAAGAGGCAAATGATGGCTACACTGACCCAAAGGATTGGAGCGTATAAAAAGGAGAACCAGGTGTGGTGGTGCACACCTTTAATCCCAGCACTCGGGAGGCAGAGGCAGGCGGATTGCTGTGAGTTCAAGGCCAGCCTGGTCTACAAATGGAGTCCAGGACAGCCAAGGCTAACACAGAGAAACCCTGGCTCGGAGGCGCACACAGACACTGGCGCTCAGCTGTCTCACAGGAACAGACTAGCTTCCTGGAGAGCTCTCTGAGTCCGCCAGCTCATCCTTCAAACTTTAGGAGACATGCTCCAGCATCAGATGACCACCAGAGCATTGTTGGGTGGTACAAAATATCGTTGGCAGAAACAGGCCACACTGCAAGGCAAAAGCCAAGGCAGGATTCAAATGGGGCTGCCTTCCACCTAGGAGAGTGTACAAGAAGTCTAGTAAGCTCGCTTTCTTTTTTCTTTTTCTTTTTTTCTTTTTTCTTTTTCTTTTTTTTTTTTTTTTATGTCAGAGTAAACTCCTCAATCGAGAGGCTGTTCTGAGGGCTGGAAAGATGGCTCAGAGGTTAAGAGATCGGGCTGCTCTCTCAAAAGTCCTGAGTTCAGTTCCAACAACCATATGGTGGCTCACAACCATCTGTAATGAAATTTGGTGCCCTCTTCTGGCGTGCATGTGTACATGCAGACAGAATACTGTATACATAGTAAGTAAATAAACCTTTTTTTAAAAAAGGGGCTGTTCTAAGAAAGTTGTGAAAGAGATTCTCACTCAAAGTGATATGGACAGGGGGAAGTGTAGACACTGATTGGAGGAACAATAAAAGTAATTCCAGAAGCAAGGGGAATTCTAAGAACAGCAAGCCAGGACACTTAGGAGGCATGGGGGTTGAGGAGCGGTGGTGGCCTTATGTCTGCTTTCAAGCTGGTTACCCCGCTTCTCCACAGTGAGCAGACAGCTGGGCTGGGCTGGGACGCTGGCTTCAAACACAGATTGGTGATTGGCTGACCCACGCGCAGAGAGGCTCTGAGTCCCCAGGAAGAGTGGAAGAAAGGGAGGTTACAGTTTTGTGAAGACTTTGCTAGGAGTGTTCCGGGAGAAGGAGCACCAAACCCTCCCAGTTCCGTGTTTAACACCCCCCACCAACACTGTTTTTAATGAAGGAAGGCAAAGGGGCCAACGTTTGAATAGAATTCGGGGGCTTTTTATAAATGAGGAGATGAGGTTTAAGAAAAACAGAGCTGGCAGAAGGACGGCCCCAGGCATTTGGCTGCCTACTGCATACTATTTGTTTTAACACTTACAATCCTTTCAGGAACACTGGCAGCCCCGCTTTATTGAGACTAAATCAAAGGAGCAGAGCTGCCCTGCCAAGGCTAGATAGCTAGTCCATGCCAGAGTCAGGCAAGCCTGCTTCCAGAGCCCACGGGCTGGTCAGATCAGGGTCTGTAAAGAGGTACCTAAGGCCACCGTTAGTCAAGTGTGAACTGCTGAGCTTTGTGGCAAGGCACCAACAATGTCTATACCCAACAACTAGAGGTCACATGGAGGGCCATTTCCATCTTAGATCCCACATACCTCAGGCATACCGGCAACCCATACAAGGGCCAGGACCACTCCACTGCGTGAGAGGCAGAGTCCCTGTCATCATCCTTGTCCCGGGAGAGCCTCCATCAGCATTCCCAGGCTACTCTCCAACTGACCAACACACCTTCCCTGCTCCACAGTATCCCTTGCCTCAGCCTGCCATCAGCGCTATCTTCTCTCCATGCCTTCAAAGCCTGGACTCAGGGTCACCAGACAGACCAGTCTCCGTCAAGCTGTTAACTGATCCACCGTCCCAGACAGGAGTCTGAGTGCAGTTACGATGTGTCTTACCATGATATTGGGACTCTACAGGGCCGATTGTAACAATGGATGTCTTGGACAGTCTAGAAGGCTGATAGAAGAGACAATTTTAGGGCAAGCAGGCCTTTGGGCATTTCTGCAGCCAATCAATCAATCAGCCATGCCACCACTAACCTAAATATGGAATCCTGCATGCACCAGCCTGAGAGTTAAGCATCAGGCAGATCAAACTCATTCAGGGACGTGGCCATTATTTCTCACACCTACTCAATGACAGGCAACGGTCACAGCATCACAGCCGGTAAGTCAGAAGAAGCAAAGATTCAAAACTCACACGCCAGAGACGCCAAGCCTTACTCTTCATTATTACTTTCCACAGTTCTCAGAGTGATCTGAAGATGCTTGGTGCCCCCCACCCCCACCCCCACTCCCGGGGCCCTTTTGGGAGTCCACAAGGATAAAACCACTTTCTTTGTTAAACCAAGATGCTTTCCACTTTTTGATATTTGCAAAGGTTGTGCAAATAAACAGTGGATCCAACTACAGGTGCCACAATTTGATTGGGGGCGTGGGCAGTGGGCAGTATGGAAAGTAACGGGGTCCCCCTATCGTGTGCTGTTGAAGTGGTAACAATTATTAAGACTTTAGATATGTAGACATTGGGGTCACAAGTGACAGAAAGTACGAGTGCAACACTCGTGCTGCCTGGTGACGTAAGGCGACTCAAGAGAGAGCTACTTTCTGCCTGGAAACCCAAATCCACTAACAGCGACCAACAAAGACACATGCTTAGAACTGAGTATCTAACGGACATTTCTTGAAAAATGAGCAAAATGAAGTTGTTGCTTTGTGGGGGGGAAAAAATAAGATGCCAGTATTTGTTTTCAATGCTGAAATCTGGTGTCTCAAGTGAAGCTTAGAATTTTAGAAAGCATGTGAATGCCTTCAGAAGCCGATAGCCTACAGCCCATACCTGAAGGTTTGGGGAATGTGAGGGCCTCAGCTGCACTCAGAGCACATGCACAGCAGTGATGCATGAAAATTCATGACACTAATGTAACGTGTCAACAATTTCAAGCTCTGAACTGCCCAACAGTCAAATATTCTCCAAATGGCTGCAACACCCTGCAGTAGTCAATGGTTTTTAAAGTAGAATTATATTAGGAGTTACTCACGGGCCTGGAGAGATGGCTCAGTGGTTTAAAGCACTTACTGTTCTTGCAGAGGACACCCAGTCCATCTGTAGTTTCAGCTCTACGGGCCCCTGACCTCTGACCTCTGACCTCTGACCTCTAGGCACCTACATTCACCAGGTGCATACAAATGCATGCATGTGCACACACATAGAATACATAGACATAAATACATGAATTTTCTTAAAGTTATTCATGTGGGGCCACGCCTAGTGGTACAGACTCTTGGTCTCAGCTATCAGGAAGCTGAGGCAGAAGGTTCATAAATTCGAGTCCTGCCTGGGCTTCGGTTGAGGCCAAGGCCGGCTAGACAATTTAGTGAGACCACACATCAAAACTCAAGAGGGTTGGGGGTATAGTTCCACACGGCGTGCTTGCCTAGCCTTTTATAATGAGAAGAAAGAAAAAAAAAAAGTAAGGAAGTTAGTTAGTTGTTCCTATGGTTTCAGATACTATACAGAAGTGAACCTTTAAGAAAACAAAAACAAAAACAACTGCTTGAGGACTGGAGAGATGGCCCGGTGGTTAAGGACACTTGCTGTCCTTCCAGAGAATCCATGTCCAATTCCCAGCACCCAGAGGCTCAAGTGGGGCTCCCCCTCCCCCCCTCCCCACTCCCCCCCTTAAGTCCAGAGCGTCCAGCGCCATCTTCTGATCTCTGCAGACACTGTACCCTTGTGGTGCACAGTCACACATGCAAGTAAAACACTTATACGCATGAAATAAACAAACAAATCAAAAAAGAGGAATGAGCACTCATTAACTCTGTTGCAGCATCAGAGGCAGATACGATCATCTGGAAAGGCTATTAAAACACTCTTTCTGCCTGACCCCGGGAAACCGCACCGTGGACTCAAGAAATGGCTCCTGCGAGTTGTTCTCTGACCTCTACACAAGATGGTGCTCTTCCACGAACACTAAATGATGGTGCTCCCATGAACACTAGATGATGATGCTCCCATGGACACTAGATGATGGAGCACGCATGTCCTGGGAAATGCTTACACACCTCAGCTCGCTACAGCTTCCTCTCTCGGACGCTGCCAGGGTCCACCCGGCCCCTCACCTCACCTCGGAAGCTCTGTCATCCTGATGTTCACCTCACCTCCTCCCCTCTGCTGCACTGGCTCTGCTGCTCCCTCAGCATTCACCAAGGAATGCGGAAGACTGCAGGGGAGCGTCTCAGGGCTGTGGAGAACTGGCCTGTTTATCCCTACAGACAGCCTTAGGCCTCACCTGCGCTCACTCCTTGCTTTTACCACAGAGGTGACTCAACAGTGGCGGCTGACGGAGATGCCCTACCTTCCCAAAGTCTGTATGTTTCAGGGAAACTGGTGCTCGAGGACAAAGGGGAGAAAAGCCGAGGGACGGTTAAAACAGAGAGGTCGCTTTACACACTGTGGACCAAAGGTGGAAGCTAGGGGCGGGGCAGCGCTTTGCTCAGATCTAACAGATAAAATCACAGCAAAATACATGAAATAAATATAAACACATACCCCCCTAAATTCACACAGTAACGTAGAAAACTAAAAGAAAAGGCCTTGGAGGCTCTCTACGGATAGAACAGGAAGGAAACCAAGGAAACGTTACGGACTTGGCGACAGGAAAGAAAGCACTCATACGTTGAGTTGCTTTGAAGGGATTCAGGTGTGCAAGCATCCCAAGGCCTTACACTCTTCACATCTGTGCCACATGGGGGTGCAAGTTTCCTCACAGACTCTGCAGCCAGAAGCAAGCCCTCAGGCCCTCGAGGGCTACTCACCTCTGCCAGCATCTTTGCGGGCTTGCGTTAATCACTGGCATCTGCAGGTGCGCAGGTTAAATGCCTTGACTCAATCTGTATTATTAAATTCTACCAGCAGTTTATAGTTGAGCAGAAAATACCAACTCCTTCCAGCCGAGATCTCCTAAGTAAATCCCACCTTTTGGAAGAAGGAGGAAGGGAAAAGACTGACCTGCCCAAAGCCAGAGAGCTCTTGTTCTCTTATCTTTGTTTTTATTATTTTGTCATGTGTATGTCTAATTTGAAGATCTTGGTCTGGAAATAAGAACTTAATTACAGGGCTCCTCTGGGGAGACACGATGAGAATTCCACAGCAGAACCCCGAAGACTCAGTCACAGACAGTCACTAAATACTTCTAACCTCCTTTCACGGCTGCAAAGTCTCAGAAAACCCACTTTACCTCACCCCCACCCCCACCCCCAGCCCCACAGACTCCAAATGAGTCCCGTAATTGAGGCTCATAAAATGAGTGAATAAAGCAGGACACTAAAGACACCACAGAAAGTGCAGGGAACACATTAGCCTAAAAACCGTGTGTACACATTTCACTAACCCCACTCTGACCACACTGGTCACGTTAGTAGGATTCCTCTGAAAACTAGGTGGCTCGCCCCCTCCCAGAAGTTTTACTCAGGTCATCTTTTACAATACTCTTGTTGGGTCAAACCAACCAGACTATCAAGTAGGTGAGACCCAGGGCTGTCCACCTTAGGACTGGCATGCTAGCGAGGATCCTTCCGAGGGCTCCCGACGGCTCTTCCTACCGGGCACCACGGGTGCTTCAGGTTTCCGCTGAGTTAGAGGATACCTTGCCTGCCTTGCTATCAGACTGTTGACACAATGGACCCCAAGAAGCTGGAACTCCTCCCAGGAGTCCCATGCTAGGAATGCCAAGGCTGGGACTCTGGCTGCAGCAGCAGGGTGAGCCGATTTCACAGTCTGACACACTGAGGCTCCAACGATGGGGATGGGCGGGCCACACCTTTTCCAGGGCTGCTTCGTCAGCCCTGCCTCCTGCTCTCTAGTCAAACTTAGCTTCGTGTCAGGACAGGAGAAGGGCTGAGGGAGAGAGAGAGAGAGTTCTCTCCGGACCTTTGTTCTTCCTCCAAGTGTGGCCACGCTGACTAAATCTTCTTTCTTCTGCCTTTCATAATTATTTGTTTAATTGGCTCTTGAGGATGGGTGGCCAAACCTGGCTTAATAAGGTTGCCAGAGCCAGGCTCTGATCCTATAAACTCCTCTCAATGAACAGTGAATGCTTTAGCCTCAGATTTCATGTGCTGTCCCTACAGGGCTCTGGTGTCCAGCCCCTCCCAACCACAGCAATGACGAGATCACTCCACACCCACGCAATGACAAATCAAGAGCAACCGAGCTGCATAATGAGCCTGCTGCCTCGATTTACCCACTGTGGCTGTTCGCTGCAACTCTTTCATCTTTTTTATAATCTGAGATCCCAGTAGGGGGAACACCATGAGGGAGGAAGCTGAGGGTGAAAAGACCAAATGCTCAGTTCAGCGGTATTCTTCGCAGCAGCAGCAGACATGACCAACCTGGCTTCCACAGACTGCTTCCAGACTGAGTCTTCTGACCCTGATGTGCAGAACTGTGCAATCAGAACTGGGTGGCAAACCCGAGATTGGAAGAGAAATGACTTCAGCCTTCAAAATTAAACCTGGAAAAGCCCCCAGCAGCTCAGAGTATCTCCTACACACTTCCTCTAGGACTTTAATTTTCAAGCTAATAATTTCACCATAAAAATAGACACTTAAAAATATTTATTTGGGGATGGAGAGATAGCTCAGAGGTTAAGAGCACTGCCTGTTCTTTGAAAGGCCCTGAGTTCAACTCCCAGCAACCACACCATGGCTCACAACCATCTATAATGAGATCTGGTGCCCTCTTCTGGAGTACAGGTGTACATCCAAGCAGAACACTGTATACATAATAATAAATAAATAAATCTTTTTAAAATTTTTATTTATTTTATGTGAGTGCTCTATCTGCATGTGCACCTGCAGGCCAGAAGAGGGCATCAGATCACTTTATAGATGGCTGTGAGCCACCATGTAGCTGCTGGGAATTGAACTCAGGACCTCTGGAAGAGCAGTCAGTGCTCTTAACCACTGAGGCATCTCTCCAGCCCAAAATGGATACTTTTAAAATGCTGAAGATTATTTTTTTTCTCTTGGAGTTTTTAAAAACTTGATCTCAGGAGCTGATCTTTAGTTGGCTCAGTGGTTAAGAGCACTGGCTGCTCTCTCAGTTCCCAGCGTCTACACGGGGGCTCACGGCCATCTGTAACTCCAGTTCCAAAGGATCCAATGCCAGTTTGTGACTTCCGCGAGACACACATGACTTTTTAAAATTAATACATAGGTTAGCATACAAAGTCATGTGGTTTGTAACAGCATCTCATGCACAGCACTTAATTTTTATTTCTTGTTTTGATGGTTCTAAAGATGTGATGTTAATGTTGTTCACATTCATTCTTTTTTTTTTTTTTTTACCGTTTGTTTTTTCGAGACAGGGTTTCTCTGTTTTAGCCTTAGCTGTCCTCGAACTCACAGAGATCCACCTACCTCTGCCTCCCAAGGAGTGCTGGGATTAAAGGCGTGCGCCACCGCCGCCACCCGGCTTCACATTCATTTTTTAAAATTTTTAAATTTAATTTTAATTTATGTGTGTTGGTGTGAGGGTGTCAGATCTTAGTGTTACAGGCAGTTGTGAGCTGTCATGTGGGTGCTGGGAATTGAACCCGGGTCCTTTGGAAGAGCAGGCAGTGCTCTTAACCACTGAGCCATCTCTCCAGCCCCTTCACATTCATTCTTAAGGGCCTTTTTAAATAGCCCTTGGCCAAGCTGTGCTAGTTCCTTTCATCTCTCCTATGTCCTTCCTCCCAGCAGTGTTGGCTCCTCTTTAAATTCCTTTCCATCTGTCAGCATCTGTCTGTAACAGAGCATACTATGCCCTTAGTAAACAACATAGGTGCTTTTGTTTCCCAAGAGCTCAGGAGAACAAAAGTAGCTCAGACCAGTGACTAGCTCCAAACTTTGATATAAGCTTCTACAGCACCGTGCATGAAAGCGTGCGTGCCTCATCTGTGTAGTTACAACAAACAAAAAACACGAGGAGCAGACACGCTACGCTGCAACAGCTGTCAAAGTGGGTTTCCAATGCCCTGATACGCAGCACTACTCCAAAGAGAGAGCGGTCGTGAGCCCCTCTCTCTTGCTCTTGGACCATTGAGACAAAGACGGCAAAGAATGAAGGTTTCTCCAGGAATCCTGTGGTGTTGGGAAGGAAAGGTCTCTGCGTTAAAAAAGGAGTGACAGGTAGCAACTGCCCATCATTGTAAGAAATGAGAGAAGTGAGGAGGCAGCTGTTCTGAGCAGGCTGCAGACTCACACTCTTTGTTTTTAAAAGATAATATCATAGTTTCCATCCGTCCATTGAACTCAGTATACTATACTTTTACCTAGAACCCCCCCCCCTGCCAAAAATCTACTTTTTAATAAAGTAAACCTCGGCTTACTGAGATGCCTGTGCTCCGCATCCTCAACATTTATCTTACTAGACTTAAGGGAGGGCTAGTGGAAGACAATCTGCTCTGGCCTTTCTCCTTGAACTCTCACCCAAAAAAAAAAGGGGCAGGATTCAGTTCTGGGTTAGGATCAGGCAGGAAGGATAAGATTCCAAGGGAAGTGGTCCACAGAGCAAAGCCACCGCTGTTCTCTCTGAAGTGCGTTGCCAGGACAAGAAAGCTGCCCCTGAGGGGGTCAGAGAAGAAAAACAAACTTCAAAGGTATAAGGTTACAGGGTTCAAGGTTAGGGAGAGTTGGGCTTTTGTTATTTTGCATGTGGCTCTGTGTGTGTGTGGCGTGCGTGCATGAGTGTGCATGTTTGGCTGTGTGTGGTCGCAAGCATGCGCGTCCAGAAAATGGAAGTGGAGGTCAGGGTCTTCCCTCAATCACTCCTCACTTACACAGAGGAAGCTGTTTAGGCTGGCTAGCTTGCCCTGAGGTACTAGGCAGGGCTCACAGGTGGTTGCCATGCCCACCTGCTTACTGTGGGTTCTGGGGTGCTACTCCAGTCTCACAAATTTGCTCAGGTTTATTTGGGAGCCCAGAAGAGAAGTTCTGAGCCCACTGAGCAAAGCTCCGCCCACTGAGCAAAGCTCCGCCCACTAAGCAAAGCTCCGCCCACTGGACAAAACTCCGCCCTCTAACCGGTCAGAGAGCAGAGTGTGGCTTTCCATTGGGCCTCAAAGAAAGCTGTGAAAGTGGGTCTGACAAGCAAGCGGGAAATACTAACCAGCCAAGATGGAAGAAAGAGATGGCCTCTTCCCTCGGCTCCCACAAGTCCCACACATTCACTGGAGCAGGAAACTAGAGAGGACTCTGTCTCAGAAATAAATGTAAAATTGGCCAGCTCTTACTTTTCATTCTTGGGTATGAGACAGGTTCACGTATCTCGACTCTAGGGTCTTCGCACTTCCAGAATAAAGTGGCCATCTGCAGCTTCAATCTTAGAAATTTATAAGCAGATTTTATATATATATACACACACACACACACACACACACACACACACACACACTGATAGCTTAGCCCTGGAGAGCTTAGAGCTTGTAGTGATTCTCCTATTCTCCTGCCTTTGGTACCCCAACTGGGATTTGCATGCATGTGCCCCCACACCAGGGTGCACAAGTGCCCTTCTAGTGAATTAAGAAATCTAGATTTTAACATCTGTTGTACATTTAAAAGCTCTCAAAACTGTTACTACTCTGATCCTTCACCTCTCACCGGCCTTGTGGTACAATACTGTCTCAGGACGCCTGGGGTTGGAGACCGGCTACTGAGGGTTTTTTTTTTTTTACAAGGTATTCACTGTTGTTGTTGTCAATCTATGCACAGAGATTTGTTCAGTTTCTCTAGTAGGTCGGGATGTCCCCAGTTGTGACGCAAGTTCTTCCTGTCTTTTAAAAGGGGGGGTTCCAGGACCAGAAGGGTCTAGCTTCCTGTCTCTCTGGTGATCCCTTGGCTGGCTACCTCCTCCCAGGCCCAGCAGCCTTGGACAAGCTTATTTCTTAAGGGTATCTCTTCCTGCTGGGGAAGTCTTGAGTGGGAGAAAGTTTTCAAGTCCTTTTCCTACACAGTGACGGATCAGACTCAGAATCAGCCTGGATGCAGCCTCTCGTTAAAAGGCAAATGCTCAGCCGGGCGTGGTGGCGCACGCCTTTCCTCCCAGCACTTGGGAGGCAGAGGTAGGAGGATATCTGTGAGTTCAAGGCCAGCCTGGTCTACAAAGAGAGTTCCAGGACAGCCAAGGCTACACAGAGAAACCCTGTCTCAAAACAAAACAAAACAAAACAAAACAACAGATGTTGATCATTGGATAAGATACATTGAGTAAATATAGTACATTAAGTATCTTGGTGAAAAGTCAACTAATGAATCCCTTGTTTAAAAAAATTATCTAAAAAAAAAATCCTACTTTGAGGAACCTACTCTGCCATTCTGTCATACAAAATCAGACAACTGTGTGACCCAGATGCAGCAGGGCACAGCCATAGTCTTAGCCCCTCAATCAAAAATCCTATCTTCCAAAGACGATCTCCCGTGCCTTGATATCCACATTACGCATAATGAAACTGCAGCAGTAGCCGCGTCCTTCTCCTACCATCCCCGGCTTGGGACCCTGCCCTTTAGCAAACTTAAGTATTTACTCACTAATTCAAGTCCTTCTCTCTCTCCACTATCCCTGACTGCCTCCTTTCCGCTTTCTCAGTCAGTATCCCACTACAGACCTTCTCCGCAGGGCCTAGTCACACCCACAGCCTTGGCCCCGCCCCCCACCTGCCCTGCTATCCATTTCACCCATGGACACTTGCTTAACGTCTCTCTGCCGATGACAAACAGAAGTGGATGCAGACTGAACTCTTAACCGCCTGGTCCAGCAGGCAGAATTCTCCATGGGCCCAGCCAGAGGTCTACAGACGTTCCAAAACCAAGTGGGCTCAACTGGCCAGCTGGCCAGGAAGCGCCGGAGAATGTGAGCAGTTTACCGTTGGCACCGTGAGTTCTCTCTGCAACACTGAGGCACAGAAGTAAAAGGCAAAATCACTTCTGTATTGCCACTTCCCAATACAAGGCCAAGAGCTGTCTTCCCATGGCCGGACAACAAAGTCAGGAGCCCCACTCAATGCCTTCCACATGCTTTAGGGACTAGCCCATATCTCATATTACCTTACAAGGTATCCAAAGACCCTTCATGTGCCCAAAGTGTACATCAATTTCATCAAACATTTTCCAGACACCAGAGAGAGAGAGAGAGAGAGAGAGAGAGAGAGAGAGAGAGAGAGAGAACATTCAAAGAAAATCATGGGACATCGGACTAAGACACTGTGAATGACTGCTTCCTGGTAGTGTGGAAAGACACCTGACTTTGCTCCACTTTGATTTCCTTCTCTGTTTAAAAAAAATTAAAAATTAAAAAAAAATTTAAAAAGGATGGGCCGGCTTTGAGAATTAAGCAAGGCAATGCACGCATGCTGTTTGGGCGCAGCAGATGTTCAGACGTGGAGAGCTGTGGCTCCGGCTGCAGAAGACTCGGCACTAGTGGACAGTAGCACTGGCCTTTGGGTCATCACTACCCAATAGCCAAGGCGACAATTGCCGAGACTTTTTGGCTCTGAAATAAATGGGACAGATACATACCAAACCCTCCCTCTTACGCCTTTGAATTTTGTGCTCGAGTGACATGGACACTCAGATGCTCTGTTTGTACCAAAAGCAACATTATCCCAACACATTTATTAAGTAAAACGAACGTGTCACCAGCAAACGTTTCCAGGGGATAAGCTGAGGCACGGGGCTTCTGACTGCACTTCAAAGCGCTTGGTTTTCCTATGAATAGATGCAGCTTGTAACCTGTGAGAAGGCAACCACTACTTCTAAAACCAGCACTTGTTTTTTTTTTTTTTTTCTTTCACATAAGGCGATACAAAGAACCAAAGGCAGTGCAAGAATTCAGTTCCATGCAGGCCACTGAGAGACACACCTGGCACGTAGCACATGCACAAAAGTCTGCTGAAGCAAAGCATATTCAGTGTATTGTTCACCTGGGAACTCAGGACAACATTATTGTGAGAGTCCTAGTCCTCAGAACAGAAGAAAGGTATGAGGCAAATGCAAGCACCCACTGCCCAATCAGTCTCCCCTGAGACGAAAGGGAAAGTTCTGAGCCGTTGCTGGCATCCACTCTAAGCATATGTCACAGTCAACCTAGCATCGTCCCCACAGTGCCAAGGGCTTGTGTATGCCTATTTCAGTTAAGTGGCTTCAAGTCCATACAGGAAGCCAAGGGCGGGTTAGCGTTTAGTGTTAAAACCCCACTGTTTTTAAGCAGGTTAGTGTTGTTAAAAATCCCACTTGTTTTAGCTGGGGTCTCTATTGCTGGGATAAAAGAACACAACCAAAGCAGCCTGGGGAAGAAAAGGGGTTTATTTCTTCTTCCTTCTCACAGCTCTCAGGTCACGGTCCTGCCACTGAGGGAGGGCAGGTACTCCAGCAGGAAGCCAGCTGCAGGAACTGAGGCAGAGACCATGGAGGAAGGCTGCTTACTGGTTTGCTCTGCCTGTTTTCTTGTATGACCCACCAGGGCCATCTGCCCAGGAGTGGCACTACCTCTAGTAAGGTGTACCTTTCCACATCAATCCTTAATCAAGAGAAGACCTGTAGAGCAGACCAGACCGACGGAGGCATCTTTTTCTCAATTAAAGCTTCCTCTTTCTAGACTCTTTCTATGAGTCTGCTGTCACTGATTCCACTACAAAAGTAGCTTCCTTGCCCTTGACTGTCAGTGGGGTCTTTACATAAAGTTTCTGGGGACAGTGGCTATGATGTCCCCCCTCCCCCCACCAACACCATCAGCCTAAACAGGAGGTCACCAAAGAGAACTCTTAAAAACTGTGGTAAGGATGCTGGAGTGTAGATCTATCTCCACAGCTGATGGCTTCTGGCTGAGGTGCAGGTAGGGAAGGCCTCAGTTTTCTTTCAGGGAGTGGCTACTGGGAGTTTAACCACACTCCAGTGAATATGTGGGCAACACAAACTGGACTTGTGGTTTCTTTTGCGGGGGTGGGTGTGGGTGTGGGGGGAGGAGGGTGTCACAAGGGTAGGGGGAGCACCTGGGAGGACTGAGAATCGAGTGCGATCGGAGTGCATTATGTGAAATTTCCAAATCATCAGTAAATTGGAAAAAGAGAAGAAGACTTTCTCTCTTCCCGTCAAGTAGACAAAAATCAGCCAGCATACAGCAAGAACTGAGAGACAAAGAACTGTCATGGGCGGAACCATCCCTAAGAGATATAAAGCCACCCTGTCCCCAGCCTCTGACAGAGAAGTGTCCTTCCTGAAACTCCATGCAGCAGTCTCCTGAGGCGCGAGCCAGGGCTGGAAACACTGTGGATGGCTTTACTACAATTTCATGCTTGCTTACACACGAGAGCCAGGACCCAAGGCTTCCAGCCCTGCAGAAGCTGCCAGTAAAGTCGGCAGTGAGATAAGCGCTGCAAATAGCAGCTTCTCATGGGGAAGAACCCTCGCTGTGGTGTTAAGATTCTTTCTGTACTGATAACAGAATCATAAATTTGGTCTTCACATTTTCGATAAATGTTCCAGCTTACACAAAATAGACAAATGGTGTAGTTACCCCTACACACACACACACACACACACAATTAAGCACCCCATGGGAACCTTATATCCTATGTCCCCTAACCCACAAAGGCATGCCTAACTTGTGACCCACAGGCCACATGCAATGCAATGTGGCCCAACCAAATCATAAACTTAACTAAAACAAGACAAGGTTTTTGTTTGTTTGTTTGGTAGCTCCATTGCATGGGTTTCAGGTGTGAACTCTGCTGATGGCAATGCCAAGAAGTTGAATGTGCCTATGGGGAAAACAGATTCTTGTAGTATTTTACTTGGAAATATGTGCGTATGTTTTATTAGAAGATAAATAGTTTTAAATGTGCACATGAGTGGGCTGCCCTCAGAAGCCAGAAGGGGGCATTAGTTCCCTGGGAGCTGGAGTTACAAGTGGTTGTGAGCTTCCTAACATGGGAGCTGGGAACTGAACTAGGGTCCTCTGGAAGTATATGATTTTTTTTTAATATAAAAATAAGATTTATTTATTTATTATGTACACTTGCAGGCCAGAAGAGGGCACCAGATCTCATTGTCGATGGCTGTGAGCCACCATGTGGTTGCTGGGAATTGAACTCCGGACCTTTGGAAGAGCAGCCAGTGCTCTTAACCTCTGAGCTGTCTGCCCAGAACCGAAGTATACACCCTTAACCACAGAGTCACCTCTCCAGTCCCCAAAGATATTTTCAGTTACTCTATACTGCTAATTAAATAACTGAAAGTGGCTCCTTTCTATTAGCAAAGTATGTATTGCTATTCAAACTTCTCCGTTCACTTAAACCTTATAATCTTCTCACAGCTTGTTAATAAAATGAATGACCACAGTGGGAAGAAAACTTAGAAATGGCTTGGCTCCGTTTCCGCCGAGTCTCTGAAAGCCCCGCCTCCCTCAGTCCCAGCACCTGAAGAATGTGTCTTACTTCTCCTCATCCTGCCACTGTGCGATTTTACCATCTCTTATCCCCAACGTTATGTTCAAGAATTAAAGCAATAGCTGTACTCAGATGCTACTCACATAGTGTAAATCATCTACGAAGGCGAATAACTCAATAGCTTTTAGTACCGCACAAAGCTGCACAACCATCATCGCTAACTTTACATTTCCGTTTCCTATATATAAAGCGGTGGTTCTCAACCTTCCTAACACTGCGCGCAGCCTTTAACACAGTTCCTCGGGCTGGAGAGATGGCTCAGTGGTTAAGAGGGCCGCCTGCTCTTCCAAAGGACCTGGGTTCAATTCCCAGCACCCACATGACAGTTCACAACTGTCTGTAACTCTAAGATCTGATACCCTCACACAATACACATAAATTAAAATTAAATAAAAATTAAAACAAAACAAAAAAATCCACAGTTCCTCATGCTGTGGTGGCCTCTAACCATAAAGCTATTCCCATTGCTGCTTCCATGACTGTAATTCTGCTGCTGTTATGAATTATAATGTAAATATCAGATGTGCAGGGTGTCTGATGTGGCCCCTGTGAAAGGGTAGTTTGGGTCACAACCACAGCTAAAAGAGACCTTGTCCTCCTCGGCAGCCACGTCCCTCCCTCTCTGTTACTCTCACACTGTTCAGACCTGTGTGGGGCCCGCAACCTGCTCTACGCCACCTGGGACACTGTTCCGGAAGCCACCAGTGTAATCTAGCAGGCGCTGACAGTTCAAGCCTCCCCAACCAGTGCTCACCCTAGTTTGGAGTGCAGGACTGACTGGTTTCTCACTGCGCACTGGCTGCTGAAAAGTTCCGCATTCAATGTTGCTGCTCAACTTTCATTTCAGTGTCCCATATACTACATACACTTTTTTTCCCAGCCAAATTATTTCTTCACATCAGGGTTCTACTTTAATTACTTTGTTTCATTAATTTCCATTTTCCCTATATTTCAAGTTGTGGAGATTTGTTGATGTTGTTTGCTTTCCTTTAAGACAGAACTCTCGCCATGTACTCCAGGCTGGCCTTGAACTTTGTAATCCTCCTGCCTCAGCCTCCTGAGTTCAGGGGAGTACAAGCGTGAGGCACGATGCCCAGTCTATTCCAGAAGTTTCCATACTTGATCTCAAACACTCTTCTTGGAACCAGTTAAGATTTAAGCACACGTCCTTCTCCCCAAACATTCTGGTGATGTCTTAGAGCCCAGCGGAGCCCGTCTCATTCAGCTTGATCGTTTTATCATTTAATGATGGACACTTGGGCGCACTCCTTAAAGCATGGTCCTGCGGTTCCTGCAGCAGCAGCAGCAGCAAGGCACATGAGGTGACTTGAGTGGAGATATTGGAATTGACTCCTATGTAAACCCTAAAAGTTATACAGCTACAGTGGGGCGGGGGGGGGGGGGCGTTGCTTAGGAAAAAAGCTGGATATTTATAGTTTAGGAATGAAAACAGACAGGGAAGATAACACTGTGGGGCCGTAGCTGCTGTCTCAGCAACTGTTCATAATGGGACAACATAACCAAGAATCACAGCTTCGCCGCTAAAAGAGTGTGACACACGATGTGTCAGTCAGCTCCGGGACATTTTAAATGGTGGTGCCGGCTGCACTGCTCCAGCTCAGGAGAAAAATCTCCTATACCAAACCCCACGCACGAAACCCCAGGCCCCAGCACAGGACACGTGAACCTTCACAGGACACAGAAAGGCTCTTCAGTCCTGAGGACTCGAAGGTTAATGAAAGCTGGGTCTAGGTGGTCTTTGTATGTTCCAATTCTAAACAGTCACTAGCATTTTCCACTGTAACACCAACAATCCCGCTTGGATTGAAATTCGAGTACATGAAACGTTTCAGTTTAGCATGTTGTAAACTGTGTATTCAGTCCAGAGGGCACACGGTTTAAAATATGCTATTGTATCTGTACCTCTGCTCATATAAAGAAAAGTGGGTTTCTTCTCCAGGGGTGGGGATTGTTGTTGGGTTGCATGTAAGGGTGTTAAATTTCGAGATACACTTTAATCCTAGCACTTGGGAGACAGAGACAGGCTGAGCTCTGTGAGTTTGCGGCCAGCCTGATCTACATAGCAAGTTCCAGGACAGCCAGGGCTACACAGTGAAGACACCTTATCTCTATGGGGCATGCTGTATCTGACACTGTGTTGACAGTATTTGAATATAGGTCAACCTCTAAAAGAAGTGTAGCTACAGCCAAGCTCTCCCGTATCAGAGCTGAATGCGATCAGGTAAGTCACACCTGCTGCTGTGGGTGCCAGCTTCTGCTTTTGGAGGAAGCAGGCTTGGTCCTGAGGGAAGCTCTGGGGTAGTTCAAGACGTACAACAGGTATTTCTTTTCTTAAGTTTTTCGAGACAGGGTTTGGCTGTCCTGGACTCACTTTGTAGACCAGGCTGGCCTCAAACTCACAGCGATCCACCTGCCTCTGCCTCCCAAGTGCTGGGATTAAAGGCATGCGCCACCACTGCTTGGCTGGTATTTATTTTCTCGAAAATAGTTCATGGCAAGATAGCTCAGTGGGTAAAGATGCTTGCTGACAAGCCTGACCACCTGAATTTGGTCCCCAATCTGTATCTGGTAGGAGAGATGACTCCAAAAAGCTGTCCTTGACTCCACACAGGAACCAGGGCACATCCATGTCACACCTTGCCCACAATAAGTAAATAAAATAAAAAATTTAAAGTTAACAGGTTCAATTAGTTCTGTTTCCTTTGGGAAAAAGGTGTGAGTGTGTATGTGCGTGAGTGTCTGTGTGTGTGTGTGTGTGTGTGTGTGTGTGTGTGTGTGTGTTTGCCCACAAGTATGCCTTTGTACCATTGCATGCAGTGCCTGTGAAGACCAGACGAGGGTGTAAGATCCCCAGCTGCCATGTCACTGCTGGGGACTGAACCAGGGTTTTCTGCCAGAGGAACACTTGCTCTTAACAGCTGAGCCATCCCTCCAGCCTTCATTTTACTGCTTTTAAGGTCCATAAAGTCTGTATTTCATAGAACAAACTCTATCAATTGGTCTCTCATCCCCCTCTCATGCCAAACCAATTTCCTGGTTTGTTAATAAGTTATCTACTTGTTGAAATGCACACATATATACACACAGTTTTGTAGGAAACCTTTCCAATGACTCAAATTAGAGTCTGGGTTTAAAAAAACAAAAACAATGACAATGGATGCCTCTTTTTTTTTTTCCCCCTAACCTAAGCCATATCTTTTCTTCTTTCAGGTTGCATTTGCAAGCAACAACATACCAAAACTGGCTTCCTTTGACGATCCCTAAGGCACTGCAGGCCATTGCCACTGCCACAGAGAACCTTTGTCTTCCTGCAGTGCAGTGCTTATGTGCCCACTCAACGCCGTCATCACAAATACCGCAACCATCACGTCTATACTGTGGCACGTGCTGGTTCTGTCTCCTCTGAACACATACAACCGTGGACTGTTTCCATCCAAACCCATGACGCTCAGAGCCTATGGAGCTACACTCGCGGGAAAAGAGCTCAAAGGTCAAAGAGAAGATAGAATGAATAGCCACCATCGATTCTGTGTATAGAGTTGGGCTGGAGAGATGAACTCACAATTAAGAGAACGTGCTGATTGCCCAGGTGACCTCAATTTCAGTTCCCAGCACCCAGGCTGAGCAACTCACAACAGTCTACAGTTCCGGCTCCAGGGGATCTGACTTCCTCTTCTGGCCTCCCAGGCACCTGCACACCCATGAATGAATACCCTAACACACACACACACACACACACACACACACACACACACACACACACACACAAAGAATGCATTTTTAAAAACCAGTATTGTCAGAGGCAAGTGGATCTCTGTGAGTTCGAGGCCAGCCTGGTCTACAAAGCAAGTCCAGGGCAGCCAAGGCTACATAGAGAAACCCTGTCTTGAAAACACCCACACACACAAATATCAAGTCTAGACTAGACATCCAAGGCTACGGATAACTTGATGAACTAGACCCCTCAGCTGAGGCCTGAATCAAAGTGTTCACAGCCATTATCTCTAAGATGCACAACTGAGTGTGTGTGAAAGTGCATGTGAGAGAGCGAGAGAGCAAGAGAGAGAGAGTGTGTGTGTTCATGTTCCTGAGTATTTTATGAGGAATACTTGTGAGAAACATCGTTAAAGGAAATGAAGACAGTCTGAAGAAAGGAGAATTGAGAGTATCACGGGGCAGAGAACGCAGAGCTTAGGGAGTGCTATGGAACCAACCTGCTCCAGGCTCATACTTTGAGCCTTGGCATCCCGTTGGTGGTGCTATTTCAAGAGCGTGTGGAGCCTGAGAAGGTGGCGTCTGGTTCCAGCACGCCCTTGGCTTCCGTCCACCGTGATGTGAACGAGGTCCACCGTACTCGTCCACCGCCACTGAGCTACCCTGCCAAAAACTCTCAAATGGAACTGAAATAACTCTCCCCCCCCCCCCTTCTTAGGTTGCTTCTCTTGGTATAGTGGCCACACTGACAAGAAAGTCATTATACATAATACAGAGAGATTGGAGGAGTACCACAAACAGAGAGGCCAGGCGTGTTGTTCTAGACACGTGAGAAGCTGAGGGGGAGGAGCCTTTTGGACCAGGAACTTAAGAGCAGCCTGGATGGCACTGAGCCTCCTCAACCCCAAGAAACAAAAACAGAAACTTTAAAAACTGACAGAAATGCCAGAGGATTTGTAATCAACAATTGGGAGCAACTGAAGGTCTTTAAATGGTATTTTCTTATTATTATAAAAATGACACCAGCTGGGTGGGTATGGTAGCACACGCCTTTAATCCTCAGGAGGCAGAGGCAGACGGATCACTGTACATTCAAGGCCAGCTTGGTCTACAAAGTGAGTCCAGGACAGCCAAGGCTATACAGAGAAACCCTGTCTTGAAAAAACAAGGACGAAACAAAACAAAAATGCCTCCCAGGACTAGGAATGGAGTCAGGTGGAAGACTGGCTGCTTAGTGAGCCCCAAAGCCCTCGGTGTGGTCCCCAGCGCTGTGTAAATGGAGCACATGCTGATAATCTCAGCACTCAGGAGGCAGAGGCAGGAAGACAGATGTTCAAGGTCATCCTTAGTTCACTGCATGGTTTCAGTTCCAACCCTGGAGCGCCATGAGACTCTGTGTCAAAAACGCAAAAACCAAACAAAAACCACAGACACCTTTTGCTTCTCCCCACACCCACCTTACAGAGAGTAGCAGGCCTCACCCAAGTCTAACGACTAAGATACAGATCGAAAAATGAAACATGCTCTGACAGACAACAGTGTTGTGTCGACCCAGAGGTCCATGGTCTGCAGCCTCTCCATGAGGGCCACAGGAAATTACCCAGTACGACAAGTGATGTGCTCCCCACCACGTCCTCCTACACTGCTGAGTCAGCACTCAGGGAGGTGGGTGGTTTGGGAATTACCCCAAAGAAGGCCAAGGGCCAGAGGCTGCGGGGCGTACTCATTGAGCTGCGCAAAGTGTCTTGTTGACTCCCTGGTCCCCTTGAGTCCTGCCCACTTCATGGCTCCAGGCTGTAAGTGTTTAAAAACAAAACAAACAAACAAACAAAAAACCCAACCAATTGAAACAAATGAAAAACTGATAGCAAGAAGACCCTCACTCACTTAAAATTCATCTCTGCTATTTTGGCCCCATCTTCTCTCCCTGTGGAGCGCTGCCAAAGGCCTCTGAGCTAGTCAGAGCAGGGCTTTGGCTTAGGCACCCGAGTTACTAGGTGTCTTGCTTACGGGTCGGGTTTCTGGAAATGCAAATGAGCACGTGAGGCTTCTCTTTTCACACACATAGTAACTGCTACTGCTGGCTTTCTGGCTAGGAACTGGCCACTTCCTTCGGGTCCACGAACAGGTCCTGGGGGCCAAACGCCACTCGTGGGCAACTCAGATCTCAACTGCTCGGGATGATGATGACGACGATGAGACCTCAGAGCACCGGGAGGTTACCAGGAGGGGAGTCAATCTTGGGAGGCTTAGGTCACAGGCCTGGAAGTGGCTTTCCGGACACCATCCTCAGCCTGATTCCCAGAAGGATGATCCCTAAAAATAGGTAATGACTCCCTCTCCTGTGTGTTACGATAAAGCAGCTGACGTTATGACAAGTCATTAGTCACAAGCCAGACTGACTCAGGTTCCAGGCTGCAGAAGGGGTGACCTGGGCCACAGCTGACTGAGGGTTTTACTCGACAGCTCTCACAGCGCTCAGCCTTGGCCCCGCTCTGAGGTCGCAGGGCTGTACTCGTAGGAACTGTGTAGGCATGAGGTGTCTACTATTTGGCTTCCAAATCACTTGAATCTGGTGACTTATTTCCTCTCCCTCCTTTCCCTTGCTAATTTTAACTTGATCCCAAATTAATATTTTTTGAGAGGCAGCGTACTGCTCAGCCTCTCCTACTGGTTCTCATGACTGAGGAATAGACGTCAGCACAAAACATCTTGTGGTGGCCTTAGAATAGAAAGCAAACTTTAGAGTCATAATTCTCCCCCCCCACCCCGTGTGTGTGTGTGTGTGTGTGTGTGTGTGTGTGTGTGTGTGTGTGTCCCAAAGCTGCTAAAGCACTGGTTTGCTCTAACTACTGATATTCACTTCCCTCCTTCCTCCCTCCCACCGAGCTATATTTCATGAGTCCCGAACACAAGAAATACACACAAAACCACAACTAGGCCCTATATTCTTTGGATCCGGAAGCTCCCCGGTCAACAGCAGCGAGAAAGCAGCTGAGGATACCATAGCAAAACAAATGTTGACAGAGGTGCGTGCACGCGGCTAGCACACAAGCCACCTCCCTGCTAGGGCTCTGGGCGCTTTCTCCCTTGGCACTCTCTCTGCTCATTTGTGTCAGTGTGCAGGGGGCCCGTGGTGTCGCTGAACCATACCCTATACCCTCCTCATGGAGAAGACGTTGTCTAAAAAGGAGGTGCTGGGAGACTGGGGAAGGCCGGCCACGCCTCTTCAGACAGGTGCCCCACCCCAAGTTCACCCACCAGCCACTTGCCTCACACTTAGCTTAAGCTTGTTGACTAAGGAAGTCCTGAGGGTCCTGAGGACAGAGCTTTCTAGACAGATGATGAGACTCTCTTTGGCCTCCTGCTGTAAGGAGAGGGGACATGGGTACAGACACTCCAACCATGCTGCACAAAGTTCCAGGTTTTCTGTAAAACAGACAGCTGCTTGCTCCTCCCCTTTCCCAAACCAAAGAGGCGGGGTGAAGGGGGGCCAGGGAAGGGCGTGGGGGTGGGGGCATGGGGCCGGGGGGGGGGGGTAGTGGGGGAGCGTGCACGTTCTAAGACACTAACAGCTGGGGGACAAGCTTACTGCCCATAGCTGTTGGCCACTACAGTGGAGCCCCACGTTGTCGTCTACGACCAAATGGGAAGCTCTTATCAAGTGTAAAATAAATAGCGATAAAGATGGAAATAATAAGCTTGTGACACTTTCACTTGTATATGTCTGTGTGTTCGTATCTGCTTGGCCACTGCCCATTTTTCACCCTTTATCTGCTGATGTTTCCTTTTGTCCCACCAAATAGTCCTCTCTCTTGAGCTCATGTCACACACACACACACACACATACACACACACACACACACACACTCTCTCACACATGCATAAATACACACACATACACACATACTCACACACATACACACATACACACACACACACACACACACACACACACTCTCTCACACATGCATAAATACACACACATACACACATACTCACACACATACACACATACTCACACACACACTTTTAAGTTTTTCTCCCATCATCTCTCCCCTCTCTTGTCCCTCACTCTCCCTTCGATTTAGACTCCTTTCTCTCCTCACATAGACCCCCTTCACGGCCGTCATGTACTTTAAAACCCAGAGTCAACATATGAGATTAAACACCTGATATTTGTGTTTCGAGC
The DNA here is from genome assembly GCF_964271855.1 of Acomys minous. Taxonomy (NCBI): domain Eukaryota; kingdom Metazoa; phylum Chordata; class Mammalia; order Rodentia; family Muridae; genus Acomys; species Acomys minous. Next base: position 69,207,852 of record NC_140492.1, on the reverse strand, counting down.
ATGGCTTTCTTCATTTCACACGCTCTCCAGTTTCACACGTTTTCCTGCTAACGACACCATTTCACTCCTCTTTACAGCTGAATAATATTTTGTATGCACATACGTGCTGTGCATATCCACTGAGCATGTGTGCCAAAGTTTTTAATCCGCATCTAGACCGTTCCAAACCTTGGCGACTGTGAGTGTGCATGTGTTGTGATGGTATCTTTGGCGCAATGACAGACTCCCCCAGCCTATATGCAGGGGTGCTCCAGCCTATATGCCGAGGTGCTCCAGCCTATATGCAGGAGTGCTCCAGCCTATATGCAGGAGTGCTCCAGCCTATATGCCGGGGTGCTCCAGCCTATATGCAGGGGTGCTCCAGCCTATATGCAGGGGTGCTCCAGCCTATATGCCGGGGTGCTCCAGTCTATATGCAGGGGTGCTCCAGCCTATATGCAGGAGTGCTCCAGCTTATATGCAGGGGTGCTCCAGTCTATATGCAGGGGTGCTCCAGCCTATATGCAGGGGTGCTCCAGCCGAGACATACAGTTCTATGTTCAGTGCCTCTTGAGGAACCTCCACACTGATTTCCACGGTGGCTATAGCAGTTTATGTCCCACCAGCTCCGTCTTGAGGGGTTCTTTCCCCACCACAGGTAGTATAATTAAATAACATGCTAAACTATTTCCTACTAAATCAAAACCAAATCAAACAACTCCACATTTCTCCTACCGCCATTTCTTGTGTCTTATTCGGTTTTGTTTTAGAGAAAAGTCTTACTATATAACACAGGCCAGCCTGGAACTCTGAGATTACAAGCATAAGCTACCGTATCAAATCCTTACAATAAACGCACGCACTCCGCACAGCAGGGCAGAACACTGTGTGGGCAAGCAAGGCCTAAGAGGCCAAACTCAACCATCCAGACACCTGGTTTTATCTTTGGGGTTTTGGATTTGTTTAAATAGTCAACAAGCTAAGAATTCTTTTTAACTGTCTTGATTACATCGACTGATGGGCTTCTGATTGTGCACACACGTATGGAAGTCAGGGGGCAAACTGCAGGATTAGTTCTCCCCTGGCACCATCTGGTCCCAGAAACTGAACATCAGGCTTGGCAAGACGCTGCCACCGACTTTAACGTTTGAAAAGCATTTGGAAGAGCTAGCATCATGGCTAACATCCGTAAAGGCACATGCCACCAAGCCTGATGACCTGAGTTCAGTTCCCAGGATCCACATGGTGGAGGAGAAAAGCAACTCTGGCAAGTTGCCCTGTGACCTCCACTTGTGCATGAGTGTACACACACACACAACCAATCTGTCACACATATACACGCACACACTCACATACACATGCGCATACACACATACATTCACTCAATCACATGCACACTCAGACACACACACACACACACACACGAAATAAATAAACATAATATAAACAAACACGTAAAAAAAAAGTCTCTCTTCATCTTGCCGTATTCATAGACATTTTGGCGTGTTCTGGTTGTTGTTTTTATTTTCTCTTTACTCCAAGTCTGGAGGGTGAGTCCCTGGGAACCGCTTATAGTATCTTCTTAGATATTAGACAGAGAAGTTCAGAATTGGATCTGTCCAAGGTCACAGGCCTGATAAACAGCAGCAAGGCCGGGAACATACCCTCTGCCTTCCCTCCATCCTGAGGCGTTCCCACCACACAACTGTTTCCCTGGATGCCTTCCCACAGTGGCTGCCCAAAGTATCTTAAACATTCCCTATGCACTTGACAGCTCACCATAGTGCAAAATGCATCCTTCCTGGAACAGGGTGGAAAACAAACTCCAACCCATTTCCTGCAGAGCAGACTCAGCCATGTGAGCTCCCTGGTGCCCTGTCTGATGACAGAGCGGCTGGCGCATCCTGGGCAGCCTGGCAGCTCTGCCTGGGGTCTGCCTCTGTGGCCACCACACCTGCCTATCTGCCCCTCCTGGCCGTTCCACACAATCTCTCTCACCACTACAGGACCCTTACCCCGCAAACACCACCACAGAGTCCAGAGGAAGCTTTTATGATGCTTCATGATGTTTTATTACTTGCATTTATTCATACGAGGATGGGGGTGTGAGTGTGTGGGTCATCTTGTGGTCAGGCCTGGCAGCAAGCATCTTTACCTGCTCAGCCATTTCTCTGTTTTCTGAGACAGGGTTTTTCTCTGTGCAGCCCTGGCTTTCCCTGACTTGCTTTGTAGACCAGGCTGGCCTCGGACTCACAGAGATCCGCCTGCCTCTGCCTCCCCCAGTGCTGGGATTAAAGGCGTGCGCCACCACACCCGGTCCTGCTAAGCCCATTTCAATAGCCCAAATAGACTACTTTCCAAAAACTTCCAGAACATCTTCCTGCCATCACTTTGCAAAGCACAGTCCTGTTGCTATTACCACCACCTGCCCTTTAAGAAGGGCCCCGTGATTAAGTAAGTTCTCAGGCACGGTCTTGCCATGCTTCTCGGAGCCTTACCACGCCCGAGTGCTACACACATCTCCAGTAGGGGAATAAAGCGAATGCACGTTTGAAACGTTCACCTGACCACTCAGCCGTTTCCTTTTATACTTCCCAGAACAAAAATGCACTTGGGAAGTAGAAATAAAGAGGATCTACTACCTAGAAAAATGTCTGCAACTACAAAATATCAAAAAGACAAAGCTGCTGAAATGGGGAATGTAAACCTGTGCTATCCATTAGTGCAAAAATGCTTCCCTACACTCTTTTGGAAAATCTGTTTGGTAGTAATTGGCAAGTCCCTAATGATAACACTCCTCAGCACAGTCACTCCGCCTCTAAGAACTTATACTGTAAAAGTCTGAAATGTGGACAAACATTAGATCCCTAGGCCCGTGACTTCATGAGAAAAAGTGATCCGGAGAGAGACACACATCTCTCTACCTGCCTGCAAAGCACAGGAAGCAAACGGGTGTTTATACTCTTGATGGCATCAACACAGCATAAACATGTACTTAACCCCCTACCTTTCCCAAGAGAACTGCTGCTCTTAGTTAAAACAGATTCCCACACGCCCATAAGGAAGCCGTAAGAAGACTCCCCAGACATAAGTATGCAAGGGAGAGGTTCTGGAGGCTTCCTTCAGGACTCACGAACTTAGTAAAGAACCTGCCAAAGTCGATAAATGTCTGCACGCTAAGCCCTTTAAAAAAGCTAACTTAGAAATGTAATATGAATAAATTAATAAAATATATTTTAAAAGCTGTAAAAAAAAAAAGAAGCTAATTTAGATCTTTTAAGAGGTCATTTAATATCAAATACATTTGTTCCGGTTAGTGATAACCTTTGAAGGAATACAAGAACTGGAGGTGAAAAAAAAAAAAAGAACTGGAGGCGGGAAGGAAGCGGCCAGCTGCAGGTTCACGTCATGTGACTAAGGCCGCGCTGCCCTCTAGTGGTGGGCGCTCGCTCTGAGGCTTCTCGTGGGTCAACATGCCCTTTTTATTTAAATCTTTTAACTCACAGAAAGTTTCTTTAAAAAAAAAAAAAATCTGTAGCTCTTTAAACGCTGAAGACCAGCTGACCAAATGAGGACATTCGGTTTAAAGGCCACCGCTTTGTTATTTATCCTCAAGTTCACTGAGTGGATAGACTGACCCGGGTCTCAAGGGAGAAGAGATAAGCAGGGCACGGTGGCACATGTTTTTAAACCCAGCACTCCAGGGCCAGAGCAGGTCGATCTCTGTGAGTTCCAGACCAGCCTGCTCTACGTGGTAAGACCCTGCCACAAAGAAAAACAACTCAGAAATAATTTATTTCCAGCCATGAAAACTACATGAACCAAGAAGCTCAAGCCTCCATCCCGCGTACCGGCCACTCACTGGGCACTGACCAGACTGGGCGGAGGATGAAGGAACTACTTTTTTCAGACTTTCTAACCAAGTGCCGGATGCCTACCGTGGTGGCTGCTACAATCTTCCCTCATGGCTTCAGCCCTGGTGAACTGCGCTTGGTCCACGTACCCTGGAGAAGGCATATACGTAGCTTTTGAAGGTCCCCCTCTCACACTCACTCGCCAGCAAGGCTGTCTCATCAACGGAGACTGTGGGTGTACATGAGGCGCCGACTCCTGTCTGCCAGAGGACACTACACAGTTAGGAGGAAGACAGATTTGCCAGGAGAGACAAAATTAAAGAGGATATTCTGTGTACAGAAAAGCGGTGGGTCCGGGTCCAACCTACACAGCGTTTCAAATGCTGCAAGGCGTTTCCCTTTGCTTCCCGATGTAGGAGCCTGTCGGCTTTCACCCCAAGGAAACAGACAAACAAGGCGAATGCCTGAGTGTGACGCCTGACCAGTGAGTGGGAGCCTCGCTCTATGGATTTCCCAGAGCATCTGTGAGCCACATGGGAGGGGCTTTATCTAGCCAGGAAATGCACAGGATGAGCTGTTTCCCCAGGTGGTGTTCTTACTGTAACAGGTGACGAGGCTTCTTAAAACCCAAGAAGCCTGAAATTATTTTCCTTTTTAAGTAACAGCCAAGCACGGTCAGTCCCAGGGCTTGAGAGATTAAAGTAGGAGGGCCACCACAAGCTGGAGGCCAGCCTGGGCTACACAATAAGACTCAGCCCCACCCGACCCCGCTCCAAAAACATACAAAAGAGGGGCTGGAGAGATGGCTCAGCGGTTAAGAGCACTGTCTGCTCTTCCAGAGGTCCTGAGTTCGATTCCTGAAAACCACATGGTGGCTCACAGCCATCAATAATGAGATCTGATGCCCTCTACTGATGTGCTGGTGTACATCAGACAGAGCACTCATATACATAAAATAAATAAATCTTTAAAAACACACACACACACATACAAAAGAGACATGCCAGCCTGCAAGGCTTCGAAACAGTGTAAGGGTAACCAGTATGTTGATTCAAATATGTCATTAGCCTCTACTAAGAAGGAAGTTGGGGGTTGGCTGTGAGAGCAAACCTAGCAACCTTAATCCCATCCTCAGAACCCAAATAAAAAGAGAAAGAGAGGAAAGGAAAGGAGAAAGGTGTGTGGTTTACTTATCTATTTACTGGCCCACTGCAAAGAAATGGCTTCACATGTCACCTGCAGGGCAGATTTTTAAAGCAGCTATACAGTTTCTTATTATAAATATATTTGTATACAGAAAACACAGCCAGGACAGGGGTGCAGAAAGCAAGCTAGAAACGGCAGGTAAACGTTCTCGTTTCCAAGGGTGATGACCTAAATTTGATCTCTGGTACCTACATGGTAGAAGGTGAAAACCAACTTCCACAACTTGCCCTCTGACCTCCACGCATGTGTACGTGGACACGTGTGCAAGTAAAGGACTGACAAACTATGGGCATTTCAAAATTAAATTTGCTAGTATGGATCTCGACGATGAACCTTTTTTCTTAACTTTATTTTAAATACAAATTTTAGATTTCTTGAATGCACGTGAGTTCTTGGCTGCATATAAGTATGTGTACCACATGTGTGCCTGATGCCCTCGGTGGTTAGAAGATGGAGTCAAATCCCCTAGAAGTGGAATTACAAATGGCCGTGACCATCAGGTTTTTCACCACCGACTATCCCTCCAGCCCCAAATACTTAAAACGCTTTGAATGTAAACTGCATACACACGGAGGCCAGAGGACAGCCTCCAAGGTCATCCTCAGGAACACTGCCCACCTCCTTTGAGACAGGGGCCTCATACTGACCTGAAGTGCACCAGTTAGGCTAGACTGGCCAACCATCAGGCCCCAGGGAGCCTCTGTCTCTGCCTCCCCAGGGCCAGGTTTACCAGCACTGCCACCCTGCCCAGCAATTCTGTACAAGTTCTGGAGATTAAATTCAGGTCTTTGTGCCTGTAAAGCAGGCACTTTATTGACTGAGCCATATTCCCCAACGCTGTTACCCACATTTAAAGCAGCTTTAGCTAGCCCTCAAGTTCATAATCCTCAGGAGAAATACTTGGATTCAGGTAATATGCAGACATTTGAGGTCTCAAATACAAAAATTTGTTTGAGTCTTCTCAGGTTTTTTTTTTTAATTACCTTGCTATTAACAGCCCAAGAAATCAAGTGACGAGACGGGTTATATTACTGCTGTATCCTCATCCTAATGGAGGAAAAAAAATTTTTTTAAAACAGGCCAAAATTGATGACCCAAGCCCTGGACCTACATGGTAGAAAGAGAGAACAAACTCCTCTAGGTTGTTTCCTGATCTCCAAAGCAGCTGTGGCACATGCAGGAACACACACATGCACACACGCACGCACACACACACACGCAGTAAATAAATACAATAAAAACATCAATTCCATCTATTCTGAGTTCCTTTGTAGGACTTAGTAATTTGTTATGGAAAATATGAGAAAATACAGAAGTAGACAGGGAACTGTGTGCCTGTCTCATTTAGTCCTTCTCACGGCGCACATTAAAAATGTGATCGACTGCAAGCAGCGTCTGGGCAGTCAGGAGGAAGGGAAAACCTAATTATCCATCTTTAAAATGCTGAGAAAGTCCCCTGGGGAGGCGGTGTGCGCTAACAGCAAACACGCACACCCTTCACGTGACGTACTCTCCGGCATGTCTTTTCAAGTTTGGTGTTTACAAGGCTAAAAGGTTACAATAGATAGTAAAAGGCTACAACCAGGTCCCCGCAGGAGACCTTTCGGGAACTGTGCCTACAGAGGAACAGTTCCTGGCACAAGTGCACACCTCTGTTTATAACTGCAAGCACCAAGTTGTGTGAGAAAAGCTCTTTGGTCACTGAAGAGCATTTAAGCATCTCACAAGTTTCTAAGAATTGCTTTCATCTTGTTCTCAAAAGTAGGGTTACCGGCTATGTGTGCACACATAGGCTTGCTTTTGTTTTCAAAATGAGGCCAGTGAGTTAAAGCATTAAGAATCTGGTGGTGGTGGTAGTGGTGAATAGAGAGATGGCTCAGAGGTTAAGAGCACTAGCTGTTCTTCTAAAGGTCCTGAGTTCAATTCCCAGCAAACACATGGTGGCTCACAACCATCTGTAATGGGATCTGACGCCCTCTTCTGCCATGCAGGCATACATGCAAATAAAGCCTTCATATGCATAGAATACATAAATACATCTGTTGGGAGGTTGGTATGATGCTATATATGTAGGTGCTTATTACTCGTTCACAAGGTCTAGTTGCTGCCCTGAACCTTACCTCCCTGACTGGCTGAGTAAAAGGCCTGCGCCTGGGCAAGGCAGAAGGAAGGGATGGAGAGGAGGTTCATGGGCTTTGAGCAGGTAGAATCCTGGGAAAAGCACAGGAGGAAGGAGAATCTCCTTGGACTAGGAAAGCCATGTGGGCCCAGAGGAGGAGCTCTGAAGTCCCACAGGAAAGAAATGGCCCAAGTGAACAGCCTTAGCAGGCATTTTGGGGTTATGGATGGGAGTTAAATCAAATAGAAACTATTAGAAGCAGATGGCAGGGGCTGGGGGCTGGGATATAAATGAAGACAGCTTAGGGGGGAATATTTGCCTTGCCCCAGGTGAAAATAGGCTGGTCTAAAAACATCAGGTGTCTGTGTCTTTACTGACTGTAATATTGGGTTAGATAATACTGCCGTAATAATTATAAGCCTAATAATAATTAGGCCATACTGCTAAACTAACAGCAACATAAATCTTTTAAAATAAATAAATAAATAAATAAATAAATAAATAAATAAAGGAGCTAGAAAGATGAGTCAGCATTTATGAGCACATATTGCTCTTGTAAAGAAACTCAGAATCAGTTCCCAGAACCCACATGGCTCAACCAGCCACTTGCAACTACAGCTCCAGCGGAATCCAATGCCCTCTTCTGGCCTCCGCTGGTACTGCACTCACGTGGGCCACATACATACTTCCAGGACACATACACTAAGGACCACATACAAATGCATAAGATAGGTATCTTTAAAATACAGAGTTGTGTGTAACTTGATTGAAATGGAAGGAATATTTCTCATAACCATAAATATAGGCACTGGCCTGAGATCTTGGTAAATTTAATTCCTGACTCAGCAGAGTAAAACAAGTCCTTCTGTTGGGGTGGGGGGTAAAGCTACTAAAAACACCCTCTGAGTGTCAGGAACAACTGAGCCAGAACTATTTAATACTATAGTAGAGTAATAAAAAAGTCAGACACAGTGCAGGAACTTGGATCAGCTCCATAATCACAGCTCATTTCCAGCACTGGTTTTCATGACTTCAGAACGTGCGCTTTTCTCTCAGACCCCAAGATGACACGTTTGCTACAGGGGGTCTTCAAGAAAGTCTTTCTGACCGTCACTGCTTGGAACTGACCTCTAGTTGTCACTTTTTCTACTGCATTGAGTTTAATAAGCCTGCATCCATTTGTAGGAAAAGTTCCAGTACCTGTCCCTAAGGTCTTGAAAAGACTCTGCATAGTACGGTGTTTACAAAGCGGTCATTTAAAAAAATGGATGGCGTGGAGGCTGAGAACGGAACTCATTTTGGCAGAATGATTGCTGAGCATGCAAGAGGCCCCACGTTAAGACATGTGGGCTTAGTACTCTGGGAGTGGAGGCAAACATCCGCAAGTTCAAGGCCATCTTCAGCTACATAGAAGAGGTCACGACCAGCCTACTGACATAAGACCCTGTTCCCCACCCCCACTCCCCAAGTTACTTCTAGAAATTTTATTCCATCGTCAGGAACCAATGGTCATGGTTGACCTAGTATTGTCTGATAACGGGTGCATGACTGCGGTGGTTTGAGTGAAAATGTCCCACATAGGCTCATAGGGAGTTGCACTATTAAGAGGTGTGACCCTGCTGAAGGAAGTGTGTCGTAGGGGTGTTAGGTGGGGGGAAATGGGACACTTTGATGCTTTAGGAACTCAACCCAGGTGCAATGGCTCACTCGCTCTTCCTGCTGCCTGCAGATCCGGATGTCTCCAGATGCCTGTCTGCTTGCCGCCATGCTGCCCACCACGATGATAATAGACTGAACCGTAAGGCAGCCCCAAGTAAATGTTTTTCTTCCTAAAAGTTGCACGATCATAGTTGTCTCATCACAGCAATGAAACCCAACCTAAGACAATGACTGTCCACACAAAAACTACAACATGTCCAACACAAGATGGAGTGAAGGTCTTCACAGAGCTACCACCATGCAGGGACACTGAACTCTAGGTTCGGGCTGGCAGGTGCCCTTCTGGCTCAGTTACCAAATAGCATCTACTTGAGGTTTTTGCCCAGGTCTTACAGCAGTATTTTTCCAACATTATCTCAGGTCATGCTTGTGAAGAAGTTACATGGTTGAGATTAATCCCGTATTATCAAGCTACAGGCTTTCTCAACTCTTAGTTATACTTTTTAGTATACCATTAAGATGTACGTCATGGTATCTGGGCGGTGGTGGTGCACGCCTTTAATCCCAGCACTTGGGAGGCAAGCAGAGCTCTGTGAGTTCGAGGCCAGCCTGGTCCTCCAGATCAAGTTCCAGGCCAGCCAAGGCTACACAGAGAAACACTGTCTCGGAAAACAAACAAAAACAAAAGATGCCCTGGTAAAGCCAGGCCAACTATGGCAGTTTATGGACAAAAAGGTAGTAATAAAAGGTATTATGTATTTGATCTAAAGTCAAGGCACAGTCACGCATGCTGGTGACAGTGGTAAGCCTGGCCAAGACCGAAGAGTGGTGAGAGAGCTCTATCTACAGGGACTACAGGAAAGAGCCTGTCAGGTGACCATTCCTGGGCAGAGAAAACCTGCCATAGGAACACTCGGGTACAAACAGGCGCTGAAGTAGACCAGTCCCAGAATCCTGTTCCCTGCAGGGCCCCAGGGATCCTAATAGCCGCCTGCTATCAAATTTGTAGATCCTAAATCTGACACTATTAGTCAAAATGATAATATGCCTTTCAGGTTAAGAGTTCTTTATACCTTCAGACATAAATTAATTTTATTGAATAAAAGTCATAAGAAGAAATAAGCCAATATTACATGTGCAATCCCAGACTTAATGAGACCGAGGCAGGAGACTGACAACTTGGAAGCCAGCCGAGGGTTACGTGGCAGTACATCATTTCACAAGAAAAGAAAGGGCTGCAGAAATGGCTGAGCAGCTAAGAGCACTGACTGCTTTTTCGAAACATTTGGGTTCACTTCCCAGCACCCACATGGCAGCCCACAACCACTTTTAACTCCAGTCCCAGAGGTTCTGATACCTATTTTGAGCTTCAAGGCACATTTCGTGCACATAGATACATGCAGGCAACATTCACATACATGAAACGTCATTAACATCAGAGAAGAAAGATAAGGGGGAGAAAATGCTCATCTGACCTTTCAGAGAGTGCAACGATTTGATAAGCTTAAAGCAAAAAAAAAAAAAAATCATTATTATTATTGAGGGGACACACGAGCAACGGTGCACACGTGAAGGTCAAATGACAACCTGTGGAGTGAGTTCTCTCTCCTGTGGTTATGTTGGCTCCAGAGTCCAACCCAGGTCACCAGGTTGAGCAGCAATTGCCTTGATTTGCTGAGCCATCTTGCCAGGCCTTGACAAACTTTGAAATGGATCAATAGACCAAAAATCTTTCTAGTCCTGCAAGAGTTCACAACGGAAGCAATATCTGGTCTGTGAACTAGATCAGACGGTCCCCTCCGTGTATGTACGAGCAGCAAAAGCCAGCCTCTAATGCAAGCGTGACTGGCAAGACAGGCGCAAGGCAGTAAAGCCACACTTGCCTCCCACATTCATTCTGCGGCCAGGATTTTCCAACGATTTCCCATTATCACACCCCTAATGGTCCTAATTAGCCCTTTACCCCCAACTACCTCACCCAATAAATTTTAATACCAGAGACATTCATTTATTTACAGTCCTCTGGGAGGTTACACAGTATCTAAGGTTTCACATCATCCAAGCATCAATGTCCACCCAACTGAAAATTATGGTCTTAGAAGTTGTTCATTTAACATTCTTAGGATATGTGAGGGAGACACACATGTGTGCCTTTTCAACCAAATTCTTAAGGAACTTCAACATTTAAAAAGACTAGATGGAAAGCGGGGCGTGGTGGCACACGCCTTTAGTGCCAGCACTTGGGAGGCAGAGGCAGGCGGATTGCTGTGAGTTTGAGGTCAGCCTGGTCTACAAAGTGAGTCCAGGACAGCCAAGGCTACACAGAGAAACCCTGTCTTGAAAGACAAACAAACAGACTAGGTCAAGGACTAGGGTAAGAAGCCATGTCCTCTGAGAAGCGCCAGAGAAGAGATTTCTGAGGTGGTATGGTCACATACCATCTCTGAGGCATATTCTTCTTTATTTTTTAATTTGTGTTATATTTTACAAATATAAAGACCTGTCTTAGTTCAAGGACTCTACCCAAACATGCTATGACCAAATTTGGCCTGTGGCTGGAGTTTACTTAACTCTGACCTACAAGGATTCCAACTAATAGTTATGGAGTTTTTGTTTCGTTTTGTTTTTTATTTTGTTTTTTGTTTTTTTAGAGACAGGATTTCTGTGTGTAGTCTTGGCTGTCCTGGACTTGCTTTGTAGACCAGGCTGGCCTCGAACTCACAGTGATCCACCAACCTCTGCCTCCACCACACCAGGCCTCAGTTGTGGAGATCTTAACACTGTCATGTAAAAAAGAAACCTATCCATTTACAGACAATGGTTACCGGCCTCTAGGGAGAGGGGAGCAGGAAGTTATCACTTAGAGTTTCTCATTAGCAAGTTGGAAAGTTGTGTACATCTGGGCACATGGAATACACTGAACCACATGCTTAGGAGGTTGGGAGGCGAGACCTGTGTGTAATTCATTACAGCGGTTCTTAAATATTTACTTTGGAACTAACGTTTGTGCGTGTGTCTGTCTGTGTGTATGAACATGCACACATGGCTGCTCGGAGGCCAGAAGAGGGCATCAGATCCTTTGGAGCCTGAGTTACAAGTGGTTCTGAGCCATCGTGACAGGGGTCCAGGAACGGAACTTGAGTCCTTGCTTACTGCTCTTGAAGACAACTTAAGTTTAGTTTCTAGCACCCACATGGCGGCTTAGAACCATCTAGAAGTCCAGTCCAGGGGAGCCCGTGGTGCCGTCTTCTGGCCTTCGTGGGCACCGTGCACACAGCACACATATACATTCAGGCAAAGTACTGATACACATCAAAATACGCTTAAAAAAAAAATAGAGTAGTCACCTTTAAAGCTGAAGAATAGGAGGCCAAGAGAACCCTGGTAACCTGCTCATGTCACAAAGCCCTGAAGTGAAGTGCCCACACTTGGCCATCACCTGTCCCCTGAGGACAGCTAGTGAGCTTGACTATGCCTGTAACCCCAGCAATTGAGAGGCTGCAGCAGGAGCCCTGCAGGACTTCCAGCCCAGCCTGGACCAAGTGGTGAGACTCTGCCTCAGACAAAACCAAAGCAAAAAAAAAAAAAAAAAAAAGACTCACAACAAACAAATAAACCAAACACTGTAGCTGCAGCGGGGACATTGGCTTTCCTTATTTTCTCTAACAGAGATCATGTTCTACAATAGCGTATTGTTGGCTTGGGGAGACGGATTGGGAGGTAAAATATCTTCCGTGCAATCATGAGGACGTGAGTTCGAACCCCCAGGACCTGTGTAAAGGAAGCTGCAGAGGCGCCTCCTTTAACCCCAGCACCCCAATACTGAGCTAACAGGCAGGCACAGGAGACTTCCCAGAAGCTCAGAGGCCAGTTAGAACCACCTCAAACCAAGGCCAAGGCCAAGGCCAGGACTCAGGCGTGGGGGGGACACACAGAGATTATAGAGTTTTTATTGTTAGACAAACATCACGTAATAATCGCTGACAGCCAGATCTCTAGATCAGGCAAAAACCTAAAAAATTTAACTTTCTTTAACCTGTCAAGGTTTCCTTTAATTGAAAGCTTTGGAAAGGCCAAGGACCCAATATCCTTGTTTCTGGAGCAAGACCCAGTCGAAATACTAAAAACAATGCTCAGTGTTGAAGCTGCGGCTTTGGTGTTTGTGGGGGATAATACATCTCAAACTACTGAAGGCAAATGAATGGCAGAACTCCTTTAATCCCTGAAATTATGAGTCTCCACCTTAATATGCTGACTCGAGCAGCATGCAGTAGCCAACTGACCCCTGAGGGCAGACCGCAGCACCGTCACCAGTGTTCTTGTAGAAATGGTGAACAGGGGCTAGAGAGATGGCTCAGAGGTTAAGAGCACTGTCGGCTCTTCCAGAGGTGCTGAGTTCAATTCCCAGCAACCACATGGTGGCTCACAACCATCTACGTCTATAATGAGATCTGGTGCTCTCTTCTGGCCTGCAGGCATACATGCAGACAGAACTCTGTATACATAATAAATAAATAAATCTTAAAAATGCCTTGTTCCACATTTATTAAAAGAGAAAAAAAAAGAAAAAGAAACAGTGAACAGAAAATGAATCTGCCATTTAGTTGGGTGGTAAACTCTGTTAGCCAAGAAAAGCAACAAAAGACTTTACAGCCTTTTTAATGGATCAGAGGGAGGGTGGGTAACTGGGTGTCTGAACCAGGACCTCATGGACAAGGAGAACAGAAGGAAAACGCTGTGCCCACCTGTGCTACTGCCCCTCAGGGCGACGTCTGTGTCGCATCCCTGGCATGTGCCATTGGCTAGGCTAATGAGAAGTCTTCTCTCGGGTTTTTAAATTTTTCAGTTTGGGGAAAGAATACTGCTTTTCCCTCGGACCACACATATAAAAGACTCTATCTAAAGACTGGCCTTGACCATGTCCTCTCCCAGTGAGCAGAAATGCACCTTCAGGAAGGGACAGAGTCAACACTAAGAGACAGACAAAGGCAGGGGAGAAAAGAAGGAGACGCATACAGCCATGTCAAGTCCTAAAACTCTCCTCTTTCCAGGTTATCCTTGCGTTTGGTTGAAACCGTGGCAACGGCCAAGCAATGACTGGTCCAGCTTGAGACCCATGCCACAAGAGAGAGCTCACCCCTGACACTGCTTGGAGGGCCAGAGACCAGAGGCTGTGTGGCCCAGAGACCCAGGCTAGAACCAAAGTGGTCGGGCCAAAAAAAAAAAAAAAAAAGGTACAGAAATGATTCCCAATGATATCCTGCTATCCACGAAGACAGAAGCCTGTCAGAGAAGATCCACCCAGCAACTGATGGGAACGGATGCCGAGACCCACGGTCAAACATTAGGCAGAACTCGGTGCATCCTGTGGAGAATGGGAAGTAAGGATTGTAGGAGCCAGAAGCGTGAGGGACCCCACAAGAAAACCCCACTAACCTGGGCTCACAGAGACTGAACCTATAATCAGGGAGTCTGCATGGGTCTAACCTAGGCACTCTGCATATATTTTACAGCTGTATAGCTTGGTGTTTTTTATGGGATGCCTAACAGCAGGAGCAGGGGCTGCCCCTGACTCTTCTGCCTGTTTTTCTCTTACTAGATTGCCTTGTCCAGACTTACCAGGCTGGCCACACAAACTCACAGAGGATCCGCCTGCCTCTGCCTCCCCAGTGCTGGGATTAAAGATGTGTGCCATCACCTCCTGAGGTGATATGCCATGTTCAGTTGATATCCCCCCTGGGAGGTCTGAAGGGAAAGGAAAGGTGGGGAGGGGCTGAGGAGGAAAGGAGGTAGAGGGGACTGTGGTGAGGATGGAACACATGAGGATGGATGGATTGATAGATAGATAGGTGGAAAACAAACAAACAACTAAATTCTACAGCCCTCTTTGCTTAAGCTAGCCTATGTGATTTTTCATTGTTAGGAACAAAGACAACCGGTTGGGAGGTTGCCGGACATGGAAGGATAAAGTCTGTCATCCCTCAGCAGGTATGCCAAAGGTCGCCCGCCCGGCTCCCAGCTCGCCCTGGGCTCGCCCCTGGCCCTTCCTCCCTTCGGCTTCTCATCCAAGAAACTAGGTTAAACCTCTTTGCTGCCAGGTGTTCGGGAGTCCCATAGACAGGCCAGCTGAGTCATGTGCCTGCACTTAATCACTTCCTGCAGGTGTGGCTCCCCCGCCCCGCACCAAAAACGTCTTCAGCCCTAGAGCAGTCTGCTCTCAGCCAAGTGTCAAAATACTTGGCTTCAGGCTACACATGGCACGGAGCTTGGAGAGGTGCTGAAAGCACAGCCTCTTTAAAGGCACCTAGTGTAAATGACACTATCTTATCACAAATAGAGGGACAAGAAAAAAAGTTATACTTTCTCCCCACCAGCCAATCACTCTTTACCTAATTTTGGCTGATTTTTGTATCATAATTTTCTTCACCTTTTTTCAGTGATGTGGTATTCTATTTATACTATCTATTTAAAAATTCATGTTTTAAAACAATTACAGGGGCTGGAGGTTTGGCTCAGAGGTTAAGAGCACTGGCTGCTCTTCCAGAGGTCCTGAGTTCAATTCCTAGCAACCACATGGTGGCTCACAACCATCTATAGGGTGATGTGGTGCCTTCTTCTGTCTGGTGTGCAGGTGTACATGCAGGTGGAAATCTGTATAATAAATAAATCTTTTAAAAAAACAAAAAACAAAACAAAACATTTACAATGCTGAGTGGTGGCACACACCTTTAATCCCAGCACTTGGGAGGCAGAGGCAGGAGAATCGCTGTGAGTTTGAGGCCAACTACAAAGTGAGTCCAGGATGGGCAAGGATATACAGAGAAACTCTGTCTCAAAAAATCAAAAAAATAAATAAAATAAAATAAAATCATTTAAAGTATTAACTGAAGTCACCCAAAGAGGTCACGTTTTTCTATCCCAACACTGGGGACTCAGAAGAGAAGAGAGTCAAGCAAACAGGGGCAATCATTTAGTTTGGAAGCTTAAAGGTTTGGTCTTAGGACATTTACACACAACTATCAGGAACATGGTTTACTTCACTATCAGGAAGACCTACTGAAGGCCGGCCTGCACTGTCTTGGTAGGTCTTCATTCTTAATTTGTAGCTGTTACCGGTGACTATGTGGAGTGAAGCGGAGAGGAACTAACTCAAGAGAGAGCTGTAATCTATTAGGGTCGGAAAGAGCGGGAGGAAGTACACAGGCAAAGCCACTGCTCAGTAAGGAGGTTAGCCAAGACTCATGAGCAAAAGCTGGCACAAGGGAAAGTGCAAAGCTAGGCCGGGAGCCTCAGAGAGTAAACACACACAAACGTGTGTGTATACACACACAACAAGCACACATACACACTGAATGAAAAAGAGAAATAAAAAGGAAACGCACGTGACTGCTTCTAGGCAGGGTGGAGGAGTTTATTGTGGATACGTGGGAGAGCACGGCCAGAGGCAGGGACAGCTGGGAAAGTCCGGTGGTCATGACCTTAAGCCACGTGGAGAGACTGGGAGGGGGGACCAGGTGCAGCATCCAGGAGGCCCAAAGCAGAGCCGAAAGGGCCAGGTAACCAAAATGGCTGGATTACATAGTGATAGGCAGCTGGCGGGGAAGGGTAGGGGGAGCAGGGGACGCCAGCCAGGAGGGCTCTGTAGCAGGTAGGGACTGAGGGATCCCGGGAGAACCTGAAGGCCAGTGTCCACTTTGATTCATTAAAATAGGCACCTCAGACATTTGTCCCAGACTTGAAGCCTGACATAAACACACTCAGAGAAGTAGACACAAAAGCACACTGACATACAAACACACAAGCACAAGGACGCTCAGGCACACACACACAGAGGGAGAAATAAACACAGACATATGTGTACGCCCAAGTACACACACACACTTTTATGAGAAAAGAACAAAAGCATAAATTGTCTTCTGGCTGCAATGGTGGTGGTCAACCTCCCACCACTTAAACACTCAGGATCCCTTATGGTCAGTTCTTGGTCATCCTTACCTTCTTTTGGCTTCGACTGTTTTCTTCCATGTGGGGAGAGTACAGTAAGAGCTGCTCAATGCCACCTATGCTATGAATAGAGACCCTGTGACTCTGAGTCACAATCACAAGAGACTGCGTTTGCCCTTCATAGAAAACTCAGAAAATCACTAATTAATACACTTGAAAAGTGTTCAGAAAGAGGCAAGGTGGGTAGGTAGGTAGGCAGGTCTATAATCAGGTCTATCTTAGCTGAGTGCTGTTTCTGCAGGCCTAGACAAGACTGATGTGTGCTTGAAGCCAGGGCTCCAAGAAAGCTCCAGGCCTGTAATCCTGTAATCCCAGCATTTGGGAGGCAGAGGCAAGCAGATCTCTGTGAGTTCAAGGCCAGCCTGGTCTACAAAGTAAGTCCAGGACAGCAAGGGCCACACAGAGAAACCCTGTCTCAAAAACAAACAAACAACAAAGAAAAGACCAGAAGTTAAGAATTAGTCTCTGGCCAGGCAGTGGTGGCTCACGTCTTTAACTTCAGCACTCGGGAGGCAGAGGCAGGCAGATCGCTGTGAGTTTAAGGACAGCCTGGTCTACAAAGAGAGCCCAGGATAGCCAAGGCTACACAAAGAAACCTTGTCTCAGGGGGAAAAAAAGAATTTCTTTCTGGCTGAAGACTACATAGAGGGAAACTGCCCGTTTCAGATTTTCTACCAATTTAATATTAAGGATAATTTTTGAATGATTATAAAACCATTATTTTGTCACTGGTATTTGAGGAAAGAAAAAGAGCTTTCTGGCATCAGAAACGTGAGCTAACTCAGGGTGCGCCCAGGCATTTGTACAGACAGCATCAGTACTTCTAAGGTTGTGCACCCCGGGGTCCAGGTGATACTGTGTGATGGGGCACACCCTGAGCCACAGAGGACAGGTGGTGGGTGTGAACTGGTCACTGCTGCGCCCTGTCATAGGTGGGCGGAAAATACCCCACAAACAGAACTAATTAAAGGGGCCAATAAATAAATCCAACTTCTAAGATGACTAAACAGAGAAGGTCAAAGTTTCTCTTCCCTCAAGTGTTTCCGGGTCAGGAACCGCTAGCGCTTGCCAGCGGATGACAACCAAACAGCTGGCCTGAGGTGTTCATCTCGGAGGACTCCCATCACTGGGGCCCCCTGTCCTCGGGCCCTGTGTACTCATAATCACTCATATGAAAACAGGGAACAGAAGGCAGACCATGAGATATTTCAGGAAATATGACTTTTAAATTTACTTAAGCATCCTAACCAGTGACTAAAAGTTTATAGTACTACAGGACCGTCCACTCCAATATTTCTACTTCAGAGAAGAGTACATTCCAACAGCTACGCTGCGGTCTAGCCACTGCCACGCAGTTCCAGTCCCTCCAGTGAGAGCGTTGGCCAGTCAGAGATGAGA
The DNA here is from genome assembly GCF_964271855.1 of Acomys minous. Classification (NCBI taxonomy): domain Eukaryota; kingdom Metazoa; phylum Chordata; class Mammalia; order Rodentia; family Muridae; genus Acomys; species Acomys minous. Next base: position 69,189,633 of record NC_140492.1, on the reverse strand, counting down.
GGAGGGGAGAAGGAATGGAGCTCTCCAAGGATGGGAATGGGGAAGAGTTAGAAGAAAGATAGTACAACATCCCCAAATAAGACGTGCATGATTGGAGCGCCGCACAGCAGGAAGGACCTACATCCTCACGGAAGATGTTCCAGCCATCTGCTCAAATACATGACCACGGGAAAGTCACTTACCAAATTCCAACAAACCCCATTAAAAGCAAATTATTTCCTTAGGAAGGGGGGGGGTTCAGATATCACAAAATTAACCTCAAATAAAAGAACTTTCCACTATACTTATTTATCATAGATATTATCAGGGTTATGGCCAGTGATTTGAAGGATAGGGGTGTGGCCCTGTGATGGAAATGCTTACATGGTACACATGCCGCCCTGGCCTTGGTCCCAAGTGCAGAGTGTTCAAAGACAGAAACTGCAGTTTCTCTCACTTACCTACTCAGCCATCCATGGACCACACCCTACATTAGCCTCATCAATAAATAAATACATACATACATACATACATACATACATACATAAATAAAAAATGTGAGAGTGGAGGCACACAAAAGTGACATGCTCCCGCCCCCCGATTAGCCATTTCAAGTAGCACTCTTTACTTCTTGGTTTGTTCAAGCCCTACTGAAGGGCTGTCTTACACAGGAAGGTAAGGGAAACTCTAGGACCTATCAGATGATAGCAGTGTTAAAAATAGAAGGGAGCCTCTACTCGTTAGACATACACAGGTGCGAAGGAAATGAGAGGAGCATTTGGTCACACCACCAGCCTTCCTAAAAGACACCATAAATAGGCCTACAAGAAGCTAGTGACATCAGACTCCTGCGAGCGCCAAGCCATGTGAACTGCCCCTCCCTCATAAGGAGCCTCAGTTCTTTTCTCTGTACCTCAGCTAGAACCTTCCACTGCCCTCACACACTCCACGAGGTGAGGTACTGAGCATGCTCAACCCTCCGGTCCTGGATGACCACAAACATAGCTCCATCACTGTAGATCTAATCAGACCTCAGCGCTCTAGGAAGTTACAAACAAAGACCTCATGGTGGTTCTCTTAAAGCCCTCTTGAACTAGAGGCCAACTCTTTGTTCTAAATTGACCAGCTGCAAAATCGTGAGCCTTCCTACATTAAGACACACAGCACAGCAGAAAAGCAGCGGGTCTTACAGTCAAGACAGATCAAGACTGCGTCTGGAGTCTTTTTCTCTCTACTCTTACTGGTGGCCTTAAGTGTGCTCTTGCAGGGTTAAAATAAGGCTGCCACCACAGGGCTCTCAGCAGAGCAGTGACAGTCCTACTTAAGTGGCCTCTGCTTTTCATACTAGGCCAGTTATACCTCGCCTTTGCCATCACATCCTTGTGTGACCACACATGCCAGTGGACCGGTGTTCAGAGGAGCTCCTGCCTGTCAATCAGCCTATGGATGCCTCACAAAGGCAGAGGTCAGGTGGCATAAAGCCCACATGACACCTAGAGTACAAGATGGACAAGACTTGTCAACCACCTTAGCCATCTTCCCAGCTCGGCAGACACTACGGACTAGGGCGCCACCTCCGGGCTCCGCAGAAGCCTCGTCCCTGGTCTCTCCTCCCGGCCGTGGTTCCTATCAGCACACTCATTGCTAGGTGCTGCAAGGAAAAGGGCTTTCAAGTATGTTTTTGTGGAGGTGGCCAGGTTGGCATAGCTTGTGAGTGTGGGCAAACGGTGTGTGGAAAATAGGCCAGGAGAACTGGTCCAACCTGGCTGTGGGCCCTATCGCGCTCGTGGCCAGCCCAGGCCAGCACTCAGTTTCTGCTACTTTTGCAGTGATGTAAGCACCTCTACCTGCCTCACGTGGATGGTCGTAAGGCATTGGGGGGCGGGGGAGGTTAATGTCCTTTACTGCACCAGCCGGGAAGCCTTTAATGGAATTGTTTTAAGCGGCTGGAATATTGGTGTTTTTCTCTCTGGGAAAAAAAAAAAGGTTCCTTTGGAGAGAGTAATGTCTCCAGCCTGGGTGGTTAGGAAAGGCCCTGCAGGTGGGGGCCAGGCATCTGTAGAGTTGTTTTGCCTTACCTGGAAAACCCAGTCCGCATTTGACTCAGAACACACTGTCAGTTAGGGACCCCGATGATAAGGGCGTGATGCCCAGTAACGGAAGCACTGTTTGGATCAAACTATTGTAGCACGCGTGTCTTGGCAGATATGCCCTATTGATACAGAGCCAGGCACAAGCTGCCAGTCTCAGAGCAACCGCTACAAAATCACCACAGCGCAGTGGTTCAGATTATAGTGTGACTCAGATTATACAGGCCTAGCGCTCCAGACACTCTGAGGCAATTATCAAAAAGATTACCACTGGAGAAAAACACGATTGCTTAAGGTCTTTTCTGCGGGATTCTTCTAGCTCAGGAGTTCTGCCTCTAGAATTTGGTGTGAAGAACACACAAAATCTTTAACCAGAAAAACCGCTCTTTTGGTTTTTCTGAGATATCCCCACTATTTAGCACAGGGTGTCCTCAAACGGACTGTGATTCCCCTGCCTCGGCCTCCTGAGTGCTGGGGTTACAGGTACGAGCCTGGCTGTCCTGCTTTGCTAAAAATAGGTTTGTTTGGGATTTTTGTTTTTTGTTTTTCATTTACATCTTATTTATTTACTTTCTGTGTATGCAGTTGCAGGCACCACAGTTCAGGGTTAAAGGTCAGAGGACAACGTGAAAGAGTTGATTCACACCTTCTACCTCGTGGGTCCGGGAGGTTGAACTCAGGTTGGCGTCAAGGCTGTGAATGTCTTCCCCTGCTGACTCACGCCATCAGCCCCAGGAAAGAACCTAGCCTCAGCCCTGATTCTGGGTCTGCCAGCAGCCAGCTCTGTGAGCGACCCACCTGGCTCCGCACAGGCTTCCTGGGCGTCTACACAGGCTGGCACTGCACGGGCTTCTAGTCTTCTGGTCTCCTCTGTTAGCCCGTGACAAGGTCTCACCTCCATGCGTGCACAGCGGTATAATTTTTAAATATTAGAAAGAAAGATGAAGTGACTGGAAAAAGACACCTAACCTCCGGGGTCCACACACAAATATACACATACATGTGTGTTTACCATACATACATGCTTCCCAGAAACCCCTTGTTCTCACTGCTTATGGCAACAGCAGTCACTAATGGAGCCCTACCCCAGGCTTACCCCAGGTAGTGAACTGTGAAGAAGACATTCCTCAAAACCTCCTGAGCTGGGCGGTGGTGGCACATGCCTTTAATCCCAGCACTCGGGAGACAGAGGCAGGCGGATTGCTGTGAGTTCAAGGCCAGCCTAGTCTACAAAGTTAGTCCAGGACAGCCATGGCTACACAGAGAAACCCTATCTTGAAAAAGAAAAAACAAACAACAACAACAACAAAAGACCTCCTGAGACAGTCTGAATAGCTCAGGCTCTCCCAATCTTTCCTGTCCAAATTCCCAAAGCGCAGTCAATATACTAAACACTAGACTCAGAAAACAGTTCCTGGGACAATATACATTTCTTCCCCCTCACTGCTCAGACCTACGGGGAGGTAGCCCCCAAGTGTATACTATATACATGCTGATTTTTCTGTTCTTACTTCAAAATGTGCACTTGTAACTACCATGGATGTCTACAGCTATGGTGTCATTTACTTCACCGTGTTTACTGGTCCACTCTATGATCTATCAGCTGACAAGGCCTTGATAATGAAGCTAACATCCAAATTTGACAGTGTTACTGTGGGAAAATACCACAGGGCTCTACAGCACCAGCAGGATATGGGCACGCACATTCCTTCCTGTGAACTCTGACATATGCATATGGAGGTCAAAGGACAAGCCCAGGGGTCAGCGCTAGCCTTGTTGTCGCACTCTGGGCTCCGCACTGGAAGCCTCTCCGCTCTCTGCCTCTGTCTCCCCACTAGGGCACTGGAGTCACAGCTTCTGGCATGCATCTGGCTTGCTACGTAGGTTCTGGGTTTAATCTGCTCAGGTCTTCATGCCTTTAAGGCAAGTTCCCTCACCCACTGAGCCATCTCCCTAGCTGTGCTTTGGGGCTAGGGAGGCAGCTCAGCAGATAAAAGTTATTTGCTGCTAAGAGTGAGGAACTGAGTTCCAAACCTCTGTACCCACACAGAAACTGAGCATGGCAGTGCACGCCTGTAGCCTCCGAGCCCTGGGGTTTGCTGGACAGACCTTCTACCTAGCAGAATCACTAAGCACAAGGTTTTCTAGGAGATACTGTCTCAAAAAAATAAGGTTGACTTCTCGCCTTTGCTTGTTTGCACAAGTATATGCATGAGTGCACTCTTGCACACACTCACACACATATACTAAACTTTTTTTTTAAAGATTTGTATATGTGTGTTAGTGTTTTGCCTGCATGTATATGGTCTGTGCAGCACGTGCACACCTGGTGCCCCTAGAGGCCAGAAGAGGGCGCCAAATCCCCTCCAACAGGCGTTTCAGGTGGTCGTGGGCTTCCGTGTGGGTCCTGGGAACCAAACCTCTGTAAGAACAGCAAGAGCTCTTAGCCACTGAGCCATCACTCCAGCCCTCTCACGCACATGTTTTTATAGTGTGTTTTCTTTTCCCTTGGGGGATGTTTATAGTGCAATATTGTAAAAAGCAGTTCCTGCCTGTTCAATAAAACCCGACTAAGCAAACAGTAACTAAGTTTTTCTTTATTGAACTTTCAGGAGGCAGGCACTGCTGAGGACAACGGGAAGTGCATTCTGAATTTCCATCCACCTATCTCAGCACTGGCTTACACTAGCATCTCGCGGGGCACCTACACAAAGCTGTACCAGCCCCAGACCAGTGGGCTCAGGCCACGCCCTACATACTTAGGACGTTCATCCAGATGCACCAGTATGGCCACCTGGGCAGCTTCCATTCAATATAGTCTTTGCATTTACATTTTCCACCTCACCTCCTACTTAGACTTCTAACGTATATCACCCTGTAGTGCAGATGTGACTGGCCCACACAGAGAACCATTTACTCAGCCTTCTCTAGTTTAAAAATGTTCTAAATTACCTTCCAAAAAAAAAAAAACGAGGGGTGGGGGATGGGGGAGGGAGTGGCAGCGCAGGCCTTTAATTCCCAGAACTTGGGAGGCAGAGGCAGGTAGATCTCTAACTTCGGGGCTAACCTGGTCTACAGAGTGAGTTCCAGGAGAGCCCGAGCTATACAGAGAAACTGTCTTGAAAAAAGAAGTAGCGGGGGAGGGGGAGGAAGAGGCTACTCTTTGGAAAGGAATGCTAAGATTTCAGATAGGGTTTCAGAAGTGTAAAAAATAAAAATAAAGGATTTTTCCCTGTGTGGTGTACTTGCCTGAAATCCCAGCAATGGGGAACTGAAGGCTTGAGTTCAAGGCCTGTCTCTGAAACTACACAGAAAGGTCAAGACTTTCTACAAGAGACCAAAACAGAGCAAAAGCATTTTCTGCTTACCTGTCAATTTTAAGAGGTTAACAGGTCATTAGAGTGTGCTCTTTCCTAAGAATGGTACCAAAATTAAACCATAATAAACCAGGTACAATTTATTTCAATCCTTAGGCACCCCCTCACATGTGCTGGCTGGCGCCCAGGCACTGGTGCACACACATTGAAAGAATGCCATTCCTTCCTGTGACAGGTGTAAACAGACACTCAAACACAATTTCCCTGCGTGCATGGACAGTCGGTCCATGGCAGAGAGGGTAACTGAGATCTGGAGAGAGCCGCTCAGAAGGGCCAGAAGACACCTGACTCAGGACAAGGCCTTTTAGGTGAATGTTCAAGGAGCCTGTGTGGCTGAAGGAAGCTGCCAACGCCCCAGTGTCCACAACTTTTACAATGCCTGTGCAGCTTACTGCATGCCCCACAAGCTCCATCTGGACCTTGTCCCTAGCCATTTCAGGAGCGATCAGGAACAACGTGCTAATTTGAATTCTAGGCTCTCTGTTTTACCTTCTTTCCAGTATCACCAGTGGTTCACATTTAGAAATCCCTTGCTGAATGGCTGGCTGTAAATGATAAAGGGGATGTGTGCGGGATACAGGCACTGCATCCCAAGGGTACCCACAGGCACTGCATCCCAAGGGTACCATACAGGCACTGCATCCCAAGGGTACCATGCAGGCACTGCATCCCAAGGGTACCATACAGGCACTGCATCCCAAGGATACCATACAGGCACTGCATCCCAAGGGTACCATACAGGCACTGCATCCCAAGGGTACCATACAGGCACTGCATCCCAAGGGTACCATGCAGGCACTGCATTCCAAGGGTACCATACAGGCACTGCATCCCAAGGATACCATACAGGCACTGCATCCCAAGGGTACACACAAGCACTGCATCCTAAGGGTACCCACAGGCACCGCATCCCAAGGGTACCATGCAGGCACTGCATCCCAAGGGTACCATACAGGCACTGTATCCCAAGGATACCATACAGGCACTGCATCCCAAGGGTACCATACAGGCACTGCATCCCAAGGGTACCCACAGGCACTGCATCCCAAGGGTACCATACAGGCACTGTATCCCAAGGATACCATACAGGCACTGCATCCCAAGGGTACCATACAGGCACTGCATCCCAAGGGTACCATACAGGCACTGCATGCCAAGGGTACCCACAGGCACTGCATCCCAAGAGTACCATACAGGCACTGCATCCCAAGGGTACCATACAGGCACTGCATCCCAAGGGTACCATACAGGCACTGCATCCCAAGGGTACCCACAGGCACTGCATCCCAAGGGTACCATACAGGCACTGTATCCCAAGGATACCATACAGGCACTGCATCCCAAGGGTACCATACAGGCACTGCATCCCAAGGGTACCATACAGGCACTGCATGCCAAGGGTACCCACAGGCACTGCATCCCAAGAGTACCATACAGGCACTGCATCCCAAGAGTACCATACAGGCACTGCATCCCAAGGGTACCCACAAGCACTGCATCCCAAGGGTACCCACAGGCAGAGTTTTGACTTTGTTCTTCTGAGCAGCATCTTATCCCACAGCCTTGACATACCGGAGGCATTTAGAAGTGTTCCAGAGGGGTGGTTCTATTCCCCAGTGGGATAGCCTCTGCTAAGCTGCCCTTGTTCTCTGACTGCACCTCTAAATGCAAGCAACCCTATCAAACGCAGTGATGCACACCCAGACACAGGAAAGCAGGAGAAGATGGGGATGGGGAAGACAGGTGGCCCCTCTTTCAACACAAGTGCACCACCACCAACGAGGAAGGGGAGTCCCCTTAATCCCACCAGCAGACTAGAGCGCCATCTACAGTGTTTTAGGTCTCTAAGAGAAATGCCCACAAATGCGTCTGTGGTGGTCTGACTGAGAACAGCCCTTGGAGACTCATTCGCTGGCATATCTGGTCTCTCGTTGGTAGAACTCTTCAGGAAGGATTAGGAGGTCTGAGCTTGCCGGGGGTGGTGTGTCACTGGGGGTGGTGTGTCATTGGGGGTGGTGTGTCACTGGGGGTGGTGTGTCATTGGGGGTGGTGTGTCATTGGGGGTGGTGTGTCATTGGGGGTGGTGTGTCACTGGGGGTGGTGTGTCATTGGGGGTGGTGTGTCATTGGGGGTGGTGCGTCATTGGGGGGGGGGATTTGAGGTTTCAAATGGCTCCTGCCACCTCCGCCTCCCATCTGTGGTTGGAGATGCGAGCTCTCAGCTGTTCCTGTTGGTGTGTGTTCGATTCAACACCACGACTCCAGTGCTCTGAAAACACAGCCCAATTAGACACTGCCCCTCCCTATTATTTTCTTTTTTGTTTTTTTCAAGACAGGGTCTCTCTGTGTAGCCTTGGCTGTCTTGGACTTGCTTTGTAGACCAGGCTGGCCTTGAACTCACAGCGATGCGCCTTCCTCTGCCTCCTGAGGGCTGAAACACTCCCTTTTATAAGTTGCTTTGGTCATGGTATTTTCATCACAGCAATATAAAAATTACTAAGACAGCCTCTTAATTAGAACTGAAATAAATTTAGATGGTAGCTGGTATAAAGCTTGCTCTGGCGAGCCGATGTGGAGGTTACAGACTAAGCCCTCAAGCCCAGTAGCCTCTCTTGCCTCCCAACCATAGACAGGGGTCCTTGCCCTGGTTCCCACAAGTGCAAATTGCTGGGCTCACTCTCACTAAGCAGCATCAGTGGCTCATACTTGACATCTCAGCACTCAGGAGGCTGAGGCAGGGAAGCAACCAAAGTTCAAGGCCAGCCTAGGCTACAGAGTGAGTTCTAGGCCAGTGTGGGCTACAGGGAGAGAGAGAGCGAGAGAGAGCGAGAGCGAGAGAGAGAGAGAGAGAGAGAGAGAGAGAGAGAGAGAGAGACTGTCTCAAATTCAAACAGAAACACTAGCAGAATGGATGTCAAATGACCCCCAGTTGAAACTAAGGAACTACTGGTTGACAAATTATTCCTGAAGAATATTTTCCAAACACAAGTACCAAAAAGGAAGATGTGTTCTGTGCAGTAAGCTATGAGCATTCCCATCAGTGAAGTTTCTATCCTTCCACCAACTGACTCGAACTACATCCCACAACTGAAGTTTTTAAATGGCTGGAGTTACAGCTGAGTGCTACCACCTAAAAGCATCAATATCTTACACGCTCAAGACAGGAACACACACACACACACACACACACACACACACACACACACACACACACACCACTAACTCTCTGACCGTGGGGCCATCACAAACCTAAAACAAATCAGGACTGAAATTCACTCAACAGTGAAATACGATTGCTTCTACTTAGAGCAGACCGGAACCAGAAGTTACTCTGCTTTCCCTTTAGAAGGGAAGGGGTGGGTACTTACTTACTCAGTGAGGAAATCAGTATAACCAGATCACAAAGACAGCACTTGAAGCCACATGAGAGAATAAGCTAGTTAAACATATTTCTGGAGCATTTGTACAGCACGCACACTGGAAATAAGTCTTTTTTTTTTTTTAACTCAAAGAGAAAGTGTGGTAGGAGTTTAGCACCTGGGCTGTAGTGTGGAGGGAAAGTAGCATTTAAATGCACCTGGAACAGAGTCCTCACTGGCCTCCTTTTCAACTAGTTTTAACCAACAATGCAAACCATATGTCAAGGAGTGAACAGTCTCCATCCAACTCAGAGAAACTTACATTGCTCGGATTGCTTATGTTTTCGGAGTGGAGGATCAGATGTCTGTGCTGATGAAGGACACGTGAGAAACATGATCCACTTCCTGTGCCTCCCTAGATGCTGGGTACACAAAGCAAGGACTGGGGACTGCAGCCTCAGTTAGTGGGAACACAAAGGCATTTCTCAAAATCCACGCGTAACAGTTACTTCAGAGGGGTTTCTTTGTATGAGGCTGAGTGTACTGGTGGTTGCTTGCACTCCCCAAGCTAGGAAACTGCTTTCCTGAGGTTCGGTGGCCACTAGCCTGACCGCCCCTCTCCCCCCCCACGACCCCTTGGAGCTACAGGCCGGAAGAGACTGACTGCCACACAAGGTTGCCCTGTGACCTATACTTGCAGGCACACACATGTGCAGGCACACAGACGGACTTGTGACAGACCCTGTGTCAAATGACAAAGTGCACAGCTCTTGAGGAATGACATCCAAGGCTGACCTCTGGACTCAACCATGCACAAACATAGTCAACATTTGAAACTGTAGGGGGGGGGTTGTCGAACCACCCAGATCACAGAAGAATGGAAGCTGTGCGTGATGGTGCGCACATGTGATGCCAGCAGAGGCAGGAGGATCTATGTGAGTTCAAGGCCAGGTTGGTCTATACAGTGAGTTCCAGTGCAGTCTCAAAAAAAAAAAAGGGGGGGGGCGTAAGAAGAATGGTTCAGAATATATGCTAGTTGGGTAGAATATATAAATGCTGTAGAAAATTTAGCACTGCATTCCATTTTTAAAAGCATTTTTCTTTCTGAAGGGGCAGACAACCCTAAGGGAGTATCCCTAAGACTCACTCTACACAGCACAAAAGGAAACCATACCCAGCTCTGGAAGACACCTCACCAGTTAAAAGCAACCATTTCTCTCCTAGGGCACAAAGACTTGGTTCCCAGAACCCAGATGAGATAGCTCAATAACTCCAGTTCTAGGGGATCCGACACCCCTCACCCCGCCCCTCGGCTTCCACAGGCACTTTCGAGGCACTTGGCTCATGAAAACCCCCATGTCCACACACTTGTACATACATGTGCTGGCTGGCTTTATGTTAACTTGACACAAGCAAAAGCAAATCTGAGGAGGGAGCCTCAGCTGAAGAAATGGCCCTGGAAGATCAGGCTGTAGGCAAGCCTGTAGGACAGTTTAAGGGCCCAGCCCATTGTGGGCAGTGCCACCCCCTAGGCTGGTGGTCCAGATTCCAGAAGAAAGAAGGCCAAGCAAAGTCTAGGAGGCACACCAGGAAGCAGCACCCTCCACGGCCTCCACATCAACCCCTGCGCCTCCAGGCTCCTGCCTGTTTGGGTTCCTGTATATATATATATTTACATGTATTATTACAGGAATAAGCATATTGCAGAAGCCAGTGATGAGTTTTAAATAGGAGTTTGAAGTTATGACTGTTACACTGTAATTGACTAGGCCTAGTTACTCAGGCCAGCCCATATGCAAAGCTGAGAGGCTGGCATGAGTTCAGTACAATACAGAACAAGCGACCTGATGCACTTGAACGCATCACACTGGAGAGTGGCTGGGTGGCTACATTTGCCTGGAATGCTGCAGGCCCCGCCTTCCATTGCCAACCATGGATATGCCGGACACGAAAGACAACTCTAAATACGATCAGATTTCGTCAGGAACACCAAGTGCTATTAGAAGTGTTTGCAGTGCATTTCTAATGTGTGATAAAGGCAGGGGGCCAATGACCTGAGGACATCACCCCCCCCCCATGGCTTTAGACTTTTAGTAGGGGTAGAAAAACTACACGTGTCTGATATCCAAGTGACCACTGTGTTCTGCCGGAGAAAGACGTTCGTGTTTGGATAGTAAATGGCACATTTCTTAGAAAACCCATGATTTTAAAGAGTAAATCTATTTCCCTCTTGTAGGCCATGGCTAACCACAGTATGGCGTAATTCTGGAGAAATCAGACCTCACCCAGTTACAAAAATAGCAGAAAGGACTCTTTGCTGCTGGCAGAAAAGAAACAAACATCCTTATTGATAGTAGGAAAGTGGGTTTTGTGTTTTCAATTGGGCCTTTAAAGCCTTCAGCTCTTTCAGGTCAGGCAAGGAGGGAACAGTCGCTTTGTACAAAAGGTGGGCTGAGTGAAATTGTTCTACAGGAAGAGAAAGGGTAAAACAACAGCAGCAACAAAAGTCTAACGCTGAGGGTTGAGAGTAAAAAAAGAGTCTTCATCCGAGGCACTAAAACCTTGGGCTTTAATCTGTCATCTCTGAAACGGGGCAACGATGTCTTCCTCATGCTAGGGGTGTGAGGATGAGGACAACAGGACTCAGTAGCGGACAACTGGTGGACCATCGTTCCATCAGGAGTCCAGCGTCATTGTGAAAGGGGCTAACTGTGGAGGCTCACTGTGGAGGCTCACTGTGGAGGCTCACTGTGGAGGCTCACTGTGGAGGCTCACTGTGAAGGCTCACTGTGAAGGCTCACTGTAAAGGCTCACTGTGGAGGCTCACTGTGGAGGCTCACTGTAGAGGCTCACTGTGGAGGCTCACTGTGGAGGCTCACTGTGGAGGCTCACTGTGAAGGCTCACTGTAAAGGCTCACTGTGGAGGCTCACTGTAAAGGCTCACTGTGGAGACTCACTGTGGAGGCCAACTGTGGAGGCCAACTGTGGAAGCTAACTGTGAAGGCTAACTGTGGAGGCCAACTGTGGAGGCCAACTGTGGAAGCTAACCGTGAAGGCTAACTGTGAAGGCTCACTGTGGAGGCTAACTGTGGAGGCTAACTGTATCAGCATCCCTGCCCTTCAGTGTTAGTCACAGAGGAAGCGCACATCTGCCTGTTGACACTTCCTTGTTGACTAGAAAGAAAGTCATCACACGGCTCCCAAAGTTGCCATCTGGCATTCATCTTCCTGAGAGTACGGACTAGACCCAATGTCTCATGTCCAATAAAGGGAGGGTCTGCAAAATAGTAACGGGGTCATGGAAGGCAGCTGGTGACACTGCTCTCCTGTGTGACTGACTCTGGAAACCCTGCTGTTCCAACAGAACTAAAAAGCAGCTTATACTGTCAGGAGCTGGCATCTGACCTGAGTTCCTTGAAGATCCTGGGCTATATGGCTGCCACATTCCTGAACCCTTAAAAAATGAGCAAGATCTTAAAGTTCCACATCATGAAGGTTTATTCCGTGTACAAAACTACTAGAAATAGTAAGCCCGCGTCTTATTTACTGTCCTATTGTTTAGAAGAGACACTGTGACCAAGGCAACTTATAAAAGGAAGCATTTAACTGGGGACACCTTGACTATGGTGCCCACGAATTATACTGTGGTAGGAGGAGAGCTATTTTGCTTGTTTTCAAGTGTGTGTGTGTGTGTGTGTGTGTGTGTGTGTGTGTGTGTGTGTATGCACAAGCGTTTCTCTCCTGTAACTCAAATTTTTAGTGTAAATTGAGCTTTTTAGACAGGAATATCTACAGGAAATTTTGAGTTTTCACATAATCGTGCCAGACTTGTTTGTGTGCATTCAATAGGCAGAATGGATGGAGGAAGGCTAGCCCTGGGCTAGCCCCGGCTAGGCAGAGGGCCAATATAGCCAAAACACCATAGTGAGACCCTGTCTCAAATACAGCAAAGCCAAAAAACTGAATTTGTCTTAATTTTTTGTTTTTTTGTTTTTGAGACAGGGTTTCTCTGGTGGCCCAGGTTGTCCTAGGGCTCACTCTATAAACCAGGCAGCCTTGAACTGAGTTTGACCTGCCTCTGCCTCCAGAGTGCTGGAATTAAAGACACTCACTGCCGCCGCCACCAGCTACCTTAATTCTTTTTTTTTTTTTTAAGATTTATTTATTTATTATGTATACAATGCTCTGTCTGCATGTATACCTGCAGGCCAGAAGAGGGCATCAGATCACATCATAGATGGTTATGAGCCACCATGTGGTTGCTGGGAATTGAACTCAGGACCTCTGGAAGAGCAGACAGTGCTCTTAACCGCTGAGCCATCTCTCCAGCCCCCTTAATTCTTTTTTTAAGCAGTGATTTCTGAAGCCTGTTGTGATGTCACCCAATCTGAGGCATCTTTCGTGTGCCTCGCATATGTGTATATGTGCATAAACACACCTAATCTAGCTCTCACTAAAATTAAAATTTTTTAAATTCAAAGCCAAAAATGGTAGCACAAGCCTTTAATCCTAACAGAGAGGCCAAAGCAGGTACATCTCTATGAATTTAAGGCTAGTCTGTCTACATGCCTTCTAAGCTAGCCCCAAAGTTTTTAAACTCAGAAGATCAGCCCAAGCCAGGAGTGGTGGTATTCACGGGCAGTTGTGGTGCACACCTTAGTCCCAGCACTCGGAAGGCAGGAGCAGGCAGATCTCTGTGAGTTCAAGGCCAGCCTGGTCTACAGAGCTAGCTCCAGGGCAGCTAGGGCTGTCATGCAGAGAATCCCTGTCTCGAGAAAAAACAAAATGAACAAAACCAAAAAACCTAAAACAAAACAAAAACCCTCCAACATTCAAGAGTCAGGCCTCCATGAGTTCTAGGCCAGCCTGGTTTACACAGGGCAGCCAGGGTAACATAGTGAGACCCTGTCTTTAAAAAAAGGGGGAGGGGGCGGGGAATGTAGCCAAAGAGCACTCCCACTTCACTCTGCCCTACAACATGGAGCTGAACATTTTTGTGCAACCACTTGGATCCTGAGCTCCCACACTGGTGTCTGAGCTACACTGACCGGAATCGTGAAAGGCATAGGTTTCACGTTACCACTGCCGAGTGACCAGCTCCTTAATGCTTGTGAATTACAGTTCATGACACATTTTTAAAGTGGTGATTCAGGGTACCATCTGTTTTGACACACACAGGCTGGCCTCTGACTCACTATGCAGAGGACTCACTCCTGATAGCTCCCTCTGTGATGTCAGGATGATGACAAGGGACCCACTGCTCCAGATTTGTGCAGTACTGGAGACTAAGCCAGGGCTCCCTGGTGCTAGCTGAGCACTCTACCGACTGAGCTACATGCCTAGCCCAGCCCTCAGACTGGTTTTTGTTTTGTTTTGTTTTGTTTTGAAAATGTCTTTTGTCTGGCACATGCCTCTAATGCCAGCCCTCAGGAGGCAGAGGCAAGTGAGGCTGTGAGTTCGAGGCCAGCCTGGTCTACAAAGGGAGTCCAGGACAGCCAAGGCTACAGAGAGAAACACTATCTAAAAAAAAAAGAAAGAAAGAAAGAAAGAAAAAAAGAAAAAAAGAAAAGAAAAGAAAAAAGGAAAAACAAACAAACAAAAATTCATCTTAAGTCAACAATCTCTACTTTTGCCTTCTTGTATATTATCATCCCCAGAGTCAAACAGTCTTCAGTTGCCCCAGCTTAGACACAAAAACGTACAATGCTAACCCGAACACCTTCACACATATTTGAATATACCACTTTTCATTAATACTGTTCTCTACCAGCTGCCTTTTCCAGAAGTAGTGGGACACATCTGTCATCCTAGCACTTGGCAAAGCAGGGGCACAACGATGACAAAGCCCAGGCCAGTCAGGGGTACATAGCAAGACCCTGTCCTAGGAAAACAATTTTTTTTCATTAATCAAAACCTTATATCTCACCTTACATTAGACATTTATCTGAGTAATCTGTTTTATAAAAGAAGATCCCAATCGTCCTATTTTACCAATAAAGACTCAGGAGCCAGGTGGTGGGGTGAAAACCTGCTAGCTCAGAGAGGCAGAGAAAGCACCCAGCTGACCTTCCTACTCAACTCGCATCCCGACTACGCAAAAAGCCCACAAGGGTCACTAGCTCAGCTGTCAGACTAGGAGGAAAAGGCTAAAAAACCCCAAGGCCAAAGGCTTCCTAGCCCAAAGCTCAAAAAGCCAAAGGCCACAGAGCTAAAGAGCTCAAGAGCCAAAGCTCTTCTACTTCTGCTTTTGTTTTTTGTTTTTTTTCAAGACAGAGTTTCTCTGTGTGGCCTTGGCTGTCCTAGACTCGCTTTGTAGACCAGGCTGGCCTCGAACTCAGAGATCCCCCTGCCTCTGCCTCTCGAGTGCTGGGATTAAAGGCGTGTGCCACCATGCCCGGCTGCTCCCCTCAACTCAAAGTACCCCCTACTCTGAATCCCTGTCAGCTGGTTTTCTTGCTTTGCCTATTGACCTAGTGTTAACTTTATTAAATCCTCTGTCCAGAGAGCTCTTGAATTAAAGGCGTGTGCTAGGGTGGCTGAACCACACCTCAATCACCTGTTTACAATAAACAAAATTCTTGGATTAAAAGTGTGTTAAGATAGGGCTCAGCCGTGCCTAAACAAAAGACAGGTTTTTACAGTTCACAATCTCAGGGACCACAGTGGGATCAAATACCCTGCAGCAGTAACCCAAGGTCATATTTTTCAGAAGTGTTTAGCAGAGCTGGCAAAATGGCTGAGTAAATATAGGAGCTACTTTTCTGCTACTGTGACAAAATGCCATGACAAAAAAAAAAAAGCAAGATACAGGAGGGCTTATCTTGGTTTGCAGCTCCAGAGTCCATCCCGGTGGGGCATGTGGAAGCAAGCAAGTGGCTGGCACTGCAGTGGGAGCAGGATGCTAAGAGCTCACATGCACAAAGCAGAGACAGCAAACTGGAAGTAAGGGAGGGTTTGTTTTTTTATTTTTTAAATCTCAAAGACCAGCCCCAACTAGCAAAGGCTTTTTATTCCTGCAGCAAGGCTACAGCACCCAAACCTCTGCAAAGGCACCATCAACTGGGGACCGAGTGTTCAGCCCAAGACCACTACAGAGGGCATTCCTTATTCAAACCACGCTGTAAAGCATGCTTGCCACCCAGCCTGCTGACCAGAGCTGGAGCCCCAGAACCCAGGTAGGAGAAGGAGAGACTAATTTCCTTTGGGTTGTCACCTGACCTCCACTGCATGCCCACATACACACACTCACAAATAAATGTAAAACTACATTTTAAAGAATTTGCCAAGCATATGAGAGTCACAGTTCCTGAGGACACTACTTGCTACAGTTGCCTTTGTGTGGATCAGAAAGATCAAGCCAGTGAACCTTCCAGAATGGAGAGGGAGAGGCTCTCAGGCTCCCAGCCCACCTGGCTGAGAAGCTGTCGGCAGCGGGCGGGAGCCAGAGAAGAGAAGAAGCAACAGTTTTCTTTAAGCATGTGGCTCCTGTTGCGCACGCTCCAATAGATGCCTCACACCTATGAGCATACGGGCGGCACAAACTGGGTTTGGTGGATTTTATTTCATTATAGTTTTTTTTTAATGTGATGAGGACAGGGAGAGGAAGAAAGTGGATCTCAGAGGAGTTTAGGACAGGTGTGGTGGGTGGGTGTATATGTGGGGTGTGTGTATGTGTGTATATATATGTATGTGTGTGTGTGTGGTGTGTGTGTATATGTGTGTGTGTGTGTGTGTGGTGTGTGTGAGTGTGTGTAGTGTGTGTGTATATGTGGGGTGTGTGTATGTGTGTATATATATGTGTGTGTGTGTGGTGTGTGTATATGTGTGTGTGGTGTGTGTGTGTGTGTGTGTGGTGTGTGTAAGTGTGTGTAGTGTGTGTGTATGTGTGTGTGAGTGTGTGTGGTGTGTGTAAGTGTGTGTGTAGTGTGTGTATATGTGTGTGTGAGTGTGTGTGGTGTGTGTAAGTGTGTGTAGTGTGTGTGTATATGTGTGTGTGAGTGTGTGTGGTGTGTGTAAGTGTGTGTAGTGTGTGTGTATATGTGTGTGCGTGAGTGTGTGCGAGTGTGTGTGTATATGTGTGTGTGGTGTGGGGGGGGTGAGTGTGGGGGGGTGAGTGTGTGTGTATATATATGTGGGGGGGTATGAGCATATGTGTATGTGTGGGGTGTGTATGTGAGTGTATATGTGTGTATATATGTGTGGGGTGTGAGTATGTGTGTGTATATATGTGTGGGGTGTGAGTGTATATGTGTGTATATATGTGTGGGGGGTGTGTGTGTACAAAATCCTCATGGAAAGACTTAACAATAAAGAGAACTAACAAATGTTTCTAAAATTCTTACTTGACCTATAATTACTCTCTCAGGTAATTAAACAGTATCGGTGTCTGTAAATTAATGACTAAAAAAAGAGCCATATAAGAAAGGGAAAATTATTTTACACAGTATGACCACTTATATCTTGCCGCCACTATGATTTAAAGGCTCTTTTATACTCTATTCAGAACATTTTCTATCATCACTAAAGGAATCATGGGCCAGCGACACGGTCCGGCAGGTGAAGGCGCTCACACGGCAACCTGCGTTCAACGCCGTAACCCACAAAAGGTGGAAGGAACCGCTTCTCAAAGTCATCATCCCCTGACTTGCACATGTGCCTCCCCAGTAACAAAGTGTAGAATAACAAACGTAGCCAGGATTCCTCCCTCACTCTCTGTTTACAGTCTTTACTTTTTTACATTTATTTATTTTTATTGTGTGCATACAGTGTCCAGGTGAGCAGAGCTGGAATGTTCTACAGTGTACATATGGAGGTCAGAGGTCAGCTTACGGGAGTTGAACTCTCAGAGGCTGAATCCAGACTGCCAAGTTTGATTGGCAAGTGCTTTTATTGGCTGAGCCATCATGCTGACCCTCTTTTTTTAAAAATGCTTTTATTAACATATATTAGTTACACATTAAAAAAATGGACTTCATTATGACGTTGTTGTAATGTTAGTGCATACATGTATGGAATGTATTTTGTTTATATTCCCCTCCTCCTCACACTCCCACGAATCCTCTTCTGCTTTCCAATCAGCCACTTTTCTACTTTTAACTTTTTTTTTTTTTTTTTTTTTAGAGTAATGCCCTTTTCCTGAACAAAATTCCCCTTTTTCTGAATAAAATCCCTGTGGTATAGAAGAAGTGTGATGGCTCCCATCCCATCTGACTTGCTGCCTATCAATTCTAACCAGTTTAAAATCTTTTGAAGATCGCGTTACTCCTGTGCAGAGGGAGCCCCAAACACACAACTGTTGCAGAAGGGAGTATGAAGGCAAAAGCTCGCTCCTCACCAATGCGCGGGTCCCTCGTCACTATACTCGCGGGTGATGCTAATGGATTCGTAAAGATCCTGCTTGTCTGGAAAGTTCCTAAAGGAACTTTTTTTGTGTGAGTGTCGATTACAGGAAAATCCATAGATTTAGGAGCCTACCAGGCCACTGGCAAAGCAGACACGGTTTCTAAAGTGAAAGCGATGGAGGAGAGATGGCCACCACAAAGGGGGGGCGGGGCGTGAAGGAGAGAACACTGGGAGTTCTGCAGGCCAATCAAAGCCCAGCTCACGATCCAGACCCACACATCCAGACCTTACACATGTGCTGGCTTTTGTTGTTTTTTTATTTTTTGTTTGTTTTTATTTTTTGTTTGTTTGTTTTCCAGGCAGGGTTCCTCTGTGTAGTCCTGGCTGTCCTGGAACTCGCTCTGTAGACCAGGCTGGTCTCGAACTCACAGAGATCCGCCTGCCTCTGCTTCCCAGGTGCTGGGATTAAAGGCATGCGCTTCCATGGCCTGGCGGCTTTTTTCTTAATACCACCACCCCTTTCTAAACCAAATTCTAGAGGCAACTGCTAGAGCACAGCTGCAAGAATCAAGACTTTCAAGCACACACAGCTACTACTACTCCCCATCAACAGCTCTGCTCAGTCACAAGCTCTGTAGAACACCTGTTAAACACATGTTAAAAACCATGGCTGCAGGGCTCAGTGGTTAAGAGCACTGCCTGCTCTTCTAAAGGACCCGGGTTCAATTCCCAGCACCCACATGGCAGCTCACAACTGTCTATAACTCCAAGATCTGACACTCTCATACTAAGGCACATAAAAATTAAAATTAAATAAAATATTTTTTTTAAAAACACGCTGTAAAAAAAAAAAAAGCTGGGTGTGGTGGCACACACCTTTAATCCCAGCACTCAGGAGGCAGAGGCAGGCGAATCACTGTGAGTTCGAGGCCAGCCTGGTCTACAAAGTGAGTCTAGGACAGCCAAGGCTAACACAGAGAGACCCTGTCTTGAAAAAACAAAAACAAAAAATCCAAAACAAACAAACAAACAAACAAAAAACCCACAGCTTTGGGAAGCTGAAATAAGAGTTCAGGAGCCAGGCAAGTGGCGCACTCCTTTAGTCCCAGCACTCATGAGGCAGAGGCAGGCGCAGCTCTGAGTTCGAGGCCAGCCTGATCTACAGAGTGAGTTCCAGGACAGCCAAGGCTACACAGAGAAACCCTGCTGAAAAACCAAAAAAAGAAAAGAAAAACTAAAGCTAAAAAAAAAAAAAAATCAATTTGGGCATCTAAGTATTGTTAAAAGGAATTTTTGAAATTGATATGCATATCAAGCCATGAATATGAAAATCAATGAAAAGAACTAACTTTCCAGGCAAAACTCTAAAGAGCCTGAAAAAACTATATGAGACGCAACCCCCTGCTTCCAGGCCTCTATCACGCTGCAAGCAAAACACCTTTTTACTAAATCTCAGTCTTATTTCAAATAATCGAGCAATCGGCACTTCTGTCCTCTTGGATATTTGTGATGAATATGTGAAAATTATAATAAAAGCAGCTAAAGTTTAAAAATCTTAAGCCATTAGACTTTTATTTCTTCTTAATTCCCTAATAGGAGGAATAGACCCTACATTTCTAAAGATTCTTGGTTTCCTCATACTCAGGGGTTCCAGCAAGCAGACACTGTCAAAGTCTGGGCTTGAAGGCATCACTGTCGAGTGAAGAGAGAGAGAGGGAAAGGCTAGCTGGATCCACAAGTCAGGTGAGAGACATAGCACAGATTTCTTTTCTACCCTTCCGTAAGGAAATATCCTTTGCAAAGGATGACTACAACTGAACTTAGGGGAACCCTTCAGCACCCAGAAACTCTTTCCCAATCTTTTAGCCACTTACCAAAAAAAAAAAAATCTGCAGTGTGTGACCCCACACCCATCAAAGCTGGTGTGTCAGCTGCACAATCCAAGGAAGTGTGTGCCACAGAGACGATACATTCCAACACACTGAGCGAGCACGCACGTGCCTCCTGGGCTGCCCTAGACCTCAGCCAAGCAGGGCCACTGGGGCTAAAGGGGACAGCAGGCCTGCTGCCCAGCTTTCCTAGCAGCCTAACAAAAGGCAGAGGGCCAGCCACACTGAGAGTTTTCAATTGTCAAAGGAAAGAAAAAGTCCAAGAGCCACTCAGCCCTGGCTACTGGAAGCACTGCCTGCCATCCTCCGCTCACTGGCCGTGTCCTCTGGAATCCAGGAGAACACACACCACAGTGACACAGGATTCAGCAACCTCCTGTGTCCTTTCTCCCCTCCCTCCCTCCTTGCTGAATGGTTCTTCCTGTGCGAATCCTTCATCATCTATATCTGACAGATAGAGACACAAAGCACAGTACTTCAACACTCTATGCATACAATGACGAAGAAAAACACCCATTTCTTCAAAGGAGGGTTGTTAACATCAAAGGTGAGGAAGAACTAAAGTAAAGGGTTCCAAGCAAGACAAAAGACCACGCAGCTGCCTTTCTAAGCATCTCATTCAATGGCTGCACACAAAAGGCCACGCCGTTTTTGCTTCATTTCTCAGAGAGAAAAGGTTTAAACAAAAAAAAAAGATATTATTTAAAATGTATCAATATTAGTTAAAATGTATCCTCTGAGCCAGGTATGGTGGCCCACACCTTTAAGCTCAGCACTTGGGGAGGCAGAGGCAGGTGGATCTCTGTGAGTTCCAGGCCAGCCTTGGTCTATAAAGCTAGTCCAGGACAGCAAGGACTACAGAGAAACATTGTCTCAAAAGACAAACAAACAAAAGGACTTTCTGATACTTTAAGCTACTTTCAGGGTCTTTACTGAGAAAGGGGGTTATCCTTTACAATTTAATGAATTTCATAATATTAACTTATGGTTAAAAGCCGGTGTGAAAGGGCCTGTGCCCCCAATCCAAAGTAACAATAGGATGAGAGGGAGGAACCCCATTGAGGATGCAACATGGATGCTGTCACAGAAGCCAGAGACCTCTCACCAGACCCATGACTCACTGCAATGAACGTTTGCAAGAGAAGATGTGTGGACAGAGGGGTGTACTGTGGGACACACTGTGACACACTACAGCTTCCACAATGAGATGTTTTCTATGCTTTGTTTTTTTGGTTTTGTTGTGCATTTTTTATTTTCGGGGGAGACTGCAAGCATGGAGGGTAGGGGTGAGTAAGACTGGGGTACATGATGTGAAACTCACAAAGAGCCAATAAAAAGCAAAATTTACTCTCATGTTACTAAAAAAAAAAAAAAAAAAAAAAAAAAAAAAAAACAGCCACAAATGCACACGATGTTCTAAGTACCAAATTTAAAGGCGCACACACACATATCCTCAGTCTCTGTGCCTTCACATCAGAAAGGCTTCCGTTTTTCCTTCTTTCTTTCTTCTCTCTCCTTTTTTGAAATTTTATTTATTTATTTATTTATTTATTTATTTATTTTTGAGACAGGGTTTCTCTGTGTAGCCCTGGCTGTCCTGGAACTCACTCTGTAGACCAGGCTGCCCTCGAACTCACAAAGATCGGCCTGCCTCTGCCCCACCCCCCAAGCGCTGGGACCACTGTCCAGCTTGGCTTAAGGTTTTCTATTGTCAGCAGGATGCTCTGCTTTAGAAACTACAGTAAAAATTCTGTATTTCCCCTTCCTAGACTACAAACATTTTTACAAATACAGATAAACCAACCACAGGGGTAAAAGGTATCACTTTTGTACCTAAAGTATAGAATATATGTATTATATGTGTGTCTTTGTACTTAATGTCAGTTCACGAGCCAATCCACTAGCCTGCCCCTCGGTTGCTTAGCGACCTCTGCCGTCATCACCTGCCACCACCAGGTATGTGCCAGGCAAGCTTTAGCTGCACACTAGACACAAAGGACTGACCTAACCCTGTGCACTCCCGCCCCCACTAGGTTTCTCTCTCTTTCCCTGTGTCTGGAGTTCTGCTCTCCTTCCCCCATCGCTCTCTTGCTCTCTCCAGTTTGTTCTCCCACTGTCTCTGTTTCTCTGTCTCTGTCTCTCTCTCTCTACCTTCATACAATAAATCTCATACCAGATCTGTTCCATGACTTTTATATTTTTATAAATTACAACACTTAACCTTTCAATAGTTTTGGGCTTGTTTGTTTTTTTTTTTAAAGCACCTTTTTCCATTTATATAATTACAAATTACTCTGGTACTACTTGAAAAAAAAAATCCTTCAAATCATGACCAATACTTCGAATGCTTTTTATCTTTTGTGTGTGTGGTCGTTGAGAGAGATCTCCTGTAGCCTAGGCATTTATATAAATCTCTACGTAGCCCTGGATCCTCCTGCCTCGACCTCCCAAGTGATGAGAGATGGCAAGCCCATGCTACCATGCTCAGATAACTGGTTTTCAGCTACACTCAGCCATGAATGGGCCAGATCTCAGCCCCTTCTTTTCTCTGCATGCCCACTGTGGACAGGTCATTTTCCTCTCCCTGACTTGCCACTCAGATGCTCTGTCACTCTAGTCAAGCTAGACACAAAGCAGCAAAGACATTTATAGCTGTGACTTTTCTGAGGCAGCATGGTCCAGTGGAAGGAGCTGTCTGGGGGGCTGAAGCGTCACAGTCCAGTCCCTAGGCTGCCGGTGGGCTGGGGGAGGGAACAGAAGGCCTGGAAGGCCGGGCCCAGCACCAAGCATATAGCAGCTACCACTCGGTAATTATTAGTTACTCTCTTCCCCTCCCCCATCTTCTGAGTCACAATTGCATAGAAAATGCCACATCCCGCCCTGAACTGTATGAAGACAGCATGGAGAGTTGGAAATAACCGTCCACCTACTTTCCCCCCCCCCCCTTGATAACTCCACCCTGCCTCCCACCACCACTACCACCACAAGAGTCCACAAACATTAAAGGAAACAAGATGATGGATTCGGGAAAACATTACAACTCAGAGATGAAAGGCACTTTACATGTGCTTAGTCAGGCGTGAGTGTGTCATTCAGAGCCCCATTGGTGGTACCTCTGTTCATAAAAGGCCTGATTCTGTGCACAAAATGATGCAGAGGGAAAAAAAAAAAAAGACGAGCTCTAGAAAGGCTGGCCGCTCCTAGCAAGGAAATAAGTCAAAACACAGCGCTGCTTCCTACAAGGGGCCGAGCCTGGAGGAGCCCACCAGGTGAATTCTTCAACTTCACCTAAAGGGACGCAGCCTGGACCAGAGCTCAAGTCAGTGCCTAGTTTGTGTGCCTCAAACGTTGAGAGAAACTGTCCTGTTTTTGTTTTGCACTTTATTGGGACAGGATCTCTCTCTATAGCTCTGGCTGGCCTGAAACTTACTATGCCAACCAGGCTGGCCTCTAACTCATGGATACCCTCCTGCCTCTGCCTGGGATTAAAGGCTTGCACCACTGACCCATAAGGAATGTCCTTCTAAGTACCGTCCTATGTCTTAATACAAAGAATGCAACCACTGAAATAATGCAACAGTATAAACAATAGTCAAATAAACAAGAAAAAAAAAATCAAACACCTCCCTGGATGCTACACATGCTGTCTATGGTAAGCTCAGAGAAAGCAGGGGTAAGGCAGGCGTGGTGGCACACGCCTTTAATCCCAGCACTCGGGAAGCAGAAGCAGGTGGATCATTGTGAGTTTGAGGCCAGCCTGGTCTACAAAGTGAGTCCAGGACAGCCAAGGCTACACAGAGAGACCCTGTCTCCAAAAAGAAAAGAAAAAGAAAAAAAATTTTTAATCATGTGCTTATTTCCAATTGTTTTTTTCCTATAAAAAATAGTGTAATGAAAAACAGATCATTCAGACGAGGAGAAGAACAAGACAGTTGCAAAGGGGCACTTCACAAGCAGTTACTATCACTCCTGAATAGGACACTGGGCCTTCCAACACTTGCAGCTGTTTAACTTAAAACTAAACATTAAAAAGTGAATTACACTGGGGTAGGAATCAGAGGCAGACCTCTTGCCTGGGTTCCTCCCTGCCACTGAATTTATTTACCTGCCTTAGACAAATTACTCCATCTCTTGAAGCCTGAGTTTCCTCAACTGAGAAAAGGACTAGTTTCCCTCCCTTCTTTCCTGAACCTTACTTAGAAAAAGGTAAATTGTCTGTTAAAGAGCCCATAATAGCTTTATTACTGTATGAACTTAAGATGCAGCTCTGTGAGCTACATCCCATCATAGTCCTCGATAGCCCTGTGATCATAACAGTACCAGATCATAAAATCCTTAACGGTCTTTTTCTTTTTTCTTTTTTGAGGCAGGGTTTCTCTGTGTAGCCTTGGCTGTCCTGGACTCACTTTTTAGACCAGGCTGGCCTCGAACTTACAGAGATCCGCCTGCCTCTGCCTCCCTGGGTGCTGGGATGTACCTGGCTCTTTAAAGATTTTAAAGTTCAAGCTTTTCCCAAGGCAAAGTCACAGTTCCATATGTATTAAATAAATACATGACAACAAGAAAAACTGCAAACATCCCTCTTGTGGTGGTTCCACACAAGCCTTCCTGTTTGTTAGGTAAAACACTGCTCGTGGTGTAGGGAGATGGGACAATACTTAAAATGTGCATCCAGAACTTTCCACTTCATTTACTGAACTTCTTGAAATGCCTGCTTTGATACAATACAAAAACTGTAATTAAGTGTTCACATTTTAGGAAATAAAAGTGTAAGACACATTAAATAATTAGAAGCTCCAAGAATGAGCAAATGATGAATCTCACTGCATGGGGAGGAGGTATCTAACCAGGAAATGACACACAGAAGGGCGGTGTTGGACGTAATGGTAACACGTTCCTGCTCTGCCTACATCCAACGTCAACCCCGCCATCCAACTCTGAAGTAGATTCAAGACACAGACGTGTTACTGGACTTTTCTCTCCTTTTTGTCAGTGAAAGCAACAGAACCTAAGGTTTTTCTGCACTAGAAAATAATTTCTTTCCCTTATTTTGTGAAGTAACCAGATGAACATCCCATAATCAAAACAGGAAAAGTAAAACCTTAAAAATAATTCTGAGCAGTCTGCAATTTGCTGCCCAAAATAGAACCCATACCATCCGTGCCACCAAATGAAAACTGTAAGTTTGTAAGCATCAAGTCAAATTATAAAGCAAAGGATTTTTAAATGTTTTAATGGCAATAAATGAGAAGGAGGAAAAGAGCTGACTTTGCTGGTGGATGCTTGCTGCTTTGTGTTCACTGCCATTGTTTGAATATTCCCCAAACTAATTTGTACTTTCCATTGACTGCAAAATAATATAACCTGACTAATCAATTATTTAGGCACGCCTTCTTAAACAGAACTCTCCTGTTGCCCAAATTAAGAAGTCAGTCATAGTTTTTGAGATATTATGCTTCTGACTAGAAGTTTCAAAGCATACATTTTCCCCTTAAGTTAGTTTAGCCAATGCCAACCAGTTTCTTGACACACACACACACACACACACACACACACACACACACAGAGAGAGAGAGAGAGAGAGAGAGAGAGAGAGAGAGAGAGAGAGAGAGAGAGAAAGTCACAAAAGTATACTCAAGGTGTTTGAATATAATTTTTAAAATTATATTTTGAAATTTATACTTTTTAAGCAGCTTCCAATTCTATGCTGCTTCTAACAAAAACTGTTGTGCAAAAATAAGAAAGCACCCTCCTAAGTACAGCATTTCTAAGTAAAGATGCACATTTGCTAACAAGTGTGCTATAAGCTGGGCACAGCAGGGTACACCTGCCTATGATCCAGCCTTCAGGAAGCAGAGGCAAGAGGTTCAGGGTTTAGGAACAGCTGAGGCTGCACAGGGAGACTGTATTTAAAAGAAAATAAAAGTGTGTGTGTGTGTGTGTGTGTGTGTGTGTGTGTGTGTGTGTGTAGGGGTTGGGGTGGAGAAGAATAGGTCAACAAAGCCTTCATGGAATTGAATTTGAGGGGGAAAAAAAGACTAACAAAGGAACTCTTAACATCGGACAGTCTTCTCAGCAACGTGCTCATCAAAAAAAAAAAAAAAAAAAAAGCCACCACAGGTGTCTGTCTGTGCCTGACTGCCAGGAGTGAAGGCACCTGGGAGTGCAGTGAGAGGCATCACTTAGGGAAGATGCCATGCCACCCTCCCTCCTCGGTGAGTTTCAATCATCTAGTGATTTTAATTAGCTTCGTCTGGACTGAAACTCAGAGCAATGGTTGCTCAATTAAAGATCTCTCTTTGCCTTGCTACTTAATCTGAGTAAAACCACCGCCCCCCCCCAACAAAGTGTGCACACCCCATGAATCAGAGGGACACTTTAATTCAGTAACAACTGACCAATTGTCCATCTTTACTCTTGAGTTTGTCTACATTGGTAGACATGGAATAGTGATCCAGTTGTAGACAGCAGATAGTTAGAAAATATCCAACATTTATAAACAGTTCTAGGAGCAATCTATTTTTACTGCTTTTCTGTCTTGTAATGAATGTGCCCTGGTCTCTAATCTTTCACACACAATTTACCCTCATTAACATTCCTTTTCAACCCACTAAGGAACTTAGAGCAACCTGTAACTCTCATGCATAAAAATAGTTTATTTAAAATAGTGAAATAATTTTCACTTGTAGTTAGTTTTGAATCTTTTAAGCTCTTTTAAATGTATTTTAAAAGAAAATCATTTATTAAAATATACTTCAGAGCATTATATATAATAGGCTTTCTTTAAATATGATTAACTTCCCCCATCTATCAAATGACAACCTCAGCTTAGCATAATGAGACACACGACTCCTAAAGCTTCTCTTACTGGTCCTTTTAAAATTGCAAATAAACATTGTTATTATTGAAGAGCACAATGTAGCAAGTGGACTCTATATCAATTTTCTTTTACAATTAAGGTTTAAGCTTTTATAAATTGATACCTTACAACTTAAATTTGATACTATTTAATGAATTAGAAAACCAAGCAAAACAAAATATATTTTATTTGTAGCCCTCATCCATTTTTTAACGTTTAATAGCATGTAAAAAGTAAAATGCTGGCCTCTTACAAACATTTGGAGACTACCTTGCTATCTAAATACCAAACATTTTTTTCTTTACTATTTCTATTCTAACCCCAATACTTATTTCTTAGAGATCAGGAAAATGTGTGTTCTCTAGAATATAAAAATCTTACCTTTTAAAAAAATACTGTGCCTTCAAAGCTAAATCAAAGTGACTTTACAGTTTGATATCATGCGGCATTGTATTAATCTAGCCACATATGTAATTTAAGTCTAGCCATTAATTTCTAATTCAACAAAGTCTTGAAATACAAGGCTACTATATAAGATTTTAAACTAATAAAGTCCTTTTTTGTTTCTAGAAAGTTAAATTTTAATGCAGAAAAAGCCTTTGTTACAGGGAGGGCTTTAAGTTGGGTGGGTTTTGGGGGGTTGGTATTTAATTCAGCTATACACAATGTAGTACATACAAGCAAAATACAATTGGGATACTGTTTTCTTTAGCATTCCTATAGGAGCCCAGATTCATTTGCATTGGAGAGAAGACAATTACTGATTTTTAACTCATGAAAGACAGATTCATAGCTTTCTCTACAGCACCTCAGAGAATCGAACTGTCGCAGTGGAAGCCTGTTTTCCATCATTCAGCTACTTCCTAAAAGTGGGTAGATACTGCATTTTTCAAAAGTCCTGTTTGTCACAGAATCATTCAACTTTTGGGACAAAAACATATTCAAATTTGCATGTCTTAGATCAAAACAATTTATGCAATATGTGTAGCTATGTGCATGCATATTTTTAAGTGAACTTTCAGCAGTACCCAAAGTAAAAAGGTAATAATCTTTCCCTCTTTACTAAATCTTTGACCCACAGGTAGTACTATATGAATATAGAAAGAAAGAAAAAAACCCAAAGGTTTTTTATTTAGCAGAGTCAAACCAAATAGAATGTAAGAGAAATAAATGTTCATGGCTTACTGTAAAATAGTTTGAATTTAAGAAGGATGAAACATATGTAGCAAAAATAAAAAGGATTCTCTACTCCAGAATGACTGAGAAAACATCAGTGTGTACTATGTAGCCATGGGTATAAAATGATGTTATACGATTTAACAGAAGACCCTCATGGTAAGCAAACAGCATGCTAATAATTCCACAAATAAGGATTAAAACATTTACAACTACCATTAGCTTTAAAAAAAAAACTATTTGGGATATAGATATTAAACAGCTCCCTGAGAAATCAATGAATTAAACACAATATTAAAAAATTAGTACTCAATTGTTGGATCATTTTTCAAGGAGACAAATGAGAGACAGACAGACTTGTTTTCCTCCAACTCTACAGAACTGGAAAACCACACATCGAACCGACCCAAAGTTCACACATTTACTTCCAACTTGTCAATGTGTATCATCGAAACGCAACAAAACAACAACAACCACTGCATAGCAAGAAAGCTTTAGTCTTAAATGTCACAGTACCCTGTTTTGTCTTGTTTTGTTTTGTTTTAAAGCGACCAGTGTGGTTGTGCCCAGAATTCTTAAGCATTTACTGATGCCTCATCCCAGAGGGCTAAACTCAGCTAACCCACTCCAACCAGTGCAGCTTTCACCCCTTAGCTTGCTCTGCAAGGAGGTAACTTTTGTGCTGGTGCCGACTACCCATCATGCATTTGGTACGCTAACCTTCTTCAGGTGTAGTCAGTCACACAGCCTGCACTCAACTTCCTCCTGCTTATTTTATATCGCCAACATGTTCCAAGAAATTGTTTATTCCTAGGACTGTGTATAAGCCCTAGACTGCTTACTTAATTTATACCAACACTAGTGACATGACAATTCTTGAGCTCATGTAAGCAGGATAAGATCACTTACGTGAAACATCAGCCCATAAGCAAACCACCTCTAAATATTAAAAGAAAAAGAAAAAAAAACCCCAAAAAACCAAAAACTAAAGTGGTCTTTTTGTTGGTAAGGTTTAGGTGATCGAAATGGCTTTACATAAATTAGTAGCCCACTTATTTGAAAATTAAATAATATACACTGGATCATGGAATAATGGGACCTCAATTTAAAAAAAAATCTAGTGACTTTTGCCAATTGTAATCTCCAGAAGGATCCACAAGAGCTAGAGAGCAGGCATAATGAGATATTTATAGATGCATGGTGCGTTAAACATTCTCAGTGGTCCTAACATTATTCATCAAATCTTCAACTGTTAAGACACGAATGATTTAAACTTTACAGTAAGTATATAGCATCCCAGAAAACATCCCTTTACACATCTCAAATTAAAAAAAAAAAACTAACAACAACAACAACAAAAAAAAAACATTGAAGGAAACCATATAAGCTTAAAACACTCTATGGAAGAGCCAGTTACACATTTTCAACATAAGAATTCATTCAGTATAACAGCCCAAACTACAACCATAATTCTTAACTTTTCAAAAACAAAAGTATTACAGTTTTCTAGTGTGGCACAATCATTTCCAAACAGAGATTCTGTTACATCACAATGTATGTGGAAACGTGCACACATCTTTAAAAACCTCCAACACAACCAAGTATTTATAAAATTAATTTGCTTTAAAGTGTTCTCAATCCTGACAAAGCTGGAGCATCCACCTCAGACTTT
Source organism: Acomys minous (assembly GCF_964271855.1). Taxonomy (NCBI): domain Eukaryota; kingdom Metazoa; phylum Chordata; class Mammalia; order Rodentia; family Muridae; genus Acomys; species Acomys minous. The sequence continues at coordinate 69,159,891 of NC_140492.1, read as the reverse complement.
AAGGTGGAAAATCAGACTTAGCCTCCCAATTCAGATACTTAATGACGAATGGCAAAGAAATAGTTAGTTAATGGGATAAAAACTAAGTTAGGACACGTGGAGGGGGGGAAGGTAGAAAGAATAAAGGCCCCCAATTTAAAGTGCACAATGAACTTTTTAAACAAAGAAGTTCTCCTTCATTCTTTCAAAGCAATCACTGGGGAAACCCAACCCCCACAAAGCGTGTCACTGCTTCATTAACAATAGCTAACTATCGTCTTAACCGCGACATTGTTTATTCCCCAACGGTTCTCTAAAGTAACAATAACAACAAAGTGCTGGGAGCCAACCCAGCGCCTCAGTTATTAAGGCCTGGCTTCTCCCTACATCCAATACAAACATGCTACTTCTTTAGAATACTATGGGAAAAAAAAAACACACAACACCAACAACAACCTACTCCTTATTTACCGAACGATTTTTATAATTCATCACTAAACTATGCACCAAAAAAAGAGTAATTAATCGCATGGTTTAGTTAAGCAATTCAGCTGACACAGTAAATATTTATTCTTCACATCTCACAGGAAGTTTGCTATTGTGCTGGAGTAGGGGTGGTGGGGAGCGAAAAGCAATTTATGATAAACAACTTAATCGATCACAGCCAACTGAATGCACCTAGTGTTCTTCATCCCGACCCCTAATTGGGCACCAAATAGTTGTTTGCAAGCACAGAAAGCACCTTATATAATGAAAGTAAAATATTAAAACAATAGTAACTTTCTAAGCTATATATCTCCACGAACAAAACCAACAAAGGCCCTTTTAAAAACCATATAGACATAGTTTTTTTTAAAGCTGACCATATTTTTTTTAGTTATACGTATGGAAGCCCAATCGCGGGGGAGGGGGTAGTGGGGAGCCAAAAAAAGAAAGTAGGCAAAATATATTTACCTTAGCTTTTTAGAGACTGAGTAATCAACTTCCATGATTTTCCCATGCAATTCCACTTTACCTTTAAAACAGAAATTTAAAGCACTCAGAACCTCCCTGAGTAAAACCCGCGGGGGTCTAGGAGGGGCAGGCACACTACTCCACGCTCCGGCTCCGCCTTCTGCGCCTTCAAGGGGTCCTCCACCCGGCCGCAGCTGGGCGAACTTAGCGCCAAGTGTGATGAAAAGTGGGCGCCACGGGTGGCGAGCGAGGTGGTAAAGGCGCAAGCCCGGTTCCGACCCCAGGTATAGCTGTGGGTGGCATTACCGGAAAAACACATTTAATAAAGAGCGGCGCCAATTTGAAAAGATGAGCTCATTTGAAACTCAAGCCGCAGGGCTGGCGCGCCTCGGTCTCTCTGGCCCCCAGCACCCCATCCCAACACCCCAGGACCTCCAGGCTCCGGGGCGCTCGGCCCCCCAACCCCCGCCCCCCCTGCAGGCAGCCCCGGGGACACGCGCAGGAGTCCCTGGCTTGGCGGCTGCCTTGCTTTGGAGTGACCCCGCACCCCAGGTCTCACCAGCACCCCACCCCCGCCTCACAGGTCCCCAAGGTAGGGGTTCCCTGCGGGGTCGGAGGTCGCCTGCCAGGGAAGCGTGGCCTGCCGCGTGCGTGTGCGGGATGCGAGCAGGGAGCGCGCGCGCGGGCGAGTGTGTAGCGCTCCGACACCCGTCTGGGCTCCAGAGCGCTCGCGGGCCCCCCGGTCGCCTTTCCCGGTTCTCAGCCCCGGCCCCCACCGAGTTGAGACAGGGTACCTCGTAAAAAGGTGCTTCTGGCCGAGCAGGAGGCGGGGAGACGGGAGGCGGAAAGCCCCCAGCCCCGAGTTCTTCTCAATAAAATCGGACAAAAAATTCAAGGAAAAATAGGAGCGCTTCCGAGACCAGCGAGAGGGAACTGAGCTTCGGGAAAGGACGCAGGGAGATGTGCGGTGCGGCAAAGGCCGGGTTGGGGGGACCCCGGGACTTCGAAGGGTTCAGTAGGTGAAGTCCAGGAGCTACCTAAAGTGGGGGGCCAGTAGACAAGGGAGGGGGAAATCTCAAAAGGAGAGTGCGGCTTTGGAAACCACAGAAGACGAGAGGTCTTTGGCACGAGGCATGGGAAGAAGGAAGGTCTGGCTAGGTGGAGAAGAGATGCTGGACTTGGGGGGTCCCTGGCAAAGGGGGCACTAGCAGGGTCAACGAAAAGGAAAATGGGGGACTCTGAAAAGGTGGGGGCGGGGGAAGCTCCGGAGTGCAGGGGCGCTCCTAGGGAGCCAGCGAGCCTGGGCACCCTCGGAGGGGCACAGGGTCGTCCGGAGTCTGAGGCCCGAGGGTCTAGAGTTAGCCCTAGCATTGGGGACAGGGCAGCCGGCCATCCCGGAGCCGGGCCGCCCCGAGAGTCGCGGGGCTGGTGCGTGAAAGTGAGCGTGCGGGCTCGGGAGTCGCGGCGGGCGCGGCCCATGGGGCTCGGCCTCCCGGCTACCGCCGTCCCGAGCCGGAGAGGCGCGGCGTGGGCAGCGCGAGTGCTCACCGGAGAGGGTCTCGATGGCTCGGATGGCCCAGTTCTGGTCGGGGTAGTCCACGAAGGCGTAGCCGGATTTGAGTAAGACCTGTCCCGCCAGAGGCAGCTTCCTGTCCCCGAAGAGCTGCCGGAGGTCGTCGGCGGTGACGGCGGGGCTCAGGTTCCCGATATATAGCTTGTTCATCATCCGCGTCTTCCCGAGAGCCCGCGGCTCCCCCGGCCCGGCACCCGGCGCTCCCGCCGCCTCCGCTGCCCTCCTCTCCGCTCCTGCGCCCGCCCCCGCCCCCACCCTCGCCCTCAGCCTGGCTCCCCCCACCGCGGCCGGCCCGGCCCGCCCGGGGGCAGAGGCGGAGGCGGGGACTTGGCGCGGCTGCCTCCTCGGGGCAGAGTCCCGGGCGGGCGCGCGGACAAAGCGCTCGCTCTGCCCCCCGGTGCCGGGGCGGCGGCGGCGGCCGACGAACCCCGCGCACCTAAGAGTTGGACCGGCGTGTGCCCCGCTGAGAGTGCGCGCCCTTCCCGTCCCGCGCTACGCTGCGCGCTCCGATGGCTTGGCGCTCCCAGGCTGCGCGCCCGGCGGGCGGAAACGGCGGCAGCCCAAGCGGGGCCGGGAGCGGCGGAACGGGGCGGCGCGCGAGAGGAGAAGGGCGCGGGCGTGGGCGGGGTGTGCGCAAGGTGGACCCAACGTGGGCGCGGGGCCGGTGAGGTGCACCTGGAGGTGAGCGGCGCAAGCAACGACTGATAACTTTGCCCGCGCGCATCATGAGCTTTGCGTGGATCTGGAGATTTCGCTGCGAGCCAGGATCTTGGAGAAGGGGGCGCTTGTGGTCAAAGGACTGCAGGACCACAAGGGCCCCCTCCCATAGGCCGTGTATCCTAGGAAAGCTGCTGTGGTGCGGGGCCTCAGTTTCCCTGTCCAAGAGGGAAAAGGAGAGCCAGACCCAAGTCCAGTTAGCCAGGTGGCAGAGGAGGAGACAGCGCCAGCCTGAGCTGCTGGTTTCAGTCCCAGGCTAGGTAGGTAGGCATTCCCCGAGCTTTGGAAGGGACAAGAGAGGAAAGTTGTCCTTCCACGTGCAGGACGGAAGAAGCAGGGTCCTTGACCTCTCCCAGGTGGCAATCTAAGTCACATAGCCCCGTGAGAATCAGAAAATGAAGGACTACAGAAGAAGAGAATGGAGAGATTCTGAGGTGAGAAGACTCTGCTAGACTTCCGGGTGTGACCTGGGTAGTGTTCCTTGGATTTTAGAGGGCTACCGTGGTAGGAGGTATGTCTGGGTGGAGAAGTCACCGTGGGCCTTACGGTAGAAGGCCAGTTTACTCCATACTCAATCCCAGCATTATGCCCCCAACATCCCTGAGCCTAACTTTTATCCGCAAAGGAAATAAAACAAACAACCACCCCTTGTGAGGGTGACCTAAGTAATGTGTGACACACTGTGGGTTTGCTTCCATTTCTTTGCCCAGAGAACGAATTTAGGAGCTTAAAAACTTGGGGGGAGGGGGCTGTCCTTAATTATTTGTCTTGAGAAGGAAATGAGGAATTCTTCGGTTATGTTGGATCTAAGCAGACTCCATAACATTTGACACTTTCTCACCTAGATATTTACTGACATTTCAATTCTAGCTTTTGTCAAATATCCACGCATTTTCCTCTTTGGATTTCACTGCTCCTGGAATTGGGAGTAGGGCCTTGATAGTGTTTCCCAGGCAAACAGATAAACCAGGGATAGATGCTCCCTAACTAAAATGTGGAAGAAAAATCGCAAATGAAAACAACTCGTGTGTGCATAACTCACTGCGGACTGGAAGCCAGCCACCTTCAGATTACTCACACAAATGCTCCCGATTAGGGTGGTCATTTTTTTTTTTTTTTGTACCAACGGATGTGTTCGCCTATTTACAGTAAATCATAGTTACAGGCCACAAAAGACGAAGAAGGAACGGTCACGGATCGGTGGCCTCCCTCTCTAAAAGGTTAATAGTCAGCCCTTTAGGTTGCATCACATTTTCAAACCCGCCAAGTATGTGTGGCAGAACCATGGCCGCTCTGCTGGGGCAGCATACACGGCATACCAGTTCTTTCTGAGCATAGGTGTCTTCTGGTGGGCCCTGTTTACACTGTCAGTGGGGTTATTTTCAAACTCCTCTCTGGGAAGTAGCTGCTTCTTGGCTGTCTTTGGTATGTTCCACCCTGCCGGCATCTTGTAAACCGTGCTTCAGAAGCCAGCACGGAGGACACTTTTCTCCATACCTCGCGTGTCCTTCACTTTTCTTGGTGCGGTGATAAAAGACTGGAGAAGAGAAATTGGAGGAAAGAAGGGCTGGTTTTAGCTCACAGTTTGAGGATATGGTCTGTTGAGGCCACAGGAGCAGGAAGCAGCTGGTCATGTGGCAGTCACAGTCGGACTCAGGGCTGAATGCTGGTCTTCACCTTGTTTTCTTCTTTTTATGTAGCCGAGGACCCCCGCCCACGAGACGGTGCCACCCACGTTTACAGAGGGTCTTCCTGCCTAAACCTAGCCCCTCCCAGACACGCCCTGATACTCATCTCCATGGCGACTCAAAATCTCATCAAATTGACAAGATTAAGCATCATAACATTTCACCCTAGTTTCACGTTCATCTCATAATAAAAGAACACGTGTAGTCCAATTCTAAAAGCCCCTGTCGTCTCCAAGATTGCTGACGCTGTTTGAAAGTCCCAAGTCTCTCTAAAGGCTCTGAGTGCTCACTCACTGAGAGCCGCTGTGAGGTTGACAAGCAAGTTGCCCGTCTCCAGTGTACAACTTCACAGTCAAGAGTTCCCGTTCCAAAGGGAGAAAGGTCATAGCAAGACTAAAACAGACGCAAACTGAAGCAGAACAAACAAGGTCCTGTAGCTACCAGCCTTCTGGGACTCGTGCACAATCATCTGGGCTCCAGAGAGCTTGGGTGGCCCTGCTCCTCCAACCTGCCACAAACAGTCTCTTTTGGGGGCACTAGCTTCTTAGGGTAGCTTTCCTTGCTGGATTTCCGGTGATTGCAGCTCAGGCTTCATCTTGCTAGAGCTCTACAAAATGGCCGGCCTCTCAGGACCTCCTTGCAGGGACATCAACCCTTCACACATAGCCCAGCCTCCCTGATTCTCTGGAACTGTGGTGTTGCACTCTGTGACACCTGTCCCCTCAGTCTCTCACACTTACAAAACTAGTATGTGCGTGATAATGCCAGCTTAAGATAGAGCTGGTCCCCACAGCTCCCTCCAATTTTTTTTTTTTTTTTTTTTTTTTTTTTAGTAAAGAACCCCCTCAGTAGCATTCTCTCCTTTCAGGTGAATTTGTATTTTGGAAACCTTGATAATTGGAGTCTTTCCCCTCAGCTGTCCTGTTGTCCCAGTGCAGAACTCCAAGCTGCTTATGATGTCACTAGTTCCTCTGCCGCCTACAGCTGCCTTCAAGTCTGCCTTCTCTGCTTGCATGCTTTTCCTCATCAAACTTTACATTTTTCCTCTTTTTGCCGTCTCTAACTACAGACCTGGATAAGAGTGGTGAACTGCAGCCGGACTGCATCATGTCCCCAGCCAGGAAGCCAGGAGAAAGAAATGCTGATGTTCAGCTTGGCTTTCTCTTCCTGCCACTTAGGACCCGCTCAGCCCATGGTGCCACTGACATTTAGGATGGTTCTTCCCACCTGAACTCTGTCTCTCGCAGGCGTGCCCAAGTACTTGTTTCCCCGGTGATCCCAAACCCCCGTCATGTTGCGCTCAACCATCACACCCACTCTGCAGCCGCCACAGTTCTTAGGGGCAGCTTTTCTCTGGTGGGAAAGGGGTCAGGGAAACCTCCAAGGGAAAGCCAGGCAACTAGAGACCCTCACTATACCTGACAGAACTCACTCCTAGTTGTTTCTCACAAGTCTCCTTGTATCAGCCTTCCAGAGAGAGAGACAAAACGGTTGCCACTTGGAGCTCCTGAGTGATTTTGTAAACCCAGTAAACCAACATGAGGGGTTGGGATCAGAAGTGTGGCGACATTCTTAGTGTTCACATTTCTGTCTAAAGCCTGTTAGCCTTTCCCCCCAAGTGTTTCTGAAACAGTAGAAAACCTTGCAGCTTCCTGTTGGTTCTCTGTGGCAGGGTAGTAGAAAGGTGGCCCGGACGATGTCTCCACTTGTCGCAGGTGGGAAGACTGAAGCCCGAGGAAGCAGCAGTCACACAGAGCCTAGGAAACAGCTGGTAAACGTAGTTGAACCTGACAATCCACAAAGGACCAAGTCTTCACCCTGGATTTTCACTGCAGAAGTATTTCTGCCTCTGGCCAAGGTACATTTTGACGGAATCACACTAGCGTTAACTTTTTGAAGCGACAAAAAGACCATGGGGTGGGGGGTGGGGGGACGTGGGGAGGTGGTTATTGGGGGTGGGAGGTCAGGGGGGTGGTTATCATAACCGAGGTTAATACGGTCAATGTTTTTAGGTGATGGGAGGAGCTCGGAAGAGAAAATCAAACCGTAGTGGAAGGTGGGGCCAAAGCCAACACGGTAGCGACTTTGTGAGTGTCGCACCAGCATCCTTGTGTACCGTAGTGTCCCTTACCCACCTTCGGTCAAGTTGACCCAGGGGAGATTGTCTAGCCTTGGTTATGTTATGTCACCTTCCTCCGTTCGGATTCCTCCTTTGTGGAATAATAGCTCAGCCATTTCTTCACAACAAACTCCACCTCCCCTGCACCTTACACGCTTTCCAAAGCCTGCGCCTTCTCAGAACTCGGCCCCTTTGCACACACTGTTCCCTTTCCCCCAGAATAACCTGCCCTTGAACGTGCTGTTCCCTTTCCCTGGAATGCATTCCTTCCTCTGTAACCTCTTTCTCCTCCCACCTCGGCACCCGGACATGGTCTTCGCTTCACACAGATAAGAAATAACCTCGCCTAGTGGTCATGGTTGCATGATGTGTTAAATATGCTAAGAAAGAGCCCACTAAAGTACATATAGTGTGTGTGTGTGTGTGTGTGTGTGTGTGTGTGTAGGCACCCACGTGTGCGTGCCTGTACATCTGTGTGTGCATGTGTGTACTAGGGATTGATCCCAGGCAGATGCTTTACCACTGAACCAACTGGATGGGAATTAGACCTCAGTTTTTAAAAGCTATACGAGGGGATAGAGAGATGGCTCAGTAGGTAAAGGTGCTTACTGCCAAGGCTGAGGAACACACATGGCAGCAGGAGAGAACCAAGTTGTCTTTGACCTTCCCCTGCATGCCACAGCGTGGCATACACATGCACACACACACACACACACACACACACACACACACACACACACATCATTTCAGTTAATGAGAAAAAAGTCTTCCTGTTTCATAGTAAAATTCTACAGGATTGAGACTTTTTGTCTTTCTCCCCTTCCATCTTCAAGCCAGTATGAAACCTAATCCACGTATTATTGTTGAGTAAACAGATTGAAGGAGCTCAGGAGCTCAGATTGAAGGAAGGCACACACAGAAGATGGTGCTGCCCCTCCCTAACCCCACCCCCGCCCAAGTGGAGCACATCTACGTGCTCATTGCGTCATAGTACAAGGCAATAAGGATATACGGTAAGTAGACATCTTTCTGGCCTGGCTGGTGTATGGCCGGTGGAGGACGCAGATATGCACGTGGGTATATTATGGCATTTCAGATGGGACAGCTTATTGGCAGATGCCATTCAGCCTAGGCTCACTGGGGTCGTCATGGAAGAACTGAGGTTTGAAGGTTAAGTAAGCGTCTCAGTTAGGGTTACTACTACTGTGATGAAAGACTGCAACCGAAAGCAGGCTGGGAAGGAAAGGGTTTATTCCTCTTAACCTTCCCTATCACTGTTCATCATCAATGTCAGGGCAGGAACCTGGAGGCAGGAGCTGATGCAGAGACTATGGCGGGGTACTGCTTACTGGCTTGCTCCCCATGGCTTGCTCAGTCTGCTTGCTTATGGAAGAATCCAGGATCACAAGGCCAGGGACGGCACCACCCACAACGGGCTGGGCTTCTCCTTCATTAATCACTAGTTAAGAAAATGCTCTACAGCCTAATCTTCTGGGGGGAATATTCTTAGTTTCTCACGTGAAGTTCCCTCCTTTCAGATAACTTGAGCTTGTGACAAATTAACATAAACTAGCCAGCACAATTAAGCCTATTGGGAGGGGCACTATAAGGAGGCGTGGCCTTGTTGTATTAGGAGGCGTGGCCTTGTTGTATTAGGAGGCGTGGCCTTGTTGTATTAGGAGGTGTGGCCTTGTTGTATTAGGAGGCGTGGCCTTGTTGTATTAGGAGGTGTGGCCTTGTTGTATTAGGAGGCGTGGCCTTGTTGTATTAGGAGGTGTGGCCTTGTTGTATTAGGAGGCGTGGCCTTGTTGTATTAGGAGGTGTGGCCTTGTTGTATTAGGAGGCGTGGCCTTGTTGGAGGAAGTGAGTCACAGGGGTAGGCTTTGAGGTCTCATATGCTCAAACCAGGCCCGATGTGGCATTTTCTCTTCCTGCTGCCTGCAGGATGTAGACCGCTCAGCTGCCTCTCTGGTACCATGTCTGCCTGCACGCTGCCGTGCCTCCTGCCGTGAAGATAATGGACTAACCCTATGAAACTGTAAGCCAGGCCCAGTCCAATGTTTTTCTTTGTAAGAGTTGCCATGGTCATGGTGTCGCTTCACAGCAATGGAAACCCCCACTAAGACAATGCCCTAGACAAAAAGACTGGCGTGTAAAGGGGTAGAGAGATGGCTCAGTGGTTAAGACCACTGGTTGTTCTTCCATAAGACCCTGGTTCGATTCCCAGCACCCACATGGAGGGCTCACAACTGTCTGAAACTCTAGTCCCACGTGATCTGATGCCACCTTGTGGGTTCTGCAAGCACATACTGCACAGCCATGCATGCAGGCAAAAACACCCATAAACATAAAATGTAAAAAAAAAAAAAAAAAAAAAAAAGGCTAGGATGTAAAGTTATGGAGATACTAAAAATAAATTTCCTCCAGACCTGAAATCCAATACAAATGCAGATTTATAAAGAAAACAATAAAAAAAGAGAAGAGAAATAATGGCAACCAAAGTTCCCAGAATCAAAGACAAGTCCTGCAGACTGAAAGGCATGCAGGAGGCTCAGACTCACCCAGAGCAGAGGAGCCTCACTGTGACATTTAGAAGAAAAACTAAAAAAAGCAGATGTTGGTGGAGTAAACAGCACAAAGGATTGGGAAAGAGAATGCCAATGTATTCTTCTAAAACAAAAGAAACTAGAAGGTGATGATGCAACATGGGAGATTATCTTAATCTGACCTTCTAAATTTAAAGGGGCCATTACAAAGTCATGCAAAGGGGCTGGAGAGATGGCTCAGAGGTTAAGAGCACTGACACACTGGCTGTTCTTCCAGAGGTCCTGAGTTCAATTCCCAGCAACCATATGGTGGCTCACAACCACCTATAATGTGATCTGGTGCCCTCTTCTGGCCTGCAGGTATACACAGGCAGAGCACTGTATAGACAACAACAACAACAACAATAATAATAATAATAATAATAATAATAATAATAATAATAATAATAAAACAAAAAAAACCCAAAGTCATGCAAAGATTCAGATGTACCCTGCTTAGTGAAAAACCCCTGAGATGAATGTTTGGGAAACAGCAACTCCAATACAGAATATTCTGCTAGGCCACTGCAGTGCCATCACACAGCCATCCAGCAAGCGGTAGCCACAAGCTGGAAGTAGAGGATTGGTGGCTCAGAGCAAGACTAAAAGGGACCCACACACACAGAAAAAAAAGAAACTCGTTATTCATAAAATAGTAAATGTTCTTGATAAAATGACAGACGTGGAGCCCTGGGGAGAAATAAGTGCAGGCATATGAAAAACAAGACAAGTGGAAAAATACATGACCGTTCAAGCCCAGGAGCCTTGGCTGTAGGCTCAGTTGTGAAAATGTTGGTACAGTCACAACACAAGCATTGGTATATTGCACGCAGCCATACGAGAATTTAGCAGAACAACCAGAAAGGCAAAAGCAGTAGAATAATAAACAAAGACCGTGAACGGACTAATTCGCAAAAGAGAGACTGCAAATAAGCTCATGTGCCAGTAATTGAGGAAATTAAAACCACTCCCAAGCAGTGGGTTGACAAAAGTTTTTTAAATTCTGAGGCGCTGGCAGCAGCGGACATTGGAGGTGCAGAGCGGCAGAAACACTAATCAACTAACTGTCCTGAGTGACTGACCGTCACCCTGACCCAGTAGAGCTGAGGACAGCAGCCTGGGTGCTGCCTGGCTATGGATCTAGGTGGCTGTCAGGTCTCCTCAGGCCCCGGACAGTTCTTCCTCCCTTCACCTCTTATTTCACTGAAAAGAAACAGAAGACCTTAACATAACTGCTCAGCCTATGTGCAGACAGCCTGCCTCCTGCATCACCACACATCATTGTCCATGGTCACAAGATAGGAGGCAGGCAAGAGACAAGCAATTCAAAAACTGGGGTGACACTCCACCTTGGTGAGGGAGAACAGAAAACTAGGGCCATGTGGTTTTTGTGAGTAAGGGGGTGCCATTTTCTGGGTGCACAGGTGCACCTTCTTTTGCAGGCCTCTGAATACTGGAGGCTGATGCACAAGGCCCAGGCAGATGGCAGGGATTGGTTGTCTTTTTTTTTTTTTTTTTTTTTTTTTTTTTTTTTTGGTTTTTCAAGAACAGGGTTTCTCTGTGTAGCCTTGGCTGTCCTGGACTCACTTTGTAGACCAGGCTGGCCTCGAACTCACAGCAATCCACCTGCCTCTGCCTCCCAAGTGCTGGGATTAAAGGCATGTGCCACCACACCTGGATGGTTGTCACAATTTTTACATCTAATTACTAATCTTGTTTTTAAAATAATGATAAAGTTTGGTGGTAAATGCATGGATAGCTGTCTTTAAAAAAGAAATCTTGCCCTAACAAAATTTATTTACAAGGCAGAGAATGCTTTCCAAGCTTGATTTTTGTATCATCAAGATGACTCTTTAAAAATATAGATTTCTGGGCTGGCAAGATGACTTGACAGGTAAAGGCACTTGCAGGTGACCTTGGTGGTCTGCGTTTCCCTCCTCGGAACCAACTTCCACAGGGTGTCCTCTGGCATCCACATGTACTTTGTGGCATGTACTGATGCCCTCCCAAAATAAGTGACATTTTAAAGAATGCATGTTTTCAAGATCTACCACTGGAATCCTTTTTTTTTTATTGGAAATAGATTTTTTTCATATAGCATATTGATTAAGGTTCCCCTCTCGTAACTCCTGCCACATCTTCCATAGTCTCACTCACCCAAATCTACACCCTTTTCTCTCTCTCTCTCTCTCTCTCTCTCTCTCTCTCTCTCTCTCTCTCTCTCTCTCATTAGAATACAAACAGACATGGTAATAATAAATAATAATAAAATAGAAACAAAACATAATAGGACTACACACACACACACATACGCAAAGAGCCAATGAAAAAGCACAAGAAGCACACACAGACCCAGACACATTATCACATACAGAAAACCATAAAAACAAAATCAGAAACCATAATATATAAGCAAAAGATCTGTAAGGTTAAAAAATACTCAAGATGTAAATAAATTATAATTGTAAAGAAAGAAGAAACTCTGTCTCAAAAAACAGAAGAAGGAGAAGAAGAAGAAGAAGAAAAAGAAAAAGAACCCAAAGCATTATTAGACAGAAATAACTTCAAAATAACCATTATGTTCGTTTCGTGTTACCCACCTACAAGGGCCCTGCTCTTAAGTGTGGTTTGTATACCCAGTGAGACTCTTCTGGAAAAAAACCTAAATTTTTTTTTGTGTGTAGCTGTCGATTGGAAATAGGGGTGCAGTCTTGTGTCTGCCCTCCCTCTCAGCTCAGGGACCTCCTCTAGCTTAGGCCCGTGCCAGCCCTGTGCGTGTTCCCTCAATCTCTGTGAGTCCTTATGTGATTTGGTTCTACGTGTTCAGTAGGCATTGTGTCCTTGGTGTCTTCCATCTCCTCTGGCTCTTACACTCTTTCTCCCTCCTCCGCCTCAGGGTTCACTGAGCCCTTCGGGGAAGCGTTTGATGAAGACATCCCATTTAGGTCTGAGTGTTTCAAGGTGTCTCACTCGCTCTACATTTCTCCAGTTGGGAGTCTATTTGTTCCCGTCTGCTGCAAAAGGATGCTTCTCTGATGATGGCTGAGCGAGGCACTAATCCTATGACTAGAAAAGAATGGCATTAGGAGCCATTTTATTGCTCCATTTCTTTTCTTTCTTTCTGTTTGTTTGTTTCAGACAGGGTTTCTCAGTGTATCCCTGCCTGTCCTGGGCTCACTTTGCAGACCAGGCTGGCCTAGAACTCGCAGAGATCCTCCTGCCTCTGCCTCCGAGTGCTGGGATTAAAGGCAGTTGCTACCATGCCCAGCCACATAAATTATCTTTATTTTTTCATTTTTATTTTTTAAAACAGATGTATTAGTTATGTACATAGTACTCTGCCTGCATGTACACCTGTAGGCCAGAAGGGACCATTAGATCACATTGTAGATGGTTGTAAGCCACCATGTGGTTGCTAGGAATTGAAGTCAGGACCTCTGGAAGAGCAGACAGTGCTCGTAACCTCTGAGCCATCTCTCTAGCCCCATAAATCATTTTTAATTATTAAAAAAAAAAAAAAGACAAGAAGTTGGGATGGGTTGATGGTAAGGTTAGATTTGGGAGGAGTTATCCAGAAGGACAGGGGATAGATTATGATAAATATACTGTATCCATATGTGAAATTCTAGGAAAATTAATACATATGTTCAAAAGTGAATACAAACCATGAAATACACATTAAGGCTAAAATCTAGCTTTTTCAGATTGTACCGATTGTGTCAATGACATTTGTTGTAGCAAAAGAAAGTTCGAGTCAGTTTTGCATTTGGGTGTCTCTGTTCTCCTTGAGGCTACATAATTTCTCGGTCCTCTGTTGCCCTTCTTGATGTGTGCAGGATATGTCTGTGGAGAGTGCTCTCAGAGCGGTTTTATCTGATGTTTCTCCTGAGTAGATTTAGTGTAAAGACTCGCAGGACCACCATGGAGATGACACTGTGTTTAGGTAAGGGTGTATATCTTGTGTCAGTGGGCACCTAAGCTCGTTAGCCCTGCGGTCGCTGGCGGTAAAGCAGAAAGTCAGTGTAAATCCGTTCCGCTGTTACAAAGTTACTAAGTACTTTGAAAGCATGTAGATACATTTTACCCTTTGTTGCCCTATTATTGATTCTTTGGGGTGTCTTTTCCTGCCCTGTGCTAGGACCTCACACATCCTACCAAGCCTTCTCCTGCTGAGCCATAGCCCCGTTGTTGATTCGTCGTTGGGTTAATTGTTATGGTTATATTCAGTCAGTGTTAGAATATATGAGATTACTCATCTATCTTTGAAAAAGAAGTCTAGTGTTGGAGCTAGAGAGATGACCCAGTGATTAACAGTATATTCTGCTCTTGCAGAGGACTCAAGTTTAATTCCCAGCACCAGGTCACGTGGCACACAATCAGCTGTAACTTCAGCTCTAGGGGGTCCGACACTTCTGGTCCTTGTTCTCAGAGACAGACAGACAGACAGACAGACACACACACACAATTAAAAATAATAAAAATAAATCCTACTGGGTGTGGAGGTGCACGTTTTTTAATCTCAGCACTTAGATTAGAGAGGCAAATGGATCTTAAGTTCGGGCTGACTTGATCTACAAAGCAAGTTCCAGGCCAGCCAGGGTACATATAGAGACCCTATCTCAAAACAACAACAATAATAAATCTTTTTTATAAGAGGCTAGAGAGATGGTTCGGAGCTTAAGAGCACTTGATGCTCTTCCAGAGGACCCAGGTTTGATTCCCAGCACCCTACATGGGGCCTCACAACTGTCTGTAACTCCAGCTCCAAGAGATCTGACACCCTCTTCTGGCTTCCTCAGGCACTGACATACATGCAGGCAAAATACCCACGCACGTAAGATAGAAGTAAGTAATTTTTAAGAACAAGTGTTTTCTAGACTTCTATTGTCTAACATTTGGCTTTAGTCTAAGAACACAGAACCCGACTTGTTTGGGTTTTACCTCCTTCTGTGGTATTTGCTCTCCCTTCATCTGAAATTAGGGTTGGTTGGTTGGTTTTCCATGTTAAACTTGCTGTGTGTTGATTAATTTTTCTCTTCTTATTGCTGTTTAGTACATAACATATTAAGATGGCGATAAGTGTTTGCTAAGGCAGTCATCCATCCTGTCCTGCTGTCTGAGCCGACTCTATTCACCCTCAGGGGCAGCTGTCCATACTTACTAATCCCTGCTTTATCTTTCATATGCTTTTCTTTTCGTACAAATAAACACAGGCATATTTTCTTATTCCTCTTCCTTCCTACAGAAAAGATAGCCTGTTCATAGTCATCTTCTATACTTTTCTATAGGCCACTCCCAAGGCCTGTGTGTACCTTTCTCTATTTGTGTAACAATATACTCTGAAAGAAAAAAAAATCCGCTCTCTCAGTTCATATGGATTTTCCTCACTCCTTTAATGGTCACACAGCACTCACGGTATGTGGATAAATCAGTGACTTCCGGCTTACTGTATTTTTTTTTCAAAGGAAGATGATCAGTTAGGGAGATGGTTCATTGAGTAAAGGCTTTGAGAACAGTTTGGCTCCCTGGAGCCGGCATGTATGGTGGGTGGGCACCGTGTCTGTCTGTAATCCATCTCACAGGAGGTGAGTGAGGGAATCTTCAGAGCAAGCTGTCTAGGCACACTAGCCTGAACAGCAAGGGACCCTGCCTTGATCTAAAACATGCAGAGTTGGCTTAGAAGATACCTGATATCAACCCCAGGCCTCCATATGGACACACATACACGTATGTGCAAGCAAACACAGGCATGGCTATATACAGGCACCCTGCACACTTAACACACAAGAAAGAAAGCAATATGCCATAAGAACTTTGCATGCTTACTTCTGTGCTTTCAGAGGCTTTTCCTTTTAAGAGTGAGGTTGCTAGGTCAAATAACTATGTATGCATGTTTTAAACATACATGGTGGAAGTATCCTCCATAAACACTGCAATGGGTTAGGGGAAGATTGCTCACTTAGAAACGTGCTGGCCCTGTAGGCATAAGGAGCCGAGTTCGATCCCCAGCAATAACATTTAAAAAAAAAAGGGCATGGTGGCACATGCTTGCAATCATACTCCTGGGAGGTGGAGACAGATTCCTAGGGCATACTGGCCAGGCAGCCTAATGTAACTGGTGAGCCCCCGTGTAGCAGTGAAAGACCTTGTCTCAAAAAGCAACGTGACAAACAGCATGGTGGTCATCTCCATGCTGTTTCACCAGGGAAACCTCTGAGTTTGAAGTCAGCCTGGTCTATGCTGGGAATGCCAGTCCAGCAAGGGCTATGTAGTAAGCTCCTGTCTCAGAACGACAACAAACAAACAACCCAAGGTGGTGGCTCCTGAGGAACCACTCCTAAGGTTGACCTCTGGCCTCCACATATGAACATGAACACACCTGTTTCCATCCACCTGTTCTAAAAGGGTACCTAGTTCCCAACCATTGCCAGCAAAGTGTACGGTAATCTTATTAATGAGACATTGTATCTCAGTGTTGTTTTATTGTGTAATTCTCTTTCTTATGGGGGAAGGGCTCCTTGTAGATGGTTGTGAGCCACCATGTGGTTGCTGGGAATTGAACTTGGGAGCCATTTCTCCAGCCCCTAGTTTACAAATCTTGATGAAGGGTAGGGGGCGTGAGATTTGGAGGAAATTCACCCCAAGCCAAAAAAATAAAAATAAAAATAAAAAACCTAGCTCCAGACCATAACCTGGGATAGACTGTCACGCCATACTGCCTCCCAGTGTCAGGATTTCCAATGGAGTTCCCAGACTCTATCAAAGGAGAAAGGATTACATTCATCTTCAGTTTCTAACATCTTTCTTGTTTTTTTTTTTTGTTTTTTGTTTTTTTGTTTTTGGTTTTTCAAGACAGGGTTTCTCTGTGTAGCCTTGGCTGTCCTAGACTCACTTTGTAGACCAGGCTGGCCTCGAACTCACAGCGATCCACCTGCCTCTGCCTCCCGAGTGCTGGCACTAAAGGCGTGCGCCACCACGCCCGGCTCTCTAACATCTTTCATTCGGGGAATGACTCCTTTAAGCGTGTGATGGCTCCCTGTGCCCTTCCTACTTACATCCCCACCTTCAGATACAAATTCAAAGACTGAGTCACTTAGCAACCAGAGTTGGCTCCCAGTATCTCCAATGCCCGCTGACCTGCGTTGCGGGGCTTCTGCTCTGGAGAGCCGACCCTAGGTTGGCATGGAAAAGCCAGGAGTTTGTGCCCCATGTGGTTATAGGAGCTGGTTCACGGACCGTATGGGGGAAGTGGACAGTGAAGGCACGTGTGTACCTAAACTCAATGCCCATAACAAGTCTTGAAGGAGGGAGGGGGAGCAGGGGGAACTGGGGTGTTGGTTAAGCTTTGACTCACGGAAGGTAATGACCTTCCTTCATGAATGTTCTAGACTTAAACCGTGAGCAATTTTATAGCATCGTAGATCAGACTTCTTTGTGCTGGAGAGTGACTAAGGAAAATGTTGCCAGGTCTGCACTGCAGAAATGCCAAAAGCCTCTTGCCTAACAAATGCCTTCGTTTGCTTTATATTTCTGTGAGGAAAATGCCAGCGAAAAGCAACTGGGCGGGGCCTTATTGCAGCTTCCAGCTGTGGTGCCATCATGAAGGGGAGTCAGGGGCAGGAACTGAAACGGAGGCCATGAAGGAGTGCTGCTCACCAGCTGGCTCCTCACGCCTTGCTCAGCCTGCTTTCTTTTTCTTTCTTTCTTTTTTTCTTTCTTTCTTTCTTTCTTTCTTTCTTTCTTTCTTTCTTTCTCTTTTCCTTTTCTCTTTTTTGGAAACAGCACTTTGTAGACCAGGCTGGCCTCGAACTCACAAAGATCCGCCTGCCTCTGCCTCCTGCATGCTGGGATTAAAGGCGTGGAGTATGCCATTGCCCCTAGGGCTTTCAGCCTGCTTCTTCACACAGCCCAGGACCACCCACAGTGGCCTGATCTCTTCTATATCAACCACTAACCAAGAAAATGCGCCCACTGAGTGACATAAAGAGCCATCTGATGAAGGCAATTCCTCAAGGAAGTTCCCCAGTCCCAGATGACTCTAGCTTGTGTGGAGTCGATAAAACAAACAAACAAACAAAAACAGAACAACAACAACAGACTACCCAG
Source organism: Acomys minous (assembly GCF_964271855.1). Taxonomy (NCBI): domain Eukaryota; kingdom Metazoa; phylum Chordata; class Mammalia; order Rodentia; family Muridae; genus Acomys; species Acomys minous. The sequence goes on along the minus strand of NC_140492.1, from coordinate 69,142,170 downwards.
CACAACAGATTTCTATTACTGACTAGTAATACAACACACTCACTGCCCACCGACCATGGGAATTTTGGTCTTTACGCACAGCTTCTCAATGGGTTTCCTTGACAATTCGGATGCTGTTGCTCCCCACCCCCACCCCCCACCCCCGTGTTGTGTTGTTCCTTTAATATAAGAAAACATAAAGAGAAGCGCTACGTTAATGTCAGGATGCCTAGAGTTGGGTTCCCTAATGTCCACTAGTGCCTGTGCAGCCTGAGAGGGACCTGGCCTTCGTGTGCGAGGCTCCTCCAGCTGGGGCCTGGCCCCCGTGTGACACACCTGGCACAGCACATGTTTTCCTCCTGAGGCGACCCCTGACTTGGAGCACTGTAACATCGCCACAATGAAATCTGCAAACACAGCAGCTACTAGGGAGGGAAAAAATAAAAAAGTTTCTAGACAGAGGTGTTATGGATTTTAGCGGTCACCTGAGCCAGTGAGAGGCCTAACAGATAGCCCAGAGAGTCGGCCCGGACTGCATCCTGCACCTGAGCCAGTGAGAGGCCTAACAGATAGCCCAGAGAGTCGGCCCGGACTGCATCCTGCACCTGAGCCAGTGAGAGGCCTAACAGATAGCCCAGAGAGTCGGCCCACAACTGCATCCTGCAGCTGCCTGTGGCTAGAAACTGGTTAGGGGAAAGCTTTACATGAAGTTGAACTGCAATCGGTTAGTTCCCTTCTAGTTTCAGACCTTTGTGACCACTCAAAGTTGAAGAGAAACTTGTGTAAGGCCTTCAAGCCCGTCAGCCAGCTCCGCGGATGAAGAGTCGGCGAAGCGCGGTGTTGGTGTCGTTCTTTCTGTGGAGCTCTGCGGGTCAGTCTCTGCGGTCTTTCAGCGGCACCATCAGCCCAGGTCTTAGACTGCTGCCCTCTGCCCTCCCCCTCCCCCCACCCCACGCCCTCCCCCACCCCCTCCCCCTCCCACCCACCCATCCCCCCACCCCGCCCCCCTGTGAATCAGGCCCTCCGCCCTCCCCTCTCCAGCCACTTATCTTTGCAGATGCAACATCTGTGGCTCCCAGAACCAACAACAGAATTCTTCTTTTGCTCTACGCCCATTGTGAAATAAGGCCACTTGTGAGTCACATCAGAGTCATTAGACCTGGAAATGCCAAGAGCTTGAGCTACACACACCCATCAGCGTGTGGATCAAATGCCGTATTCAGGGCGCTTCGGCTTTGCTGAATGGACATAGGATACACGGTGCCAGGCCCAAAAGGAAGTGCTGGGCAGTGCCTGCCAAATTACTGCCCAATGGCATTTAACTTTTATTAACCCCTAACAGAAGAAGGCGATGTAGAGAGAGGGGAAGTTTTCAAAACCAGAAACCCACCTCCTGCGCCTAGCGTAGCGACTCACACCTGCAATCCCAGCATGGCAGGAGGGTCGGGAATTCAAGGTTCTCCCCAGCTACATAGTAAGTTTGATGCTAGTGACCTGGTCTCCAGCCAGCTTTTACCAAGTGCCCTGGTGGACACATGCAAACAGTGAGGCAGGAGTATCGGGAGCCTGGGATACATTAACGAGGAGGACTGGAGGGCAGTGGTGGAATGCTTGCCCTAAGATGCATAGCATATGGGGGCGCGGGGGGGGGGGGGGCGGGGACGGGCGGGGACGGGTTGGTGTCTTCTTAGCCAGAGAGGAGTTCCTTGTAACTTTAAAATAAGTCTAGGAGTTTAGCATTATCAGGGTTTTCTGATAATGAGAGTGAGAGAAGGCCCCTTCCCCCGGAGCCACTCAGAGGAGTAGCTGCAGCTCCTCCTGGTTTCCAGGCGGGAGGAAACATGGCTGAAAGGACAGCTGTGTTCTTCCACAGACTTGTTCAACCAGGGGTCCTCAGAGAAATTGCTGTAGTTATTATCGACAGTGAATTTGATCATCATACCTTAGTCATTTAACATCAGCAATATATCTAGAGTTGCAGTTTTGAGATTTTTCTATTTTTATCTCTTAAGACAGGGTGTCAGGTAGCCCAGGCTGGCCTGAACCTCTCTTACTGTGTACCTGTGGCTGACCTTGAACTTCTTATCCTCCTGATCATCACCCCCTGCTTCCACCTGACAGTCGCCGGGGTGATAGGCATGTGCCGACATACCCTGCTGAATAGTAAAGTCTTCAGACATCCTCACCTTCCTTAAGTGCCTTTCACCGAGCCTGGCTACCAAGTTCGGTTCCTGGGAGCCACCTGATGGAAGGAGAAAAGTGACTGCGTGTCACTCTCAGACTTCCACTTGCACCCCGCATAGATACATATATACATACACACAACAAGTAAAACGTAATTTTTCACATGTTAATGTGAAAAAAAAAGTGTTTCTAGAACCCACACCGGAAGTTGCTTGAGAAGCTGCAGGCTTGATTGATGTGTCCAGACAAAAAGCCAGTAAGTGCTACAGCAAGATTTAAAATGTCCTTGTCGGCTTACCAGTATTCAGATAGATTATTTAGAAGCCTAGACAAAGGATCGGTGGTAGGGGCTGGAGAGATGGCTCCGTAGTTAAGAGCGCTGGCTGTTCTTCCAGAGGTCCCCGGTTCACTTCCCAGCACCCACATGTCAGCTCACACCCCTCTGCAACTCCAGTTCCAGGGAATATGACACCCTCCCACAGACACGCGTGCAGGTAAAACACCAATGCACATGAAATAAAAATAAATGTTTTTAATGGCTCATCAAGCCAGGCACAGTGCCGTATGCTTGTAATCCCAGCACTCAGGGAGGCAGAGGCAGGTGGATCTCTGTGAGTTCCAGGGCAGCCTGGTCTACAAAGCAAGTCCAGGCTACAGAGAAACCCTGTCTCAGAAAAAAAAAATTTTTTTTAAAGGCTCAGCAGTAAAAGTGCTGTCAGACAGACATGACAACAACCTGAAGTGAATCTCCAGAGCCCACGGGACTCCCTAGGGCTGTCTTTTGGCCTAACCCCCCCCACACACACACGCACTTAAATAAATTAATAGACCATTAGCATAATGCCAGTGTAGTGGCCACTGGCATGCGTTGATAGCTGTTCTATTTCCCTCTCTTTGGGTTTTAAAGTCAGGGTCCCTTTTATCCCAGGCAGGCCTCCAGTTTGTCACATAGCGAGACTAACTTTGAGCCCCTCCCTGACATTACTACTTCCATATAAGGCACCATGGTGCCCAGCAGCTGTTGATGCTTTAGCAAGACCACCTAACAGCTCTCACCAGATCTAGGCATAAACCTCACACTCCCTCAGCCAAAGCACTTTCAAAGGAGATGCACAGACTCCCTGCAAAAGCCAGGGCCAGCAGCCTCCCCTCCCTCCCGCTCCAGTCTGACCAGGGCACACTTCTGCAGCCTCACAGAACAGAGGAGTAACTGTGCTTTTGGCTCAGTGTGAGCTGTCTTTAAAAGCTTGTTTAAAAAGCCCTTTCACACACATGCCTTTAATCCCAGCACTCAGGAGGCAGAGGCAGGTGGATCGCTGTGAGTTTGAGGCCAGCCTGGTCTACAAAGTGAGTCTAGGACAGCCAGGGATGTTATACAGAGAGACCCTGTTGAGGGGGTGGGGAGTGGGGGGAAGCCTTTTCACTTCTTAAATATTATAAGCAAGTTTTTTGGTGGGTTTTTTGGTTTCATGAAATAATGGACTCAGTGGGAAATATGACTCGTTTGCAGTATCAGTGTTATACCCAAGTCTGTTTGGACAATCTGTTCTGCCTTGGAGACCTGAGGCACAGGTGAGCGAGTGCTGTGTCTCCAAGGCTCTGATGTCCCTAGGCTGGAGGTTCTGCCATCTTAACACAGCAGTAAGGAGGCTTTCTCCTGTCTTAGTCGGGGTTTCTATCACTGTGAAGAGACCCCCGTGGCCGTGGCAGGCAGTTCGTATCAAGGAAAGCATTTCATTGGTGCTGGCCTCAGACGTGGGAAGCACAGAGGCACACAGGCAGCCATGACACTGGAGAGTTGCACATCTGGATCCTCAGGCAGCAAGAAGAGAAAGAGAGACACTGGCCTGGCTTGAGCATCTGAGACCTCAAAGACCTCCCCCAGTGATATGCTTTCCTCCAACACCACCACACCTTCTCCTACAAGGCCACACCTCTAAGTAGTACCAGTCTCTATGAATGATCCAATGGGGCCATTTCCATTCAAACTACCACATCTCCCCTTCTCTCCTTCCTTGTAGCTTTTGTGTTTTGTTTCTCTCTTTCTTTCTTTCTTTCTTTCTTTCTTTTTTTTTTTTTTTTTTTGAGACAGGGTCTTATTCTGTAGCCTAGGCTAAACTGGAACTCACTCTGTAGCTCAGGCTGGCCACAAACTCATGACAATTCTGCCTTACCTTCTTACGTGCTGGGGTTACAGAGGTGGACCACTATTCCCAGCAGCTTTGTTTTTCTTTCGGTGGCCCTGGGGATGGATCTGAGGGCTTTAAGCATGCTGCAGAAGTGGTTGCACTACCTACATCCTCAGCCCCTGGGATTGTGAACCTTCCAACTTAGTCCCTTCTAGAAAGACTTGTCAGAAGACAAAGGGACATGGAATTGGGTCAGGATTGGTGCTTTTGATAACAGACCTGAGCAGGCTTCCTAAGGTACATTATTAACTAAATGAAACACAGCATGGCTTGAAAAGTAGCAAACCACACTCAGTAGTTCACTTTATACCATAAACGGAGCACGTAGGAGGTACAGGTCAGCCGGGGCTACTGAGTGAGATTTGCCTCAAAGTAAGCGAGGACCTAGGATATAGCTTGCTAGCAGTTAGTACGCAGAAGGCCCTGGGCTCCATCTCTAGTCCTGCAAGAATAACATGAATAGCCATAATAAATAAAATCTGTTTTAAAACAAAGAAGAAAGAAGATACACCCTAGATCCTAATTCCTACCAGCTTTCACCCTGTGAACTTGAAACCAGCCTCGTTCCTTTAACCTGAATCTCAGACACTTGCAGAACACTGGATCTGATCACCATTTACAGGTGTAGTACTGCTTAGGTTTGTTTGCTTGTTCTTTGGTTAGTTGCTTGGTGGGGTGGTGGGGTTTTTTGGTTTTGTTTTGGTTTGGTTTGGTTTTTTGCTTGTTTTGTTTTGTCAACTTGACACAAGCTCCACTTATCTGGGAACATGGAACTTCACTGAGGAATTGTAAAAGTATCATTTTAAAAAATATATTTTATTAATTTATTTATATTACATCTCAATTGTTATCCCATCCCTTATATCCTCCCATTCCTCCCTCCCTCCCATTTTCCCCTTACTCCCCTCCACTATGACTGTGACTGAGGGGGACTTCCTCCTCCTGTATATGCTCATAGGCTATGAGTAAAAGTATCTTTTATTTGCCAGATTTAAGTATCATCTTGGAGGCTTACTGACTCTTGTTTCTTCTGAACTCTGGCTGGTTCAACTCAAACTATCAGTCTGCAATCCTGACTCAAAACTCCTTCCAAGCTGACTGATACAATCTGACTTCTCTCTGCTTCTGACTGAATTGCTCTGCTTGACTTCACACTAACTCTAGCAATCTCTTCTAATCTTCTGGCTCTTCTTTCTCTGCCTTGTTCTGTCTTCTGCTGTGTCTAGCTTGCTCTCTCTGCAACCTGTTTCTATAAAACTCTCCCAGGCTAAAGGCACAGAAAATATATTCAACAAAATCATAAAATGCCCCCAAAGGACACTGAGTGTACAGAACAAAGGGAGCTGTTGCATGCTGCAAGGGAGAAAGCTTAGTCACATACAAAGACAAGAGCCACTGATTTTTTTTTTCAATGTAGTCTTTTAGAGCCAGAAGAGATTGGGTTGATGTACTATAAATTGGAAAACTACAGGTGCTATCCCAGGCTGCTGTTCCAAGAAAAACTGTCATCCCCAAAGGAGAAAGAAGAAGTGTCTACAATAAACAAACAAATGGTGGCACATACGCCTTTAATTCCAGCACTCGGGAGGCAGAGGCAGGCGGATCCCTGTGAGTTCGAGGCCAGCCTGGTCTACATAGTGAGTCCAGGATATCCAGGGCTACACAGAGAAACCCTGTCTCAAAAAAAATAAAAAATAAATAATAATAAATGAAATAAAATAAACAAACAAAATTTTGACCAGCAGGCCAGCTCTGCTGAGGACACTGGAAGGAATGCTTAGGACTGAAGGAGAGGATAAACATACCAAAGCGGGACAGCGCACACACACACACACACACACACACACACACGCGCGCGCGCGCACACACGCATGTTAGATCAGTGGTAAAACAACATAAGAAAAGAAAAAAAAACACCAAATCAACAAAATGACAGGAATCAACATACATCTCTCAATAATAATCTTAAACATCAACCAAACCAAACAAAAACCAAAACGGGATCCTAGAGAGACGGCTCTTCCAAAGGACCCAGGTTTGGATATCAGCACATACATTGGGTGGCTCATAACCGCCTGCAAATTAACTGCCAGAGAATCTGGAGGTATCTGCACTCTCATGTGCATATACCCACGCAGAGACACTCACAGCATTAGGACCAGTAAATGGGACCTTATGACACCAAAAAGCTTTTTTTTACAGTAAACAACACCATTATTCAAGTGAAGAGGCAGCCTACAGAATGGGGGTGGGGAATCTTTACCAGCTATACATCTGACAAAGAACAAAAACAAATAAACAAAAACCAAAACTGAACGTCAAGAACACAACCCAATTAAAAGTGGGGTCTAGAACTAAACAGAGAGGGCTCAACAAAGGAAACACAAGTCACCAAAACCTTTTTATTTATTTTTATTTATTTTACTATTTTATTTAATTTTAATTTATGTGCATTGGTGTTAGGGTGTCAGATCTTGGAGTTACAGACAGTTGTGAGCTGCTGGGAATTGAACCCTGGCCCTTTGGAAGAGCTGGCAGTGCTCTTAACCACTGAGCCATCTCTCCAGCCCCTTTTTTATTTTTTTAATGTTCAACATCCTTATTAGGAAAATGCAACGCAAATTAAAACTACTTTGAGATTTCATCTTACTCCATCAGGATCTTTAAAAAAATAAGTCATTCTGGGGTGTGGTAGAGCACACCTTTGGTCCCAGGACTTGGGAGGCAGAGGCAGATAAATTTCTGAGGGCTCAAGGCCAGTGTGGCCAACACACTAAGTACCAGGCCAGCCAGGGCTACACAGCCAGATTGTGTCTGGTAAAGAACAGGACAGCAGATGGAGTTGAGGGTGAGCAGGGAGGGGGAACACCTACTATTCACTGTTGTTGAAGATGTAAAAATGGTGCAGCCACTATGGAAATCATCAGCCTGGGGAATCCTCAAAAACTAGAAATAGCATATGTGTGAGCAGATATACCACGTCTGGCCATATCTCCGGAAGACTCTACATCTTACCACAGAGATAGTTGCTCATCCATGCTCAGGGCTGCTGTGCTCACAATAGCCAGGAAATAACCTAGATGTCCGTCGGCTGGTGAACAGAAAATGAACACACGGTTCATATACATAATGGAATATTACCCAGCTGTTAAGAAAAATGAAAGTATTACGTCTGTAGGCAAATGGGTGGAGCTGGAAGTAATCACTCTTAGTGATACCCAGACCCAGCCAGGTAAAGGACACATGCTCTCTCTCCTATGTAGATGCTAATGTTCAGTCTTTAGATGTGCGCATTTAAATTAGAGTACCTTAAAAGTCAAGGGAGACCCCAAGGGAGGGGAGACATAATGTAGAGGATATGAAAGGAGAAAGGGTAATGGGAGAAGGGTTGAGTGGATGGAGGTGAGACACCAGGTCAAAGAGTGACCATGGGAGGGACAACACTGATAGAGCTATGTGGTAATGTAAAACTGTAGAAGCACACACACACACACACACACACACACACACACACACACACAAATGTGTGTGTGTATATATGTGTATGTATGTATATGTATATATGTACATATATGTATATATGTGTGTGCGTGTTTCTATGTATGTATACACACACATATATGTGTGTGTGTATATATATATTTCAAATGGAGTCAGTATATAGAGGGGCGGGGGTGGCATGCCTCTTCCATATACCACGGGCATCAAATACATGCAATTGTTAAGTAGGGGTTACCCCTTACTGAGTTGTTGGCTGGTGGAGCCTTTAGGTTCCCCAGTATTACAGGTTATTGTTATTGCTTGGTGACTCTCCAAGAACCCAATAGCAAGACCCTGTTGACATGCTTGAACCATAGGACATGGAGAGATGAAGACAGTACCGACTTGGGAGCTTCATCCTTGCTCACTACCCTTGATGGTGCTGGAAAGAGCTGTGCACACTGTTGGTAGGGAAAGAGCAGTCACTTGCCTTACCCAGCTGTGAAACCTGTGAGCTACAACAATGACTGGCCTGGCAAGACAGGCCCACCGTTGCAATCATGGCCCAAATGTTATGGGGCAACCAACTACTTTATGACTGGATTGAAGGCCCACTCCGCAAGACAGGGATTCTGCCTGATACTGTTAATTGAGTCGAGAGCCCATGACTAGGTAAGTCACAGGCCCCAGGGGAAAAATCTACTACCATTACTCTGCTACGTGGGACAAGATGCCACCTATTCACACATACCCATGGTGCATCTCTCAAACCTCACGCACAGAAGCTTCCTTGTGTAGTAGATGATGGTTAATACTGAGACCACAGCTGGTCAACATGCAGAGACTAAGAGATGGTAGAGTGCTTAGCTCTAAAAAGGATATCTGTAACTAACACACACACACACATACACACACACACACACTCAGGTCATGTGAAGAAACCCCAGGGGACCCTGAACAAACTGCTGTACCAACCAAGGACAATGCATGCAATAAACCTAGACCTCCTATTCAGATCTAGCCAATGGACAGCTCATTCTCTGTGGTCTTGGGGGAGTGGGGACTCTGATGCCCTCTACTTGACCACTTCCCCTGGGTGGGGAGGCCTGGCAGCACTCAGAGGAAGGGAAAGCAGGCTATCCAGATGAGACCTGATAGGCTGTGGTCATATGGTGGGGGAGAAGATCCCTTTCTGTCAGGTCCAGGTGAGGGGAATAAGGGAGGAGGAACAGGAAGATACAAGTGAGGGGATAGCAGTCAGGATGTAACCTGAATAAATTGTTTTAAAATTAAATTAAAAAAAAAAAAGATCTAGAGGCAGTGGATATCTACTTCAGAAGTGTTTTTCTGGACATGAACTCACAGTAGCTGTGCTTATATGCACAAGACCCACACAAGAACAAGCCAGCTAAGATCCCGGCATGGATGGGGTAGGCCATGAAGTCAAGCCCCTATCAGAGGCACTATTGGTAACAGATGGGTACTGGGAAGGGCTTTGGTTTTCTGCATGGATTCAGACCCTGATAGGCTACCCATGCGTCAGTAGCCTCTTGGGTTGTGTGTTCAAAGTTAGCTTGGTCTACATAAGGAGTTCTGATCCCAGCCCTCAACAAACAAAAACAAAACAAAACAAAAACAGAAAGAATGGAAAGAAAGGAAAGGGGAAAAACTTGAGGAAATAATTTTTGTCTTCCCTCCACAATTCTTTTCAAAATAAACCTTTGCAGCTCATCGCTGCACCTGTGATCCCAGCACTCAGGGGAGGCAGAGGCAGGCAGATCTCCATGAGTTTGAGACCAGGCTGGTCTACAAAATGAGTTCAGGACAGCCAGGGCTACACAGAGAAACCTTGTCTTGAAAAAAAAAAAGTAGCAACTAACACCATGCTTTGGCCCAGAAGTCATCTGGGGCATCTTCAGCTTCTCTGAGTACCTTGCACCTCAGGCATGGCCAGCAGGTGGGTTGGTTCTGTAGGACTCTATACTCTATGAATACCTGACCTGGAGGTTGGAAGCATCAGTCCATAAGACAGTTTTCCCAAGTCTGAGGGATTCCCTGGAGTTCTGCCCTGAGTTCAGCTTTAGGCCCTACCCTCCCTACCCTACACAGAGCAAGGGTTTTTTTTTTTTTTTCTGACAAGAATTGGGGGGAGGGCAAAAATAAATTGTATTTTGAAGATTTTTTTCCTTCTCTTTTTTGGAGGCAGGGTCTCACTGTGTAGCCCTGGCTGGCCTGGAACTTGCTATGGAGATCAGGCCTTTAACTCACAGAGACCCACCTACCTCCGCCTCCATCAAAGGCCTGCACCCTCATGCCCTGCTCTTTCAAGAAATGTTTAATAACTGGGAGGATGGCTGTTTTGAAGTTAGAAAAAAAATTTTTGGGTTTTTCAAGACAGGGTTTCTCTGTGTAGCCCTGGCTGTCCTAGACTCGCATGTAGACCAGGCTGGCCTCGAATTCACAGGGATCCACCTTCCTCTGCCTCTCGAGTGTTGGGATTAAAAGTGTGCACCACCAGCGCCCAGCTGAAGTTAGAAATTTTAAAACATTGCACTACTCTAAATGTGTGGAGAGAATAGCACACCAAAATATTTTCAGGGTTTACATCAGAGTGGTGGAGGATGGATGACCTAGGAGGGAACATTCAGGCACAGAGAGCATCACCCCCAAGTTGCCATGGCTACAAGCCTACCTGCTGGAATCAAATGAAACAGCCCAACGTGGACATAAATAAACATGGCGTTCTACCCATGGAACTGAAAATGTCTGGTCCCTGATGCCTCATTGTCCCAGGGGGATGCTCAGGCTCACGATGGACAGAATGTGTCCCTCTTGCTTTGGCTTGGGTTTCACCACATGGCTTACTCTGGCCAGTGGGTTGAGGTATGTGCAGAAAAAGGAAAGGCTTGAAGTAAACCAGCAAGGCTGGGCGTTTTCTTTTGTCCACCCATCCTTTGCTTTGAGAACAGTATATTTTGAGTGACCTGTAAGACCAGAGAATGAGAAATATATAAACAAACATGGACCCAACCTACAGCTTTACGTTTAAATTATTTCTAACAGTTGCTTAAAGCTTAAATGTCAGCCAGCCTGAAGACGCATACTGAGAAATAAACGACTGATTTTTAACTCCATATGTTATGACATCGTTTAATGTAGAATCACCATGGTTGACTGACATGTAAGAATAGAATCACGTTGTCGTTCAGGCTGCCCTCCGACACACGATTATCCTCCTGCTTTGGCTCTCAAGTATAAACCTCATGCCCAGCACTGAATCTTCATGATGTAATAATACAAGTTAAAAGTTGCTCTCCCTCCCCAGGGTTCTGGGATATGGAGGCATTCACTGTCTGAGGAAGGCCTATAGTAAAGCTCTGGATAAAATGCAGCCTGCTTCATTCCATGGTGTGACAGCAAGTCTCCAGTGGGGGGGGGGGGGGATATCTACATAAGGAATACATGACATTCTGAGGAGAAAAATAAAAGGAACGCAAATGCCAAGCCTGCAGTCTGTGACTGGGAAAGAGAGTGGATGAGAGTCAGATGGATATAGGGGATGAACAATGAGGAATAGAGAGAAGACAGCCTGCTACACAGATCTCAAAAGAAAGATGTGGGGGGTGGGGCATGGAACTACATTCTCATACATATGTGTATGCGCGCGCGCGCACACACACACACACACACACACACACACACACACACAGGAATCTAAGCTTGAAAACCTTAAGCAGCTGGGGAGATAGATCACTCAGTCACATGCTAGCAGCGAAAACACAAACACCTACATTAGATTCCTCATTACCCATATAAAGGTGACTATAGCAATGCTCCTGGAACCCCAGTACCGGGGAGGCAGAGACAGGGATCCCCAGGGCTGGCTCATCAGTCCGTCTAGCTAAATGAGTCAGCTTCAGGTCCAAGGAGAGACCCTGCCTCAAAGCATAAAGTGGAGAGCAATAGGGAAAGACGCTCAATGTGGGCAGCAGAGGAAGCGCTGGGCATGTGAAGTCCTTGAGTGCACTGCTGACATGGACGCAGCCATGTGAAGGACCCCAGAGCCTCAGACCCCTGGAAAAAGGACAACACTTTCCTCTCCCAACCCCCAGTGTGAAGCAAGCTCAAAGGGAAATGGAGGCGTCTTCCTCCGGTCCATACGTAGATGTTGATAGCAAGTGTAGAAAATGTTCGCAGTAGAACTCCTAACAGGATTTATGTCTTGAAGAGGGCTCCCCTACAGCGGCTGTCGACTGAGATTCCTGGGACTTGTTGCCTTGATCCAGCTGTGTTCCAGAGACGTTGCCTCCTTCTTTACCTGGCAACTGTGTGTGATAAACATGCTGCCGACTTCCCACGAGGGAGCCTGGTTGACGCCAGCTCCTCTATGCATCTGTCTGCTTTTTCATTCTCTCTGCTTCCGGTCAGGTCACGTCCCTCTGGGAGGCCAAGTAAGAACACAGGAAGTAACACCTGAACAGAGACTCAACTGGGGACAAGAGCATGGACTACTGGCTACTGGGACTCTTCGGGGTCAGATAGGGAGAACAGTCCAGAGAGAACCATGCTTACACAGGCAAAAGAAGTAAGGGGAAGGGAAGAAATAAAAACAACCGCGACGAAAGAAAGACAGATGAAGGAGGTCCGGATCTAAGGATAGGCAGGGCACAGGTGATGCAATCTGCCTGCGAGGTGGGCCTCAGCCAGAACCCTGGGAGCCAGGCAAGTGCGGCAGTGGTCTGTGTCTCAGCACCAAAGGGGGATGTTGTGTCTGCACTTGGCTTCTACAGTCAGCCACCGCACCACACCTGGCACAGCCAAGGGCTGCAGAGCCAAGCACATGCAGTTAGAAGGCACATAGCCAAGGGGGCCAAAATCTTGGTGGCCTTAAATGCTTTGTGTCTGGCAATTGCATCTATACAGATGATACGGGTCAGGGGATTGGGCCAATACGTTTTCATCCAGTGGCTTGCTCACAATCACATTTGTTTATGTCCTCAATAAATCATTCTGTTTGGGGGGAGGGGCACTGCTGCAACCACTTGGAGTCCCAGTGAGCTCCATTCAACTATTTGGGGTGGACTATAGCCCTGTGATTTAGACAGAATAAGTGGGAAATACTGGCTCTGACCTCCTGGATGCTTGTGCCCATAATGATGGTGTGGATGTGGCCCTGTTAAGTCCCCATATCTTATAAGAAGCAAAAGACTTAGGATCGATGGGTTCCTCCTGCTACCACAGGATCCCTAAGGGACCCAAAGCTTCAGTCTCTTTAGCTTGCTAAAACATTCCTTTAGTTTCTGTTGGGCACAGCGGCTGCTATGATCATCCTTAGCTTTACAGCATATTATCCAGCATGGCAGTGAACCACTCCTGTGCTGAGCCTGAAGATTCATCCCAAACATGTAAGCAATAAAAAAAGAGATGTGGGGAGCAGCGTTAGCACCGAGTGAATGAAATCCAAAGCTAATGTGTCAAGGACCCCAGAGCCCCAGACCCATGGGGAAATGGCAGCACTTTCCCCAGGTGAAGTTGGGTAGGAAATGGCCAAGGTTTCCTCTAGGCCATGTGTGATGTCGACAGTGTCCAGCACAGCTTTGGCTCCTCACCTGCATCTTTAAGGTCTGAAAACTACTCCCTTATGGAGATGACACCTCCTGTGATTGGCTAAACCTTTCTGATCCAGCTGTATGCTATAACCCACCTCCTTGTCCAGCTATATACAATAACCCTGCCTCTCTGTTCGATGGTATATAATAAAATGCTGAGTGTCGCAGACATGAGGACAAGTCATAGAGGCTTTGCTTAACAAAGTTCCAGAGACCTCCAACTGTCCAGCATGATCTCTAGACATCCAGAGCAGCTGTTGAGGCTTTGCTTGACAAAGTTCCAAAGAGCTCTGGCTGATCACTGCCATCCTTAAACATTATGTATGGTCCAGGTGTAATTTTGACTAAAAACTACTTTGAAATCTACTTTTTCTTCTAAAACTGTCTCAGCCCTAATGAGATTAACACAGGGAAACTTCCCCACAAAGAATGTTGAAAAAAGGCATCTGGCCAAAAACTCGTTGACACAATAAGGGAATCTTGGGTCTGACTGTGAGCAATCAGTCAGAGACTGCTTGAAAGAAAGTCAAAACCCTGACATAATAGTACCTGCCTAGATACTGTTTGCTGTAGAAAAGTTTCTTCAGAATCTGCTTTGAAAGCAATAGAAGGTGGGCTGGGAACGTCACATTTTACAAATATTTTACAATAGAGGACCCCTTGGCAGTTAGCCTATGCTTGGCTAGCACACCTGTTGGTTTGGGATTGGGAATAACTCAAGTTTTTTATTTATTTGTTTTGGGAGTTTTGTTTTTTGTTTGTTTGTTTTGGGGTTTGGGGGGCTTTTTTTGTTTGTTTGGTTGGTTGGTTGGTTGGTTTTTCAAGACACAGTCTCTCTCTGTGTCACCTTGGCTGTCCTGGACTTACTTTGTAGACCAGGCTGGCCTCAAACTTGCAGTGATCCACCTGCCTCTGCCTCCCAAGTGCTGGGATTAAAGTCATGCGCCACCATGCCCAGCAAGTTTTTTTCTTTATTAGAGAACATTTAGCTCAAGCTACATTGCTTTGACAATCATGTAAACACAATGGCTTAGAGCCCAGGGGTATTTATGATTAAACTTTCCCAAGTATTGTTTAAGAAATAATATCAGGTCATGCTGGCCATTGCTTGGAAATTGATCGACTTTTGTTGTATGCTTTATTGTAAGTTATACAGACTTGTTTGTATTTCTTCGTTAGACTGTTCTCTTGCACTGTTGATTTTTAAATGCTCTATTGATTGTAAAAGGTGAGAAAATCATGATGTAATCTGTAATGAAAAAAATTGAACTTCACTTTAAGTAAAGTACCAGGGCTGGCCTAAGGGGTAACAGAGAGTAACACAAACAGAAAAGTAAAGTTCTCCTGGGCTTTAAGACCTTTCAGTTTTGTACCACATATGCCTGGGTCTAGCATTTCTTTTTTCCTCTGTCTTCAAGCTCTCCTCAACAGCTGGTTCCCATAGCTAGTTGTTCCCCAACTGTTGGTTTCCCTTAACCAGCTGTTCACCACCAGCTCAATTCTTCTTACCCTGCATCCACCAAGACTTTCTCTTCTCTCCTCTAAACTGTTTCCCAGAACTGGTCTGTGGGAGCTGAGCCCCTGGGGTGTGGAGGTGTCTCCATCAGAGAACCCAGTCCCCTGACTGCAGCTTTCCTATGTGCCTGCGTGTTTTTTCATTTCCTTACCTCCCTACAGGTCAAGAGCTGTCTGTGCAAGGACATTGCACACATACACACACCCGTTAAGACTGGAGCTCAAAGGCCTTGGTAGCCTATGTATACTTGGTTTGGCAAACCATGATTTAGCTCAGTGATTCTCAACCTTCCTTATGCTGTGACCCTTAACACAGTTCCTCATGTTGTGGTGACCCCAACCATAAAAGTATTTCATTGCTACTTCATAAGTGTAACTTTGCTATTGTCATGAATCATAATAATAAACAAATATCTGATACACAAAATATCTGATGTGCAACCCCTCCAAAGAGGGTGTGACCCACAGGTTGAGAACCACTTGTTGAGCCTGAGACCTGTGTCCTTGGAGATTATTTACTGCTTTCATGTTTCTGCTCCCACGACTCATTTCTCAGAAATTAGGTCATAGTTCTTGTTTGTTTGTTGGTTTTGAGATAGGGTCTCTCTATGTAGCTCTGGCTGGTCTGGAACTCACAGAGATCCACTTGCCTCTGCCTGCTCAGACTAAAGACATATACCCCTATACCCAGCCAAGACATAGTTCTTTTAATCAACTGTATGCCACAAACTGTTTATAAATTATTAAATACCATACAGTTTAGTTTTTAATGGACCTTAAGCATCTTCCATTGTGTTCCAGCATCCTCACTTTGGATGTGAATTTGGACACAAAGAAGCATTTTTTTCCCCCTGTGTCCTATTTTTTTACCCTTTAAATGCACATTTTGGTTTTGGTCTTGGTTTGTTTTGTTTTTTCAAGACAAAGTCTCTGTGTAACAGCCTTGGCTATCCTGGACTCGCTTTGTAGACCAGGCTGGCCTTGAACTCACAGCAATCTGCCTGCCTCTGTCTCCCAAGTGCTGGGATTAAGGGTGTGTGCCACCATGCTCAGCTCAATGCACATGTTTTTCTTAAATGCCTCTCTCTTCTCTCACTGTCCTCTCTTTCTTTCTGTGTCTTTCCTCCTCTTCTCCTTTCTCTCTGTGTGTGTGTGTGTGTGCATGTGTGTTTCTCTCCCCCTCCCCTGCCTGTCAGCTGAGAGCTTCTTACAATAAACCTGCATTTATAGACTTTAAAACACAATGTGCATGTACATGCAGGTGAACGTGCTTATGGGTATCAGAGGTTGATATAATGTGTATTTATCTATTGCTCTCTACCTTAACTTTTTTTGAGGGGTGGGTGGAGGTTTTAAGACAGGCTATTTTTGTGTAGCCTCAGCTGTCCTGGAACTCACTCTGTACACAACGATGGCCTCGAACTCAGAACTGCCTGCCTCTGCCTCCCAAGTGCTGGGATTAAAGGCTTGGGCTACCACCAACTGGCTTTGTGGAGGTTTGAATAGGTTTGGCCCCATAAACTCATGTGTTTGAATGTTTGGCCCATGGAGAGTGGCACTATTATGAGATGTGGCCTTGTTGGAGTGGGTGTGGCCTTGTTGGAGTGGGTGTGGCCTTGTTGGGGTGGGTTTGGCCTTGCTGGGGTGGGTGGGGCCTTGTTGGAGTGGGTGTGATCATGTTGGAGTGTGTGTGGCCATGTTGGAGGAAGTCTGTCACTGTGGGGGTAGGCACGAAGGTCTCCTAGTACTCAAGCTCTGCCCAGTGTGGAACAGTCTTCTCCTGACTGCCTTCAGATGAACATGTAGAGCTCTTGGCTCCTCCAGCACCATGTCTGCCTGCATGCTGCCATGCTTCCTGACATGATGATAGTGGACTAAACCTCTGGAACTATAAGCTAGTAGTCCCAATTAACTGTTTTCCTTTGTAAGAGTTGTCTTGGTCATAGTGTCTCTTCACAGCAATGAAACCCTGACTAAAGGAGGCTTCTACATTAATTTTTTGAGACAAGGTCTCTCATTAAATTTGAGGCTCACCAACGCAGCCAGACTAGATGGTCAGAGAGCTCCAGGGATCCTCCTGTCCCTGCCTCCCAAGCCCATAGAGTCATGGGTACACACCACCATGCCTGGCTTTTCTCATGGGTGCTGGAGATCTGAACTCAGGCCCTCCTGCTTGCATAGCAAACACTTTACTGACTTCACAGCTCCACCTACCCAAGGTCCAGGTCAGGCAGAGAACCAATGAAGAGGAGAGAAGAGAAAGTCTTGGTGGATATCAGTAGGGAGAATTGACTAGGCAATGAACAGATGCTTAAGGGAAAACAACCATTGGTAAGCAACTATCAGATCTAGTTGTTGAGGAGAGGTTGAGAAACAGAGGAAAAGAGAAATACTAATGCCCAGGCATATGCGGTACAAACTGAAAGATCTTATAGCCCAGGAGAACTTTATTTTTCTTCTGCTTTCCTTTTTCTTACTTGCTCTTTGTCTCCTTGGGCCAATCCCAGTACATTATTTAAAGTGAAATACAATTTTTAAAATTACATATTACATCATGATTTTCTCATCTTTTACAATCAATGAAGCCTTTAAAAATCAGAGCAATAGTCTAACAAAGAAATAGAAACAGTTCTGTACGACCTACAATAAAGCATACAGCAAAAATCAGTCAATTTCCAAGCAATTGTCAGCATGACCTTAAGATTATTATTTCTTAAACGATACTTGGGAAATTTTAATCATGAATTTCCCCAGTCTAAAGCCATTATGTTTACATGATTGTTGTAACAACATAGTTTGAAACTAAATGTTCTCTAATAAAGAAAAAACTTTACTTATTCCCAGTTCCAAACCAATAAGTGTGCTATCCAAGCCTAGGCTAACTGCCAAAAGGTCCTCTATTTTAAAACATCTGTAAAGCATGACTTTCCAAGCCCACCTTCTATTGCTCTCAAAGCAGATTCTAAAGAACCTTTTCTATACCTAACAGTATCTAGTCAGGTATGTGAAGGACCTAACTTTCTTTCAAGCAGTTTCTGCCTGACTGTTCACAATGGTCAGAGCCAAGATTCTCTTGATGTCTCAATGAGTGTTTGGCCAGATGCCATCTTTCAACATTCTCTGTGGGAAAAAGTTTTCCATGGTAACTTCCATTAGGGCTGAGAAATAAAGATAGGAAGCCAGTTTTAGGAGAAAAAAGATTTCAAAGTAGTTTTTAGACAAAATTATACCTGAAACATTCATAATATTTAAGGGCAATAGTGATCAGCCGAAGGTCTCTGGAACTTTGTCAAGCAAAGCCTCTATGACCATTCATTAGATTTCTGACAACCCACTTTTTAGAATAAATACTTGTTTTTGATTGTGTACAGCTACATATGGGTGTGTGTACATAAATACATGTGCTCTGGGAGGCCGGAGGCACTAAGCTACCCCTGGAGTCGGACTTACTGGAAGCTGTGCACCAACTGATGTGGGCATGAGAATGAATCTGAGGTCCTCTACATTAGCAGTACATGCTTTTTTAAATTTTATTTTATTAATTTATTCTAATTACATCTCAATGGTTAGCCCATCCCTTGTATCCTCCCATCCCTCCCTCCCTCCCATTTTCCCCTTACTCCTTTCCCCTATGACTGTGACTGAGGGGGACTTCCTCCCCCTTTATATGCTCATAGGGTATCAAGTCTCTTCTTGGTAGCCTGCTATCCTTCCTCTGAGTGCCACCAGGCCTCCCCATCCAGGGGACATGGTCAAATATGAGGCACCAGAGTACATGTGAAAGTCAGACCCGACTCTCCACTCAACTGTGGAGAATGTCCTGTCCATTGGCTAGAGCAGTACATGCTTTTAACTGCTGAGCTCTCTCTCTAGCCCACATCCACCTTTTTAAAAACTAACACAAATCTATATTCAAGGAAAACCTGCTAAACGAAATAAATTAATTGGAAAGTGAAATAGACAAATATTTCAGTCAAAGTGATGAAATAAGATGTAAGCAAATATTGTGCATGAGATGTTCCAAGTACTCAGTAATATTTAACAGAAGAACCTTTCACTCAGCCAAATCCAGCCCAGCCTTCTGCAGGGTATAATCTGCTGAGCCTGTCTTAAGCCTCCCCAGCCACCAGATTTAGCCTGGGTCCCACATACAGTGCTCTGGCTCAGTCTGGACATGCATGTCTGTGCTGCAGCTGATCTTTAGGCTTCTGCAAGGACCTGCCCTGTCTGCCTCCCAACCCACAGGGCCATTGTACACCATAGTCAACCTCTCCATCCAGACAGGTCTACCCCCACACTCCAGGATTGAACCAGAATCCACATCCTTAACACTAGCTAGGTTTTATCTGTCCACATGACTTCATTCCACAGAGACCACTTCCAACCTCTTTGTCCAACTTACTCACAGATCTTTTTGGCCAAACCTGCTGTGTCTATATCAGACATAGAATTAATAAAAGAAACCCACATGCACAGATCTCACTGTAGAAATACAAACAACATGAAAATCAGGCCAGTATCTCCTCCCCAAAGCCATAGTCCTGCAAAAATGTTTACCAATGAGAATTACCTAAAAGAGATCCAGGACATAAAATTGAAAAGAACAGTTATAAGATTCATCAAAGAATTCAAGGGGATTAAAGAAGACACAAACAGCCAGGCATGGCGGCACATGCCCTTAATCCCAGCACTTAAGAAGCAGAAACAAGCAGATCTCTAGCTAGAGGCTAGCTTGGTCTACAGAGTGAGTTCCAGGACATCCAGGCCTATACAAAGGAACTCTGTCTCTTGAAAACAAAAATAAAACAACAACAACACAAGAGACAAATGAACAGTGTAGTGAAATTAAAGTGAAAGAACTTGAGGAGAAAGCCAGACGAGGGTGGCTCATGCCTTTAATCTCAGCCCTCTGGAGGCAGAGGTAGGCAAATCTCTATGAGACCAGTCTGGTGTACAAAGTGAGTCCAGGACAGACAGGGCTACAAGAGAAACTCTGTCTTGAAAAAAACAAAAGGAAAACAAAACAAAACAAAAAACCAAAAAAGTCCTTCCAAACAGAATAAAGGTCAAAAAGATTATGTGGCATGACTAACTTGGCTTTATCCTTGAAATGTGATGATCAACTTACACAAATGAACAAATGTAACAAGTCTCATAAACGGACTTAAACACAAAAATCACATGATCCATAGATGGAGAAAAAGCCTTTGACAAACTCCAACATGTTTTCATGGTAACAGCCCTAGACGATGTAGCACTATAGGGAACACACCTCGACATAATAAAAGCTGTACACAAGAACCCACATACGACATCATCCCAAGTGGAGAGAACCATGAAGCAGCCCCACTGAAGTGAGGGGCAGGAAAGGGATGCCCACGCTCCTGCTTCTTTCCAATCCTGTGCTTGGTGGAGCACCAGCTGGAGCACTAAGGCAAGAGGAATAAAGGAATACAGCTAGGAAAGGAATTCAAACTGTCCCTATTTACAGATGATATGATGATATACTACATATTAGAGACCCCAAAGCTCTACCAGAAAACTTCTAGAAATTATAAACAAGTCCAGCAGTGCGGCAGGAGGTGGAGTAAACTGCGTAAGTCAACAGCTTTTTCTATACAACGACAACAGCAAGCATACGAAGGAGATGAAGGAGATTGTGGACACAACTCCTGTGCACAATAGCCTCAGAGTAAATAAAATATCTAAGAACAAATGTAACCCAGGAAGCAAAGAACCTCTACAATCAAAATGTTAAACCTCTGAAGAAAAAGATAAGCACATAGAAAATAGAAAAATACATCATAGTCAAGGATTGATGTAATTGATATTCTTTTAAAAATGACCATTTTGCCAAAAGCTATTTACAGATTCAATGCAATCCCAAATAAAATCTCCACCTTGTTCTTCTTAGAAACAGGAAAAAAAATTCTAAAATTCATATGGAACCACAAAAGACTCTGGATAGTCAAAACAATCCTGAGCAACAAAACAAAACAAAAACAAGCTAGAGACATTACCATTACAGATCTCAAGAACAGATTATAGAGCCATAAGAATAAAAAACTGAGCCATGTGGTGGTGGCACAGGTCTTTAACCCCATCACTTGGGAGGTAGAGACAGGTGGATCGCTATGAGTTCGAGGCCAGCCTGGTCTACAAAGTGAGTCCAGGACAGCCAAGGCTACACAGAGAAACCCTATCTCAAGAAACAAAATAATAATCATCATCATCAATAAACAACTGTGGTGCTGGCACAAAAAACAAACAGACATGTACACCAATGACACAATATAGAAGATGCAAACATAGGTACACATAACTTCAGCTATTTAATATTTGATAAAGGTGTCAGAAAACATAGCCTGGCAAAAAGAGAGCATCTTCAACAAATGGTGTTGGGGAAACTGGATGTCCATACACAAAAGAATGATTAGACCCATGTCTGTCTCCTTGTACAAAAACTAACCTCAAATTGATCAAAGACCTAAAACGCAGGCAGGTCTCTACATGATATGGTGCCGGAAAGGACTTTCTGAACAGGACTCCACCCAGAAATTAAGGCCAACAATTGACAAGTGGGACTTCGTGAAACCAAAAAGCTTCTACACAGCTGAAAATACATGATTTTTAAAAAAAAAAAATCAACCAAGTAGAAAGGAGTTGGTAGGACTGAAAACTAATCCAGCCACTGTGCAAATCAGTGTAGAAAACTTTCAAGAAGCCAAAAATAAATCTACCACAGGACTCAGCCATAGCCCTCCTTGGCCTATCCCAAAAGACCCAACATCCTATTTCACAGACACCTTTTTAGCCTTGTCCACTGCTGCTCCACTCACAGCGATGGGTGGATAATGCACACATGGTACACATACACCGTGAAATACTATTCAGCTATAAAGAACACTGATACCGTGAACTTTGCAGGTAAGTGGGTGAATCTAGAACAGATCACATTGCGTGAGATAACTCAGACTTAGAAGGTCAAACATGGTGTGTTCTCTCTCATCTGAGGCCTTTAGCTCCAAATCAAATCTTCAGATGTGAGAACATGTATCCGGAGTGACGGGAGAAACCAGGAAAGTAAAAAGGGACCATGGCTGAGGTAGGAACATAGGAAGCAATAAGATAGGAGGCTAGCGCGGTACACGTGACCTGATGGGGAAAATGGGAAAAACAAGTGCCCAGGAGACTCCCACCGCATTACAGCCTACTGTTATTGCCCTTGGTTACCAGCCCCAACCCCCTACGTTTCTATTGCTAAAGACGCCATGCACTTCAGACACAGAGTCCAGAGGTCGCTGAGCTGGAATTGACCTGATTAGCCTCCTCCCTGAGGACTCACTTTCATGGTACCAGAAGATGACATGCAAGCTTCCAGAGGAGGGAAGCAAGCAACAGCCCTGCCCAGCTATGATGCCCAGGAGCCTCAGCAACCACCAGTATAACACAATAACCGTAAGGGTGCAGCAGTGGCACACGTACGTTGGTGGTCACCAACAGCTCTGTAACTGGACTTAAAACCTCAACAAGAGGAAGCTCATTCCTGGGATGGAAAAACCCAGCGAACTACCAAAGGTAGTGAATCTTAAAGGAGAACCTACACCCTAAACGACCACTGTACTAAAACCAGCACAGTTTCTAACTGCATTCTAAACACTGGAACCTTCTGTTGCAGCCCATCACTCCATGATTCAACTAAGTAGGTAAACCGAACAAGACTTTATGGACAGTGGATTCAAGTTGATATGAATACTGGCCATAACCCTGTGAGAACAGTAACATTTAGGGATATTTCTTCTTCTTCTTCTCCTCCTCCTCCTCCTCCTCCTTCTCCTCCTCCTCCTCCTCCTCCTTCTTCTTTTTTAATTTTCCTCTGTAGTCTGCCTCTCTCTTCCCCATTAGACAGATTGCTACGTAGTGTAGCCCAGGTTGGCCTCAACCTCACTGTATCCAGAGATGGCCTTGAACTCCCATCTTAGCCTCCCAGGCACTGCTTTGCACACCCCGAAGGCTCCCTGTGTAGCTCTAGCCTGCTTGAAGTCCAGTGTGCGCTTGGCACTGACGCATTTCCTGTGTTTCCTTTGGTTCACAGGTGAGCTTGTTGGTGTGAGGCAGCCCTCCATCAGCCTCACCAAATCTGGGGCCTGATTGTGTGAGACTCTGCCGCGGACCATGTCTTAGAACAGCAACAGAGCAGGTCACCCATCTTTGAAGTGGGCGGGAGCCATCTGGCAGGCAGGCATCCCATTGCTGCTGTCTCCTCGCTGCATAAGCATCACTGGGTTCAAGCCTGCGGATTCATCCTACACTTTCCCACAATCTGGATTTTTGTTGGTGTGGCCTTATGGTAATGTTTAATGTATCTGTCTCTATCCCGGCCCAGCAAATTCAGAGCTAAGTCTGTAGGCTTCAGTGGTCAGGACCCTTGCTTTGTTTTTTTTGAGCAAGAAACAGTTTGTGCTCTTTTTTTTTTTTTTTGGATTTATTTTTATTTTATGTGTATGGTTACTTTTCCTGCATGTATGTCTCTGTACCAGATGCATGTGGTGCCTGTGGAGCCCAGAAGAGGTAATCTAAGTCCCTGGGACTGGAGTTACAAGACAGTTGTGACCTGCCATGTGGGTGCTGAGAATTGAACCTGGGTCCTGTGGAAGAACAGCCAGTGTTCACAACCACTGAGCTATCTACCCAGCCCCATTCCACCCCCTTTTTATCAGGCAGAATCTTACTATGTTATTCAGGTAGGCCTCTCACACTCAACTGATTTTTTCCTGCCTCAAGTCTGGATATTGTAACGGGACTGTTGGCACGCACCACCACATCCAGCTGTGACATACATCGTTTTTTCTTCTTTTCAGTTTTTCAAGACAGGGTTTCTCTGTGTAGCCCTGGATGTCATGGAACTCACTCTGTAGGCCAGGCTGACACTGAACTCAGAGATCTATCTCCTCTGCCTCGAGAGTGCTAGGATTAAGGGTAGGTGCCACCACGGCCCAGCTTATGCAATGTCTGTGCTTTCTGCAGGTGACTCCAGCAGTCAATATGACCAGCATAATTAGTTCATTATTAGTGCAAAGTGGCAACGTCACCTTTTCTTTTATTAGCTATTTTTATTTTAAAAAATGATTAGGGGTCTTTATTATCTTTTGAGTTTTTGAGATATCTTTTATTAACTCTTTGAGAATGTCAGATATGCATACAATGTATTTTGGTCATATTGACCCAATACCTTCTCGCAAAGCCACCCCACTCCCAGATTGTGCTGCATGTAAACTCACGGATGTGGGGCTGTTGCAGGATACTTGATCCCATTGTGAACCCTGAGACTGTGAACTGTAAAAACCTGTTTATTGTTTGGTGTGATTCAGCCCTAACACACACCTTTAATCCAAGAGCTTTCTGTACACAGGATTTAATAACGTTAACCCTGGGCCAGGAGGTGGAACAAGTAACCGTCTGACAGGGATTAAGTAGACAAGAGGGACTTTGATAGAAGGGCATTTAAGACAGCATGGAAGGGCTGGAGAGATGGCTCAGAGGTTAAGAGCACTGGCTGCTCTTCCAGAGGTCCTGAGTTCAATTCCCAGCAACCACATGTTGGCTTACAGCCATCTATAATGAGATCTGGTGCCCTCTTCTGGCCTGCTGGCTCACATGCAGGCAGAATGCTGTATAAATAAATTAATAATAATAATAATAATAATAATAATAATAATAATAATAATAATAATAATAATAATAAAGACAGCATGGAAAGAAGGAGCTCTTTGGCTTTTAGTTTTTGGCTTTCTTGTCCTGAGCTGTCAGATAAGTTAGCAAGTTTTTGGGTCTGGGCTTTTGGCTTTTTGGCTTTTTGGCTTTTTCCTTCAGGACAAGAGCTGATTAGAAAGGTCAGTTGGGTGCTTTCTCGGCCTCTCTGAGCCAGCAGCCTTTCACCCCAGCATCTGGCTCCTGAGTCTTCATTTGTAAAAAAAAAAAAAAATCAAACGGTTGGAATTTTCTTTCATTAAAACAACATAGGGCCATCCTTTTTTTTTTTAAAGTAAGGTTTCATGTAGCTCAGGCTAGCCACAAACTTACTACATAGCCAAGGATGACCTTGACTTTCTGACCCTCCAGCCTTCACCTCCTGAGTGCTGGGATCATGGGCGTGCACTCCCACACCAGCTTCACAGCTCTGCCTGTGTAAAGAGAAAGCCAGTGACCGAGCTACAGCCCACAGAGGGAAGGCAGCCGGAGACGAGCTTACTTTGTCCCTTTTAGCATATTCCGGAATAATGGCTCGACTCTCCAACATCTTCCAAAGACTGACAGTGGTCTTTTAGTGTCATGAATTTCTGAAAGCATCTGAGGAATTCTACAAATCATTTATTCTTATGGGCATTTGGGGGAGCATTTGTACAGTTGTCTTCTTTGGGAGTTGTGGGTGCTGCCTTGTTTGGGCTCTGGGGTCCTGTTTGTGTCTGTTTGTTTGTTTGGGGGCAGGTTTTTCTTTCCTTCTTTTGTGTGCTCTGGGGATCACAGTCAGGTCATGCAGACATCTTTACCCACGGAGCCACCTTTCCAGCTCATTGAAGTTATTTTCACACACTCCAGTGGCACTTAGCGGCTTCTTTAAGGATACACTTCAGACTTCGTTTGTTTGTTTATATGTATACAGTGCTCCACCTGCATGTACACCTGCAGGCCAGAAGAGGGCACCAGATCTCATTATGGATGGCTGTGAGCCACCGTGTGGGTGCTGGGAATTGAACTCAGGACCTCTGGAGGAGCAGCCAGTGCTCTTAACCTCTGAGCCATCTCTCCAGCCCTTCTTTTGATTATTTTCTGCCCTAGACATAGAATCCCTCATTTCTCTAAAGACTCTGCAGTGTGGGTATGGGACTCTTGAAAGTCTAACTGGGACTTTGATTGCAGTGGAAATAGCTAGGAAAAGCTCTTGTTAAGTTTCATTTTATTTTAGCCAGGCTTGGTAGCACAAGCCCAGAATCCTAGCACGTGACGGTAGCAGCAGGAAGGCCATGAGTTTAAGGGGGCAGCCTTGGTCAACATGGAGAGACGATGCCTCAAAATGTGTGTGTGTGTGTGTGTGTGTGTGTGTGTGTGTGTGTGTGTGTATGTGTGTGTACCACCCACAGAGCCCGGAGGAGCATGTCAGAACGCCGGAGAGCCCCGGAGAGCCCCGGAGGTGGAGCTCCAGTTGCCTGAGTCACTTAAGGTGGGTGCTGGACACCAAACTCGGGTCCCCCAGGCGAGCAGTGCATGCTCCAGCCCTGTGGGTGGTAGCTTTAATTTAACTAAATATTTTCTGAGAAGTGTAAAAAAAAAAAAAAAAAAAAGGAAAGCACTGTTTTACATTCACCATCATTTTTACCTCTTCTGGTACTTTAATCTGTGTTTCTTCATTTCTTTTTCTACCAGGTATAATAATTTTTTTTTAGTAAAGATTTTTTTTTAATTCCTAATAGGTCGTGTGTGGTAGCAATGAAATTCTCTGAGCTTCATTTGTTTGAAAACGTCTTCGTACCTCTACATTTTTTAAAGCTCATAATATAGATTCTTATGTAGTTTGATTGGTTTTCCTTTTTTTCTAATTTGCTTTTTATTTATGTGTACGTGTACACACTTCTCTCTCTCTCTCTCTCTCTCTCTCTCTCTGTGTGTGTGTGTGTGTGTGTGTGTGTGTGTGTCCCTGTCTCTCTCTCTCTCCATCTCTCTGTCTCTGTGTGTGTATGTGTATACATACATACACACACACGTGTGTGTGTGTGTGTTAGGTACCCAGAGAAGCCAGAATAAGGTAGAGGGCCTCCCCCCCCCCCCCCCCCCGGGCTGGAGTTACAGGTGGTGTTGAACTAGCAGATGAAGGCCCTCTGGAAAAGAAGGCAGGCACTAGGCAGGGAAGCGCCTGTCTGGCCCTAGGTTTGCTTTTCTATTGGCACCTTCCATGCATGTTTGCTCTGACTCGTGTTGTTTCTGATGAGACATTACAGGTTGTTTTTCCCATCACTCCTGGATGGGATGCACATTTCTTCCTCTGTCTGCTTTTCAGCTGTCTTCTGTGTCCTCAGTGGCTGACTTTTCACTTTGTTAGGGCTCCTGGAGCTGCTCAGATCTGTGGGGGATGGGGGAGGGGAGCGAGAGGAGGCTGACATTTATTCATGCTGTGACCATCTCTCAAATGTTTTCCTGCCTCAGTGCTTCGTGCCTGTCATCCTCAGATCTCAACTTCAGGTGTAGTAGCTGACCCGATGCTGTCCAGCAGGTCACTGAGAGGCCATGTGCTGCATTTAGATGAAGGGTGGCCCCATAGACTCATATAGTTGAATGCTTGGCTCCTAGTTGGTGGCCTTGTTGGAAGAGGTGTGTAACTGGGGTTGACCTTTGAGGTTTCAGAAACCCATGCCAGGGCTAGTCTGTCTGTCTGTCTGTCTGTCTGTCTCTAATCCCATTTCTCTCTCTCTGCCTCCTGCCTGTGGATCAGGATGTAAAGTTCTCAGCTACTGCTCTAATGCCTTGCCTGTCTGCTTCCCACCATGATGACCAGGGACTGACCCTCTGAAACCAAAAGCAAGCTCCCAATTAAGTGCAGTTACCTTGCCTGGGCCCAGCACTCCAGAGGCAGAGGCAGGTGGATTGCTGTGAGTTCAAGGCCAGCCTGATCTACAGAGTTAGTTCCAGGACAGCCAAGGCTACACAGAGAAACCCTGTCTCGAAAAACGAACAAACAAACAAACAAAGACAGTAATTCATGCTTTTAGTTATTTTGGATCGAAGGCCACATGTCTGGTTCACTGATTTTCTTGTATGGTTAGTGTTTTGTCAATGCTATCTGGTGAAATCTTTAATCAATGCATCTTATTTATGGTTACTCAAATTTCCAGTTAATTTTTTTTTAATATTTTTGATCATTCAATTATCTCCCACTTTTCCTGTCACAATATTTGTCCTGTCCTTACAACAGCTAAATGTGACTAGAACAGTAGGTTTTTATGGCGTTGACACAGGGTCTGTAGGCCAGGCCAGCCTTTGATCTTACTGTGTGACTGAGGATGACCCTAACCTTGAACTTCTGACCCTTCCTCCTCTACCACCAGAGGGCTGGGCTTGTGTGGTGCTGGGGATTGAATCCATGACTTCTTGGCTATAAATCATACTTCCTTCTCATATCTACAACTTTTAAATTATATGATAGATATTATAGGTACAACAGTGTGGAGTATTGAAGATTTCCCTTTACTGCTGTTTGCTTGCTTGCTTGCTTTTTGGTTTTCCAGACAGGATTTCTCTGTGTAGCCCTGGCTGTCCTGGAACCAGCTCTGTAGACCAGGCTAGCCTCAATGTCACAGAGATCTGTCTACCTCTGCCTCTCAAGGGCTGGGACTAAAGGCATTCGCCACCACCTCCTAGCTGCCAGTGCTTAGCTTTATTAATTTTAAGATTTGTTTACTTTGTTTTATGTATATGAGGGTTCTGGCTGCATGCAGGTAAGTGCACCACGTGCGTGCCTGGCATGTGAGGAGGTCAGACATGGGCATCCTGTGTTATAGGAACTGGAGTTACAGATGGAGACACCACATGGGTGCTGGGAACAAAGCCAGGACCCTCTACAAGAGTAACAAGTGCTTTTAACCACAGAGCCAATGTCCCTGCTTGTTTCAGTCTTTTAGATGTCTGTTATTTTTAGTATTCATATGTGCATGTTGGTATGTAGGCAGGCGCTGAGGAAAGAGGAAAGAACAGAATGACTGGCGTTACGGGCAGTTCTGAGCTGCCCAAAGTAGGTGCTGGGAACCGAACTTGGGGCCTCTGTACGAGCAGCAAGTCCTCTTAGCTATCAAGCTATCCCACCAACCCATTTTTTTTTTAAATCTAAATAATAAAAGAGAAAGAAATATATCAGGTTAGAGTTTTTGGTACAGAGCTATATAAGCTCAGCTAGTGCTGAACTCATGGGCTCGATTGACCTTTGTGCCTCAGTCTCAGATGTAGCTGTTGCTAAATTAGGTTACACACCACCCTGCCAGCTTTTCGCTCTCTTGATGGTCTGGATTTTGTTCTGTTAAGAGACAAGTTGACAGCTGGGCGTGGTGATGCATGCCTGTAATCCCAGTATTTGGGAGGCAGAGGCAGTCGGATTGCTGTGAGTTCAAGGCCAGACTGGTCTACAAAAGAGTCCAGGACATCCAAGGCTACACAGGAGAACCCTGTCTCAAAAAAAAAAAAAAAAAAAAAAAAAAAAGAAGAAGAAGAAGAAGGAAAGAAAGAAAGAGAAATACTTAAGAACTGGAATTAATTGTCTATTTTGAGACTTACTTTTAGGCTCTCTAAGAATTATTGTAGAAAGAAAACCCTTCTCTCATTACTTTCCCCAAGGTTTCTAGAGAGTCCAGGGACCCCTGTAGTGGATGTATACATGTTTTTGTTTTGATCTCAAACAAGTTTTGGCCTGTGAGAGAACAGATGATGTTTATCCACTAGAAGACAAACCACCTCATGCAGGGGGCTTGGCTTTGCTGAAACACATCTTAGTACAGACTCTGAGAGGATATATATATGCCCAAAACAGGAGGTGGGGGCTTTCTGGGTCTTGGTATTGTTTGCTCCACTTTGAGATGCTCCTAGAGAGAACCGTTCTAGAGAACGCTTCAGGGCTCCAGATTCTGGCCGCTGTTCCAGTACATATATATACATATATACAGTGTGTGTGTGTGTGTGTGTGTGTGTGTGTGTGTGTGTGTGTGTGTGTTCAACTTTGGTTGAATTGCTGGTCTGCTGAAATCTTGCCAACTATGCCACAGAAATAGCTCCCAGGAAATGAGTCCAAAAAAGTCTACTTCTCCTGTTCCCATTAACTTTTTTTCTCTCCTATCTAGGGTAGGTGGGTTGGAAGGGAGGTATAAGCATTAAAGAATCTCAAATAAAGTAGGTTTGAAAAAGGTCAAAGCCTACAGGCGGCGCCCAATGTGCTTTGGGCATAATGGGTAACTTAACTTCCAGTGTTGTGGGGAGAGATAGGGGTTGTGAAGACATTGATAAGCTGTTTCAGGGTGTCAGCAAAATCACAGCTGCTGTTGCAGAGCTCTTTCCTGCTTTATGCCCAGAGGGAATTTTCTGTTTTCCCTTTGTCTTTTTACTGTGTTACATTTTTTAAAAGATTGGGAGAAAGACCAATAGGATACAAAAACTAGGAGGGTCAGTAAATTCTATCATTCTGGAAAGGATTTCAGAGTTGGCTGTACAACTAGAGAATATGCCTGTAGAGGTTGAAGCATTTGGAAAGCAAAAAGTGCCATTGGTAAAGCAAAAACACCTGGTAACGGAGAGCCAGTGTTTCCCACGATTGCCACCCGACCCTGCTCCATGTGCCAGGTGGTCAGAGCACCAGCATGTGGAAGAGGGCAGGGAAGCCAGAGAGGCTGTAAAGATTCTAGAGGAACAGGAAAACAGACAAGCCAAATGGGCTTTGGAGACTAGTGCTCTGATAAAGGAAATCTCTAGTGCTACACAGACACCATCAGCTTTTCCAGTCTTTGTGCAACATATCCCCGCTAATGATGGTGGTGAGGCTTATGAGAAGGCATGGCGTCCAGCAGATATGCTAGACTTAAAGCATTTTAAAGAGGCTGTTGTATGGTATGGAATGCATTCATCTTTTGTTAAACAAATGTTAAGTAACTGGGCATAGACTTAGTCCCCAAGATTGGAAGGGATTGGTATCAGCTGTGTTAGAAGCTGCTGAACAGTTACAGTGGTTATTGTGATGGAGAAATGAAGCCACGGGAATAGAACAACAAATACAATAAGGGGGATAAATGCTGTTAAAGATCAATTGCTTGGCGAAGGGCGTTATGCTGCCTTAAGATAACAAACCCAATCTGAAGATGTAGTAATTGAACAACGTCATGTTGCAGACCTAAGAGCTTAGGAAATGGTTGAGGTGCCTGGTAAAACAACCACTTCATTTACTAAAGTATTTCAAGACCTTGGAGAAGGCTTCACAGAACTCTTACAGAGACTGGGTTCAACTCTAGATAGAGCCACACCAGATCCTGAGACCAGACAGGCATTGAAACTGATTATGGCTCATGTTGGTTTTTGTGAGGCCTTGAGTGAAGCCCCTTTGTCAGTTTTCTGACATTAAGGAATTGCCTTGAACACCTTTGGATGACCTACATTCATGAGCCTTATGTCCATTCCTTCCACATCTTCTATATTTCACAATAAACTTTCTCCCTGAATTATTATTATAGTAGAAGCTATCCTTAGGAACTGTTGCCTACAGTCTTTTAGGGAATGACCTGATCTTTCACAACCACAGTAATGGGCATTTTGTGGTTTTATGTCTCCTGTAATTGTTTGTCCAGCCACAACTGAATTGCGAGCATTAGATTCTGTATCAGCAGTAGTTTTTTTGGGTTGTTTTTTTTTTTTTTTTTTTTGGTTGTGCAAATAAGTTTTGTTTCTGCAATCCAAAATCCTTGACATCACAGCGGAAGGGATTACAAGTGCATATCAAGGCCAGGGCTTCTTTTAAAGGATATTTTCAAGTGGGAACAGACTTTTATAGATATGAAGACAAGACCACACAAGGCATCTCTTACTTTCTCTCTGTTCTTTTTTCATTTTACCTATGCATCTTCACCAACAACTATGGATCACTACATGGACATGGCCTCCTGAAAGGAGTTATCAGAATGCTGTTGGGGAATCAGATGTGTAGTGCTGAGCTAGAAAAATTCCAGGATGGGTCTGACTTATTTCTTTCTCCATCCCTCAGCCCTTCAAGAACTCCCACTCTATCACCACCTCTCAAAGCACACAGAGATCTCTCCACTAGCAAAGCAGATTCTGGAACTGAATCTTCTGGAGCGTCTCTGGATTTTAGATTCTAGTTCTTGGAGAATGACTTCGTGGAACTAAGAAGCATCATTTTGAGATATAGCTTTGCTAAGATCTTCCTCTTTTTTTTTTTTTCAGGGCTGGGAAGTTTGTGGGCATGGTATCAAGTCTTACATGCTGCCTGAGTGTGGCTGAGATGGTCTCCACTCCTGTCACACTCAAACACATGGAGCCTGGTGTCAGTGTGCAGCCTTTGGCTCCTGACATCGGAGTCCCTTTCTCCACATGTCTCCCACTGCTCTACAGGCAGAGCAGCTCCCCCCTCTCCTCCCAATGCCTATCAGTGGTAGTTTTAATCCATCCAGGTATGGCTCTGGCTCTTAATGGTCTAATAGTATTTTTGCATCCACCATTAGCTTTTGTTGTTGTTGTTGTTGTTGTTGTTGTTGTTGTTTGTTTTGTTTTTGAGACAGGGTTTCTCTGTGTAAACAGCCTTTGCTGTCCTGGAACTCACAGAGATCTCCTGCCTCTGCCTCCAGAATGTTGGGATCAAAGGCCTGCACCACCAAACCTAGCAGCATTAGCATTTTTTTTTTTTTGAGACAAGGTTTCTCTGTGTAGCCTTGGCTGTCCTGGACTAACTTTATAGACCAGGCTGGCCTCGAACTCACAGTGATCCACCTGCCTCTGCCTCCCGAATGCTGGGATTACAGGCGTGTGCCACCACGTCCGGCTAGCATTAGCATTTTTAAAGGCTAAAGATCCAATTAAATTTTCTGTAGCAAGCCTGACCCAGTGGCACATGCTTTTAATCCCAGTACTCAGGGAGGCAGAGGCCGATCAATGCTTGTCCAGGACAGCCAAGGCTACATAGAAACCCCTGTCTCGGGGAGAAAACAAAAGTCTCTAGCCGTTAGATCCGATATAGCTCTATTTCAGAGCTGTAGTTATTCTTTGTAAAATGTCAGTGAAAAATTCATTTGAACCCTGGGTTATCTAATCTGCACTCTCAATTCAGAATCCAGACCTTCGCCTAGTGACTGCTCTTTGACAACAGCAGGGCCTCTGGTCTGTATTAGCCATAGTAATTGAGGGCCAGGCTCTAAGACGGTTGCCATCAAATCTCCCTAATCTTTTGGAACTGTACAATTTTGCATGGCCCAGTTATTATATATGTTTGGCATATGGTGAATGTAGGCCATAAGTCATCATTGCTTCCTTAAATGTTTTTAAATCTCGTGTCTCTATAGGATTGCCACCAAATTCTTGTAAACCCTATGGATATCCCTCATCGCCTTCTAATTCTCTTATCACATCAGAGAAAAGCCTTTTAGGCGTAAAAGATAAAGATTATCCTTTTCCAGGCGTGTTACAAGGTGGTGTTATAGGTCCTGACAGTCTTTCCTGTGTCTCAGAGTCTTCAATTTTATTTAGAATTTTTTTCTAACTTTTCTGCTAAGGCATGTATCCATTTTTTTTTCTTGCATCTGATATCTCAGTATTTTCCTCATTCTGATTTATAAATGTTTATAATTTCTCCTCCAAGCTTGATTCCATATTTCATCTGTTTTCCTTCCTCTGAAGATTCTCTGTTCTACGGCCTCCATTTTAGCGTTTGTTTTTTAAGTTTCATCTGATCTCTCTTTAAAAAGAGGATATATAAAATTGTAGTTGTCACTGAAAAAATAATTTTCTGTATGCTGATAGGCAAAACAAAATCATATGGAATTCGGATGCATTTTGTCTCCCTTCCCCTCCCATCTCTCTGTTTTGTGGTTTTTCAAGACAGGGTCCTGGACTCCCTCTGTAAACCAGGCAGCTGTCCGCCACCATGCCCAGCTTCAGAGTGTTTCTTTTTCATCTCTCTCTCCTTAAGGACTTCCCAGGTATCTTACCAAGTCTGTTGACTTTTCAGATTTTCCTATTGTTTCTACGTGTCTGTAGGAGACATCCGCCAAGTCTCTCTGTTGGCTTTTGGCTCAGCACCCCCTCGGGTGGGTCCCTCTCTCCACTGGCCTCTCAGAGGTTGCAGGCTTTCCCACTGGCTCTCTCTAGGCCCCTTCTCTGGACCACATTCCGCTCTGCCTAGCCCAAAGCTAAGAAGTTGTGTCTGCCTTCAGGAAGTGCCTGACTCTGCGGCCTGCCCTGAGGCTCCAGTTCCCTTCCCAGCCCAGACAGCTCACAGCCTCAGCTCTCCTCAGGAGAGGGCTTTTCTTTTTGGGTTTTCAAGACAGGGTTTCACTGCACAGCCCTGGCTGTCCTAGACTCACTTTGTAGACTAGGCTGGCCTCAAACTCACAGCGATCGGCCTGCCTCTGCCTCCCAAGTGCTGGGATTAAAGGCGTGCACCACAAACGCACAGCTGCAGCGGCTTTTCTATTCAGCAGGATCTCCCCCCCCCCCTTTAAATTTTTTTTATTTTATTTTTTAAAGGAAATTTCTTTCTACCTGTGAGCTCTCAGGTTCTAAGCTTGAATTCTAAGAGCCCATAAATTGGGTGCTGTTTGTATCTGTGGGTTTTCCACTGGCACCCCAGTTCCCAAAATAACTGAGACTCATGAACAAATGCTTAGTGTATAATTTTAGCTTATGTTCCCTGACTAGTTCATAACTTACTTTACCCATTTATTCTATGTGTGCCTCAAGGCTGGTTAGCTCTCCTGGGTCTCATGTGTCCAGCATCAGGGCAAATCTCCCACCTCTGACTCTACCCCAAAGCTCGTCTCTTTCTCCTGGAGCTCACGCATTTCCATCCTTGGCTAACAGGCCATCAGCTTGTTTTTGATGGGCGATGCTTCCATACACTACACAGTCTGCAGGATTCAGTTTTCTCCTTTCCACAGTGAGTTCCAGGGCTCAAACTCAGGTTTGTCAGCAAGCTCCTTCATCAGCTGAGCCATACTGCAATAGGCTAGACGACACCCATCCCCGGCACTGAAGAGTGAACCTAACACATCACCTGCTACACCGAGCGCTCTACCACTGAGCGTTATCCTTTTTTGTTTTTAAGACAAGGTTTCTATGTAGCCTTAACTGTTCTGGACTTGCTTTGTAGACCAGACTGTCCTGGAACTCCGAGATCACCTGCCTCAGCCTCCTCCGAGTCTCCTTTTTACTATTGAGACAAGGATGCACAGGCTGGCTTTCAATTTTCAATTCTCTGGCTTTAGCTGCCCAAAGCATGACTTTCTTATTGTCTCTTTAAAAGCAAATTATTCAAAACCATTTTCTTTTTAAAAAATAGGGACCCCCCCATGTAGCCCTGGGTGGCCCTTGAACTAAATAATGTTTATCTAAGATTATTAGGGTAGGGGCTGGAGAGATGGCTCGGTGGTTAAGAGCACTGGCTGCTCATCCAAGGTCCTGAGTTCAATTCCCAGAAACCACACGGCTCACAACCATCTAAAGTGGAATCTGATGCCCTCTTCTGTTCTCTTCTATCACCCAGGCATACATGCAAGAGTGCTTATATACATACTTTTTAAAAACTTAAAAAAGTATTGTTAGTGTACAGAAACAGAGAATCAGATACTGGTAAGTTCATGGTGGGGCTGGAGACACCTCAAGTGAAAAGGTTGGCAAGCACGCTTTAATTGGGGGACAAATGTTCCAATGTGGTCAGTTTCAAGAGCATTGGTTCCACATTCGTTTGTGGGTGGCAGCTTGTGTTTTGTTTTGATTTTTTTTTAAAGGCAGGGTTTCTCTGTGTAGCCTTAGCTGTCCTGGACTCGCTTTGTAGACCAGGATGGTCTGGAACTCATAGCAATCCGCCTGCCTCTGCCTCCAGTGCTGGAATTAAAGGTGCGTGTCACCACACCCAGCACAGGGTGGGGGGCGGGGGGGCAGTGTTGAGACAAGGCTTCACTTGCTGGAATCATTGATGCAAGACTTGGTCTACTCTCATATTCTCCCAAATGTTATCAGTTGAAATTTATACCAATAATGTATCCAGAATTTGAATAGATGACAAGTCCCCTTAAGCAGAGGCAGGCATAGTCATAATCTCAGCACTCTGAAGTTTGAAGTTAGGGTGTGCTAAAGTGAAACCATCAAGTTTTTGTGCAATGGCCAAACTGAATAGAAATCACCATGACTATCTGCAACCTTTTAAAATTATGACTGATTACACACGGGGAAAGGAACCGGTGTCACGTTTGTAGACTCCAACACAGAACTACCTGTTAAATTCAGGCTTAAAGTAAACCATAGTCAATCTGCTCAAGCAAATATTTTTGGTACAGGGACTAACAAACCAAGCCTTCTCCATTTGTAGGATGTACCTCTGCCAAGCATGGTGATACGCGCCTGTCATGCCAGCACTGGCTCAAAGCCAGACTCAGGTACTTAAGGTAGAAGGCACCCTGAGGTTTAGTGGCCATCACTATACATTCACCCACCTCTGTAGTTTACCTGTTTCTCCAGTGTGAAACTTGGCTGCCATTTCAATCTAAAATGTTCTTGGCTGGCTTAAACAGCGTTTGCAAGGTCCTACTGATTAAAACTGGTTTGATTCAGCAATCCTTTCTCTTTTTTTGGTTTTTCAAGACGGGGTGTCTCTTTGTAGCCCTGGCTGCCCTCAAACTCAAAGTGACCTATAGCCAGAGCTCTCAGATATCATAAAACCCGGTGTTTTAATTGTGGTAAAATCAGTCATGTTCAAACAAACTGTAGAGATCAGAGACCTAAATTAATTATAGAAATGAATAGGGTTGAAATAGGTCTGGTAGACACTGAGGAAATGATTCTCTAACAGGCATTGGAATCCAGATTGGCCACTCAAGGTTTATACAAAAACTATAGGAATCGGCAAATTATCTCAAATGAAACAAAGCCTAAGGTGGATTAAGTGTGTGGGACCAGAAGGACAGACAGGGAAGCTGAGACCCTTTGTGTCTGACATCTATGGGGAAGGGATCTCTTACAACAATGGGGTACTCAGATTATTATTCCTGCAATTACAGAGACAAACAATGATGAGGCTAGGGGTGAAATGGCCCATGCTGCCAGGGAAGATAGTAATGAGCAACCAGGAGCAACCACAAACTATGCCCATTGTCCAAACACAGAACTTCTCAGGTATTGAGTTTCCAAATTTATACAAGAGGCCACTGCTGGTGTACCAACAGCCTTGCCCTTAAAATGGATATCAAACAGACCTGTGTGGCAAGAGCAGAGGCCCATAATAAAACAAAAATTGCAGGCGCTTCACCATTTAGTACAAGAGCAGCTAGAGGCTCAGCATATAGAAGAGTCTACCAGCCCTTGGAATTCCCGTGTTTGTTGTAAAAAAGAAATCCAGAAAGTGGAGGATGGTAACAGATTTAAGAGCAATAAATAGAGTAATCCAACCCTGGAATCCCTTTACCTTGTTACCTAGGTCATGGTCTATAATAGTAATTGATTTAGCCAGGCAGGAGGATCACTGTGAGTTCGAGGCCAGACTGCTCTACAAAGTGAGTCCAGAGCAGTCAAGGATACACAGAGAAACCCTGTCTTGAAAAACAAAAACAAAAATTTTGCTTTAAAAATTTTTTTACAATACTTTTGCATGAGGTTAGGGAAAGGTTTGCTTTCTCCATACCTAATTTTAATAGTAATGGTCCAATGAACAGATACCATTGGAAGGTACTTCAACAGGGAATGTTGAATAGCCCAATTTTATGTCAATATTTTGTGTAACAACCACTAGGCAGTTTCCTCAATCTATCATTTATTACATGGATATTTTGATGGCTGATTCTGATCCTGATACTTTAGAAAAAATGTTTAAGGAAACACAAAGAATTCTGCCATGTTGGGGATTACAGATTTTGTCATAGAAAAAAAAAAATACGAAGAGGAGATTGAATTACCTATTAGGCTATAAAACAACTGGACAAAAAATTCGACCACAAAAGGTACAGATGCACAGAGATGAGCTGCAAACTGCTAAGGCCTACATTTAGATTAGCTACTTATGAGTTAAGTAACTGGTTTCAAAAGATACAAGGGGATTCAGATTTAAACAGTCCAAGGTGTCTTAACAGCTGAAGTAGAATTAATTCTGGTAGAGCAAAAACTACAAAAGGCAGCTGGGCGTGGTGGCGCACACCTTTAATCCCAGCACTCTGGAAGCAGAGGCAGGCAGATCGCTGTGAATTCAAGGCCAGCCTGGTCTACAAAGCAAGCCCAGGACAGCCAAGGCTAACACAGAGACACCCTGTGTCAAAAAAAAAAAAAAAAAAACCTACAAAAGGCATTATGTGGATAGAATTGATCCTAAACTTGATTGCATTCTGGTTATTATACTTTCAACACATTCTCCTACTAGGTTCCTTATGCAAAGGGAAGATAGAATCATGGAATGGATTTTCTTAGTGAGTAAACAAAGTAAAAAAATTAAAGACATACATAAAAAAAAAATTCTGGATTACAAAGGGCAGAATAAGATCACAGCAACTGTCAGGAACAGAGCCAGCATAAATTGTAGTGCCTCTTACTAATGCTGAGATAGTTATTATGGGTAATGAAGATTGGCAAAGAGCTTGTAGTAACTATTTGGGAGAAACTAATAACAAATACCCAAAAAGCAAATGTACAGTTTGTAAAAAAACTCAGATACTGATTCCTGGGGGCACCCACCTTCTATACTGATGCAAATAAGTTGGGTATGGTTGGTTATAAGTCTGACAAAACTGACTAAGATGATCAAAAGCCCATTTACCTTAGTTTAAAAAAATGAGTTGTATGCAATCCTTATCTATTTTTTCTTCTAAAGATTTATTTAGAATACAGTGCTCTGCCTGCATAAACACCTGCAGGCCAGAAAAGGGCATCAGATCACATTATAGATGGTTATGAACTTAACACGTGGTTGCTGGGAATTGAACTCAGGACCTCTGGAAGATGATTCAGTGCTCTTAACCTCTGAGCCATCTCTCCAACCCTCATGGTATTTTTAGGTTTCCTGAATTTCTTAATTACTGACTCTCAATATGCAAAGAGTTGTTTTGCATATAGAAACTGCTGAATTTACTCCTGATAACTCAGAATTAACTACCATTATTTATGGAACTACAACAGGTCATCAGAAGTAGAAACCATCCCTTGTATATTACTCACTTTTTCTTAATTTATAGCTTTCTGCTTGCAAGCCAGAGGAAGGCATCAAATCTCAGTGTTCATGGCTGTGAGCCACCATGTGGTTGCTGGGAACTGAACTCGGGACCTTTGGAAGAGCAGTCAGTGCTCTTAACCTCTGCGCCATCTCTCTAGCCCCATAGCAAGAGAATCTTAAGGGCTGCCTGGTCCTTATGACTTTTTTCATACAGCTTGAATATTACACCTGCTCAAAAATAGGGCAAACATTTATCTTTAGATAACTTGTACACCTTGCATATTCCATATATATAAATGCGCCTATACTAACACTTTGAAAAGTTTGCTTATTTTCAGAGCAAAAAACAAGATAATGAAGACAAAGCAGGTAACCCAGGTGATTCAGCCTCAAAGATGGGCTCAGCTACTGTTTCCTCAACAAACAGTATACACATCAACATTAAAAGGTCTAGCTCAAAGGATGGATCCCAAAAAGACTGGACAAACAGATGCAGCTAGTTCCCCCGGCGCTCGGCCAATCTTTTTTCTAAGAGTGCCTGCAGACAGCAAAAAGTAATTTTGAAAACACTATGCCAATTCCCAGTAGGTGGGGCGGGTATTTTTTGTGAGTTACCAGTGTATATTATTCTCAGGGGTGGGGGTGTTAGTTTTAACTTACTAAAAGTTACATTTAGGGATTCCTTTTATCCTTTCTCTTTCTATCCTATTTAGCATTCAGAAACTAGAGTAGAAGAGAAGGGAGAAGGAAGATGGGGTAGAGACTAGGGGAACCTGAGATTTTGGCAGGGGCAAACCTCCAGGTATGGTCCACAGATGGTGTGGCTTCATCTGTGGGAAAGATGACCTACTAGACTCCTGAGAATTCCACCAGGGGAATTGCCCCTTGGAACTGATACCCAGAAGGTTCAGTTCTTTCTCCTTAATCTCCTTTCTCTATTTAGGGTAGTTGGGTTGTAAGGGAGGTACATGCCTTTAATAAATCCCTAATAAAGTAGAATTGTTAAGGATTTGGAGGCAATAGCAACCAGCCTGCCCCTGACCCCTGAGTGTTCAGCAATCCTTTACTGTATTTGACCTTAGCCTCAGCTTTGAAACTTACCCTCCTAATTCAGGTAGGCACTAAGGTCTCCCTCAAAGCTTTTCATGAAGTTGGGTGATTATAGTAACACTGCATACCATCTTTTTACCAAAATCCTATTCTTTAGCGTTAATCTGTTAGGATTCATCTGCAAATGTGTTACCTACAGTTGGCCAAAGGTTAAGAGTTACAGGAAGTGCTAAGCCATCTTCCATTAAATAGTTTCCATCCCGCCCAACCCCCAGACAGGTTTCTCTAAGTAACACAGAGCCCTGGCTATCCTAGCCTCAAACTCAGAGAAATCTGCTTGCCTCCACTTCCCAGGAGCTGGCACTAGAAACACGTACCATCACACCCAGCCTAAATGTGTGTTTTTTTTGTTTGTTTTGTTTTTCGAGACAGGGTTTCTCTATGTAGCCTTGGCTGTCCTGCACTCACTTGTAGTCCAGGCTGGCCTTGAACTCACAGTGATCCGCCTGCCTCTGCCTCCCGAGTGCTGGGATTAAAGGAGTGTGCCACCACACCCGGCCTAAATGTTTTTTTTAAAAATAATATCTCAACATTAGATCTGAAGTTTAGCCCAACTTGTTGTTAAACTGGAAACTACTCTTCTGTGACCATTCAATACAGGCAATGCTCCTATGCCTTGTTTAAGTTATCAATTGGTTTTTTCTCAAAATGCAACTTCAAGGTGGCAATAGTAGAAAAGACCGTCAGCCCCAGAGCTTCTGACACATATACTAGGTTTAGCTTTCCAGAAACTTCTGATCCTGGAGCCCATTAGAAGTCT
The DNA here is from genome assembly GCF_964271855.1 of Acomys minous. NCBI lineage: Eukaryota > Metazoa > Chordata > Mammalia > Rodentia > Muridae > Acomys > Acomys minous. Next base: position 69,101,403 of record NC_140492.1, on the reverse strand, counting down.
AGGAAACCCCCTTTTACTCTTACTACTTTTCTGACATACACGCCCCCATCCCAAATACCAGAGGTCCTCATTATTTAAGTGAGATTTACAGGGGAACTTCCTAATATCCCCCCATCACAATGCTTGGCATTCTTTATGTAAGACTGCTCTAACACTGTCCCCTGTACTATTGTCATCAACTCACCATAGGGCTGGGGCTGTAGCTCAGAGGGCTTGCCTTGCATGAAGTTTTAGGTTTACTCCCACAGTAGTGGGGGTTTAGGGGAACTGGAAGGCAACAAATGGGCCCCACAGGTTTGTATGCTGGCACTGTACCTAGTTAATATAAACCAAACTTCCTATGTACATGGACGCCACAATATGCAGCACTTTATGAAAAAGGTGTACACACTAAATAATATCCAAGTGCCACACATACCCTTAGGCTAGCCCTGCTCATAACAGACTAAAATGGAAACTGCTACTAAAAAATATGCTTTGCAAAATATCCAGACGTGAGGAGGCTAATTATTTAACTCAACCTCATCTCCAAGGAGAAACATCATTTCTAGTATGTATCTGACTAATATATTTGAGAAATTTGTGTGTGACCTTGAAACAACAGCATTGCACCAGGCACTAAAATACAGGACTTTAATTACAATAGTTAAAAGAAAACCAACACTTCTTTGTAAACCAAGTTGCATCAGCAATTTTCTCTTTGCATTTATTTAAACAGTTCTCAAAACATTTGAGTGAATTGGGCCTCCTTTGGTAAGCAAAGGACCTGAAAATAATATTTAAAAAATGAACAGGCAGTCTTCAGTTTCATCCATGACACAAGTGTGGTGATCCCTTCTCTCATTCCATACTTTGAAGCACCCAGTTATTTTCATATAGTCTAAAAGCTAGAAGAACAAGAGTACATTGTGGTGGAATGTATTGTCACTTGCTGATTACTAGTTGAAATACTATGATCTCCTTGTAACAGCCTTTTAAAGGCATGTATCTGTAGCTCTTATTCCCTGCTATATATAATACAGATTACATAAAGGCTGACAAATCCACATTAATGTAAGCATTAAGCATTTGCTGCATGGAAAGATTTTTGTTCTAATACTAACAGCACAGAGTTATAGCATATTTTTAACACTTAATTGAAGGTATATTGAATATGGCAAGTTTCATGGACTCTGGAAAGAAATTGTCTTCATCTTAAAATTTTTTTACTGATAACTTAAGAATGGTTCTGGTTAAGCATTGATATTTAGAAAGAAAAGTAAAAATCAAACTTGTTTATTGTTGCTTTTTGCCATTTTACACACAGGCTTCGATCTTCAGAATACCCTGGATTCAGTAGAAAAACCTTTTAAATGAAGTTTTGTACAATAGAAACTTCTCAGCAGTCAAAATTTGGACTGTAAAAAAATACATGCAAAACATACTTTTCTGAAAACACTTAACTTTGAACAAAGCACCGAACTACACAAATGCAGAATGAAAACAGCATTTCAACTCCACCAAAAGTAGTCATCATAAAAGGTGTAAAAGTCACCTAACTTCACTAGGCACTGTTCACTTTTTAAACAGGAGACAATAAAAAATATTGTCCACAAAACAATATCTCAGCTCTATGGCAGGTTTCAGAAAGCCTTCAACTTCATGCTTTAATAGCGACCTGGAATGAAAACAAAACATGTATTAAAATGGGACTTGTCTTTTTTTTTTTAACCTGAAAACCTCTCCCATGAATAAGATTATCACTCAAGCATTAATACTAGATGAAAAGAAATAAAATCTTTCAGGTGTCACAGTTTAAACTGTGTGCAAACATAGCCAATTACAACAGCATGAACTTGCGAACTACTTTTAAAAGTTGTAACTCAGCGAATTGTATTATATCAGACATAAAAACCCATCAAGGTAACTTACGAGGTGAGTAGGATCGGGATCTAGAGCGGGACCTGTATCCTCCACGACTGTAGTAAGGAGAAGGTGACCGCCTTCTGTAAAGAAATTAAAGACTGTTTCTACATCTAGGTGATGCTGGGCTAGCTAATAAAACAAGGCCAAACTTTTGCCGGTTCCCAAGATGAAAGGTTTCATTCTTTAAAATGCAGTATAGTAGGTTCAAATACCAAATAAACATTAAAAGTATTTTGCTCTAAGCTCAAATATTTTCCAATTTAAAAAAAGATTTATTATGTATACAGTGCTGTCTGCCATGTGCACCTGCAGGCCTGAAGAGGACATTAGATCACATTATAGCTGGCTGCAAGCCTCCATGTGGTTGCTGGGAATTGAACTCAGGACTGACCTCTGGAAGAGCAGTCGGTGCTCTTAACCTGAGTCATCCCTCCAGCCCTGTATTTTGCAATGTCTACAAATCCTTTTACTAAGAACTACTTTTACAAACATTGAGAAATCCTGCGGCTACAGAAATGGCTAACAGTTAAGAGCACTGGCCACTCTAGCAGAGGACATAGGTTTGACTCAACACCTACACGGTAGCTCAGAAAATGGGAAGCATTTTTCTGCCTTTAATGATACCATGCATGAATGTGGCAGATAAGTGCAGGCAAAATACACAAATTAATCTTTAAAAAAAAAAGGAAAAGAAAAAAATGACAAGGCATGGAAGAGCAAGCCTTTGATTGGGAGACAGAACAGAACAGAGGCAGGCAGATCTGTGAGTTCCTAGATAACACAGATATCCTGTCTCAAAACAAAACCCTGTCATGCCACTTATAGAAAAGTTGTCCAAATTACCAGACAAGAGTTTTAACAAGACACAGAAGTTTCAAGCCCCCTGGCACACCTGTAAATCTGATCCCTGTCTTGAGCAGCTCTCCATCCACCTCCTCCTCCACCTCCTCCTCTGTGAAGACAAAGCAGCAAATTGGTTTTGGTAAGATTCTAGATTTCACCTCTTAAAGAAGCACTTCTATAGGAAACAGTATATAAACAATTAAAACGAAAGCCTCATTAAAAAAAAAAGGGAAAAGGACAGACATGCATATCACACTTAATTTTACAAAAAGTTTACACTGAAGGCTTAAAAATATTAGTTGGTGACTGAACCAGAACCAAGAAAAAGTTTCTCTCTCTCTCTCTCTGACTAGGATGGCCTAGAACTCAGCGATTCACCTACCTCTGCTGGGATTAAAGGCATGCGCCACCATGCCCAGGCCCAAAATTTTCATTGCTGTATTAGCTCACCAAGTTTAATCTTCGTTCTTAAATTTAAAATTCACTAAATTAGACATAACTCATAAAATTTTTAGCCCAAATCCTGGATATTTCTTACTTTTAAGAAGTTTAGGTTTGTCTTAGGATCCCATAAGTGGAGACTGACAACTACACGGCTCACCTGTATGACCTGCTGTAATAATCCCGATCATCGTAACCACGATCATATCCTCTGTCGTAATAGTCCCGGCGGCGGGAGCTGCCACTGTGAATGACAATGTGCCTTTTAATAAATCAAGTAATCACCCTCTTTTTTTTTTTTTGCCCACAACTTTTTTATTTTTAAAAAGATCCTGATATCAGAAGACAACACAACCATATGGACATGATTAAACAAATTTATCTTTGGTTTTCCTGCACAAAAGCTAAGGCTGCCTACTAATACACCTCTTTTAAGTATGTTAGCTGACCACCCGACACTCAGTTTTTAAAATAATTTTATTTAGAGGTTAAAGAGATGGTTCAATGGGTTAGCTGTTTGATGCTCAAGTAAGGTCTTAAATAGGGCGTCAGCACCCACAGAAATTATGCTGAGACAGGAAAGTCATAGAGGCTGGCTGTAGCGAAACAGTAAGCTCTAGAATCATTGAAATATTGTCTGTCTCAAAACCTAAGTGGGGACCCACAAGTTAAAGCACTCCAAACCTAAGAGAAGCCCTTCTTTTAGCACCACAGGGTCTTCTACAAAAGTGTCTACAGGGTGCTTCCGAATCATAAGTGAGACGCCAGTATCCATCTATTCCCTCCCAAGGCTCAAAACAACATGAAACAGGAAATAAAAATATTCTAAAGCTAGGTGGGTACAGTCACCCACTGCACTCACAGGCTAACAGTTAACAGCGGTTACTGTACCAACTAATATGCCAACGTGCATGGGGGAGGGAGGTCCTCCCAAGTCCCAACCAACACCTATCCACAGAACTAGCTGTAGCTAATGGCTGCTGGTGATTTCTGTTTTCTAGGTAGGCTGGCCAAGACCCAATAGATGCCCATATACTCAACCAGCACTCGTGTCCTAACTGGATTCAGCGTTATTTTTAAAAGGGAAAGAAGAAAAGAGAATGGGAGGGCGGCACATCTAGGGTAAAGAAAGAGGACATCAACAAGGCAGAAAATGAGATGATCTCCAGATCCATGTAAAAGTGGAACGAAGGAACTCCAAAGTTTGTTGCCTGAACCTTACATACATATGGGTGTACATATATATGGTAGTTAAGACTTTCTTCTAGAAAGATGTCAAGAGAGGAAGAAACGCAGCATGTAAAGTGCCCGTGCACCCTCAAACAAATCAAGTTTAACTTACTAAGTCGGCCTCCCCATATAAATCCCTGGTGTTGGGGTATGGGGCCTTTTTGTTATGGAGAAATCGACCCTAATTCTACGTCCATCAAGCTCCATTCCGTTGGCACGTTCCTTCGCCTTTAAAAAGCAAACAGATTGTTACAAACATCCTGGACAACGTGTCCACCTCGCAGCTATTTTAATAAAGACTCAGTGGACTTTCCCTTTATTTTTTTTTCTTTTTTGGGAGACAGGGTTTCTCTGTGTAGCCTTGGCTGTCCTGGACTCACTTTGTAGACCAGGCTTTTTTTCAATATTTTAATGCTGGCCAGAAGAAAAACCTACACAATTTATAAATGGGTTCTTTCCTCTACTACAAATTTACCTGCTAAAAGTAGTCACAAAAATAAAAGTACACAGAATACCACCATCCACCTACATGACCCACAAAATGCTTTACATAAGTACAAATGCAGGTGGATTTAGCTAATCCCTTAGTCTCTAACATCTCAGCGCTGGGATTACTCACACATACAGCGCACTAGCATAGTACTTGAACAGAGCCCCAATGCTCTCCCGTGGACACAGCTGTTTGGAATAAGAAAACCAAAGACAAGGTATCACATATTGTTTCAAAATGCCTGTTATGAAAGCCAAAAGCTGGAGAAAGTTGACTCATATTGTCTTTGATTTTGAGTTTGGGGCTGTTTTTTGGCTTAGAAGGCTCTTTTAATCTCAGCACTTGGGAGGCAAAGGCAGGCGAAACACTGAGTTTGAGGCCAGCTTGGTCTACCAAAGTGAGTCCAGGACAGCCAAGGCCACAAAGAGAAACCCTGCCTCAAAACAACAACAACAAAAAAAACCACACTATTTAAAATTCAACGCCATTTTTGTAATTGTTTTTTAAGTGAAATAAAATTATTCCTTAAAGAGATTTTTAAGAACTTCCAATTTTCATGAAGAACGTTGAATAAAATTCTAGCTGAAGTTCAATTCCTGGTCAACATAACCAATGGGCCTGTTATTGGCTGTTTCCCTTTTAGAGTAAAATGGGTATGGAAGGAGAGCTGGCTCGGGGCACCTGCTGCCCTCTTCTGGTCTCCACAGACACTGCACATGTAGTGCAAAAACATGTAGTCGAAACAGCCAGACATAACAAATTTAAGATCTAAAATTTAAAGCACCATATTTCTGAACAGATAATCACATTCTCATTTTCTACTGAGTCCAGCAAAAACTGAAATAATTTCACTCATGTACTTTTAGAATGGGCCCATAGGCCCAGGTATTCTTTCTTTACCAAACTTCACAGTTTACTTCACGCATTAGCAAGGCATTACAGAACAGCAAGTCATGTGCTGGAACATGTCTCAAGATGTCAGTAGTAGAACTTACTAGGCTAAAGCCAGAACCCTAGTACTAAGTACTCAAAGTATTAAGACTGGTTCACTTCATTCTTTACAGACTTGTTAAGAGTAAGTTTAGAACATCACTTAATTCGACATGTTCCAGGCAAAAATTTAACTCAAACTGTTAGTTGTGTCTTAAATCCTAAATTTACACTATAAAAATAAGATATTGCAGCCAGGAGTGGAGGCACATGCCTTTAATCCCAGCACTTGGGAGGCAGAGGCAGGTGGATCACTGTGAGTTTGGGGCTAGCCTGCTCTACAAAGGGAGCCCAGGACAGCCAGGGCTACACAGAGAAACCCTGTGAAGAAAGGAGGAGAAGAAATTGCCTTGCCAATCATCTAGTTATCAGAATATAGTTAACAAGGTTGACTGTTTTCAAAGTACAAGTAAAAATCTACTTACTTCCTTGGCATCATCTACATTTTCAAAATATACAAAGGCAAATCCTCTTGACCGTCTAGACTGCTGGTCATACACAATGGACACATCAGCAATGGGGCCATATTTAGAGAACACTTCTCTTAGATCTCTTTCTGTGGTGTATAAGCTCAACCCAAACACTCCAAGACAACAGTTGGGGTCAGGGTTTGCCTAGAAAACAGAAATAGAGGTTTTAACCTTTAAAAATCTAACATAAGGCAGGCAGAGCTATGTGTGTTCAAGGACAGCCAGGTCTACACAGAAAAATCCTGTCTCAAAAAACAAAGCAAGGGCTGGAGAGATGGCTCAGAGGCTAAGAGCACTAACTGCTTTTTCTTCCAAAGGTCCCAAGATCAATTCCTAGCAACCACATGGTGGCTCACAACCACCTATGATGAGATCTGGTGCCCTCTTCTGGCGTGCAGGTGCACATGCACTTAAAACATTATATACACAATAAAAACATCTTTAATCTAAAGTGAATAATAGGGCAGCCAAGGGAAGGATTACAAACTAGTACACAACAATGAAAACTCAGACCAAGCACCATTGTATTTTACAAAAAACATTGTGGCATATGCTCCTGAGTTTGAGTCCAGTCTGGTCTACAGAGGACAAAATAAACTATATATTTGAGTAATCACATATACTATAGAATTTAATTTGCAATAAGCTAAACACAGTAAGATTAAAATGTAGGGGCCGGAGAGATCGCTCAGGTTAAGAGCACTACTCTTCCAGTGGTCCTAAGTTCAATTCCCAGCAACCACATGGTGCCTCACAACCACCTATACTAGTATCTGGTGCCCTCTTCTGGTAGACAGGCACACACAGGCAAAATGTTGTATGCCTAATAAAAACAAAATCGTAAGAAGATGTTGTTACTAATAGATGAATGAGGTAAGGGTGTGTTCAAACCAAGGATGAAGCAAATGCTACTGAACTTTTTAAGTTATTTGTACGCGGTTTTCATTAATCCTTTTGAATGTTTAACAGCTAAAATCAGAACTATATTGTATATTAATATATGAAACCCAACAAAAGTCTAACAGATTATCGAAACAGCTAGTATCAGTAAAATAAATTCTACCCCTACACTACAAGCATTTCGGCAACAAGAAATTTCAAAAGGTTCCATTAATTTTACCTGAGATTGGGATGGGACATGGGATAACATGACTTATTAGGGAAATTACAACCTAACATAAACTTAGTTGCGAAGTCAGCTGTGGTGGCAGACGCCTGTAATCCTAGCACTTAAGAGGCAGAGGCAGGCGGTTCTCTGAGAGTTCGAGGCCAGCCTGGTCTACAAAGTGAGTCCAGGACAATCAAAGCTGCACAAAGAAACCCTGTCTCAAAAATAATAAAATAAATTAGTTGCTAGAACTCCACTGTCCAAAACAAATGAGGTGCTACAATGTCCAAAAGTCTTCAGGCTGAGGCAGAGTACCTGACTACTGTATATAGTAACCTGGGTTCAGCCCATAGCAATTTAGAAATCTTACCCGGTTCCCAACATGACGCCTTCGAGTAGACATGGGAGAGTGGCTGTGGCTGTGCCGCCTGCGATAATCCCTGCTGTAAGACCTGCTCCGGGATCGTCTATGGGAGCGGGAGCGGGACCGTGACCTTGTATAATGCCTTCTAGAACTTCTTCTGGATCTAGACCTAGGGTCAAACATGGGATGTAATACATGATCAACAGAATCGCCCACAATCTAATCACTAACTTTGTAAGCACCCAAAGTCAGAATAGGCTCCCTCTCAACATTTCTTCAAAATATCAAAGGGAAATCTCGAAATTAAAATTCTTTCAAAAACTGAGCCACACCGGGCGTGGTGGTGCACCCCTTTAATCCCAGCACTGGAGAGACAGGTGGATCTCTTTGAGTTCGAGGCCAGCCTGGTCTACAAAGCAAGTCCAGGACAGCCAGGGCTACACAGAGAGGCCCTGTCTCAACCTTCCTCCTCCCCCCACAAAAAAGAACCACACGGTACACTTTTCTAGTTTGGTTTGTGCACATCTTTACCTCTCAAAGTGCTATTGTTTACTTTTAATAGAATCATTTCATGGCTTCTGTCTACAAGTTTTTACATTTGAATAACACAGTGAGAGAAGTGCTGGTGCTGCAAGCAGTTACTGTTCAAAGGGTTAAGTACAAGTCAGCAAAAGGCTGGGTGTGGTGGTGCCTGCACTGGGGAGGCAGAGGCGGGCAGACTGATGTGAGGATAGCCAAGGACTACACAGAGAAACCCTGTTGTTTTGTTTCTTGGGGGGGGGGCACAAAAATAGAGAAAAGGCTCTGAACCCTGACTACAGAGCCCAACTAGTAGTTTCAGTCTTCTGTTCTCCATTTCCTCTCTCCAGCCCCCCCCAACGGTCTCCATTTCTAATACCAACATTAAATAGACCAAAAAATGAATGGCTATATCCTCTACCTTCCTTAGTTTATTTTTTAAAAGATTTATTTATCATGTATACAATGTTCTGGCTGCATATACACCTGTAGGCCAGAAGAAAGCATCAGATCACATTATAGATGGTTGTGAGTCACCATGTGGTTGTTGGGAATTGAACTCAGGACCTCTAAAGGATCACTCAGGACCTCTAAAGGATCAGTCAGTGCTCCTAACCTGAGCCATCTCTCTAGCCCCCTCCCTTAGTTTATTACACCACACCAGTATCAAAGCAGAGTTAACAGAAGAGATCTCAAAATGGTCTTTCTTACCTAGATTCAGATCTGGACCTTGATTTTGACCTAGAACGCCTTGAATCCTCCTTGGAGCGAGACCTTGCTGGAGTATGCCGTGCAGATTTCCCCGATCCGTGTGCACTTCCACTTCTGGAAGCAGAACGGGATTCCTACATGCAGATGTCAAAGTTTTAATTTGTATACTTTTGGGGGAAACTTTAAAAACAAATAAGCTTTGTGAAATAAACGGCCAAGGAGAGCAATCCTCTTCCAAAGATAAGAAAACATATGTGAGGGCAGGAATTGAGTATACCTGGTATAATAGTTTCATTGCTTCAACTGACATGAATCACAAATGGTTCTTTTCTTCCACCTTTCTGGAGCAGGGATAACAATTACCTAACTCTACTCCCTTAAAAGGTGTCAGACTGTTGAAGAACTGCCCAAGGATTATATTTTGGGGGATGCGACTACATAGACTTTGAAAGAACTTTAACTGTGAAGCTTATTCTAGTCAAGGTGCAATCAAAACAAAACCCCACAGTTTCTCAAACTTCAAGTTATGGCTTGTTGAGTGAGGGTGAGAAAGCAGTAAGGGTAACCTAACATTTAAAGCCCTGAGGGAGGGTGAAATCTAGCTGAATATAAAAACTAGCTGATAGACAGGAAATTTGGCCTAGTTCTTGTTTTTAATGTATGTGGGGCCCTTCTTCAAAACTTAAGGGCAAAAAGGAACTAAGAACACAGAAAGGGAGTAAACTGCCAGAGTGGAGAAGGTGGCAAAGACCCACAGCTTGATTGGCTAAACTGAGATGAGACAAAGCAAAACTAGTAACCGCGAAAAGGTAGAAATGATATGTATAGGGCACATTCAAAAAAGGATGAAAATCAGAAGCTCATGGTCTATGGGCCCAAAAGAAAAATTTGTAGGTGCCTAAGCAAATACCATGCGCTTGGTTTTTCTGTCAAAACTCCAACTAATTGCCACTTATCGAAACAAAATCTAAATAAATATAAATAAGCAAGCAAGCGAGCAAGCAAAGGATAATCACTTTATAAGCCAAAGGCTAGTGTCAATTAGAAAATACATACTGCAAAAGATTTAGAAAAATTCTACAAAGACATTTAAAAAAACAAACATAGAAGACACTACTCACCAGACAGCTACGCTTTCACTAAACATTTTAAGGCAAAATGAAAGGCATGGCCTAGCCAGTGGTTCTTAAGATAGAACAACCACTAAAGGGAAAGCAAAACTACAATCAAGGGCGTGAATCTAAAGACACTTCCAAATAAAGTCACCACAATGGCTCTCCATTGACAGAAGAATGGCCTGGCCACCCTCAGAAAGCTAAAGCTAGAGTTCTCTGATTTATAGAGTTAGAACATCCCTCCTACATGCCCAGGGCACTAAGTTATTTTGTACACAATATAGGAGTCCTTAAATAAAAGGGAAATAGAGAACTAGAAGAGTGAGCTCAGCTTTCCAGGTCCCAAATCTAGAAAATATTTGAATGACACACTAAAACGTGGTGTGATGTGATGTGTGAGCCTTACCTCTCTGTCAGAACTTCTTCCCACCCCCAAGGAATAACTGGCTAAAGATTAAAAATAAGCTGTGTGAGTACTCAGGAGGCAGAGGCAGGCGGATCACCTCTGCCTGGTCTACAAAGGGATTCCAGGTCAGCCAAAGCTACACAGAGAAGCCTGTCTCAAAAAATCAAAAAGAAAAATAAGCTGTATAACAACAGCCCCCTTTCATACCAAGATAAAGCTTAAGGTTCAGTACTGCTGGTGGAGAGGGAGACCACCTCACCTAGCCACTGGATTTCTGTATCCAATGTTCAAGCAAAACACTCAGGAAGGCAATTTACCTCACTTTCTTAGATTAACAAAAAATCTTAATAACAGTAGCTTTTTGCCCTATTTCACTATAGGGAAAACCAACGTACAAGAGAAAACACAAGAGCTAGATAGAAAGTTAGTTAATAAAAATGTCTTTGTTCTAATCCTATAACACAATTCAAAGAACAATTAGAAGCTTTAATGGAAACCAAATGAAGTGTTTTGCCAGAAAAAAAACATAACACAGCTGTCACATAGCATTAAAAACAAAAACAAAAAGAAGTAGAACAGAAAAAACCTCCACAAATCTGTCTAACAAATTTGCCTAGGACCAAAGAGGTAGGAAATAAAAATTCCCCTTTTCAGAATGTTGCTGCATTTTTAACAAAAGCTAACCTCGAACTGAAATGTTTTGTCAGTCTGTCTCCTCAGAGGAAAGCAAAATTTCTAGTTTGGAAAATTAGCATTAGTAAAAGTTTCTTCTAGCCTAAAGGGGTCTAAACAGATGGTTTAGAAAGCCTCCAAGACTCCACTCAGCCTCTAAATCTAATAGGCTATGCCACATATATCCTTTAAAAGCCACTTCTTAGATCAGAAACCAGGGGAAGCACCAGAATACCAAAAAATTCCACTTGTCTCTATATTGCCACATTGTTGGGCTATCAGGGAAAACAAAAAACTATCTCTAAACTCTGAAGTCAGGGCTAAATCCTTCCAGTTATGTGGACCAGCTTTAACTGAAGGATTTTGTGTGAGGAAATGAGACACTCAGTAATTAGTTAAATCCAAAGCTCTACACTCATCTTCAACCTTAATTCACAAAGGACTCTATACAACCAGCCAGGAAAAGACTTTACACTTAACACTTCAAATTCCACTCCAAGTGAGAAAGCCATATAAAACTCCAGAAATGCTACCAAAAAATAACTGGATGGCCAATGCCAAAAGATAAAGGATCATGAACTTAAAGGCATAAATAAACAATGCCAGAAATCCCCAGAAAATTTTCTGTCAAATAAATCTTACTCATCATTTTAATTAACGTGCAACCTGTAAAGAACAGGTCTAGTTTAAAAACAAAATTAAGCAGTGTGTAGCTCCTCCTATATTGAGAACAACAGCCCAGAAGTACAAAACCTCTCTATAGCAACTCCTAACACCCAGCACTGAGGAGCTCTTAGGTTTGAGTTAGGCACCCTAACCCTAAAAAACATCAGTACATGTACTATGTTGTTTAAGTCTCACCAACTCAATGTCATAAGTTAAATGCTTTCTATGATTCTTTGACAAGGTAATCATCCTTGATTTCAACCCCCATTTTGGCCCTCTAATTTTAATTGTTCTCTGTGAACAGGACTTAAAAGCATCCTAAACAGTTCATAGAAGGCACTGTAAGATCCAAAGAGAAAAACCAAAAGTAGCTGGGAAACTTCAAAACTAAAATTATTCTTGATTACTGTCTCCTGTAAGTGAGCACTGAATTCTCTTTGCAAGATACAGAAATAATGTAAAAAACACTATGAGGCTAAAGCACACCAACAAAAATATGCACCCTTTGAGGTCATTTAAGTCATTTTCTTCAATAGCTCTAAAAGACCTGACGACACCCAGAAAATATTTAAAGTTGCCATCGCTTTAAGATGATAATTTTTAATATTCTACATGGAGAAGACAACTATTGGTTGTCATTAAGTAACATAACATACCACCAGTTCCAAATCATACTCACTCAGGCCCCAGAACCAGCAGAGTATAATTAATGAAAAGCTTATGGGAAAATGGGAGGCCAATTACCCAGGATAGCACACTGCTGCCTTCTATTCGACTACAAAGTTATTTTTAAGAATTGTATTTCCAGCATTTGACTAAGCAGTTAAAATTAGAATTATTACCTAATTTAAACGATTCCCTTGGAAGTCACTTCTTTACCCTGTATATATTTTCTTCTATTAAACAAATAATGCATGCATGTTTAGCAAAATATACAGGGACACATAAACAGACTAGTAATTACTTAGCGTAGTGCTTTCTGATTCCAGATTACTTCTTATCTTAACTTCATTTTTATTTCTTTTCTTCATTCTTCCGTTTCAAATTCTGACTTCTTTCATCTTCCCCACTTCACACAAATTGCTCAATATTCTACAAGTGGGACTTCTGGTCTGATAATTAGCATGCATTCTTTCTTTTATTTTTTCAAATTTCAGCTTCACTTATTCCTGAGCTTCAAATACTCATTTATAAAACTTGTCAAATGACGACTTCCGCATTTTCCTTCTTCAACATTAACCTTAATAGAAAAAGAACAGGATGAAGAATATTTTAAAACTCCAGGATAAAATCCAGTGCCAAAACTGAAACTAGAAAAAAAATCCCTTTTTGTCGTTTTGGATTTAAAAAATACTAGATTATGCAGCTCAAAAAACTGAAACTACATAGTTTCCTGTTGGTATATGGTAATCATTTGTCTACTCCAAGTAAATTTATCATGCTTAATATGAATGTGAAGTGCGCCACTGAACATTTACTGTTCATTTAACATTTTTACAAACTGTTAATCACATTTCACACTTCTTATTGTATTCAAGAGAAAATGCTACGTGTCAAAAGCACATCTCTAGTCAAAAAGTGACACATTTAAATACAAAAGTGCAAGAAAGAAAAGCACGGACAAATCATCTGCACAATAATGACAAAGGCTGGGGTTGAAGAGATTTACAATACTGTGACTTGGGTAGGTAAGATAAGTAAAAGCTTTTAATGCCATATTATTGTGTATTTAAAAAGAGCATTGCTAGACAATGTCAGCAAACCTGACAATTTGGATCTCTCCAGCCCACCCTTGGGAAAGCTGCACTAGCGAAACTATATTCTAAGAATCGTTTAATTACTAAACTAAAATTCTGATACTAAAAATAGTTAATCAACTCCTACATGCCAGCAGGTATAAAGAAAAGCAGAGCAAACTTGATTCCAACAGTTATGCCCAAAGAATTCTGTGGTAAGTTTCCCCTCTACCAACAAAAGTCTTCTGGGTGTCCAAAGCAGAGGTCCTACTCGAAAGGTGGCTAATTATGAGAAAATTATAGTTAACCTTCTCAAATTATTAAAAAGGTCCACTTTAGCGATTGGTGAATTTTAATACAACACTGAAACACTGTTGGAACACTAAGCAAAATACTGCCCATGTAAAACAGTCTAGTTTTGTTACCCTTCTACGTCTTTCTGTATGCATACTGTCTTATTTCCTCCTACATTTCTTCTGGTTAAAAAAAAAAGTCAAGTCTTTAAAACTCTTGGTATAGACAACTATGGCTATAGTGGTATCATTTCTTATCAAGAAAAAGCCTAATTATCAATTGTTTTATCTAGAAACATTTTAATGGCCTTTTAAGGGAGTCACAATAATTGGTTTTCTTGTAATATCCATCACTAAAATGCAATGGGGAATGCTTACTGGTATCACAAATGTAATCATGGAATCAGAATGCCCAAGCATTTCCTTAATGCCTGGCCTCCCTAAAGGTTATTTATGTACATATACAGGGCTTTGATTCAGAAGATACTAAAAACTAGGTTATCATGACTTTTCAACATTGAGGCCACTTTGGTATTGGTTCATTACCACTTTCCAAGTCTTCCTTCTCCTATACTCTAAGAACAAAATGATTGCTAAACAATATTTGTACTTAGGATTATTTGAACTCAGCTAAAACTCAAACGGCCACTTCATAAAACTACAAGATCAACTATTGGGTTAACACACATTTGACTGAGAAAGGATCCTACTTAGAAAAACACATTACTGAAATGAGACAAGCAAAGAAAAATTGTATCTGCTAGAGAAAGGAAAGATCAACACTAAAATGGACGAAGGGCTTTATTTTGGAGACAGTCTCATGAAGCCCAGAGTGGCCTCAAAGTCACTGTACAGCTTCAGATAAACTGCTCCTCCCCCCAAAGCAATAGACCTGTGCCCTCTACTTTTTTCCTGCAACTATTAGAAAGATGGAGAAAAATCATCAAATGCTTAGTTTGTTAAAAAATAAAATAAGAGGGGGAAAAAAAGACCTGACATACCTATACCAGCTGTTAACTATGTGCTTTTTATAAATTCACAAAAAATATCAAACCTTAAACTTCCATTAACTACGTTCCATCAAAAGCACACGTACATATGCTTTTGGGTTTGAAAGTTCTGGTCTACTATCCCTAATGCAGAAGCTTCCATCCACACCATCACATGAACATCTATGCCAATAACTAACCTGAAAATAGCCTCCAAAACCCAATTCAATGCAATGATTTGGGGACTATAATTTGCTGCAGTCAATTCTGACCTGAAACTTAAAAGACAATGATGGCAACACCTAATTTTAAATGGCCCACATCCTACAATAGTGACCTGTGTAAAAGCACTAATTCCTAAAGCAATCACCATACCTTATTAGAAAATAGCTACATATAAATACTGATCAACAAAACAATGCTGGACACATACACTATACAGCTCTATCATTGACTGAGTCAAATTTTAAAGTACTTTTGTTTATCATTTAGGCCTGGGGTTTTTACTAAAGAGAAAAGGAAAAAAGCCTATACAAACAAGACAAATTCCATTATCACATCTTTCAGTATCTGGATTCCTCTTCCAAACTTTCAACAAAACCAGTAGTACTTACCTTATTAAATCATGTTACTTCACCTTCAATACCACATTCTATTTTGGCAATATCCACAATAAGCATTCTTATTTAAGCCAAAGAAAATGATTCAACAGTTTCAACACTTATACCTAACCTGTCTAGTTAGTGATGAAAAATATGCAAACAATTTTCTTAAATTTGGCACTAATTCAACCTTTGTTAAGGAAGACTATGTGAAGGCTATGATTATTTTAGAAATACAAGTTTTAGTTTAAAAAAAATTGTTAGGGGATAAAAACACGGAATACACAAAAGGCATCCTCACAGGACTAAACAGAAGAGAAAACCTGCAGAATCTGAAGGCAATCTGATGGGTAGTATCCACAGGCTTACTCTTACTCCTTCAGATTCAGACAGTTAAGTGTTATGTTCCAAACACAACATGTTTCTAAGGAAGCAGCTCCTATTCTACCACAGTATTTGCTAACTCCAAGCTTTTCTTTAACCTCCAGGCTGCTATTAGTCATAAAATAGCCTAACAAAAACTTTGGAATTATCTAGCTTGTACAATCCTTAGGTTCTTCCTATAAAGACTCACCTGCATATTCTCAAAGAGGTTAGAATTAAGTTAAATAGACAATCAAAATGCTTAAGTCTATCACCCTATACTTGAACTATTGGGGTCTCAAATATTAACCCCAAAATTACCTTACACTTCTAAAGAGTGGCAGTGTTTTTTCCCCTCAAAGACAAAGTGCTTTACAAAATGAGTAATTTTTGACAAGTACTAGAAGAAACAAGAAATTTTATCAGACCAACTTTAAAATGGGCCAACTGCCCT
Organism: Acomys minous; assembly: GCF_964271855.1. Classification (NCBI taxonomy): domain Eukaryota; kingdom Metazoa; phylum Chordata; class Mammalia; order Rodentia; family Muridae; genus Acomys; species Acomys minous. The sequence continues at coordinate 69,085,036 of NC_140492.1, read as the reverse complement.
CACAAAAAAAGCCAATAAATCCTACAGATAGCAAAGGATAAGAACATGTGCTGCAATAGAGCTAAATGCTACCATGCATCCAATAAATTCTGTGGCCAACCTAACACGATTTACTTCACACTCAATTACAGTCTGCTTAGAAAACAGCTTTGAAGACTAAGGGGTTTGAGGGAATCCTGAAGAGTGGAAATGTCCATGTGAGGCAAGTGATGGCTGAGATTCCAGGTAACAACAACTTATCCAATGTACATCAATCAACTCCAAGAGTTCATGTGTTTAAGGGCACAGAAGTCAATGAAACTCGTTTTCAGGTTCCAGAGATGGTTGGTTATACCAGGCATATCCAAGACTATTACTTTGAACACATAATTTTTACACACATGTAAAAGGGAAGTTAAACCAATTCGATCTGGCCAATCTACTTTGCACTTACGTCTGAAAATAAAATACGGGGGGGGGGGGGGCTTGGGGTACCTTGTATAATGTTTGTGTGTAAGGCTATGTGGCAGGCAAGCACAACCAGTCCTTAAACTATACCCCTTATTCCTTTGGGGGAAAGTGTTTAGTCTTGCTACCTAATTCACCAGAGTATCTTAAACTCTGGGTGTGGGAAAGATTAAGCTTTGGTCACATGTAGAAGCAGTCTTGGCGGGCTTTACCCTTGGGGCACCCCATGAATACCTTGTAATAGACTAAGTGGAGCCTTCCTGGAGGTCCTATCCAGGACAAGTATCTAAGATTAACAAACCTGTAATATACTGCCTTGCTTACCCTTAAATATTTTTAAACTTTGTCTCTGAACTTTGTTTTGGCAAGCCTTCTTGAGAGATTCAAGCATTTCAGTTTTCTAATCATCCGACTGGAAAGCAAAAATCACCAAGCAAGAATATGTAGGTATAGGGCTGGAGAACTGGCTCAACAGTTAAGAGCAACTAGTGCTCTTAAGAACAGAGGTTGGCTTCCTAACACGCAGGGACACACAGCCCCTTTAAGCATCTGTGGAAACAACTGTATATATACATGGGCCACACAAACTTAGGGATAAGGCACACAGGATGCTTTTTTTTTAAAAAAAGGCAAGCTTAGCGTCAAGGTGATGGCAAACACCTTTAATCACTCAAAAGGCAAAGACAGGAGGATCTCTTGAGTTGGAGGCCAGCCAGCCAGCCTAGAAATGCAATGCTAGTTTCCAGGACAGCCAGAGCTACACAGAGAAACCCTGGTTTCTAACAACAAAACAAAACAAAAATTATTAGGCCACCCTGGTGGTACACCCCTTTAATCCCAGCACTTGGGAGGCAGAGGCAGGATCTCTGGAAGTTGAGGACAGCCTGGTCTACACAGCCAGTTCCAGGACAGCCAGGGCGGCAAGGAAACAAAAACAAAATAATAATAATAATAATAAATAAAATTTTGAGGAGGGGGCCGGGTGTGGTGGCACACACCTTTAATCCCAGCACTCGGGAGGCAGAGGCAGGTGGATGGCTGTGAGTTCGAGGCCAGAGTGATTCCAGGACAGCCAAGGCTACACAGAGAAACCCTGTCTCAAAAAAAAAAAAAAAAAAAAAATTGAGGTGCGTTCCACAGCTTCCCAGTTTATAACCAGACCAGAAAGTCCATCTTTAATACTTTTTTCAGCCGGGCATGGTGACATATGCCTTTAATCCCAGCACTCAGGAGGCTGGGGCAGGCAATCCCTGTGAGTTCAGGACAGTTCAAGGACCAGAAGAGAAACCCTGTCTCAACCCCCTCCCCACTGCAACAAATACTTTTCTCTTGAATTAAGTAGCCAGGACTGAGGGGTATGGTGGTTCACACCTTAAACCCCAGCACTAGGGAAGCAAAGGCAGGCAGATGCCTATGGTGAAAGACTAGCCTGGTGACATACCAAGTTCCAGGTCAGCCAAGGTAACCCTACCTCAAACAAATATTCAAAAACACCAGGAGGGACACCTTACTAGTTGAAATAGAAACAATACCTCAAATTAACAGGGGTAACTAACAATTTCTCAGCTCTTTCAAAATGGCACCTACTTTCCTTCAATTGTTTTCTCCTGGAGTAACCTCCAAAACGGTTGCCTGAGGCTAGATTCCATCCTCATTGTCACGAAACCAAAAATTCTCTGGCCCACTTGTGAGCACCCAATCGGTTTCTTTCCTTAGAAAAGCTTTAAAATGACAAGGCTCACAAAGGTTGACGCCGAATTTTAAATTTACCTTGGAATAAGAAACTCATCTCTATCTGTAAAATCCTGATCAGCTCAAATTATTCTGATTTGGTTCCAAGTTCAACATGGCAGAGCCCCACAATATTCTGCCTAGCTGTCAAAGGCCTTTTGAATTTTACTAACATACTTATTTGACTATCAAAGTAAACTATGATGTCCTGGCAAGTTTGTGAACTTCTTGTGAAAACAAAAATTAAGTCCTGAGGCGTAAAACAATTCTCATAATGCTTCTAAGCAGTTTTCAAACTGCAATTACTTGTTGACTAAGCCTTATACTTTCCATGTCTTCACGTGACAGTTTAACCTAAATACTCTACAGCCACGCCACACTCGCTTTAATTCGTTAGGCTTTGGGACTGGGTTTAATTTAGGTCCGTTATATGTAATCCAATCAACCACCTCCAAATTTCATCATCCGGAGATTAAAAAAAAAAAAAGGTTGAAAAATAAAAACACGCTGACTCCCGAGTTAATGGCGCCTTAATGTGTCGCCACCGACTTCTCTGCTCCATGATTCCCCGGAAGGGGTGGGGGTGGGGGGGGTGACAATCCATACAACCCTAACGACTTAGTGTTCTGTTCCATTAAGAACCCCAACAATGAAGGGGGGAAAAAAAGAGCCAGCACAAAGCCCCCCCCAATTTCCCTCGGCTGCTTCCAGAGAGGCTCCAAGCGCACTCTCCAACTGTCCTTCCCAAGGACGAGAAGCGCCCTCCATCGACCGATGACCCAAGCCCCGGGGCCCCACGTGGCCTCTCTCCGCTCCACGGTGCGTCTCCCCGCCCCCCGGAGAGGGAAGAGAAGGCAGCAGGGACCCGGGCGGCTCCGCCATTTTGTGCCTCTGGCAGCGCGCCCGGCCCGCGCGCGAGCCCAAGATGGCTGCGGCGCGGCTTCGCAGGAGAGCAACGGCGAAACGAGATACCGTTCCCCTCCCCCAACGCCGAGGAGACGCCGCGGCCATTTTTAATCCCTTCCCCACCCCACCCCCGTAACGGAAAACAAACAAAACCAAAAAAATAAATAAAAAAAGACATTAAGGAAAAAAAAATAAAAGCGGTCGTCCCGGGCACGAGGCGCACTGCCCGCCGCCGCCGCTGGCGGCGTCCACCGGGCCCTTCGGCGCCGCGTCTCCCCGTCGGCGTCGGACTTCCGAGCACAGACTCCCGCCGCCCGGCCCGGCTCGGCTCGGGAGGCCTAGAAAGAGAAGCCAGGTGGGACCGCGGCCGCCCGCGCCCCCCGCGCGTACCCGCTCGCCGTAGTTCTGCTCGCCGCTGTCGCTCATTGTCTCCGAGCTGCTGTCACCGCTTGCCGGCCTGGACTGAAGCTGTCACGCTCCCCGCCTTCCCTTACAGAGGCTCCGCCGGGGCCTCGCGCGACGCCACACTTCTCAGAGTTGCCCTGAGCCGACGCGCTCCGCACCGCCTCCGCACCGGTCTAACGCTGCCGGATGTGACGCCACGCACTTTAACCTGGCCCCGCCCACTCCCCCAGAAGGCGCGCTTTCCTGGCCCCGCCTACTTCGCGGGGGCCTCTGATCTGCTTTTCTCCGGCAGAGACGCTTTCCTGCCCCACCCTCACCCCCATCCCGCCACCCGCCAAACCGGACGTGACGTCTACCACCCCGCCTTGCGCTGGCTTGCCCCTGGTGCCCGCCTCGTCCGGCGCGTGGCGGGAAAATGTTTGTCTGTTCGCGCGCGAGTGCGCATCTGCGGTGGTCTCCGTGGGACACAAGCCCACGGAGACCACCGCAGATGCCACCAGCCGTGCCACAGTTGTTTCTGGAACCTTCTGGGAACCGTTCTGGGTGGAAGGAGAGAAGAGATGGCTTCACTTTCTTTCATGCCTTTGTTCTGCCTTGCTAGTTTCCTCTCCTTTTGTTCTCTTCCTTGATATGAGAGAACACAGCCATGCAGCGTGGGTTCTTACCTACCGTTTATTTAGACTTAGCTCTAGATCTTTCCTTTCTAAATACAGCCTTCATTTTAAAATGCTTTCCAATTTAAGCCAGGCACAGTGTCACAGGCCTTCAAGCTCAGAACTCAGGAGGCAGAGGCAGGCGGATCTCTTTAGTTGGAAGCCAGCCTGATGTACAGAGAGATTTCCAGGACTACACAGAGAAAAAAACAAACAAACAAAAAATTGAGGTTGGGACAAAGTCTCACCCTGTTTAACCTTGAACTCACCATGTGGCCTAGACTGATGTTATAAATGTATTAATCCTCTGTGTCAGTCTCTCAAATCCTGGGATTACAGTTATGATCCATCAGTCCTGACTTTGATCTAAGACACAGGGTAGAGGCAGGAGGAGCTAGCTCTGTAGGAAAGCCAAGGCTACATAGTGAAACATTGTCAGAAACAAAATAAAACCAGGCAGAGGCAGAAGGATATGTGAGTTCAAGGCCAACCTGGTCTACAAAGAGAGTTCCAGGATAGCCAGGGCTATCACACAGACAAACCTCGTCTCAAAAAACCAAAAAAACCCAAATCGAAACAAAAACTCCGGGCGGTGGTGGCAAACACCTTTAATCCCAGCACTCTAAACCAGAGGCAGGTGGATCTCTGTGAGTTCAAGACCAGCCTAGTCTACAAAGTGAGTCTAGGACAGCCAAGGCTACCCAGAGAAACCCTGTCTCGAAAAACCAAAACAACAACAATAAAGTGAGTTCCAGGACAGCCAGGGCTACATAGAGAAAGCCTGTTTTGGAAACACCTCCACCCCAAGAAAAAAAAAGGAAAGAAATGGAGAAATGGAAAGCCAGCAGGATGGTACATGTAATCTTTGTAAATCCCAGCACTAGAGAGGGGAAACCAAGGACAGGCAGCAGTTTAGGCCAATCTGGGCTACTTGAGAGTCTCACTTCAAAAAGTAAAACAAAAAGCAAACAACAGAATAGAGTCTGTAGTAATAGGTTTCTCTTTGGGAGCGGTCCTGTGCCCTCTAACCTCTAAGGGTTACCTGAAAGGACACTGAAAAGGTCTCTCTGACCAAAACCGTAACAAATGAGTTATCAAAATGAATACCATTTTGAATGCACCACAATGACAGTTTTGGTAAAAAAAAAATATCTTCTTTTCTGTGAATTTACTGAGTTTTGGGATGATCTAACGGTCTTAATTCCAATGAATAAAACGAAAGCTAACTAATGAAAGAACTGTAATTGATTTGGTCACCCCATTATTATTTCAACTGGAGATTATAGAGGAATGTTAATTCATAGCATGGTTGCTCTGGCAAGAGATCACACCCAAAATCCTCTAGGTCTGTGTGGTCTGACTGGAATACAAACACGCCTTTAATCCAGGAGACAAAGAGTAAACAAATCTGAGGTCAAGGCCAGCCTGGTATAGAGCAAATATCCGGTAAAGAAAAGGTTAGGTCCAGATGTAGAGATATGCCTTTAATCTCAAACAAAGGTAAAGCTAGCTTGGAAGCACCTATGTTTGAAAGTGATGTCTAATTGAGCAGCAGAAAAGGTGACAAATGGGAAGATTTGACAAAATAGGTTATGCCTAGCTCTCAGGAGAACAGAAAGGAAAGGGATACTACTTAGAGGCAGTTTTACAGAGAGAGGAGGAGGCAGTTTTTTACCAGGACAGTTATAGAGAGACAGGTTGCAGAGAGAGAACTCAGGTGAAAATGGAATGGGCCAGAAGATGAGAAGAAGCCAGAAGATTAGAGCAGACTGCTGAGTTAGTCTGAGGCCCAGCAGAGCCGAGAGGGAAGCCAGACTGAGTAAGTCAGCTGGAAGAAGAGTTTGAGCCAGAACAGCTGAGTTGAACCACCCAGCCCAGACACAGTAAGAACAAGAAAGGGCGAGCTTATTAAGCAGTAAGTCTCAAAGGCTGAAAACATTTTACGCTAGGTTAGATTGTACAGAAGCTAGAAGCTTCCGGGACTAGGTCTAGGCCTAGGCCAGTAGAAGGAGGCGGTAAGCCTCCCAGACAACAACTGAGCAAGGAGAAAATTAAACTCACAAATTTACCATTTACTCTACTGCTATGTATACTGTCCCTCAGTTACATGCTCTTGCATTTTTTTAGCTGCGGATATTGGACTCCACTTATTGCTAGGGTTTTTCTGTTAGAGTTGGGCGTGGTGGCGCACGCCTTTAATCCCAGCACTCAGGAGGCAGAGGTAGGTGGATCTCTGTGAGTGGGAGGCCAAGCCTGGTCTACAGAGAGAGTTCCAGGATAGCCAAGGCTACACAGAGGAACCCTGTGTCAAAAAAGAAAGTCCAAGGTTAGGCTGAGTGTGGTGTTACTTGCTCTTAATCCGAGCACTGGAGAGTCACAAGCAGGTGGATCTCTGTGAGTTCAAATCTAACCTGGTTGTGTATACGTAATTCTAGGCTAACCATGACTACATAATGAGATCATGGATTTTAAAAAAAGAAATTGGTCATGGTTATCCTCAGCTGCCTAGCATGTTTGAGGCCAACCTGGGACCCTGTCCCCAGAAGGAGACAGGTTACCGTCAGAACTTTACCACATTTAGCAAGTGACCTAATCCTGGTTTTAGAACCAGGCATAGTGGCTCATGCCCATAATCCCATCACTTGGGAGGCTGAAGCAGCAAGAGTGATTCTGAGTCCATAGTGAGTTCTAGTCCTGTAGGCCAGGGCCATAGAGTGAGAGGAAACAAATTCCCTGGTATTGGCTTTCTGATCTACAGGGTTAGGGCAATTAGGGCAGAAAGGGCCAAGTGGGAGCCTGTAAGTCATATTTCTCATCACTATGAAAAATACTTGACAGGAGCAAGTTGGGGGCAGGGGTGGGGGTGGGGGTGGACTGTGTTGTTTACCATGACTGCAGAGAAGGGCTACATGGCACTGAGGACACACAACTAGACTTCCTCTCTTCATAGCTCTCTGGACAGGAAATAGAGGGGGCAGGGAGAGAGGAGGCCTTGGCTATGAACCTCAAGGCCTGCCTCACCAAGACTCATTTCCTTTATCTAGCTCCTAACAGGTCACAAAACAGCACCACCAACACAAGACCAACTGTTCAAACATGGCCGTGGGAGACATCTTATATCCAAACCATAACAGAGCCCTAATATTATGAAAGTGGTGACATTTAGAGGAGTACTATGTTTTGGTACTTTTCCTAGGGAGATGAACCCCCCCCAAAAAAAAACCCACCTATTCAGCACAGATAGGGCATCAACAATACATCAAAATCAGAATTGCACCCACATCCACTGGGTGAAATAGTAACTTTATTCTTTTTTTTTTTTTTTTTTTTTTTTTTTGGTTTTTTTGAGGCAGGGTTTCTCTTGTAGTCTTGGCTGTCCTGGATTTGCTTCATAGACCAGGCTGGCCTCAAACTCACAGAGATCCACCTGCCTCTGCTTCCTGAGTGCTGGGATTAAAGGCATGCACCACCACGACCAGCCAGTAACTTTATTCTTTTTTTTTTTTTTTTAAAGATTTATTTACTAATGGAGAGGTGTAATTCTTGGTGGGTTTTCAAAGCCAGCACTGCTGTGTCTGGCGGTACGTTAGTTGCTTTTGTGTTCCTGTCATAAAATGACCACGAGAACAAGCAACTTATCAAGGGGTTTGTTTTGACTTGACTTGACAGAGGAACAAGAGTCCATTGTGGCCAGATAGTGGTGGGCACTCTTTTAATCCCAGCACAGGGGAGGCCGAGGCAGGAGCATCTCTGTGAGTTCAAGTTCAGCCTGGTCTATAGAGTGAGTTTAGGACAGCCAAGGCTAAACAGAGAAACCCTTTCTCAACAAAATAAAATATTGGACCAACTATGCTGAGTCTTCCCTGAGCTCTGCATGTGTGTGTGTGTGTGTGTGTGTGTGTGTGTGTGTGTGTGCGCGCGCGCCACAAGTGTATGGTGGTCTAAAGATATCTTGTGAGAATAAGTTCTCTCACCATGTAGGTGGGATCTAGAGCTCAAACTCAGATCAAGGATGGCATCCATCAAATGCTTTTACTCACTGAACAATCAAGACTTTCATAAACAGTCCCCTTATTGATCCCTTTACCCAGTGTCTCTGCAAATAATAAAAATCAACCAGAGCTGGAGAGATGGCTCAGTGGTTAAGAGCAGTTGCTCTCTTGCAGAGGTCCTGAGTTCAATTCCCAGCAACCACATGATGATGGCTCACAACCATCTATAATATGATCTAATGCCCTCTTCCGGCACGCGAGTGTACATGCAGATAGAGCACTCGTATACATAATAATAAAAAAATAAATCTTTAAAAAAAAGTATTTGAAAAAAAATAAACTCAACCAATAATTGAGTTATGTTTATTATCATATAAATTGTTAAAGAATTCCCACTTTGTTTATTTGGTTTTTTGTTTGTTTGATTTTTGTGAGACAGGGTTTCTCTGTGTAGGCCTGCCTGTCTTGGAACTCTCTCTGTAGACCAGGCTGGCCTTGAACTCACAGAGATCCACCTGCCTCTGCCTCCTGAGTGCTGAGACTACAGACATGTACTACCACCACCTGCATGTTATTTACTTAATGTGTGTGCTTGTGTATGTCTGGGGGATACATGTGTGCATGTATGTGGATGCCAGAGATCATCAATTAGTGTCTTCTTCAATTACCATCCACCTTTTTTTTTTCCAAACTTTTTTTTTAGAGAACCTGCCGAAGCCCAGTGGTTTAGTTAGACTGGCTGGCCAGTGAGACCCAGGGATCTCTGTGCCTGCTGGGATTACAAGCATATGCCACCACACTTGGCCTTTTACTTCCGCTCTAGAGATTCCCAACTCAGAACCTCCATCTTGGTCAGCTGAGCCATCCTCCTAACTCTCCCTGTTCCTCTTACAGTTAAGAGAAGACGGTAGCCAGCCCGGGGTGGTGATGAATTCACAGATTCCCAGCACAGGGGAGGCTGACCACAGGTTGCAAGCCAGCCTGCTCTGCGTAATGAGCCCCTGATTCAAACAAAGGAGCAACAACAAAGGGGGGGACTGAGGAAGAAGCTGCTGTGCTTACTGGGAAAAAGAGAGTGTTTCCAGGGAGGTAGAGAGAGAGGTGGATCCCAAGTGGTTCCACCACCATTTCCTTGTGTGGATTCAGATAAAGTCCACTTAATCTCTCTCTCTTTCCCCATCTGAAGAAAGAAGGCAATGTCTAAATTGCAGGGTTGTTGTAATAATAATGTTTTTGGCAATCCTTACAACTGAGCTGAGGGTCTTGACGCATGCTAGGCGCCTGGTCTGCCATCAGGTTGAATCCCCAGCCCAAGATTAGGGGATTTTTCTTTTTTGTTTTCATTTGGTTTTAGAGACAGAGTAAAGCTCAGGCTAGCTTTGAACTCCCGATCCCCCTGCCTCTTCCTCCCAAAGGCTGGAACTAAAAGTGTACATCGCCACACCCAGGCTCTCATGCACGATAGGCAGCCATTCCATTAACAGTGCTACATCCCCAGACGGGGAGGTGTTGTTGTTGTTGCTGTTGTTGTTTTGTTTTGTTTTTCAAGACAGGGTTTCTCTGTGTAGCCTTTGGCTGTCCTGGACTCCCTGTGTAGACCAGGCTGGCCTTGAACTCAGAGATCCATCTGCCTGTGCCTCTTGAGTGCTGGGATTACAGCCTCATGACATCCCACACCCTGCTGTGCTCCTTAGAGTTTCTAGGGTTCGGAAAGGGGACCCCTCTGAGAAGGGGTGTGCTGTCACTGTGTACGCAGCTCAGAGGCTGTGTGGAAGTACCAGACTTTGACCTCTCCAGCAGAGCCCCACGTGATGAGACAGAGGTGGCTCACTGGATAAAGGCATCTGCCACCAAGACGGATCAGCTGAGTTTGGCCTCCAGAACCCATATGGGGGAAGGACAGAACAGACTCAAGCTGCCCTCTGACCTCTGCATTCGCACATGTATGGCATATCCCTGTGTACATGCACGTGCACCCCAAGTAAATAAATGTTAAAAAAAAAAAACTAGAGAGAGAGACTCTCAGCCTAGTACACCAAGGGTGACTACTTCATGCATGTCAGACTAGGTCTCTGAGAGCTTTTGCATGCGTGTCCACACATGCTCACTCCTTCCTCCCACATTTTCTTTGCATGCATGTCCACGCATGCTCATTTATTCCTCCCACATTTTCTTTGAAAAAGGCAGGTAATACCAAACCCTGTCTAAGTCAAATGAAGCTGGCTAGAAGATATATCAGGCTCTTACAGAAATGGTGTTTCTTTAGTTTAAAAGAAAATGATAGGGGCCGGGCATGGTGGCGCACGCCTTTAAGCCCAGCGCTTGGGAGGCTGAGGCAGGTGGATCGCTGTGAGTTCGAGGCCAGCCTGGTCTACAAAGTGAGTCCAGGACAGCCAAGGCTAACACAGAGAGACCCTGTCTCGAAAAACAAAAAACAACAACAACAAAAACAAACAAAAAAAGAAAATGATAGAAAGTGAGCAGAGTGGCACAAACTTGTAACATCAGCATTTGGGAGGCAGAGGCAGAGGCAGAGGCAGGATGAGCTTCACAATGGCCTGAGTTATGTAGCGGGACTCATCTTTATTTCTTCTTCTTCTTCTTCTTCTTTTCCTTCTTCTTCTTCTTCTTCTTCTTCTTCTTCTTCTTCTTCTTCTTCTTGGAGTTTTGAGACAGAGTTTCTCTGTTACATAAAGCTCTGGCTGTGCTGGCTGTGCTGTACTCTCTTTGTAGACTAGGCTGGCCTGGAACTCACAGAGATCCCCCTGCCTCTACCTCCTGAGTGCTGGGATTAAAGGCATGCGCTGCCACGCCCGGCTCTCACGTCTTCTTTTTAATGTGGATTTTAGTTGATTTTTGATTTTAATATTGTATTAGAGGGGGCTGAAGAGATTCCTTATTGGTTAAGAGCACGTGTTCTTCCAAAGGACCCAGGTTTGGTTCCCAGCACCCACATGGCAGCTTGCAACTGCCTTTGACTCCAGTACCAGGAGATGAATGCCCTCTCCCAGACAGGCACTGTATGAACATAGTGTACATACATACAAGCAGGCAAAACACTCATATACAGACAAATATTTAAAAAATAAATAAATGAGCACATGTATACAGAAACTATTTTGTTGACTTTGTCCTTGCTGGGACAAAATGCCTTAAAGCAACTTAAGTTAGGAAAGATAGCTGTTGGGGTCCGTGCAAGAGAAACAGCAAAACAGCTCTAGAACTCATGGAATGCGGCCCACCGGTTAGCAAACCCTAGATGGGTGTGTCTCTGCAAGGCATAACTCCGAGAACTGCATGTCCTGAGGACGTCATGCTGTTATGGTGCATAGCTTGCTTGTTACCTTTGCGGTCCTTATAATCCCCTTAATATGTGAATTATGTGAGCACTATAAAGTGGGCTTCCAGCCCCTCACTGGGCAGTATCTTTGGCATACTCAATAACAATGCTTGATCTCAGCTGGGTGTGGTAGGGCACGCCTTTAATACCAGCATTTGGGAGGCAGAGGCAGGCGGATCACTGTGAGTTCCAGGCCAGCCTGGTTCACAGAGCGAGTCCAGGACAGCCAAGATAACATAATGAAACCCTGTCTCAAAGAAACAAAACAAAAACAAAAACAAAAGCAAAAAACCATGCTTGATCTCTTTAAGGCATTGCTGCTGAAGCAGATTAATGATTTAATCACCACCTTTGAAAACAATATACGAATGTAGTCACCCTTAGAAAGAATTTGAAAAAATAGATTGTTCAGCCGGGTGTGGTGGCGCACGCCTTTAATCTCAGCACTCAGGAGGCAGAGGCAGGCGGATCGCTGTGAGTTCGAGGCCAGCCTGGCCTACAAAGTGAGTCCAGGATGTCCAAGGCTACAGAGAGAAACCCTGTCTTGAAAAACCAAAAAAAAATTGTTCAACAAGGTTAGGTAAAGATGTGTTTGCTAGTGGCTCTGATGTGGAAAGTCTTAGGGAAAAATAGATTGTTTGTTTAGCAAAGTAAGGTAAAGATGTTTTTGCTATTGGCCCTGATGCAGGAACTCTTAGGGGACAATTGAAGTTAGGAGAATGTACACTCTTATTAGTAAAGCTGAGGATTTTTTGAGGTTGGCAAAGCAAGAACAAAGGCCTAGAGCAGCATTGGCTGATGTGACTCTTTCAAGCTCGGCTGGTGACTGAGATAAATGATTTCCTTATTCTGTTTTTCTGCCCCCAGCTTCCTGATATGATTTAATAAAGCATTTGATCATGTGAAGGTATTGGGGAACATGATTTCTTTTTGTACTGCTTGAAAGATTTTGTTGGGGCATATACACCTTGAGAATAAGGAGAAGGAAAAGAAAACAGATAAGATAAAGATAAGGATGAAAATAAGAAGATAAAAAAAAAAAGAAAAGAAGAAGATAATAATAGTCCAGGGCAGCCAAGGCTACACAGAGAAACCTTGTCTCAAAAAACAAAACAAAAAACAAAACAAAACAACAACAACAAAAAAAACCCTGAAAAAAAAAAAAGATAATAATGAAAAGAAGCAGCTTGTTGAAGCCTACCTGCTAGAGTCTGTCTTACTTTGTCATCTAATATAAGTGTGTGTGTGTGTGTGTGTGTGTGTGTGTGTGTGTGTGTGTGTGTGTGCTTCTTTTCTATTCTTCTTTGCCTTTCTTTTTTAGACGCTTGCCACCATCAGTGGAGGTCCCCACTAGGAGCCATCAGCCCCAGCCCCAGCTTGCCATCATCAGTGGAAGCTATTGCTGCTAACTATAGATCTGGCCTGGAAGGTTGCCCTCAGAGAAAGTCTCCAGGGTCTCCAGGCAGCCAGCCACAGGATTCACGTCCCACCTCAGTTTCCCCCAGTTGATGTGAAAGCTGGACTTTGATAGATAACTGTGTCATGGCTCACAGCTCAAAGGTACAGGTCATCATGATTTGAAAGTCATGGTGGCAGGAACTGAAGAAGTCTGACCACATTCCCTTCTTGCCAAAAAGAGAAGAGAGATGAATATTCAGGTCATTTTCTCATTGTTATGTAGTCTGGGACCCAAGCCGGTGGATTTTAAGAGTAGGCTTTCAAGGTCGGATGGAGGTGGCACACATCTTTAATACCAGCACTTGGGAGACAGAGGCAGGTGGATCGCCGTGAGTTCAAGGCCAGCCTGGACTACAGAGGGAGTTTCAGGACAGCCAAGGCTAAACAGAGAAACCCTGTCTCTAAAAACAAACAAACAAACAAACAAACAAACAAACAAAAAGAGTGGGTCTTTCCACCTCGACTCAACCTAGAATCCATGGTGATCCTAACTCTTATCGAGTTGACAATCAAGGCTAACTATTACCATGACTAACTTCTATTTTTCCAACTCTACACTTGCCTGTTAATTGCATCCTAACATATTATGGAATGAGATGGTTATGAAAACTGCTTTCTCCTGCAAGGATAAACAGGCAGGAGCAAGGCCAACGAATGGGAGAGCCCAGAGGAAGGCCAGGGCCTTGAGCTGCCCTCTACCTTGGATCTACCTTTATTTCTATTTGGCAAACAGGCCTAGCTACCACTTCTGCACCCCTTCATTGGCAAAGAGCCATTCCTTCCAGCCCTCTTAGGTAAAATCCGTGCACTATGCATTCATCATTTCAACAAAGATTTACTGTGGCTTCCTATATGCTGACATGGCTGGACACTAGGGATGCTATGAGATTTGGCATCCTCAGGAGCACACACTCTAGAGTAGGAGGAGGCAGAAGTAAATGTGGAAATAAATATTCCTGCTTGTCACCTGCTTGCCAATATGGGCTTGTGAAGGAGAAAGAAGGGCACCTTTAATTTACAAACATCTTCAAGTGTTTTCCTTGATAAATATTTCATTTCATGTTATAACCACACTTAACTCATGATAGGGCGTGGCTAGGATTCCAGCGCTCTGGAGGGAGAAGCAAGGGGATCAGAATTCAAGGTCATTTTCAACTACATATCAGGCTCTAGGCCAATCTAAGCTATGAGACCTTGTCTTAAAACAAATTAGCTGTTGGGAGAGGTGGGGCAAGCCTTTAATCCCAGCATTTGGGAGGCAGAATCGGGCTTCTGTGAGTTCAAAGACAGCCTAGTCCACATAGTAAGCTCCGTGAGGAAAATTGTAAAGTCAGGGTGAGTCAAGTACATGGCAGTAACTAGGGGAACCTTACAAGGCAGGGGCAGGGGCCACACAAGAGGTCTGTTATCTCTTAAGACTGGCTTAAGATCCAGGACAGGCAAGGCTACACAGAGAAACCATGCCTTCGGGAAACAAAAAGAATAATGGCTTAAAAGTCTCAGGGAAACAGAAATCTGCTGTTCTGCAGATCTCTGTGAGTTTGAGGCCAGCCTGGTTTACAAAGAGAGTCCAAGACAGTCAAGGCTACACAGAGAAACACTGTCTTGAAAAAAACAAACAGAAAGCCAGGCCTGGTGACAAACCTTTAATCCCAGCACTTGGGAGGCAGAGGCAGGCGGATCATTGTGAGTTTGAGGCCAGCCTGGTCTACAAAGCCCAGGACAGCCAGGTCTACACAGAGAAACCCTGTCTCGAAAAACCAGAAAAGGAATAAAGAAAAGAAAAGAAAAGAAAAAAATCTGCAGTTCATTTGGGCTGCTCAGAGCAAAGGGGCATGACCTCACCACTGCCATCTTCAGTCAGTTCTAGCAATGCCCGCCCCAATCCTTCCCAAACAGCATAGTCTGGGTTCTGAGCCTCTCCCCTGGGACCCGCCTTCCCTCAGTAATGCAGGGTTTGTTTGTTTGTTTGTTTGACACTGAGTCCTTCTATGTAGTCCAGCCTGGGTTAAAGGTGTGTGCCAATATACCCAGCCTTTGTTTTTTGTTTTGGCTTTTGGTTTTTGGTTTTTCGAGACAGGGTTTCTCTCTGTAGCCTTGACTGTCCTGGACTTGCTTTGTAGACCAGGCTGGCCCTGAACTCACAGCAATCCGAGGTATGCGCCACCACGCCTGGCTCCAGTCTTTGTTTTTAAAGTGTGTGTGTGTGTGTGTGTGTGTGTGTGTGTGTTTACACTTTTCTGTGCATATAGAGGCCACAGATCCACCTTCAGTACCTTCCATTTGCTTTTTAAAAAAATAATTTATTTTTATTTTATGTTTATGGGTATTTTACCTCCATGTAAGTCTGCACTATATGTGTGCTTGGTGGCTGTGGAGGCCAAAGAGTTACAGATTACCGTGAGCTGCCTCATGAGTGCTGAGAATTACCTGGGTCTTCTGCCTCCACTCCCAACACTGTGGTTGTTATAGAGGTATAAAATTAATGTATGGGCTTTTTTTGGGGGGACAATAGGCCATTTGGCCAATGTTCAGCCATCTTGTCAGAGTCTGCACCTTTAAGTCTCTGTCTTTCCCAGAGTTTGCCTTTCACCAGAAACTAGCTGACCCTGTTGTGGGTCGGCATTTAGACTAAAGCTAGATAAAGACAGAACAAGATGCCCTGTGTGGCAGGATGTTATCTCCCTGCCTGGAATTCCCTGTGTTTTGAGAAAAACCTGCAGCTGGGTTGCTATAGCAGTATGCTTCCCTGCCTTCTGAATTATAAAAGCTGCTGCCTGACTAATAAAGTTTGAGAGCTTGATCAATCAGACTTGCTCTCCTTCTTTGTGTCTTGCATTCCAACAGGTGAACCTCCTCCCAAGTTTTAGTCGAACTCCGCAGGCCAGGGCAAAGCAGCGCTCAACGTGCCAAGGAAGGGGGAATGGAAGGCTTTTCTATGCCCACTCTAGCTCCCAATAATGACACGGAGACTTATTGCATTTGCTGGTAAGTTTCAAGCACTATAGCTGGGCAGATACTGAGCTACTCTAATCTGACTGTGCTGCCCTGGCCTACTTCCCAGCCATGTGGCCCATTACCTGCCATCTTAATCCCACCCTGGCTGCTCCTGCTTCATGCATGTCCTCATGGCTCCCCTCTCATGGCAATCCTCTTCTCTCTGTCCTCTGCCTGGGTCCTCCTCCTGGCATCACAGGTCCCACCTCCGCTCTCCTGCCCAGCTTTAGGCTGTTCAGCTCTTTATAAGCCAGTCAGAGGTGATGGAGAACAATGTTCACACAGCACTGAGACAGGAGAGGCTTCAATAATAATGACACCGCCCACGTCAGGACTGTGGCGCAGAAACCAGCATCCGAATAAATACACAGCACACAACAACACCCCCCCCCCCCGCCACATACATATTCTCTCTCTCTCTCACACACACACACACACACACACACACACATACACACACACACACTGCCCATGTCAGAACTGCAGTGCAGAAACCAGCACCACACACACACATACACATTCACACATATACACACATACACACACACACATACATATATACAATGCCCACATCAGGACTGCAGCCAGATCTCTGGGTTTAGAAACCAGTGTCTGAATAAATACACAGTGCACAAAACTATCCCGCATATCTCCCCCTTTTAATCCAATAAAAGGCTCTTTCTTTTACAATATATGAAGAATATACAATAAGAACAATTATGAAGGCAGAGGCAGGCAGATCGCTGTGAGTTCGAGGCCAGCCTGGTCTACAGGGTGAGTCCAGGATAGCCAAGACTATACAGAGAAACCCTGTCTCAAAAACTCAAAAAAAAAAAAAAAAAAGAACAATTATGAAAACTATCAGGTAAGAATTACATTCACAATGTCCAGTCCATTTGTATTTGGAAAATTTGGAGAAAGTAGTGTATTATCTATCCCATCTTGGTGAGTTCAAAGTTCTGTACTTAAATCACTTTTTTTTATCACTTGTATTTATCAACCTATAAATATCATTTTAGAACTTAAAACATTTTCTTAAACCCTAAACAACTTAAGCTTAATTGTGAGACAATAACTATCTAGTCTTTAACCCCATCAGAGACCTAAGAAAGGTAAATTTTACCTGAACAGACAGGAAGTACTGGGCAAGCAGCTTTTAAAACTATAGAAGTGACAGAGACAGCAGGCTGCCTGGACAGTCACTCAAGGTTCCACTGAAACACTAGGGCATCATTTTCAGCCTTCTGGCCCAGTATATGACATCTTTCTTTCTTTCTTTCAGATTTATTTATTTATTATGTATACAATGTTCTGCCTGCATGTGTGCCTGCCTGCCAGAAGAGGGCACCAGATCTCCTTATAGATGGTTTCTGAGACACCATGTGGTTGCTGGGAATTGAACTCAAGGCCTATGGAAAAGCAGACACTGCTCTTCACCTCTGAGCCGTCTCTCCAGCCCTATGACAGACTTCTGCAAAGCAGGAATTATGAAGGATTGATTGCCTGCCTTGTCTTGGCAAAGCTCAGCAGTAGACTTCCCTGTGTCCAGTTCGTGCAATATACCGTCGGCAGTTGAGACAAAGGCACTTTCTTTCCCAGTGGCTAGCTTGCCACAATTGAAGCACACTACATATGGCTGGCTTTCAAGTGGGTTTGGGAATCTGAACTTAGAGCCTCATGATTGTACAGCAGGTACTTCACCCACTGAGCCATCTCCCCAGCCCTGTTTCTGGATTTTTCCCCCCTGAGGGATGGTCTTCACTATGTAACCCAGACTGGCTTGAAAATCAGATTCTCCTGCCGTAGTTTTCTGAGTATGGGATTTCAAGTGTGTACCAGCAATGCCTGGTTGTAGAACATATTTACTTTTTTTTTCATATTTACTTATTTAATATATTTGGGTATTATGCCTGCATGTCTGTCTGTGCACTGCTTGCATGCCTGGTGCCTGCAGAGGCACAGAGGACATCAGACGCCCCTCCAACTTGAGTTACAGATAACTGTGAGCCTTCACGTGAGTGCTGGAACTTGACTCTCATCCTAGAAGAGCAGTCAGTGCTCTTACTGGCTGAGCCAGCTCTCCAGCCCTTGTAGCGTTTATTCATTTATAGAGTAGCCCTTTCACTAGATCCAGACCACTAAGACCCTACCTGTCATCACAGACATCAGCTCTAGGATGGATCGGAGTCTAGGTTGAACTTTATTTAGAGGATGATATGAGAAGTTAGCAGGTTGACATTGTAAAGAAACTGCCCTCACAGCTTATCGCTAGTGAGAGCAACTGATCCTCCTGAAATTCCCCGTGTCTAGTGTTTCAGTTATTACAACCTTTGCTGTCTCCGTGGTTATGGTGTTTGTCCCTGGGCATCTAGACTCAGGCACTTCCTGATAACTGGACTCTGAGTGATGTGTTGGGCTCCTTGGGGTACCAGCTGGGCTGGAGTGTTAACTCTGAGCAAAGAAGCTGTTCAGTTATGTGTCCCGTCCAGCAGGACCAGTAATTACGGGGTCGCGAGGGGAGCCATACCTGAAAAGATGGGACGAGAAAGAAGGAGACGAGACCAAGTAGAACTCCTATCAAGGTCTTGTTTATTGAATCAAAAGCAAAAGCTTATATGGGGTGGAAGCAGGAGCCAAGCAGTAGGGGGTCTGAGAATGCCTCCAGGTGATCTCAGCAGGGGAACATCCTGTGGTTCATCTTGAAACAATTCCTATCTTACTTTAGCTAACTATCTCTTGGAAAGTCCCGAGCCAACCCGGCTAAACAACATCTGCAGAGGTCGAAAGGAGGAGGTTATGCAGAGGTCGAAAGGAGGAGGTTATGCAGAGGCTGAAATGAGGAAGTTATGCAGAGGCTGAAATAAGGAAGTTATGCAGAGGCTGAAATAAGGAAGTTATGCAGAGGCTGAAATAAGGAAGTTATGCAGAGGCTGAAATGAGGAAGTTTAGCTTTGGAATGGGGCATCAGAATTTTGCCTCAGCCAGTAGATTCTTTTAGCCTTGAATGACCCTGGGCTGGCTCCGGACATCTGCCCCTTCTTTATTAAATAGAAGCAGAGAGAGAGAGAGAGAGGGGGGAGTAGAGGCCTGACCCTCCTGAAGATGGGCGTTGCGTTAAGAGGTCACTGCATGGCCATTTTTTCAGGTCACACATGTCCCCAACCTCCCAGACGCGTTTGCGGAGGACAGGAAAAGGATAGTAACATCCTTTATGCGCATCAGCCTATATGCAGTCAGGCGTGCTCCTCAGGAACCTACCGAGGTGTCTGGCATGGTTCCCTGCAGTGCTTAGCCTCGCACCCTCTCAAGCGAACAATCGACTCAAGCCCTTAGGTTTCAGCTTGTTGAAGTCGAGGCCACTTTTTTAAATAGAAGCAGAGAGAGAGAGAGAGAGAGAGAGAGAGAGGGGAGTAGAGGCCTGACCCTCCTGAAGATGGGCGTTGCGTTAAGAGGTCACTGCATGGCCATTTTTTCAGGTCACACATGTCCCCAACCTCCCAGACGCGTTTGCGGAGGACAGGAAAAGGATAGTAACATCCTTTATGCGCGTCAGCCTATATGCAGTCAGGCGTGCTCCTCAGGAACCTACCGAGGTGTCTGGCATGGTTCCCTGCAGTGCTTAGCCTCGCACCCTCTCAAGTGAACAATCGACTCAAGCCCTTAGGTCTCAGCTTGTTGAAGTCGAGGCCACTTTTAGCCGCATTATCAAGGACGGCACAGTCTTCTGCCTCGGGGTCAGGTGGTTCGAGCCTGTGGTAATGAACTTCCACATGGGTGGGTCCCTGTATGGCAGAGTCTATTTGGCGTTTGACAAAGTCAGTAATCTTTCTGAAAGCCCATGGTCCAAAAGATATTAGTAACAAGAACCCTATAAGAGGTCCCAGCAATGAAGGAAGGAGGGTAGTCAGAAGAGGGGAAGCAGAAAACCAGTTTTTATACCAGGATTCAGCTCTATCTCGCTCCCGCTTGCGATTTTCTAGACTTTCTCTGACCTTCCTCATGCTATCTTCTACGATCCCAGTTTTATCGGTATAGAAACAGCATTCTTCTTTGAGTGCTGCGCATAATCCCCCTTGTTGTAAAAACAGCAAATCTAGCCCTCTCCTATTCTGCAGTACCACTTCTGCAAGGGAGGAAAGCGAATCCTTTAAAGCTGCCATAGCAATCTGTATCTCAGCAATATCCTTATCTATGGCTGCACTAAGCTGGTGATAGTTTTGATTGGAGATCACTAAAGATGAAATGCCCGTCCCGGCTCCGACAGCCCCGAGCCCCAGTAGAACCGCGATGGTTGCGGCTGTAATGGGCTCGCGTTTGACTCTGGATGGTGTACCCGGAGGAGTCCAGAAGTTGAGAAATTCATCTGTAGAATAAACTGTTAATCGAGGAAGTAGCTGAACAAGCACACAGTAATCATATTGTTGTAGGAAAGGCTGTACCACGATAAACGGGGTTAGGCCAGTGGAACATGCCAAATATGTATCATTTGGGGCTACCAGGTAGGTGGAGCCACCACTGACCTCAAGGGTCTGATTACACAGAGGAGAAATAACGGAGGGTAAACGCATCCTGGGTCCCCTGATGCAGAGCCCCAGGCCTGAGACTTGGGCCAGGGTCATGCCTTCCCTGGCCTCTGGGTTCCAGCGAACCAGGGAGGAGTCGTTAGTAGCAGTAAGATTGTTAAGGATAGCAACACCCTCATAAAAGGGTGGGGAAGCATGATAACATAACCAACAATCATCTGCAAGGTTGGGACGAACAGCGTGGAGGGCAGACCAGGATTCATTAACCATGGTCAGGATAATATTAACAGAAGGTGAGGGACCGGGAGGTACGGTGGGTTGAAACAGGGTGGTATGGGGTGTACCAGTGGCTGTTGGGTGGCGTGAATCAGACCACAGGTTCTGTAAGACCTGATTTGGGCCAATGGCCACCGGTTTTGAATTGGGAATGGTCTTGAGTAGTTTAATTTTAAAAGTAAGGCCAGGATCATATCCAATTGTATATAACCTAAGTCCCCACTCTAGGCCTCGATTCTCCCATGTGGCTTTCTTTCCTTTGTCAGTGAAGGTAATCACAAGGGGGTTGCACCAATTACTACAGTCACGTGTGCCAGAGGGGTCAACTGTCTCTGGGAGATCCTTTCTTTTAACAGTTATATAATCCCAAGAAGATGAAGGTTTCCAATAGGTATCTCCCGTAGTCTCACATCCCCAAGCGGCACAGTAAAAGTCACTAGAGAAGCCGCATTTGTGACCAAGGGAGCGATCTCTGTGTCCCCCGGGACACACATAAATGGGTATTTCTCCCAAAAAGTACCTGGGCACTTGTCCATCACATCCTGCTTGGACACCCTCAGGCCGAAGATCCAGTGGCTTATCTTGGGGCATATAATAGGAGGGGGTTCCCCAGGCCTCGCTGGCTCCCAAGGCCAGCATACATAAGTCCACTTCCAAAGTAAGCCAGGGTGTTTGATGAGTGATAGAGGAAGGAGTTAACGATGTCCCTTTCCCCAAATAAGAATAGGGTCAGGACCCTGCCACCGGGAGGTGAATAGATCTTTCCATAAGGCTTGAGCATAAGTCTGAGAGGTTGTACCTGCCATAAGTGATCCGCTGCTGATCTGTGATTTTTGTCTAGGGTAAGGAAATTTAAGACAAAAAGTGCATGGCACAGAAGGGTTTTGTTATTGCCCAATGTGGGGAAGAGTGTTCCCCCTGTACCTTGTAATTTCAGCAGCATATTTTTAAGCGTTTGGTGAGCTCGCTCGACAATTCCCTGTCCCTGCGGGTTGTAGGAAATGCCAGTAATATGTTTGATGTTTAATTGGGCACAAAATTGTTTAAAATTGGCGCTGGTATATCCAGGTCCATTGTCTGTTTTGATAGTTCTGGGCTGTCCCATGACGGAGAGGCAAATCAGTACATGGCTGATGACATTTTTAGTGGCCTCTCCTGTTTGAAGGGAGGCGTAAAGAAAGCCACTATACGTATCAATGGTAACATGGACATATTTTTGTTTTCCAAAAGAGGCAACATGGGTAACGTCCATCTGCCACAATTCGCCTGGGACCAGTCCTCGAGGGTTGACCCCGAAGTGGGCTTCGGGGAGAAAAGTCAAACAACTCTTACAATTACGAACTATCTGTCTAGCCTGTTCTCTGGTAATTTTGAACCGCAACCTAAGGGTGTAGGCATTAAGATGGTGGAGCTCGTGGGCCTGTTGGGCTTGGGAAATTAGATCAGAGGGATAATCTTGAACCTGAATAGACCCGACCATCTGGGTGGCGGCATCGACTAACCGGTTTCCCTCGGCAAGAGGTCCAGGGAGTCCAGAATGAGCCCTAATATGTCCAACAAAAAAGGGTTTGGTGCGCCGATGGATAAGGCTTTGTAATGCCGCAAATAATGGGGCAGCATTAGTGGTAGGTTTTATGTGAGGCACTGTTTCTAGCAAGGGGACCGAACAGGCAATGTAGGTGCTGTCGGTATATAGGTTAAAGGAATGGTCTGGGAGGGCTGTAAATACCTGTATTATAGCATATAACTCAACTAGCTGTGCCGAAAAAAAAGGGGAAGACACACGAGTGGTTACTCCATCAATGGAATAAGCTGCTATACCATTAGAAGATCCATCCGTAAAAACTAAATTAGCCTGGGAGATAGGGGACAATTTCGTCCTTTTAGGGAAAATAATAGGCATTTTGTAAAGGAATTGAAGCAACCTATCGGGGGGTAATGGTTATCGATTTTGCCTTGAAAATCTATGCAATTAATGGCCCAGATATCAGAATTGATAAATAGCCAATTAATCTGAGCTGGAGTATAGGGGAGGATCAAAATGTCAGGGTCTTTTCCAAAGGTTTTTCTCGATTGTAAGCGGCCATCCTTTATGAGCTAGGCCACCAGAGATGGGTAGGTGGCAAGAACCTTAGACGATTCCGAAGGGAGGTGTACCCAATAAAGGGGGGCGCCCTGCCAAAACACCCCGTGGGTGAATGAATTGTAAGGGTTTAGTAAGGTCAAAAAAGGAGATAGTTTGGTTGTTAATGGCAGACTCAACGCGAGCTAGGGCAGCCTGTAATTTAGGGAGTGTCAGGGGCCACTGGTCTACCCAGACAGGGGCATCACTTCTCCAAGAGATCTTATCTGCCTGGGGTGCAGGGGATACAGTGAAAAAACAATCCTTAAGTCTAATATAAGTTTAAAAACTTACATCTTTGTAAGAAACTTAGCTTATCAGCAGATCACGCTCTGTGGAGATCAGGTTGGAATTTAAGAGTTCTGTCTCTGTTAATCTCCAAGTGTTAGGATTAAAGGTGTGCACCACCATGCCCTGTCACAGAGATCTGCTTGTCTCTGTCTCCCGAGTGCTGGGATTAAAGGCATGTGCCACCGTGACTTGTTTAATTGTTTTATTCTAATTTTAGTAAAAAAATTTTAAACATCTCAAACAAAAATTAATCAGGAAAACAAGAAAATTCTAAGTCCTAAGTAGTTAACTACATTCCCTAGCCTAGTTTAGAACTCTATCAGCCTCCTAGTTCCGCCTCTCCAACTAGCCACGTGTCTGTAGCCATCTCTGCTCTGTAGGAGTCAAGCCCACAGATAACTAGGAGCAGTGTCTGTAAAATTATCTGGCCCAAGGAAATATTAGCCCTGGACTTATTTAGTTAGTTGGATCTAAGCTGGAAACTCTCAGCTGTAAATGTTTGTTTCCAAGGACAAAACTAGTTTATATCTCTTATTTGAGCACCTAAAATTTTTTAGAAATATTTCAAGTAAACATTAAGCAAATAAACAAGAAAATTATAAACACCTTGTAGCTAAGGAATTTGGAATTAACTCTATTTGCTAGACCAATTTGAAAAACTGTTAGTCACTTACAAGCAAAAAAATTAAGCAAGAAAATTCTAAGTTTTAGGCAATAAACTCTATTTCTTAGACCGTGCTTTTTCAACTTGTCACATGTTTGCAGCCATGCCTGTTCTGTAAGAGGCAAGCCCCACAGGCAGCCACTGTGCCTGGGTTCAGGCCCTGGAAAGGGCAGGTCTGCTCCTGCCTCAGAGGCAATACTCTTACTGTCTCATAGGCTGTGTGTGCCATGTTGTGCTGCACTGTTTTAGAAAATTGGCCAGCGAGTAAAGCTTAGCCCTCTTTCAAGACATAGAAAAATGAAACAGTATTTAAAAAATTAAACAAATTTACAGACATAGACATAAAATTTGACATGACGATTATAAAGCAATACCCGAGTTTCCTGTGTCCTGAAGGACTGTTTGAATCTCTGTAAGAAAAGCTAATGCTTACAAGGGCTTTTTTAACTCTAACTCCTCTTTCCCTGAGAAAAATTTTAAGGTGGCAAATAAATTACGCCTCCTTTGAGAGACTTTAACCCATCTTATTGACAGAGATGAACACTTACCTAAGTGCGGAGAGGTCCTGTGAGCAGCAGGCCCGCACCCGAGACGATCGGAGGTACTTTTGACCTCGAGAGACTTGACCGCGGCGTTTCTGAATTATTTCCCATGAAGGGTCTCTGTCGTGGTAGAGGGCTCGTACCTCGTGGCCACGTTGGGCGCCACGTGTCCCGTCCAGCAGGACCAGTAATTACGGGGTCGCGAGGGGAGCCATACCTGAAAAGATGGGACGAGAAAGAAGGAGACGAGACCAAGTAGAACTCCTATCAAGGTCTTGTTTATTGAATCAAAAGCAAAAGCTTATATGGGGTGGAAGCAGGAGCCAAGCAGTAGGGGGTCTGAGAATGCCTCCAGGTGATCTCAGCAGGGGAACATCCTGTGGTTCATCTTGAAACAATTCCTATCTTACTTTAGCTAACTATCTCTTGGAAAGTCCCGAGCCAACCCGGCTAAACAACATCTGCAGAGGTCGAAAGGAGGAGGTTATGCAGAGGTCGAAAGGAGGAGGTTATGCAGAGGCTGAAATGAGGAAGTTATGCAGAGGCTGAAATAAGGAAGTTATGCAGAGGCTGAAATAAGGAAGTTATGCAGAGGCTGAAATAAGGAAGTTATGCAGAGGCTGAAATGAGGAAGTTTAGCTTTGGAATGGGGCATCAGAATTTTGCCTCAGCCAGTAGATTCTTTTAGCCTTGAATGACCCTGGGCTGGCTCCGGACAGTTATGTGTGTGCAGATCTCATTCTAGGGTATGGTGTACCCCGGCCACTGCCCCCCCTCCCCCCGTTCCCAATGAATCATCACGAGAAAACTACAGAGTCAGAGTGGGTGAACGAGTCAGCAGAAACTCAAAAGGTTGCAAGGAAGGGGCACCACCAGGGGTGTGGTGCTCCCACCAGCTTATAAATCTCATGCTAGGGGGAAAAAAATCTCACTTCCTGGTCTGCCTCTGCTTGGTCAGCTTGGCTGCTTCCCAGCACTTCTTTCTTTGCCTGGGAACATGGCCAACAGAAAAATAATCGCAGTGTTTGGAGCAACAGGTTTAAAAAAAAGAAAAAGCCTTGTTTGTTTTGTTTGTTTTGTTTTTCGAGACATGCTATCTTTGCTCACTTTTCTGACTTCCAGATATTAGCTCCAGAGGCCCAGAGTGTGAGCAGAGGCATCCTGCGCTTAGTGTTTTTTGCTGTGGGCCGGCTGACTTGACTTTCTCTGTAAGAACTACCTTCAAAGCATGATGATCACTGGCTAACCTCTTGGTGCAAGTTTCTCTTGAAACTGAGCTCCGTGTGGGGTACCTTTTCCCCTCACTGCCAGATAAACTGCAGAAGCAAGCAGGAAGCAGGGACCGTGCTGTACCTGACCTCCACCTCCTCGAGGAGAGATGCAGGTGGAGGCAAGATGCAGGTGGAGGCGAGATGCAGGTGGAGGCGAGATGCAGGTGGAGGCGAGATGCAGGTGGAGGCGAGATGCAGGTGGAGGCGAGATGCAGGTGGAGGTAGGTGAGATGCAGGTGGAGGCGAGATGCAGGTGGAGGTAGGTGAGATACAGGTGGAGGTGAGATGCAGGTGGAGGTGAGATGCAGGTGGAGGCGAGATGCAGGTGGAGGCGAGATACAGGTGGAGGCGAGATGCAGGTGGAGGCGAGATGCAGGTGGAGGCGAGATGCAGGTGGAGGTGAGATGCAGATGGAGGCGAGATGCAGGTGGAGGCGAGATGCAGGTGGAGGCGAGATGCAGATGGAGGCGAGATGCAGGTGGAGGCGAGATGCAGGTGGAGGCGAGATGCAGGTGGAGACGAGAAGCCTCTCTCACCTGGATGATTGCCTGTACAATTTAACCCCCGCCCCTTTCTTCTCTTCCCTAGCAGCTTAGCCATCTTTGTTAATTAATTCAGACAAGTCCTCCCAGCCTCTTAGTGATCCCTTTGAAAATGTTACCACTCGGTGCCTCACTTGGTCAATATCCTCCCAAACGCCCCTCCTCCCCAGTGATAACTCATAGTACACTGGCTTTCCTTGCCTCTCTTTTTCTTTCAAAATGTTTATACATTTTGTGTGCGTGTTCACGGGAATCGTGCAGTCTCTGATCCCTGGGGTATAACGCTGGTCGCCAGGCTTAGCTGTAAACACTTTATCCAAGGAGCCAGCCTGCTGCTCTTCCTAGATTTTTTTTTTTAAACACACCTGTTAAAGGCTTTACACCTGCTCCCTGAAGTCTAGCAAGAGCTTCCCTTGGCACCCACTCAGTTTTCTCCCTCACGGCATTCAGGACCCTGTTCAGATATCACTGCCTGCACAGGGTGTTTCCAGACCTTCATTTAAAACGTGCGGTTCCTCTGTAGCCCAGTCACTGTCTGGCTCCCTTCCCTACTTTCCACACTAGAAAAGAAACTCCATAGTACCAGAGAGGCAAGTTACTGATGTGCTAAAAGGAAAGGAAAGAAAAAAGAAAAGAAGAGCAGACCGGGGACTTTCGGAGAGGCTTTTAATTCCAGCATTTAGGAGGCCAGCGGATGTCTGTCAGTTCAAGGCCAGCCTGGTCTACATAGAGAGTGCCAGCCACTGCTACAGAGTGAGACCCTGTCTCAGAAACAAAAGCAGAGTGATGGCGAGAATGTTTTTCCTGAAAAATAAGTCACGGAAAAGTTTTGGGAAGAGTAATTGGCGTATGTTTTCTGGGGGAGCCCTGGAAGGGGGTGTGTAGGTAGAGAGCTCTGGGAACCTCCGCGGGGCAAGCCAGCGCCTGTGGGCTCCAATCGGATCTGCCGGAACTGCCTCCCTGCGCGCCTCTGGTTCGATGCTCCCGTCCCGCCTCCCTGCTCCCTGGCTCCCGCCCGCCCGAGGAAGGCTCTGGTTTCCCGTGCAAACACAGTTTTCTGAGTGGGTGGCTCTGCCCTAGGGCACTGCTTTCCCGTGGGTGCCTTCCTTATTCAGCTTGCTTTTAAAATGTTCCAACAATTATTCTGGCCCCACTGCTTTTTTTTTTTTATAACACACAAATCTTTGTATGCCTTATCCGAGTGGAGAATTTTAATTCCTTTTCAACCACTGTAAACCTCTCTCTCTCTCTCTCTCTCTCTCTCTCTCTCTCTCTCTCTCTCTCTCTGTGCCTGCGTGCATGTGTGTGTGTGTGTGTGTGTGTGTGTGTGTGTGTGTCTGTTACAAATGAGCCAAATTTTGAGACTTTTCTCTGTCCTGGAATCCGCTCTCTACAGGACAGTGGCATCGAACTCAGAGATCCGCCTCCCCATTTCCCGGGTGCCATAAATTACTCTTAAAAGAAATCCTAGTCCTCCCCTCAAGTCATTCTGGTTTTTAAATAAAGCTGTTTAAAATGAAGACAAACAAAAATGAAAATCAGCTGGGCTTAGTAACAAGCTGTAGTAATCCCAGCATTTGGAGCTCAAGGAAGCCCTGGCTCAAATGAAAACTAAAACAAAACACTCACCAAACCAAAAGGAGCTAGAAAGAAGTCAGATGCAGTGGTTTGTTTTTGGTTTTGTTTTTGCTTGTTTTGTTTTTAAAGATTGATTTCTTTATTACATGTATGCCTGCACATCAGAAGAGGGCAGCAGATCTCATTATAGATGGTTGTGAGCCACCATGTGGTTGCCAGGAATTGAACTCAGGACCTCTGATTTATTTATTTATTTATTTATTATACAGTGTTCTGCCTCCATGTACACCTGCACACCAGAAGAGGGCATCAGAGCACATTATAGATGGTTGTGAGCCACCATGTGGTTGCTGGGAATTGAACTCAGGACCTTTGGAATAGCAGGCAGCACTCCTAACCTCTGAGCCATCTCTCCAGCCCCTCAGGACCTTTTAAAGAACAGTCAATGCTCTTAATCTCTGAGCCCATCTCTCTAGCCCCAGAGGTAGTCTTTATGCTACTTAATTTGCCACTGTGTTGGGCTTGGAGCTCTGCAAACTCTGTCAATATCTCTGTCAACAGAGAAATTATTTTCTAAGATAATTTCCACACTTTCACTTTGAAATTCCTGTCTCTCCCACCCCCTTTGATTTTGAGTGATGTCCCAGTTTAGTATCTTTTTAGTTTTTTTGTTATTGTTGTTCATTTGTTAGTTTGTTTTTCAAGACAGGGTTTCTTTGTGTACCATTGGCTGTCCTAGACTCACTTTGTGGACCAGGCTGACCTCACCTTAAACTCACAGAGATCCACCTGCCTCTGCCTCCCAAGTGCTGGGATTAAAGGCCTGCGCCACCCCTTGCCGGGCTTGTTTGTTTTTGAGACAGGGACTCACAGTCTAAGCTAGCCTCCGATTTACAATGTAGCCGAGGCTGGCATTGAACTTGTGACCTCCTGTTTCAGCTCTCTTAAGCCCTGGTTACAGATGCACAGCACCATGCCCTACTTCCAACCTTTCCCTTTTGAATTTTTTTTCTATTTTTTGTATTGCAATACTTTAAAGTTCTCAGAGATTCTTCTGGCAAATGCTTCCCACCCTTTTCCCCATGTGTATGTTCTCCCCGTGTGGGTATGTCTTGGCCTCAAATTTAATGTGTAAGGATGACTTTAAACGGACTTTCCTTCTTCTTGTTAATGCCGGGATTACAGATGGCTTTCCATGCCCAGTTTTATGTGGCACTGGGGGACTAAACACAGGGCTTTGTGCATGTTAGGTGACTCACTAAGAGTTACCATTGCTGTGACGAAACACCACGATCAAAAGCAACTGCGGAGGAGAGAGTTTGTTCAGCAGCTCACTGTAGATCATCAAAGGCAGGGAGGACAGGAACTCAAACAAGGCAGGAACCTGGAGGCAGGAACTGATGCAGAGGCCGTGGAGAGGTGCTACTTATTGGCTTGCTCCTCCATGGCTTGCTCAGCCTGCTTTCTTACTGGACCCAGGATCACCAGCCCAGGGATGGCCCCACCTCCCTCATCAGTCACTAAGTAAGAGAACACTCTACAGGATGGCCTGCATCCTGATCTTACGGAAACACTTTCTCAAGGGAGGCTCCTGTCTCTCCAGTGACAAAATAGGCACATAGTACAACCTGAGCTACACCCCCAGTTCCATAGAGACTTTAAAAAAGCTAAATTTTAAGCCAGGCATGGTGGCACAGGCCTTTAATCCCAGCACTCAAGGAGGCAGAGGCAGGTAGATCGCTGTGAGTTCAAGGCCAGCCTGGTCTACAAAGTGAGTCTAGGACAGCCAAGGCTACACAGAGAAACCCTGTCTCGAAAAACCAAAACCAAAACCAAACAAACAAAAAAACCAAAAAACAAACTAAACAAACAAACAAACAAACAAACAAAAAACACCCTCAAAAATTAAAACAATAGGGCTGGAGAGATGGCTCAGCAGTTAAGAGCACCGACTGCTCTTTCAGAGGACTTGAGTTCAATTCTCAGCAACCACATGATGGCTCACAACCATCTATAATGTGATTTGATATGCGCTGTATACATAATAAATAAATAAATATTTTTTAAAAAATTAAAACACTAAAACCTGAGTCCAGGGCAATTTGTCACGTCTTAGCTTCACTTTTCTTGACCTGCTACTTCCTGAGGTTTTATGTGAGGGAGCAACAGGCGAAGGAAAGAAAGGGAGGGAGGGAAGGGGAAGGGAAGGGAGGAGAAGGGAGGGTTGGAAATTTGGAACTAAAAATAAAAAAGAGAATCCATAAGCCAGGTGCGGGGAGAGGGAAGGGGAGGGGAGAGAAGAGAGACACCCTATGTGTTTGTGTTCCCTCCGTTTCGTCGGCAAAAACCCAGATGGTGTGCAGACATCAGAAGAAAAAAAAATGTATATTCGTGTGCAAAGGATTTAACTTTGTCTTTCAGGGGAAGCTGGAGGCCGCCGCCGCCAAGCCTATGGGCCTGTGACACAGCGGCTTGGAGACTGTGGCCAGGTTGAGTGCGGCTAACCTGAAGGTGTTGCCCTTGGACAGAAAGGAAGAAGTGGAGGAACATTTCTGGTCTATTTGGTGTTCTCACGACCAGCGTGCTCTTGGCAGCTTACTTTGAAACCTTTCTCATCCTGTGGAAGCCGGGGAAAACCCCTGATGGACACCACACACCCTAGGTAAAGGCCAGGTTGCAGTGAAGGCCCACGAACAAGCTGGATGCCTGCCTGCCTCCCTCCTTCGGCCCCGTGTCCCTCCATTCCCCCTTTCCTGCTCCTCTTTAGTGGACACACTTGACTCGGGGTGACAGACCTGTTCAGAGGGCCACTGAACTATCCTCGTCTTCCTCGTAGCCGTCACACCCCGCCCCCCAAAGGCCGAGGCTGGACCTGGCATGGAGGCGCACGGGCTCCCTCCCCCAGCTCTCCGTG
This sequence comes from Acomys minous, assembly GCF_964271855.1. Lineage (NCBI taxonomy): Eukaryota > Metazoa > Chordata > Mammalia > Rodentia > Muridae > Acomys > Acomys minous. The sequence goes on along the minus strand of NC_140492.1, from coordinate 69,054,384 downwards.
CTGCCGTTCCCCGTGTGTGTAGTCACCTCTGTGTCCTCAGCCTCAGTTTCCGCAGATCTCGGGGAAAGCTGAAGAAGATGACTACTAAGAGTCCCAGGCGGTTCATCTGACCTGTGGCGGCAGGCAAGCACAGGGTCCCATCATCAGAATTACTCTCCAGGGACAGACAGGTCTCCAGCCTGCTCCAGCACAGACTACAGAGTCTGTAATCTGTGGGTGGGAGTGGCCAGGGAGGGGCGGGGGAGGGTAAGGACCACTCCCAGCGCTGGATGTCTCTGAACATCGTCTCAACTATGAGAATAGCTGGCATTTACTAGGCAACCATAGCTTTTTGTATCAACCATCTAAGAACTAATGCCTACTGTAAAAGGAATTTCTATTCTCCTGGCTCAGTTGTCATCTGGGAGGCTTACTGCCTCCTTCTGCTAACCTAGGCCTAGTTCTGGAAGCTTCTAGCCTTCATGCAATCTAGTCCAGGCCTAGAACGTTTTCAGCCTCTGAGACTTACTGCTTAATGAGCTCACCCTTACTTGTTCTTTCTGAGCTCCGAGCTGGCTGGTTCAACTCAGCTGTTCTGGCTCTAACTCCTCTCCCAGCTGATTTATTCAGTCTGGCTTCTCTCTCTCTTGGCCCCAAATTGCTCTGCTTGGCCTCAAACTAACACAGCAATCGGCTCTAATCTTCTGGCTTCTTCTCATTTTCTGGCCTGTTCCATCTTCACCTGAGTTCTCTCTCTCTGCAGCCCGTCTCTCTATAACTGTCCTGGTTGTAAAACTGCCTCCCCTCTCTGTAAAGCTGCCTCTAAGTAGCTTCCCTTTCCTCTCTCTTCTCCTGAGAGTTGGGCGTATCTATTCTGTTAACTCTTCCTTTATTTGTCACCTTTTCTGCCACTCAATTGGACATCACTTTCAAACATAGGTGCTTCCACTTACAAACTAACTTCACCTTTGCTTGGGATTAAAGGCTTGTACCAGCATGCCAGGACCTACAATTTCTTTACCTGATTCTTGCTCTATGCCAGGCTGACCTTGAACTCAGATCTGCTTGCCTCTGTCTCCTGGATTAAAGGCATGCTTGCATTCCAGCTGAACCACACAGACCTAGAAGATCTTTGGATGTGAACAGCCATGTTCTGAATTAACATTCCTCTACAGACTACAGTTCTTCCTGTGACCCCCCAGGTCCTCCAAGTGTGCTCCCCATCGGAACTGCTTTTCACACCTTTTGTTAAAGTGGTTATATTGGATAAAGTGACTAGCTTGGGGTAGAGGACCTGCTGATACTATGAGCTATTTATTTTAAAGATTTATTTACTATGAGCTATTTTTATTTGTTCTTTTTTGTTTTTTTAAGATAGGGTTTCTCTATGTAGCCTTGGCTGTCCTGGACTTACTTTGTAGACCAGGCTGGCCTTGAACTCACAGTGATCCACCTGCCTCTGCCTTCCGAGTGCTGGGATTAAAGGTGTGCACGACCACTGCCTGGTGGGCAGTGCTAGTTTTAAGAACAAATAAAAAGGCCGGGTGTGGGTGGCACCACGCCCAGCAGTTCTTTTGTTATTTGAGAAATGGTTTTCCTTTTTATTTATTTATTTGGTGTGTGTGTGTACATGCACGTGTATAGCACATGCCACACTGTGTGGCTGTCAGAGGGCACTACTATACTGTTCTCATGGTTACAATCAGGTTTAGGCTTGCTGGCAAGCACCTTTACATGATGAGCCGCCTCATGGGCCGGAAGATAGAGTTAAGCAGCCCAGGCTGTGCTCAAACTGGAAACCTCCCGCAGACTCTGGCGTGCTGGGTTTACAGCAGGCACCCTCACGCCTGGCCCCGAAGGTGAATTCTCTTGTGACGTCAGCGTGATCCCAGGAGACCACCTTGGTTAACATCCCACCAAACTACAAGGTCATTAGATTTATTGGTGGGTTTCAGGTGATGCACTCAGACCGTCAGAAGAAAATGAAGAGGGCGCTGCTCTGAGAAATTTTTACCTCCCCTTTCACTGTATTTTTTTGGCTTAAGGTAAAATAAATTACTTTGGTATGGAAGGAATTTAGAATCCCAAGATCAAGGGACAGCTTTTTTTTTTTTTTAAACCACTGTTCCTGCTCCTCTCATTGGCTCTTAACGCTGACGTGAGAAGCTGGGGAAGGTGTGGGCGGAAAACACAAGGCGTTTTAGTCTCTCAGCCTCAGCATCCTTGCCTGTAGATTGGCACCAGAGTGCCCTTGTGAGAGTGAGACAGGATATATTTAGGGTTTACCTTATTGCTCAGCACACAGCAGGGATCATCAAGGACTCCGTGTTGAGTGTTAACTTGGAGGAATTTAGACTGCCGTCAGGGGGAAATGTTGGAACACACAATGTTCCTCACTCCAGGCGCTTAACTGTGTCACCTAGTCTATCTGCCCCCTGGGGCCAAGGAGAGGCTCCACTCAAGACGTGGGATTCAGGGTAGAGGTCGGCTCAGTGGTTAAGGGTCTTACTGTTCCTTCAGAGAGCTGGAGTGTAGTTCCCAGCACCAACACTAGGAGGCTCACAACCGCTCATAACTCAAGCTCAGGAGGGACCTGACATCCTTTCTGCTTTCCTTGGCACTAAATATGAAAAAATAAGATGCCGGGCAACAGATATGATATGGAGAAGTTTGTTGTAGAAGCGTAGGAGAGAGGGAGAGCGTCCCAGAGATAGACAGAGACAGCCAAAGAAAGGAAGAGAGAGAGAAATGAGGTGGCTTTGCCCTTTTCGTGCCCTTTTCATACCTAGTGGCGGGCGGATGATGATGTCATAGGTTACTTGGCCGACTGGGGGCAGGTATGCTAACACTTGGGCACCCCCAAACACACCCCCAAACACACACACACACACACACACACACACACACACACACACACACACACACACCAATAATAAAAGAAATCTTTAAAAAAAATAAAAAAGGAATGAGTCTGCTGAGACTCTTGACGGCGCTTAGTGAGAGCCTCGGTAACCAACAGCGCCTTGAGTCTCATGGGAGACACCTGGTCCAAAGTCTGGCAAGGCGACAATGGGAAAGATTGGAGCCAACACCCTGCAGGTGTTGATGGGGCATGCCCCACCCCCCCCCCAGGAGGCTGCTCTGAGTTGAATAGTTGCAACAGAGCCTTACACGCCACAAAAGGTTCAAGCATTTATGTGCAGTCCTTGAAGGGGCAGTTGATGTATGCCCAGTGTCTTAGCTTTGTTTCATGCTGCTGTGATTTAGAAAACAAACAAACAAAAACCCTGACAGAGGCAACTTAAGCGGAAAAGGGCTTACATGGCGCTGAGTTCCAGGTTATAGTCCAACGCTGCTTGGAAGTCATTCCATCCACAGCCACGAGTGGAGAGCGAGAAACTATCCACGCGTGCTAGAACCCAGCTAACCTGGCCCACAAAGGTGAGCCTTCTGCCTCCACTGACCCAGTTAAGATAATCCCTCACAGGCATGCCCTGCAGGCCAGGCTAAACCAGACAACCCATCCTTGAGAAGCACAGCCTAGGGGATTTTAGACTGTGTCAAGCAGACAATTACCATAGCAGCATGTGGCCCACACACCTGCTCAGCAGGATATGAAGCAAGGAGCATTTTCTGTGAGTTGCAAGCTGAGCTATAGAGGGAGACCCTGTCTCAACATTAGGTCGTAGAGTCATAAGGACACTACCAGATCTTTTATTTTGGAAAAACCTTGGTTGGTATTGATCAAGACATAAAACAAGTGTAACCACACAAAAGGTCGTAGAGGAATTAAGTTCTTCCAAGCCTAACAAGGCGGTCTCCCACTCAAAGACTGGCTCATGAGAAGTCTCGTGGTGTCTTGCACGTAAATATATTTCCCAATGATCCTTCTCCCAGGGCATTCACGGTGGGTCCTGTTTTCTCTTTGTCTTGATGGTTTGGCCTGTGTAAGGAAGAGACACAGAGGGGAGGCATATGGGTAATGGGAAAGATGGTGTATTCATTCTTTGTTTTTGAGACAAGGTTTCTCTGTTGTAGCCTTGGCTGTCCTGTACTAGATTTTGTAGGTTTTGGATGGGTTAGGATCTTCCTAGCGTTTCACACAGATACCGGTCCTTGGCTGTTCTTGGAACATCTATTTATTTTCTACTACATGTGAGGCTTCTTTGGTACCTAAAGTTCCAGGTTATTCAGGACAGAAATTCTACAGGTTGGTTAATAACGGTCTGTCTTGAAGACAAGCCCATATTTGCCCTCAGGTAGCAAAATGCTTAGGTGTTATGCTGACTTTGGCCACAAGATGGCGCTCTAGCCCTCAATTTGTTTGGTACCCTCTGGATTTGTTGTCACAGTTACAAGATGACAGTGTGACTTTAAAGAGACGTTTTAAGCCACCCTCCATGCTTTCTACATTTTAAATAATTTTCTAGTTAAATATATATAATTTAAACTTATTTGTGTGTGTGTGTGTGTATGTGTGTGTGTGGGTGTGGGTGCGCGCGCGCACGTGCACATGTGTGTGCATACATGCCAGTGCCCCAGGAAGCCAGAAAACTAAACTCAGGTTTTCTTCAAAAGCAGCAAACATGGGGCTGGTGAGATGGCTCAGAGGTTAAGAGCACTGTCTGCCCTTCCAGAGGTCCTGAGTTCAATTCCCAACAACCACACGGTGGCTCACAACCATCTATACCCTCTAATGCCCTCTTCTGGCATCAAGTATACAGGTAGATAGAGCACTCATATACGTAAAAATAAATAAATAAATAAAATCTTAAAAAAAAAAAAAGAGGAGCAAACATTCTCAGTCATGGAGCCATCTCTCCAGCGCTTTGCACTTCCAAATACTTATAATAGCAACCGAGGCACCTATGAAAAAGAAAATAAAACCCATCCAGTTTACCCTCTCAGATAAAACATAGGACTTGCAGTTTCTTCCAATCCTTTTCTAGTACATGAAACCTATATATTAATGTATACTTAAAACACAATGTTCAGTGGGCCATGTCATTCAGTGTTATGAACACTTTTCTATTTTGCTAAAGTTCTTCAAATATATTAATGTGCTAATATATTTTTATTATTCTCTTGATGGACATGTATGTTGCTCTTAAATTTTCTTTTTTCCCTTTTCTGTTTTTTATTCCTTTGAGACAAACTGGCCTAGAACTCGCTACGTATCACAGACTAGCCTCAGACTCACAGCAATCCTTCTCCAGGAGCTGGAGTGAAGTTTTCATTATGAAAAATGGCTTGTGATGGCCTGGCATGCCTTTAATCCCAGCACTTGGGAGGGAGAGGCAGGCAGATTGCTGTGAGTTTGAGGCCAGCCTGGTCTACAAAGCAAGTCCAGGACAGCCAAGGCTACACAGAGAAACCCTGTCTTGAAAAAACCAAAATATAATAATAATAATAATAATAATAATAATAATAATAATAATAATAATAATAATAATAATAATTAGATAAAGACAGGTTTATTAGGAGGCAGCTCTCGGGTGGGTTAACCAATCCTACAGGTGGAGGGCACTGAAGTTGCCCACCTGGGCTAAAGCGAGGGAGTTTTATAAAAGCTTAGGGGAAGACCAGTAGGTTCCAGTTGACCCTGGGCTTCAGTATGAGGCCAAGAACCACACCGAAACATTAGGAACCTCAAGACTGAGTGTTTATTGAATTGTTCTTTAACCCATCCATTTTATCATCATTCGATTATCAGCTGCCTTGCAGTTAAATTATGTAATCCACCTTTTAGCACTGGTGGTGCTGGAGGGGGTCGGGGGTGCATCTGTGGACATCTCTCTTCTCCTGTGTGTTTTCTTACTTAAGTGGTCCACTGGCCAAGGATGACGTGGTGCCTTCTCAGCTTTATGCTACATTAATGACAAGCCGAGCTGGAGAAGCCATTTAACCATTTGGCTCCAAGGGAAACCTGGAGCATCTGCCAAGGGTGAGGGCTGGGGGGGCGGGGCTGGGGTGAGGAGCTAGCACAAGGAGAGACGGGGAAGGAAGAGCTCGGGGCTCCTGTGTATATCTCTGGGCCTGTGCTTTCCATTCTGTACTTAAGGGTCTTATTTGCTGTTAGTCTTCTGTCTATGAGTGACTTGTATTTGTTTTTTGTTTTTTTGTTTTGTTTTGTTTTTGAGACAGGATCTCACATAGCCCATGTCCCATCCTAAGGGACATTTCCAACAGGGTCCACCTGAAAAGGGGGTTGCGGATGGAAGAGAAGAGAACAGAGACACGGTGAGGGGCAGGGGTGGGGGGCAGAGGGGTGGGGGGTTGAGGAGGGGGAGATGTGAAGCCAAGACTCAATCAAGGCTCTGCTTTATCACGTGCAAGGCACGGTTTATAAAGCAAAGAGACACCATAAGTTTCTTGTTACAAGTTCCCTACCCTAGTCCCTTAGGCAGGCTGATAAGAACGCATTCCCCGGAATAGCTCGCTCTCTGTTCCACAGCTCAAAGGTTGCAGCACAGCAGCACAGTGGCTTCTACTCAGCATTAGACACAGGCTGAAGGCACATCCTCTGACAGCCCAGACTCACCTTGAACTTCCTGTGTATCCAGGATAAGAGTCAAAGCCTGATCCTCCAGCCTCCATCTCCCAAGTGCTGGGATTACAGATGCTGTGTGACAAACCTTTTCCTGGGAAGATACAACACACACACACCTCTACTCAACCCAGACAGGAAGCCCAGGACAAACCAAAGTATGAACACCCCCAAAGTCCAAGTTGGTAAACCTCGATTCTTATTGGGGTTACTTACAGGAATATGGGTGAGGAGTTACTTACAGGAATATGGGTAAGGGGTTACTTACAGGGGCAGAAATGACTCAAAGACAGCTGCATCATCAAAGCTCACGCCAGCATGGGTGACAACTCACAAAAGCTTGGAACCCGGAGCACACTGCACAGCCTGCAGGCAGCTCAAAGGATTAGAGAATGTCCTTTCCAGGTGCCTCAGTTGGTCTAAACCACTTCCGAGCACCTTTGCTGGTTTCTGCTGCTTTCAGCTACTGCTTTGATTTCTTTGGCTCATCTGAGAGGCTTTTCAGCTAGCTCAGCTTTCTTCATTTGAGAAGAATTCTTAGTTTTTATTGTATACTTTGACAGGGAAGGGCTGGGTGTATCTGGCCAGTTTCAGGGACTTCCTGAAGTTATTTTAAGTTACTTACCTTCCCAGCTCAAGAAGCTTCCTGGCTGTATGGGCTGTTTCAAGCTAGGTGGACACTGTTGCATACTTGGTGTGCACACCACTACACCTAATAGGTGACCTGGTCTTCATGCACTTTACCCCAACCCCAACCTGTGGGGATCAATAACTGTTGACTGAGCAAGAGAGTAAATAATTGCACAGCAATTCATTAGCCTTGGGTTAGCCTAGAACCACAGACCAGACATGGTGATGCATCCCTGTAATTCCAGAACTCAGGAAGTAGAGGCGAGAAGATCAGAAATTTGCGATAGTTATTGGCTACACTGCAAGTTCAAGGAGGCTTGGAATACTTGAGACTTCATCTCCAGAGGTCTCTCTCTCTCTCTCTCTCTCTCTCTCTCTCTCTCTCTCTCTCTCTCTCTCACACACACACACACACACACACACACAAGAAAGAAAAACAAAGGCTAGAATGGTGGGGATGGTAAAGACAGCTAAAACTTTAAGGGCAAGGGGTGGTCTATTTCTGCAGAGGCAGGGAACCCCGAATTCCCTAAGGCATAGGACACATGCTCCTGGAAGGAAGTGTGCAAGAACAGAGACGGCCGTTCCAGATGAGACCTAGGAGCCTGGCCTGGGACCCGACTTGGTAGAAGGTCCTCAAGATGGCAAACAGCTTTATCTGCCGACAGATTTCAGCTCTTGGGAAATCGCACTGAAACCCGATGTCTTCCTTGGTGCCACCTCAAGTGCCCAGTGCAGGAACTGGGCCTAGATGCCTTGCTCAAAAGGGAAAAAGAAACGAAAACTAAACTAAACTAAACATAGGTGGTTTATTACTCCTCTGGGTGGGACAGGCAGGAAGAATGACTGTTGTCCCTGAAATGGCTGTCAGGGTCAGCGGGGTGATCAGTGGCTTCTTCCTGTCTGGGATCTGGCAGAGGCAGCCACGGGCCAACTCCCACTGCTGTAGAAAAGCAAGAGAACTTTTAGAATGGCCAACCGAGCTTCCCAGAGGAGGTGACACTGCCCACTTTAGGGACCCCCCCCATCTCATATAGCAGTAAGAGAAATTCACACATTAATCTAAGACATTTGAAGATGGCCGGGTGTGACGGTACCTTTAATCCCAGCACTCAGGCTAGCCTCGTCTATGTGGTGAGTTCGAGGACAGAGGCCACAGAGCTACAGGTGAGACCCTGTCTCCAGAAAGAAAAAAAAAAAAAAAAAAAAAAAAAAAAAAAGAAAAGAAAAGATTAAAAAGAAAAAGAAAGAAAAGAGAAAAGCTCCATTTGGAGATTTAGTGATAGTGGCCAAGGATTTCAACCATGTTCCTCCTTCTTCTCCTCGGGCTCCAGGTCAAAGAGACAAAGGTTTCTTTTGGGAGTGTTGTGGGGTATCCACCAGAGAAGACTACTTAGATATGAATTTAAACCAACAAAATGCCTTATGAGCTGGCGGATGAGTACACTGGTGTTTGCAGTCCCAGTGTAGCTCTAAGCCTTTCTCAGGGTGAGCGTTTTTTTTTTTTTTTTTGAGACAGGGTTTCTCTTGGCTGTCCTAGACTCACTTTGTAGACCAGGCTGGCCTTGAACTCACATCGATCTGTGCCTCTGCCTCCCGAGTGCTAGGATTAAAGGCGTGCATTGCTACGCCTGACTCAGGGTGAGCTTTCAAGCACACACACACACACACACACACACACAAACAAAAAACAACAACAACAACAAAAAAAACAACCCCATATCCTGGGTTGGCATATGTCAGTTAACAAGAACAATTAGCCAGATGGGGAAACACAGAAGCCAAAAGGCGAGGTTAATATATTTGGAGTTTTATGGACCGAGTGGTACTTCCATTATGGAGTCAGTTGTGCTAAGGTCTGGGGCCCTGTTACTGGCCTTCAGGCAATTCTTTTTTTTTTTTTTTTTTTGGTTTTTCGAGACAGAGTTTTCCTGTGCAGGCTGGCCTCAAACTCACAGCGATCCACCTGCCTCTGCCTCCCTAGTGCTGGGATTATAAGTGTGCGTCACTAATCTCTGTGAAGAAAGAAGGTCACGAAGACTCCAGAGTCCCCAGATATGACATCAGATAATCCTGGATTTAATGGCCGAAACTAAATGAACTTGATCAAGTTCTTTGACCCCTGGGCTTCTGTTCTGCCGCCGCACAAGGAGTACAGGGAGGACCAAAATGCAGCGAGGATGAAAAACCCTTCGTGTGGTAGTTGTAGAAGGAAACGATTGGAGAAACAGGACCATTAGGCTCCTTAACATCAGCCCTCGCCACCGCCACCGCGGCTTCTGATGAGCCCTGACCTACTCCCCTCTCCCTAGCGGCCTACTAACCTAGGCCTTCCCACGCTGCCTTAACTACCTGTTTCTGGGCCTCTTCCGGGCTCCCTGGTGCCTGCCGCTAGATGGCAGGGCAGGGCTAGCTGAGAAGGAGTCGCTTGCACCTCAATCCAGGTAGAACTTAAAAAAAAAAAATCCCCCGCCCCGCCCCCCAGGGCTTTTTTGGGGCAACAGAATGAACGGAGTTATGTGGGACATGTTCTAGACCTTTGGGCCTCTTGTCTCTACTCTCTCAATCACCTCTATGATCAATTTATGGACAAGGGCCTGGAATCTTCTCTGGGTCCGGCATTAGACTAGACGTTGTGTCTGTCCACCCGTGTCTGATGTGGAACTAGGGAAGTAAACAACAACAACAAAAAATTGGCATATTTCAGCGTCTCCGTCCAGCACAACTCACACAGAAGGGGTCCTCAGGAGACACGCCTTCGGTGTAGAGAGCTTCGTGGCCCTGCCCCACGGGCTCAGAGCGCAGAGTTCTGTGCCGTCCCTGGGAGCCAGGCTCTTAGCACTATTGGTTGTGGGGCCCTAAGAGCGACTGTCTCCACCATCCTCTTCCATCCCAGAAACCCTTGCATCTCTCAGTTTCCTGGAGGCCACACAGGAACAATTTTGGAAAGAAAAAATGGCTGAGTAGCCCTCCAACTGCCGTGGCTATGGCAACAAGCCCCGTTTGAGGCGCCGCCGCACGGAAGCAAATAGCTTTTAGGATTGGCCTTGGAACTCTATCCCAGGTTGGCTTCACACTCACGGCAATCCTCCTGCCTCAACCTTGTCAGCCACCACATAATAATCAGAATAACGTGAATTTTTTTTTAATTTAAATTTTACGCGAAGGGCTGGAGAGATGGCTCAGAGGTTAAGAGCACTGTCTGCTCTTCCAAAGGTCCTGAGTTCAATTCCCAGCAACCACAAGGTGGCTTACATCCACCTTGTAATGTGATCTGGTGCCTTCTTGTGGTGGGCAGGCACATATGTGGGCAGAATATTGTATAAATAATAAATCTTTTAAAAAATTTTATTATGTGAATAGGTGTTTTGCTTGCTGTATGCCTGCGCACCATGTGCATGCGGTACCTACGGAGGATAGAAGACGGCATTAGATCCCCTGAAACTGTGAGCGGCCAAATGGTTGCTAGCACTTGAACGTGGGCCCTCTGGACGGGGCAGCCTGTGTTCCTCACCACTGAGCCATCTCTGCAGCCCCTAACTATACTACTACCCTAAACAAGATTGATCTCACTTCACAGATAAACATACTTTAGAGGGTTTGGGTGGCGTATCCAAGGCACATAGCCGTTGGGGAGTATGTCTCTCAAGTATCAGAACCTTGAGGTGTCAAGCTAGGAAAGAGCTGGGTCATTGTATTGGTTGGGACTTCAGAAGTTTGAGATTTGGACAGATCTTAGCATCACTGCGTGGATGCCAACCTGCTGTACTACATAAGGACCAATTCTTCCCGTAGCTGGTGAGAGACAGCCCTTTTCTTCCACATCAACACACAGGCGAACAAGGAAACTACTGCTGGGTGAAGACGGAGCAGTCCTTGCTTGGGGAGGAGGCCGCAGTGCCTTTTATGGGAGCCAGAACCGAGGCACACAAGACCTTTGGGTTTTGCTACAGAGGAGGCTAGGTGGGAGGGTTGCTCCAGCCAGGTGGGAGGGTTGCTCCAGCCAGGTGGGAGGGTTGCTCCAGCCAGGTGGGAGGGTTGCTCCAGCCAGGTGGGAGGGTTGCTCTAGCCAGGTGGGAGGGTTGCTCCAGCCAGGTGGGAGGGTTGCTCCAGCCAGGTGGGAGGGTTGCTCCAGCCAGGTGGGAGGGTTGCTCCAGCCAGGTGGGAGGGTTGCTCCAGCCAGGTGGGAGGACTGAGGGAGCCTGGGAGAACAAGGACCTGATCTAAAAAGAAAAAAGTGCTGTTGGAGGTTGGTCTGATGTGTTTTGATGCTGATTACTGCTTGCTGTCTTTGTGCCCCAAGTATTGTTATGGAACCTTGCCTAAAAACTTATTCCTATTTGACTAGTAAAAAGCCAGCACACCTGGCCAGGCAAATGGGATAGGCATGGGGACAGATGTGGCTAAGGTGTCTGTGTTTCTCTTACCCCCCCCCCCCAATGTGCTTTGGGAGAAGGAGACGGGATGGAGGGAGAGGAAGCAGTGAGATTTGCCATAGGATAGAAAAAGACCCACGTGGCCCACAGAAGGGATTTGGGGATTAGGGAACGGGAAGTAGCACAGATAGAAATTATTAGAAGCACACGGAGTGGGGTGGGGTTGAGAGTTATTGGATGATAGCTTAGGAGGTAATATCTGCCTTGCCCCAGGTAAAGGATGGTTATAGAATACATCAGGTGCCTGGGTTTTCACTGATTGCTAGCGGGTTATAAAAATACCGCCATAATAATTATTATAGGCCTGATAATAAGTATCTATTAGGCCGTGCCGTTAAATGAACAGCAACAAAGAGTGAAACTGAAGCAAACAAAAGACAAAGCTAGACTTGTCAGAACACTTATAATGTCAGCACTCAGAAGGCTGAGGCAGAGGGATTAGGAGTTGGAGGCCAGCCTAGCATGATCCTGCTTGGAAAAAAAAAAAAAAACCAAAACAAACTGGGTGTGGTGACGCACGCCTGTAACCCCAGCACCTGGGAGGCAGAGGCAGGCGAGTCTCTGGGTTTGAGGCCAGTACAGTTGACATGACACTGTAGGTATCACGTGGGAAACGCCTGATCAGAGGAAGGCGTCCAGGCAGGATGGCTGATTCTGCTCTTTGTAGGTAGGGAAGTGTGGGCCTTCGGCCGTCAGGCTGGGGTGGGGCATGGGGACAGCTGCAGCTCTTGCCTTTGTCATTACAAAGTGGTCTGCACTTGAGTCAGCCTCTTCTTTTTCTACATTAATAGTGTGGCAAAGACTCAGGCGACAGTGCCTGCTCTTCCAGGCATGCCATTGGGCCTCAAGTTTCCCAGTACTTTCTGCAGCGAGCAGCAGCTGTGTAACTGACTTATAGATGCTCCGGTAGGATCAGAAGTGAAACAGGAGCTAGGCAGTGGTGACACACGTCTTTAATCCCAGCACTCGGGAGCCAGAGGCAGGCAGATTGCTGTAAGTTCGAGACCAGCCTGGTCTACAAAGTGAGTCCAAGACAGCCAGGGCTACACAGAGAAAGCCTGTCTCAAAAAACAAAAGCATCTCTTTAATGGGCTGAGGCTTATATCCACCCGTGGCTCCAGATCTGAGGGGATCTGATGCATCTAGCCTCCTCAGCAGACACTTGCCCTCAGGTGTACACACTCAACAATTGAAATTAGTTAAAAAAAAAAAAATCCAAGCTGGGCGTAATGGCCCACACCTTTAATCCCAGCACTCGGGAGGCAGAGGCAGATGGATTGCTGTGAGTTCGAGGCCAGCCAGGTCCACAAAGCTGGTCCAGGGCAGTCAGAGCTACACAGAAAAACCCTGTCTTGAAAAACTAACCAACCAACCAACAAACCAAAAAAAAAAAAAACCTCACACCCCACAAATTAGAAATACATATTTCAAACTATTGGAACCAGAAATGAATTTCCATAGTACTAAAGGTAATTTATATGGTGTTTTTTTTATTTGTTTGTTTATTTATTATTATTTTTTTGTTTTTTTGAGACAGGGTCTCTCAGTTAGCCTTGGCTGCCCTGGACTCTTGTAGACCAGGCTGGCCTCGAACTCACAGAGATCCGCCTGCCTCTGCCTCCCGAGTGCTGGGATTAAAGGCGTGTGCCACCACGCCGGGCTGGTGCTTAATTTATTACAATGGTTCTCACTGCCTGTATTGTTTGTGCCTATTTTACAAAGAAGTTAAAGGTCATGTAATTTGCATAAAGTTACACAACTGAAAGTAACCATCTTGAACGCACTTGATTACTCAACTCTCAAGCCCAAATCCTATCCATAGCAACATCCTTCTTCCAGTGTGAGGCATCAGTCCCACAGTGCCTAGGCTGCAATTTCTCTTCCTGTTTGTATATTGCCTCGGTAAGAAACGGGGCCTCTGTAGCAAACTGGAGAGAGGAAAGAATCTGATGATCCCAAGCTGCCTAGTGGGGCGTCTGAGAACTAGGTAGGGCTGTAGGAGAGCAGACCCAAGCTGCAGGGCCTGGGTCCACCCTCCGGAGCCCGCAGAGCTTTGACATCTGGTGAAACGCCTGGTCTGTCCATCCGTCCACCAACATCATCCATGTCCCTGCAATCTGGACTCAGAGGTGAACTCTGTGAACTGCCCAAAGAGGCCTCTGCTACCTCTTTGTTCAATGGCAGTGGCCATGAAAAACAAAAGAAAATCAGATACAGGTGAAAGTTTATTTTCAACGTTTCTGAGGCCGAATGGGGATTTAACATGAAAATCAGGGCTTTTCTGCTTTCTGTCTCCAAAAGTGGCTCTCTCTCAGATGCTTTTGGCTAGCCAGGACTCCAGTGTGCTTGGATCCTATCCAGGGGCTGGGGTGGTGGGGGGTAGACAATGTAGTTTTTCTGGGCCTTGTTTTGGCAAGAAATAGACATTTAGGAGCTGAGAATGTAGCTCGGTAGTTAGAGTGCTTGGTTGCCCGTGCCTTTAACTCAAGAGCATCCTTGGCTCCCTAACGATGTTGGGGCCAGCTTCAGCTATGCGGGGCCTAGCTCAATAAGTAAATAATAAATAAATAACTTTTGTCTGAAGTTGGAGTTCATCTTGTATTCCCTGGGTGTGATCAGATCAGGAAGCCAGGCTGCTCAGGCCACCCCATATAAGTACAGTTTTTTTTACACTGCAATCTAATCAGACTGACACTTGAACAAAAATAAAGGGGAGGTTTGTTGGGCACAAAGGCACATGGCTTTAGTTACAGTTGGGAAAGTTGAGGCAGGAGAGCCGTAAGTTTAGGGGTTGTCTGCTTAGAAAAACAAAAACAAAAACCAGCCAACCAACCAAAACACAACACAGAAAAAAGACCATCCTTTGAAACCCTTAGCCCACTTAGGGGCAAGCGCTGAACTTATTCCTCTTTCGGTCTTTGTGGGAGTTCACAGGTGTGTGTGTGTGTGTGTGTGTGTGTGTGTGTGTGTGTGTGTGTGTGTGTGTGTACCAGCTGGGGTGCCCTGGCGCTGTTGGAGGTACCTGATCCTCAAAGGACCTCATCTTCTTGTCACTTCCCCTCACTGGCTCATTGTCAGCTGCTCTTGATTCTTGATCACTGAAGGTATCAGCACAGAGGAGTGCTCAGGGGCACTGAAAGCTGGTTGGCCTTCCATTGTCCCTGGTTTGTGTGAACGTTCGTTTTCTTTTCCTGATTTTGCCATATGCAGGGTGGGGTAGGCAGAGAGTGTTGACTTTCTACCAAGAACTCAACAACTGTGTTTCTTTTTTTTTTCTCCTCTAAGACAGGGTTTCTTTTTTCTTTTCTTTTCTTTTTTTAAAAGATGTATTTATTGTTATGTATACAGTGCTCTTGCTTTGCCTGCATGTATTCCTGCAAGCCAGGAGAGGGTGCCATATCACATTACAGACGGTTATGAGCCACCGTGTGGTTGTTGGGAATTGAACTCAGGACCTTTGGAAGAGCAGAAAGCTCTCTTAACCACTGAGCCATCTCTCCAGCCCTGAGACAGGGTTTCTATGTGTAGCCCTGGCTGTCCTGGATCTTGTTTTGTAGACCAGGCTGGCCTCGAACTTGTAGATCCACCTGCCTCTGCCTCCCAAGTGCTGGGATTGAAGGTGTGTGCCACTACGCCCTGTGGTACAGGTTCATGTGGCCACAATTACAATAAAATGTTTCAAGGAAACAAAACAATAATGATGATTTTTTAAAAAAAGAATGGTTTGTTCTTGCTTTTGGTCTTAAGGCTAAACTTTAAGATTGCCTTCCTTTCAGCTCTTGCATTGGCAAGTCTTGAGCAAAGTGAGGCCTGAGGAAGAGTGGAGGAAGCAGAAGGTGGCCTTTCTTCCTCACCTAGTGACTGTGCCCTGCCTTGCTTGTACTTTGTGTCTTTATTGGGAAAGTGGGAAAGATAAGGCACTGGGTGAGGAAGTAGAGCAAAAAAAGAATAAGACCACGCAGTGGTGGCACATGCCTGTAATCCTAGCATTCGGGAGGCAGAAACAGGCAGATCTCTGTGAGTTGGAGGCCAACCTGGTTTACAAAGTGAGTTCCAGGTTAAGAGCACAGTCTGCTCTTCCCCAAGGTCCTAAATTCAATTCCCAGCAACCACATGGTGGCTCCCAACCCATCTATATGGGGATCTGATGCCCTCTTCTGGAATGCAGGTGTACATGCAGATAGGGTACTCATATACATTAAAAAAATATATAAAAATCTTTTTAAAAAGAAAGAAAGAAAAGACTATCTGATTGGAGCACAGCCAGCTCTCCCAGATGGGCAGGGCTACTGCTGGAGGCAAATCAGACCAGTTTGGAAACTGAACCCTCTTGCCACCTTTTCTGCCCTACAACAGCTCTATGATCCCCTAACTGGCCAGCTCACCACCACGGTGCACCTCTTCTGGGTGGAGACATTCTTAGTCCCTGAATTCCCAACCCAGCTGGTAGCACTCACTCCATGTACCCAGCGTTCCTCCGTTTGCATCACTAGCAGCTCCTATACAGGCCAACAATTGGGGACCACAGGCCAAATCTCTCACACACCAACTTCCGATCTCTGTTTTTTTTTTGTTTTTGTTTTGTTTTGTTTTGTTTTGCTTCTCCTGCTCCGTTTCCTCCTCTTCCTGTCCCTTTGAGATAGTGTCTCACTATGTAGCCACGTGTGACCTAAAATTTTCTCTGTAGACTAAAATGACCTTGAACTTGTTTTGTTTTGGTTGGTTTTTTTGTTTGTTTCGAGGCAGAGTTTCTCTGTGTAATAGCTCTGGCTGTCCTGGAACTCGCTCTGTAGATCAGGCTGGCCTCGAAGTCATGGAGATCCTCCTGCCTCTGCCTCCCGAGTGCTGGGATTGAAGTTGTGCGCCGCCACCACCACTACCGCCCGGCCAACCTTGAATTTGTTACTACCCTTCTGTCCTCCTCAGTGTTGTGACTTAACACCGGCCTGTGTTCTCACTTAAAAAAAAAATTAATTCTTTGAAAATTTCATACCATTATCTTGATCAAATTTACATCCTACTCCTTCCCACTAACTTCCTGTCCTTTTTTTTTTTTTTTAAGATTTATTTATTCATTATTATGTATTCAGTGCTCTGCCTACAGGTACACTTACAGGCCAGAAGAGGGCATCAGATCACATTATAGATGGTTGTGAGCCACCATGTGGTTGCTAGGAATTGAACTCAGGACCTCTAGAAGAGCAGGCGGCGCTTTTAACCACTGAGCCATCTCTCCAGCCCCTTCCTGTCCTTTTTATTTTTAGTCATCCATTGACTCCGATTTGTGTTGCTCGTATACTCCTGCATGTGGTGCCGTCCACTGGACCGTAGCCAACCTGCCACGGACCTCAAGAAAACTGACTCTCCCTCCTTAGAAACCAGCCATTGTTCAAAGCTTCTCAGCCACGGGCAATAGCTCATCAACTCCATGCTAGGATGTGGACTGGCTTAATCTCATTCAAGCCTTGAACAGACAGCCACAGCTGCGAGGAGTTCATGTGTGTGGTGGTCCATCCTCTCTCTCTCTCTCTCTCTCTCTCTCTCTCTCTCTCTCTCTCTCTCTCTCTCGTGTGTGTGTGTGTGTGTGTGTGTGTGTGTGTGTGTGTGTGTGTCCCATCCCTCTCTCTAAGCTTTTTATGGAGCCCCCCTGCCCCCACCCAAAAAAAAAAAAAGAAAAGAAAGAAAGAAACTGAATCAGATGTTAGTTGTCTGTTTAAGTCTCGCTTTCCATCTGTCAGATCCCTTGCTGACTCTCGGTCCCCCGACTCGGTGGCTTCCTCACAGCCGATCAGAGCACAGATGCCTCTGAACAGCCTTTGCAAGCTGGACAGATGCGAACCCCTCTGATGTCTTAAAGCAAGGATACTTCTATGCAGTCTGTATTTCAGCAAAGCTTCTTACATGTTCTGTCGAGTAAATGCATCTTTCTAAACTCCAGCTTTCTCACCTGGGAAGCAGAAAGGACCCACCTGCATCCTAGGTTCGTTGGGGGAATTAAACACGGCAGTGTTTCTAAAGAAGTGAACACAAAAACGCACGTTATGTGTGCCAGAGCCCTTGATCTTTCTTCAGCTGCTGGTAAAATATTATTTCTGCCTCTTGTTAAAAGGGGAATAGTCCAAGATCACACCTTCCTGCTTCCCCCACTCTCTGAATGAAGGGCATCCTGTTGCCTGATTTAATCCCGCATCAACAGTGTGTAATTGTTTACCAAAGAAAAACACTGCGCAGCCTCGTTTGGGTCACCCTCGCGGACCTCCACCAACAGCCCCAAGCCAGTTCTGAAGCGGCAGAGCATTTTGCGAGCTTAGCAGCTCCGTGACCCGTGGAGTGCTTGTTCAGCTGAATTCACTTGTGCCTGGCACAGGCCTTCTCTTTTGACTTTGGCAGCACACGAGGGAGTGAAAAAGCTGGGTTAGTGTTAGGGCTGGGATTAGAACAGGATCATACTGTTAACACCTCTCCCTTTGCTAACTTTATGAAGTTCAAGAAAAGCTTTCTGGGGGGGCGGGGGGGGGGCGGGAAACGGCACCAATTTATTTGCCAAACGCTGAGATGGGCCAAGGAAGATGTAGTCAGCATTTGGAACCGCCTCGCCTTAGAATTTGACAGCCAAGGAGGGAAGAATCTGCTGGGGAGCGGGCGGCCATGTGGGGAGCGTGTAAAAGGAATTTGGAAGGCTTCAGGATGCTGAACAGGCTTGGCTCCTGGCACTCACACCCCCACAGCGTCTCTCAAGCCATCTCTTACCCTCCTCTAGGCTAGAACCCTCACTGTCCTCACCAACCAGAGCTGTCTTTTTCTGATGCGTCTCCTCGTCCCATGTCTGTCCTGAACACTGATCCCGGTTTTAATGATGGCTGTTCAAGGCCCCCCAATACTTATTAAGTCCAAGTGTCACCATTTAGCACGGCGGGTGTTCAGGCCCCTCCCCTGAAAAGCCATACCACATCCTCTCCTCTTGTCATCCTTCATGGTCTACAAAGACTAGTCCCAGCCAGCTGGGTGCATGCCACCCTCCACATGTGACATGGCATGCCCACTCTAGCCTGCCCACTCTGCTGCCTCGGCCCAGATCGCCTCATATCTCTCTCTGCCCAGTAGGCTCCCAACCATCCTTGAGGACCAATTTCAAATATTGCCTCTTCTGCAAAGCCTTCCTTGGCTTCTCCAGGCAAAGCTTACACCCCACTGGTTTACTCTGCAAGACTCATATGTGTGCCAATAAAGGACCTTGGGGACAAGACTATGCCTTATTCATAACTATACACCTTCCACTTTGTGCCAAGGGCCTTGTTTGGCATGTTACTTCCCCCTGCCCACCCCCCCCACCCCCCACCCCCCCACCTCACCCCACCCCACCCCACCCCTGCCGTAAGCTGATGGGATAGACTCCCATGATGCCAGGGAGAAGCCAGAGCAGTGGGCTGAGTTTATGGCTGTGTCAGGCCCACTGGTCCTGTGTTTATCATGGGTAGCTAGCTACTCCCCGTGAGTGTGTCTGTCTCTAAGAAAGGGTCCCATTTGGCAAGCATCTTAGAGCAATTAAGTTTACTGTATTAGTTACTTTACTGGCCACATCCTGTCCGTAGTCGTCCCTCAGCTCACTTTCTCCTTCTTATTCATTCCAGGACCGCAGACCATGGGATGGCGCCACACCCATTCAGGCTGGGTCTTCCTGCTTCAGTTAAGCCCTCTTGAAACGCCTTCACAGTCACCCCCCAGAATGTGACCGGACTTAAATCTAGTTAAGTTGACAGTGAGGAGTGATCATGACACAAGGGTTATCTTCAGCCGGTTGTGGCAGCACACACCTGTAATCCCAGTACTCGGGCGACTCAGAGGCAGGCAGATCTCTGTGAGTTCGAGGCCGGCCTGGTCTACAGAGCACATCCAGGATAGCCAAGGCTACACAGAGAAGCCCTGTCTCCAAAAACAAAAACAAACAGAACAACAGCAAAAGAGTTCTCTTCTTTATGTGGCAGGTCCTCTGGGGCTCAGGGGACATACTCACCGTGATACTAAACCTGACATGCAGGTCTTAGTGGACAAAGGCTGAGCCTTGATGGGTCCAAGCAGGCCTGGGAGCGTTGGTAGGCTTTCTGGGGGAGGTGGCTGAGGAGCTGAACGTTAAAGGCTTTATGATACAATTTCTCTGTGTAGCCTTGGCTGTCTTGGACTGATTTTGTAGACCAGGCTGGCCTTGAACTCACAGAGATCTGCCTGCCTCTAACTCCTGAGTGCTGGGATTAAAGGCGTGCACCACCACACCTGGCTGAGAAATTCTTAAGAAAAGCTTAACTCTTTGGGAACATTGCTCAGCGCTGTATTATACAATCCTGGAGATACCTTTACCTTAGGTCAGGGGAGACTATTTACTGACATGTATGTTGCTTCTTTTCTAAGTTTTAACTTGATTTTCTTTATGTGTGTGTGCGTGCATGTACATGCATGTATGTGGGTCAGTGTCTGAGGAGGCCATAAGAAGGTGTCAGATCCCCTGGAGCTAGACTTAACAGGCAATTATGAGCCACATGACATGAGTGCTGGGAACAGAACTCTGGTCCTCTGCAAGAGCAGCAAGCTCTCTCAACTGTGGAGCCATCTCTCTAGTACCATTATTTGTGGGTTTTTTTATTTGTTTGTTTTTGTTTTTGTTTATTGAGACAGAATTTCTCTGTGTAGCTTTGGCTGTCCTGGATTCACTTTGTAGACCAGGCTGGCCTCGAGCTCACATTGATCTGCCTGCCTTTGCCTTCCGAGTGCTGGTTGTTTTTAAAATACATTTATTCATTTTAAATGTTGTTCAGCTCATGGCTTTGGCTCAGTGTCTTTACTTTCATCTGAAAGGATCCAGATTGTTACAGACTCAAAGGCCTGCAGAGTTCACATGTAACTTGCTTTTCTCTGTACAGCTCCACACCTCTAAGGGCTTGCAACTGGAAGACTCCATATACTCAATGGCTCTGGAAAGTCATGAGGAATGGCTTACTTGATCTAGCATGAATAGCTTGTTTGCTTATGTTCTGAATTATCTATAGGCTAAGTATCTCCACTCCTGCATTAAACATCCAGGGGAAGGCGTTGGCAGAAGCAGGAAACAGACCTCTCTCTCTCTCTCTCTCTTTCTCCCCCCGCCCCCTTTGCACCTTTATTTACTATTACAATGCTTTGGAAGTAAAGTCCTGAGCTCTGCCACGGTGAGGACCCCAGGGACTCCAGCACACCTCCCACCCACCCCACTGACCCCAGTCCCTCCACCTGAGGCTCATGCAGAGCCACATACCTTCCACAGGCCTCTTGGACTACACACACCCATCCGACTTTCAGTTGACCAGAACTTACTGAAGTTTGCATGGAGACAAAGGACAGCAGAGAAAAGGACCATTAAGGGATGTACTGACCCTCAGATAGTGCCTCTCTGTGGAAGCAGTAACAGACTCTCAGAAAACTAAGGTAGGCCCTGTAGTCCTCAATACAATTTCCACCAAAGAAAACAAGGTCTTTCCTCTCCTTTAGCTTAATCTGCTCCTAAACATTGTCTACTTACTTACACAGAAAGAAGAAAGGTAATTTGAACACAAAGAGAGATACAACTAACAAACTACTTCAGATGTCCAAGTCTCAGTGAAGGAAAAAACAAGGTAACATATTCACCCCCAAAGTTACTAATACCATAATAAGGAACCTGGCATGTATCCCAAAGAATTCAAAAGAATGATTATAACTATGTTCAAATAACTGAAAGAAGACAAAAACAAAGAGCTGAAAGAAAGTAAGAAAGTCAATCCAATTACGAAAATTAATTCAATAAAGGGAATTACTGGAGAAAAATCTAACTGAAGTAATGCTGAAATTAAAAACCCAATGAGCCAAATAAAAATCTCAGTGGAGCTGGACATGGTGGTGTACACCTTTAAATCCTAGCACTTGGGAAGAAGAAGTGGGCAGATCTGTTGTGAGTTCAAGGCCAGGTTGGTCTACAAAGTAAGCTCTAGGCAGGCAGATAAACAAACAACAACAAACCCTCAGTTAAAAGCTCAAGGATGGATAACGTAGAAAAAAATATCAGGGCTGCATAAAAAGGTAACGAAATCACTCAGTAAAAGTCAACAATAAGGTAATAAAAATTTATGAACAGAAGCATGAGAGAGCTTTGTGACATTATGAGGAGACATAATCTTCAGATTGTGGTCATAGAAGAAAGAGAAAAACACAGTCTCAAAGAGATAGACTATATTTTCAGTAAAATCATAGGAGAAAAATCCTCACACTTGGAGAAAGAGATATCCATCTAGGTATAAGAGGCCTATTGAAATCCACCTAGGCAGAACCAGGAAGTAAATTCCTACACTATATTGTACTTAAACATTATAAACACAGACTAGAGAGAAAACTATATTGAAAGTAGCAAGAGAGAAAGGCAAGCCCACCAGAGTAATACTTGATTTTGTTCTATTTCATTTCATTTCATTTTTATTTATTGCTGTTGTTTTTAGGTCTTTTGAATCAGGGCACATATGCCTGTCTCCATTAGGCACACACACACACACACAGATAATCAATACAAAATGTAAAATTCAGGTCTTGTTAGATAAGTCAGCAGGCTTAAAGGTCACGCCAATGAGCAGCTGGTAAAGTTAGGAGCTGAAACCTCAAGTCTCTGATTGCTACTCAGCAGTGG
The DNA here is from genome assembly GCF_964271855.1 of Acomys minous. Taxonomy (NCBI): domain Eukaryota; kingdom Metazoa; phylum Chordata; class Mammalia; order Rodentia; family Muridae; genus Acomys; species Acomys minous. The sequence continues at coordinate 69,032,108 of NC_140492.1, read as the reverse complement.
GATCTCCGGCCCGAGTGCAGAGGTGCATCCCGAACTGCCCAGAAGGCCACAGAACTACTCTCTAGGGAGGTTTTCTAGAACAAGGATACGCCATTGTCTCTTCTGCAGTTAGTTAGCCTAGGTTCCTGCGCTAATGAATTTATAGCAGATGTGGTTGCCAGATGTGATCAAGCTGGTAAGCATTCTAGCATGGAGATTCATGAGCTCCCCTACTAACTGAGGAGCTACGGGCAGTTGCTGGCTTCTGGGGGAGCGAGTTTCCTTTAAGAATGTGGCTCAGAGCCGGGCGTGGCAGTGCACTGTTTTAATCTCAGCACTAAGGAGGCTGAGGCAGGCAGGTCTCTGTGAGTTCAAGGCCAGCCTGGTCTACACAGTGAGTTCCAGGACAGCCAGGACTATGTGGAGAGAGCTTGTCTCAAAAGAGAGGAGAGTAGGGAAAGGACTAATGCAAATGTACCTGTCAAATTGTCTGTTGTGTCAGGGCAGAAGAGAAGGCTCGGCGGTCAAGAGCACCTGCTGCTTTTCTAGAAGATCCAAGCTGGGTTCCAAGCACTCCTGTTGGGTAGTTTACAACCACGCATCACGCCAGCTCCAGGGAATCTGGTGCCTCTGGCCTCTGTAAACACCTGCACTCATGTGGCCGCCCCCATACACACAGATACACATGACTGAAATAAAATACAAATCTTAAATAGAAAATAGAGGCATTGTGGCACACGCCTCGAATCTTAGCACCCACGAGGCAGATTTCTGAGTTCCAGGCCATCCTAATTGGTGTACCAAACCAGAAGCATCAGACTCCCCTGGAGCAAAATACAGGCCTGTGCCAGGGACCAAAAGGCCTGAGGCCAACCCCCACCCATTCAGTATTTGCAGCCAACATCCTGCTGGGCCACTCATTAGGTATGCAAGGCATCCGGCTTAGTCCTGAGAAGACAGCGATCTGATCCTAAGATAACCACAGAGACATCCTGCTTTGTCTCACCTGGAAGACCCCTCCCCTTGCAAATGTTCCCGGGGCTCAACCCAGAAGATTTTGTACTTTTCCACTACTCTCCTTGCATACCCCCGCCCTCCCTAAAGCAGGTTTTAAAAAGCCTGCCATTACCCTCAATAAACGGCTCTTGACAAGCAACTGTTCGCTTGAGCTCTATGTCTCTCTCTCGCCCATTTCTTTAAATACAGGTTGCGACCCCCCTCGGCCCCCCAATAACTGACCAGCTGGACTGGTCGGTGTACTAGTTATCGTTACATGGACTAATTATCTGGCGCCCGACGTGGGACTCGAGATGCGGGTTTCTTCCCGAACGGATTAAGGGACCGGTCCACAGGAGTTTTCATGACCAGCCGAGTTCGCCCGGCCGGCTTCGTCATTAGGTGAGTCATCCGTTCGCATAGCTCAAGAATGGGCCATTCGCTGTCCAAGGAAGCAAAGTTCATAAGAGGCTTAAAGGACGTACTCAGAGAGAGGGGTATTAGGGTAAAAAAGAAACATTTGATTGAGTTTTTTGTTTTTATTGACCAGACCTGTCCCTGGTTCATGATTGATGGACCTACTATTCATTCTGAAAAGTGGCAAAAGGTGGGGCGTGAGCTTAATGCACTTATTAAAAAAGATGGTAATACAGCGGTGTCGAACAGTATTTTTTCTTATTGGGGCCTTATACGGGACATAATTGAGTCCAGCGAAAACGAAAGCGGACAGAGGCAGCTCCTCTCCGTGGCTGAACTCTGCCTGCGCGAATCTCTCCCTCCTTCTCGTGTTCCTTCCTGTTCCTCTCTGCAGGGTTCCTCTCTTACGCTCATTGACATGCCCCCCGATTCTGTTCCTCCTACATCCTCGGAGCCCTTAAAAAATCTTTCCCCTGCGCCTGCGTCCAAGCCTTCCCCTTCCCCCCGCCGTCTTTATCCGTCGCTTCCTCCCACCTATGAGGACCCCATTTCCGCTATGGAACGCGGGTGTTCACCACTTTGTGCCCCTGTTTTTCCCCCAAAAAGGGCACCCTCTGTCCGGTCCGCCAGCCTCTCCTGTTCTCCCTCCGTCGGTCGCCCCTTCACGCACCTCCCGCCATTCCGCCATTTTCCTTTCTCAGGCCCCAGATGAGCCCTTGGATCCGGATGCTGCTGCCACCCTTGAGGAGGAGGCTGCTCGATATCATTCCGATGATGGCCTCCTCCGCGCGGCGCCAACCTTTCCCTCCTCTACCTTGCTCACTCTTCCCCCTCCCCTTACTAAACCCTACCCAGCCTTTCGCGCTCATAATTTTTCCTTCCCTCTTTGCCCCCACAGGACTGCTCTGGCAATGGGCCCCTCTTTTTTGGCTTCATCTCCCCTCCTCCTCCACTAAGGTCCTTCCTACTTATCCTACTCTGGTTGCGTCTCTCATTCGGCAGGGGCGGGAAGCGGCTACCAGGCTCTTCGGAAGGGACCCTCACTCTATTATCACGCCTTACTCGGCCACACAAATAAGGTGGCTTTTTCAAAATTCAGATGATTGGGCGGTCTCCTGTATTTCTTTTTGCGGCCTATTAGAAAATCATTATCCCCCAGATAAACTAATTCAATTCCTGCAGCGACAACCTGTCATCTTCCCAAGAGTCACCCGCTCCAGACTCCTCCCCCAAGCTTCCCTGGTTTTTACTGATGGTTACTCTACCGGGATTGCTGCCCTCTCTGTGGACGGAGCTATCCTGCAAAAACAAACCCCCCATACCTCTGCTCAGCTTGTTGAGCTGGAAGCTGTCGCACACGCCTTTACATTGCTTCCCCATACTCCCTTTAATCTATATACTGATAGTGCCTATGTCGCGTCCTCTGTTCCACTCCTCGAGACGGTTCCTCGTATTAAGCCTGCTACTAATGCCTCCCCTCTCTTCTCCCGTATCCAACAGCTTATTCTTTTGCGCTCTCAGCCTTTTTTCGTTGGTCATATTCGCGCTCACTCTACCCTGCCAGGGCCTCTGACTACACTTAATGCCCAGGTGGACTCAGCCACGCGCCCCCTGCTTTCAGGGCTGGCCGTTCCATCCGCCAGCGACCCCGTTGCTATGGCCAGGGAGGCTCACGCCCTCCACCACCTTAATTCCCAAAGCCTCCGCCACATGTTCTCCATCACTCGGGAACAAGCCCGGGCTATTGTTAAAGAATGCCAGGCATGTGTCACCTTTCTTCCCGAGCCACATACGGGAGTCAACCCTCGTGGCCTCATGCCTGGACAGGTCTGGCAAATGGATGTTACTCATTTCTCCTCTTTTAAGAAACTTAAGTATATTCATGTGTCTATAGATACTTTTAGTGGATTTATTTGCGCCTCTCCGCACGCTGGAGAGGCTACTAGAGATGTTATTGATCATGTTTTGTATTGCCTTACTGTTGCCCCCAAACCCTATACCTTAAAGACTGATAACGGCCCTGGGTATACAAGCTCTGCCTTCAAGTCCTTTTGTGCCCAACTGCAGATTAAACATGTTACGGGGATACCTTACAATCCCCAAGGACAAGGAATTGTCGAGAGGGCCCACCAGACACTTAAAACAATGCTTAATAAATTACAGTTTTCCAAAGGAATCCTATATCCCTCTACAACAGGGCCTCGCCTGCTTCTCAATCATACATTGTTCGTCCTAAATTTTCTACAAAAGGATGATCTTGGCCATTCGGCGGCCGATCGCCTTTGGCACTCTTCCACCTCCTCCACCTATGCCAAGGCTCTGTGGAAGGATCCACTGACCCACCGATGGCATGGACCCGACCCAGTCCTTATTTGGGGCAAAGGTCATGCCTGCATTTATGATCAAAAAGAACAAAATGCGCGCTGGTTACCTGAGCGCCTAATCAAACCTTTTAACCCCCCTCTCCCAGGGAACTCCCCTGAGGAAAAGATGTAATTGTGCTCTTTTTTAGGATAAAAAAGATACCGCCGATTCATCATGTTGCTACTCACCGCGTCGCTCCTTTGCCTCTGCCTTCCTGAAGTGATTCTCGCCGCATTCCTGCGCCAACCTCAGCCTTATACAATCTATAATTTTACCTGGGTCATTATTAACCAAGCGGGAGATATTGTTAATTCCTCCTCCTCTCAGGGCATTAACCCCCAGTGGCCCGATTTACAGGTTGACCTCTGTGCCCTGGCCCTGGGAGGCCCCTCTTCTTGGGGCGTGGAAGACATTTTTTGGCCTAAGGCTCCCGAGGAGACGCCCCCTTTCTCTCGCTCGGTTGGTGGTCCCAGCCCCGGCTGCCGTAATGACCTGGAGCGCATCATGCTCCACAAAACCTTACACCAGGATGGGATTGCTTGGGCCGGAGGACTCTATGTTTGCCCAGGACCCTCTCATCGGCCCCGTCCTGATAACCACCGCTGTGGTGGGGCCCAAGATTTTTACTGTGCCTCTTGGGGGTGTGAGACCACTGGCGACACGAACTGGAAGCCATCCTCTTCTTGGGACTACATCATTGTTGATTCCTGGGTTCATCCTCAGCCCTATGGTGAGGCCGTTAAAGACCTTTGCAATGCAGCTCGTTCACTCACCAATGGCTGGTGCAACCCCCTGACCATTCGCTTCACTGAGCCCGGTAAACGTGCCAGTTGGACGGGTCGTGGACTTAAATGGGGCCTCCGTGTTTATAAATCAGAGTACGATTTTGGACTTACGTTCAGGTTGCACCTCCTGAAAAAGGTACCCAATAAGGGCACTGCAGTGGTTGGGCCTAATCATATTTTCCATCATCCTGTTCCCGTTCCTGCTCCTGGCCCCCCGCCTAAACCCGCCACCCCCATGCCTCCCTCCCCGCCCACCCCCTCGGACGTCCTCCTTCGGTCCATTTCACCCCCTCCCTCCCGACCTACCCTCCCCGTGGGCCCCCCCAGTTCGGCTGATGTCATTCTCCAGTTGGCAAATGCCTCCATATGGGCCTTGAAAAATGACTCCTCCTTGTCATTTCCTGAATGTTGGATGTGTTTCTCCCCCTCCCCGCCCTTTTACGAGGGTATTGCTCTTCTTTCCACCTTGCTCTTTACTAATGTTACCCCACCCTCACCGGCTTAGCTCCCGACAATCGCATTACCCTCCAGTCCGTTTCCGGCATAGGTACTTGCCTCCTGGGTCCCCATATGCTCCCTCCTCTTCCCCTCAGCGGCGTTCGTGCCCAGACTGTCATTCCCTACCTCTCCCTCCCCTACATTCCCGAGCCAAATAACACCCATTTTGCTTGTTCCTCTGGTTTAACCTCGATCGTCTATGCCCCTACCTTCCTTTCCTCCAAAGACTGGTGTGTCCTTCTTCCCCGTTTTACTATTCATGACCCCGACTCATTTTTAAATTTTCTGAAAGGGGGAATTTCCCCAACCCTAACCTTGCCTCCCCCTGGCTTACTACCCTTCTCCTCACCCTGCTCGGGCCCCTCGTTGGTGTTCTCCTTCTGTTATCCTTTGGCCCATGGACTTTAAACCGTCTTACAGGGTTTGTTAAAAGTCAGGTTGAAGCTGCCACCAAGAATATCCAGGTTCACTACCGCAGCCTGGAGACTGAGGACTCAAATGAGACTTCTATTTCCATCCAGGAGATTTCACCTACGCCTCAGTCGGTTAATTATGGGCGGCCTTTGCAGTTCCTATGGGCGGCCTTTGCAGTTCCCGAGGATGCAGAATGCTGGATGGTGAGCCTGGTTGTGCCCTCGGTGCCTTTGGTAAACCTGTGCAAGCCCTCCCCTATATCTTTTGGCCTGAGCCCACCTTGACCTGACCCGCGATAGTGCCTGGTAAGTCAGAGACGGAGCGATCGAATAAGTCTCGGTTATCAGACGTCGGTCGGTCCTTGGTGGGAGGACAGACCATAGGCGTGGTAAGATTGAGCATCGATCCTCTAGCAGGCTCAGGCCATCGCGAGGCCCCCTTTCCTTGGGAATTTGGCCGGTCCAGAATAACTGTTGTCCTGAAACACTTGGACAATAGTGATTCTCAAATATACCGCCATCCTGTAACAATGACTGGTGACCTCCTAAAAGTCATTCGCTGGGCTGTAAGGTCTCCCTCAGGCCAAAATAAACAAAAGGGGTGAAGATGCCAGGGACCAAAAGGCCTGAGGCCGACCCCCACTCATTCAGTATTTGCAGCCAACATCCTGCTGGGCCACTCATTAGGTATGCAAGGCATCCGGCTTAGTCCTGAGAAGACAGCGATCTGATCCTAAGATAACCACAGAGACATCCTGCTTTGTCTCACCTGGAAGACCCCTCCCCTTGCAAATGTTCCCGGGGCTCAACCCAGAAGATTTTGTACTTTTCCACTACTCTCCTTGCATACCCCCGCCCTCCCTAAAGCAGGTTTTAAAAAGCCTGCCATTACCCTCAATAAACGGCTCTTGACAAGCAACTGTTCGCTTGAGCTCTATGTCTCTCTCTCGCCCATTTCTTTAAATACAGGTTGCGACCCCCCTCGGCTCCCCAATAACTGACCAGCTGGACTGGTCGGTGTACTAGTTATCGTTACATGGACTAATTAGGCCTGTGAGTTGCCCAGTCGGGAGGACGCAACTCTGAAAACAAAACAAAACAAAACAAAACAACGAGCAAACATTTGTAACCACCGAGTGATCTCTCTCCATCCCAAGAGCAAGTTCTAGAGGAATCTTTGGGATCCCTAGGCTCATTCTTTTATAATCATTATGCTCAGCCCTTCTTCTTCTTCTTCACGCGTATCTCTTAGCCATCTTTCTTTCTTTCATTTGCTTTAAGTTCTTCTTCTTCAGGACTGCTGCCCCAGACCAGCTGCCTATGCTTACCTAGGCTCTGGTTTTGATCTGCAACACAACAACCAAGCAAGGTTGATGATCCTTTCCCTCTCAGCCCCTTCCTCCCTTCCTACCAATAAAAACCTGTATCCACTCATTTTTGTGAGAAATGGCATGGGGTTTGGGTTTTTTTCCCCCTATCAAAGGTAGTTGACCCACCAAGAGCCAGTATTACACAAAGCTCCATAAGGCTACAGCAGTCGTGTGCGTGACAAAGAAACCACAGATCTAGATGCCTATTTGTGTCTGTGTGGCAGGGCAACCACTGGAATAGGTCTGATTTGGGGACACAATGTGAGACAATGCATCCAAATGGCCTTACGGTGGTGCTGGCCACTCAAACGCTCTCCTTGTGAGCAGTCATGGGTCTGAAGGGCCACGCTTGTCAGAAGAATACAGGACCTCCTTGGACTTGACCCAAACTCATCTGAGGCTTTATTATTATTTTTTTCCATGCTGTCAATAACTCTCCAAAAAATGTTCCAGTTTTATGGCATGGCTTGTAGAGGAATTAAAATTGAATGGAGCAAAATTGTATAATTATGTGACAGCTCCATTGCAATTATTGACAGATCCAAGCCTGCTGCACCATTATTAGGCAATAATGATGACAATGATAATGACAGCTAACATCCATACTGCTCATCACGTGCCAGATACAACACTGAGCAACTGCGGCGACGATGGGTCCACCAGCCTGACACTTCATATGTTCTACTTATTCAGCATTAAAAACAACAATAACAACAACCCAAGAGTTTCAGATCTATAGAGTTCAGAGGCAGATGAGACATATGCAGCTTCTAGACTATGCATGCTGATGTCTAGGCTCAGATGCCACATGGCGGCGGCAGACAGAAGCCCTTAAACAGGGCACTTCCTAATATACTACAGTCTACTTGCTCACTCTTGCATGTGTAGCCGTTTACACACTTTACCTGTCCTTCTATGCATGCAAATAGCCAACCCCCACATGCCTTTATGCCTGTGAGCCAGGCACCTGCTATTACATGGCCCAATGCTAAACAGAGAGCCAGCAGAGAGTGACTGCTGCGCGTGGGGAAGTCCTTTTCCTTTGAAGATGTGTCACTGATAGGTCCGTGCTCACATGGGCATCACTAACTGAAAGAGGAGGGGAGGAGGAGGAGGAGGAGAGGAAGGAGACAAGGTACCTGTTGGGGGTGGGTCCAAATGGAGCAGAGGGAGGAGTTAAGGGTGAATATAATCAAGATACATGGTATATATGTATGAAATTGTCAAGGAATATGTTTAATTTTTTCCTAAAAAGGAAGGAAAAAAAGAAGCCTAACTTCCCCCAATCATTTAAAGACAGTGAACTCTTTCTTCTAGTAAAATCCTACACAGAGGCCCATTTCTTTTCTTTTCTTTTTTTTTAAGATTTATTTATTTATTATTTATACAGTGGTCTACATGTACATCTGCAGGCCAGAAGAGGGCATCAGGTTATATTACAGATGGTTGTGAGCCACCATGTGGTTGCTGGGAATTGAAATCAGGACCTCTAGGAAGAGCAGCCAGTACTTTTAACCACTGAGCTGTCTCTCTAGCCTCCACAGAGGCCCATTTCTAAACACAAAAGAGTAGCTCAGCTGGCTGTAAAATACCACTTGATTCTCCTCTGTAGCCTACGGCACTTAAGGGAGCCTGGCAACACAATTCTGGCCCACAGTGCAAAGCACAGGGCGCAAACAAGTAAAAACACCCATCCTTAGTCACACAGCTGGTCAGAGGTGAAACTACAAATCTGTTCAAAAGAATTCAGTGTACAGGGCGGTGTTGGCACATGCCTTTAACTCCCAGCAGAGGCAGGCAGATCTCTGAGTTTGAGCTTGATCTGTCTAGAGAGTTCGAGAATAGCCAGGGCTATAGAGAGAAACTTTGTCTTGAAAAACGAGAGAGAGAGAGAGAGAGAGAGAGAGAGAGAGAGAGAGAGAGAGAGAGAGGAAGGAAGAAGGAAGGAAGGGAGGGAGGGAGGAAGGAAGAAAAAAGAAATTCAGTGTTTGGCATTTTTCTCCACAGAAAAATTGGGACTGTGGTGATAGCTTAGTTGGTAAAGTGCTTTCAAGCATGAGGACATAAATTCTATCCCCGGTGCCTACATCAAACAAACAAACAAACAGCTGCAAGTGTGGTGGCTCGCCCTTGTCATTCGGAGATGGCGAAGCAGAGACAGGCACACCCCTGTGGCTTGCTGGCCAGCTGACCTAGATTATGTGTAGACATTGTCTAGAAAACAAGACCTGAAGCTGTCCCCTGAGCTCCACAAGTCAACACACCCGCACACGCACACACGCTGACTATATAGAAAGCACAGCACAACAGTGACAAATGACACCAACGATGACCCATCTGTTTTGAGCCCTGTCATTATTCTGAGCCCTTCAGAAGCAGGTATGAAAATTTAAGACCCAAAATACAAACTCAGCTACTTGTTTGTTTGGTTGTTTGGTTGGTTAGTTGGTTGGTTTTTCGAGACAGGCTTTCTCTGTGTAAAGGTCTTGGCTGTCCTGAACTCACTTCAAACATCAGGCTGGCCTTGAACTCCAGTTGCTGTGACAGTTTCTAAATGCTACTTCCTATTTTCACACTTGTCCCATCTCGTATGGAAATACTGCTGTGATGTCCAAAGTTTTGGGGCACGCTTTCTGGCACTGCACCACTCAGATAAGAGCAGGGCAGGTCGGGCTAGAGAGGTGGCTCAGCACTGTTCCCTGAGGACCCAGGTTGGATTCCCAGCACCCACACGGTGGCACAAAACCATCTGTAACTCCAGTCTCGGGGAATCTGACACCCTCTCTAGCCTCTGTGGGCATCAGACCAGCACATGCTCACAGACATACATGCAGGCCAAACACTCATACACTTAAAAAAAAAATAAATCTTTAAGAGCAGTCTGGGGAGTCAGGCGGTGGTGGCACACACCTTTAATCCCAGCACTTGGAAAGCAGAGGCAGGTGGATCGCTATGAGTTTGAGGAGAGCCTGGTCTACAGAGTGAGCTCCAGGGACAGCCAGGGATACATGGAGAAACCATGTCTCAAACAAACAAACAAACGAACAAAACCAAACCAAACAAAAGAGCAGGCTGGGGTCCTGCTCTCCCAAAGGATTGAGGGTTTTCAAAATGGACTCGGGAGGTGGGAACTACATCCAGAAAGCAACAGAGAGTTGTTTAAAAAAAAATTATATTTAGACCCTAGGACGATATGTCTGCCTGCAACGTGAAACAAGGTTTAGAAGGAAACCGGACCCGCAAGGAGGTTTGCCTACTCAGCTTCACAAGAGGGTGTGGCTTGAACTTGGGTTGTTGAACAGCAGAAGAATTTCAAGAGGAATCAAGGGGAGTTAGCTAGAGATGGCTAGAGATGGTAGGTGGTGAAGGGCAGGGAGGCATCAGCAGCAACTCCCTGCTCCAGGCTTTGTCTTTAAGAGAGAGAGAGAGAGAGAGAGAGAGAGAGAGAGAGAGAGAGAGACAGAGAGAGACAGAGACAGAGACAGAGAGCGCTGATAGTGCTGTCTGCTAGGGAAGCTGAAAACAAAGACTGTGTGTCCTTCGTGGGAGCCCTCCAGAGCCTGCTGCACAGCCTCCTGGTGGTGGTCTTTCCCGTGGATGGCTCTATCCTTACGTCCATTCATGAAACCCAATGCTAAAAGGGCCTGGCAACCTCAATAAAAGGATTATTGAGAATTTTAAAACAACATAGGAAAAACATACTGAGCAATGTGAGGTAAAGTAATAAAATGCAAATTAAAACAAGGTTTAAAAAAGTCTATGCTTATTAAATTGGCAAAAAATTTTTAATTAAAATCTTTTAAATTGCCAAGGGTGTGTGTGGGAAAGCTGGCATTCTCACACATTGCTGGTGGCAATATAAACTGGTACAGAACCTTTTGGAATAAATTTGGCCAAATGTATTGAGAACCATAAACCAGTTTGTATCCTGTGACCCTGAAATTCCACTCAAGGAAATCTATGCTAAAAGTTTAACTCAAAACATGGGGGAAAGCACTCCACGTGCAAAGGTGTTTATCACCGAGAAATTAGAAATAGAAGCAACCAATGGTAAGACACTACTTTATTGAGTTTCTATATTTACCACCCTTCTCTACCCCAGTCCCTTTCAACACCCAGCCCCCAGCCCTAGGTGGGCAAGAAAGGTTAAAGGGGAAAGGACTCTTTGGACTTCCTGCTGATCAGGAGCATCAGTTTCCTAGGGGCAAGTCCACTCTCTGTCATCAGAATATTTTGAGACAGCAATCCAGCAAACTAGCAATCCAGCAATAGCAAACATAGCAGCAGAGACCAGCAAGAGCGGGGGATGGGGGGGTGGGGGGTGGGGAGCCTGTGGGGGAGAAGCGGCCACAGACCCTCTCAGGGCTCTCCTACTCATACCCTCTCCAGAGTCCCCAGAATTAAACCATCTACAGCTGGCAAGAAAATCAAGTCCCTCCTAGAGCATGAGGCAATCATAGTTAACAGCTGTGGACTAACTGATGTCCCACACCTGGGATTAAAAATAAAACATATTCACGTAACATAACTAGGTTTTTTAAGAAGCCAAAATTCTCACTACTCTGGGTAAATAAATTGTGGTGAATATATTGGCTAGCCTCTTGTACATAATGAAAACTACAGCTACAAATACTGTTCAATAATAAAAAATGTTTGTGCTACTATAAGCCTATAATGTATGTCTTTTGCCGTACCAATTATGTAAATGATTTCTATGAGAAAAGACTAGAAGGCAATGATAGTAGTAACAAATTAAGATAATAAAAACACAGACAACTTCAAATTTTTTCTGAATAAATTCCCCAAATTTTATTCTAAATGCTTTAAAAAGTTTATGTAATAGCTGGGCATGGTGGCATATATCTTTGATCCCGGCACTCAGGAGGCAGAAGTAGGCAGATCTCTGTGAGTCTGAGGCCATCCTGGTCTACACAGAAATTTCCAGGCCAAGCAGAACTACATAGTGATAGTGAGACCCTGACTCAAAAAACAAAGATCCTAATGAAGTAAAATAGAAAACAATATCTTTGTTAGATACAAACAAGTATTTTCATAGACTCACAGACCAAAAATTGAAAGGAAGGAAAAGAAACAATCTGACGGCATAAGGAATTTTCAAAATTCTTCATTGGAGTCAAAATATTATTTATGAAATTATGTTCACTTCAGTCCTCTTAATTTTCCTTTCCTTTTCATTTCTTTCTTTCTTTTTTGTTTGAGAGTTCTCACAAAGCCATGCTTATTTCTTTTCTTTTCTTTTTTTTTTTTGGTTTTTTGAGACAGGGTCTCTCTGTGTAACGCTGGCTGTCCTGGATTTGCATTGTAGACCAGGCTGGCCTCAAACTCACAGCAATCCACTTGCCTCTGCCTCCCGAGTGCTGGTATTAAAAGCGTGCACCACCATGCCCGGGGGGCATGCTTATTTCTTTTTTTATTTTATTTTATTTTTTGGTTTTTCCAGACAGGGTCTCTCTGTGTACTCTTGGCTGGCCTGGACTCACTTTGTAGACCAGGCTGGCCTTGAACTCACAGCAATCCACCTGCCTCTGCCTCCCGAGTGCTGGGATTAAAGGCGTTTGCCACCACCGCCCGGCTGGCATACTTATTTCTTAAGACATCCCCTGCCCAAACACTACAGCTGCTTCTTTGAGCCACCACTGCATTTGGCTTTAGATCCTGAACCATAGTGTGCATCACTGGCAGAAACTGCCAGAATGTACCTGGGAGTGTGTGGTACCCCAGCGTTTCCAACAACTGCCCTAGTGATGTAGACAACGTTATTCTGGAGACCTTGGTTTTTGTTGTTTGTTTTTAAGGAGGTTAGTTAGTGCTTGAGAATTTCATATATGCATATATAATGTGTTTTAATCCAATCCCTCACCCAATCCCAGCCTTCCGATTCCACTGAGGCAACCGAGGGTGACCTGTATGTATGCGGTGTGAGACTGTCTACTGGAGCACAGACTGGAGAGCTGCCTAAAGAAGACGGACTCTCCCAGAAGCTACCAACTGTCCATCGTTTGTCAGCTAGAATTTCATGGGCCCTTCCTGATCCAGGCTGGGACTTAAACTGGTTTGAGCGGGTCTTGTGTGCAGTCCCAGATGCTCCAAGCTCATGTGTACAAAGGCCCTGTCGTGTCCAGAAAATACCGTTACACTACGGGCCTCTACTCTCTCCGGCTCTCAGAGAATCATCACTCCTCCTCTTCCACGGTGATTCCCTGAGCAGTAGCGGTAACACAAATGTCCCACTGAGCACTGGCCAACCCACATCTCTTATTTCTGTGCATCTTGACATTTGTGGTTCTCGGTTTTAATCGCCATCTACTGCAAAAAGAAGCTTCACTACCCAGAATGGAGAAATGAATTAATCTGTAGTATAAAGATTAAAACATACAAAAAAGATTAAAACATGCATAATTTATTACTGTGTCTGTTTAGTAGAATAAAAGTATTAGGTTCTCCCGTGATGCCTATGACTTAACTAGCCATGGGTTTTTGGGCCCAATGAAGGGGACTAAGCAACAGTTTTGTCTTGTGGAGAGGACTTTAAATCTAGTAAGAGAGTGGTTGGTTGCTCCCACCACACTTGTGCCACTATTGCACCAGTGAGTATATATCTGTAAACTAGTTGTCACTGTAGCTCATGGGGTTCACATTTGGGTAAGACTTCCCTATCAGCATGTATGGAAAGCACTGGCAGCACTATGGGAGCTGTCTAGTAGTGGTAAAGCTCCCAGGGAGCTTGATTTCTCCCTGTCTTATGATATAAATATTTGGTGTCTCTGGCAACAGTCTTACCGACAAACTCTGGAGGGTAACCGAAAGCAAAGGCAATAGCCTATAATATTCTGGGGGAGAAGGGTGGCTATGAAACTACAGTGGTCAAGAACTCAAAACAAGATAACGTACTTGCAACTGGGCTTTTTATTTGATAGTCTATGGTGTCTGGGGTTGGGGGGGGAGAGATTGTCCTTCATTACGGGGGCTCCTATAAATATCCCCACTTAACCCCGTTTTATATATGTATATGTGTTTATTGAAGGAACTTCCTACAGTAGTGGGTTTCCATATGGCTTTTTCAAAGATCTTTAGTTCCGGTTGTCCCTCCTCCACCCTGCCTTCCCACCCTCATCCCCACTTCCTGTTTTTTTATTCCACTTTCCCTTTTCGTACTCCCTTCATTCACTCCCCAGTCCCTTGAACTTCCTCTATGGCCCCTCAGTACTATTTTTTATCATCTATGAGTACTCCAATTTTATTATTATTATTATTATTATTATTATTATTACTATTATTATTATTATTTTCGAGACAAGGTTTCTCTGTGTAGCCTTCGCTACCCTGGACTCACTGTGGAGACCAGGCTGGCCTTGAACTCACAGCAATCCACTTGCCTCTGCCTCCCAAGTGCTAGGATTAAGGGCGTGTGCCACCACACCCGGCAGGTACTCCAATTTGACACATATATTCAGAGTGTTTGAAAACTAGCATCTGGGCAAGAGAGATGGCTTATGAGCACCAAATGTTCTTTAAGAATATCAGGGTTCAAGTCTCAGCACCCACATGACAGCTGATAACTCCAGTTCTAAGTGGTCTGACAACTTCTTCTGGCCTCTGAGGGTACTGTATATGTGTGATGGACAGACAAAATACCCATACACATAAAAGAAAACTAAATAAAAATCTCAAAACCCCAAAACTAGCATCTCTATACCAAAGAGAACACGCGATGTGGTCTTTTTGGGTCTGGGTTACCTCATTCAGAATGACCATTCCGACTCCACCCGTTTACCTGTAAATTTCATAATTTTATTTTTACTTTACAGATAAATAATATTTCATTGTGTATACGAACTATATATTTTTTATCCATTCACCCGTTGATAGACATCCAGGCTGATTTTGTTTTCTAACTATTTTGAATGTAGCAGAAATGAACATGGATGAAGAAATATCTCTGCAGTAGGATATAGAATGCTTTGGGAATGTGCCCAGAAGTGACATATATGACAGTGGACCATATGGTAGATCTATTTATAGATTTTTGAGGAAATTCTACACTGATTGATTTCCATAGTGGCTGCCCAAGTTTGCACTCCCTCTAACAGCGATTAAGTTTTCCCCTTTTCCAATATCGGTGCCAGCATTTCCTGCCATTTTGTTTGTTTTGTTTTCCTGTATCTATAAAAAGAAAAAGTCCCCAATATAAATCAGGGAGGGAAGAAGACGAGACACACCCACCCTTTAGTGTAGAGAAGTCGGGGGCGGGGGGCGGGGGGGAGGGGAGGTAAGAGAGCAAGCCTTGTATGGATGGGTGGGTGGGGGAATGTCGTTTAAGGCTTAAAATATTCTCTGTAAGAAAACTGAGAGGCTGCCTTTTCGGCGAGGTCCTTGCCACTCAAGTGTCCCGAAGTGGGGAAAGGCAGCCACTCTTCTCGCTCCGGGTCGTCTTCTTCCTTGTGCAGATAAGTGTGCTGCAGGGCGCGGAGGGCAGAGATTCTCTCCTGTGAGTTAAAAGCCAGTGTTTCCAGCAGCAGCAGGGGCGGTCCAGCTTCCTCCACGCCTGCACCACTGACTGCGCCTGGCCGAGGCTCTCTGCTGGAAAAGGCTCCTCGAGATAGAGATGCCTCTCGAGGTCAGTCATCTTCTGACAACGATCCAACGAGATGGAAGATTTTGCCCCAACTGGTCGGCTTCAGAGTTTCCGCAGAAGAGAGGCTTTCGACGGAACATTTCTGCAAAGATACAGTCAACACTCCTCATGTCCACAGGTGCTGCATACGTGAAGCGCAGAAGAACTCCAGGGGCCGGGTACCAGAGCGTAACAACCACAAGGGTGAGGGCGGCCATCCGGCAGCTGTAGATAGTGGCGAGGCCAAAGTCAGCTGGCTTGACTGTCCCGTTCCTTGTCACCAAAACGTTCTCTGGGTTTCAGGTCTTGGTGAACAATGCAATTCGCCTGAAGACAAATCTAGGCCGCTCAGGAACCGATGGTCTCTGCTGGCAAGCCTGGCAGGGGCGCGTTCTCCAAGTACGTCCCTAAACCCTGGCCTGTGTGCTTTTGAGCACTAGGGCGACCTTGGTGTCGCGATCGGTTCGGGAAGCAGCACAGACATCCATCAACCATGGAACCTTGGGGTGCTCAAAGGCTTCCTGCCTCCTCAGTAAGGCCACCTCACGCACTGTGCTGGAGGGAAGGCCCCCTTCAGCTCCTCTTCCGTCAGTTTCATCCTTCTGCATGTAGTTATCCAGTCTGGGCAGCACCATTGGCTGGCGATGCTGTCTCTTCTCCAATATTTATTTATTTACTTACTTACTTACTTACTTACTTACTTACTTACTTACTTACCAATTGTCTTCATCGAAAATCAAGTGACTGTGGGAGCATAGTGCATCTCCTACGTATCTCCACAGTTTGGGTTCTGAATTCTATTCCACTGATCAATGTGTCTTTTCTATGCCAGTGTCTATGCTGGTTTTATCACTAAATTGAAGTCAGGCATAGTGATGCCACCAATCTTTTTTTATTGTTCATGATTGCTTTGTCTATCCTTGATTTTTTGCATTTTCGTTCAAAATTGGAGTTTTTGGGTTTTTGTTTTTGTTTTTCAACTTCTGTGAAGAATTGTGTTCGATTCTTCAGGGAGATCGCAGTGGATCTATAAATGGCTTTGGGGATAATAGCCATTTTTGGAGTATTGGTCGAATGGATCCATGAGGATTGAAGTTCTCCGTGTACTCTGATACTCTTCAATTTCTTTCTTTCTTTCTTTCTTTTCTTTTCTTTTCTTTTGTCTTTTTTTCTTGAGACGGGGTTTCTCTGTGTAGCTTTGGGTGTCCTGAACTAACTTTGTAGACCAGGCTGTCCTCGAACTCACAGCAATCCACCTGCCTCTGCCTCCTAACTGCTAGGATTAAAGGTGTGCACCACCACGCCTAGCTACCTTTACTACTCTTTTATGTTGAGTTTTATCTCATTATGGTGTTTTTCTTTGGTGTCTTAAAGTTTTCATTGTACGGGTTTTTCAGAGAAACCCTGTCTCAAAAAACCAAAACCAAAACCAAACAAAAGGATGTGTCCTGTATCCCTAAAATCCACAGGACTTCTATTACAAGGGGATATTACATTTTGTCATGAGCCCTTTCTTTCTTTTTTCTTTTTCTTTTCTTTTTGTTTTTTGTTTTTGTTTTTGTTTTCTTTTGTTTTAGAGACAGAGTTTCTCTGTGTAACCTTGGCTGTCCTGAACTAACTTTGTAGACCAGGCTAGCCTCAAACTCACAGACATCCACCTGCCTCTGCCTCTGCCTCCCTGAGTGCTGAGATTACAGGTGTGAACCACCATGCCTGGCTATATTTTACATTTTTATTTTATTTTATTTTATTTTTGCTTTTTCGAGACAAGGTTTTTCTGTGTAGCCTTGGCTGTCCTGGACTAACTATTTTATTAATTTTATCCCTGATCTGATTATCTCTTCCTAGCTACTATTGTTTGTTCCTGTTTTTGCAAAGCCTTCGGGTGCATCATTAAGTTATTAATTGTTTTGGTGAAAACTTTACTCTTAGGACTTCCTTCATTGTGTCCCATAGCTTTTTGGTATGTTGTCCTCATTTTCATTCAATTCTAGTTATTGGGGTCTGAAAACTAAAAAACAAGCAAACAAACAAACCCAAGCTGTCACAAGAGTCCAACAAAGCAAGATCTGTATTGAATTACAAAACTGACCTGTCAGGATCGAGGCCTGACTGCATCTTTGAACATTCAACTTAGTAAGCATTTAAGCAGATGACAAAAAAATTTATTATACCCGGGACACAGCTACTGATCAATTGATCAGAGCCAAAGAACGCAGGATCTGAACTGCGACCCTGAGCCAGAATGTTACAGTTTTAAAGCCTGAAGTCCACAAATGACTGAGCCAAGTTATCCCACCAATCAGGATTTAGGGATACAGGACTTCTCACCAATCATGATTTAGGGATATGGTACTTCCCACCAATCACGATTTAGGGATATGGTACTTCCCACCAATCACGATTTAGGGATATGGTACTTCCCACCAATCACGACTTAGGGATATGGTACTTCCCACCAATCACGATTTAGGGATATGGTACTTCCCACCAATCAGGATTTAGGGATACAGGACTTCCCACCAATCACGATTTAGAGATACGGTACTTCCCACCAATCAGGATTTAGGGATACAGGACTTCCCACCAATCATGATTTAAGGATACAGGACTTCCCACCAATCATGATTTAGGGATACGGTACTTCCCACCAATCAGGATGTAGAGATACTGGACTTCCTTGGAACATGTCTTTGTGGTACACCTACTGGTTGGGTTAGTCAACTGTGGCAGGGCTGCTTGCCTAGCATTCATGTCTCAACTTGCCAACCAGGATGTCAGTTACCTGCATACATGTCTCTTTCTGCCAAGCAGGATGTCAGTTACCCAGGGAAGTCTTGGGAAGTTAAACGCTATTTGACCCCTATTCAAAATGGAAGTTTTATTCAAAATGGCCTCAGTTTGGTTCCTTCTTATAAAGTTGAGTGCACCTGAGTTTGGTACATGTTTTGAATTATGATATCCTCTTGGTGGATTGTCCCTTTAATGAGTATGGAATGATCTTCCTTATCTCTCCAGATATGTTTTGTTTTGAGAAACCCTGACTCAAAAAATCAACAACAACAACAACAAAAAGAGTTATCATTGGAAGATGAGTGTTCCTGTCATTTTGTTGACTTTGTGGTTATTTTCTTAGATCTCTTTTGCTTAACTGTCTTGTATTGTTTATTTTCTATAACCTCTTGAGTATGTTTATTATTCTTTTCAAACTGAAGTAATCCTTCCAGTATCTTCTGGAGAGATTACTTAATGGCCATAAATTCATTTAGTCTGTTTTTTTTTTCTTCCTGAAACAGGGTTTCTCTGTGTAGCCATGGCTGTCCTAGACTCACTTTGTAGACCAGGCTGGCCTCGAACTCCCAGTGATCCACCTGCCTCTGCCTCCCGAGTGCTGGGATGAAAGGCGTTGCCATCACTGCCCAGCTAGTCTGGTTTTTTTACTATAACTTTTATTTTATGTATATAGGCGTTTTGCCTACATGCTGGTTTGTATACCACAGGTGTGTCTAGTGCCTCCAGAGGTCAGAAGGAGGCATCAGATCCCCTGGAACTGTAGTTACAGATGTTTGTGAGTCACAGTGTGGGTGTAGGAAATCAAACTGGGTCCTCTAGAAGAGCATCCAATACTCTCAACCACTGGCCCATCCAGTGGTTAACAGTTTTGCTGGGTATAATAGCCTGTGTTGACAATTGTAGTTTTGCAGAACTTGGAATAAATCTTTCCAACTCCTTCTGGCTTTAAAAGTTTCTGTGCAAACATCAAGTGGTATAGCTAGGTGGTGGTGGCACATACCTTTATTCCCAGAGCTCTGGAGGCAAAGAGAGGCAGATCTCTGAGTTAAAGTCCAGCCTTGTCTACAGAATGAGTTCTAGGACAGCCAGGACTACACAGAGAAACCCTATCTTAAAAAACAAAATAAAATCTGGGTGTGGTGGTACACGCTTTTAATCCCAGAACTTGGGAGGCTAAGGCAGATGGAGCTCTGTGAGTTCGAGGCCAGCCTGATCTACAAAGTGAGTCCAGGACAGCCAAGACAGAGACAGATAAACCCTGTCTCAAACAAACAAACAAACAAAGAAACAAAAAAAACAAACCAAAATAAAGCCAAAGCAAAAGATATATACTTAATAAGGCTGGAGAGACGATTCAGTGTTTAGGGACACATCTTGCTCTTCTGGAGGACCCAAGTTCAACTCCCATCACCCACACTGGGTTGCTCACAACTACCCTTAACTGCAGCTCCACGGAAAATCTGAAGCTTCTGGGCTTCCATGGGCACCTGCAGTCTCTCTCTCTCTCTCTCTCTCTCTCTCTCTCTCTCTCTCTCTCTCTCTCTCACACACACACACACACATACACACACACTACAATACACATTACAACTTTGCAGCCTCACCTTGCTGTGTAATTGCCCCTTGGGTCAGAAATGGACCTTTCATCCAGGGTGCCCTAGCCCCTCTTACCCTGCCTCTAGCTTTTTGTCTTTGCTACACCCTTCTTTGGTTCTAGGGGTTCAGCTTTTTGAGAGTAGAAAGTGAGTTGGATCCTGACACGTCTTCCTGTAACTTGTTTTTTTAGGGCCCACTCTACAATTTGATATAATCGTTTTGAATATCAAATAGAAATTCTGAGCAGAGGGAGGAGGTGGATTTCCTTTTTCCCCCAGGAGGGACTGGGCACAGCTCCTGGCTGACCCTGTGGGGAGTGTGACAGCTGGACAACAGGCCTTCTCTCTGCTCAGGCCTTATCCAGCCTTTCAGAGAGCCCCTTGGGGGTGGGGGTGGGGGTGGGGGGCAGCTGCTTTCCTTTGGTGTCACTTTCTGGGCAAAAAGATTCAGTGTTTGGATTTTTATTAGGCAATAAAGTTAAGGGGGAAATGCTGGGGGGAAAAAAATCCCAGCACACTGTTGTTACTCTTATGAATGAGTAACACAGCACGCAACTGGACTATTAATGTCTAAATGGGTTTTCTGTGCTCCAAGCCAAAACACATTTCATAAAGTTACACCGAGATGGACTGCATCCCAGTTAATAAAAACAGCCCTGTGCAGAGGATGCCTGGTCCAACCAGAGGGGTGCTGGCTGCCAGGAGGTTGCTACAGTTACTATTCCAACTGTGATTTGATTTGACTTTTCAAAAACAAAACATTTCATTAAATACTTGAACTTAAACATTATTACCTAATTCTAACTCCAAATATATATATTTATTGTATTTATTATACAATTTATTGGAAATATGTACATAGGTTCTTGTTGTTTGTTTTATGAATTACTTTGACCTCTCTCTCTCTCTCTCTCTCTCTCTCTCTCTCTCTCTCTCTCTCCTCTCTCTTTCTCTTTCTGAGGCAGGGTCTTATGAATCCCAGGCAGACCTCGATTTCTCTATGAGTAGAGGATGGTTTTGAACTTCTGATCTTCATATCCATACCTTCCAAGTTCTGGGGTCACAAGATGTGCCATCATGCCCAGTTTATGTAGCGCTGGAATCAAACCCAGGGCACCCTCCCAAATGAGCAACAGCCACTCCAATTTTTGATATTGTAACATCAACTACAACCACTTATTTATAAATAGAGTAGTTTATTTTTTCTTTTGCTCCCACTCCCACTCCCTTTTTTGAGACAGGGTCTTACTATGTAGCCTTAGTTGGTCTAGAACTCTTTGTGTAGACCAGGCTGGTCTTGAAATCCCCCTGCCTCTGCCTCCTGAGTGCTGGGATTAAAGGCATGTGCCACCACACCTCCAATTTTTCCTTTCTTGTTAAAGAAATAGATTTGATGTGTATATGGAAATATATCAAACATAAGCTGCCAGATCATCAACTTAGGGCTAATTGTATTTTATTATGTTTCAGTACTGTGCATGGAGTACAGGGCTTTGTGCACTCTAGGCAAAGCTCTCCCACTGAGCACCTCCCTGTCTCCACCCTTTAAAAATGCCATTTTGAGATAGGATCTCTCTAAATTCAGAAGAATGGTCTAGAACTCCTTGTGTGGCCAGACTAGCTTCAAATTCCCAGGACCCCTGCCTCAGACTCCAGAGTGTCTGGGATTACAGCTAGGCAGCACTGGGCTCAGCAGGATGGATATTAATGCATCTCTTTGGTTTTTTATATAAGAAATCAGTACCTCTTAGGGAAAAAAAAATAAGTAATCGCTACTTTATATATCTATTTTTTTTTGTTCTGTTTTAGTTTTTGAGATAGGGTTTCTCTGTGTAGCCCTGGCTGTCCTGGAACTCACTCTGTAGACCAGGCTGGCCTCGAACTCAGAGAGCTCTGCCTGCTTCTGCCTCCTGAGTACTAGGATTAAAAGACATGTTACCACCTGGTCATTTTCTGGGCACATTTTTACATTTTGGAAACTTTAAAAGAAACATAAAAATAGTCAAGACTAACAGGCATAGTGGCAAATGCCTCTAATTCCAGCTACCAGGAAGCTGAGGTAGGAGACTCGCTTGAGGCCGACAGTTCAAGACCACCCTGGACAGCATAGCAGGACCCTCATCTCAGAATAAAAAAACAAAGCCAAGAAACAAAGTAAAGAAACCTGTGGAGCCCAGTGAACCTAGACTGCATCTTATCCTTACTTGGGACCAAGGACTAGGTTTTTTTCTTCCCAAGTTTGCCTTCTGAAATAGGAGTGTCTACCCGATGCTGTTTACTCACAGGGTTTCGAAAACAGATTATTTTCTAGTTTCACAGATCCCCAGGTGGAGAAAGATTTCGCCCAGGATATACTACATCCCAAGTCTCATCCATCCTGATTTAGATGATGAGATTGAAAACTTTCTCACTTGATAGTTACATGAGATTTTTGAACTTGGAGCGGATATCTAGAAATAGCTCAGAAGACCTTGGGAAGGGATGAGGAAGATGTGGTCTGTGTTCTGAGGATACACTATTGTGTAGATTCTGCCCTCCTCCTTCCTTCCTTCATTTCATTTCTTTTCTTTTGTTTTTGTTTTCTTTCAAGATAGGGTTTCACTGTGTATCCTTGGCTGTCCTGGACTCGCTTTGTAGACCAGGCTGGCCTTGAACTCACACTGATCCACCAGCGTCTGCCTCCTGAGTGCTGGGATTAAAGGCGTGCACCACCACGCCCAGTTTTGTTGTTGTTGTTGTTATTGTTTGTGACAGGGTTTCTCTGTGTAGCCCTGGCTGTCCTAGAACTCAATCAATAGACCAGGCTGACCTCAAACTCAGAGATCTGCCAGCCTCTGCCTCCTGAGTGCCAGGATTAAGAGAGTGTGCTACTATCCCCCGCACTCTGCCAACGTCTAAGTATATCTATCCTAATTATACATCCTGGGACTGAAAAAACGACTACAGGATGAGTTCAGGGACCCACTGGACCTATTGTAACTTGATACTGTTACCTTTGCAACAGGCTACAGAAAGGCTAACAGCAAAATTCTTAGGCTTTTTTCAAAGTCCTTCCTCAGGGGGACCTGGTATTCTCTCTCTCTCTCTCTCTCTCTCTCTCTCTCTCTCTCTCTCTGTCTTTTGTTGTTGTTGTTGTTTCCAAGACAGGGTCTATTTTTGTTAGTCTTGGCTGTCCTGGACTCGCTGTGTAGACCAGGCTGGCCTTGAACTCACAGTGATCTGCCTGCCTCTGCCTACCGAGTGCTGGGATTAAAGCCCAGGGGACCTGGTATTCTCTTAACTCAAGGGATTCTGGGTCTGCAGACTGGCTTAAGTCTGGAAACTGATTCACAGACTCAGATTTCCTTTTGTAACAATCCAATATAGCTCTTCTTTCATTGGCCTGAGAATTTTCTTATACATATCAAACAAGAATGCAGGAGGCCCAAGGCTACACAGAGAAACTCTGTCTGGAAATACCAACCAAGCAAACAAACAAAGTAACTTTAGACTGTTTCTGTGCATCTGGAGCTGGTCCGTTTCATCACTGGGTTCCTAACTGTCCTTCACTGTATTTGGAGATGTTAGGAGTTGGTTAATTTTATTACGGAGCTCATTCTTTTCCTTTTTTAAATGTTTATTTATTTACTTATTTACATTTGCATTGGCGTTTTGTCTGCATGTGTGTCTGTGTGAGGGTGTCAGATCTTGGAGTTACAGTTGTGAGCTGCCATGTGGGTGATGGGAATTGAACCCCAGTCCTCTGAGAGTTCAGCCAGTGTTCCTAACCACTGAGCCACCTCTCCAGCCCTCTTTTCTTTTGTCAGTTTATCCAGAGATCCTAGGAGCAACCAACCAGCATCGTCATTATACTTATATTTTCACAGACTGTCAAAAGTTTTATATACAGAGTCACCAAATTCACAATTGGTCAATCAGGACGATCAAGTGCATTTGTCCTGAAAAGTTGTAAAATAATTCATGCCATGGCCTTTCAGGACTCTCCACGCTTCCAGGAGAGGCTGTAGTAATTGTAGGTGTCAGCAAATTGGAAAGCCTACTCCAGATACTTTAAAAAAAAATGCCAGTCATGGTGGCGCACATCTTTAATCCCATCACTGGGGAGGCAGAGGCAGATGGGTCTATAAAGCGAGTCCCAGACAGCCAGGGCTACAGAGAGAAACCTTGTCTCGAAAAACCAAAAAAGAAAGAAAGAAAAGAAGAAGAAGAAGAAGAAGAAGAAGAAGAAGAAGAAGAAGAAGAAGAAGATAATCCCGCACAGGTGGACCCAGTCCTTGGGTTTTTTAGTTAGTTTCACATACAGTCAAGTAGGTGACCAAGAATAATCATCACTAGGATGAATCTTGGGGAGCCAGGATCCCAACCACTCACCAGTATGATCCTCCAAAGTCACATTCTAACTGGAACCTCTGAATTGGATTTTACTCTGGGGTAGGCATGGCTGAGGCATAGGATCGGGTCCTAGTTGGATATGGTAGGTTCTTACTCCCATGTGACTGTCTTGTAAGACAAGAAGAAACACAGAAAACCACAGAGAGCCAGGCGTGGTGGTGCATGCCTTTAATCCCAGCACTCAGGAGGCAGAGGCAGGTAGATCACTGTGAGTTCGAGGCCAGCCTGGTCTACAGAGTGAGTCCAGGACAGCCAGGGCTACACAGAGAAACCCTGTCTCAAAAAAATCAACCAACTGAACAAAAAAAGCACAGAGGGTGCCTGTGACCCGAGCGTGGATGAGAGTGGTTTACCCGTGGACCGAGGAGTACCAGGGATCGCAGGCAACACCCAAAACTGAGGCAGGCGCACACAAGTACCATGGCTTTGGACTTGTAGCCACACTGACTCTATGGCTGCTCTGCGTGGCTGTGCTAGTGGATTCAAGTGTTATATACATTAAAAAGCACATAAACAAGAAGATAGGCACTGAAATACATAGATAAAAGGCCAACAGTTAAAAAATCTTTTAAAAAATGTTTTCACTCTTTATTCTTGTGTGTGTGTGTGTGTGTGTGTGTGTGTATGTGTGTGTGTGTCCATGTATAAGTGTGCACAGGTACACGTGGATGTCAGATGGCCAGGAGAGAGCTTCAGATCCCTTGGAGCTGGAGTTACAGGGGATTGTGATCTGCCAGATGTGTATGCTGAGGTTAAGTGTCTTTAACTGCTGAGCCATCTCTCCAGCCCTTAATAAATTAATTCTATCTTGCTTACTTATACCCCCCCCCAAAAAAAGTCTTGAGAAGTATAATGTGTGTCCCATTTATTTGTTTCTTTGTTTCTTTGTTGTTTTTGAGACAGGGTCTGGCTACCTCCTTCAGGCTGCCCTGGATGAAAATCACTCTGTAGCCCAGGCTGGTCTGGAGCTCAGGGTAAGCCTCCTGCCTCAGCCTCCTAAGTACTGGGGCACATGTGTGTGCTACTATTACGTGCCATTTTAGATTATATTAAAGATGGTTGTGAGCCACCATGTGGATGCTGGGACTTGAACTCAGGACCTCCGGAGGAGCAGCCCCTGCCCTTAACCTCTGAGCCACCTCGCCAGCCCATATGTACGATTTAAAAATGAACTTTTCATTCTGGAATAACTTCACATTTATAGGAAGCCGCAAGGATCATACAGAGTTCCCAGAGCCCTCCCTGCTGTGAGTGGCGCAGATGGCGCTGTCCAGACCCACCCGCCCTGTGATTCCGAGGAGAGGCCTGGGTGCCTCACAGACCCAGAACATCTGACCTATGATCTGCAGCTGCCATCTTTCTCATCTGAAAACAGGAGTAAAATCACCGAGAAGATGCAGTAAGTCTTGCCTGTCCCGGTCAAGCTAAGGGGCCCTGAGAGGACATGTTTGAACAAGCGCCTCTCCTGCGAAGTGAAGAGAGCAATGCCTTTCCTGCGGGGTCTGAGTGTAAGGGGAACTGCTCAGGGCTTGGCTTCTGTTTTCTGCTTTTCCTTTCTTTCTCCCTCAGGCATGTTTTCCAGGCTCCTTCTATGCTGAGTTTTATTTGTGGTGTAAAAATGGTAGGTCAGATATCTGCATGGTGAGACCCTGTTCCGAAAGGCTTACAGCTCTTGGCACCATTAGGGAAGCAGGAGAGGGGGAGGGGGAGGGGGGAGGGAGGCGAGGGGGAGGGGGCAGGGAGGGAGAGAGACAGAGGAGAGACACAGAGAGATACAGAGAGGAGCAAGGAGCAAGGAGGCGGGTGAGCGACCCTTGAGATTCTTTGCCTTAAGAGAAGGAAAATGCAGGCTGAATACTTTTCTGCCCAGAGTAGTCCCAAGCTCTGCCTGGAAATTTCCAGGAGGCGGCTTCTCCAGCACATATGTCTGAGAAGAACTGATTTGTTCTAAAACGAGCCAGTGCGTGGGTTGCTGCACACCGCTGCTCTCCGCACCCTCCCCTCGCCCCCACTTTTCCCATCACCAGCTCAGTCTAGGAAGTGTGCTGCCATCGCTCCTTTTCCAGGCTTCCCGGGGCCCTTCCTTCTCCCGTTCCAGGACGACAAGAGACCACGGGGCATCCATTTAAGAACTAGATTCTTAAAAATGGTGGTGGCGCGGTGGCACACGCCTTTAATCCCAACACTCAGGAGGCAGAGGCAGGCAGATCACTGTGAGTTCGAGGCCAGCATGGTCTACAAAATGAGTCTAGGACAGCCATGACTATACAGAGAAACCCTGTCTCAAAAACAAAAACAAAAACAAAAACAAAACAAAACAAGAACTGGGCTTCTCCGTCCCGTTACACTTTACTTTAGAATCTCTGGGGGAGATTTGAAACCTTTGGAGTATACTCTGGGTGGCTTTGAGACAGGGATCACTGCTTTGTACCCCAGGCTGGCCTTGAACTCACATCAGTTTTTCTTCAGCCTCCTTGGTGCTGGGATTACAGGTAGGCACACCTGGCAATTCTGATGTAATTGGGAAGAGGCTGAAGCCAATGCTGTTTCACCCCAACTCCCCCCTCCCCTCTCCCCTCCTCCTATTTTTGTTTTTGGTTTTGGGGGGGGTTGTTTTCTTTTGCTTTGTTTTTCAAGACAGGGTTTCTCTGTGTAGCCTTGGCTATCCTGGACTCACTTTGTAGACCAGGCTGGCCTCGAACTCACAGAAATCTGCCTGTTTCTTTCTCTTGAGTGCTGGGATTACAGTGTGCCACCACTCTCCACATCCTCCCTCTCCTTTTTAAGAGCTTTTCTGGTGATTCAAAAGTTCAACTAGAGCCAAGCAGTTGTGGCACAGGCCTTTAATCCCAGCACTAGGGAGGCAGAGGCAGGCAGATCTTTGTGAGTTCAAGGCTAACCCAGCCTACAAAATGAGTCCAGGACAGCCAAGGCTGTCCTGTCTGGGGGTGGGGGATGGGGGGAACACAAAACAAAAAAACTGAAAAAAAACCTCCAAAACGATGAGCCAAGATAACAGTTTTGTTGTGTTACCTGTTCTAGGGGAGGGCGCTGAGCAACACCAGGAAGGTGGCCCTTCCTTCTCATCTGTTAAAACATCCCGGAAACAGTGGGAGAAAGATCCAACTCATACTAAGTAAAAGTTAAGTTGGGATTTTTTGTTTGTTCAGTGTTTGTTTTTGGTTTTTGAGAAAGGGGTTCGCCATGGAGCCCTGGATGGCCTGGATCTCACCTTGTAGACCAGGCTGGCCTTGAAATCATGTCAGTCTGTCTGTTGCCTCCTGAGTGCTGTGATTGAAGGTATTTGCCACCATGCCTGGCGTAAGTTAAGCTTTGCAATTCAAGAATAATTTAGGAAGCTGGAGAGATGCCTCAGTGACAAGGTTTGGCCGTGTTATTCCAGGTTGGCCTTGAACTTGAGACCGTCCTTCCTCAACCTGCCAAGTGCTTGCTGGGATTGCCACAGTGTGCAGCTCTCCCGGCTGTCCTTTCCCTCCGTCCCCTGCTCCTCCTCAACCCCTCACCTCCCCTGAGTCGTTTTTTTGGCCTTGGGTGGTTTTCCTGCTTTAATTGTCTCACAGCATGGGTCACTGGGCTCGCTGGTGGAGCTCCCATGTTCTGTGGAAGGTCATCACCCCCACTTCCTTGCTTTCTGGCACTAGAAGATAACACAAATTCTTTTCTTTTTTTCTCAGAATAATTGAAGATTTAAAAAGAATTTATTGGTAAGATGTGTTAGGTTGCTGAGGCTTGTGGTATCGGCCAGCTTAAAAGCTCTGTAATTTTTTGTCATTCACTTTCTTGCTTAAAATAAATACTATTTTATATTCAATGTGGTATTCTTGACTTGGGATATTTTTCTTTCTTTCTTTTCTTTTCTTTCTTTCGTTCTTTCTTTTTTTTTTGTTTTTGTTTGTTTGTTTGTTTGTTTTTGTTTTTTTGAGACCTGATTTCTCTGTGTATCCTTGGCTGTCCTGGACGCACTTTGTAGAGCAGGCTGGCCTCGAACTCGCAGCAATCCACCTGCCTCTGCTCCTGAGTGCTGGGATTAAAGGGATGCGCCACCACCACCAGGCTTGGGATATTTTTCTTTAACAGCGTCCACCCAACTGTAAGAGTGTTAGGCCTAAGCTCTTCCCTTTGTGAGGCCCAATGCCTCCTGGCCACCTATGTGTGTTGAAACTTGGTGATGCAAGACAAAGACAAAATTAGAGAACAACAAAACAAAACTCAGGCCAGCAAGATGGCACAACGGATAAAGGTGCCTGCTGCCAAGCTTGATGACCCAAGTTTGATTTTGTTTGTTTGGTTTGGTTTGGTTTGGTTTTTTTTTTTTTTTTTTTTGAGACCAGTTTTCTCTGTGGGTAGCCTCCTCTGTCCTGGACTAGATTTGTAGACCAGGCTGGCCTTGAACTCACAGAGATCCGCCTGCCTCTCCTGTGCCTGGATTAAAGCATGTGCCACCACCGCCCAGCCTCTGAGTTTGATTCTTATGCCCCACATAGCCCCATATAGCAGTCAGGATGAAGACAACTAATTCCAGAAATTTTTCCTCTTTCTGAAAGAAAGAAGCAATCTATCAATCAATGAAAATTTAACATCTAGCTCAGTTTGTGAGTCAGGACTTCTGAGCTTTCCCTTCAACTAATTGCAGACCATAATCCTTTGTAAACAGACCTTCTTTGCCAATAGTGTAGCTTCAGTGTTATATTTACTCATTTTTTATTAATTAATTATTTTTATTTTTATTTTTATTACATTTTTATTAATTTATTCATATTACATCTCGATTGTTAGCCCTTCCCCTGTTTCCTCCCATTCTTCCCTCCCTCCCACTTCCCCCCTTCTCCCGTCCCCTATGTCTGTGACTGAGGGAGACCTCCTCCCCCTATATATGCTCTTAGAATATCAAGTCTCTTCTTGGTAACTTGCTATCCTTCCTCTGAGTGCCGCCAGGCCTCCCCATCCAGGGGACGTGGTCAGAAAAGGGGCACCAGAGTTTGTGTGAGAGTCAGATCTCACTCTCCACTCAATGGTGGAGAATATCCTGTTCGTTGGCTAGGTCTTGGTAGGGGTTCGAAGTTTACTGCCTATATTCTCCTTGGCTGGTGCCTTAGTTTGAGGAGGATCCCAGGACCCAGATCCGCCTGTCATGAAGTTCTTCTTGTAGGTTTCCAGGACCCTGTGGGTCCTACTATTTCCCCATTCTTCCATGCTACTCTCGCCTAAAGTCTCAATGGGATGTCCTCTCCTCTGACCCACTTTCTTGGTATGTAAAGTTTTTCGGGGCTGGAGAGATGGCTCAGTGGTTAGGAGCACTGCCTGCTCTTCCAAAGGTCCTGAGTTCAATTCCCAGCAACCACATGGTGGCTCATAACCATCTGTAATGTGATATGGCACCCTCTTCTGCCTTGCAGGAGTACATGTAAGCAGAGCACTGTATGCATAATAATAAATAAATAAAATTTAAAAAAAAAGTTTTTCATGGTACGTATCCCTTGGACTAGTGTTTTGATATAACTGAGTATATACCGTTTGTCTCTTTTTGCTTCCG
This sequence comes from Acomys minous, assembly GCF_964271855.1. Lineage (NCBI taxonomy): Eukaryota > Metazoa > Chordata > Mammalia > Rodentia > Muridae > Acomys > Acomys minous. The sequence continues at coordinate 69,002,317 of NC_140492.1, read as the reverse complement.
GCGCTTTCTCAGAAAAATGGGAATAGGGCTTCCTCAAGATCCAGCTATCCCACTCCTTGGAATATACCCAGAAAATGCCCTACCACACAACAGGGAGATATGCTCAACCATGTTCACAGCTGCTTTATACATAATAGCCAGAACATGGAAATAGCCTCAGTAGAAGAATGGACTAAGAAACTGTGGTACATTTACACTATGGAATACTACTCAGCTATTAAAAACAAGGAATTCCCAAAATTTGTGGACAAATGGATTGAACTAGAAATTATCATAATGAGTGAGTTCACCCAGAAGTAATTAATTAATTTATTACGTATACAGTGCTCTGCCTGCATGACAGAAGAGATCTTGTTATAGATGGTTGTGAGCCACCATGTGGTTGCTGAGAAGTGAACTCTTTTGGAAGAGCAGTCAGTGCTCTTAACCTCTGAGTCATCTCTCCAGTCCTATATTTATTTATTTTTAAAGCGAAAAAAAAAAAAAGCTTGTGTATGAGTGTTTGCCTATGTACCTACTCCGTTTTGAATCAGGCAGCCATATTGAGCTTTAGCTCTCAGTTTCCCAGAAGGGTTCATTAGCTTCTTGGAAAAGCCTCAGGGAAGGGGCAACCAATCAGCAACAACTGCCCCGACATCTCGCCTGGGGCTAAACTAGATATGAGGTGACTGGTCCTTCCCCAAGGTCAGAAACAACCAGGAACATACAAGTACCCCTTACTGCTGGGCAGAAGCAGGCAGCAGGCGGATGTCTGAGTTTGAGGCCAGCATGGTCTACAAAGAGAGTCCAGGACAGCCAGGGTTGTTACACAGAGAAACCTTGTCTCAAAAAAACAAAACAACAACAACAACAACAACAAAGAAGTACCCCTTACCATGAACCCAACAAATCCTAATGAAGGTCAAATGACCACAACTGGAAATCCCCTAACTGGCTTTAAAAGATGCCTGCGCGCTCCCCCCCACCCCCCGTCCGCCATTTTGTGTGATTGGTTGACCCTGCATGCTAGTTGTTTCTGTAGAATAAATGCTCTTTGCTTTTGCATACTACTTGAGTCTGGGGTCTTCCTTTCGTGATTCTCGATTCTCGGACCCTTACACCATGTGCCTAGTGTCTTCAGAGTCCAAAATAGTGCATCCTATCCCCAGGAACTGGAGGTACAGTCAGCTTTAAGACACCATGTGGATGCTGGGAACCAAACCTCGGTCCTCTGCAAGAGCAGCCAGTGCGCTTAACGGCTGAGCTATGTCTCCGGCCCCTTCAGTTGGTTTATTTAGTATTTCACTAAGCACATGTTGTTGGCGATTCAATCAGCACATGCTCAGTAAAGCAGTCTACCTTAAATTCATATTCCTAGGCACAGCTGGAAAGTGGGGCGAGGGGCACAAAGTAAGATGGCATATTTGGAATTACAAATGGAGCATGTCAGGATCATTTTCAGGGAGCGTCCGATTCTCTTCCGGGGCATCAGGAAGCCACCACAGAGCAGAGGGTATTTGTATTAAATTCTGACAGATGAGTGGATATTTGTGACACAGAGAAAGGGTTGTGGGCCGGGAAGTGGAAGGTGGCTGCATGAGGAAGGCTTGGAGTTGTATAAGGTCTTGCCAGGCACGTGAGGAACCCTAGCGAGGTCAGTGAGCTCAGAATGTAACCAGGCTTATTCTACTTTCCCTTCTCAACTAACACTTCCTGTCTGTAACTTTCACCTCTGTGCAGTACATAGCAAATGGTAGGTGCCTAAGAGCTTTTGTGGTGAACAAAAGAAAACACACACCCCTATTCTAAACTGACTTCTTCAAATTATGGGAATTGTTTTGTTTTGTCTTTTGTTTTGTTTTGTTTTGTTTTGAGATAGGGTTTCTCTGTATAACAGCTCTGGCTGTCCTCGAACTCATGGAGATCCACCTGCCTCTGCCTCCCAAGTGCTGGGATTAAAGGTGTGCGCCATCACTGCCCAGCCTGGGAATTTTTAAAAAAGATGTATTTTTAATTTATGTGTTTTAAGTGTGTCTCTCTCTGTGTGTGTATGTCGCCTGTGTGCAGGTACCATTCAAGGCCAGAAGAGGGCATCAGGTCCGCTAGAGCTAGAGGCAGTTGTTGCAAGCCATTTGTGGTGGATGCTAGGCTCTGAACTCAAGAGCAACAGGCGTTCTGACCTGCCAAACTATTTCTCTAGCTCAAGTTATATGGATATTTGAGCATGGAAATTGCCTCATAAGATTGCATATGATAGCTAAAAATCTCCAGAGAACTTAGGTATCCAACCAACATGAAGTAGATGGAAAGAGCACAGTATGCTTACTACTAAAACCAAACTCTATGTGCTATTGATAATTATAAAGATTACTGTTAGGAATTTAGAAAGATTATTTATATTGTGGTATGACATGAGGAAATTTCTTTGTTTTTGTTTTTGTTTGTTTATTTTTTGGTTTTCGAGACAGGGTTTCTCTGTGTAACCTTGTCTGTCTTGGACTCACTTTGTAGACCAGGCTGGCCTCAAACTCACAGTGATACACCTGCCTCTGCCTCTCTGAGTGTTGAGATTACTCTGCATCCAGCTCAACATGAGGAAATTATAAGAATAATTATGTGAAATATGAACCATTCATAAATTGCAGGCATACACATATGTACATATGAAATATCTAAGGGTGTTTATGCAAATAGGTTATGGATTACTTCAATTTTACTCTTTTTGGTTATTTATATTTCCTGCCTTCTCCACCTATATGAAATGCACAACAATAGAAATATTTTTAGAAAACAAAAATTTCGTGTAAAGGCATTTACTGAAAAACCAAGTAAGCAAATGATGTTCTTTATCGGAACATAGGGCACCCTCCTCTGTGTGTGTGGCATGAGCACATGGCATGGTCTACAGATGATTTAGAACTTTATAGCCTCACACGGAGTGATTGTTTCCTAATTGTCTCATTTGATTCTCAAGACAGTCCTGGAACAGTGAGTGAATACTTTTAAGTATTGGGATCTGTGGCTCAGCACCCAAGTTCACACAAGTTCACCTGGCTGAGCCTGACAGCATCCAAGGCCTCCGCACCCCAAGGACCAGGGTATTTTTCTTTCCTATTCTAGAGATTATCCTGAGGGAGGCAGAGAGCCATTGAAATATTTCAGGGCTTTTCATAATTATCATAGCCTCTAAAAAAAATGATAGCATAAATGTCCACACAAATCCTTAAGTTAAAAAAAAAAGTGTGTTACAGAAGTCTGATCTAATGTCAGTAGAAATGCATTGTCTGTATAAACACATGAAAAGTGCATGCACTAGGATGCATTGTCAAGAGCATAGATCCGTGCATTGCAGTAAAGTGTGCCATAAGAATCTGTGGGTTTTAGGAGCTCATGGGCCAATGAATCTGGAGCACACACAAGGAACCAGGAGCAACAGGAGGAGCCTGCCTCAAAGCACGGCACAAGGAGAGGTATCTCTTAACCACATGAACATGTTTGTACACACACACACACACACACACACACACACACACACACACACACACATACACACACTCACACACACACACTCACAGACACACACTCTCAGACACATACCCACACACATACAATTCATAGTTGTTTGTTTTATTTTGTAGAGAATACTTTGGGGGCTGGAGATGGCCCAGTGGTTAAGGGAACTTGCTGCTCTTTCAGAGGACTCTAGCTCTGTTGCCAGCACTTGTGTTGGCTCGCAGCCACCTGTGACCTGAGCTCCAAGAGATCTGACACTTTGGCCTCTATCAGCACCCATGCTCTTATACACACATCATGTGTAGGAACATACATCTACATATAATTAAAACTAATAAAAACTAGGCTGGGTAGTGATGATACATGCCTTTAGTCCCAGCACTCAGGAGGCTGAGGCAGGCAGATCTCTGAGTTCAAAGCCAGCCTGGTCTACAGAGTGACTCCAGGACAGCCAGAGCTACACAGTGAAACCCTGTCTAGAGAAAACAAAATAAGAGCTAGGCACAGTGGCACAGACCTATAATCCCAATACGCAGGGAGATAGAGGCAGACAGATCTCTGTGAGTTTAAAGCCAGCCTAGTCCACAAAGTAAGTCCAGGACAGCCAAGGCTTCATAGAGAAACCCTCAAAATAAATAAATAAATGAAAGAAAGTAAAGAAAAACCCAAAATAAATACAGACTAATAAAAGCTGGATATGGTGGTGCATGGCTTTAATCCCAGCACTCAGGAGGCAGAGGTAAGTGGATATCTGTTGAGTTCAAGACCAGCCTGTCCATTTAGCTTCAGGCCAACCAGGACCATGTCTCAAAACAAACAAACAAACAAACACAAATAATGAAAGTAATTATTATTAGTATTAGTATTAGTATTAGTATTAGTATTAGTATTTTGAGACAGGGCTTCACTGTGTAGCCATGGCTGGCCTCAAACGCACAGAGATCTGCCTCCCAAGTGCTAGAAACAAAGGCATGTGCCACCAGGCCTGGCTAAAAGAAAGTTTTTTTTTTTAAAGAAAAGAATTTGTTAAAAAAAAAAAAAGATTTTGGGTTTGTGTTTATATTTGCATGAGTAAATATTAGGGAAGCACAAATTTCTCAAGCAGTATCTTTTTTGTTGTTTGTTTAGGTTTTCCTCGCTGTCCTGGGACTTTGTAGACCAGGCTGGCCTTGAACTCATGGAGATCTACCTACCTCTGCCTCTCTAGTGCTCGGATTAAGCCATGAACTAACATGCCTGGCCTAAACAGTATGGTTTTGACATTTTATTTATTTATTTATTTATTTATTTATTTATTTATTTGAGACAAGGTTTCTCTGTGTAGCTTTGGCTGTCCTAGACTCACTTTGTAGACCAAGCTGGCCTCGAACTCACAGTGATCCGCCTGCCTCTGCCTCCCAAATTCTTGGATTAAAGGCGTGTGCCACCATGCCTGGCTCATCATATTTATTTTGACTCATTCAAGAAACCAAATTAAGGCAGGCACACCTGTAGTCTGAGTACTTGGAGGCTTAGGCAAAAACCTGAGCTTAAAGGCTTCCGGGGGCCCTAGAATAAAACTCTGTCCTAACCTTAAAATCAAACATTTTAAAATGTAATAAATTCAACAAAATGAGCTGGGCGTGGTGGCACAGGCCTTTAATCCCAGCACTCAGGGAGGCAGAGGCAGGCGGATGGCTGTGAGTTCGAGGCCAGCCTGGTCTACAAAGTGAGTCCCAGGACAGCAAAGGCTACACAGAGAAACCCTGTCTCGAAAAACAAAAACAAATAACAACAACAACAACAATAATAAAATAATAAATAAAAAATAAAGAAGATGCTCACTTGGGAGTAGTGGAGGATCAGGAATGCCCAGGCCCTTCTTTGGGCACATCTGTCCATCCTCAGCGTTTTACTTGTGAGAGAAAGAAGTAATTTTCAAACAACTTTCAAACTTACCAAAGTCCGTCTACTTGTGGTTGGAGAAAGGAATTGACTGAGATTTCTGAAGCGTTTCAGGACGTCTTGTAGGCGCCTGTAAAAAGAAGGCTGGTTTTCACCTGCAACTGTTAACTGCGGCTGCCTGCCAGGCTGCAGAGGCGCATTCTGGACCTGGCTTCCATTCCCAGAATTCCCTCTGGAACTACAGTCAGCACGCCGCCGCCACTCCACTCAAAGGTGAAATCTGGTTTCCCATTTCAGGGCCAGTCCTCCTCTGCCCCAGGCAGACCAGATAACGCTTATTAAAAAAACGAAACAGAACAAAAAAACCCAACACCAACCGGGAACACTTACCTGAAAGGAAATCGTAGACGGTCAAAGCTAAAGTCCAGGGTTATTCTCTGGGCCGTTAGCTCTTGAGTTACTGGGAATTTAATGTATTTTTAACTCAATTCAAGCGCTTCTCCCTCAGGAGATGCTTGCCCGGTTTTCTCGGCCTCGCGTGTATCCGTGAAGTTTGGCTGGGTGTTTGTTGACACATTTTCTGGGCAAGGCTATTTGAGAAACGCTGACATTTGCCTAACTTCCTCTCCAAGCAGAAGCTGGGTTTGTCTCCCCGGCCCTGCTGGGGCTCCAGTCTCTTTCTTGGAAGGAAAGAATCTGCTTTCGTCTTCACTAGCCCGTTCCAATTTCTCCTTCCTTTATTTTCCTCTCCTGATTTGACTCAGCCTGGACGCTCCCAACTGTGCTGTCTCCCTGGGCACCAACTTCTCTGAAAAGGGCTGCAGGCATCTTTTTAGTTTTTGAATCAGGAAGCATCTTTGCCACATGATCACCCAACAGTTTCTTCTTCATTTTTTTCTCTCTTTTATCAGTTTTCCATTCATTAAAGAGGAAAGCAGTGTGTTGCTTGTTTGTTTGTTTGTTTTTAACTTTTATTCTTCTCTCATACATTATATGCGGACCACAGTTTCCCTTCCCTCTACTCCTCCCATTCCCACCCCCTTCCCCCCCAACAAATCATCCTCAGCACCCCCTCACCCCAAAAAGGAGCAAGCTTCCTAGGAATCTCCACAAACAAGGCCTAACAAGATACACTAAGACTGGGAACCAACTCTCATATCGCAGCTGGAGGTGGTAACCCAGTAGGAGGAAAAAGAGGCTACCTACTCAAAAATTCTAGCAAGGGCCCTATATCCCAGGTCTCCAGCTCTGTTTCTCTAGCCTGTCTTCCTTACTCTCTTTTCTTTGGGGGAGGAGGGCAGGGTTTGAGAAAGGGTTTCTCTGTGTAGCCTTGGCTGTCCTGGGACTCACTTTGTAGACCAGGCTGGCCTCGAACTCACAGCGATCCACCTGCCTCTGTCTCTGGAGTGCTGGGATTAAAGGCGGGTGCCACCACGCCCGGCTTTACTTTGTATTTCTTAACATCGACTTTGGGGCTGGAGAGATGGCTCAGAGGTTAAGAGCACTGTCTGCTCTTTCTGAGGTCCTGAGTTCAATTCCCAGCAGCCGCATGGTGGCTCACAATCATCTATAATGTGATTGATGCCTCTTCTGGGCGGCAGGTGTACATGCAGGCAGAATGCATAATGAGTAAATCTTTAAAAAAAAATGACTTGTTAAGGAATAGGATCCAAGTTGGTTTTGAACTTAGGATTCTTCTGCTTCAGCTTCTGTGAGGCCTGGCATTTCTTTTTCTTTTTCTTTTCATTACCCCCGCCCCCTTTCCTCCCTCCCTTCATCCTTCCCTCAGTTTGAGCATGCGTGATAAACTGGATTCCTCAGGACTGAAATGTAATTTGGCTTCTTTTCAGGAGAGTAAGGGGGACTACACTGTGTTTTCCTTGGTGCTTTGTGTCAAGAGGGACGAGATATTCATTTGTTAGTATTATGAATTGAACTCTACCCCCACCATTCATGCAGACAACCTAACCATCTGCGGTGGCTTCGATGAAAACGGCCCTGGTAAGCTCATAAGGCGTGGCATGATTAGTAGGCGTGGCCTTGTTGGCGTGGGTGTGGCCCTGTTGGAGGAATTATGTCACTGGCATGGGCTTTGAAGTTTCAGAAACTCAAGCCAGGCCCAATGTTTCTCTCTTTCCCTGCTGCCTGTGGAACAAGATGTAGAGCTCTCAGCTCCTCCAGCACCATGTCTGCCTGCATGCTGCCATGCTTCCCACTGTGATGACAACGGACTTCGCCTCTGAACGGGTAAGCGAGGCCCAATTAAATGCTTTCCTTTATAAGAGTTGCGGTGGTCATGGTGTCTCTCCTCAGCAATAGAGACCCTGACTAGGACACCATGGGTGGTTGTGGTAGGAGGTAGGGCTCTGGAAGGTGAGTCTGTCAGGAGGATGGACCTTCCTGGCTAGGAGTAACGCCCTTGTGAAGGAGACTGCTGAGTTCAGAGCTCTTTCAGCCCGTGTCCAGAGCTCTTTCAGCCCGTGTCTGCTTCAGGACAACACAGGAAGAAGCCTCCAGAAAACCACTGTGCTCTACCCTGATGATATACTTTAAAATTTCAGAACTAAACAAATGTCTGCTGTCCATGAGCTACCCAGGCTGTAGTGTTTTGCTGTAGCAGCCTGAGCTAAGATTTTTTTTTTTGTTTTTTGTTCCTGGTTTTGTTTTCGTTTGAGACAGGGTTTCTCTCTGTGTAGCCTTGGCTGTCCTGGACTCACTTTGTAGATCAGGCTCTGTGGCCTCGAACTCACAGAGATCTGCCTGCCTCTGCCTCCCCGAATGCTGGGTTTACAGGAGTGCTCCACCACGCTCAGCTCCTCCCACTCCTTTGTAAGATCTCTTCCTTTTTCCCTTCATGATCATCCTTTTAGTTTCGTGACCTATAAACACCTATAATTAGGTGTTTTTATATAATTTGAAATTCAGGTATCCCATAGGAGAGAGAGAGAGAGAAAGCATTTGGTCTTTGTTTCTCTGAGACTTTGAATTCTGTCCATTTTCCTGCAAATGTCATGGTTTTATTTTTCTTTGTGGCTATATTACGTGCCTTCCTTCTTTCTTTATTATCAATATGTAAATTAAGGACCAGAATAAATGTGATGTAGACTGTATGGACATCCAGCTTCACTCCCTTCCCCACAACCTTAGTCTTTAAAATAGGTTAAACATCTTAGGATAATTCATTATAGTAGACACCTGTTGATTTTTTTCCTCTCTTACCTCCCACCCCATTCTCCATTTGAGTTCAAACTGCCCTTGCCTGTATCCTCTTGCACCAGCCTCCTAAATGCTGGGATTATGGGCTTGTGTCTGTCATTAACAGCACCTCTTCTTTTTCCTTGGGGACCCCTACTCAGCCCATATGGTTGGCTTGGAATGAATCCTACTTCTGCTTCAGGATTGGGCATATAAATAAACCCTGGCACCATTTCCCCAAGCACAGTGATCGGTTTTAGGGGCGGGATGTAAGTCAGGTTAAGCCAATCAGAGTCAAGGAGACTGAGCTCTCTCACCTTTATTGTCATACATCAGAGGAGGTAGCCTTTTTCCCACCCCTGTGGGAATTGGAAGTGTGAAGGTGTGAGCCCACGCTTTCTGGATGCACTGCTATGTATAGCTCAGGCAGACACCGGCACAGTGAAAAGCAGAGAGTCCCGTGGTAGCGACACTAAATCCTGGTAGGTAGCTGAACCTCGGGTGCCGAGATGCCGGTCATCTTGAATAACAGGTCCTACTCCCAGAAGACTGTGAAGAACAAACCATGGCCCCATGAGCCCTAAGCCAATTGTTCGAAATGATGCTTTTGCTATGCATATCATTCTGACGTGAGTCTGTCCCTGCAGTGCCAGCTGCCAACCAGTGTGGCCCAGTGGTGTGATGACAGTGAAATGTTGTTATTCAGGCAGACTGTATCAGAGGCTGGAAAAAAACCATCGGGTGATATTTAGTTGGGGAATGGGTTATTATTAAGCACATAGGAGATAAGTGATTGTATTCATTTATTGTGCTATTTTTAGAATTGGCCAGGAAAAAAAACCAACCCTGTTCATCCTCATGGGTACAGTGTGCTGTTTCAGCACGTTAATATCCTGTGTACGACTCAGGGTGCTGGGGCTGTCCATCATTGCAAACATTTAACATAGCCTTTATGATTTGAACGTTCAAAATCTTCTCCTAGCTATTTTAAATAGCTATCACGCTTATGACTAGAGTGACTTTTCTGTGGGGGTAGAGTACCAAGAATGTTCCCTGCTGGAGGTTGGTCTGATGTATTTTGATGCTAATTACTGTTTGCTGTCTTTTAATGTACCCCAGATATTACTGTGTAACCTTGCCCAAAAGCTTATTCCTGTTTGACCAATAAAAAGCCAACACAGACCCAGGCAGGGGCTTTTGGGACAGAGAGGCTCTTGGGAAGGGAGGCAATCAGAGAACAGAAGAGGAGACAGGAGAGAAGAAGAAGGAAGGAGGCCGCCATGGGTTATGTGAAGAAGCACGTGGCCGGCATGGATGGAGGATCTGGACCAGATGAAGAACATTAGCAAGTATTTGGGATTATAGATGGGAGGTAGCTTGATAGAAATTATTAGAAGCAGATGGCATGGGATGGGGCAGAGAGATATGGAAGGTAGTTTAGGAGATTAATATCTGCCCTGCTCCAGGTGAACCAAGGCTATTTTAAAATATAACAGGTGTCTGTGATTTTTGTTTGTTTGGTTTATTTATTTATTTATTTTTGAGACAGGGTTTCTCTGTGTAGCCCTGGCTGTCCAAGACTCACTTTGTTGACCAGGCTGGCCTCGAACTCATGGCGATCTGCCTGCCTCTGCCCTTATTAGGCCATACTTCTAAATTAACCACTTCCCCTTACCTGGCTATGACTGTGTGTTTAGCACTTACCTGTCCTCACTGGCCTCTGGTTGTTACTGCCTCATGCTCTGCAAGTGTGACCTCAGCTTTTTTAGAACGTACATTATTAGTGAAAACCATGCAGTGTTTGACTATCTGACTTGGGTTATATCAGGTAACATTGTAATTTTCAAGTCCATCATGTTAGAGAAAAAAAATACAGAATTTCTTCATCATCATCATCATCATCATCATCATCATCATCATCATCATTATTTAAGGGCTGGAGCTGGGTGAGGTCACTCAGAGGGTAAAAGTGATTGCTACCCAGCATGATGCCCAGGGTTTGATGCCCAGGGCACATGTGATGGTGATAACCAACTGCCACAAGTTATTCTCTGACTTGTATACACATATGACCCTCTCACACACACATGTACACACACACACACACACACACACACACAAACCTAATAATTTATACTTGAAAACTTAGTTAGACAGTGTTCGGTTGTGCGTCTGTATCATGTTTTTCTTTAAACCTGCTCATCCATCATTGGACACCCTCATAGGTTTCCAATTCATAGAAACAGGTACTTATATAACCAAAACCAGTCATCAGTGCCAGCATTTATGACAGTGATGCCGTCTGTACCTGTCAGACGGGGTGATGGGGAGCACACGACTGACACTTGGATAGTATCCCAGGCAAAAATCACGGCACCAGAGGCCCAGCATGGGAGTGTACCCCAACATGCAACAAGCCCAGCTTGCAAGACACTCTACTCAACAACACGCCTGGGGAATGCTTTTGCATCTGGGAGCTGAAGTTCATTAAAGATGTGAGCAATAGGCACTTAGAAGAATTTAAGCAGAGTGGTTTTTTGTTTTGTTTGTTTTGAAACAGGGTCTCTCTGTGTAGCCTTGGCTGTCCTGGACTCACTTCATAGACCAGGCTGGCCTCGAACTCACAGTGATTTTCCTGCCTCTGCCTCCTGAGTGCTAAGATTAAAGGCGTGTGCACCACCATACCCGGCTAAGCGGAGTGTTTTTTAGTACTCATTATGCATTTTTCCTGCTTTTCAAGGGTTAAAAGTTGTTACAAGTCTCTAAACGAAATACCCTTTACACATGCACACAATGTGCATGCTATACGACACCCCACACGATTGCACATATGTTTATGCTATGCATCATTCAGTTACAGCCCTTTCTATCAGCTCATGTTAGCAAATGTTCGTTATAATTACAGTTGATATTCATTTTAGGCTGTAACAAGATTCTGCACCTCCTATTAACGAAAAATGAGATTATAAACTAGCCTCTCGTCTAGCTAGTTTCAGCAGTATATACCTTTCTTTTTCATTAAATACATGGAAAATTTAATCACAACTTCTGATGAAATTAAAGAGGCTATTTTGGATTTATAAATGAGTAAGTTAATTACATTATTCCCAAAAGCTCATCACCAGAGTTCACAAACCATGGGAACACCCATCTGTCAGAGAGGTACCTTCCCTTTGGTATCACCAGTTACATTAATAAGAACCCATAGCGCAAGAGGCTGAAGAGATGGCCCAGTGGTTGAGTTCTCTGGCTGTTCTTCCAGAAGACAAGGGTTCAAATCCCAGTGCTCACATATGGCTCATAGCCGTATGTAACTCCAGTTCTAAAAGATCCAGTATATTTTTCCTGACCGCTGAAGTCAAAACACCCATAACACACAAAATAAAAATAAAAAAATAATAATGACCCATAACTTGAGCCAATTTTACAGTTTGGGAATTGTAATAACTCCCCCTTACCCCCATTGTTATCCTGTGTTGGAACTTGATAGATTAATTATATGCAATCTGAATCAGGTTGGCCTGCCTTAGGATTTTTTTTTTCTTTTGAGACAGGGTCTCTCTGTGTAGCCTTGGCTATCCTGGATTGGCTTTGTAGACCAGGCTGGCCTCGAACTCACAATGATCTGCCTGCCTCTGCCTCTCAAGTGCTGAGATTAAAGGTGTACACCATGCCTGGCCTTGCTTTAGGAATCTTATTTATTTATAAGATCTCACTGTGTATTCTCTGAACTCATTCAAGATCCTCCTGCCTCAGCAGCCTCCTGAATGCTGGTGTTACATGAGTGCATGACAGTGCTCCGCTCTTTGTAGTATTTCGTGCGATGGGTGCTACAGAACACACCATTCCACCTGACAACTCTACTCTTAACCCCCGCCCGTTCCTCTGTGTAGCCTTGACTGTCTTAGACTCTCTTTGTAGACGAGGCTGGCCTCGAACTCACAGAGCTCCACCCACCTCTGCCCCCCTGAGTGCTGGGACCACACTCTTTTGGCATCTCTTCATTCTGGCCTTTTTTTTGCCTGTGGGGATGTCTCTAATCATTCTCCTGTTCACCCGGAATTACTCCCATCACAAACTTGTTCAGGAACTTCAAGAAGCCAAGAAACTAGGGAGCCAAGTTACCCTCAGTCCCTCAGAGAACATTCCTCCCGTTCGTGAGGTGGCCAGTGGAGACCTGCTCGACATTTGGGTAAGCATCAACCTTACCCATGTCTGACATACTCTGAAATGCAAATGATGGGGCCCAGCCTGCCACCAATGGACCCAACACCCAGTCTCCTATCCGGCTTGTACCACTGGGCACCTCTTCCCTTTGAATCTCAGGAGATGCAGCCATTTAATCCCAGGTTTAATGTACAGTTTCATCTCTATGCGTTTCCCTGCCTTTTCCTTAGATTAAAACAATATGCTGTTCAAGGCCATTCTTTAACAGAAACTCTTGTGGAAACTTACACTAGGACCCTCAGACTCTTCACACACGCACATACGTACACATGCACACACACACATGCATGCATGCATGCATGCATGCACACACACACACACACACACACTACAAGAGTCTTTAAAAAAGATCCAAGGCATGCTAGGTGGTGGTGGTACACGCCTTTAATCCCAGCACTTGGGAGGCAGAGGCAGGCAGATTTCTGAGTTCAAGACCAGCCTGGTCTACAAAGTGAGTCCAGGACAGCCAGCCAGGGATGTTATACAGAGAAACCCTGGCTCAAAAAACAAAAATAAATAAATACATAAATAAATAAATAAAAATAAAAGTAAAATCAAGGGGCTGAGGGTGCTGGTGCAGGCCTGTAATCACAGCACTTGGGAGGCAGAGGTAGACAGACCTCTGTGAGTTTGTGGCCAGCTTGGTCTACAAAGAGAGTCCAGGACAGCCAAAACATAAAAATAAAAGAGAGAAAGAAAGAAAGAAAAAGAAAACCCAAGGGGCAATAAAGTCTGCCTAAGATCACCCACAAACAGGGACATAACAGTTTAACAATGTGAACAAGCCATCAGATTCAAATCTTAAAATAAGATATATTTGCTATGTCTGTCTTATTGTCTCATTAAGGAAGGAGATAAAGTTAAAAAGAGCCGGAAGAAGGAAGGAGAAATAGGAGGGACATGAGGATATATTTCCATAAGACCATAAGGAAAAGACAGTAGTTTTGAAGATAAGAAAGGATTTTAAGGGGGGAGGGGGCTGAAGGAGGGGTGCACGCCTGTGATCCCAGCACTCGTGAGGCAGATCTCTGTGAGTTCGAGGCCAGCCTGGTCTACAAAGGGAAATTAGGACAGCCAAGGCTACACAGAGGAACCCTGTCTCAGAATAAGGAAGGAAGGAAGAAAGATGGGGGGGGGGAGGGAAGGGGCACGAGGGAGAGAGAGAGAGAGAGAGAGAGAGAGAGAGAGAGCAGTTTTGTAGTGGGCATGCTAGTCCCCTCATTTAGTCCTAGTGTCTCCTGAGGCAGAGGCAATGAATTCCTATGGAGTTAAAGGCCAGCCAAGGCTATAGCAAGATCCTGCAGAAACAGACAAACAAACAAACAATAACAAAAACAATAAATAAATGAAAGAAGGAAGGAAGGAAAAAAGGAAAAATTTGTGGTAAAATAAGGAAAAATTTGTGGTAAAATAGATTTTTATCCTAAGGTGAAACTGACTGGATTTCCCCCCCACAGTGGAAAAGTAAGGGTGATGTGATAACAGACCAGAAGTCCCAGCACAACACAGAAAGTTTGCGAAATGCAAAACTTAGGCATTCGTAAAGGTGACTAAGATGCCCAAGATCAAATTCAGTCCAAGGTTACAACATTTATAAGACTTGGTTTTAAAACAGAGCTTAGATTTATCAAGGTAATTATTTATATTTTTAATAAGCTTGTCAGGCTTTTAGCTAGTGGGGAAACTGAGTCTTAACAGAATCAGTATTTAAATAAAAATCTTTGTTATTGTCTGAGCTTTGCCTAAATGTGATACAAAAGTTAAGACTAAAATCCATTTCCTCCTTGATGCTACTAGACCCATCATGGGTATTGAACAATCAAACCTGGGAGGCATAGGTCAAAAATAATCAAGATTTTGGCCTTTAACTTCCAAAGTCATCCAGGACCCTGGAGGTGATGAATCTCCTGTAACAGGGTCCGGCAGCTCCATTAAGTCATCTGCCCTCTTGCTCTGAGAGCCAGGACTCTAACCAGTGCACACCCTTACAAAGAGGGGTGCTGGTGCCTCTAGGTACCTCTGTGGAAAGTCTTCAGCAAGACTGACCCATCCCGGCAGATGGCATGATCGGCAGAGAGTCACAGGTCCAAGAGTTCCTTGTAAGTCTTTAGGAGCATCCATCCCCTGAGGAGTCTTGACTAATAGTTAAAGGAAAATGGCTACGTTTGGATCAATTTCACAGTATTGAACATGAAGAAAGGAACACGTAACCAAGGAATAAACTAATTGGTATCATTAACCACACAATTCCAGGGGCTGGGGAGGGTTTGGTGGTTAAAAGCACTTGCTGTTCTTGCAGAGGACCTGAGTTCAGTTCTCAACACCCATCTTAAGTGGCCCCGATCTGTAACTCCAGTCCTACATTACAGACACATACCTACACATAATTAAAAACAATAAAACAAATACCCACTTATCCTTAATTGTATGTGTAGGAGTGTTCACCTACAGGCATGCTCACCACGCACAGTGCCCTCAAAGGCCAGGAGATGGAATCAGATCGCCTGTAACGGGGTTTATCAACTGTGGTGAGTCTCTGCCTCCGGAGAGCTTGGATTAAAGTCACGTGCCACCATTTCAGTCAAACCTCAACTCCCAGGAAAGTGTTCTAAAGACATCCTATTCTTCTGCCACAACTAACTGTCTGGATCTGAGTAAATAAAAACCCAGTTCTCTGTTTAATGTCTCCTTTGTTATTGGTGGAGAATATCTCTTGTCACTTCAGGGCTTGTCACTCATGCGCAGGCTGGGCATGCAGGCCTGTATTGCCCCGGGAGTCTTCAAGACAGATCCTTAATTCCACCAGTGGGTCTCAGACCCCAGGGGACCCCTGGAACATCACTGGACAACAGACAGACACACACTAATTGGACATATCTAAGCCTCTATCCTGTCTTGCTTCTGCCTCGCGGGGACTTCACACACACACACACACACACACACACACACACACACACACACACACACACATACACACTCACTCCTTCCATGGCATGGTAGGCTTATGCCTTCCTGTTCACTCTCCTCGTGAGTAAGACTTCTCTTTCACACCAGGCCTGCTGCCGTTACTGCCTCTCACTGGCTGTTGACCAACATGGCTTGGATGGGCGTAGCCATAGCTGGCCTTTTTCATCCCTCTAGTAACATTTCATGTGTCGCTCTACACTTTTGGTGCCTTCTCTTTGGCAGCTTTATTGGGCTTGCTTATTTAGAGGTCAGCAACTCTGGCTTCAAACAGGTATAGGAGAAGGTATGGCTACCCGTCTTCCCTGTTCCAGATCTAGAGACACCATAACTCATCACACCCCCGAGTCAATTGTAACTGGTGATGCTCCTGCTCAACTCAAAGAAGCTACTGAGGACCAGAACCTCCATTTGGATGTCAAAAATCCCACACTGCTGCTCCATCAAGCGCTAAGTGTGGACTGCAGTTTAGGATGGATGGACGGCCAGGCTGTTGCTAATCACAATAAGCCCTAAATGCTTGTGTTCCAGGACACTGACATTGAAATACAACTTATGTGTTCTATGGACCCCTCTGTGCCCATAAAAATAACCCCCTTAGAAAATGTCTCTGTGCAGCTTCATTCTCTCTATGCTCAGCCCAGACTGCAGAGTGTTTACTAAAAGCCCTATTTCCAGCTTCCGGTGTCTGGGTGAATTCTTCAGCTGCCTGCATTGCCAGCCTGTCACCACCATCCTGCACGGCTGGTGAGTTGTTCGTGATAATGTTACACAAGATTGTATACCAGCAGGGCGTGGTAGCATAGGGCTTTAATCCCAGCACTCAGGAGGCAGAGGCAGGGGGATCTCTGTGAGTTCGAGGCCAGCCTGGTCTACAAAGTGAGTCCAGGACAGCCAAAGCTACACAGAGAAACCCTGTCTCAAAAGACAACAATTAAAGACTAGCTTGGTCTTTTCCCTTCCCTTCCTTCTTTCCTTCCCTTCCTTCTTGTCCCCTTCTTTCTTCCTCCTCTTCCTCTCTTTTTCTCTCTTTCTCTGTTTGTTTTTTTTTTTTAAACAAAGTATCACCACGTAACTCATGATCCTCCTGCCTCAGCCTCCTGAGTGCTGGGATGACAGGCGTGCGCCACTATGCCTGGCATAACACGTTTTGTTAGGGAAGTGTCCTTTGCTAGTTTTGAAGAAGAGAGTGACAATGTTGGCAAACCTCAGGGCAAGGAGCCGAGGGTGGCCCCTGGCTGGCAGGTGGCAAAGAACTGGCATTGCCACCAACTGGAAGTGTAGAAATCAGTCCTCCCAGCTGTGTTCCAGATTTAACATCTGTCCTTTCTGTAGCCTTTGGAGACTGTGAAGTGGAGGACTTGGCCAAACTGTGCTCAAATCCACAGAAATTGGAAGAAAATAATGTATGATTTTTAAGACACTAAGTTTGGGTTAGATGTGCTTGCCCTATGTATATGTGTTGTGTGTGTGTACATGTGCACACTCATAGATATGCATTGTGTGTACCTGTGCACACTTGTACATATGCACATGTGTAGTGTGTGTATACATGTGCATGCTCATACATATGTACACTGTATCTTTCTCAATCGCTTGGTACTGCAGTTTTTGAGACAAGGTCTCTTACTTAACCTGGCAGTTGGTCACCTCTTTAGCTGCACTGGCTGGCCACAAGCTCTGTCTCTCCATTGCAGGCATTACAGGTAGATGCTCTCATACGTAGGTGTTGAGATTTGAACTCAGGTTCTTATCATTTCCTTTGGACTATCTCTCTAGGCCTGGGAGATGTTGTTGTTGTTGTTGTTGTTGTTGTTGTTGTTGTTGTTGTTGTTGTTGTTTTCTGAGACAGGGTTTCTCTGTGTAGCCTTGGCTGTCCTGGACTCACTTGGTAGACCAGGCTGGCCTCAAACTCACAGGGATCTGCCTGCCTCTGCCTCCCCAGTGCTGGGATTAAAGGCGTGCGCCATCATGCCCAGTGGGAGATGCTGTTTTTATACAGCAACAGGTAACTAATACAAACAGCAAAGGTGTGTTGTATATAGCAATAGATAACTAATACAAACAGCAAAGGTGTGTTGAACATCTCAGTGTTTAATCGATTTTGAAACCACCAGATTAAAGGTGTTCTAGAGATGGAAATACCAGCAGCAGTGTGTGGTGACTGCTCTCAACTGAAGCATGCAGTTGAACCACCTGCGAAAACACAGGCTGTTGAGCCTCCTTCAGGGTTCCGATTTCTTATTATTATTTACTTTATTATCAGACAAGGGTATTTCCACGTTGTCCAGGCTAGCCTCAAACTTGTAATTATCCTGCATCAGCCTCCTCCTAAGTAGTCCAGCTAAGTAGTCCAGCATCTCCCTAGTTTCCAATTCCTCATGTCTGGGATGGGGGGTCCTGGGGGGGGTCTGCCTTTTTAACAAGTTGCCTTGGGTGTTGATAGGACCTGCCTGGAACCTATCTTTGCCAACCAAGCATGTAGAGTTATTTGCTAAGTAAGACCAGGTGAATACTCTTCAATATGCTTCCCAGAATTCCACTAAAAACAGTCTCTGGGAGCAGAGATATAAGTTGGTGACAGAGCATTTGTCCAGCATGTGGGAAATTTGGCTCTGTCCCTAAGGCAGAAAAAAAAAGTGGGGGGACCAAGCATGGTGGCACATGCCTTTAATCTCAGCACTCGGGAGGCAGAGGCAGGCGGATCTCTGTGAGTTTGAGGCCAGCCTGGTCTACAAAATGAGTCCAGGACAGCCAAGGCTACACAGAGAAACCCTGTTTCAAAAAAGCAAAAATAAATAAATTAATTAAAAAGGTCTGATACAAAATATTTATGTGACATTACTATTAAAAGGCACAATGAGGCTGGAGAGATGGTTGGCTTAGCAGAGGACGTGAGTACAGTTCTCAGCACCCACGTGTGGCTCACAAACTGTAACTCTAGTTTCTCTTTTGACCTTTGAAGGCACTGGGTACACAGACATACATGAAGGCAACACACACACACACACACACACACACACACACACACACAGAGAGAGAGAGAGAGAGAGAGAGAGAGAGAGAGAGAGAGAGAGAGAGAGAGAGAGAGATTGTTCCGTACTTATTTAACTGAACAGAGTGCATTTAGATAGGGTGAGCTGAACTGCTGTTATTTCTTAATTGGCTCTTCAGCATGTGGTGAGCAAGAAGCCCAGAATTCTTCCATCTCAGGGCTCCACCACTCTTGGGGTCTTGCCATCATCTATGTCCAAATGGGAAGACATATGGAGGAAGCACACTTGCATCTTAATAGCCCTATACCATAGATAACACATCTTGCTTTTTGCTTTTTTTTTTTTTTTTTTTTTTTTGGTTTTTTTGAGACAGGGTTTCCCTGGCTGTCCTGGATTTCCTTTGTAGACCAAGCTGGCCTCGAACTCACAAAGATCCACCTGCCTTTGAGTGCTGGGATTAAAGGCATGCGCCACCACACCCAGCTTGCTTTTGCTTATCTTTAATTAGAGAGATGTTTATAACATGAACATTGGATCCATCAGGGTCCAGACTGGAAGAGCCACAAAATAATTGGCTTAGGAAAAGCTTCATACGAAGACTTACTTAGCTCCTGGGGACTTGAGAAGCAGCAGTGGCTGTCCCCAAGCCTAGGGAAAGCAGGGCTCAGATGCTTGAGAGGAGTCCCCACACTGTTTTTCACAATCCAGACTTTATTAGTGGGCTACATTTGAGGGTCAAAGGTCACCACAGGGTTCTGCGATTTGTGAGAGAGACTCAAAGAATCCAGAAGAGCTGTGACAGGCAAGGGGAGGGGTTGTTAAAGTAAAAAGCTACAGACTGAAGTGAGCCAAGGGAGACAGGCACATAGCACAGTGTCTGGGGGACACCAGGTACAAGCTCCCATTTGTCCCCTCCCCATGGAGTCAAACAGCATCGAACACTTTGAGCAAAGATGTGTGGAAGTACTAATGACTCCATCACTGGAGTCTAGTGAGCCTTGAGGTTCTGGAATGTACTGGTGTTGATCGCGGGGTCCTGAGTGGCTGTCCACATAGTTATTTGGTCTCTAGTTCCTCCAGAGACCTCACGGGGAGTCATACTGTCAATAAAGAGTCTTTGGTGCAGCTCAATGTCTCCCGTGACTGGAGATCGTCTTATCACTCAGGATATCCCAGGGGTTTAAAGGTTATTTTCCCAGGAGCCAGGTAGGGGCCAAACCTTTGTGGAATGTGCCGTGTTTAGACAAGGCGGAATGAGTTAATCCTTTACTGACAAGAGGCCTTGAGTGACTGCGGCTTACAGAAGGCCAGGAGTGCCGTGCTAGTGGAATGTGCTTGCGATCCACCATGCTGCGTAGTGGAAGAAGCCAGTCGAGGAACTCTGTTCTAAAACTGCCAGGGAGGAAAGCTCTCGGTGCTTCTGGATCCAGT
This sequence comes from Acomys minous, assembly GCF_964271855.1. Classification (NCBI taxonomy): domain Eukaryota; kingdom Metazoa; phylum Chordata; class Mammalia; order Rodentia; family Muridae; genus Acomys; species Acomys minous. The sequence goes on along the minus strand of NC_140492.1, from coordinate 68,982,128 downwards.
GCAGGGCAAGAACCAGGCGCTGGAGAGGCCATGGCACCCGCCACAGGAGTCTTGGAGAAGCTAGACCCCTTAGGGCAGGGTGGTGCACACAGGAGCTAAATCCTGCTTCTTGACCATCACTCTGGCATCTTCTGCTGACACAGCCAGTCATTAAAGGAAAATGTCTGAAGGACTCAGAACAAGTTCAGAGATGGGAAGAAAGAAAGATGGTGACGTTGAGTTGAGAAGCCATGTATTAGTAACAGGCACAGCTGCATCGCAAGGGATGCTGGGAAGTATGTTGCGGTTGGGTATTTGGCTATAGTCTTACTGCTAAATGAACAGAAGACAAATAACCATGGTAGATAGCTATCTCTCTTAGGATATGTTCACTACGTCTCCCAAAATTGCAAAGTAGGAATAGAACCCGACACTGAGTCCAGTATTATTCTTGTAACAAACGAATGAAGGGTGAACTCTACATCGATTTCACTGAAAGACTCAGTTATGAATGCTTAATCTAATAATTGTATGTCAGAATTGGTTATATATTTGTTTTTTGATAAATACATAGAATTACAAGCACTCAGCAAACCATGATTTTAAAAATATATAGCCTTGTTGTCAAATAAATATATTTAATTTTAGAAGATATTTAGTTAAAAAAATTTATTCATGTGGGTAAGTGTGTATATGCCACACATGTACAAGTGTCTGGTGAAGCCAGAAGAGGCAGAGCCTCTTGAAGTAACACATCCCCAAAGCCTACGTGAACAACGATGCTCTTTTACAATGTTCACCGAGTTGGAGACTTTGCAAAATATTTTTCAACACTTTATTTGCTAAGTGTAAAGGTGTTTTGCTTGCATCTGTCTGTGTGCCACGTGCATGCGGGTCAGAAGAGAGGGTCGGACTCTCTGGCACTGGAGTTGCAGACAGCTGTGGATGCTGACCTCTGGGTGCGGAAGGATTAAACCCAAGTCCTCTTGAAGAGCACGCAAGTGCTGAGTCAACCCTTCAGTTAGGGATTTCTGTTTTAGAGATAACACCATCAGCCAGATAAAAATGTTCTGCTTTCATGGAGTTTATACTGTTTGGGGAAAAACAACTAATATTGCAAAGGGGTGAATAATTAAACAGTGTGAAGCAACCACCAAAAACAGCAAACAACAGGGGATTAATTGGTGTTTGCAAGACTCATGGGTTATCTTCTTCTTGGGTGAGGTGTGGTCACGTGGAGTTGGAGGTCAGGGATAGGGTTGTTGTAACACTGTGTGCCTAGGGAGTGTCCCGGTGGGGAGCAGGGACGGGGCAGCTGCAGGAAGGACAGACTCTGGGTGTTTAGCTCAGTGAGTGTTGACAGTGAGCCTGTAACACTTAACTAAATCAGAATATGGACCTGATCACCCTTCAATCCCGTTATGACTTTCCGATTTCTCTCATTATAGCTAAGATTTCACATAAATAGAATCATATGATATTGTTTGCCATTCATGTTTTTTAGCTCACAGTATTTGTAAGACCACTCAGGGTGGTGCATGCCTTTAATCCCAGCACTCGGGAGACAGAGGCAGGCAAATTGCTGTGAGTTCGAGGCCAGCCTGGTGTACAAGAGAGTCCAGGACAGTCAAGGCTACACAGAGAGACCCTGTCTCGAAAAACCAAAAAAAAAAAAAAAAAAAAAACCACTCAGGTGCTCTGTGTGACATCCATACTTTGTAGACACACGTTGTATCATTTGTCTGTGTAACCACAACTTCTTCGTCCATGAGGATGGCTTTCGGTAGATTTTGGAAAAGAGGTTGTGGGAGGCAAGAGTGAAGGAGGTGAAAGTGCCGAGTGCTTGCCACAACAGGCCAGGGGACTGAGTTATGGGACTGATAATGGAGACAGATCTGAGAGATACTCAGGGTCAAAATGAACCAGAGTTGGTTCCTGTTGTTTGGTCTTCATGGGTGTTGACACCTGGTTTCATTTTGTGACCCCTTTATCCCCAGCAAATGTGACTCCTTAATCATGTTCTATGGACCAGCATGCAGGCGATACTGTATATATGCTTTATATACTGTAATATATTTTTAAGCCTTTTGTGTATGTATGATATATATCTATGCATGTGCACAAGGGCAAACGTGTCCCAGCACATATGTAGAGATCAAAACATAACCTTCAGTGTTGGTCCAAACCTCTACCTGGCTTGAGACTATCTTAGAATGCCCAGCATCTGCCATTTACTTCAGAGGAGCTGGCCTATGAGCCTCTGAGATTGTAGAAGTGTGTGATTCCACACCTGACTTTTCATGACTTCTATGGATTTGAACTCAGGTCTCAAAACTGTACGAGAGCTAAGCTATCTCCCCATATTTATATCTATTTATTTTTATTTTATGTGCATTGATGTTTTGCCTGAATGTATGTCTGTGGGAGGGTGTCAGAGCTTGGGGCTACAGACAGTTGTGAGCTGCCATGTAGGTGCTGGGAATTGAACCCAGATCTTTTGGAAGAGGAGTCAATGCTCTTAACTGCTGAGCCATCTCTCCAGCCCCATATATATATATATTTTTTTTTTATATAGAAAGATTTTAAAATATGTTCTTTAAGAAACAAGTTACAAAACTATGTACAATGTAGTAGTGGCCAATTTTTTTTGCATTTAAAAAAGTTAATTGAGCAATCAGTCTACGTGCACACACGTAGGTAATTAAGCCCTTTCTACAGCAAACACCTGGATGGCAGTGGACAACTTTTTGGGAGTTGAGTCTCTCCAACCATGTGGGTTTGGGGAATTAAACTCAGGTCCTCAGACTTGGCAGCAATGCTTTTTCTCCTCTCCGCCATCTTGCCAGCCCAAGTTTAAGTATTTTAAAAACTGAGTAAGATGTGCCCTGATGTTAAACTCCATCTCTAGTTTGCATTTTTAAAGTAGTTTTAAATTTCGGTTATGGATTTTTGAAAACTTCATAAAGAACATATGCTAAATATAAATTACAAAGAAGGTAACTGCGAACATTTAATGTTCGCAAAACAGGAATGCACTTTAAGAACATAAAACTAGGCCAGTCATGGTGGCACATGCCTGTAATCTCAGAACTCAGGAGGCAGAGGCAGGTGGATCTCTGTGAGTTCGAGGCCAGCCTGGTCCACAAAGAGAGTCCAGGACAGCCAAGGCTACACAGAGAAACCCTATCTCGAAAACAAACAAAACAAAGGCTTTCACTCTATGAGTTTGTGGGCCCTAGCACACTCACTCTGACATTGTGCCCGCAGGCTGCAGCGTGTGCAAGAGGCTGAGTTGAGTTCAAGCTAAGATTTTAAAATCCACAGGGCTTCCTCCGGTCTGTACTCCAGCCCTGAATCCCAGCAGCACTGAGACACTAGGTCCGCTATCCGGGGGAAATTTCGCCGCCAACCCAGACTATTCTTGCTACTTCCGCTCTGTCACACCGGAAGCATATGGAGAGCAGAGAGCACCTCCCTCCCTTCCCGGCCAGCCCCTAGTTGACCACCAATGTCTTAGCCAGGGAGCATCTGAAGGTCAGGGTCCTCTATGCTTGTTCCCCTAGTGGTTCCATTTACTTTCAGTTCTTCTTCCTCTTCTTTTGTTTTTCCAACGTAATATTTTCATCGATTATTTGGGAGTTTCACACAATGCACCCCATCACATTTACTTCCCGGTCCTCCCAGGTCACCTCCCCACCTGGTGACACCCTTTCCCTCCCAAACCCAAACAAGCAAACAACAAGACCAAGTCTAGTTTGTGTTGCCCATATATACACACTCGATGGAACATGGTCAAACTCCCAGTGGCCAGCCTCTTCAAGAAAACTGAGTCCCTTCCCCTCCCCCACCCTCCCATCCCCTGCCCCCCTTGCACCCCTGGCAGAAGCCACCAACTGTAAAGAGCTACACTTCAGCACCCTTATCACAATTTTTAAAAAAGCGTTTCTCTTTGATGGCTTCCTGTCTAGGCTGTTACTTTTTGGAGGGGTGGGGGTGGGGTGGGGTGGGGGCTGACACAGAAGCTTTCTATGGCTCTTTCTCAACTGTGAGTCTGCAGTCATCAGCACCACTGCAAATGTAGCTTCCTGGCCTCTTTCAGTCAGGGGAGCACTGGTTCTGACTTTCACACGGTTTCTGGCAACAGCATGGACCACGGACATTCACCTAGTCTCCGGTGTCAAGAATGTGCCAGTCTCAGCTCATAACATTCCCATACACACACAGACTTCTTACCCCCCCCCCCCCCAAGAGGGTTTCTCTGTGTAGTCCTGGCTATTCTGGAACTCTCTCTGTAGATCAAGGGTGGCCTTGAACTCAGAGATCTGCCTGCCTTTGTCTCCCACGTGCCTGGATCAAAAGTATGCACCATCCACCGCCATCTGATTTAGACTTCCAATTTCTTTTCTTTCTTTTTCTTTTCTTTTGGATTCTCTTGTAATCCTGGCTGTCCTGGACTTGCTTTGTAGACCAGGCTGGCCTCGAACTAACAAAGATCCACCTGATTCTGCCTCCCGAGTGCTGGGATTAAAGGCGTGCGCCACCACACCGGGCAAAACAGTGAGACGCTTAAACTGTTCTGTTTATCCTCAACCAGAAGTGCACACACACCTTAAATTCCTACAAAATGTCCCCTGCCTTCTAAGAGTTCTGGGCAGAGGCACCTCAGCAGTGCCCTCACTGACCTAGGATGCCCTCTGAGATCACAAGCTTAGGCCAGAACCCACAAGGCCAGCCTCCTGTCTATGGTAGCCGCTGTGAACACTGAAGAGAATGATTTTGGAGGCTGAGAGCCATATTTTCAATTTGATTTCAACCAAGTGTTCTCATTTAATGAAAAAAAAAAAGCCCGCCAAGAAGATAATGGAGAGTTTTACTTTTAAAAAGTGTTCTATAAACTGTAAAGTGCTATCAAATTGGTAGCCTGAGGATCATCACCAAGGTCAACAAACTGAAAGCTGGCTGGAAGGCCCATGGGAAGAGTGGACATTCAAGGGTCCCTTTCTTTGCCAGAACCGCATGTCTATGTCCCACCACAGATCCCTCCAGCAGTGTGAAGCACAATAAATGCACTTAGCTCAAAGACAACCAGTGTTTACTTTACATTCGTATTATATGTTATTTGTATATTTATTTATTTGGTTTTTTGAGACACGGTTTCTCTGTATAGCCTTGGCTGTCCTAGACTCACTTTGTAGACCAGGCTGGCCTTGAACTCACAGCGATCCACTTGCCTCTGCCTCCTGAGTGCTGGGATTAAAGGCATTAGCCACCACGCCTGACTTAGAATGAATATATACATTTATTTATTTATTTTAGGATTCTCCCCACCGTCTTTGGCTTGTGTTTTTGAGACACACTGTGCTCCAACTACCTGGCCACTGGGCAAACTGCCCCCCCTAAAGCTTCCCACTGGCTGAGTCTTTCTCCCCATTACTCAGTGCCAGATGCATTACAATTTAGACTGTGAGCTCAGGCTTTGAAACCACATTCTTTTGCCCTCAGACTACCTCTTTGTCATCTAACAGCTGAACGGACATCGATTGTTCCCCCAACTTGGCCAGTGAAAGGGGACACCACGAAGAACAAGCTTCACATTTTCTGGCTTCCTTACCCCAGCGTCCAACACTAGCAGGGTGGCAGTGTTGGGTGACCTCGGGCACTGGGTTAATGATCTGGGTTTGAGCCTGGGCGAGATAATGAGGCGGAGAACAGCTCGGAGCTGGCTGTCAAAGCTTTATCATCAGGGATCCGAGAGGACAGGCTCTTTGTCCTGCACACCCTGCCCTCTTTCCCTGAGTGTCTTTTCTTCATCTGTCCAAGCTAATGGGGTTAATGCGGCAGACACTCACTCCCCACACGTTCCCATTCAAGCGGCTGTGTACCACCTCAGTCTCGGATGCTTCTCCACTTAAAGGCTTGTAAAAACGGGGAAAGAAAGATAGTAGGTAACTTACAGAAAGCTTTCTGTTCCGGGCTCTACTCCTGTTTCTCTTCTGTAATAGGAGTCTTGAAAGCCCCAAATTAAAAGGGCATATCAAGGATGAAACAGGAAGCCTGCGCACAGGATGCTAGACTCCTTCCACGTATCCCAAGTGTTACATGCATGTTACTTGTAATGTATTTTCCCCCAATAGCAAGATATGGACAGCGTTAAGACATTTACTGTCATATCTCTCTCTCTCTCTCTCTCTCTCTCTCTCTCTCTCTCTCTCTCTCTCTCTCTCACACACACACACACACACACACACACACACACACACACCCCGCAAACTCACTAGGAGAAAAATTGGGAGGTAGCTTTTGTTTAGTGGTTTCTAAAATATCAACTGAAGATCCTGAATTAAAGAAATTCTGACTCAAAAAGTCCTACCCAGTTAAATTTTTTTTCACAGAAACAAAGGTGCAAACGAATTAGCTTTTAGGGGGGAAATTACTAAGTGGCCCTGGGGGCAATTTACCTCACCTTTGGTTGGGGAAGGACTTCTGCCTCTACTCCCTTGGATTAGATTTTTTAGTCCTAACTTCTTTTAACCCCATCAGCCATTAGTAAGGCTCCAGAGATGAAATGGGGGCAGGGTAGGGAGGTGGGCGAAAGAGCAAGAAAGAGACAGCTTTCAGGAGCGTGTAAAGGAAAGCAAACTTCTTTATTGTACACAGTACAGAATATATCGCAGCTCGGCAGGATGTACACAGCCCTGTGCAGGGGGGGGAGTATTTCCAATCAACTGGCAGGCTAAAGCCTTTCTGCACTGTAGACTTTCCACACTCTGGAAAAGAAGCAAATGAACGAAGGAACAACCCCCACACACCCTGAAGGAAACAGCTATCTGGGAGGTACATGAATCCAACGGGAATGCAAAATGATGTTGCTGTTCTGTGTCCCTTGACCGCACAGGCTGTACAGTCACAGCAGGGGAGGGGCAGCTCAGGCTACAGGAGATTCTTTTTCATACCCAATAAAACAGCATAAATTCATTTAACAAAACAAAACAAAAAACAAACCCCAAACCAGTATTAAGTAAAAGGGGGAGGGGGGAAAATCTATACAGCATTTACAACAAATAAATCTCTAGCCAGCTGGGGTAAAATATGCATCTATGTATAGACTATGTGTAGATTAGAAAGCTATAAATAGGCTTTAGAAAGAGTCCTTTCATTAGAGTACAATGCTAACTAAGGCCCAAGCTTCGGGTCTGACACCTCTGTGGGCTGACTACCTTTTAACAGGAAAACCTCAGTTCCCATAGCTATAAAACACACCCCTTATCCCTGTGAATGTATTCACAAGTGTGCTGTGGGCCATGAGAGGGGTTGTGTGGAGTGCACGTCCCACACTCGGTTAGCTGCGCCCTGCACACGAGGACCACTTTTCATGTGTGGAGTGTCAAGGACAGTGCAGATTCCCGTCAACAGGGCGGCAGGCAGCGAGGTGACCTTTCATACAGCTTTAGTTTGGTTATTTAGAACATTCCCAATATAATACAGCAATCAGAATAATAATAATAATAATAATAACAATAATAATAACAATTTTAAAAAGTAGCAAGAAGCCAGAATGCTAGCTAGCTAGCTAGCACTTTTACCTGTCAAGGGCAGGTAAGTTTCAGACCCTAGGGTACCATTATGCAGGGCTAAAAGTCCAAAACTGAAAAAGGAAGAGAAACTGACGCCTAGGGCTTCCCACCAGGTGACCAGCTGTCACAGGGACAGGACATGAAAATATGTACATCTGCTTCCCAGAGAGGGCAGGTTGGTGAGCATGGAGAGCGATCCACACAGAAGTCTAACTGTGTGCAGGCTGCCCTGCACACTTCAAAAATGTACAAACCAGGCGTAGATGTCCTAACAGGTTGTACGGTGCAGAAAGCACCAAGCAGGCCTCTACACACGGAGGGGAAGCCCCGGCAAAGCCCCACCCAGGCTGCAGCGTCTTTGTAAGCGGGCACGGCCCTGCCTAAAGGATGCAGTGCAGTTACCAAAAAAGGTTTTGGGTTTTTTTTTGTGTGGTTTTTTTTTTTTTTGCTTTAAATACCAAAACTACAAAAATCAGTTTATATAAACTGTTTTTCCCCAAAACAACCACCGAAAACAAAATAATCCCCCCGCCCCAAACCGAAGCAAAACAAAATACTGTCAAGTGTTAATCGCCATCGGTACTCGGCCACGTGACTGGGAGGAGAGAGGGGCTTGATCTATTTAGTGACCACTCGGCGGAAAGGCTCAAGGAGCAGCGGTCAAAGACCACGGAGTGAGTGAGGTTAACAGCTGTCCTGGCCTCCCTAGCTCTGGACTAAGGGGAAACATTTCAGAACAAGCTACAAGAGTTTTGCAAACTCCAAGCCACAATGGTCTACGCCTCTCCAACCCAGCCTATGGGCTTTTCCTATGGGTGTGCAGTTTCTTTCCAAAGAATTGTGCAAGTAAACTCTTCTATGCAAAGGCATTTAGCAGTCCATGATCAACGCAGATTGTCACACACTCGTCCCCTCTCGTGGGCGCTAACCTGAACAAGGTACTGTTTTGCACATATTGTCCATGGTGGCAAGGAGGCTCCACTTTCACCTCTTCCCAGGGAATCGCATCAGAATCACCAGCGGGCTTGGTGGGTTTTCTGTCTCTCCCTGTCCCCACACTCCCTAAGCCAAAGTGTTTGTCTTCAAGGGTGTCAAATCCAGAGCCGGCTTGGGTTCTCCAGAGAATACTCAAAGGGCAAGCTTTAGGGACAGCCAAGAACACAAACAAAACCACTGCCCTCATTTGTCTGAACGGGGACTGCTAGCTCTAGGGTTTGGCTATTCGGCCACTCACAAACTCAGTAAGCAAAGCCCTCGGCGTAGGGGAGGCTGCTGCAGCGATCCATGTCCAGGAGATAAGCAGGGTTGTCTTCAAAGTGAGTCAGTGGCAGGGTGTCCTCCTCGTTGAGGGGGCATTCTGACTCTGCCTTCAGGAACGGACGCTGATTGTCCGGGAAGGCCATGGAGAAAAGCGCATCCGGGTCACAGACAAATTTGTAGACGTACCGTTCCCCAGCCACCTGCACGAGAGCACACACACAAGGCATGGGTCTCCAGTGAAGAAAACTAGAACCTCCCCCAACCCTGGGGCAGGGTTTCTCTGTGTAGCCTTGGCTGTCCTGGATTGGCTTTGTAGACTAGGCTGGCCTCGAACTCAGAGAGATCCGCCCACCACCCACGCCCAGGGAATATGTGAATTAAGACACCATCTTTCAGGAGTCAAGTACCAAAAGGCTAATTAGTAGTTGGTTATTCCAACCATATTCTAGGGACCTATTACGTGCTAAGCTCAGTATTTTAAAAGATGGCATTTGAATTTCAAATGCATGCCAGGATAGGCAGCCTGGTTGAACTGGGGCTGGAAAGACACAATGCAGGTGCCAGGCCACATTTCCAGGGACCACCAATGTTTACAGTTCCCAGGAGGAGGGATGTACTATTTTGAAGGGTTCAAAGCTCCTTGCCTCTTTTCTTTGTGTGTGTGTGTGTGTGTGTGTGTGTGTGTGTGTGTGTGTGTGTGTGTGTGTATGCATGCCCACAAGGCATATTGAGATCAGAAAGTTTCCCCAGTCATGCCTTTCACCTCATTCTGTGAGGCAGGGACCCTTTCATCAAAGCCAGGACTTGATGAAATAGCTTTAGGGAGTAGGGGGAGGGGAGGGGCGCAAAGGTGAACATCTTTAATCCCAGCACTCAGGAGACAAAAGCAGGCGGATCTCTGCGAGTTTGAGGCCAGCTTGGTTTATAGAGCAAGTTCCAGGATGGCTTATCTCGCTATGTGGCTCAGGTTATCCTTGAATTTAAACTCCCTGCCTTAGCCTCCACACACATTTGCAGGTGATGATAATATGACCACATATAAATGTGTGTGTGTTGTGTGTGTGTGTGTACACACACACAGTTCTTGTGTGGAGCGAGGCAGGACGGCATGGTCTCCAGCTCTGGAATCATCACTGTCTTAACTGTTCCATTCAGGAACACAGGGCATGGACACCCTCTGGCACTGACAGGCTATTTCACCTTTTAACCGTCTCATTCAGCCACGGTCACAATAAAGCAACTGGTAGCACAGTATTGATTACAGTAGAGTGCTACATTTTCGCCGTAAGGGATATGAGGTTATGTGGCTGTACAGGCTACCGAATAAGAGCGTGCCTTGAATTGGTCTTTCATATTTGATCTGGGAATGATGTGAGCATGCTGACACTTGGAATGCCTTGGGATGAGAAATGCCCCTATCATCTCAGGCATGTGGGCATTTAGCTCCCAGTTAGTAGCACTGCTTGGGGAGGCTTAGGAGATGTGTCCTCATGGGGGAAGTACGTTAACTGGGGAGGCCTCACGCCACTTCCAGTTTGCTGTCTCAGCATCCCGCTTGTGGCTCAGGCTGTGAGCCCTCAGCTTGCACTCCTGCTGCAATGCCTGCTGTTTCCTGCTGTTGTGGACCAAAAGCCCTAATAAACTCTCTCTACTATGTACTGCCCTGGTCATGGCGTTCCAGTCAGAGCAGTAGAAAAGCACCTAATAAAAACACTTCTTGCATTTACATTTGACCTGATGAGATACTAAGTGAGTTGGAGGGTAAAATGGGGACGGGCGGCTAATGAATACGGTTTTTTTGTTTTTTTAAGGGTGGTGGTGGATAGAATACCATAAAATAGACTAAAGTTGATGCAAAGACTCTAAAAACTCTGGAAACTTCAAACATTAAATGCTTCTTGTCCCACACATTTTGGGGAAGGATACAGAGCCTGTGGCTGCCCCAGTGTGTAAATAAATGCTAGCATCTGAGGAGCTGTACAGCATATACGTAGTACTTCAGAAAGGCACCATCTGTCCCATCTTCTAGTTCCCAACAGGATTTTATGGTTGAGGTCCCTTAACCCCTACTCTAATAAGGACTCTACACTGGCTCTTTCAAAATATACTTTTAATATTCTATTCTGCAAAGAAAAATCCCTTACTGAATGACTGTGGCTGCTATTTGACAAACTCTGGGTCCAGACTGTACAGGTTTAAATGACAAACAGATTTTATTCTTCTAACTCTTTGAAATGGTGTCTTTCTTCTTTTTATTTTTTTAGAGACAGGGTTTTCTCTTGTAATCCTGGCTGTCCTGGATTTGATTTGTAGTCCAGGTTGGCCTCGAACTCAAGAGAACTGCTCGCCTCTGATTCCCAAGGGCTGGGATTAAAGGCATGCGCCACCTCTCCTGGCTGGGTAGAGATCTGAAATTGATTCCTTCATGTCTTCTTTTTTTGTTTGTTTTTCAAGACTGAGTTTCGCTGTGTAGCCTTGGCTGTCCCGGACTTGTTTTGTAGACCAGGCTGGCCTCGAACTCACAGCGATCCGCCTGCCTCTGCCTCCCGAGTGCTGGGATTATATGTGAGCCACCACGCTCAGCCTTCCATGTCTTTCTTTACATATACCATAGCAGTTTGTCTAAGCGTCTGGGTCTTTTGTGCCTGGAGGCAGTTTAAGAAAAGCAGAGGAAACCAGTTTCCTCTTGTGTTCTGCACAGCAACTTCTGTGATCCGTGTACTCAACAGCATGAAAAGCACTCTTAAAACAAGTTTGTTCTGCTTTTGTTCAATGTGTACATGAGCGGATCCAAGTGTATGTATGTTTTGTACCATGTGTGTACAGTGTCTGGAGGACAGAAGATGGCATCAGCTCTCTGGTAGCTGGAGTTACAAAAGGCTGTGAGTGAGCTACTTGATGTGGGTTCTGAGATCCGAAGTGAGGTCCTGAAAGAGCATCCCCATACTTCCCAATGTTGAGCCACTTCCCCAGTCGTAAAGGTACTTTAAATATCCATGCATCTCTTTTTTAAAATGTTAGGGATAGTATCTTGCGTAGCATGGGCTGGCCTAGAATTTGATATATAAGTAAAACTGGCTTTGAATTTCTGATCCTCTTTGCTTCTACCTCACAAGAGCTGGCATTATAGGTGTGCGTCACTCTGTCTTATAATTGCTGTGTTTTTGTTTTCCAGGATCCTTCCTACCACAGATTCACTTCTAAGGCTCACATTTTCTTCTAGTTATTGTGTACGGCCTTATTACAGAGGTCAGGGGCAGTCTCTTTGGGAGCAGCGGAGTGACCCTAGCACCCTGTGGTCGCTCACCTTCTGCATGATGCCCTTTTCATAATAATAGCGTAGAGAACGGCTCAGTTTGTCGTAGTTCATGGCTGGCCGGTTCTTCTGGATACCCCAACGCCGAGCAACCTGAAGGGACAAGAGAGCAAAAGATGCAGACATGTTCCCAGGATGCTCTGTAACTCAGTGGCCCTAGCTAAGGACCAGCTTCCTCTAACGCGGAAAGGGAAAGAGTTTAATTCTCTCCAGATCATACATTAAGTAAAGGTGATGGCTCGGACATAGTTCCGAGACCTGGGAGAAGAAGATTCCTAACCCTGTAAGACTGTAGAGGACCTGGTGGGCATCCCAGAGGATACAGGCTACTATTTCTCCATTTATGAATTATTGACCAATACTCACGAACCATTAACACACTGCCATTAAGCGCTATGGTTTCTGTAGCAGTCAATAAGGAGTAATTAGGATGGTCACTCCTGAAACATTAGGAACATGCTAGTGAGCTGCTAATGGGCCCGCAGAGCACAGGTTCAATTCTAATAAGATTGGAGAGGGGCTGGGAGATGTTTACTTATTGCAGCTCACGGACTAAGGGGGGGACTCAGATCATTACAGCCTATTGCCATCCAGCCCTTCGCTCCCAGCAGACACGCAGAATGGACAGCAAAGCACGGAGCACCATTATCCATTTAATGAAAAATTAACAGGGCTTCTTGCACAGTTCTAAAGTGCATTACAGCAAGCCGGTGCACTTGAGGTGCAGGGATAGGGAGACGTAATTGGAGCTTTGGGAAAAAGAGGCGTTAGAGTAGGGAAATTTCCTACTAGAGTCTACTCAGTTATCGGGGCAGCTGAGCAGGTTCGGTTCCCAGCTCCTAAACTCTCACTATCCCACTCAGGGAAGTGGCCGTCAGGGTAGATCAATTGTAGAAATGTAAACTGTCTGAGGTCTTTATTTTAGTCACTTTTGGCCAGGTGCAGTGGTCCACGCTTTGATCCCAGCACCCTGGAGGCAGAGGCAGATGGATCTCTTAGTTTGAGACCAGTCTGGTTTACAGAGTTGAGTTCCAGGACAACCAGGACCAACCGCACAAAGAAACCACGCCTCAAAAAACCAAAAAGCAAGCCAGCTGTGGTGGTGCACGCCTGTAATCCCAGCACTCAGGAGGCAGAGGCAGATGCATGTTTGTGAGTTTGAGGCCAGCTTAGTTTACAAAGTGAGCCTAGGACAACCAGGGCTGTTACAAAGTGAAACCCTGTCTCAATAAATAAATAAACAAAAATAAAAACAAAAAAACTCCAGTATACTTCAAAAAAGCCCACATACCTTATCCTTTTCATGTTTTTCTAAATTTTGCAATATTTGAGATAAGATCCCTGCTTGCCTCAAACTCTCAATCTTCCCCACCTCTGCGTGCTATTGCTTGGATCACAAACATGCACAATCAGTGGCCAGCTTGCTCTTTTGAGACACTGACAGGCACGCACGCACGCACGCACGCACGCACGGAAAGCTAAAGGTTAAAGATGGAGGCAAGCAATGAGAAAACAGCAGTTCACACCAGTTGTTTGGGGGCTATGACGGAAACTCCTGGATTCGGAATTCTACAACTCCAGAGACAATCATCTGCGGAGGTCTCATCTGCTCTAACTATATCAGAGTGACCCACCAGCCACGTTTCTACCTGCCCTGCAGGAAACCCCGTGCAAACGAAATTTCCGCTTACTCCAGTGTCTCTCACAGGCAACAACAAATCTTGTGCAACCAGATTATCTGTAAGTTCGAGACCAGCCTGGTCTACAGGTCAGCCAGGGCTAGACAGAGAAACCTTATCTTAAAACAAACAGACAAAAAGGCCCAAAAGGCAAAATTTGGCAAAAAAACCAAATCCTTTTTAGAAGGCATTTTATTTGAGGTAGGGTCTTATTATGTAGTTGTGACTGGCCTAGAAGTCACTGTGCAGCCCAGGCTGGTCTCAGGTAACCCTGTCTTGACCTCTGGAATGCGGAGATTAGAGGTGTGTACCAACCCGCCCGGCAAGGGTTAAACATCTTTAAATCAATAGAAATATCAGTAAGAGAAATCTGCTCAGTCTTGCCAGGATCGACAGAAAGCCACACTCTGAAACTAACTGCCAACCTGCCTGTCACAAGCGACAGGGACTTGCAAGGCAGCTAGCAGGCTGGCTTCGTCTCTTCACTCAGCGGTAGGAAACCATTCTGCTAGTCTTCAGGCTGAGCGGTGACCTCCCCGTGCCGCCAGCGCATGCGACAGCTTCCTGGAGAGGATCTGTGTATGTGCAGCTCTCGAAGCTGCTCTGGTGGTTATAATTACGGATTCATCCTGCAGGCCAGTGCCCTGTGATTCAGTGGCCTCGCCACACTGCGCCCTCCCTAGCAAGGCGTGACGCAGCTGGAGGCTTGGGTAGTCCTTACTTGGTGTCAGGAGTAGCGAGCGAGCAGACTGCCGGCTTGTTCCTTCCTTCTGCTCCCTGAGTAAGACGTTATAGAATGTACAGTTTGGGAGCAGAGGCTAGAGGTGGGGGAGGGGGGCCCACGCGGACTCACCTATTCCTCTTCAAAGAGCAAGCAAGCCGTCACAGAACAAGGAGTGGCTCTTTCTAGCAACCCAGCCTTTAAAACCTCCCACGGCATCACCGATCTGCCACATGTTCAACCCAACAACCCAACCTCCCCCAACGCCAAATATCCACATTAAGGCAGATTCACAGTTAAAATGGCTCCAGATTAAAGCCGAGTCAGTCATAATTGAGAGGGTGCTAAACTGGATGACTATCAAAAGACATTTGATTAGGGGGCCTGCCAAAACGCAGATCTAAAACCACAATTTCCATGCACAGTGTAATGGATATTACGACTAATTACCCAGAGTGCACCACTCAGCCCCACAGCTGCCTACAATTACATCCCCAACAGCTTCCTCCTCTGCTTCACCCTCTGCGCTCCCCCGTGACAACTTCTTACAGCTTCTCCCAGGAGTTGACACTAACAAGGACAGGTCCTCGGTTACACAAAGCGCAGAGGGGGAAAACACAAACATAGCACAAGCCAAGGCTGTGAGTGCTAAAGATCTCGAAGGGCTTTGTATGAAGGAGCTTAAGAATGCCAGGGACCTCAGTCAGAGCAGAGGAGAGAGGGAGAGAGAGGGAGAGAGAGGGAGAGAGAGAGAGAGAGAGAGAGAGAGAGAGAGAGAGAGAGAGAGAGAGAGAGAGAGAGAGAGAGAGAAAGCAACTCCTGAAGAAACAATGCAGGGGGTGGTGGGATGGCTCAGTGGGTGGAAGCACCCAACCAGGAGTTACCTCCTGGACCCACATGGCAGAAAGAAACTTCATTCCTGTGGGCTGTCCTCTGATCCAGCGCACGCAAACTTCCGTGTGCCACCCCCACAATAAAAACGCAATAATAAAGATGCTGCTGCTCAATCCACAGAGAGGCTCAAGGGCCACACATGTGCCTCAGAGCCGCCTGTCACTTATGAGCATTCTGGGTTCATGTTAGTTTCCTTCTTCATTAAGTAGGAAAGCGGAGGCCCTCTGCCATCTGTTCATCATTTTCCTGACTGCTGGTAGGAGAGCGGAAGATTCAATAACGGCCTTACGGAGGCTTATAACCAGTTTACCTGCAGCTGGCCAGCCTGGGCTCAGGCCTGAGGCGGTGACAATAAAGTCATAAAAGCTCCAGTTTGTGAAATAAGATGAATCAATAAGGGCTGCCCACAAGGCAGGCTTACTTTCATTTCAAAACGCGTCAGTGAGTCAAGCTGCCATCCTGTTGCCGAGCGAGCCCAGGTGGGGCAGTGGCCACCAGCATGAGTAGGGGTTGAGCCTCTACCTCACACACCTGAGCCCTGGCAGAGGCTGTCTGCAGTGCTGCGTGTGGATAGCAAGTCACAGAGAAAGTCACGTTCATATGTGCATGTGTGTGGATGTGCTATCACATTCATACGGAGGCTAAAGATCCAAGCTGGGTGTCTTCTTCAGTTGTTCTCTGCTTTACTCTCTGAGATGAGGCCTGTCTTTCTCTCTCTAAAGCCGGAACTCATTCATTTGATTAGGCTGGACAGGGATGTGCCCTGCCTGTCTTTACTCCAAGTGCCGGGGTTACAGACATGTGGTGCTGCGCCTGGTTTTCCCATGGGTGCTGGGGATACACACTGGAGTCTTCATTCTTGTGTGGCTGGCCCTTTACCGACTGACCCTCGCCTCATAAATATGTCTTATACCACTTTAAATGAAGCCTGCCATAGTCTTCTCCCAAACCTGAAATCCATTTTTCCCCCTCCTCCTTTTCCTATCAACTTTCAGCTCATGTCCTTCTTCCAAACAAAGTGTCAGGTTGTCACCTCCGGCTGCTAGCTCTGCAGTCCTTAATGGGATGCTTCCCAGGACTGCTGTTGTCATTTCTATTGTACCCAACTCAGGGACAGCGTTTGTGTAACCATGCACCATTAAAAGAAGTGTACATCAGCCAGTGAGTGTGTATGTGTGCATGTGTATCTTATATATATATATGTGTATATATATATATATATATATATATATATATATATATATATATATATATATATATATGTATATAGATAGGTTGTTTTTCTTTTTTTTGAGACAGGGTTTCTCTGTGTAGCCTTGGCTGTCCTGGACTCACTTTGTAGACCAGGCTGGCCTGGAACTCATAAAGATCGGCCTGCCTCTGCCTCCTGAGTGCTGGGATTAAAGGCGTGCACCACCACACCCGGCTTCCATTTATAATTTTTAAAACTCTAAGCCAAATAAAAATTAAAATCCCCCCCTTTAGGATGGGTTACACTAATAACCTGATTTAATTCTCTATACTGCATGTTCACAAAAGGGGACCTAGGGGGGAAAAAAGTAACAATGTTTTGTTTCCTATTAAAAAACGGAAGTTTGTGTCTTTCCTTTAACTATTGGTGTGCTGTCTAGTTTTATGTCAACTTGGCACAAGCTTGAGTCACTGGAGAGGAGGGAGCCTCAGTGGAGAAAATGTTCTACAGCCAGCCTGGTGGGGAGGCAGCTCTCAACCTTGTGAACGACCCTTTCACAGGGGCTGGCCGCCTAAGACCATCTGCGTATCAGATAGCTACATTATGGTATCAGTAGCAACAAAAGTAATTTTATGGTTGGAGGTCCCCACAACATGAGGAACATTAGGAGCCACTGCTGTAGAGCCTTTTCTTAATTAGTGACTGGTTTGAGAGGGCCCATTTAAGTATGGATGGGGACTACCCTGGTTTTATAAGGAAGTAGGAAGGAGCAAGTCAGGGTGGGAGCAAGCCAGTAAGCAATGATTCCTGACCTGTGTCAGCTCCTGCCTCTAGGTTTCTGCCCTGTTTGAGCTCCCGCGCGGACTTCCTTGGCTGACGAACAATGTCAAATCCTTTTCTTCCCAAGTTGCTTTGGTCATGTTGTTTTGTCACAGCAACACAGCAATAGCAACCCTAACTACAACAACCAGAAACCTACATAACATACTTTTCTCTGCTCTTGCAGGACCCAGGATGGACCTCCCCGCAGCACCCACACAGTAGCTAACAACCATCTGTAATTGCAGTTCCAGGCATGCAATGCCGTCTCCTAGCTTCAATGGGCACCATGCACATACACACACGGTGCATCTACATACAGCCAGGCACATACACATAAAATAAATACTTTAAAAAAAAAAGTGTTCAGATTTCTAAGACTTATCTTTGGTAATTTTATTTCTCCAAGTTAGACCCATTTGAGGTATGTAGTGAGGTCAGTGAGACGGCTCAGCAGATTAAGGCACTTGCTGCCACGACGAATCCTGCCAATTTGAGTTTGATCCCTGATATCCACATATAGGAAAGAACTGATCCCCAACAACTGGTCCTCTGACTTTCATATGCATGTCATGAATTTAGTGTATATGCGTGCAAATGCAAATAAATAATGTAATACACACACATTTATCATTCTGTTTGTTTCCGAGACCGTTTCTCTGTGTAATAGTTCTGGTTGTCCTGGAACTCTCTTTGTAGACCAGGCTGGCCTTGAACTCACAGCCTCCTAAGTGCTGGGATTGAAGGTGTGTACCACAACACCCAGTCTTTTTTAATACACCCGGCTTAGTCCACAAAGTGAGTCCAGGACAGCCAAGGCTACACAGAGAAACCCTGTCTCGAAAAACAAAAACAAACACACAAACAAAATTATTTAATTTTATTTTATGTGTATTGGTGTGTGTGTGTGTGGGGGGGTGTCAGATCACTTGGAACTCGTATCGCAGACAGTGGTGAACTGCCGTGTGTGCTGGGAATTGAACCAGGGTCCTTAGGAAGTGCGGACAGTCCATCTCTCCAGCCCCTCAAAATACTTTCAACGTTTTCTACAACACAGAACTCTCTGCCTGTTTGTTTGGCAACACGCAGAAAACTGTCCTACTGACAGGAAGAACAACACTGCTGAGCCCACCAGCTGAAAAGAAAATGAGCAGCTCGCTCGCTCACTCAGTCACTCACTCACGGCCAGCATCTCTTGCCATGCGCCTTAGTCTCTGGCATTTAAACACTAGGTCTCCAGTTGATGGCGCTATTTGGGGAGGTCCAGGAGGCTGGAGGAAGTACGTCACTGGAGGTGGGCTTTGAGGGTTCAAAGTCCTGAGCCATTCATAGTGCATTTCCTCTTTGCACCATGCTAGTGCTTCCGCTTGTGAGCTACCGGCTTTCTTCTCCTGCCACTTGCTGTGCTGATGCCCTGCAGCCCTCCCTCCATGACAGACTCTTACCTCCCTGAAGCGGTCAGCCCACCCAGATTCATGCTGAGTAACAGACACACCCAGACTCACCTCTTCTGGTTCTATCAGCTTAAATTCCATGCCTCGGCCAGTCCAGGCGATGAAGTGGGCATTGGCTGGGTCATCAAGGAGGGTGACAAGGAACTGCCACAGCTGAAGAGAACCTCGCCTCTGGTAAGGGGGCCCCTCACGGTACAGGGTGGGCTCCTGCTTGACTTTGCCTGCATGCGACAGGGGTGCACAGGTAATGGCTTATGCTGGGGTTTCTCAGGGAATTTTTCACACAAAGCAGTGCTTACTGAACATGGCGGGGCTGACTGAGGAGTTCTGACATGGACAAGCCTCTCACTCAGCACTTAGTTGTGAGCATCTTACCTTCCAGTCTTTCCGGCACCACGCAAGTGTCATCAAAGTATAGCCTGGGGTCCTTTTCATATGTGAATCCTAAAAGAGTTTAAAAAGAAAGACCACACTGTACTAAAAACCACAGAGTTGAGAACTATAGCAGCATTCTTTTTTGGGGACGGGGGTGGTGGTGGTTCGAGACAGGGTTTCTTTGTGTAACCGCGCTGTAGTCCAGGCTGGCCTTGAACTCACAGAGATCCACTTGCCTCTGCCTCGCAAGTGCTGGGATTAAAGGCTTGTACCACTATGCCCGGCTTTATAGCAGCATTCTTAGATTAATAACAACTTTTAAATTATTATCTTGTGTTCATGGTGTGTGCGGCTCACCCATGTGGAGGTCCAGAGGACAGCTCTCTGGGGTTGGTACTCTTTACAAGGGGGACTGGGGACCTGAACCCAGGATTCCAGACTTTTGTGGCAAGTGCTTTTACCTGGGGAACCGTCTATTGTGGTACCTACCTATGCCAGACTGAATTTCCAGAGACTTCCAAAGGACTTAAGCATTCAAGTTCTGACGGCACTACCTTGGGCTGCGGGCTGAATCAGTTCCTGCTAACAGGGCCCGGGCTGCAGGAAGCACTGAATCACCACCGTGGGTTCCCCTCACATCTTCAGCAGTTTACAGGGGACCACATTTCTATGAGTAACCCATCTATTCTGGTCAGCCTAGCTCAGCGTTGGCTTTGCTTTCCTCGGTGTGTAGTGCTGTCATTTTCCTTTCAGCTCATGTTAAGTCAACGTTCCCAACAGACTTGTCAAAGCTCTCCATACACTTCATGGGCTATGAAAACTTATGGAAGGAAAAGCAAGTGGGCACAGACGCAGGGCCACAGAAGAGTGGCACACTTTAAACGGATTAGAGCACTGTCCCCAAACACAATGGCAAGAACCAAAGCTTTAATCGTGGAAGAGTTGTCACAGAAAGAGGGGTCAAGATACAGGATGGGTCGGGTGGGGGGTGGCGCACGCCTTTAATCCTAGCATTTGGGAGGCAGAGGCAGGGGAATCTCTGAGTTTGAGGCCAGCCTGGTCTACAGAGCAAGTTCCAAGATATCCAGGGCTACACATAAAAACACTGTCTCATAAAACCAAAGGGGGGGGGGAAGTGGGGAGGGAAAAAAAAGTGGTTCAAACACACACACCAAAAACTAAATTACTAAGGCACAAAGTAAAGGGACCATGGGAAAAGATGGCCGCACATTTTCTACATGCCAACTGCTAGCACGTGTGACTGGAGCACCAGGTGGCCAGCCTCCTCAGCTAGATTGGAGGTTCAAGCCCAAGGCAGCTAACAGTTCCCTGAGGAGAATGCCATGCTCCCTGCATCAACAGTATCACACATGGTGTACAGTCCCTCATCCCTGCGTTTTTCTCTGGCTCAGACCCTGGTAGAGTCACCCAGTCCCCGGGCTTAGAGAGTACTGGTCTGTGTGCCCTGGGTATGCAGAGCGGACAGGCAGGGCACCCTCAGTGACCCCAAAAACCTCACAAGGATCCCAGATGTAATCCTTCTCCTGCTGTCCTAGGCTTCTTCGCTATCAACTCAGGTGAGGGACCTTCTTGGCAGGCCTGGCACCACCATAATATGCCAGGACCTAGAAAAAAACTCAGTGCTGTGGAGGGGACAGTCTTCTGATGTCTATGTCTTTCGTCATTTACTTTTTAAGCCTATGGCATGATTTTTCTGTTTAAATTAACTACACTATATATGGGCTGAAGAAATGGCTCAATGGTCAAGTACACTGGCTACTACACCAGAGGACTCAGGTGCAATTCCCAGCATCCACATTGTGGCTCTCAACTGTCTGTAAGACTAGTTACAGGGAAGCCCACTGCCCTCTTCTGGCTCCTGCCTGCTCTGCATACACATGGTGCACAGCCATATATGCCGGCAAAGTACCCACACATCCATAGACAAATACAAATCCCCGCGCGCGCGCACACACACACATACAAACGCTATTTAAGAAAGCATATTTTATTGACATTTTTTGACTCCACTAAAGTTTTAGAGCCCATACTGTGCTGATTCGGGTAGGCACCAAGAATACAGCCGCCAATACAGTTCTTATGTGTTTGTATCTGAACTCAGAGCCGGAAGCAGATAATGAGAACAAGAAACAAATGACACAGCACAGAGCCACAACGAAGGAATGCAGGCTCTAAGGCCAGGCAGGTTGACCCCAATGGGTTGTGTGATTTTGAATGCGTCAATTCCACTGTGTCCAGGTTTTCTCACTGGTGCTGTTCTAAAGACTTAATGATTTGCTGTGTAGTCTGGTCTGTTGATCCACTGCTCCATCTTTACGACAGAGTGCAAGAACAGCTTCTGGTACCCGAGTGTGTGATAAATGATACTTAAACTGAAGGATCCTGTGCTGGGGTGAGACAGCCTTCAGTCCCAGCACTCCTGAGGCAGAGGCAGGTGGGTCTCTCTGATTTCCGGGCAGCATGGTCTACACAGGAGTAGTAAGGAGAGACCCTGCCTCAAAAAAAAAAACAACAACCAACCCTGGATGACAGTCCTGAGACCGTTCATCTTGCCATCCCCTGCCACGGAGGGGCTTTCTCAAGGATGAGGGTCATTCATACCTTAAGCATTTAGTCTTCTCCCAGCACCTCGCAAGACAGACCACAACATCTGACCATTTATGCAAAGAATGTTGACAGTTTTTTCCTTTAAGACATGGTCTCATGTAGACAGTCTACCCTGAACTCATCGTATAGCTGAGGTTGACCTTAAAACTGCCCCCACGTCCCCTGGATGAGGAGACCTGGTGGCACTCAGAGGAAGAACAGCAGGCTACCAAGAAGAGACTTGATACCCTATGAGCATATACAGGGGGAGGAGGTCCCCCTCAGTCACAGTCATAGGGGAGGGCAGTAGGGGGAAAATGGGAGGGAGGGAGGAATGGGAGGATACAAGGGATGTAATTGAGATGTAATATGAATTAATCAATAAAATATATTTTTAAAAAAACTCCCCCCCCCCCAAGTGCTAGGGCTGTACAGGCGTGTGTGTAACACCTGGCAAACTGGCTTTATGACAACCTGGTGTACTTCAGATTATCAGCAGGTCAGAAGTCCTTATGCGTCACACTTCCTACCCTTGGCTGCCAGGAGGCGATACAGTTCTCACCTTCCATATGTGTTTTGGTATTCCATTTAAATGGTCTTGCTATAAAGTCATTTTAAGTGGAACCGTTTAAAAGTTTACACACCTGTCAAACGAGCCGTGTTATTCTCAGCCGTTTCTCTCCCCCCCCTCACCCCAAGGTAAAGATAATTGACCCACAACCCCACAAGACTAGATTAAATTCTTGTTTCGGTTTTCAAAAGCTTATGAGGAACATCATTCGGGGACATTTTGTGGTTTCTAAGTTCTTGCCACAGGCGGTCCCTCTAAAACACACGGAAGGAGCTCCTGGCTTAAGTAGTAAGTCAGCTGAGTTTGCATCAGCAGTTATTTCTGATGTGGCCATCGCCAGCTAAGCACTCAAATAAAGGTGCAGGAAGGAAGAGCCTGCTTGAAGGGCAAAGTGGAAACGAAAGGCCCCAAAATAACCACACAAGGGTTCCAGGTGAGCACCCGAGGCAGGGCGGCTATCTTTGCAATCAGAAACGCTTGTTTTCATAACTGTTTCCTAGGCATCTGTGGTCAAGACTGTAAAGGAAGGATAGAAAAACCAGGCCGTGATAATTGAGAGCGGTTTCAAGAGGCTGCTGGCTTCTTCGAGAGTCAACTCTTTCAATGCGTGCGGTCAATCGGGCAAAGGAAGAGGCTGGAGGTGGCGTCACCAGACGGCCTATGTGTAGCAGGCGACTCAAAATCTTACTAAAAATATTTCCCTTAAGAGCATGCTCGTCTGTTAAATGCTGTAATTATACAAAATGTTTGCCTCCCTCTTCGCCGCTCCCCCCCTCATGTGCCTGCCGCAGACACCATCAACAGTGAGCAATCTGGAAGGAGTCCTGTGCGCACAGCTGTGTCTGCACAGCCAGCAGTAGACAGCCCGCCTGCTCGTGTCTGGACCCTCTCTGAGAATATCATGAGGGCACACGGCAGGGCCAGCGGCACTGGTCTTATCCAGCTGGGAGAAGCTGCCTACCCAAGAAACCATCCTGATCTCGACTTGCCAATTGTAAGGAACAACCAACGCTTCCTGAGCCTAAAATGCTATACAGGGAGGTGTTCACTGCCTTAGGTAGATGAGACCGCACCCAGCAATCTAGGAATCGCACCACTTAGGGCGGTGGTTCTAGCCTATGGGCCAGGACCCTTTCAGGGGGGTCCAACGACCTTTTCACTAGGCACCATGCATAATCAGTTATAAAGTAGCAACAAAAGTAATTTTACGGTTGGGGTCACCACAACACAAGGAACTGTATTAAAGGGTCAAAGAGGTAGAGAAGGCTGCGAACCACAGTCTTTGCAGTAGCTTTAAAGCCCCCTCAGCAAGTCTACAGCACGGCTGAGCTTGAGCGTGACTTGCAAACTTGCAAACGGAGACTTCTGGGCTCCCCGTTGGAGCTTTCGACTCAGTAGCTCTTGAGGATTTGACGATGCAAGTTCCAGGAGAAACCTGTGCCACTGGTTTGGGGGAAGTCAGACTGATGTAAGGTATTTCTATGGACAGATGTGTATGACAGAAGGAAATATACTTCTGGGGACCCAGCGTAAGGAAAATACTTCAGTGTCAGTGCTCAGAACAGAGGTCCCGACCCGACCACACTGCCTAGGAGATTAGCTTCTAGCCCAGTGCCTACTCAGACCCCAGAGGGCTCCTTGCCATCCAGTGAGCTGACTGATCTGCCACTGTCACCCAGTCATGCAGGAGCTATGTGTTCTGCATCGCTCCTCGCAGCTCTGACAGCTCAATTATCATCCCCCGACACTGGGGTCCCTCTCTCCTCCGGATTCCCACCCAACTACTTCCTCAGACAAGTCCTAAAATGTAAAACCCTGCCAACCACACACTGACTGACAACAGACAACAAAATACCGGCCTGCAGGAAACCTGGCAGTAGTAGATGCCTCAAGTTTGTCATGGTCCTTCCTCTCAGAAGGCTCATGAATTAGCTTCAAGAAGCAGTCAAAGAATTGTGTCAAGATTTAATGGGATGGACTGTGCATTTATAGTGATCTGTGAGGCATCTGTGAATATTCAAATTTTAGCAAGAGGTCATAAGCCAAGCGCACCCTCACACAGTAAGTAAGCACTATGTAGCCACTGTGGATGAAACTGCTGAGAAATGCCCAGATCTGGGTGATTACACTGGACAGACGGTATGGAGACAGATGAAGGCTGGGTCCTGGGCCCTGAGGGCTTGTCTCAGAATTGTGGGTCTACCTTCCAAGCTACAGATTTTACAGTCAATCTTCTGACCTCTTGGAGTGTCCGTGGTTTCCAGGACTGCTAGGTGACTAAATGACCTGCGTGCTCAGGACAGAATTTGGAACGTAGGAAACACGCAATGAATTGATGACTCCTGTTGAAAGACTTGACAAAGGAATCCTGGTACAATCAGTACAGTTCTGTACGGACGTATGCACAGAAAAGCAACTTCATGACTTCCTATGGATAGTGAAACCTGCTTTTTATTTCTGTTTGTCTATACTCCCTAAATTGTGTGCAATCTGCACTTATTATTGCTTACAAAAGAATAAGGTGGAAAGTTTGTACCGTGAACAAAAGAAACCCAAGAGCAAGATTCTCCAGGTCTGGGCGCCAGGTCTGTTCTGACCGTTTCCTTGAGGCTCTATGCTATCAATCTTTCTAAAAATTCTATTCTAAGGCCAGACGTGGTGGTGCACACTTTTAATCTCAGAACTGAGGAAGACAGAGGCAGCCAGCCAGCCTGGTCTATAAAATGAGTTCCAGGACAGCAAAAGCTAAACAGAGAAAGCCTGTCTCAGAAAACCAAAACCAAACAAAACAATTCCATTATAGTCCACTTAAAAAATTTAAATCAGGGACTAGAAACAGTGGCTCAGAGGTTAAGAGCACTGTCTGCTCTTCCAAAGGCCCTGAGCTGAGTTCAATTCCCAGCAACCACGTGGTGGCTCACAACCATCTCTAATGAGATCTGGCGCCCTCTTCTGGCCTGCAGGTGTACATGAAGGCAAAACATTACATACATAATGAATACATAAATTAAAAAAAAATTTTTTTAAAAAAACTAAGCCAGGTTGGTAATGCACCCCTGTAATCCCAGCACTCAGGGAGGCAGAGGCAGGCGGATCCCTTTAAGTTCGAGGCTAACCTAGTCTACAATGTAAGTCCTCGACAGCCAAGGGTACACAGAGAAATCCTGTCTCAAAAACAAATAAACCCACCATTTCTGATGATTATGTTGGCAGGCTTGCCAGCACCTTTAACTTCTGAGCCATCTTGCTAACCCTCATTCTGTTTCTGACAGAGTATG
Source organism: Acomys minous (assembly GCF_964271855.1). Classification (NCBI taxonomy): domain Eukaryota; kingdom Metazoa; phylum Chordata; class Mammalia; order Rodentia; family Muridae; genus Acomys; species Acomys minous. Next base: position 68,956,409 of record NC_140492.1, on the reverse strand, counting down.
ACGTGTTACTAGGCTAGGCTTATGTCAGTATGTAGCCAAGGATGGCCTTGAACTCCTGACCCTCCTGCCTCCCTCTCCTGAGTTTATCTGCTGGGCTGAGAGCCTATGCCAGAGCTTCCTAATTGGCAGGAAGGCACTTCACCAGGCAAGCCACACCACCAGCCCAGCATCTTGATTGCCCAATCAGGTTAGCAGTAGGAAAGATAAGGTCACAGGTCCAACTCTGACCACTGCCTCTTGCTCCTAACTATAGTGTCCCAGATACTTGGTCAATTAGTTGATTCTAAAGGAACTGTGCTTAAGAACCTCAATAGAAGGCCAGGCATGGTGGCGCACGCCTTTAATCTCAGCACTGAGGAGGCAGAGGCAGGTGGATCGCTGTGAGTTCGAGGCCAGCCTAGTCTACAAAGTGAGTCTAGGACAGCCAAGACTACACAGAGAAATCCTGTCTGGAACCCCCCTCCCCCCCAAAAAAAAACCAAACAAACAAAAAGAGAAAACCTCAATAGACAGCATACAACATTTATCTTTTACGTATATGCTTTGTATGCAACCATACAGCACACACGGAGGTCAGAGGTCAATGTCGGGCATCTTCATCACCATCACCTATTTTTTGAGACAAGGTCTCAAACTGAAGTCAGGAGTTTGTGACCTGGCTAGAGTGGCTAGCTAGCAAGTCCCAGAATCCTCCAGCCTCTGCTTTCCAGTGCTGGGACTATAGGTAGGCGTCAGGCACTGGCATGCCTGGCTTTCCCCCTGGGTACTAGGAATCTGAAGCCAGAGGTTCATTCTTGGGCAGCAAGCGCCTTATACACTAAGCCTTTTCATCCATGTATGTATGTATGTGTGTGTGTGTGTGTGTGTGTGTGTGTGTGTCTGTCTGTCTGTCTGTCTGTCTGTCTGTCTGTCTATCTATCTATCTCTAAACCTTTTCAGTGGTTCTCAACCCTCCTAACGCTGTGACCCTTTAACACTGCTGCCCGTGTTGTGGTGGGTGGTCCCCAACCATGAAATTATTCTCATTCGCTATGTTATAAATCATGATGTAAATATCTAATATACAGGATATTCACTATGCACCATCCTGTGGGGTGGGGGAGGAGGTCAAGACAGACAGTTGAGAACCACTGCTTTCAATGTGCCTTCAGTAAACAATCAAGACATTAAATCCATGCTTGTTGGCAGATCACTTTGTATTTTCATCTCAGAGCTGCCCTTAGTCTATCCAATTTGAAAACACGTCTGTTGTGTGCTTCAGTGTCGTGTGCACAGCTTACCTCTGCACAGCTTTAAACTTTCCTAGCCCCCCCCCTTTCCTCAGCCAGCTCTCTTCCTCTACCTCTCTAGCCCTCTCAAGGCCAGAGAAGATCTCCTGAGATCTCCCTCTCACAGTAAACTTGGCAATCGCCCATTACATAATCATTACAATGGGGCGCCACCCACCCAAACTAAGGGAAAAATCACAAAGTCTTCCCGAAAGCCTCCCTCGGACCCTCTCAAACCCTCCGTCTCAGTTCAGGCGGATGTAGCTGCAAAGGCAGGCGCCAGTCCCCCTTTTTTTCCCAAAGTAACTGAGGACTGGCTAGCTACCACCTAGCTCTCGTACTCACACGCTAAGGGAGGTCTAATCATCAATCTCTCAGCTCAGCCTAGAAATGGTAATTTTAAGTTAAGCACGTGTATTACCAAAGAACTAAAATTAATTTTTAAAAAAAGAGAAAGAGGAAGAAAAAATCCTCCAACTTCCAACGTGTGCTGTACATATAGTCCTACCCCACCCCACCCCACCCCCCCACCAAATAAATTACTTTTTAAAGGGCAAAAGCAAGCTCCTTACCTTCATGGTTGCTGGAGAAATACCCTCCTCTCAGGTAGGACGACTGGCAGTTAGGCACTTCTGAAAGGGAAGCACAGATGTGTTCTTAGCAACAGCTCCTGCAGAACAGCACACAGGCCACGCCCAGGAGCAGGGCCTGAAACCTCACAACTCAAGTTGTGCTACTTAGGTTTCATCAACATGACACAAGTCAGAGTAACTTGGAACCTCTACCAAGCAATCGTCTCTATGAGATTAGCCTATGGGCACAACTGTGGGGCATTTTATTTTTATTTTATTTATTTATTTGTTTGTTTGTTTGTTTATTTTAATTTTTTGGTTTTTCGAGGCAGGGTTTCTCTGTGCAGCCTTGGCTATCGTGGACTTGCTTTGTAGACCAGGCCTCGAACTCACAGCAATCTGCCAGCCTCTGCCTCCCTCATGCTGGGATTAAAGGCACGCGCCACCACGCCCGGATTTTCTTTTTTTCTTTTTTTGTTGGGGGCATTTTATTGATTAATGATTGATATGGGAGAGCCTGGCCCACTGCGGGAGGTCCCCGTCTGGAGCTGGTACTCCTGGAGGGCTTAAGAAAGCAGGCTGGGTAAGCCATGGAAAAACCAAGGCAGTAAGCTGCGCTCTGCTCCATAGTCTCTGCAGCAGTTCTTGCCTTGGCACCCCTCCGTGACGATGGGCTGTAACCCCACCCCCACCCCAGCCAAACAGCCCATCCTCAACCCCACCCCTGCAACACCAAGGTGATTTTGATGATGCATCTAAAACAAAGGACAGGTCTCTGGGGCCTTGATCTGTGGATGCGTACCATGCTAATACCCAATATGGTAAACACTACAACCCACCTCCTGCAAGCAAGACCCTTCTCATCAAGAGGCACAGGAGAAAGAGTCTTCATTCACTCATTTTAGAAATCAGATAGCAATGCATTTGATGAGAAAACTATAGGATGGGGAGGGAGAGACCACTGCTTTAGAACTTTCCCAAGCTGCTCCTCTGGCTCCTGATGCAGGCATCCAATTCTGTTGCCGGGGGTGAAGGTATTTTAAGGCCAGAGGGATTAGCAGAACTAAGGCTTTGAAAGGCAGGCTGGGTACTGTAGTTGGGCAAGCATCTTTTGGACAGGGTGGATCTGTTATGCTGAAACTAAACCACGCTCAAGCGAGCTGTTCTTCAGGTCTCAGGACAGACAAGTGGCCTGGGTGTACCCTGGGGACAGAGCTTCTGATGTGAACATTTGTTGACTGCCTTTCAAATGAATAGGATGAGATTTTTAAAAAGAAAATGGTTGGGTATATTAAAATGTCAAATCCTGGGGGCTGGACAGAGGGCTCAGTGGTTAAGAGCACATACTGCTCTTCCAGAGGTCCTGAGTTCAAATCCCTGCACCCACACCAGGCAGCTCACAACCACCTGCAACTCCAGCTGGGAGATCTGACTGCTGTGGTCTTTGCAGCACTCACATACACAGACACATAACTAAACTAAAAACTGCCCAGTCGTCCTATGCGAGAGGAGGGTGTTTATTATACGTGTAGTGTTTATTATATTTATAATATTTAATATATATTAAAGTCAATAGGAAAAAAAAAAAAAACGTTGCCACCAGACCTTCTGAGAAAAATGCTTCAAAGCCTTTTTACAAAGAACTCAGTGACAATTTGTATAACATCAGCAGCTATTGTTTTTCCTAGCACAATGTGGTAAATTTCTCCCCTGACCTGTATTCTCAGGTTTCCCCAAAACTAGATTCTATTCAGCACCATCAATGTATTATGTTATTTCTAAGACCGGGCACAGATCCTATAGCCCGCTCTACCCACCGGAGTCATTCAGCGTCAGATTGCTCCGACCTTCCCAAGGGGCTTCAGAAGAGCGCCCAGTGAAAGGCAGGAAACCTACCAACCACTCCCCAGTCATCCTGACCCTAACTGTAAGCGAAAAGTGGGGAGAACACTGCAAGGTCCCAGGTCTGCCTTCCTCTGAGGGTCTCAGGAATGAGACAGAGGTCGGACAGCCTCAGCTTCCTGAGCTGAGGCTCCTAGGCAGCAGGGCTAACAGCCTCTGCAGGATATGAGTCCCAACCACGTGAGCAATGCAACAGCAAATCGGAGCCAGCAGCCCTCTGCACTTGCGGGTTATCAGGCGTGTCTCCAATCGGTCAGATCACAGAACTGTGTCCTAGAGGTTAACTCTTTTCCTTATGATTCTATTGAGTCTGTTGTGTTGATAACAAAGGCCCAAAACACAACTTGTGTTCCTCATATCCAATACACTAAAACACACAACTTGTGTTCTTCGCATCCAGTACACTTAAGGGTAGGGTACCACCCAAGTATGGGCTCAGCAATCTTCAGATTGGCCTCAAGAGAGTATGTTACACATTTTTGAATACCATTAACTAGTTCATTAAACTCTTTGAAGAGTACTGGGCTTTTTTTGTTTTTGTTGTATTTTGTTTTGCTTTTTGGAGGTGCTGGCCATGGAATCCAGGATACTATACTGCCACACTGTCAGCCCCTGAAGGCAATTCTTATACAATGACCCCCAAAGGACCGCAGAGGGACTCAACATTGATCAGACAGCTGAATATGAGAATACAGAAGCCGGAGCGTGGGGGGAGGGGGGCTTATGCTGACCTGAATCGGCACAGTAATCTCGGGGCTCCTGCTTGATTCCCATTGGTGACTGGAACCCATGTGCAGGGGGACCAGGCATCCCAGGGACCCCGTGTTCATAGAGTGGGTCATGGTATTCCTGCTTGAATCCCTGAAGGGGCGGGGGAGCTGCAGGGACAATGGGCTCTGACATCTGCCTGTGGTAGCCGGGGCGATTATCTCCAGGAACTCCCGACTGAGAGGGGAAAGGGTGGCAGGGCTCAGACAGCTGTCGCTGAAATCTGGAAGAGAAAAAAAAAAATCATATTGTTTAATACAAAATGAACACTTACTATGACTCAGCACTCAGGATTAGCCGCAACATCTGGTTTTTTTTTTAAAGATAACTTAATTTCTAAATTAAAAAATGCTTAGTATTGATGTGAAATGCTTATTATTCATGGGCGTGTACATGTTTGCACGTGGGTGGGTCAACTCTCTCCACCTTTCCATAGGTTCCTGGGATTGAGTTCAGGTCATGTTAGCTCACACAGCAAGTACCTTTCATGGTGGAGCCATCTCACTGGCCCATGAATTAATTTTGAATCTTACTTGGTATTGATGCATATCATAAAACTACCATAATTATAATGTAAGAAATGCAAAGCTGATTGGTAGATCAAAGGAACTGACTTTTTTTTTTTTTAAATCAAGAACTGTCAAGAATATTTCAAAACCCTACCCAGATCTAGCCAACAGACAGGACATTCTCCACAGTTGAGTGGACACTGGGGTCTGACTTTCACACGAACTCTGGTGCCCCATATTTGACCATGTGCCCTCGATGGGGAGACCTGGTGGCACTCAGAGGAAGGATAGCAGGTTACCAAGAAGAGACTTGATACCCTATGAGCATATACAGGGGGAGGAGGGCCCCCTCAGCCACAGTCATAGGGGAGGGGAGTAGGAGGAAAGTGGGAGGGAGGGAGGAATGGGAGGATACAAGGGATGGGCTAACAATTTAGATGTAATATGAATAAATTAATAAAATATATTTTTAAAAAAATATTGCAAAACACACACACACACACACACACACACACACACACACACACACGGTTTCCCTGTGTATCCTTGGCTGTCCTGACTCGCCTTGTAGACCAGGCTGCCTGCCCTTGCCTCCCCAGTGCTGGGACTAAAGGCATGTGTCACCATGCCTGGCTGCAAAATATTCTTTTATTACCTGTTAAAACTACTTAACTTGTAGGGAAGTTTAGGCTCTATTTATTTTATACTGCATTCTAAAGTAAATTTCACATGGATGAAAGATCTCATACAATAAAGTAAAAGTATATGAGAACTTAAACAAGTGGGGGTGAGAGAAAGCTTTTTTGTTGTTGTTTTTCGAGACAGGGTTTCTCTATGTTATCTTGGCTGTTCTGGACTCACTTTGTAGACCAGGCTGGCCTCAAACTCACAGCGATCCACCTGCCTCTGCCTCCCAAGTGCTGGGATTAAAGGCATGCGCCACCATGCCCGGCTTGAGAGAAAAAACCATGCCAGGCTTGAGAGAAAACTTTTTAAGTTATCATACTAACAGCAGAAATCATCAAGATAACACATGGACACAAAGTCAAAGGGAAAACATGAAAATGGGAAGGAAAAAAATAGTCAGAAAATGCCAGAAACAAAATCAAGAGTAAAACAGAATGCAACAATGTTGATGATGAAGGTCAGTATCTCAGTGTGGTAGCTTGAGTAAGAATGGCCCCATAAGCACGTATTTGAATGCTTAGTTACCAGGGAGGGGCACCACTTAAAGGATTAAAAGGATTAGGAGGCGTGGCCTTGTTAAAGAAAGTGTGTCACTGGGGGTGGACTCCAAGGCTTCAGAAGCCCATGCGAAGGCCACAGTCTCTCTAGGCCTATGATCAGGGTGTAGCCCTTGACTACTCTCCTAAACCCTGCTCACAGGCCACCATGCTCCCTGCCATGATGATTATGAACCCCCAAAACTATAGTGAACTTTACTTTGTAAGAGCTGCCTCGGTTGGGCTGGAGAGATGGCTCAGTGGTTAAGAGCACCGTCTGCTCTTTCAAAGGACCCTGGTTCAATTCCCAGTACCCACATGGCAACTCACAACTGTCTGTAATTCCAATACCAAAGGATCTGACATCCCCACACCAAAGCATAAAATAAAATAAAATAAAAAGAGTTGCCTTGGTTATGGTGTCTCTTCACAGCAACAAAAGAGTGACTAAGCCACTTGGTGAGTGTGACAAACAGGAAAACCAGTAAAGAAATGCTAAGGGCCATAGATAAAAAGCTTACTAGTAATAAGGGGGGAGGGGCAAGGAGAGGGCTGAGAGGGTAAGAGCATTCTCCAAAACCCTACTGGGCAGTTCTCAAGTCCCAGCTCTAGGGGACTGGACATCTTCTGGCCCCTATGGGCACCTGCACACATAGATACATAAAGAGAAAGAAAACAGTTGGATTAGTGAAATGGTTCAGTAGGAAAGGCTTTTACCACTGGGGTTTGGTCCCAGACACCCACATGGTGTACACACTAACAGACAGATAAATGTAATAAAAAAAAAATTAAAGACAAAAATCACACCTTGGGATTAGCCTACCCAAAGAAGTGAAAGACCTGTATTATGAACATTTAAAAATATTTAAGAAAGAATTTGAAGACACCAGAAGATGGAGAGATCTCCTAGGCACATGGATCAGCAGGATGAACACTGTGAAAATGTCCATCATATCAAAAGCAATAGAGCTTCAAAACAAACCCCACCAAAATTTCAACTCACCAGGCACGGCAGCACATACCTTTAATGCCAGCACTCAGGAAGCAGAGGCAGGCGGATCTCTGTGAGTTCAAGGACAGCCCTGTCTACAAAAAAAAAAAAAAAACCAAACACAACAACAACAAAACCAACTCAATTCTTCACTGAAATTGAAAAAAAAATTCTTGAAATTCACATGGAAACAATAAAAACAGACAGCCAGGACCATCCCAATTTACACAAACTGCATGGAACTTACACCACCCTGATTTCAAGTTAGACGTGCGGTAAGAAGTAAAGCCACCACATTAGGAGAACAAAAGCAGACACATTTATCAGTGGAATAGGACAGAGGACCCAGATTAAGTGCACATCCCTCCAGCCACCTGATTTTTTGACAAAGGTGTGTGTGGGGGGGGGAAGACACACAGGAGAAAAGACAACATGGTGGTGGTCAAAAACCAAACAGCTACACATAGGAGGAAACATCACTTTCCCTCTCACCCTGCACTCAAATCAACTCTGAATGGATCCAAGGTCTCAACGTCAGACCTGAAACGCTCAAGAAGAGGTGGGGAGAGTACACTTCAGGATACAGGCTTACGTAAAGACTTTATAAATAGGGCTCAACTCATCCAGGAAACAAGACCATAAAAGTGGGACTCCATGAAGTGGGAGCTGTTTATTACCAAAGAAGTCATCTGAATGGGGAAAGTCTTTGCTAGGTTATGTCTGACAGAGGATTAGTATCCAGAATATATGAAGAACAAAAAGTAAATGCCGAGAAAACAAACAATGCTGCTAAACATGGGCTAGAAGGTTTAAAAGTGTTGGCTGCTCTTAGCCATCAGAGCAAACTAAATGACACTGGGACTCTCTCTCTCACCCCACTCAGAGCCGCTAAGATTAAGAAAACAAACGACAAGGTTCTTATTAATAATAGACTTAACCAAAAAGTTGGGCTTAGATTTGAATCGGTCTGTGTGTCAACAGGTGGCTAACAGACTTCTACAGCACTAAAGACTTAAACCAGAGATCTGGGTACAGATAAAACCGCAGAGCACGGAACTGCTCCCGGTGAGGTTTTACTATGCCGTTGCAGGAAGGACCTCCACCCAAATCACCGTACTATGACTTGACCCCTGAGCAACTTTACACAGGCATGTCCTTCGTCCCTGTCTCATCTGCCAGGCCAGTACTCCTCAGAACACATTCCAGAACTGTGAAGTCTAGTCTGCGCGGACATACCACCTCAGCAGAAACCTGGGTTTAAGGTCGCTGTCATTTAAGAGACCCTTGAAGGGTCTCCAAGCAAGCGAACATTTGCAACTCAGGCGTGACATCTTGAATACAGGTATGAGCCGCGGGGCTCTCAACCTCAAGCAGAGCCAACGTATTCCGGAGACCTCATTCCTTCTCACCAGCAGCCCAAACCCCTTGTTGTTTGAAAGAAACGGAAGCGGGGAGGGGCAGTCCCTCCCCCTTTCTCTTTCCTGGTCCCTCTGTGACCAAGTTAGAACCGGCAAAGGTGACCCCCTACAAGTCAGTTCCTTTGATGGCTCCAAGATGGCCTGCCCCACTCAGTTCTGTAACCAGAGCCTCGGCAGCTGGCGCAACCAAGGGCGCTGCTTCCGCTCAGTGCTCATCTTCTCAGCTTCCAGAATGTAACTCTAGAGTTGGCCTGGGATGGCCTCCTTTAGGAAGGGATGCTTCCAAATGAGCCCCCCCCCCAACATCCCTTCACCGCCCGCCCCTCCCCCCAAAGCATGGATAGATCACAAACACCAGCATTGCTCTGCACTGCATATTGGAGTGTGGCAAAGGAGATCCTGGGGTAGGTCACAAGACCCGCATATCTTGCGGGGGAGGGGGGGGGCTGAAGGGGGGGACACGGCTCTAGCTTGCTGCTGTAATTGGTATTTGCAGAGACAAATTAAAAGTAATTCAGTCCTTGTCCTCAAAATGCATCCTGTGAACTTTACTCACTGGCCTCCATCTGAACCCCAGACCCCCCCCCCACCTCCCACCAGCAATCTTCTTTGAAGTTATCTAAGAACGTGTAGCCTACATAACAGCCAAGAGGCTGCTGGGACCAACCATTCCCAAGGGAGCAGCAGCTTAGGCTGGCCAGTCTCTCTTCCTCCCACCCCACCCGTGACCCCTGTGCAGCTTACAAGGAATGAACTCAGATCTGCTGAGCAAAGAGAGACAGACTACTAAGCAAGGCTTCCCAAGCGCCAGTTTATTTAAAGGGACAGATTATTTATTTGTCAGATTTATACAGCTAGCGCCTTGCCTCCGGAGAACACGCCCACGCCACCAACATTTGGTTTACGTTATGAAAACTGTTAGATTCTTTTTCTGCATTTCCTTTTTGGTCCTAGCTGCCAACACACAGCGTAAACACAATGGTTAACGGGAATAAAAGGAAAAAAAAAGTGCAGATTTGATGTAGGGCACAGCATGCCCATAACAGGTGAAACCAGTGATAGTTCAGAGGTCGCCTTCAAGATATTTGTAAGACGCAACTAACTAGAAGCACACCTCATGCTTTTATCTCACTGTTCCAGCTAAAAGAACTTGACGGAAACCAGACAATCGGCAGAGGGAAACAGGAGCCTGCCTGTGAGGTCAGAACAAGCCCAGCCGAAAGCCAGGCTTCACCACTGACTCCCCACGTGACTTTAGGCAAGTTACGTAATGGCCAAGCCTTCATTTTCTCATCAGCAGAGTAAGGATGACCAGGGCACCTGCCCCAAAGGCCTGCTGTGAAGATTACATAAGATAACGCACGTTAACTGGACGCAGCACATTAAGTTCTCAAAACACACGACCTCCACTCTCCCAGTTAAAGTCACAAGCTCTGCAAACGGAAAAAAATCTCGTGGGGACAAGGAGATTGCCACAGACACCAAAGTCAGAGCCCTGAGCTGCCCACAGGATGCAGTCCCCTTCTGGGAGACAGACTATTGAGTTTTGTTCTTGAGTGACTCACTCATGCCCACCTGAGAAGAACAGTAATGCTGACTCAGCATGCTGCAGGAACATCGGCCGAGGCAGCCTTCTCACACAAGCCTAAGCACACCAGTGAAAGTGCAGCAAGAAACACAGCAAAGAACTGTAAAAATACAGTAACTTAAGTATCTACGTTTGCGGTATCCAAAAAGCTAAGTCAAAAAATAAAAATAAAGAAAGTCATTATGTGGGCATGTGTGCTGGGACGGGTTCATGGGGACAGACCTCAGATGGACGAATTTCCAGGGACCCGGGTTCAGGTTGTCAGGCTTGGGTAGCACACACGTACCTCTTGTGACATCTCACTGGTCCCAAAGTGATGTTTAAAAAGTCAAATGCAGGGCCAGTGTGAGATGGCTCAGCAATAGATGTTTGCCAAGCCAGACCATGTGAATTTGCTCCCCAGGTCCCGCCAAGGTGGAAGGGGCGGGGGGGGGGGGGGCGGGCGGTGGACTCTGTTGGCTTTTAAGCTATGTAAGCATTCCCCACCTCCACATAATAAATTTGAAAAGTGAGAAAAAAGAAAGGTGAGTAGCACATAGCTAGGCATGACACGGCCTGTGGAACTGCGGTACGTGGACACAGGAAGCCAACTGCACGGTGGCCAGCACACCTCACCCCCAAGTAACAGAGTTGGGGGTCAGTCTGGGTAAGAGCCACAAACCTACAGTTTAAATACACATATTTAATATCTTTACTTGTTTGTGCCTGTGTGTGCAGGAGCCCTCGGAAGCCATAAAAAAAGTCACAGACCCCTTGGAGCTACAGTGACAAGCTGCGTGACATGATGCTGGGATCAGGACCCTGGTCCTCTTCAAGAGCAGCCAAGTGCTCTTAACCACACAGCCATCTCTCCTGTCTCACCTAAATCGTTTCCACAAAAACCTTTCAGTAGCCTTTTGATGGCATCTAAGCACAAATTAGACTGGTCCACGTACCAGAAAACACTATTTTTGTAAACTAAGGAAAATAAATTATAAAAAAGTTTGAAAGCTATGATAGCAAACACTTAAAATGCTGAAAAAAAAAAAACCCTCCACAAATCATAACCTAGGCAATAATATATGTACAGGAGGGCTTGTGTAAGCAACTGGGACTGAGGTAGTTGCCTAAGTGGGTGCAATTTTACAGAGAACAGAACCAGACGGTCCACGAAGAGTGAAACTACAACAGACAGACGGACAGACAACAACTGACTCTCAAGGCTAGATGTTATTTGCCAAGAAGTCAGCAGCGTCTGCCAAGGCTTCAAAAGTTCTAAATTTAAAAGAGACAGACAGACAGACAGACAGAGGCACACATGCACACACACAGAGACAGACAGACAAATAGACACAGAGACAGAACGGCATATTCTAGGTTTTAAAAAGATATCATGGGCAACTTTGTGCTAATTAATTTTTTAAGCACATGCATGGGGAAAGCCCTTAAACCTTTTGATTAGATGTATTAAACTAAATAGAAATTTAAGGCAAAACTCTAAAAGATGACAAAAAAAAAAAAAAAAAAGAAAGAAAGAAAGAAAGAAAAAAAAAAAAAGAAAAAGAAAAGCCAGTAAAATCATTTCCCACAACAAGAATGTCAAGAGTAAGTTTACTGGTAAATTTTTTTCAAACAGTTTCAAATAACTCAGATTTTACATTAAATATTCCAAATATAAAGACATCCTCTACTCATTTTATGAGCACAACTTCAATGCTAAACCCAAAGTCCCTGCAAGAAAGAAAAAAACATATTCTCAATCACAAATTAGATGCAGAGGTCCTACACACACATGCATAAGAAGAAACCAAGTTCAGCAACTGCAGACTATGGAGGACGGAGGACAGAGCCAGAACAGGGCTCAGCTGGCAAGGACCTGGCACCCCCTGCCAGACAGCCTGGGGCAATCCCTGGAACCTTAGGGTGGAAGGAACAAACTGACTTTTGCAAATGGTCTCTGACCTCCATATACATTTTGTGTCACGAGTGCACAAAAACACATGCATTAAGAAAGTAATAAGATACTAAGTAAGAAATAATAAACATCTTGGGTTTATCACAAGACTGCAAGGCTGGTTTCATGTAAGTCAGTGTAATACACATTAAAGGAGAAAAATAATTTGATCCTTTTTAGTAGAGACAAAAACATTGTCTTAACAGATTTCAACACTGATTCTTGCTAACTTTTCATGAAGGGTAGAAGGAAATTTCCTTTAGCATAACAAAGGTAAAATACGCTGGGTGTGGTGGTGCACACCTTTAATCCCAGCACTCAGGAGGCAGAGGCAGGTGGATCACTGGGAGTTCGAGGCCAGCGTGGTCTACATAGCAAGTCTAGGACAGCCAAGACTACACAGAAAAACTCTTGTCTCGAAAAACTAAAAACAAACAAAGGTAAAATATACATAATAAACACAGCTTTAAGGGTCAGAATATCCTCTATTTCAACTGTTAGGAGAAAAGTTACTCATTCTTGTCAAGAAAGTTTCATTAAGAATCCAAGCAGTGAGGTTGGGCGTGGTGGCGCATGCCTGTAGTCCCAGCACTTGCGAGGCAGAGGCAGGCGAGTTCGAGGCCAGCCTGGTCTACAAAGTGAGTCCAGGACAGCCAAGGCTACACAGAGAAGCCCTATCTCAAAAAAAAAAAAAAAAAAAAAAAAAGAATCCAAGCAGCTTGGTGTTAGATCCCAAATGAACCCATGTTCCCACACACACACGTGCTATTGGCCAGACACTAAGCCAGCTCTTTCCTGTGACAAGATCCGGAGGGTGACGGCGAATGGCAGCTTGTGAGGGACCGACTCCCAAGAGGAAGTACATCTTGTAATTTATCAAGCACCACAGTTTCTATAAAATCAAAGTTCAAGAAAATAGGACAAGCCAAGCTGTAGGCTGTGGTCACACAGCAGGAGACTTCTCAGTAAGTTGGTGCTTTCCTCTTTCAAAAGGTACTAACCACCATGGCTGACCTCCCCGTGCCTAGGTACTTCATATAGTGAGTAAACGCCATAATATGCATACTCTCTTTGTACTACCCAGAGCAGTTTTGTTTTCCTACTATAAGAACATTTTTTTTTCTTTCTTTCTTCTTTTTCTTTTTTCGTTTCCCGCCCCCCCCCCAAGACAGGGTTTGCTCTATGTTGCCTTGGCTGCCCTGGGCTCACTTTGTAGACCAGGCTGGCCTCGAACTCACAGAGATCCGCATGTCTCTGCCTTGGAGTGTTGGGATTAAAGGCGTGCACCACCATGCTCGGCTGGAACATTTTCTTAAGTTTTATCCTCAGTTTGTTTTTCTGGATGTCGAGTGTGGGAGACGGCACAGTATTTTATATGTCTTGAGATTTTTTTGTTTTGTTTTTTTGTTTTTTTGTTTTCCCCTCCCAGTAAAGTCTCTTTAGCTAAATTGTGAGGCTTTCTTCAAGTTGAGATATGATAGAAGGAAAAACAAAACCAAAAACAAAACCAAAGCCCACATGCAGGGGGTAGAACACAGCTTCTAAGTTCTTAGCTTGTATGACTGTCAGGATTGATCTCTCCGGAGGAAAAACCACACAGCTTCGAGGAGTATAAATGGAAGATGCTGGAGCACACCAAGCACGTGATCTCCTCCTACAGCATGTGGGAGGGACCACCAATGTAAATCACAGCTTTCAAATACAGTATTTATCTTCTGAAAATAAACTGAGTTGCGAAGGATTTTATATATAGGCAGGTTATATGAAACATTAGAAACATAACTTTGACTACATTTTATTTTAATTGTTTGAAGCTTGACCACAGAAAATGACCGCCACAATCAATAATTAAGATTCAGTCTATGGATCTTAGGCTCACCACCTGAACAGACCAGGCAAAGCGTGTCCAAGATAAAGACACCTTTGTCCCCACAGGCTTAGACCTGGGCTTGGAAGAGATAAAATCGAGACTCCAAAGACACTGCCACCCACGAGAGGAATAAAGTTCAAGGACAAAATGGTCTCACTAAGGTCACCTCAGCCTTTTATGGACCCTAGTGGATGTTTGCAACTCAAAGACAATCTCGCTGGTTGGCGTACAGCTTTAATCTCAGCAGGGGAAGGTCAGCCCGGTTTACAGAGCAAGGTCCAGGACAGCCAGGACTACAGAGACACCCTGTCTTGAAAACCAAACAAAGAGCTGGCGATGTGGCACAAGCTTGTAATGCCAGTACTCAGGGAGGCAGAGGCAGGCAGATCGCTATTGAGTTCAAGGCCGGCCTGGTCTACAAAACGAGTCCGGGACAGCCAAGCAAACGGTATTTCATGGTTTGCTTTCTCACTGTAAAGTTAAAAAAATAACAACAACAAACTTCTGCTTTGGCCACAAGCATAGGTTCCCTTTATCCTACAAAACAATCTACACTTAACAAAGACGTATACTAGATGGGGCTAAGTGTTATGGTAACATATGGGACACGCCCAAGATCCACCAACTCAGGCTTGGGGCGAACAGGGAATGTGCGATTGCGTGCGCCTGCTCGCACAAAGACACGCTGCGGCTGATACAGAAAGTTCTGTCCCTCTTGGTTTTTTGAGCCAGGGTCTCTGACTAGACCTGAACCTCACCGAGTCCCAAGGGTTCTGCTTGTCACTGAGCGACCCCACCCCCACCCCTCTCCCTGCCACCGCAGTAGGATTCCAAGCAGGCACCATCATGGCTGGCTTTTTCCACAAAGGATCTGAGAATCCAGGTAAGCTCCCCAGGCTTTCCCAGTGTGTACGGAGCAGCCCTTCCCTGCTACAGTATTTTTGTCTCCACCTCCTCATAGCTGGCTGGGGCCCCCTGTCCACCGTCAGCTCTTCTTCGGTTGCTTCAGAAGCCTACACACTACCTCACCCTTCACCCCAGGTTTCCTAGAGTCTCCATTACCTCGGTGAGGTCCTGTTTTGGAACCATCATTAGTACAGGCAAAGGGTAAGAAGCAGGAAGCTCAAGACAGACAGGAAGAGATGCCCATGTGTGCCTTTCCTCTGGGCAGAGGGCAGAGTCATCAACCCCAGGGGTCTAAGGCTCCTCCTTCTTGGACGAGTCTACTCTACAACTGACACTAGGGGCTCCTCAGTCAGCCAGGGGGACAAGATATGGACCCCAGGGAGATAGTTCCCCCTCAACGCTGACCAGTTGTCACACAGCTCAGGATAGAAACAAGGGTCTTGGGCTGGAGAGAGATGGCTCAGCGGTTAAGAGCACGGACTGTTCTTCCAGAGGTCATGAGTTCAATTCCCAGCAACCACATGGTGGCTCACAGCCACCTATATTGTGATCTGATGCCTCCTCTGGCCTGCAGGTGTACATGCAGGCAGAGCTCTGTATACATAATAATAAATAAATAAATCTTTAAAAAGAAAGAAAGAAAGAAAGAAAGAAAAGAAACATAACTCCTCCAAGAAACCAGCGAGATGCTCTTTACACACATAACGCCCAAATCAGTAAAATGAAAATGGCAAATGGCCACCTACTTTTAACCCGAAAAACGTATTTTTTTCATAAATAAATATCAATTCTCTTGAAAAAGAACAAGGTTATAATACACGAGACTGCCAAAGCCTGCTGGCGGCTGTTGCCCTCCGTGGCAACAGAAGCTTAGGAGCCAGTGTGTCTGCCATGCCACACAAGTCAGGCACCCCCAAATTGGAGATCACCCTTTGTCCCTTATGTAGCACAACTCCTTCTCTGTGGCTCCTGGCTTGAACAGGGAATGACATCTGCCAGCTGCATCGCACAGGTCAGAAGAAGTGGGACCATAAACAAGAACCCCTCTACACAGCCCCCCCAAGCCCTGGATTCCCCTCGCCCTCCCCATACAGCATGGGATAGATTCGAGGAGGAGCGGTTTCCATCTTGCAGTGCTTGGTAACACCACAGATGAGTCACTGCGTCTCATGATGCAGTGCACACACATCTGACGTGCATTAAGTCCAGAAGCGGCCAAGTTTCTAGAATACCACAGACCATGGACTTAGAAAGCCAGATTCCCTCTCTACCTTTATTTCTGATGAATGAAGGATCCTAGATAAATTTCCCCTGATGCCTCAACTGTTGGAAATATACATAAAACTACCTAGAGGGGAAATCATGAAATTTCTACCTCAAAAGAAGACGTTACCACTAACATCATCCTTAGCTCGTTCTATTGCAGAAATTATGCTGAAGCCGGATGGGTAATAAATAATGCCTCCTCTAACTCAGAACCTTCCCTCGATGCAAACAGAACAATAACGTAATTAAGAGTAACGTAAACTGAAGTTCAGTTTTACAGGCAGTATCTCATGAGAAGCCCAGAAACTTGTGGGTGGAGGTCAACTGACTGTACACCCTGGGCAAGTCATCCATCCATCCAGGCTGGAAGTGGGCAGACGGGTTTCCTAAGAATGCTACAATCTTATGAACCGTGCTGAGGACGTCTGGAACAGGGTGCTATGTAACTAGCCCATAGCCATAGTATATTGGTAGTCTTATTTCACTGAGACCTCAGTGGAGTGACAACTTTATAGGTGCCTGGCCAACATGACTAGGAACACAGGAGAGAGGGAACTAAAAGGCAGTCGCAACCCACCTCTGTTCTGACGGATACTGGCTGTCCGGCATCATCTTTGGCATTTGCAGGGGCTGATGTGGTGGCCGGGGGACCGCAAACGTTTGTTGCTGTGATCCAGGTTCTGGAAGTGAGTGAGGGGTGGCAGCAGGACCCACCCCTTGAACTGGGCCGGCTCCAGGGGCAAGAGCTGAGGCAGGCAGAGCTGCCTGAGGTGGGGGGAATAGGGAAGTCTGATGGGTGGGTGACAAAGGAGTGGAAGGAGGGGTTAATGGCTTGAACCCAGAGGGAGGCTTCCTTTCGTAGGCACTGTAAAAAGAAAGGGAGAGACCCATTAAGCTGCAGAGAGGATTTGCATGGTAACCGGGGGCCCAGCAGAAACACCAGTTTGCAGACCACTGTTGCCAGGAAATGACATCATTAGCATAGTTAAACTGCGACAGTCCTGGGGGAATATTTGTACCTCTGAAATGTGACAAATACACTGCGTCAAAGGACTTGTTTAACACTTCTAGTGATTTTTCTCAAAGATAATTTTAGCTTCAGCTTCCGGTTTCCTTTTTTTTTCCCCTCCTTCTAAAAGAATTCTCTGTGTATGCTGGTGCAGGGGCGGGTGGGTGAGGCTGGAAATGTATGGGCCTTCTCTGGTCCCCTCTCTAAGGTATTCCAGGGCTCCCAGGAATTGGTCAGAATCTTTGCGGAAGGCCACAGCGCTTGAATTAAACAAGCGTTTGCTGGTTCCAGGCAGATCTGTGTTTACCTGGAAGTGCAAAGAATGATTAAAATTCAAGTCTCATTCCTAGGGCCTGGATATTCTTAAGTAAAGGGCACAAGCGTGGGGGCTTTTTTTTTTTTTGTTTATTCTCATCTGAAGATTACTTCCATGGTGCTTAAAGTTCACATTAACATAGGATAGACAGGAAGTGTATATACTACCTGCCCCAAAGGTACAGATCAAAAGGCCCAGTATCCCAGGCTCTTGCCCTAGCTGGCCCTGGTTCCCTGTCGAGCCACGGCATTTTAATGAAAGTTTTGCCTTTCATGCATAACGTACAATGGCCCCAGTGGGATGAGCTACACCATGAAGATCACAGCGCAAGGCAGGCGTGCTTTCCCTGACCTCCTCCGCCCCCATGCTAGGTAACACCTGCTGAGGCTTCCAGAACCTTCTGTGCAGCTCTTCAGCCTTTCCACCCTCCTGCCAACCTATGCGGCCCGCCTCCAACACTTACCAATAGTTGTAGAGGCACTTTTCTCCGTACTTAGCACCAAGAGCCTGCTCATGGCTACAGGATGACAGCTCAGAGGAGGGGCTGTGCAGCTCCCGCTTGATCTTGGTGGGGGGTGGAGCGTGAAGCACCACTGAAGGGCGGGAGACAAGAGGACAGTATTTAATACATCGCTTCTTTCATGCGAAAGGCTGGTGCTGATCGCTCTTAGAACTCAAGGTCAACGAAAGCCGCCCCACCTAAATATGCAACCTTTTGTCAAGAAAACAATTAAAAGTTCCTTAGTGAGGCTCGCTGGGGCACACCTGGGACCTCAGTGCTTAGGGCGGGTCTGTGGCTAGCCTGGGATACGGAGTGAGACTTCTCAAAAACAAAACAAAACACAAAACCAGAAATCACCACCTGACATTTTAAATGAGCAATCCCTGTTCCCATTTCTTTAGTCATGGGTCTTGTTTCCCAATTTCTGAAGTCCTTAAAAAATTCCTAGTGGTAATAATGAAGAAAATATAGGTGGACCCCAAGAATTCTTTCTTGAAAAATGGAGAAAACAGCCTATAAGCTGTGGTGGTAGCCACCACACATTAGCTTCTCTAAGACATTAAAAGGCTGTGGCAATACATTGCTTGCTTGCTTGCTTTTTGCTCCTCCCTCCACCCCACCCCCAAAGACAGGGTTCCTCTGTGTAGCCCTGGCTGTCCTGGAACTCACTCCTCTGTAGACCAGTATCTTCCTGCCTCTGCCTTCCAAGCGCTGGGACTAAAGGTATGCGCCACCAACCACTACCACCACTAGGGCTCTTAGTCACAAGCATCTTTCCAAAATAAATATGATTTCTGAAGTCTTTTTCAAGTAACTCTAAATACCAGTTGTGAGTTTTAAGAAACACTTGCCAAGCGCGGTAGCAAACACCTGTAATCCTAGCACTCAGAAAGCAAAGGAGGGCAGATTTGTGAGTTCAAGGCCAGCCTGGTCTACAAAATGAGATCGGGCAGCCAAGACTAACACAGAGAAACCCTGTCTTGAAAAAAAACAAAAAAACAAAAAACCAAACCCACACCAAAAAAAAAAAAAGAAACACTCAGGTTTAGGGGAATTATAAAGCTCTTAAAAATGAAGAAGTAGGGGCTGGAGAGATGGCTCAGAGGTTAAGGCACTGACTACTCTTCCAAAGGTCCTGAGTTCAATTCCCAGCACCCACATGGTGGCTCACAACCATCTACACTGAGATCTGATGCCTTCTTCTGGCATGCAGGCAGAACACTGTATAAATAATAAATAAATAAATATTAAAAAAAAAAAAAGAATGAAGGAGTAAAACAAAACAACTTAGCAACCCTCTAGGCAGAAGCTAACGACCAATAAATCTGTGGAGGCCTGTGTGCCCACAGTATCTGCTCCTAGCCTTTCCCAAGTCCTTCATGGTACCCAGTGATAGTTTGGATTTGCTTTGTCTCGTCGTCGTCCGTCCATCGCCCCCCCACCCCACCCCGCAACCCATGTTGCAATGTAATCATTTCCCAGTGTAATGGTGCTGAAGGGAGGTGCTTGGGCCGCTGAGGGTTTGTTCCACCCGGGAGAAGGGATGGAGCATCTCCTCCACGCTGCAGCGTGCTTCCTAGTCTCGTCTCCTCCCATGCACTCCCCCCCTTCCCTCTGCTCTCCACAGACCTCACCTGATCCTTCTCAGTGTTCAGAACCGTAACCCAAATTAACTTTATAAACTATGTATGTATATACATACAGTTACACCAGTCACACACACATATTTTTTATGTACTCTTAATAAATAACCCAGGCCTGCCAAACAGTGATGGTGCACACCTTCAATACCAGCATTCCGGAGGCAGATGCAGGCGGATCTCCGTGAGTTTGAGGCCAGCCTGGTTTACAAAGTGGATCCATTAACAGCCAAGGCTGCACAGAGAAACCCTGTCTCATAAAAACAAAACAAAACAACCCACCCAGTCTGTATTTTTCTGTTACAGGAGCAGAAAATGGACTAACACTGATAAGTGGCGTCTCCTGAATTTATAGGACAAGCACACGTGACCGGGGCTGTGTTTGGAAGCCTACAGATTCCACATGGGTGGGGATGGGCAGGACAGGATTTCTTCTCTGTGTAGCCCTGGCTGTCGGACTCACTTTGTAGACCAGGCTGGCTGCCTCTGCCTCCCAGAGTGCTGGGATTACAGGCGTGCACCACCACATCCAGCACCACATAGGATTCTGAGAGGGCAAAAAAACCAAGATTGTGCTGGGATTAAAGGCGTGCGCCACCATGCCCAGCTCGAAAAACCAAGACTTTCCGAAATGAAGGCACCTTATTTAGAGTGGTCCACACTCCCGAGTACAGAAAACTAAGTCTGTCCTTTCTTTCTTACCTACAAACTAAATTGCTTCTGGGAGGCCCTTTTCCCCAGAGTAGGACAAACCTTAACACAAATAACTGTACCACAAGACCTGTCCCTTCCAGCAAGGATTTTTAAATGGCTACTCTCTGCCTAGCTACCTGGCTGCAGGGCTTGGGGTAACATTCCCTGAGGACTATTCAGCCATTCCATTACAAGGCTCACGAGCAGCAAACCACAGTGCTCTGTGACCCACCAAACTCTTCCTTGACTCAATGTCTACTCCTAAAATGCTGCTGTTAGGATTCTGGCTAAAATCTAATGATTGGCTGCGTAATTGTCCTTTTCTATCTGCTAAGACCCCAACAATCTTCCAGACTACACTGGTTTCCCTTATAACTTCAAATCTGACAACCTGAATTCGACCCCCAAAACAGGTGGACAGAGAACTGACTTCGAAAAGTCTTCTGATCTCCATACAAATGCACAGGCACACACACGCATTCATACTCACATGTACACACACCTCTAACATGTGTGTGCAATACACACACACACACGTCTTGCTAACAGACTGGAGAGAAGTTTTCATAATTCCTTTCTTACATAATGCCAAACTGTGTTTTCCAGAATCCATGAAATAAGTTAAGAACTAGCAGATTATATTTAGAAGTCTAATATTAGAATCTCATCATGAGTTTTTGATGGTGACATCATGGCAGCCAAGAGTCGATTGTTATCAAATGTTTTCAGATACTCAGACACAAAAAGGAAACTATGGCAGCCTGCAGAGTGACCCCGTTGGTCACGATCTCTTCTTTTGTACTTTCTTATTGTCAAAAGTTTTGGTAAAAAGTCAGAACAGTAGCAACACTCCAATTTAAAGAAAAATTATGTATAGGCTTAAAAGTCTAACCTTTCTTCGTCTAAAAATTGTCAGTTTATAATCATTGCTTTACCTAAATTTGGAAAGTAAATTATTATAGCGATATTTGATTTTCTCCTGTCAGGTTTTAGAAATGTCTCCACTTTTCCAATCTTATTACAATTACCAGGTTTCCTGACAAGGCAAACTCTAGAATGAAAAAATGAAGCTGTCCAGGGAGAAAACTCCATTGTAATTTCAGGAAAAGCACAATCCATTTTTAAAAGGGAACCTGTGCTGCTTGCTGTCTCCACCTCAGTGTCTTCTACCACAGCCTGTTAGGTAATGACACTTTTTCTATACAGAAACGGGGAGTTCAAAAAATCTGAGTGAATAGCCAGGCAGGGTAACACCAGGCACGGTGGCACTCCCACAATCCCCAGCACTCAGGAAGTTGGAGGATCAGTTTGTGGCCAGCCTGGGCTACATGACAAAACCTCTTCAAACCAAACCAAACCACTCCAACTCACTCTCCGTTACAAATTATGAATTGATCATATTACTTTTAACACTGCAGGCAGGGTCCACATTTACTCTGTGCTTCTAGGCACAGGTTAGCTATAAATGAATGGTCCCTTCCACTCCCAATCAATGATCTTGAGAGAAAAGGCATGGCAGAAACACAGTGGCTAGTTTCACAGATCTCTGCTGACAGGAGAGCCAGTGGGGCCTGAGAGCATTCAGAGGAAGGCCCAGCTCCCCACAGTTCTGCTGGGTGGGGGTTGTGTGCAGGGGTCCACCTCTGGCATTTGTCTGTCACAGACCAGTCAACTTAAGCCAGGAGTTCCAAAGCCAAGGAATGCACCTTGCTTTTGTGTGCCCTCATATGTAAGATGAAGCTGCCCTCAAGAGTAAAGAAAATGGCGCAGAACCTCTTGGATGGGGCGAAGAAAAGTGCTTGCCTTTCCACAGCGGGCTTACTAAACAATGACAGACATCTGTGACTGTAAAGGGTGGAACGGGCTTAGCTTGGGAAGGATTACAAACTCCAGAGAATCCTGAAATGTTCAGTGTTGGCTATTTGAGCTGATAAACACCTCTAGTCAGAAACGCTTGTGCTCAGCGTACGGAAAATGGCCTCGCAAGGTCAGCTGCCTCAACCATAATTCCTGATGAACCGCCTTCAGGGTTATGAAGATTTCATTCCTGACTTCCCTTCTTGGAAATTTAATGAGACCATATTCCTGAAATGCTGACAATAGGAGAGTGAGCAAAACAGAGAGATCCTCTCCTGGCATATGCACGTTAGTTCACACTTGGTTTTTTTTTTTAATAGTGTTTTTCTCATAGAAGCTGTTGAGAGGTTGCTGGGCCTTGGTCCACTTGTTCAGTCTCCTACACACAAGAACGGGAGAGCCAGGTGTGGTGGCGCACACCTGTAATCCCAGCACTTGGGAGGCAGAGGCAGGCGGAACTCTGTGAGTTCGAGGCCAGCCTGGTCTACAGAGCGAGTCCAGGACAGCCAAGGCTACACACACACACACACACACACACACACACACACACAACCCTGTCTTGAAGAAAGGGGGAAAAAAAAGAGGAAGAGGAGGAGGAGGAAGAACCCCAAGGCCCAAGGAGTTGAAAAATTTGTTCAGAGCCTTGGGGCTACTGGGAAATAGAGTCAGTCTCTCCACACTGTCATTCTTTCAGCCTTCTACCAATCACCTACTTTGTCTATTAGAAAGAAATAGAAGACAAAGCCGGGCGGTGGTGGCATACACCATTAATCCCAGCCCTTGAGAGGCAGAGGCAGAGGCAGGCAGATGGAGCTGTGAGTTCGAGGCCAGCCTGGTCTACAAAACGAATCCAGGACAGTCAAGGCTACACAGAGAAACCCTGTCTTGAAAAACAAAAACAAAAACAAAAACCACAAAAAACAAAAAACAAAAAAAAAAAAAAGAAAAGAAATAGAAGACAAAAAAATTTTCCAACCTAAAACAATAAAAATATGACAAGCTGAAAGTACTGTGTGGGTGTGGGTGTGATGCATGCATGTGTGCGTGAGTGCATGTGGAGAGCAGGGGAAAGGACATTAGGTATCCTGCTAAATCACTGTCTTACTTTTCTGAGGTCCTTTGAGACAGAATTTCTCACTGAACCTGAGGCTAGCCTAGCAGTCAGGAAGCCCCTCCCTACCTGCCCCACACGTACACAACAGTGAGGTTACAGGCTCAGTCACTCCCCCACCCCACCCCACACATATACAACACCGGGGTTACAGGCACACAGTAACCACCCCACCCGACACATACACAACAGTGAGGTTACATGCAGTCACTACCCCACCCCGCCCCACACATGCACAACAAGGAGGTTACAGGCACACAGTCACTACCGCACCCCGCCCCACACATACACAACAGTGAGGTTACAGGCACACACAGCCCCCACCCCTTCACCCCACCCCCCCAACACCAGGGTTACAGGCACACACAGTCACTCTTGGCTCTCATGTCGCCTCATGCTTGCTCAGCAAGCGCTCTCACCTGCCCAGCCATCTCCCCTCCCCTAAAATGTACTCTTGAACAAAGGAGAATGAACAAGGACCAACAATTCTGGGAAGGAGGAAAGAGACAGTCTGGGAGAGAGACAACAGGCGGACCCCCTCAGGACTCCCTGTGCGCCAGGTGTCCCTCCAACCTAATGGAAAATATTACTTGCACTCTTTCCGGTTTGCGGATAGGAAAACAAAGCCTAAGGAGCCAGCTTCGGTCTCTCCACTAGTAAGCTGCCAGGATTTCCACCCAAACGGTTCTTCGGCATCCTATTATAGTCTCGGAAGGTAGTCTGAGAAAAGACTGTTTAGAAATATGGATGGAGCTGGGCACTGCAGCTCATGTGTGGAGTAGCTTACCAGCAACTGGGAGCTGGGAGCATCAAGGCCATCCTTAGCTACATAGCAAGTTTGAGACCAG
This sequence comes from Acomys minous, assembly GCF_964271855.1. NCBI lineage: Eukaryota > Metazoa > Chordata > Mammalia > Rodentia > Muridae > Acomys > Acomys minous. Next base: position 68,932,219 of record NC_140492.1, on the reverse strand, counting down.
CCCGGACTATATGAAAGCATGTATTAAGGGGGGTGGGGAGATGTGGAGAAAGCCAGTCATGCAAGCCACGGTGGCAGGCCTGGTGGGATGTGCCTATAGTCCCAGCACTCGAAAGCCAGGAGGACAGAGTCCAAGGTCACCATAGGCTGAAAAGCAAGCTCCTATTTCCGGAGAGGCAGATTAAGAAACTAGCAAAAAAAGGGATGGAGAAGGAAGTCAAATCAAAAAAACATGAAAATAAATGTTTTTTGCCGTATCACAAGGCTGAAGCCGCGTGCTCTCACGGTGGGCCGTCCAGGTGGGGCACACCTGACTCCTAACCCACTGGGAAACAGACGCCTTTCCCTGTCCCTGCCACCCGATCCTCCTTCGCGTCTATTGGCAGCCAAGCTTCCCCACTCCTACAGCTCCACTCTTTGCGATCCGTGCCTTCTGTTCCAGTCAGTGTTCCTCCTACGAGGTCTCTCTCATTCTTCCTCCTCCAGTCCAGTTGGCCAAAGCCGTCTGCTCACTTAGCCAACTGCCAACACCCTGGAAGGCCTGCATATCTTGACAACCTTCTCTTAAAGCCACCTCTGAGGCCAAGAACAGTGACTGAATCCACTCTCCAGGTTCCTATGTGACTACAAGAACTCTAACAAAAGATCCATGCCCAAAACACAAAATTAGATGGTAACACTGAATTAAGCCCACATCTGGGCATTCATTACCAAGTACAGCACTGTCTCCGAGCCCACCATAACAGCACTTTAAATTTTAGATACTGCGTTTACCTACCAAACAACTTAACCTCATAGCTTTTTGTCCTATCAGACTAGGAAAAGCCTTGCAAGAGACACAGGATTAACCAACATGCCTGTCCTCAACAAGAGGAGGAAGAGAAAACAGCAAAACCCACACATACAGAGGGGTCAGAAAAGAACCAAACTGCCATTCTTCACAGGTGGGTGGAGGAGAACACAGAAAATATAAATATAAATCCACAGAGAACGAAACGCAACGGGCTCATCTGGCATGGCTGTGTGCTACAAGGTCAATATACAAAAAGAACTGTCTCTACATCCCATAACCAAAGCAATATGAAATAAGAAAAGACATTTAGGGGGGTGGAAAGAGAGAGAGATGGCTCTGCTGTGACGAGCAACTGTTCTTCTTGCAGAGGGCCTGAGTTTGATTCCCAGCATACATATATATGGTGGTCACAATCCTCTGAAACTCCAGTTTCAGGGGATCCAATACCTTCTTCTACCGTCCGAGGGCACCAAGCACATATGTAGTATGGATGCACACATACATGCAGCCAGAGCACACTTAAAAATGAATAAATTTAATAAAAGTTGAAGAAAATACATCTAGGGGCACTGAAGGGGATCACTGGCTAAAAGTGCCTGCCAACTAGCATGAACCCCTCAACCTGACCTGACAGCCATACGACAGGGGAGACCCCACTCCCAGAAGCTGTCTGCCTGCCATATACATGTTATAGCACATGTGGCCCCCACCCCCGACAATGAAAATGCAACAGGAATTGTAATAGTAACAGAAATATCATTTACTTAAAAACAATCTAATCAAAGATTCCCCCAAAGCGCTATGAAAAATTAAAGAATAAAGGAAAGGCTGTATCACGGACTGGAAAGCTTAGTATCGTAAAGACATCAATTCTCCTCAGATTTACCTAAGGGTTCAATGTAGCACCAGGCAAAACCTCAGCACTGTACAGAGGTTAGAATGAATAAATTACAATTGCATTTACTTACAGAGCTGAGTCTCACAAATATGCTAAACATAATGAGCCTGGCATAAAGGCAGACACGCTGTATCAATCTCCAAACAAAGGCTTTTTTTTTTTTCCCGAGACAAAGCTAACCTATGGGGCGGAGCGGAGCATACTGTCAGAAAGGAGGCTCAGGTCGCATTGCTCATTAACAGAGAAGGATTAGGAAGAGGCTTGTCTCTTAGCTATGTTACCAGAATTACAAACTTCTCTCAGGCAACACACACACACACACACACACACACTTTCTCTGAGAATTTCATACATACAATGCATCACAATCATACATACCTTTAACTTTCCCTGCCATCCCTCCCACTATCCCAGACACACACACCCACATCACACACATACACACACACACATATCGCTCGTACGCACGCACACGCTTCTCACATCCTCATGCTTTTATTCTTTTTATTTAAATAACCCGCTAAATCCAGGTAGTGCTTCCTGTGTGAGGATCCATAACCTACTAAGCAGCTATACCTCCAAGGTTACTGACTTGGCGTGATCTTGGGCAGGTCTCAGGCAGACGGCCAAAGCTGCTGGGAGAGCCTGAGTGCACCAGCTAGGCGCCACACACATGATCACACCCTCCACATACATCCTTTCAGTAGCAGCAGCACCAGTGGTAGCAGCTGTAGCAGCAGCACCAGTACATGGCAGGGACAGAGTGGCAGTAGGCAACACCCACCCGGGAAGACGAGCTAAGCAGACAGGTTCTGTCCCTTGAAGGGGATAGTTGGAAAAGGACGTTATCTAAGATTCCCAAACCCAGCAAGAGGTACGTTCAGATGGGCAGAATGGCTAATTTCCACTGTCTGGCAACTATCTCAAAAGTAGAAAAGCTGGGAACATTACCATGGATAGGGGTAGGGAGCACAAGTTCCAAGAGAAGGACTGGCCTGGGCGAGGTGGCGCACGCCTTTAATCCCAGCACTCCGGAGGCAGAGGCAGATGGATCTCTGTGAGTTCGAGGCCAGCCTGGTCTACAAAGCGAATCCAGGACAGCCAAGTCTACACAGAGTAACTCCATCTCACAAACCAAAAAACACAAGAAAAAACAACAACAAAAAAGCAAGAACTGGGGCTGGAGAGATGGCGCAGTGCTTAAGAGCACCGTCTGCTCTTTCAAAGGACCCTGGTTCAATTCCCAACACCCACATGGCAGCTCACAACTGTCTGTAACTCCAAGATCTGACACCCTCACACCAATGCACATAAATTAAAATTTTAAAAAAAATTTTTTTAAAGGAAGAACTGGAAGAAGTAGTTGGAACCATTTTCATACCTAATTTGCTAACCTCTATAAGCATAAACTCTCAAGTTTCATAACACTGGAATCAATTATTGGATGAGCTCAGCAAAGTTCTTAAAAATTGACTTTATTAATTTATTATGTATGCATGGTACCCACGCAGGTGCATGTACAGCATCACCAATGGGGAGGCCAGAGATGGGCACTGGGGGTCCTGTTGTAGTGCTCTCCGCCTTATTCCTTTGAGATAAGACTCTCACTGAATCAGGAGCTAGGCTATCAACAAACCCAGCCATTCTCCCTTCCCCATGCCCTGGACACTGGGGTTACAGGCATGCATAGTCACACCTGGCTTTTCACTTGGCTGCTGGAGATTCGAACTCAGGTCCTTGTGCTTGCACAGCAAGCTGGGCATGTCCTCAGCCTTACGTTAGAATCTGTAGCAAAGTTTCCCAAAACCCCCTCCTCAAGCATGTACAAGCTCTTTCTGATAGTCTGGTGGTGCTATTCTAAGTTCAGCAGAGAAACAGGAACACCAAGTGAAAGGATCAACAGTGCAAGAGATCTCCAACCCCGAGATTAGCATTTTTCACATGTTGTTTTCACTTCTAGACGCTCTTTTTAAATGCACCCCTTAAATGGGTCAGCAACTACCAACTTCCTTAAATCACTCTGATGGCACACTCCTGCACTCCTAGCCCTTGGGAGACTGAGACAAGATTATGAACTTGAGGCAAACACAGGGTACATAGCAAGACCATGTCTTAATAAAGAAAGCCGGTGTTCTTGGGGAAAATATGGGTGAGTGGAGTGGGGGGGGGGGGGAGCAGGACTGAGATGCATGAGGCCATGCTGCAAAACAAAACAAAACACCAGGGAGACGGTTATAGATGAAATAGTCAGCCGGGCATGTGTACACGAGCCTTCAATCCCAGCCCTCGGGAGGCAGAGAAAAGCGGATCTCTGTGAGTTCACGGCCAGCTTGGCCTACAAAGAGAGTTCCAGGACAGCCAGGGCTATTACACAGAGAAACCGTCTCAAAAAACAAAACAAACAAACAAACAAAAAGCCCAATGAGGCATACACATGCAATGGGTGGGTGACTCTTAATCCTAAATCACAAGCAGTGTCAAATATTAACTTACAAGAAAAAATTCTTGGGGACAATTGCCGGGGAGTTTGGAATAGGATCATGTTACTTTACATGGAATTTAGCAAAGAATTTCCTTAATTTTTGGAAATATGCACTGAAGTACTTGGAGGAGGAAATGTCCCTATTTTTACAACCTACTTCTAAATGATTCAATGGGGTGGGGGGGGGGAGAACATGCAATGAAACAAATATAAAACGTAGCGACCTGCTTTTAAAAACAAATCAGGAAAACAAGTATCTCCCTCCCACCCCATCTTTTATCTGTGGTCAAGAGTTAAGAACATCACACCTGAACACAGGGAAGACATATACTAAGTACAAAACGCTTGCTGTACCACTGTACCCATTTAAAGAGCCAGGCATGGCAGCATGCACCTGTAACCCCAGCTCTAGCCAACAGAGGAGGACAGGGTTCTTCAGCAAGAGACTGTCTCAAGAAAAACAAATAAATAAAGTGGGGAGCAGAAGAGGACGGTACCCCAGGCTGAGCTCTTCTTGGTTTTTCCATCAATCCATGTGCGGCCATGTACACCTGCACACACAACACATTGTCCACACAGGGAGATGGAAACAAAACAATCTCGAATCCCATGCACTTTACCCATGAGGAAAGCCAACCCTGGCGTGCTACCAAACCAGACGTGCAGGGTAACCTTGGAAATCTCAAGTCACACAAGAACAAATATTGACCGTACTCTACTGCTTAAGACTGCGGTTCTCAAATATTTTGTTGGCTCTGACTCACTTAGAAAAAATAAGGAGGCCCGGTGGTGGTGGCGGTGGTGGTGGTGGTGGTGATGGTGATGGTGATGATGGTGATGGTGGTGGTGGTGGTGGTGGCGGTGGTGGTGCTCACCTTTAATCCCAGCACTTGGACAGCCAAGGCTACATAGAGAGACCCTTGCTCAAGAGAAGGAGAAAAAAAAACAAACCTGGGGAAAATATTCTAGCTAGGGCAAGATGAGAATGGCCACTGTCACAACTCTTGCTGCCCTGGTGCAAAGTACAGAATGACTGAAATAAAACCTTTTAGTAACTTCATACACATATGGAACAAGATAGAGCAGGAACTAAAGCATATGTCCAACTCAGAACCACAAGCAGTCACAAGAATTTCCTCTCCTTGCGCGTGTCTATATATGTGTGTGTCTACATACATATGTATGCATATATACGCACACACACCATATATATCCGACCTCCAGCACCACTAGCCCAGCTGGACAGCTCATTAGATTTCACGCCCACAGCCCAAGAGAGCACAAAGCAGCCAGTGCCAGCCTAGCCTAACTGAAGACTTCAAAAATTCACAATCTCTTCCTTGACATTCTCCTCAGTCTCTTCCTGAGGACCTGGCTTGGCCCCCTCTGCTCATAAAGACCAGGAGAAGAGCAAGGAGAGGGAGCCTGAGTCGTGAGGTAAGTATTACTGAGGACCCTGGCTAGCTTATCCTAGGGACCCAGCAGGATTGGAAAAAGATGTGAAGCCAAAGATCTAAATGTCATTTAAAAACAAAAATGCTGTGCTGAGCTGTGTGCAGTGACTTACGCCTCTAAGAAAGTTAAATGCAAATTGGGGACAGCCTGGGCTACATAGAAAGTTCCAAGCCAGGCACCTCTACATAGTGAGATAGTCACCTTAGGAAACAAGGATAGCGGTAGAGTCCTGGTACGACACCAAGGCTCTCCAGACAACAAACAGCAGACAGCACAATCAACCGGTACCGTAAGTACAGAGGTGGGTGTACGTCACAGAAAGGCTGAAAGTTTACGGAGGCTCATTCTGTGGTCTGAAACTACAAGGCCAGCTGTATCTGTCCCACTTGAAGCCTTTATTTATTTAGGTTTTTCCAGACAGGGTTTCTCTGTGTAGCTTTGGCTGTCCTGGCCTCAACCTCACTCACAGAGATCCCCCTGCCTCTGCCTCAGTGAGTACTGGGACTGATCACACCCAGCCCATACAAAGTCTTACTTGGAGAAAGCAGTTTCTGCTCTGGGGCAGAATTTGCTCCCTATGTGCACTGGGAAAGGCTGCTTCAGGACTTCATCAACCATGGAGGCATGAGGGGGTCTTAGCATCGAATACTATTGGATATTCATATTCTCTGATGGTTTTCTTCCTTTCTTCCCAAAACAAGAGTCTATGTAATCTCGGTTGGCCTGGGACCCTATAGCCAGTTTTCTGTGATCCTCCGGCATCAGCCTCCTCAGTGCTGAGGTCAAAGGTTCCTCCCACCATGCCTACGTGAGTTATCTGTCCTATATGCCATCTCAACAAGGACCTCTGAAGTCACTGTCACCCAGGTGCTGCTAGCTACGGATGTCGACTCAATCACAAGGAAGCAGAACACTCCAACCAACAACTGCAGAAGCCCTTGTAACATGGCCCGTACCACGCTCTGTACAATAAACAAAATAGCCAAATCAAGAACCAATAAAGTGGGCCGGGCGTGGTGACACACGCCTTTAATCCCAGCACTCAGGAGGCAGAGGCAGGTGGATTGCTGTGAGTTTGAGGCCAGCCTGGTCTACAAAGTGAGTCCAGGACAGCCAAGGCTACACAGAGAAACCCTGTCTCGAAAAATCAAAAAAGAACCAATAAAGCTATTTTTTGGAACACTAGACTCCAGGAGTCAGATTTCTCTGCACCAAGGCAAATGCTACAAGTCAGCAGCGGCAGCTTCAGAAATGAGTGTATGGAGAGAAAATGTGAGGTTGGTGGCGCACCCTTTCAATTCCCAGGGAAGCAGAGACAGGCAGATCTCCGAGTTCCAGGCCAGCCTGGTCTACAGACAAGTTCCTGAACAGCCAGAACCACACAGAACCAAAACAGAAACCCTGTCTTGAAAACAAAACAAAACAAAACAAGACAATGGAAGTCCAAAAATGTTAGGATTCAGACACAGAAACCAGTAACATAATTAGCTGAAGGAAGGCTTTGAATGTAAAGCCAGGGCATGGACTATGGGAAAAGGCAACAAAGAGAGCCTGGGCTAACTGAGGTTCAAGGTTTTGAAAAAGAGGAAGAAAAAAAGAAAAAAAAAAAGGAAAGAAATTAGTTGGGGTGGGGGTGGGGGGTCAAACAGAAGGAAATAATCAAAGCCACAAGAGCCAGATCTTGCTGCAGCAAGAACTGAGTGAGGGAAGAACACAGACTCTGTCCCTAAGAACATACAGGGCTATACCAAATTTTTAGAAATTGAAGAGCCAGGACCTTTTTGGGGGCAGTGTTTTGGGGGGTACAAGCCTAGGAAGCTCATTGATGAACTACCTATAAATGCTAGGCACCTTGAAAGACGCCTTGGGTATGGGGAGGGGGCAGAGGTCACCCTGATTGCATGTGGGATGTGGCAGAAACACAGGAGTGTGAGGACAGTGCAAGGCTGCTCTAGAATTCTCAACACGGACACCTGGCGTCTCCATACGGAAAGAGTTAAAAGAGTTTTGAAGATGAAAAAATGAGCTGATAAAAAAGAACTGAGCCAACTCTGAAACTGAGTCAGCAGACCGTCTGAGGCAGTCCCATGAAGCCGTCTGAGGTAGGGTCTCTCTTCGAAGACACAGGAACTAACAGCTGTTGGGCCTTCCTCCTCCATTCGGCTCAACAGTCAACCGATACCACAGATAAGCTAAGACGGCGCCGCGATGCTGCGTGAACTGTCCTCCCGTTGCCTGTTTCTCTCTGATGACCTTACCTTTAGGCTGTGGACTCAAGGCAACACCACAGTGGTGCTGAGCTGTACCGTGTGTGTGCTACAGCACGTATGGGGCTTGGTAGGACATGTCTCCTCTGGGGACATGGAGCTAAGCTTTGGGGACAAGAGGCTGCAGCATGCACACGGGCTGGGGACAGCAGTTCTAACTTCGGTTTGTGTGGAGGTTGTGTTACACGATTCTGTGTTCTTACTGTTTGAGACCAGCCGGGTCTACAAAGCGAGGCTACACAGGACAGCCAGGGCTACACAAGAGATATCCTGTCTCAAAAAACCAAAAAAATTAAAATTAAAAAGACGTTAAGCCTCCCCCCCCCCCACACACACACAAACTTTTTTCTCAACATCTCTATAGAAAATTCTAGGCTGGTGATAGAGGAAAGGGTTGAATGACAAAGGCCTGAGGACAAGGTAGAAACTGAGGCTATTCAGGTAACAGCGGGCAATTATCTCCACTCACCGTTCTCCATTAAAATTCAGATCAGGAAGGTGGGTTATGGTGGCTCCTGCCTTTAATCCCAGCACTCAGAGGCAGAGGAGGCTCGCTTGGTCTACCCAGAGAGTTCCAGGACTGCCAGGGCTACACAGAGAAACCCTGTCTCAAAAAACAAAACAAAAAAACAAAAAAACAAAAAACAAAACAAAACAAAAAAAACAAAAAAACCCGCCAAAACCCAAAAAGATTAAGATTAGGGAACCAGGGCAGGATCCAGACCCTGGTCTTCAGCACAGGCAACTGTGTATTTCCAGGCCTACAGCTGAATGGCTCATGTCCACGAGAAGCCAGCAGGGAAAGCTCCCACCAGTACTGACAGTACTGAAAAATGACAATCTACCCTGGTGTGTTCTTCAAGGAAAAAGGAGGTTATCCAGGCAGGGCCAACTGTCAGGGACGTACCTGGGGTGAAGAACCCTTAAGACAAAACAAAAATAACTTTATTACTAAATCCCGAGGAAACCACATTGGTCATTACTAGGTAAGCTGTGCCCTTTAACTATGTGTCCTACAATGAATGCTGAGCTAGCCTAGTTCCCTCTTTGGGAGTGTCCTGGGAGCTGGCCGTTAGCCACGCAGTTGAAAGATGTTTAAGGCTGCGTATTTATTGAGCTCCGTACTCCTAAAAGCCCAGAGTACTTCCTGCATGAGGAGGTTCCTCTGGCTTTGGAGCTGTTCGAAGGCAGAGTTCTTTTTGGTACTTCCTGGATATTTATTTGGGGAGGCCATCCCTTCCTTTGGTGTCTGGGAAGCAGGCACACCATAGCGAGGGTAGCCTGTCATCAAGGACTAAACTTTGAGAAACATCATTTTAAAGTACCACTTTCCGAGCATAAGGGGGAAAAAATTCAAAGAGGGAGGCCAAGGGGTAGGAAGAAGTACATTTTTATTGGCTCCCGTGAAAGACTTAGCAAGATACGTGCATGTGGCCTGCCAACACCTTATCCTTCAGACCTGGAATAAAAAGTAGTTTAGAAGAGCTGACAGCCATGTGGGGAGGGGGGACTGGACCCCACGACTTGATGCCATAGCCCCAGAGGAGATAAAAGGATGACATCCTCAGATGTCTCTCTGGAGATGCCAGCTCACCCTCAAGTCTACCACCACTTCCTTTAGACAGTGGCAGTAAAAAAAAAAAAAAAAAAAAAAAAAAGAGGGCTGGCGAAGCAAGGAGAGAGGGCTCAGGACTTCGCGGAGCCTCTGTAGCTTGTTCCCTCTCAGGCCAGGTCATCAGCCTGGTAGGGAGAGAGTTAAAAGACAGCCCTTAAAAGAAAACTCATACCCCATTAAGCTCAGGCTTGGAGAGCAGGGAACAGTTAGGAGGCCAAAGGAAACTAATTCTGGAGGCCCTCCAAGCTGCCAATCACAGGCATATTTCTAACAGTCCCGGCGTTGTTGGAGTTGGTTGTTTTTCCACAGGCTGCACAATGGGGTCTGGTTATTCATTGAAAAAGTCTGCCAGTAGGCCCCGCCCTCCATTCACAACCAATTTGGAATGCTCCATTCAGGCAGGGGGGGGGGGGAGTCAGTCTGCAGCTCAGCTAACTGGGACAGACCTACAATTTGTGCCCCAGGCTCAGCTGCGGCCGGCCTGCAGAGAAGCTAGCTCGCCCAGTGTGCTGTGTTTATGTAAGAAATTCAGCCGCAGCAGGGGGCGCTGGCTGGGTCTGCCCCCTCCCCTGGGATCCAAAATGGCTAGGATTATTGCTGAAATCTGCAAGGCTAGAAGAAGAGGTGTGGGCAAGCGCCCTCAGGCGAAAGGGTAAGGGAATAAATTGGACTACTGGAGCTGCGGTTTAAAAAATCACCTCACCAGAGCTTCCAAGGAGAACTCTATTGCCCTGGTAACCTAAGGGGCGCACCCCCTCCCCAAGAGCTTGCCCTGCCAGATTTCTTTCCCCCCATTTATCCCTAGTAGCCAACGTGAGGAGCCCAAGGCAGAGGCACTTGGGAGGTACTAGGAATTTTGTTTCTTGGCTTCTGAGTGACCCCCAAGCATACCCTCCTAGATGTCCAGGCAGCAAAAGGGACAAATGTGCAGATCTGAAGTGGGAGGATAAAATCTCTCCCCCAAGACCTCACAGTGTACAAGGCTAAAAACTGGTTTGGTATGTTGGTCCCCCCCCCCCAAATGTTCAGTAATTACCACCGAGGGTGAGTGGGAGCCTGTCTGACAACCAAGCCTGATTTTAAGGAAATGTATTTTTCTTTTTGGTTTTTGGAGACAGGGTTTCTGTGTAGCCTGGATTGTCCTGGACCCGCTCTGTAGACCACCAGGCTGGCCTCGAACTCACAGAGATCCGCCTGCCTCTGCCTCCCAAGTGCTGGGATTGATTCAAGTCGTGGTGCCACCACTGCTCAGTTGGAAAAGTAATTTTCTTTTTTTTCAGGTAAATCAAACGAGATAATTTTGAGCTCATAAGCTGTTTTCTTCAAAGCATACTTTCCTCTGGGTTTTGTTGTTGTTGTTTGTTTTGGTTTTTCAAGACAGGCTTTCTCTGTGTAGCCTTGACTATCTTGGACTCGCTTTGTAGGCCAGGCTGGCCTCAAACTCACAGTTGTCGGCCTGCCTCTGCCTCCCAAGTGCTGGGATTGAAGGCGTACACCACCGCCGCCCAGCTTGTTTTTGTTTTTGTGTGTGTGTTTTTTTGTTTGGTTTGGTTTTTTGAGACAGGGTTTCTCTGCGTAGCCCTGGCTATCACTTGCCTCAAACTCGGAGATCTGCCGCCTATACACCTCTTGAGTGCTGGAACGAAGGCTTGTGCCATGATGCTGGGCACGCATGCTTACTTTCCAATGTCTTATTGTATACTGCTTTTCACTGCCTGTCCCCGTTTCTCTGAGATCTTTCGTGGTATCAAATTCACAAACTATACCTGGTCTGTTTAGGTGAGCCTGGAACTCCTGGCCCAGCTCTCAGCCTGCTGTAGAGATCCTCCACCCTCTGCAACTCTCTCGCTTCCCCTTTCTAAGGAGAAGCTCAGTTATTTTGCTGGGCAGGGTTTTTTGTTTTGTTTTGTTTTGTTTTTTGAGGGGTGGGGTGGGGTGGGGGTGGGGCCTCTTCTCCAAGTAAGGCCTGAGCGCCAGCCCACTCTCATATGTACCAAGCCCCCAAATGGACTTAAAAGTTCTGACTCATGCCCACACACACGTGTGTACCCCACACCAGGGACCCTAATTTCTGGCCATTCTTTCAAAAGAAGGCTAGAGAAAGGACTACAGTAGGAACTGACGACCAAAGCCTGTTAAATGCGCTTGATGAGTTCACAAAATGAATTTTTTAAAAAGCAACCTAATCCGGTAATGGCATCAGCAAGCCTGGCATCCATCCAAGAGCCGGGAGCCGCAACATGACGAGACTCTGAGCTCCCTGGATTCCAAATGGAGAAGCAGTGAGTGCCAGGGCACAGATGGGGCGCAAGCTGCTCAAGGGCAGCGTGTGCCCAAGAGGGGGATGTCAGCCTAAGGCAGGCTAGTTCCCCACCACCACTGAAACTCAAGAACCGAATGCAGTACAGTCAGTCTCGCACACACCCAAACCTCCCTCACCCACAGGAATATTCTTTTCTGGGGCTGGTAACACCAATAACAATACTGTAAGACAGAAGACACAGCAGACAGCACCAGCTCGCAGCTACACAGTCCCTGTATCTTCATCTTATAAAACTGAAGGAGGCTGGAGAAGAGAGACTAAATGGTTTCTTGATGGATGCCAGGACTTTTGTTACTTTTGGCACCTACAGGACTGATCTGCCTGGCAGACTGACTAATTCCCCCTCTCAGGGCCTTTTTTTCATCAAATACAAAGGGTTGGAAAGGCTTCCAGAAGAGTAAGAGAAAAAAACCCTGTTTTTAATCAGCCTAACTTGACCATATGGCTCTCCTGTAGCTCACTGGTCTTAGGTCACTGACAGTTATACGGATGCTAGAGGCTCCGCAGCCAGGGATGCCCAGTGACCACTCAGGGCCATTCTGCAGCAAGGTAGAGGCCCCTCGGAAAACCTCTAACCGCCTGGGGGAGTCAATCGTGTGTCCATGGTTCCCCTTACTCTTCCATCAGCTTTCCTCTCCCTCACTTTTCAGTACTATTGCCTCCTGAAAAACATACCACTAAAGCCGGGCGTGATGGCGCACATCTGTAATCCCAGCACTTAGAGAGCAGAGGCAGGCAGATCTCTGTGAGTTCGAGGCCAGCCTGGTCTACAAAAGGAGTCCAGGAGAGCTAAGGTTACACAGAGAAACCCTGTCTCAAAAAACAAAAAGCAAAACATACTGACAGCCTCGACTCACCCAAGCTACCTCTTTCAAGCCACCTTGAGTTTTCTTTCCTGCCTTACTACAACAACAACCAAAAAAATAAAAAATGAAATAATAATAATAATTATTATTATTTAGGTTTCTTATACCTCCAAGTGGCCTCATTCCACAGAGGAAGGGGTGCCCCCAGCGCCCCCTCCCCACAGCCCATGGCTAGACCACTGTGTTCTCTCCAGATCGACCCCAGTGTCACTACCTTAATCTGCTGCTTGAGGCTCCTAGGGTAACACAGCCGTCAAGACTGCTTCCTGACCATCCACTGCACTGTACTCAGGAAAAGCTGATATTTAACAGTTAATTAGCTGGTCCTTGGGAAATTACTTGTATTTCTCCAGTCATCTCTGCCTTTTTTTTTTTTTTAAACACAGACCTTAAAAGAATTCAAGGAGAAATGGGGTCATTTGGATTTTAAGATAAATTTTGTACGTTTGGTACAGAGTTATGACTCTACAATGAGATTTATCCTTCCCAATACTTAGCATAAACCAGCTACGGTACTGAAATATGCTGGTAATTATTCACAATGCCACCACTGAACAAATGAGATGTTTAAAAAAAAAGTCAGAATTGAAAGCTACATTTAAAAAAACACTCATTAGTGAAGGAAGTCAGCTCAGAGAAATGTAGGTGCCGGCTTCCTCATGCTGATATCAAAGCCCCAATGTTGTCAGGGTTCCAGTCTTGTCCGTGGCTTTCACTGGAGTCTGTGACAATACATAGGATACGGGTGGAAAGATCTAGAGACTCCAGAGTGCATGGTGTGGTGTAACATATGTTCTACGACATAGTTATTCTACACATCTACACACACACACACACACACACACATGTGCACTCATGGTGTAACATGTGCTCTCTGACAGTTATTTTACACACCTACCTACCTATACACACACACGCACGCGCGCGCGCGCGCGCGCGCACACACACACACGCACGCTCATGGGATAACATGTGGTCTATGAGTTATTTTACACACCTACCTACCTATACACACGCGCGCTTGCTCATGGTGTGGTGTAATGCAGTCTATAACACTAATTCTACACACCTACACACACACACCTACACACACACACACACACACACACACACACACACACACACACACACGATGCATGACGTGCAGTTTTACAACTTTCCATATAGGAACTCATCTTCTTTATGGAACTACATCAGTTTTTTATCTCTTCCAAGCCCTAAATGGGAGCACTCTACACACTCAACTGTGCAACAATGAAGTGTGGACAGGGTGGCTAGCCGCTTCCTTAGCACTTTTCTAAAAGTCACCTTCCGGACCCTAAATGACCTGAAATGAGAGCCCTGACTCACCTGAGCAGGCTGGTAACAGGACTACAGCTTTTCTTGAGGACTGGATTATTGTAAAAGCCGTTTCTGTTTATTTCATACATTTCTTCCTAGCTACCCTCAAACTGCATGTTGACTTTTTCCAGACTATCTCCACAAGGGATTTCTAGCTCAGACAATCTTCAAGTCACTCCTCAGAAACAATGGATTATTTGGGGTGCGGGTGGGGGAAGCGGTGAGGCTGAGAGCTCCTGTGGTTTGCAAGCCCTTTAGGATCGAATATCAGATATCCTGTATATCAGGTATTTACATAGCAAAATTAAAGTTAAGTAGCAGCAACAAAATAAGAAACCACTGGTCTAGAGGATGCACTTTCTGTTCTCTTGATTTTAATTTTTAAAGTTTCCAACAAGGAACTAGCAAGATAGCTCAGAGGATAAAAGTGCTTGTAACCCAAGCCTGACGACCCACACACATAGTGCAGAGAACCACTCCCAAACTTTATTCTCCAGCCACCATAAAAAAAGCTGTTCTAGCACACGTCTTTAATCCCAGCACTTGGGAGGCAGAGGCAGGTGGATCACTGTGAGTTCAAGGCCAGCCTGGTCTACAAATAGAGTTCCAGGACAGCCAGGGCTATTACACAGAGAAACCGTGTCTTGAAAAACCAAAAATAAATAAATAGATAGATAGAAAGCAAGCTGTTCCAATGTACACATCCACACACACACACACAATGAATAAATAAAATATAATTTTTAAAATGTGCTTCTACATAAGGCATCCATGAGAGAGGCAAATTCTGCATAGCTAGAGGTAAGCTAAGTGCTTCTGTTAAACTTAATAGTGGATTCATTTCCTTAAATCTCATTTCTGGGTAGATTTTTAAGGCAAGGTACCCAAGTCTGGAAGAGTTACATAGTCTCCTTCAGAAATCCAGCCCATTCTGTGCCCCTCACACACACGGTTCTTCCAGAAGACAGTCAGAGGAGCTGGTCCTCCACACAAGGCCTTTGGAGGGAGCGTGCTCACAGGGAAGCAAGGTATGCAGTCTGACACTTGTGGGCTCCACCAGCTCCTTCAGAGACCCCGTCCCCCGTCAGTCTGAACCTGAACTACAACCAAACATAATAGCCTGAAAGAAGGGTTCCAGGCTTCCAGAACCATGCTGGGCTCCAGCCTCAACTCTCCAGGCTGGTCAGCCTACCTGACTCCACCCTTCCCCAAGCTCTGGCTCATGAGGGAATTAAGAGGCTTGCCACCCCGCCCCATCCCACCCCCCACCCCCACCCCCACTCAAGACAGGGTTTCTCTGTGTAACCCTGGCTGTCCATGAACTCACAGAGATCCGCCTGCCTTTGCCTCACTGAGTGCTGGGGTTAAAGGTATGTGCCACCACCACCTGGCTCAAGAGGCTTTTTTAAAGGCACTCAACCACTCATTTTATCCATAAAATACAGACAAGCTCAAATTTTAAGCAGTTATAACAAAAAAGCAAGCAGACCAAACAAATAAGCAAACCTCCTCCCCCCCCCCCATCCTATTTGGTGGGCAGAGGGAACTCCCAAAGCACCTGCCTTATTTAAGGCATGGTATCTTAATTAGAGAACCTAGTGCGCGTTCTATTTGCTGAGCAGGAATTCTTTCTAGAGCACAGACACACATTGATTGATTTCTTTGCCCATGCCCAAAGATAAGAATCTGCTCAGATAGAAATCGTGCTTGACGGAAACCCCCCCACCCCACCCCCCACACTCACACCAACACAGGCAATGCATGCAATCAATCTAAGCCCAGCTGTCTCACCTCCCTTTTTAACTCTTTTTGGGGCTACTGAGAAACAAACAAGTGTAATAAAAGCTTTTTGTTGTTGTTGTTGTTGTTGTTTTTCAAAGAACCTCTGCCATGAAAGCCACCTCCGGAAGAGACTGCAGCTTAAGCTACTCTGGGTAAGAACTGAGAAGGTGGAGCCAAATTACCAAGACAGAAAGAGGTTTGGGGGCAGATTCTGTCCCTCATCAGGCAAAACCACCCCCACCCCCGACCCCCACCCCCTCACCCTCACCCCTGCCGCACAGGTTCTCTCTACTTGGCCCTTAAGCGGCAAGCTTCTCAATCACTTGGGAGCACCCAGAAGGGCAGTAGCAAGCATCTCCTTTTGCACAGACAATCTTCACAGGCGGCTAAGGTAGCCAGCCATTCATCTATGGGCTGCAGCCTATTCCCTTTCAAGCCTCATGGCACTGTGCCTTGAACACAAGGCCTATCCTTACAGAATGCTCGCTTTAGCTGCTGGGACCTCTGTTCTTTTATCTAATAGTTTTAGAAAATCTTGCTTTTAAAAGCACACACACACACACACACTCTCTCTCTCTCTCCTCTCCTCTTCACTCTTCTCTCTCTCTCTCTCTCTCTCTCTCTCTCTCTCTCTCTCTCTCTCCCCCCCCCCCCACCTCCCCCAGTGGCATTTTTATACACACATGCACACATACACCCCAGAGATAAAACGAAGCTGAGAAGAATCATCTGTTGGTGCAAAGCGAGAAAATCAAATCCCAGCCTGGCTCAGGTGCTTGCTATTATAAACTATGACTAAGACGCATGAATTTCTCTATGATGCAACTCTCCAGAGAGGCAGCATTCTCCAGACCTCTCTTAAACCTGCTCACTCGCCAGTGACTAATGCTCTCTAGAGCGGCCCTGTGCTGCTCCGATTTCATCAGCCAGCTTTGTCCTTGGTAGCTCTGCCTGGACCATAAAGCTCCCAAACGTGCGCTGAGGACAGGCCAGGAAGATCAGGACAAAGCTACCCATGCCCTGCCAGCATAAGGAGCCATTTGTGGGACTCATAGCTGCATTTATTATCTTAAGGACCAAGTACCCAAAGACGATTAAGAAAAAGGCTTCGCTCTACTCAACAGTCAGGGCCTAATAACGACATGAAAAGTAAGTGTGAATCAAGTTACTCTGTGACCACCCTTCATTAACATAGAAGAAACAAACTGACATGTTAGGTGGAGCCACAGTCAACAGGAATTTTCCACTCAGTTTGTGCTGTATCTTTCAAAGGAAGAGAAATGTCAGATTCATCACTGGCCTTGCCTTATTTTATAACCCCCCCCCCCACCTTTTTGTGATGCTAGTGACTGAGCCTGGAGCCCTGTACATGGTAGGCAAGTTCTGTATCAGTGAGCTATGTCCTCAGCCCAAAGTCTCAGTTTATAAAAACGAGAAACAAGAGGGCTGGACAGATAGCTCAGTGGTTAAGAGCACTGACTGCTCTTCCAGAGGTCCTGAGTTCAATTCCCAGCAATCACATGGTGGTTCACAACCATCTGTAATGTGATATAATGTGCACTGTATACATAAAAAAAAAAAAAAGAAACAAACAAAAGAGAGTTTGAAAAAAATATGATTAATAAGCAGTTGGGGGCCGGAGAGATGGCTTAGCGGTTCAGAGCACTTACTGCTCTTCCAGAGGACCTGAGTTCAGTTCCCAGCACCCACTAAAAGCCATTTATGACCACCTGTAACTCAAGTTTCTGGGGAGCCGACACCCTTTTTTGGCCTCTATAAGTACCCACAGCTCCACAGGTGTGTGCGTGTGTGCAAGCACATGTGCCCACCCCAGACAAATCTAAAAACAAGCAGATGTTTGACATGAGATCTTAGCTAAGACACAAACTTAAAATTCTGGAGTTCAAGCTGTTAAGGTTAAAACAAAAAAAATTTTTTTTTAAACTGAAATTATGATGGGTAAACCTTGCCTTCAACGGAGCAAGAAATTATTTCACTAAAAAAAAAGAAATGAAAGTCTTCAGAACTAACCCAGAATTATTAAAATGCATGAATACCACTGTTCAAATCTTCTGGCTATAGCTAAAGAATGTATTCGAGATGCGACTGATCCTAAACCAAGCCATCTCAGAACAAATGTGTCACCAACAGAAAGGTACTTACAGTTATCAGACGGGAAATCTGGGACAAACTGTTCATCATCGGGGACTTGAGCTGTGGAAAGAGTTCTGGTTTAGATCGTTGCATCTTACTAAAAGGCATGGTAGAATGTTTTTAACATGGAAAACATGACAGTCAAGGAACTTGCCTTCAGCTAACCAAGCCTCTTGAAGTTGGCTAAGATCCTGAAACAACTCTGTAAAAAAAAGAAAGAAAGAAAGAAAAAACTCAAAACAGGAGGGGGCCATTTCTTGTGCTAAGGGGAAGCACAGAAATATGCACACCGTGAGCTGAGGGACCGCCAGCATGCAGGGAGGGCTAGGCTACCTTCAGAATCATGAGCCAGGTCTGTGTCCAAAAACTTCCTCTTTCTGTCAATCACAGGTCGCCCCCGACAGTCCTCTGACCGAGATTTCTGAAAGAGGCACAACAAATGAAGACTCAAAGGCGGGCAAGAGGGGCAAAGGGGGTCCACCCACTTCTCCAGGAAGAAGAGGAGGACTCCCCAGAAGAGAACCAAGGACCAAACTGCACAGACTCCACCAACTCACCCCTGGGACCATAAAAGGGACCTGCTGATCACAAAACCCATCCATGGTGCTTCCAAAGTCTCTGATGCCGCTTTGAGAGGCGTCAGCATTGAGCAGTTTCTTGGGAGTGGTGAAGATCCTCCTGTAAGAAGAGTGTGCAGTGTGGTTGGGCGGATGGAGTAGTTTTATACTATTCTTCCCTTCTTGCCTCTGCAGTCACCTCCCCTCGTTGAGCTCCCTAAAGCCTACTCAAGGATGGACACACACAATTTAGTATTGCCTGCCTACCTCTCTACCCCACAAAAATCAAAACCAACCAAGCAAGCAAATCCCTCAACTTTACTTTCATTGTGGTGCCCTCCTAGGCCACTCCCCCCCCTTTTGTTTTTGTTTTTGTTTTTGTTTTCAAGACAGTTTCTCTGTGTAGCCTTGGCTGTCCTCGACTGGCTTCGGTAGACCAGGCTGGCCTTGAACTTACAGCGATCTGTGTGCTGGGAATAAAGGCGTGCACTACCATGCCTGGCAAGCATAAGTTTTAAACTAAGTTTTGTTACTATATGTGACAAAACTAGAGAAATTGGGTAAACTATTCTAAATTATTGGCAATTAAGAAACTAGCATGCGGCTGGGCTGTGGGTGGCGCACGCCTATTAATTCCAGCACTTAGGAGGCAGAGACAGGCAGATTTCTGCATGCTCCAGGCCAGCCAGGTCTACAGAGTGAGTTCCAGGACAGTCAAAACTACACAGAGAAACCCTGTCTCAAAAATGAAAAAAAGAAAGAAAAGAAACTAGGATGCATGGTGTTTCTCAAAGTATTTTGTAGGTCTATTTATAGGTCTATGGTAAAAACAAGAAGTACAGTTCCAGGAACAAACTGATCAAAAGTAGACTTTCTTCACACACTCCTTTTTATTTAAAATCTAAACCTTCTGTCCAAACAGGTGTGTACACCTGAAATGATGTAAGCGTCTCCATGGCAACTTACAAAGATGATCTGCCATCTACTCACTTCTAAAATAAAACATCTATAAAAGATAAAGAAAACTCCATTCCACTGCACGTATTTAAGCATCTCTACCAAAAGCAAAAACAATTAACACACACACACACACACACACACACACACACACACACACACACACTTTTCAAAGCAAAAAGATCTATGGGGGAAAATGCTCCCTTTTCTAACAGTTACATCAAATTTCCAACACAAATAGTGGTAAAGAACACTAGTAAAGAACTGGGCTTGGGAGAGGGCAACAAAATCAAGAGAGGAGGCACTTCTAATGTGGGAGGAATTAACTAGCAAGTTTAGGAGGTATCACCTTCCTAAACACTGAATTTTCCAACTAAAAACTTAGGTCAAAACAATGGCAGAGTTACAAGAATTCATTCACCCAAGTTTTAAATAATAGAAATGCCTAAATGGCATTTTCTTTTAACTTGTACAGAAACTAGGGGACTTTTTCTTTTCACAGTAGCCATTTCCATCTGCCTTGTTTTTCACGCTGTGAACACCATATCAAATTTTCTTAAGTGAGCAGGGTACATGAAAACCCTTCACAGCCAGCACTTGGCCCAAGTAATCAGATATTTTCAAAGTCAAAGGAAAGAGAGTTCACAACTTCCTAGAAAAACGCCCCTGCCAGCTTGCCTTCCACACAGTGCAAACATCGTTCAGAATAAGGCCTCTTTCTCCTGAATGTCACCAACAGCACCCAAATCTAAGAAACCTTAGTACAGCGTCAAGAAGCATGAAAGAATTGTGTTGTATTAAAAAACCTGATTAAATTGTGGCCTCAGAAATTCTTAAATGTCTGTTGTGGCTAAGAGGACTACGTGTAGGAAACCAGAGGGTAAAATATTTTTAGAACCTCATGATCCGCAAAAAAATACCTTTTTGAAAAAAAAAATCGGTAAAAGAAACTGCCCTAAGAGAATCCAAAAGTAGCGTCGACGATCTTCTAAGCAGCCCTGAAGAGTTCAAGGGCTGGAAACAGTGTGTTCAAAGTATCTTTTTAAAGCCTGCAGGGAAGGCTCGGGTTCATCCTGGAGTTTAAACCACTTCCTTTGTGTCGAAGTCGTGCTCACCCCCCCTCTCCCCAAATCCCGGGTGCCCCCAGGAAAACTTTAACTGGGCGCAGCAACCGAATCGAGGCCCCTCCCCGTGGCGCGCAGCGGGCCTGGTTTTATGAATGGGAGAACGAGCCGCGGCCGCCACCGCAGGTAGAGGCTGTAACTAGATCCCTCGCGCCGGGCCCCATTCACAAAACAAGACACACTTCCACCCAATTCCCAGCCTTTCCATTCATGAAAACTCCTTCAGCTGCGCCCCCGCCCCCACTCCCAACGCACGCCTAGGCTCCGACGCAGGCCCCTCACCCCAGCGTTTTAGAAAGAAAGCTCAATGCTTCATTCACAAAAAAAGGAGGAAAAAAAAAGCCGCAGGGAGCTCGGAGCCCACGAAAGAAACCTGCTTCATTCATAAAGTCACCCACATACAGAAAACGAAGTGCAGCGCTGGACGCTACCAGCCGCCTCTAATTTACTCCCGACCCCACACGCCCTCCCCCCCCCCATCATCCCCCACTACTCAAACACTCTACCCCATGCAAGCAAGCCAGACCACGAATCAAGCATGAGGCCCCAGCATCACTCTCGGCCGGCTCGGCCCCGGTTCTCTCTCCTCCCCAGGCCACAGCTCCGGTGACCCCGGTACCCTCAAGCCTTAGAGGAGGGAGTTGGGGACCGAGGACCCGCTGCCCAGTCTCCAACTTGCCAGGCCTGCAGAAGTTCGGGCAGATCCCGCAGGCTTCACATGTCCGTGTCATTTAACTCTCGGGGATCTGAGGCAGCACCCCTGAAACTGCTGCCCGCCCCCCTCCCACATAAGAGTCGCGGAGCGTTTCTTCTCGCGAGCCTCCCAGGGCCCTCGGGGGCCCACAACTCCGCGCCCCGCACCCCGTGCTTGCACCCCGCTCCCGCAACCTGCGCGCCCCGCACCCCGCTCCCTGCAACCCGCTCCAGCACCCCCCGGGTGCCTCCTCGGCGACGTGCGGAAAGCAGCTCTCCGCTCGCTCCGGAACCGCTAGCCGCCCCCGCCCGATGCCTCCCAGACACCGAACCGAACCGAACCGGGCCTGGGGGAGGGGGAGGGGGGCGGAGAGCTCCGGGAGTCACCCGAAGCGCGTCCAACTGAGGACTCGGAACCAGCCCGCACCTGAGCGGCCACTCCGCGCGCCCGCCTGCGCGCCTCGGTGGCGGGCTGGGCCGCAGCGATCGGGGATGAGGACCGCTCCGCGCGCCGGCCTCCGGACTCTGCGCCGCCCTGCAACCCGCTGCAGCACTGGCCCGGCCCCCCGTGGGCTCCGCCCGCCGCCATTGGCCCGCGGCCCAGAGTAGACACGTTCCCATTGGTCGGCTGCGGCCCCCGCTCCTGCCCATCACCTCTTGTTTACCCTGTCTTCAGGCAAATCCAGCCGGGCCGCCCCATCAACTGCGGCGCCCATTGGCTAACGGTCAGCCTCTCTCAACGCCCTCAGAGGTCTGTTTTACATAATTTATGCGCTGGGCGCCATTGACCAATCAGCACCGGCTTGTTTATATAATGAATGTAAGGACGTTTTTCATTCATAAAAAACGCGACCTGAGGGGGAGCTTAGCTGAGTCAGTGAAGCTCTTAAAGGGGCCACTCGCGAAGTTCCCCTGGCCTCCGCCTGCGCCGCTCCTCCCGCCACCCCCGCGCGGGGCCGCTTGGCGCCAGGCGTTCGCAGCTGCAGCAGCGGGCTAAGTTATCATTTTAGAACTCAGGCGAGAGGAATTCGTCATTCCACACACAGAAACTCGCTGACCCGCCTGGGCGTTCGGCCCATAGAAACACAGAAAACGGAAACCGAGCCCTCTAATCTTAGCTACCTTGAAGAGAGAGGCCTTAATTTCTTTCAACCAGGTTTCCAGTGGAAAGAATAAGCATTTTATCTTCCTTTTTAAAAACCTGAGCTCTTCCAGATTTTAGTTGCTGTTTCATGTCGGCAAAGCCGAAGGCCCGATGGTTCTGAGCCCTGTAGGCAAGAGGCTCCAGCCAGAAATCCCGGTTCGCGGACCGCACCGGACCGGTAGAGGGCCTTGGAAACACAAATCCCTGTGAAACGTGCGTGTAGAGTGAGACCGCTTCCTTCCCTCCCGGGCTGCTTGTTTTCCATTTAAGTGTTGAATGCAAGATGGTGTGTTTGCGAATTAGATCGCGTGTGGCTGGGACCTGGGAGAAGCAGCCTTGCTTGCCAAAGGATCGGGCACTGACAGCTACTGCTGAGATTCTTAACAGGCTGTTCCAGGAAACAAATAAACATCCTCTACCCGCTCCACCTCCTCGTCCCGCTCCTGCTAAGGACACTGGCCGTTCTCTTCTCTTCCCAGGGATGCTAGGGCGCTTGTGAGCGAGTTCTAGTCTCTGCAAGCCGGAGAGCAGGGTGCCAAAGTTTTAGAGAGCCTCAGCTAAGGGAATTCCAAGTTGTTATACCACGGGTGGAACATGCGGCGTGGATTTCCAGTCTCAGCGGTTTTTTTACCCCCACCCCCACCTCGCCCCCGCTTATGTATCAGAGCTCGCACTTGGTGTGTTGATTACAGTCCTTGACCAGTTTGAATGCTGGGGGGAAGAGACCTGGACCCAGGCTCAGCGGGCCGAGTTATCTATCGGGTTTGCAGGAGACTGGCAAGGGTACCACAGTTTGATGTTGTGGGAAGGTGCTTTGAACTTTTGACGAGCAGTTCCTTGATATTTCATTTCCTGCTTGAGCACTGGTCAAGTTAGTGGCTTAACGATTCCAGTTAGTGGCTGGAGGTTTTGCCCTCTCGTATTTGTGCTCCCAGCTTGTTTCTGACTCCCCGGAGGCTCTGAACCCAGCTTCTTGCAAGTTGCAACACTAGTTCGCAGACTCTCCCTAGCCAGCTTGGTCTACCCCACCCCACCCCACCCCCATCCCGCCCTGTTCCCACACCAGGCCAGCCTCCTCTCTGGTTGACTTTCTTCAAGAGTTAACTAGTCCCTTTTGCTTAATTGTCTCAGGCCGCAGCCCTCTGAAAGTTCGTGGCTCGCTGTAAAAGCTACAGGAAAACAGTGCAGGTCACTTCATAGTAATTCTGCCCCGTTCCTATGCTCCATGCCTGGAGTGTGGTGCTTGTGACCTTTGCTTCAGACCAAAGCTCTCCATTCCTCTCCATGGACAGATAAATTGGAAATGGATAGGTTGTGTGGCAACAAACAGGGGCTTCCTGAGATGAGGGAAGGTTTTATAAGTCCTACTTGATTGATTCTTGATATGCAGCCAGCTTGGCCTGGAACTCACTACGTAGCCCAGAGTCACCTCCAATTCCCTGCTCTTCCCTTCCTCCTAACTGTTGGGAGTGCAGTCATGTGCCACCAGTCCTGGGTGGTTGTCATAGTTTGGGAAGATAGCTCATCATTAAGAACTTGCCTAGAGGGGCTGGAGAGATGGCTCAGTGGTTACGAGCACTGGATGCTCTTCCAGAGGACTTGAGCTCGGTTCCCAGCACCTACACATGGCAGCTTATAACTGTCTGCCACTCCAGTTCTTCAGGGAATCTGACACCCTCACACAGACATATGCGCAGGTAAAACACCTATGCACGTAAAACAAAAATTAATTAATTAAGAAGAAGAAGAAGAAGAAGAAGATGATGATGATGATGATGAAGGAGAAGAAGAACTTGCCTAGAAGGCACAAGGTCCTGGGTTATAGTCCCAGCACTATAGAAGAGAGGAAAGGTGACAGCTACAGTACCATACGTCAGTAATTATGCTTCATTAAAGCTATTGGTAATTAACAATGAACAATGTAGTCATACAGCAAACATTTAGTTTGTACCAAATACTCAGCCAGATCCTGTGCTAGGTCATAAATAAATAAATAAATAAATAGTGTTATGGGGATGGATGAGATCCAGAGGTTGCCTTGGATGGCCCAGAGGTTGCCTTGGATAGCCCAGAGGTTCCCTTGGATGGCCCAGGGGTTGCCTTGGATGGCCCAGAGGTTGCCTTGGATGGCCCAGAGTCACATGGTTCTCCACAGACAGACAGACGATCCTCACAGTTAGCGAGGCATTGGGAAGTATTAATATCCCCGTTCTACAGATTAGAAGCTAAGGCGGCAGCACTAGTCCTCCCAGTGTTGAAAGTAGATAAGAAGAGGTCACACTCCAGAGCCACCCCCACCCACACACACACACCCCCGCCCCCCCCCCCACGAGTCCCACCCGTGACTGGGCTAAGCAAGTCACATAGCGAGAACATCTGCCTACACAGAGTCCAGGGGCCAAAAAGGGGTTCTGACTCCTCTCTGGCTTTCCCATCGCCGTCCCCACCCCGTTCTCTTTCTCCTGTTATCTTTGCAGATATGAGAGTTAAGGTCAGTACCAAGACGTTTCTTGTCTGGTACATTGGATCTTCGCTCCTAAGAACATATTTACATAGAGGGATTTGTAGAACAAGCGCTCTAATTAGCACTCCTTCTCCTCCAGGAGAGAAGCAGAACTGGAAAAGAAAACAAAATAGACCTGCCGCAACCCCCCCCCCCCCACACACACATTCATCTTGTGTCAATCTAGCCTTTGTCCTTGGGCAGTAGCAAAACTTGTCACAATGAGAAACTAAATTCTTGTTCTTCGCATTCAGTTTAGTGTCAGTTGAAGAAAACAATGACGAGTGGGGGATGGGAGGAGAGGAAGCCCAAGCCTGGGTGCTTGCTTCCTTTCAGAGATCTGCTTTCTACATGGTCTCCCAAAAGCAAGCTTTAAGCTGGTATCCGAACTGATGGAAGTGGCCATGTTGTCCCCATGTCTCCTGTGTCTCCTGTCCCAGTTAGAAGCACTGTGTTCAGTACGGCCCTGGGGTGCAGCCACATAAACCCAAGTTTCTTTCTTCTTTTATAGTGTGGAGAAAAGGATTTAAAGACAAAGACTAAATGGTACAGAGATGTTTTCTTTGAAGGCAAGATCAGGAGTTCAGTCTTCCACTGGGCATGGTGGGGCACGCCTGTATCACAGTACTCGGGAGGCAGAGGCAGGGGGATCTCTGTGAATTTGAAGCCAGCCTGGCCTACAAGTCTAGGATAGCTAAGGCTATGCAGAAGAAAGAGAGAGAGAGAGAGAGAGAGAGAGAGAGAGAGAGAGAGAGAGAGAGAGAGAGAGAAAATATTCCATGGTCTATGTTTCTTTAAATTAATAGGTATCCTGTTGCTTTTAGGGCTCCTTACTTTTATGTTTAATATATAAGATATAAGGCAATAAGAGAAAAGGTACCAATTATGTTTACTATATAAGAAAATGATAAGAAGATACCAGATATTAGATTATGTGAGGTTTATTAAGTGATCATGAGGGAGAGAAGGAAAGAGGAGAGGGGTACCCCAGAGAGAGAGACAGACAGAGGAGAGGGGTACCCCAGAGAGAGAGACAGACAGAGACAGAAGAAGAGAAGGGAGAGAGAGTAGAGAGGGAGAGTAGAGAGAGAGAGAGCCGAGGAAGAGAGAAAGGGGGTACAGGGGGAAGAAGAAGTGTGAGAGGGAGGGACAAGGTAGGACTATCCTTTTACACAGCCCTGGGCAGGCCCACGCCCCTGTGACGGGGAGGCAATGACATCACAGGTAGAGACACTGAAGCAGAAACCTAACACTTACAGCCAGGGGAGAGTGGGATCCAACAGTTACTAGAAGCTTCCTCTGTTCAGGGCCACATAATCACCAGCGTTTCAACCTACACTGCCTCTGAGGGCCTGCACTATAATGACCATCTCCACTTTCTGGAGGTGAGGCAGCTGAGACACAGAGAAAAAGATCACGGGGCCAGCACAGAGCAGGACAGTGGTACAGTTCAAGTGACTCTTGTCTTCAGCAAGTGGTCCCCGGCTAGTGGTACTACTTTGAGGGCTGCAAAATCTTTAGGAGGTGGTGGAAGTTGGTTCCAGGGCACAGGCTTTTAGGGGTTACAGCATAGCCCCTGGCTTCAGGTGCCCTCACTGCTTCTTGGCAGCCATGGACAGAGCTGCCCATCCTGCTCTGCCAGGCTGGAACTCACTAACTGAAGGCCAAAATGAATCCTCCTTCCTTTCCATTGTTTCACTGAGGTATTTTGGTCACAGGGACCCAGAAATAACAGTACAGAGAGTGTAACACACAGGGGTCCCCCCAGAGCCTGCTAGGTAATCACTAAGCTGTGCAGCCCAGGCCCCTAGAAGCTGTGTGCTTAGAGACAGCAGCCAGCGCTGGGAGACCCAGGCTCCGCTCGAAGGCTTGACCTAAAATAACCCGCTTGATCCTTCTGTCAGTGCTATGGGATGTATCCCATTATTCTCCCATTTTCTAGATGGGAAGAGCAAGGCACAAAGGTTAGGGAAATGTTTTCCAAGGACACGTAGCAGGTAGGAGTCGCAGTCAGGAGCCAACTGTAGATCCTGAGTGGGTCCTGTTCTCCTCCAGCACTCTACGGCCTTACTGCTGCCTCTCTGTGTGTTGTTGTGTCCCAGGTTGCCTTTGGGCTCCTGGCTCTCCATCTGCCACTCTCACAAGACTAGTTCTCTGGGAACTTGTTCCAGAGATTGCGCCTAGACTTCTGACCTACCCTGGGCCGGCAGCATACGCCTTCATGAGACCCACGTCAGGAAAAGAAATTGTATTTCCTGAGCATCCTCCATGTAGATGCCTCACATACAGTGAGTCACGTTGAATGTCCCCCAAACCCTCTCACGGGCAGCGCGAATGCAGAGCTTGCTGTGGGGGAAACTGGGGTTCCATGTGAGATGTCTGGAAACATGCCTGAAATCTGGGCAGTGAGGTGCAAACCCGTCTTCCTAGTGATGAGGAGGTGAAACAGGGACCCCTGGGGGCTCTCTGGCAGGTTAGCTTAGCCTGCTTGCTGAGTTCCAGACCAGAGACCATGTCTTAAACAAACAAACAACAATAAAAAACAAACAAAAAAAAAAAGAGCGAAAATAGAAGGAATATCATGCCCAAGGAATGACACTGAAGAATGTCCTCTAGGTGCCATACATGCATGAGCGCGCGCGCGCACACACACAGACACACACACACACGGATGTCTGAGGTTTCTTATGAAGCAGCAGGTCAGGTTGAATGCATCTTCCTGACCCTCTGCCTAGGGTGCTGGGGGGTGAGGCATATCCCTCTCCTGGCTTGTTTGCCAAGACACTTTCCCTCCTGCCAATGCTCTGCTCTTAGATCTTATGAACCGTTCACTGTCAGGGAAATCTTGAGGCACACGAGCAATTAAGATGTCTGATAGAGGGAGGCAGAGGCAGGCAGATCCGTGTAAGTTTGAGGCCAGCCGGTCTACAAAGTGAGTTCAAGACAGCCAGGGCTACACAGAGAAACTCTGTCTTGGAAAAAAACAAAAACATTAAAAAAAAAAAAAAAGATGTCTGATAGAAGCCTGGTGTGGTGGCGCTCACCTGTAATCCTAGCACTCGGGAGACAGAGGCAGGGCAGATCGCTGTGAGTTTGAGGCCAGCCTGGTCTACAGAGTGAGTCCAGGACAGCCAGCCAGAGCTGTTACACAGAAGAGGGAAAGTGTGAGAGAGAGAGAGGTGGGGGTGGGGGGGGTGGGGGAGGGGGACAACAAAAAACAACAAAAGACTTCTGGTAGAAGGAGGATGTCTTTCTTTCTTTCTTTCTTTCTTTCTTTTTTTTTGGTTTTTTGAGACAGGGTCTCTCTGTGTAGCCTTGGCTGTCCTGGACTCGCTTTGTAGACCAGGCTGACCTCGAACTCACTCAAGCCCCACCCTCTCAAATAAATAAATGGCTTCACACTGCCTTCAGAAGCAGACCCTACTCTGAAACAGGATCTGCAGAGCAGCCTTCTGGTGACCCTGCCTTTTCTCCTGAGCCCATCCCCCACCCCTAGCCACAGCCCTGTGGAGCCAGTCACATGCCAAGCTTCCTTCTCTCTCTCTCTCTCTCTCTCTCTCTCTCTCTCTCTCTCTCAGGGTTACACACAAGGGACCCTCAGGCCTTTGAGGGGAACCTATGTCTGCCTTTAAGAGGTTTCCTGCTTGGTCTCCACCTCTGATTGGCAACCAGAGCCCAGAGTGTGTTAAAAACATGGATTCTCCAGCCCTCTAGGCTCCTTGTGTCCACCTTAGTTTTCTGCCTCGGCACTGGCAGCTTAGAAACTCCAAACCAAGCCAGCCCTGTAGAAACTTTCAAAATGAGTCCGAGGCCGCTGTGGAGAATGAATCCATTGCTTCCGAATGAGGTCCGATGTGCCTTCCCCCATGATTCTGTAGAGGAACTTGTTGTGTGGACGTGGCAAAATCTATTTTGACTGACCTCAAGAGTCTGCCTTTGTGCTTCCTTTTATGCCTTTGGTGGTGAGTTTCACATGAGCACAAGGCAGGCCGTGCTGTGACCTTTTCAGACTTTACTCCCAACGCAAGAGCAGAGTAGCTCATGTTTTTGTCTGCCTGGAACTGTGAAAAGGTCTTGTGTTGGCGTCTCCCAAAGGTGCTACTGCAAGACTGGCTGAGGGGTGAAGGCGCTGCCCGGCTCCAGTGTTGCAGCTGGGAGGCAGGTGGCAAGGCAGGCTAGGCTGTTCCTTCGCTCGGTCTGTAAGCACCCACCTGCACTGAGGTTCTGTTGGGTCTATTGAGCAGGCTCTGTGTATTTCGAGCTGGACAAAGGGGAAGTTAGCAAGGCCTGGCTGGCAGTGGATAAAATGCTCCATCAGTGGATTCGATTACTTAACCTTGTGATTCAGACCCGGGACAAGTGTCTGAGGGGCTATTTAACTAAAGAGGACCTGGCCTCCAAGTTCTCCCAGCGTCTCCCAGTCCCTACCTGTTTGTTACAGGACATGGCCGGCATATTTCACCCCCTTCACCCCCGCCCCTTCATCACGCACCCACCCCCACCCCTTGAACTTTCCAGACTAGGGGTGGGGCTTCTTCTCCCTCAGAAGCTCTTCACTATACAATCCAGACATTTTGGTTTCTCAATCTCTCTCTCTCTCTCTCTCTCTCTCTCTCTCTCTCTCTCTCTCTGTGTGTGTGTGTGTATGTGTGCATTTCCTCTTCCCTCTCTCTGTGTGTGAGCTTTCTCTATCTGCTCCGCCCCCCCTCCTCCGGCTGCCCCCAAGGAACCTGCCTATAAACTATAATTTGGCTTGAATTGGCTCATTTCATCGGCACAGACAGAATACCTAGCAAACCTGACAGGGGACAGCCAGCCTGCCCGTTTAGCCTGGGGCAGGCTCCCCATCTATTGCCATTTGAGACCAAACCACCATTAAGTAAGTGCTTAGAAACAAATACACAACTTCTCCCCTCATTGTTTCTCCTCTAAGTCCCGGGTGTGCTTTGACTCTGGGAAGGAGGTAGTACTGGCTTAAAGGAGAAGAGTCTGAACCGCTTTCTTACCTCTTGCTCCTGTGCCTGCTATGCCCCCATTCTTTAAACCAGGCCTGGTTTGGCACACACCTTTAATGCCAGCACTTGGCAAGCAAGGGCAGGCAGATTTCTGTAAGTTTGATGCCAGCCAGCCCAGGCCTAAAGATTCAAAACATTAGAGAAACCCACCCTGGGCCAGCTCTGGTGTGTAGAGCTGTTGGTGTGCTCAGGTCCCCGCCTCTTCTTGCCTGCTCTGTAGCTATATCTCATGGCAGGAACCAGGTGGTCACTGCACCCTGAGGAACCACAGTTATCTCGGCCTACGTGGCATGCCATTGCTGGCTATCTGCAAGGCTGAATCTACAAGACTCACTAGTGGGATTTTCAGCCTCATGGAAAAGAAGGCTTAGACATTTCAGAGTTGACCTATTTGATTTGTGTAATAATAATAATAATAATAATAATAATAATAATAATAACAACAACAACAACAATAATATAATAATAATTATTATATTATTATTATGTGTATCATGTACAGGAAAGTGCATGGATTGTTAAGTGTGAGCTAAATACAAAGTAGGGACCTCCGTGTTTGCATTCTCCAGATATCTTAGTTAGGTTTCTATTACTGTGATAACACGCCACAGCCAACAAGGAGGAAAGTATTTAGTCAACTTACACATCCTGAGTGGCAGTCCACGGAAGGAACCCAAGGCAGGAACCTGGAGGCAGGAACTGAAGCAGAGACCATAGGGGAACCCTGATAATTGGCTTGCTCTCCCCTAGCTTGCTCTTATATCACCTCCAATGTCTGCCCAGGGGTGGCACCACTCCCAGGGAGCTAGGCCCTCCTACATCATTGATTAATGAAGAACCCGTCCTATAAGCTTGCCTGCAGGCAATCTGATGGAGGCATTTTCCAGTTGAGGTTCCTCCTTCCAGAAGACTCTACATTGCGACAAGTTAACAACAACAACAACAAAAAAACCTAAGCAGGACAGCAGACTAAGAAATAAAACTTTACTAGCTTACCTTCTTGCTCTACCAGATAGCAACCCCACCACTTGGCAGCAAACCTTCCTCCTCTTCCCTTCCTTCCGCCTCAGTAGCCACCGGCTTAGCTTCTAAAATTTTATAGACCAGCTTTATCTACTTTTATACTTTATATAAACAGAATCACCCATCGCATATCTTTATGCCTGCCTTCTTCGCATTGTGTCTAGGAAAGCCAATTTGTAGAGAGTCAATTTGTAGCTGTGCTCTGCTGGTTTTCTCTGCTATATAATATTCCATTGTATAAAAAGTCTGTAGTTGGTCTAACCATTTTATGGCTAATGGGAGAGTGTGTAGTTGCTATCCACATTTTAGTGAGACTACAGCATGTGTGTTTGGGCTAACATCAATCTTTCTTTTTTTATTTTTGTCTTATTTATTTACTTATTTATTGGTTTTTTGTTTTGTTTTGTTTTTAAGACAGAGTTTCTCTGTGTAGCCCTGGCTGTGGACTTTCTTTGTAGATCAGGCTGGCCTCAAACTCATGGTAATCTGCCTGCCTCTGCCTCCCCAAGTGCTGGGAGTACAGGCATGCCTGGCTACATCAACCTAATTTTAATTGGTTCATTTAAAGTTTATTTATAGCATTCGTTCTTATTTCTTGTCTCTTTGAAATAATAGGGACTCATGACAAAATATCGTAAATTATCACAAAAAGGTATAGAACGCAAATAAAAGCCCC
Source organism: Acomys minous (assembly GCF_964271855.1). NCBI lineage: Eukaryota > Metazoa > Chordata > Mammalia > Rodentia > Muridae > Acomys > Acomys minous. The sequence continues at coordinate 68,900,552 of NC_140492.1, read as the reverse complement.
GTGTTCCTTCCTTGCTTGTATCTAGTTTTCCATAATCACTCACCACGAACACTTTATTCTATACCATTGTGGGTACTTTCTGTACAGGCAACCACACTTAAATTTATACATGACAGCTGTTACTAAAGCACATGTTAGATTTCACTGTGCTGTATTCATGCCTCCTGGTCGCGCCTCCATACTGGCCATCCACTTTAGAGTCCCAGCAGGAAATGACGGAGGAGCATCTGACCAGGCTCTCACTCTTCCAGGCTCTTCCTAAGGTAAGGCATGGGAGTTTATAGAGCAGTAAATTTCATTTCCACTCACATAAACATTTGTTGAGCTGGTATCCTCAGCCTGGGGCCTGTCTGGGAAGAGCTAACAGTCTGCTGCTGGCAGGTGGGAGAAAAGGCACGGGAGCTCTTGTACAGGGGCTACAGGTAGCATAAGAGAGTCGTGGAGATGGGTTCTGGCAATACACATGAAATACCTGTTCTAAGGATCCAGGGGGGGGCGGTCTCTGGAGACAGCTAGCATATGGGCCGTCCCAGGAACTGATTAATTACTGGAATTTTTCTGTACAGAAAAGGCAGAAAGGGCTTTCTGTGTAGAGGGAATAGCACACGCAGGCTTGACAATAGTTGGTATAGCACACGCAGGCTTGGCGGAAGTTGGTATAGCACACGCAGGCTTGGCGGTAGTTGGTATAGCACACGCAGGCTTGGCGGTAGTTGGTATAGCACACGCAGGCTTGGCGGTAGTTGGTATAGCACACGCAGGCTTGGCGGTAGTTGGTATAGCACATGCAGGCTTGGCAATAATTGGCATGTCCCAAGACTGGCAACTGATCGCTTCTACATACTAGCTACATAGTAAGGCTAGGAGGAGCCATGACGGAGACAGGGCAGGAATGGGAGTGTGAAGGACAGTGCGTCAGATGTCATGTGTGGTCACTGGAGGGAGGGTCGCTCACATTTTGAACTAGTGGGCTACGTCTCATAGGTTAAAGCAATCATCCTCTGCTATGCTTCCGTTTAAGGCATAGACCACACCATTCATGCAGCCATGGTGCTCGTAATACAAATGCCTCCAAGAGGGACCCTCTTAAGATCTTGTCTGAAACCTAGTCAATCAGGCTCCGTGGTGCTTCAGTCCCAGCACTCAGGGAGGCAGAGGAAGGCGGGGCTTGGCAAAAGTGAAGCCTTAGAACTGCTCTCCAGTGCTTTTGCAGAGAATAGAAGGCTGTGGGGCCCCTGGTCTCTGAGCTAGACCCCATGCACTTGGGAGGTCTTCTTCAGGCATCCACGAAAGATGAGCGGTCCAAGATGTTCAGTCCCACTTGTCAATCAAGTTACACCCTGGCTGGGAGAATTCTACATACCCTCTGACTGGAAGCCCCCCTCTACCTCCCCCCCCCCATGTTCTGTGCTCCTCCCACAACCTAATTGCTCTGTATGTTTATCTGCATTTCCTCTGGACTCTTCTTCCTCTTAGGATTGTTTACTTTGAATGTGGAGGCTGAGCTCAGGGCCTGCTCCGACACAGCCTGCCTGTGCCCTGATAGGATATACAAGCTAAATATGGTCTTCCTCTTCCTCCCCGCAGGTTAGGCTGCTTCTAATGACAAGATGGAGCTTTTCACTACAGGATCAGCTTTTCACCTGTTCTGGCCCACGCGTTCCTGGTTCCTGATGTAGGCAGCGTTTAACCTTGTTTACAATGGTTTACAGTGCGAATGGTAACAAGGCAATGCATATGGTAATTGCTCCAGACTCCAGTCTGGAGGAAGGCATCTGCATACGGTCCTTCTCAGCGGGACACTTTCTGCAGAAAGTGCTGTCCCTTAACTGCGGTCCCTCTAATGCCCTGTTGTCTTCTTCATCTTCGCTGACTGCCAAAGAAGAGCAAAGGGTTCTTCTGTAGGGTCCACACAGGGCGCAGACCCCTCAGGGGGCATGGGATCCTGCAGATTGCTGGCTGGAGTGTTCTTTGTCAAGAAAGGGGGACATGGGGAAATGGACAGAATGTGTGATGAAGGGCACAAATGTACATTAGGGTGTGACATATTCGGGGGGGGGGTACAGTGTGTCTAATACAGTTGTTGCTTACCTCACTGCAATCATGTTCTCCACAATTTAATTCATTTATTAATGATCTGAGTGCTCTGTCCTCATGCACAGCAGAAGAGGAAATCAGATCCCGTTGCAGATGGTTTGTGAGCCACCATGTGGTTGCTGGGAATTGAATTCAGGACCTCTGGAAGAGCAGCCAGTGCTCTTAGCTGCTGAGCCATCTCTTCAACTCCCATTTTATTTTTTATTTTTTTTATTGACTTTTAAAGATTTATCACTGATGACTCAAGGGTTAAGAATGCTCGCTGTTCTTTCAGAGGACCAGATTCCGGTTCCCAGCATCCACGTCAGTCAGCTTACAACTGTCTGGAACTCCAGCTCCAGGGGGCTCTGACACCCTCTTCTGGCCTCTGCAGGCATATACCCGAGCCTACGCGCTGTACACGCATACATGCAAATAAAAATTAAATCTTCTAAAAAGAAAAAAAAAAGACTATCATGAAAGTATATGGCATATATTACATGGACCATGAACAACTGAATTAATAGAAAGTGGGAATGCATATGCGAGTGTACCCAAAAGCCACAGCTACGAACACGTGTTTGTGACATGCACAAGCCGTGGAAGGGCATGTGTTGGACTGTCCCTGAGGCTTTCCCCAAGGGATCATTCACTTGGGACCTGTTCATTCAATTTGCCTTCTGTGAGTTCTCATAGGAGCCAGGCAAAGCTGCGGGTGCCGAAGGTTCAGGAAAAAAAAAAATCGTTGGGAAAAAAGTTAACGTTGAGAAATTGTATCTTCGAGAACAATTTGGACAAGATTCCATTATCCTATTTTAGAGAAGGAAAATTTATTTCCAGCCTATGGGACTTGCAAGGGCCACCGAAGAACTATGTTTTGGACCAGGAGGGGTGGGCTGGAGTAGTAGGACAAAGCTGGGGAAGGGGTGCTGGACTGGTACCCGATTTGGATCCCTCTGGGTAAGAGAAAGTCTCAGGTTCTGGAGGAGGCGAGTGACAAAAGGAAAGGGGACTCCGATGTACCAGGAAGGACTGACTGTGAAAGGTGTTGAATACATCAGAGCAGAGTGTGAGAGAGCAAGCACAGAATTTAACTTGGATGAAGAGATATGGGCAGATGGAGGGGACTGCTCTTCAGTCCTGAAAAATCACTCTGTTGACCAGGCTGGTTTCGGACTCAGAGATCCACCCGCCTCTGCCTCCCCGAGTGCTGGGATTAAAGGCGTGTCTAGGCAGTAGTGACAGAGAAACCAGAGGGCTGTCTAAGCCTGCCTGGGGACAGAAACGACCCACCAGGTTCTGCTGCCGCCATGTTGCACCAGCTAGTTCCATGGGGCAGAAAGAACAGGACTTTCAAGTGTCTGGGGACAAGATGGTGGGGGGTGGGTGTGAGGGAGAGTGGGGGGGCACCTGGGGGAGCTGCACATGGACAGGTGGGGTGGAGTTGAGGGGGGAGAGCCCATAGCTGCTCCCTCCCCGCTCCCCAGGAGGGATTTCTTGAAGAGCCCTTTATAAGAACTAGTTATGAATGGTAGACACCCGAGCCTTTGTCTGATATCAAGTCTTTCTGAACCAGAGCCTGAATCCAAGTCCACACAGACCAGGACAGAATCCTGCAGCCTGTTAGCTATTTTAAAAGATCTGGTGCCTATCTTTGTAAGGGTGTGAGATTTGCAGCAAAAATTGTTCTTTCAGCTGGCATCCTACCTATCACGAGGACTCTATAATCTCACTTTATTTATTTATTTATTTATTTATTTATTTATTTTTGGTTTTTCAAGACAAGGTTTCTCTGTGTAGCCTTGGCTGTCCTGGACTAACTTTGTAGACCAGGCTGGCCTCGAATTTACAGCAATCCGCCTGCCTCTACCTCCTGAGTGCTGGGATTAAAGGTGTGTGCCACCACCGCCCGGCTAATAATTTTACTTTTTGAAGATGAGAAATAACTCCAAAATTATTTGTTTTCGTCAGATTTTAAAAAATGTTGCAGCAAGGATCTTGTGCAAAGGGCCATAGGTGTGGTAGGCAAGCCCAGACCATGTTACTTTCTTTTTCTTTTCTTTTTTTTGTTTTTTTTTTTTTGTTTTTTGTTTTTTGTTTTTTGTTTTTTTTTTTTGAGACAGGGTTTCTCTGTGTAGCCTTGGCTGTCCTGGACTTGCTTTGTAGACCAGGCTGGTCTTGAACTCACAGCAATACGCCTGCCTCTGCCTCCCGAGTGCTGGGATTGAAGACATGCTTGTTCTTAATTCAGGTTCGGTATGCTGTCCTGATCTCAGGACCCAGACACCTAGAGTTTCTGGAATAGGAGAGTGAAGGAACTTCTAGGTTATATTTTCAGAAGCCACTGCAGGGATCCTAAGGCTTTTTAGGCATTGGGAAAAAAAAAAAAAGATTTAATTTACACACTGGCTTTCCTTAAGAGACAGCTAGCATAGGCTTTATCCCAGGCAGGGAGAATGGCCAGGGATGGGATGAGGGAACACTGCGGCGTTCTGTTCTCCCTCAGAAGCCTGAAGAGCTTGCAATCAAACCCAAGGCCTGAGTCAGAAACAAGTGTATCCAATGACAGTTTATTACAGATGGTACCGAACTTCTAAGAACTGCCTGAGAGGAAACAAGCAAAATAACCAAAGATCTTCACAACTCTGTGTGACTAGGAATTGTTTCTTTTTCTGGCTTCTTCCCCCATTGGGCATGCTTTTTCATGAGCGGGCACACAGGATCGGGGGTACATAATAGACACCCCAATAGCAACAGGTAGCTCTCTGGTCAGCAGCGACAAAATAGGGTTCAGCACAGCACACGTGTCTGTAGCTGGGCTTCTCTCTCTTTAAAAATGAAATTAAGCGTTCCCTCCCCTCCCCGTGTTATCAAAGTGCAGCTTTGGCACTTCCAGGTATGTAAAGTTATGTGAAAAGAGAGCCTGTGGTGCCCTGGGCCCCAGTAGGCCTACAGCAGGCATTATTTACAATTGGCCAACGGGACACTTATCAGCCAGTCTTCATTTGCCCTTCTCTCTGAGAAGGAAAGAGGCGCATTTTCCCTACCCCACTGTGGACTTTCTGTTTTCCCAGCTCTTTGAAGTGCCCTCGAGATGTAAGCGGCAGGCTGAAAGCAGCTCTGTGTATCTTTGCAACAGATTAGAACATATTCACATTTTATTTGCTCACAGAACAAATATTTCCCTTGGAATGAGGCCGAGGCAGCAGAACAAGACCAGACAAGGCCAGCCATCCAGGATGGCCTCATGGCCCCCAAGGCCACGCGGAGCTTTTCTCCCCCATCACTTCACTCGGTCCTGTAGACACATGCGGGTTGATAGATTTAAGCCATTCATTCACTTTGAAGTATATACTGAGCTCTGACTACATACAGAACGCTGTGCCGGTCAGAAATGACAAACTGCGTAGCCTGTCCTGCAGGGGCTTATGGTCAAGCAGAGGACAAAGCATGTTTAGTGCTAATGACTCTAATCAAGTCAGCTGAGTCTACAAACTGCGGGAGAAAAAGGTGCTCTGAGGTGGATAACTCGGTCTGTGGATGAGGTGTAATGGGGATGCGGTGAGGGTTATATGGATGCTGGAGGTTTGTGTGGTAGAGTGTGTCTGAGAAAAGTAAGTCTTTGTTTGTCTGCTTGTTTGTTTCGTTTTTGTTTTTCGAGACAAGGTTTCTCTGTGTTAGACATGGCTGTCCTGGACTCACCTTGTAGACCAGGCTGGCCTCGAACTCACAGCGATCTGCCTGCTTCTGCCTCCTAAGTGCTGGGATTAAAGGCGTGCGCCACCACACCTGGCAAAAAGTAAGTCTTGATGGTGGGTGAGTGTGCTGTGGTGACTGTGGTAGATGGTGTGTGTGTGTGTGTGTGTGTGTGTGTGTGTGTGTGTGTGTGTGTTAGCATGGTCAGAAATGAGGTAGGAAAATTTTAGTGTCAGTGAAGCTCAGTAAGGACAGACCCTTAAGTTTGTTGTGTGGTGGGATACAGGTGTGTGCGAGTGTGTCCACGCACATGTGTGCATGTGTGCGCGCATGGACAGTGATATGGTTGGGTGGGAATAAAGTATGAAAACCTTCTCATGGATGACAGGGTGGTATAGTGTTGGTCGGGTGGCAGGGGCACCGGGCAGGCAGAGGAGTTATGGCCGCTAAGGCCGAGACAAGTGGGGAACAAGAGAACGGATTTGACACTTCGGCGGCACAGGTACTTGCTGATGAGAACAATGGAGCGCTCTATGCTCCTGTTTCTTAAGCTCAAGTGAGGCTCTTGGTTAAACGATTTGTTTATTTCTTTCAGGATCAAAGCCCAGGGTCAAATGGACTGGGGTCTATCTTACCTACTTGAATGTTTGAACATTTACCAGGCCTTTCTCAAGTGAGGCTTCTAGACCTGTCTTGGTCTGGAGCGCCTCTAGGTTCTCTAGCTCTCAGGAAAGGAAGAACAGATTCTGTCAGGTGTGAGACAGGGGCATTCACATTGCAGAATCTCAGAGGCAGAGGTTGGAAACTGCTCCAGTATGCACCTCTCTAGGCAAGCAAGTGGGTCTCTGGCATATGTGCGACCTATGGCTGCCCTGGCTGCACCATTGGCATGCTGTGCAATAGGAAAGCAGCTGGCCACAGAGGCTGCCTGACTCCCACCGTGGTTGGCTTTATATGACTAGGTAGGCTCAGAAGTGTCTCTTAGTCAAACCGTGGTCACGTAAGTATTTCTTTGTTTCATTAGACAGAGAGAGGAAGCCGTTGGCAAGATACTGAACTGGTCACATCACCATGCCCATCTTTGTATTCCTTTTAAGAAAACTATCATTTTCATTTTATACATGCAGATATTAAGGCTAAGACAGGTAATGTAGCCAAACCTCTCTCAACAACCCTTACAGTGAATTCTCTCACACTGTTCACTCACTGAAATGTGAAATCAAGTCTATTTGCCCTCAGGATCATGCCCTTTCTTCCCATAGGGCTGTAGGCAATCCCGGGCAAGGAGAGGAACATGAGTGGTTGTTTGTTTTTCTGTTGTTGTTGTTGTTGTTGTTTTGGTTTTTCGAGACAGGGTTTCTCTGTGTAGCCTTGCCTGTCCTGGTCCTGGACTCTCTCTGTAGACCGGGCTGACCTCAAACTCACATCAATCCACCTGCCTCTGCCTCCCAAGTGCTGGGAAACATGTTTTTTTGTTTTTGTTTTTGTTTTTGTTTTTTTATCATCAGTCAGGCTCTCTGTCCTGCACTGGCTAAGGATGTCACTGGGTAGGCCCACTGCCTCCATGTCTACCTCTATGCTGAGAACTTGTAACCTCTAAGAGTTCAGCACATAGACCACGCCCTTCAGGACCAGTGTGATGGGTCACGAAGGCCAGGACGCAGTACAGCACACTGTGAAATACAGTGATGAGGAAGCCTCCACCCCGATGCCAGGGCATTCCCTCTAGGGGACCTCATTTTAACCCGAGGGCTCGCACTGCTAGGTTTAAAGACCTACTACTACAAAAACAACAATGCCAGATCTCAAGAACACTTTTGGCTGATTACATATGGAAATAATAATATTTAAGATACATTGCTTAGCTGGGCATGGTGGCGCATGCCTTTAATCCCAGCACTTGGGAGGCAGAGGCAGGTGGCTCGCTGTGAGTTTGAGGCCAGCCTGGTCTACAAAGAGAGTCCAGGACAGCCAAGGCTACACAGAGAAACCCTGTCCCAGAAAAAAAAAAGATACATTGCTTAAAATACTTTATAAAAATTAATTTCCTCTGGTCCTGTTTACTCTTAAACGTGCACATCGACTCATATTATGTATATTTCCGTTGGACAGTCCAGTTCCGGAGCAATGAAAACATGGTACAATATTTCCGTGGTGCACTGATCAAAGAACATTGGTCCCATGACTTCTACAGGCCAGCACAAAAGGAGTGCTTAGTGTGCGGGAGTTTCTTTTTCTTTCTTTCTTTCTTTCTTTTTTTTTTTTTGTGCAAGAGTTTCTCTAGCTACACACATCATTTAATGGTTGCCCCTGACAAGACCGAGGGGCCTCCGTCTTTGATGCAGTGCAGAAGGTATCATATGACCTGACCGTAGAGCTCCATGGGCGGATACTAAAGGCTCCTTACTCTCTGGACCCCACCTTATATTAGGGGATTTTGTCCACTGTGTAACAGTGATGGGGCTGTGGACTTTTCAGAGGTAGGGTCTGGTGAGAGGTGGTTACTGCCTGTCACATTTGCCCAAGATCCTTCTCCTTCCTGATGATAGGGTAGGGGCTCTCAGAGCCTTGGAAGTTCTGTGTGTTTCCTAGCCTTCTAAATTACATGCATTTTTGGGGGGGTGGTGGTTCTGTTTGCATCCTTCTTCCTTGAAGGAACGCTTCAGTGCAGAGGAAATCACTACACTGTCATTCCCAGGGGCCGGTTTGCTCCTGAATAAGAGAGTCGTTACACTAGAAGGACCTTGATCCTGGCCTCTTTCTCTGAAATCTGTGTCACCGGGTGATGTCCTCCGGACACACTCCTACCATTGCGATGCTGTTATCGGTGAGATCCTAAGAGAAGCTGGTGACCCACCGTTGAGCATCCAGAACTGTTGTACATCAAAGACTGTAGGAAGCAGTCAGTTTCAAGAATTTTATTACAGCAATGGAAACCTGATTAAGACATCACAGGCAGTTGTTAGCCTTCACAAGAGGCTAAGATTTTGTCACAGTGGGATCAAGGTGAGTTCGTCAGGTCACGTGATTGCTACAAAAAAAAAAGCTAAAGTAGTAATGCAAGCAAAGGGTGCAATTCTGTGCTTGTTCACATGTTTCTAGGGTACCTTGTAGTCTCCAGTTCTGAGATCCTGCAAGAAGGGCATCTGACAAACTATTGCTCTTTCCGAAAAAGTTGCAAGAAGAATAGAGGTTGAGACTCGTATATAAGGCTCAGTTTAAGAATCAGAAGTATGTTCCACACAGAGGCAACACACACACACACACACACACACACACACACACACACACACACACACATGCACACACACACACGTTAGCTATGATGAGTGGTGCTTTCCGAACACCTGCAAGCTGTCCTTCATAAGGAAAGGAGGATTTATTCTGTGTTCCAATGGTGAGAGCTGCTGGGAGGTCTTGAGTATAGCTGGACCCTCCCTAAAGCTCAGAGAACTGTGTTCCGGGGATTTCCTGAGGAGGTGGTGAGCTGTTGGCCAGCAGGTAGCTTCAAGCAGAGGCAGCTGCCTATGGGTGGCTGTTTAAGGAAGCCCCCTTTTGGGAGAAAGGTTGGGTCAAATGTTCTCAATGGTATCCTGACTTCTGAGGCCACTGAGTGCTCTGTCTGATCCTCCTGATCTGCTTCTCTCCCGTCACTGGTGCCTCTGTTGACTCTCTGTTTCTTCTACAAAGGGCTGTAGGGTTTTTAGATTCAGAACTATTTCCGTAATAATTGATAGTTTGACTTAATGGAAAGTAGGAGGGAGGGCGCTTGAAAACAAAGGCTGTTTTGTTGCTTGGAAGGGCACACAGTAACCTGTTCAGGGTGGGAGGGACAGGAACGATGCTTGTCTGTGTTGGGCCTGTAAGTGCTTTAGCTGGTGGACAGGCACCATTTGTTCTTGGACCTAGTTTAAAATGCAAGCACAATAGCCACAAAGCCTTTGTTCTCCAACCGACCATTTTTTCCTTGTTTGCACAGATTTTAGGTAGCTACACAGATTCAAGGTAGCTACACAGATTCAAGAATATTAACTTTTTTTTTTTTTCATTGAGAGCAACTGTTCAGATTTCCAATTGAGGCAATTTGCTGAGTTGGTGATGTCAAATTCTGGTCAGGGGTTGTTTTCCTAGGTTCTTGACTTCAGAAAGCCGTTTTCTTTTCTTTCTTTCTTTCTTTCTTTCTTTCTTTCTTTCTTTTTCCTTCTTCTTCTTCTTCTTCTTCTTCTTCTTCTTCTTTTTTCTGAGACAGGGTTTCTCTGTGTATCCTTGGCTGTCTTGGACTTACTTTGTAGACCAGGCTGGCTTCGAACTCACAGCTATCCACCTGCCTCTCTCTGCCTCCCGAGTGCTGGAATTAAAGGCGTGCGCCACCAGTGCCCGCCTCAGAAAGCCATTTTTCTACAGGAAAATATTTTTCATGCACATGTAGTGTTGTCACTGAAGAAAGTAGTGAAGGCTCTGCAGGAGGGGCCTGCCTAGTTATTTCTAGTGTCCTGTTTCTGCTTGTGAATGGTAATTTTGTATCTGCCTCACAGTGAGCCATTTCAGACATCCCAACCAACATTTCAGAAACCCCCACCTACGATGCAAGGCACAAAATAGAAATGGGAAGATCCAGGAAGAAGAGGAAGAAGAAGAAGAAGAAGAAGAAGAAGAAGAAGAAGGAGAAGGAGAAGGAGAAGGAGAAGGAGAAGGAGAAGGAGAAGGAGAAGGAGAAGGAGAAGGAGAAGGAGCAGCAGCAGCAGCAGCAGCAGCCAGGAATGGGTATCACAGAAAACTATTAGTCAGTTTCCTGAGGTCAGCATCCTTACCCTGTGTTAGACAGGGAATGACCTGAGGAATCAGGGCATGCCTTCTGTGTGTACGGACCTTTGCTAGTCCATTGTGGCATCCAGAGCTTGCACAGACAACAGGACTGACCAGGGAGGTCCCTTGGCAGCTATGGAGCATCCATGGTCACCATCTAGCCCCCACCCCCACCCCCACCAAGCTGTTGCTTCTCTGTAGGACGGTCCCTAAGTCTACACTGCCTGTGTGTAGCCCCGTGCAGTGTTGCTTCACTGTAGGATGGTCCCTAAGTCTACACTGCCTGTGTGTAGCCCCATGCAGGCATGAACTTGAACCTTTGGCTAATTGATGTAGATTTGACCCCAGGTCTCAATGCTGGAGAGAGGCACCAGCCAGCTCTGAAGTGAAGCCCACAGCCTTGCCCCTCCTTTTTTTTCACTGCTTCCTTTGCCATCTCTTCTCTACCTGGGGGGAACTCATTTACAGGCTCCGGGGTGGAGCTACTCTGAAGCGCCCCCAGGCCCCACCCCCACCCCCCAGTCTCTTGAGTGGCCCCTGCCCTTCATGATGAGGCAATGCAGTAGGGCTCCCAACTTCCGGGAGCACAGGAGTCCCTCTGCAGCTGCAGCTGGTAAAATATCAGATTTCAGAGTTGGGCTCTTGGAGATGGTGATCGAGAGGTCCATGTGGGGCCCAGGAATCTGGAGTCCAGGTTATTTCGACATAAACAGTGCATGGTCATGCTTGGAAAAAAAAAATACTAGTTTAAAGAAAATAATTGGGAGAGTGGGAGAGAGAACTGGGTTACTTACTGTCTCAGCTGTTAGTTAGTCACCACTTTTTGAGCCTTCTGTTTAATCATCTATAAAATGCTTACGACTTTTAGAGTCACGTAAATAATGTATATAATGTGTTTGGCTGGGCATAATGCATAGGGCTTTTGGAATCCTCTTCCTTACCTTCAATACCAGTCAACTGGGAAAAGAGATTTCTATTCCTTCCAGCCCCACATATCAGAAGTACCCTCAGCCTGGACTGGTGGTGCACGCCTGTAATCCCAGCACTCAGGGAGACCGAGGCCAGTGGGTCACCATGAGTTCAAGACCAGCCTGGTCTACAAAGTGAGTCCCGGACAGCCAAGGAAACCCTATCTCAAAAAAAAAAAAAAAAAAAAAAAAAAGTAAAGGAATAGTACCTTCCTGGCAGTAGGCAACTTCAAAAAGGTTCCAGAAGATTCTAACGGAAATATTCATCCTCAGTGCTACACAGGCTGATTAGACCACCCAAATTCTTCAGTAATGACATATAAACTACCAGAAAGTCATGGTTTTGGCTACCTGGCACCAAACTACCAAGGTGGGACACTGTAGAAACAGTGCATCATAGAACAAGTCCCCAGCATTCTACCCTCTCTTCCGGAGGAGGGAAAGAGGAAAGGCTCCCATTGCTAAGACAAGGCAGATGCAAGGTTGCAGAGACCCAGCCTGACATCAGAGCCTTTGAGAACAGTTAAGAGCACTTGTATAAAATCCAGTGAGCTCCCGTGTTTTCACAGCTGTCAGCAATGCCTGGGCTTTGGAGCCTGGGTGAGGCTGGAGGAGGGAGTTTAGAAGAAATTTCCCCTGCAAAGAGTTCGATCCCAGAGGAAGGTATGTACCTAAATTAAGAATGCCAAAAGCTGTTTTCACCTGTAAGCTAGTCATCAAAGACCCTCAACATCCCTCAAGGCATCAGGTAGTGGTAAAGGAGACCGGGGACCCTGTGGTGGTGTGGGGGAGGGGCCGTAACGACGCTTAATGAACCAAAGGTATGCTTTTGTGCACTTGGAGTGTGAACTGGAAATCTATCCTCATGATGGGTGAGTAGCTCCAAGGCTGCCGTGTTCGGTTCACCACGCACACGCCTGGAATCCATCCTCCGCCCCCAGTTGTTATCCCTAACTAGGTTGAGTCAAATGGGAGACACTTTGCACCTAGTGGCTGTGCCATCTTTTGGGTCCTGCTTTCACCTATTTCACCTGTTTGCTCTTTGTGTGGCTCAAATCCGTGGACCAGGAGACCTTCGCTAGCAAACTGACCAACCATTCCTCCCCACCAGCGCCTGTGGCCAGTGCAGTCAAAAGAAGATGGAAGATGGCTGCTTTCCTTCCATTTTAGTAATTGAAAAATAGCCTCTTACCCCCACAGAAGTGAGGCGACACTTTTCAATCAGGCTTCCAGACATTCTCTCAGGGGCTGACACACTTCCAGGCTAGCTGTGTCTCGGTGGAGGGGGAGGAGCTGCCTGTGTGTCTCGGTAGCCTACCCCCTCCCCAAGTCTGATGACATATTCTTCACAAGGTGAGGCAATGGCTGTGTTTTTATATGGATATGCAAATCTTCAAACATGATGGTCTATGATTTTTACCTCTTCAAAATAATAGCATTCCCAGCCTACCTGTAATTAAATTCTTTAAACATTTTTATTAGTTTTAAAATAAGAACATGCTTTTCTTTTTTTTTCCAGACAGATTTTTTTTCTTTTCTTTTTCTTTTTCTTTTTGGTTTTTCAAGACACAGTTTCTCTGTGTAGCCTTGGCTGTACTGGAGTCATTTTGTAGACCAGGCTGGCCTCAAACTCAGATTGATCCCCCTGCCTCTGCCTCCCTAGTGCTGGGATTAATGGCGTGCGCCACCACACCCGGCTCAGACAGATTTCTAATTCTTCCCAGGGTCTTGCTTCTTTCTCTTGGTATCATTGGTGCATATAACACCCCAAGTTAATGTCATTTGAGAATGTTGTGCGCTTTCCTCTTTCTAGAATGATCAAAGATGTTTTGAATACAGCAAAGACCTTTGCTTTCTGTCAAAACTTCCTCTTTGTGGGTGATAACAGTGTTGGCCTCATTTTCTTTCTTTCTTTCTTTCTTTCTTTTCTTTTTTTTTTTTTTTTTTTGGTTTTTCCTAGACAGGGTTTCTCTGTGTAGCCTTGGCTGAGTTGTAGACCAGGCTGGCTTTGAACTCACGGCAATCCACCTGCCTCTGCCTCCGTGCCTTGAATCTTCTCTGGCAGTGTGGATGATGTCTGAAAACTGTAATTCCTAAGAAAGACCCCCTGATGATTTGTGCATAAGTGTTTGGCTTTATCATGTCACAACAGCTACAACCTCGAGAGATTTCAGGCCCTGTATATGGCTATGGCAGAATACTAACATTATTAAACCTACATGAGAGGCCCAGCTTGCACACTACTCGTGGCTATCGTGTATGTGTATTTAAATTTTTTTATTGAACATGAAATGACTCCCTGATGTTTAAATTCCAGGAAGTGTGGTCAACCAGTGAGGCCTTTAGGTGGCAGAGAGGGGCAGGTGGGGGTGACTTGCCTAAGCCTTCTTTTTAATTCTCTCTTTTTTTGTTTTGGGGGACAGGGTTTCTCTGTGTAGCCTGGCTGTCCTGGAACTCCCTCTACAGATTAAACTGGCCTCAAACTCAGAGATCCACCTATCTCTGCCTCCACTCCACTTACCACCACCAGCACTGTGATTAAAGGCCGTAAAAAATCAAGACAAAACAGAATAACCTCGAAAAAAAAAAAAACCCAAAACGTTGTTTACCTGTTGGGGGTTGGTCTGGTGCTGTGTATTCAAATGATAAATACTGCCCTCCAAGATCTGGCTTCAGTCCAGATGAGCACAGTCTCACGTACACCGTACACCAAGTGATGATCTGTAAACCTTGCTCCCCAATTTAAAATTGGTTGGTTAATAAAAATAACTAATAGCCTGTAACTGGGCAGAAGAGGAGTAGCTGTTGCTTAGGTTCCTGGGCTTGGGGTCAGGTGCGGAACCATGAAGTGGGAGAGAGAATAGTAGGAGAGGAAGCCGGCAGGAAGTCAACCATGGGGCCCGTATGGACCGTTAGCAAGTGGGCCATGAGGGACAGGCCTGATGGAACAGAAGCAGCCCAGGCAGGAACAATTACGGCAAGTAACTTGGGCTGTGTAGCTGGGAAATAGCAAAAAAAAAGCTTAGAGGGTTGATAACTGCCCAGTTATTGTGCCTTAAAGCTTATTATAAATCTAAAAGGTCTCTGTGCTGTTTATTGAGGAACTAAACTGTCTGAAGTGGGTTGAAAAATAAAACACCCAAATAATTATTTAGGAGCAAAGGAGGCATAGCGAACCCCCTGAAAAGTAGTTTTTGCTTCATTTACTATCCCCATTATCTTATACCAGGTGCCAAGAGGATGTGCTGATAGCAGGCCCAGACACAGATCCGTGATCTGGTGTTCTGTCCCTTTACCTCAGGGATGCTGAGGAGAAAGGAAATATTCACTGGGAAGAATTGTTTTTATTTTGTTTTCTTGAGACAAAACGTAACTATGTAACGCAGGGTGGCCTTGAACTTGTGTTCCCCCTGCTCAGCCTACTGAGACAGGATGGCCGGTGTGTGCCATGAAGCCCAGCTACTGTTCCTTTCTTCACGATTGTGCAGTGTTATGGCTTCCAATTGCTCTATCTATCTATCTATCTATCTATCTATCTATCTATCTATCTATCTATCTATCTATTATCTATCTATCTATTATCTATCTATCTATTATCTATCTATCTATTATCTATCTATCTATCTATCTATCTATCTATCTATCTATCTATCGTCTATTGTCACCCAAGAGCGGTGAGGAACTCAACCAGAACAGAATCCTGTCACCATACGGAGGATAGACAGAGACAGCAGAAAGCACAGATGTTCTGGTCTTTTATTGATCAATACCAGTATGGAGGAGTTGTAAAACTCCTTTCTCTTCTGCTGTAAAAGGTAAAAAGAAGTTCCTAGTCTTGTTATCCCTCACTTTGTGAATCTTCCTAAGATTCCATTTTAAAAACACTTTTATGTTCAGTTTCTTCCATCATCCAAATTATTATTTACCCAATAGGTTTTTTGTTTTTGTTTTTGTTTTTGTTTTTACAATGACACTTTGGTTCTCCATTCTTTCAATTACTAAACTCCAGACCTGGTCTCATGTCTCCCGCCTTTGTCTTAACTGCTGTCTCTGTCTATCTTCCTTATGGTGACAGGATTCTGTTCTGGTTGAGTTCCTCGCCGCTCTTGGCTGTTTCTTTCCCTGGGTTAGAGTCTTAGGATAAAGCCCCACAGGTGCCTTGGAGTAAGGACTGAGGAGGATGGAGGAGAAGGAAAGAGTGTGTGGGCTTTCGGCTGCCCAGATTGTCCTTCATCTACACACTCCAGGTCTACAGAGGAGGGAGGAGGAAGGGCCGGGTGTTCATTTAGGAAGACAGGTGTGAGGTAGTGAGCCACCATCACTGTGAAGCTCAGAGGGGCAGTCAGTGGCACTGTCTGCAGGGAAATGGCTTTGGAGGCAGCGTCTACGAATCTGAACCCTGGATTTGTTATTGCGACATTGGTTGTTTCTTAGTTTCCTTGTTGTCGAGACATGGCCTAACTTCATAAGGCCCTTGGGAAGTTCAAAAGGAATCAACTTTGGCTTAAATAGAAAAGGTGGTCATTATTTAATAAGAATTTCATGAACAGCTGGATGTTTCTGTGAACCTGCCCTCCCTCCTTTCCTCCCCCTCCCTGCCCCCTCCCCCTTTCTCCAGCACCTCTAAGTTCTTTTTCTCCAGTTTTGGAGACATTGTTCATATTTACATATGTTGCCAAGACCAACTGTCTGAAAAGCCTACTTCTTCCTCTCTTCATCTCACAAATCTGTATTTTAGTCTACTGATCTCTTCCTGCATTGGAAGTTTACCTCTGCTCTGCCTTCTGTCCTTCGTCACCTCCAACTTGATCTCTAGGAAGGAGATTGTGAGTATTTGCGCCCTTCTGCACAAGCTGAATTTCATATTTTCTGAATCATGAAGCTGCCCTCCATGTGACCCAGAAAGCCCTTTGATGATCCATATTTAGCTGTGCCCATCACTCAACAGATGTCTGGGTAAAGGCCCCATGAGCTCCCTCTGCATCCTGTGGTTTCAAGTTCCTGAGCTGTTGGTTAGAAAGCTTTCATCCCTTCCCCCCCACCCTCCGCCCCCTGCCCACGCCAGAATTGAAGGACAAACACCCAAGGTAGCTGTCCACTTACTCAGTAACATCTATCCGCTCGTTACCTACTACAAGCTTGAGTTTCTCCTCGCTTCCAGATTTCTTCACTTGACTCATTCAAGTACTCCATGCCTTCCAATCATCCTTCTAGAACCACAATGCTCTTTTAATTACTATTCTCCTAGCTACAGACTTCTTTGACCCCCTCCTCGCACCGAGACTTAGAGTCTTACTGGCGAGCAGATGCCTTGATTTTGTGCACCTGCGTTTGCGCCTTCATATTTCAGGACAGAACAGTTTGACCGTGGCTCTGTCTGAAGGACTTGGGCTAGCAGACACGGCCCCATGGCTCTGTTATGAGGTGGTAGCAATAGTAAATGCTCAGCAGGTTAAGTAGATAATTTCCCACCCCCTGCCCCAGCTTTCTGCATCCTTTCCTTCTTTAAAGATGTCCACAAGGGGGGCTGGAGAGATGGCTCAGTGGTTAAGAGCACTGACTGCTCTTCCAGAGGTCCTGAGTTCAATTCCCAGCAACCACATGGTGGCTCACAGCCATCTGTAATACAATGTCCTCTTCCGGTGTGCATAAAGACAGTGTACCATAAACAACATAAAATAAATAAATCTTAAAAAAATAAAGATGTCCACAAGGAAGGCTATTTCCCTGCTTTGTGAGCACTCTGGCCCTTCCTGTCAGATCTCTTGGCACCCACAAGGCAGCCTGCCATTCTGTTCCCGTGGAACACAGATGGCTCAGCCCACACCTATCACTAATGAGGATCACATGCAGAGCCTGTCTTTGGGAGGCTCCCTTAACAGCCCCAGCACTGTTTCACCATGCTGGCTGGTCCCTGTGTTGGCGGCGACACGTAAGCCTGAGAAAGCTTGTCTGCTGTTCTCCACTCACAGAGCAGAACAAAAGTGTATCAGGTGGGTTCTGGGTCTCACTGTGGTAGAGCCTGAAGACACTGAGGACTCAAAGGTGACGGCATGGCAAGGATGAGGTTTTTTTTGGGGGTGGGGGGGAATCTAGCTGCCCGTGCAGGCTGTTAGGTTTAAAGATGAAATGATTCAGTAGGATGTGGTTAGACGGAGGTACAAAGGTTGAATAGAGAGGAAGATGTCAGGTTTCTAATGCCATGTTAACTTCACTCAGGACACTAGCTGAGTTCAAAACACTTCTGTAACAATGATAGGGGTGAGCAGGGCATGGTGGCGCACGCCTTTAATCCCAGCACTAGGGAGGCAGAGGCAGGCGGATCTCTCTGAGTTCGAGGCCAGCTTGGTCGACACAGCAAGTCCAGGACAGACAAGGCTACACAGAGAAACCATGTTTTGATAAACAAACAAACACCCCAAACAAAACAAAGAAGAAGAAGAAATAAAAAGAAAATAAAGGAATAATAGGGGTACAAAACCCTGTGGGAAAGCATAGGTTTTCATGAAGATAGACATTTGCCAAGTCTGTGTTCTATCGCTGTCTGTGGGACAGACATTTTCCTCCCTATGCCCTAATTCTCCGTTCTGTGAAATAGGTCTGGTGTCCACATTCTAGACTACTTTGAGGATTAAAAGGGGTAACAGCGAAGACCTTGATGTTGTAACAGGCAGAGAGTGAGTAGGAAATAAATAGGAATTTCCCTTGCTATGAAATCACCCTTTATTTCCCCCCCCCTGCACAGAATATGAAAATATGTACTCCATACGGTGAGACATCAAGCAAAATTAAAAAACAAAAACAAAAACAAAAACAAAAAAACAGTGGCTTTGTGGGATTCTGATCTCTGGTTTAAAACTTGATTATTGGACCAGCAAGATGGCTCAGTGAGGCTTTGCCATGCAAGCTTCAAAATATGAGTTTGGTACCTAGATCCCAACGTGAGAGCAGAGAACTGACTCCTGGAAGTTTTTCTCTGAGTTCCAGATGCTCATCCTCTGACACACACACACAGACCAGGACAGCATCTCCCGGTCACTACAGCCTGACATGAGTCTTACTAGGAAACTTTCAAACTACTAAATTGGATCCAGTGAGAATGTGATCTTGTCTCCATCAGCCTTGTCTTTATTTTCTTCCTTTGGTTTGTTTGTTTGTTGAGACAGGGTCTCATTGTGTAGGCTTGGCTGGCCTTGAACTCACAGAGATCGGTTGCTTCTGTGTGTACCCATCACACTTGGCAGTCTCTTCTGGTCTTAATGGCGTAGGCCACTGCTAATGGATTGTAGGGAGTAGGGAGTAGGGAGTACTCATAGTCAACACCAGCTGACCTCGATTGGGCCAATGTATCGGACCAGTCCTGTCACATATAAGTCTGGTCTGACTGGTTAGTGAACATAGACATCTCTTTTGGAATCATTTTTCATCCTTTTAGAAAATAAGGGATTCCAAGAAATGTTTATCAGAAGGCCTTAATGGATCTCCTTTTTTATTTCTTTTCTTCGTGCCCAAAACACTCTCCTCTAACCTACCTAGATCTGACTTAACATTGATGCCTCCCAAATCGTTCCAGCAGCTTTTTGAGGGGAAGGATTATAGCTTGCTTCTCACCCAACTGGAGCCAGAGTTCTTTCTCTAAGAACAGGCACAAGTTTGTTCTATCCCTGGGCAGGGACGGAGTTCTGGAGTAGTTTCTCCTCTCCACAATCTTCAGTGGTGGTTTTGTTTTCCGAGCCACACAAACGCTGACAACTGCCATGTCTCCTCTTGACTTAAGACTCATCTCTAGTCCCATCCGCACTTGAGAGGCAAAAAATCCAGATCCTTGATTCCTGCTTAAAGATGTGTGTATAATAACAGTAAACACAGATGCTATCATAGAAGAGACAAGGGTTCTTACTTGGTAGCCTGTGCTCCCAGTTACTCAGGAGGATCATTTGAGCCAAGTTCAAGGGTAGTCTTGGCAACACAGTAAGAATCACCCTACACACCCATGTCAAAAAGCAGTAATTGTTTATAAGCAAACAGACAAATAAGCAAAAATAATTTTTGTTTTTTGTTTTTGTTTTTTGAGACAGGGTTTTTCTGTGTAGCCTTGGCTGTCCTGGACTCGCATTGTAGACCAGGCTGGCCTTGAACTCACAGAGATCCACCTGCCTTTGCCTCCCAAGTGCTGGGATTAAAGGCACGCACCACCACCACCACCGCCCAGCAACAAAAACCATTTTAAAGATAGACTTCTATTCCTCGAAAGGCATTTTTGAGGCTATTCTTTCAAAGAATGGTCACTTCCATGTTTATCTGAGAACCATAAAAACTGGCTTTCTTAGGGGGCAGAAAAAAACCAATGGTTTATTGTTAGTTTGTTTATCTATTTATTTAATATACTTAAGTGCTGTACTGGTTTGAATGAGAACCGGCCCCCATGGGCTCACATTTGGATGCTCAGCCCCCAGGTGGTGGAACTCTTTGGGAAGGATTAGGAGGTGTGGCCTCGTTAGAGGAGGTGTGTCACTGGGGTCAGGCTTTGTGGTTTCAAAAGCACACAGCAAACGCAGTCTGTCTTTCTCTGCCTCCAACTTGTGGATCAGAGATGTAAGCTCTCACCTACTGCTCTAGTGCTGGGTGTGCCTCCTGCCATTGGCTTACAGACTTTCCTCAGACACTGTAAGCAAGCCCTCAATGAAATGTTCTCTTCTGTAAGTTTCCTTCATCTTGGTGTCACGTCAC
Source organism: Acomys minous (assembly GCF_964271855.1). Taxonomy (NCBI): domain Eukaryota; kingdom Metazoa; phylum Chordata; class Mammalia; order Rodentia; family Muridae; genus Acomys; species Acomys minous. The sequence goes on along the minus strand of NC_140492.1, from coordinate 68,880,276 downwards.
AGGACTCGAAAAGTAACTAGGACAAGCGTCTTGCCTGTGGGTATCACATCCATGCTTAGTGCTCTCAGGGGCGTCAGAGGGAGATGGATCCTTCAGAACTGGGGGTGTGGATAGCTGTGACCTGCTGGGAACTGAACCTGGGTCCTCTGCGAGAGCAGTGAGTGTTTGTAACTGCCGAGTCGTCTCTCTAGCCCATGTTTTTCCCTCCTGGTAAGTTCTGGAAGCTCCTCCATGTATTTCTTAGATGGTATCTAGCACTTAAACAGAGAGCCCCGCCCTTTTGTTCATGGAACATTAAACTATTACTATTGTACATATTTGTGTGATGTGTGTGAGCGCATGCCGTGATGTTCACATAGAGGGTCAGAGGGCAACTCCTCGGAGTCAGTTCTTTCCTTTTACCTTTATGTGGCTTCCAGGGTTTAATGCAGGTTTCAGGCTTGCATAGCAAGAGTCTTCCTCAACGCCCCATGGGGCAATCTCCTCAGCCCTTTCATGAAACATTTTAGGAATACTAGTGTTTTGTGAGTCAAAGTCTAGAAAGCTACAGTTTCAGAGAGAGAGTGTAAAGTCTTGGGCTAGCTATGTGAGATAATTTTAATTTTAACTAAACGCTTGAAGCTATGTGCTTTCTGCTTCCTCTCTCACCCTACAGCTAGCAACTGAACACGACTGGGTTTTCTTCCTGAGAGAGCTGATAGGCCCTTCCTCCCTTCCCTTCCTGTCCCCTCTCCCTTCTTTTGACATGGACACCAGACGCCCACCTGCTTGAGGATGTTGAGGTGTGGGCCTTTGACATGCAGAATCTGGGAGTCTAGGTCCCGCTTAGTCCTTGGACTTGGTATTTGTGTGGATCCTGACTGTGGTGGTACTACGGAAGGTGCAGCCTAGCTGGGACAGAAGGTCGCTCAGAGTTTTGGCTAAGCGAAGAGGGGCTCTAGAGATGGGGAACGTTGATGTAATTACGTTTGGCAGGAGCTGGAACCAAAGCAGCAGGTTTAGATTCTCTGGCAAAGTGACTTCCTAATCTGTCACCGAGTATGTGTAAAAAAGTGATTAGTAGGTCTCTATATTTATCATGATTACTCACAAATATGTAATTTACATAATACATACAGCACATTAAGCACTATGTCACCTTATATAATGTGCATATGTATAGTTCATATATGCATGTTATATAATGCCAGCCTGGAGGCTCTCACACGTTCTGCCAAGAATTTCCTAATTTACTTGGCAATTTCACCGTATTTTTTTTTCCATCTGTAGAATGAACTCTCTTGAGAGGAGTTGGTCTGTGACCTGAATGTAATCATCCTAAAAATTCGGTCTCCATTCCCAACTCACTGGGGAAACCCCACGGAAACCACGGCAAAAGGAGCCACGGTCCCTCCCCCCATCCGCTCAGCAACGACGAGGTGCACCAGGTTTCCGGTTTCATCGTGTTTATTGCTGGTGGGGTGGAAGCAGGTGAGAACATGTCTGCAACACGGAAAGAATCCGAGCAGGGTAAGACATAAGGGACCAGGCTCGCCTCTGACTGTAGCTTTAAGAAGCTCCTGAACACCAGGCAGCCCCATTCTTCTCTGTAGGGTGGAGATCTTGGTACTTTGTTGGCTAACCTTAGAGCTCGGTGTGGGGGTCACTAGGATGATGCACTGCACAGTAAGAAACCACAGCCATGGCGTTTAAACGATGAATTCTAAGGTCAGAGTCAACAACAGCACAAGGCTTAGTAAGATTAGCAAACCAGAAGAGCAACGCTGTGGAGTTTTATACTCTTGTGCCTCTGAAAAGGACTGGACTGTGTCTCTCAAGTGACATTCCATCTCTGCAGGGCCACGGACAGAGACTTACAAGTCTCTGGAAATGCATTTCGCCTACTGATGGTGCTGTAATCCTGGGTGGGGGGGGCAGGGGGCTGGGGCAGGCAGATCAGAGCTGAAATATATACAAATACTTCTGTAAGTATCTTAGCATCAGTGACGCTGTAGTTGAACCTGCCTCAGTTTCAGAATCAAGTGGCTTCCAAGGATAGTACCAGCTGCCCTTCAGGAGAGCGTCGGTCACATTGCCAAGCATCCCATCAGTGTTTTCCTTCGGTGGCCTGGGGTTACTACCCCTGTCAGCAGAAGCATGTTTGGCTGGGCAGGATGGTTCCAAGTCTCAGCCTTCGATTCTAAATAAGGTGGGCTCAATTTGCTAGCCGTTATTCATATTCCCTTCCTTGTCCATTGCAAGATTAGAGGCAGCTCAGTAGACTGATGTCAACTGGGCCCAGGTTTTCCCCTTGAGAAACTTGAGACAGAGATGAAGGTCCCAGTTAGCTGAAGGGCCGAGGCAGAGGTTGCTTTCTACCAATGATGCTCTGTGTAGAATTGCCTCTGGAGAGGAGAGGGATGCTGGCAGCAGACCACTGAGCATGAACAAGACGAACTCTTCTTTCCTGGTTGGCAACATCCTACAGCAGGTAACTCTTTGCTGATGTCACGTCTGTAGCCGGGAATGTTTCCAAGGCAAGAGGATCTGGTGACCATGATGAGGGGACATGGTAGTTCAATCAGTGATCTGTCTGGTGCCTTCAACATCAGGCTAACTTCTCTCCACGGAGGACAAGCCATAGAGAACACGGGGATTAGTCTAAGCTCCCCCCCTTCCCCTTCATGTATGCACAGGCTATATGATGGTTCCTCTCTGACAAATTGGATCCAAGTGGAACCGCTTCTCACTGACCAGAAACGACTCGATTTCCAGACGTGGGTTCTTTTGTCCACTATCGATCTTCTTAATAACAGTTATAGTCAAACTTCTTTAGCCACGATACCACGGAGAAGTCTTTTGATTCTTCCACGACTCAGTTTCCTTATGAACCAATGGGGGATGGACACTTGAACAACAGGTGTTTCATGGTTGTTTCTGTGGTCTACGTCATCCTCATGAAGCTTGTGACCCCCCCGACCAAGGAAATGTGTCTCTACAAGCAAATGATGGTGGGAGAGTAGGAACCTTCTTTTTTCCTTTCCCGTGTCCTGTTCCCACACTACCTATGTTTACTTCTAAGCAGCAAAAGTCCAACAGTAAATAAATATTTATATATTATGTATAAACATATATGCTACATATGTACATATAGAAGACCACCAGAAGGTCATTCTGTCACACCGTGAGAGTGGAAAAGTGCAAAGAAATGGTGAATCCCTGACAGACTGACTACTGGTTTTCCCAGGAAAGGCCCCCTCCCCACATCGTTTCTGCCACCAGGGCTTGGGATTCAAATAAGAGATACACTTTGGCTTGTGTGGTAGTGAGGGGCAGGAGTACTGGGAGGTGTTTTTTTTTCTTTCCTTTTTAAACAATATTATTATGACATCAATTTGAAAAATAAAGTCCAGTTTCTCGGCTTTCTCTCCCAAGTGTTCATAGGAACCATGAAAATAAATACCACATCTAAAGTATGCTGCCCAGGCAGCCTTGTTTGCTCTCTAAGCAAACAGCCACCAAGAGATGCTTCAGGAAAGGGAACAAGTGGCCATGGACAGCAGAGAGAACTCAGAATGGAAATAGCTTTCCACAGCTTCTTGGCTTTCCTCAGCAAGTGAGGGGAGGAGCTGTCGTTTGAAGGACAACGGAGAAACCAACGTGTGCTCTCGCTGAGCCCTGCCAAGGATTTTGCTTGGAGAGCTGTAGGCTGTTTTGTTTTTGTACAGAAGGACTTTTGTGCAAGTTTTCTGGGTTGGAGCTCTCTCCCTTGACCACATCCGATCTGACTGTAGGCAGGAAACCTACAGCCTGGAGCCTTACAGGAGTGGTGAATGGAAAAGGGAGATTTCTCCTTCAGGCTCAAAGTCTACCCGAGGCCTGTGGGAATGTGTAAGTTGCTGTATGAGCCAACCAACCCATCCTGGTGGGCCCTGAGTCCAGACAAAATATTTCATGGGTATTGGCTCTGTTAAGATTGGATCCATTTTCAAAATAGGTAGACTGTACGGCAGGACAACACTTTTCCTCTGGTTATAGATGCGTGCGTGCGTGCGTGCGTGCGTGTGGTGCGTGCGTGTGTGCGTGCGTGCGTGCGTGTGTGTGTGTGTGTGTGTGTGTGTGTGTGTCTATGGAATAATTGTTTCTTTCTTGGTAGAGCTGGTGTTTGGCACACTGTTTAATCTTTGGAACGGCTTTTCCTTCTCAGAGAAAAGAAGCTGCTCTTCTGGGGAGGCCCCATCATCATCGGTGCCTGGTTCTTGTGAGTGATTTTAATCTGAAATAAAGAAACAGAGATCAATTAATGGTAACGCACGATCCAGGAAGTCGAAGGAGAGTGAGTTGTGGAGCAGATAGGCCAGTTTCGTCCCAAAGGAGCCCCACGCAGAAGGACAACTGTCCTTGAGCAGCTTCAAAAGTGGCAACTTGACCCTGACAGGGCCTGGAGTTTGGCTCTGCTAGAAGCGAGGGGCGGAAACACCGGGGAGAGACAGGTGTGGGCTTCCCACGTGGCGATCAGCTCGCACCTGTCTCGCGTCCTTGCTATTCATAGACTGTCAGAATGTCACAGCCAGAGGAAACCTCAGGAACCTTCTCGTTCCCCACTGTGTAGGATGGATAAGGAAGAGCAGCCCAGAGCTCTGTCAGAGACTTATCTTAAGCCTAAGGTCACATGGTGGGGTGGGGGCATAGCTCTCCAAGCTCCCAGCCCTGGTTCCAGCCCAGGCGGCAGACATGTCAACCAGCTGACCCGGAGACTGTCAGTTTAACCTCTGGCCAAGCACCCTCATGTGGAGAGTTCCCAAATGAGTCTCTTAGTTAGGTATCCCCCTTTTCTTAGATTCTAAGTCAACTCTATTTTCACAGATAAGCTTTTTATTATTATTATTATTATTGTTGTTGTTGTTGTTATTTTAACTTTAAGGTTTATGACTTTTTCTGTAAACATTCCATTCATTACAGACATGGCTTCCAAACGCTTAATCCCTATTTGAATGTGGCCCGGTGATGCTCCCACACTAATAAATTATCATCCCAGCGACATTTACGAAGTACGATAGATGATCAGAAGTGGGTGGTTGATATGGGAACAGGAAGTACTTAGGATTCAAAGACTTGGGTGTGGGGCTATGTACTTCTATTCCCTTGGTTCAGAACTTTGGACAAATAATTTGTCATTCAGAGAACAGTGCTTGCCAGACTTCAAAGCAAGGATAACATTGATAGTATTTCTTTACACAGAGATCATATGGCAGGCTGTCAATGGAAGCCCATTGTAAACTGTAAAGCGGAAGGGAATGGCTAGGTGCTGTGTGGAGAGAGAGAGAACAGATGCCAAAGGCAACAGCACCTGGAAGCCCATAACTCTTAAGAACCTGGCCTTGGGGGCTGGAGAGATGGCTCAGTGGTTAAGAGCAATGCCTGTTCTTCCAAAGGACCCGGGTTCAATTCCCAACACCCACATGGCAGCTCACAACTGTCTGTAACTCTAAGATCTGACACCCTCACACCAATGCACATAATTAGAATAAAAAAAAAACCAAAAGCCTGATCTTGTGGCTTCTACCATACTATTGAATGTGACAGTGTAACCACAGAGGGGGGGAAAAAACCAGAAGAATCATTGAAAAGAAACCCCATCATTGATTTTAAAGTAATGTAGGATTAGCCAAGGGGTCCAAAAAAAGAAGTTAAGTGAGAGACAAGGAAGGACTGATGAGAACAGGAGGCCCCTTGTGGTGTGAAGGCTAGGGGAAAAAGGAGAAAGAGAAGGCGTGGAGCAGGGCGGCCATGTATGATCTGTCTGAGCTAAGGCAAAGGCTGAGGGATGCGGGAGGCTGTGGACTGTTGGTTGATAGGGAGGCTATTGACCGTTGGTTGATATGGGGATGCGGGGGCGGGGTGGGGGGTGGGGGGCTGTGGACTGTTGGTTGTTACAGGGATGCGGGAGGTTATGGACCATTGGTTGATACAGGGCTTTAAAGGGGACTGATAAGACCGGGTCCCTGGGAGTTAATCAGAAAGCACAAAACATGGCTAAAAAGCAAGATGGAAGAAAAGGAAGGAAGAAGGGCAATTATTTTAACAGCTCTCATGAGAGTGAGCTAGAGTAGGTCTGTCTGGCTAGGAAGGCACCACTGGAGGTCAGGCTCACATTTAGAAGGCCCCAAGAATTGGGAGGAAAAAAAAAGGAAGTGAAAGACTATGAAAAATCAGCATAGCTGGGTGACAGAGCTGGAGTGACCGTCCTGTTGGCTTCCACCAGCCTGAAGATGGTGACGAGATGAGTAAGAACTTCTGCCAGAGGAGCGGCGTGGTGGCGCACTCCTTTAATCCCAGCACTTGGGAGGTAGAGGTAGGTGGGTCAATCTGAGTTCGAGGCCAGCCTGGTCTACAAAGTGAGTCTAGCACAACAGCCCAAGGCTATACAGAGAAACCCTGTCTCAAAAAAAACCAAAGAAAAAAGAAAGAAAGAAAGAAAGAAAGAAAGAAAGAAAGAAAGTTCATCAAATCCCATTTTGAATTGTACGCCATGTTGCAGCTGTTCTGTTTGTTCCAGCATTGATGGAGTTGAGGCACAGATGGAGACTCTTAACTGTACCTCTCCAGGGCCAGCAATCCAACATGCTAAAAAGGTAGAGATCAATGACACAGGTTTTCGGACAAACCTCTCATTCCTAGCTCACACGCTCATTTGAAGAAGACTTCTGCCTCCTTCCTCTGATATCCCCGAACCAACCATATGCTTGCTGGGAAAATGTGCTGGGGAAGAGGAACCAGCCCAGAGAAAAGAGCATTTTCCCGGCATCTGAGATGGCTAGGTTTGGGGAAGTGGGTGGCAGCTGTGTGCAGGCTACCTTACAATAGATGGTCCTTGCTTCTTTCTCTGCCTCTAAGTGAACCGCATACTGGCTTGTCAGCACCGCCAAGGCTAAGGAAGTGAAACTCCAATCTGTTTTGTTTGTAAAGACAGGCTCACGGTGTAGCCGCGGCGGGCTAGCACTCCCTTATGTAGCCTAGGTTGGCCTCAAATTCATGGCGATCCTCCTTCATCTCCATCGGCTTCTAGGTAGGCTCTGCCACATCCGGGTTTTGCAGTTTTAATAAACATGCCAGGAGGGTGGGTGTTGGGAATGTCTCTTTTACATCATAACTTGGTCATGTTTGAGGATTTTATTACTACAGACAACTGACAGAGGGATGGAATCATATCTTTATTTTGAGTCAAAAAGACACCAGTCCTTTATCCCTAACTTAGGAGGGCATTGTGGGTAAAGTAGTCAAGCGTCCACAGAGGAAACACTTGGTTGTAGTTAGACCCACTTTTTAAACCCTGACTGAAAGAGCAAGTTACAATCTTGTAGCCAAAGCTCCAACTCAGTTGGTAACTGGGCTGCAAATTAAGTCTCTCTGAAATCACAACTAGACAGACAGAGGGTGGCTCCATTGTTAAATGCTCTGCTTCCTGACACAGAGAACTGACCCAGCACTCCCGTGTCAGGAGTTCAAACTTCGCAAGACTACTGCAGCTTGTGACTTCTTTAAATGGAGCAAATTGTGAGAGATTGGCTTTGAGGTACCAGTTTCTGAAACATCAACACATTTTATGACTTCAAAAGAAGCAATAAACCAAGGGCACCTCCTGGATGTTGCCGTCTGAGAGCAAATGGAGTGTGACCTCCTTCCTGCATCACACGGGGAGGTGCCCCAGGCCTGCCCTGGTCAACTGAGGTGCTGAAGGGCACAGACCCATAAGGTCTTAAATGGCCTTTGTGACATTCGAGAAGTTGGGGCAATTTTTCTTTCTTAAAGTAATCATAGAAGAGGGTGTGTGTGTGTGTGTGGTCAGGGTTTTTATTATCATCTTTTAAGGTATAGGCATTTCTGGGTTCTACAAGATCTTGACATCCTCTTGCAGGAGAGTTTTCTAGCATGAGAGAAGCCTTTGTGACAGTCAGTGGTCAGCTCTAGGATCAAGGCATCCTGACTATGTTAATCAAGGAGGTGAGACCTGCCTGAAGTGGGGGTGGGGGACCACCATAGCCTGGCTAGGATGGATCCTGGACTGTATAGTGGGGCGTGGCTCTGTGCACCTCTCTCTTCTCCCTGACTGTAGATGCCCTGTGAATAGTTGTTGCGGGTTCCTGTTTCCTTGACTGCACTCTTGAACCATGAGCCAATTCAAATCCTTTCTCCCCCGAAGTTAATTTCATGAAAATACTTCACAGCAACAGGAAAACAAACCAAAGACAGGCTTGAAATGTGGTAGAGGCCGCCATGCTACTCAGAGTGAGGCTCACTGTTGAGTGGGTAAGTTTAACTCTGTTCATGGTTGTCAAACCTCGGTCCCTGAACCTGCAGCATCAACATCTCACTGGAATTTGTCAGAAAGTCCAACTCCTGGGCATCAAGACCCTACTGAGGGAACCAGCCAGACACAGATGAAGAGAAAACGAGCCAGCGAATAGGAAGGAGCCAGAAGATTAGAACAGATTGCTGGCGCTAAGCAGGAGCATTGCAGAGGCCGAGAGAGAAGCCAGATTGATTAAGTCAGCCGGGAGAGGAGTTTGAGCCAGAACAGCTGAGTTGAACCAGCCAGCTATGAGCTTGGAAAGAACAAGAGAGGGTGAGCTTATTAAGCAGTAAGTCTCTGAGGCTGAAAACAAGAAGTTCTAGGTTAGATTGTACGGAGGTTAGAAGTTTCCAGGACTAGGCCTAGGTTAGCAGATGGAGGTAGTAAGCCTCCCAGACAACAATGGAAACGGGCGAGTAAAAGATCCTTTTACACCGTACCAAATTAGCATTCTGAAAAATTTCCAGTCATGTGAATTTTAACCTCCACCCCAGTTACTCAACTGTTTACTCAAGTTTGGAAGCCACTGGATTGTTTAGAACAACCGTGCTCATTTTCTTTTTTCTTTCTTTTTTTCTTTTTTTAAAGATTTATTTATTTATTTAATGTATATGAGTGCTCTATTTGTGGGTACACTTGCATGCCAGAAGAGGGCATCAGATCATATTGGAGATGGTTGTGAGCTACCACGTGTTTGCTGGGAACTGAACTCAGGACCTCTGGAAGAGCAGACAGTGAGTGCTCTTAACCTCTGAGCCATCTCTCCAGCCCCCATGGTCATTTTCAACTTAATATTTAGCTGCTATCTAGCTTTAGAAAGAGATTTAAATATTTATTTATTTATTTATTTATTTATTTATTTTTTTTGCTTTTTGAGACAGCCTCATCTAACCCAGGCTGGCCTCAAACAATTACCTAAAGCTTGTGATCCCCCTGCCTCCACCTCCCCAGTGCTGGGATTATAGTGCGAGCAATTAAACCATCTATGGTAGTGAAGCAGGAGATGCCATTTTACAGCACTATGTAAGGCAAACGTTCTTAGTAACACATATATACATGTGTATATATATATGTATGTGTGTGTGTATGTGTGTGTGTGTTTCTCTATATAAACAGATACCTGCTCATATTTAAGCATTTATAAAACACTTTAAAAGTTTAAAAATCATATAGACAACAACTTATTTTCTTGGTATATTGCTTTAGTTTATTTTCATGCTTGCATGTTTTGACTAAAATTGAAATCAGCACCTAAATCTGCTGGGTTTTAATTGATAGTATTTGCCAGTGCTTTAACGTCTTTGATATTTCATTTTAACATTAAAGTTTGCCTTTAATTAATTAATTTATCTTAGTGCTGGAGAGTGAATCCAGGGCCTTGCATACATTAGGAAAACATTTGCCCACTGCACTACACCCTCAGCCCTTAAATTTTTATGAAATTGCATTTTCAATGTCTAAAAATTGTCCCACCTGATGACCATCATGCATCTTACTTACAGCTCTTCAATAGGGCTGGTGAGGTGGTTCAGTGGTTATGAGCATTTGCTGCTCTTGCAGAGGACCTGGGTTCATTTCCCACACACACACATGGTGGCCCACAATTCTCTGTAACTCCAAAGGTACTAGGCATGTACACAGTGCACATACATCCCTGCAGGTGAAACACTAAAACACATAAAATCAATTTTACAACCTTTTTTGTAAAACCTACCTCCTCACTAAATGTTGGGCTTTTGTGAAAATCCCATTTTTTGTTATGCTGTGTGGAGGAGAAACTGATACTCTTATGCACCTATGTCTGTATTTTAATATTTATTTATTTTTATTTTATGTTTATGAGTGTTTTACCTGTGTGTCTGTGTACCATGTACATGCAGTGCCCACAATGGCCAGTAGAGGACATTGGACCTCTAGGTGCTGAAGATATAGATGGTTGGGAGCCATCTTGTGAGTGCTGGGAACCAAACCTGGGTCCACTGCATAACAGCAAGTGCTCCTAACTGCTGAGCCAGTGTGGTTCTTTCTGATATATGGCTCAAGATGCAGTTCAAAATAGTTGGACCAGTTTGTTCTGTGTTACGGAGAGTAAGGCCTTACCACACTCTTGACAGAAGCAAATACTTTCTTAAGCTTACTTGGCATGTGAAGAATCACATGGTGTTCTCACTGTCTTAATTTGAAAAATCATTCCTTTAAAAAAAATTGTGTTATCCTAAGCAACTCCATAGGTGAATAACCTATCTGCAAATTGTCTCTCCAGTCTCAGTGCCAGTACTTTTCCCTACTGGATTCTAAGTGTTGATAGTTCCTTTTATGATACAGGAAGTAGGCCTGATGTTTTGTATTGCTATTGTAAGCATCTTGTTCTCAGGCTTTTAAATATTTAAATTAATTTCTGTTTTTATTTGTTTGTTTCTGCTGATGTTTCTCATGTACTCTAGGCTGGCCTCAAACTCACTTTTGGGACAAGGATGACCTTGAACTCCTGATCTCATTACCTCTCCTTCTTGAGTATTGGATTTGTGTAGTGCTGGGCATCTCACGCAGGGCTTTGTTCATTTACAACTCTACCAACTGAGCTACCTTTTCAACTCCTTATATTGATTCTTGATGTATATAGCTTAAAATTTATTGTTAATAAAAATGTCACCTTTTCAATAGAAAGGTTCTGCCTATAGGGCAACTAAAATAATTTATTTTTGCTATAGGCAATAACTTCATTTTTGATTTGAGCCTTGTTGTGTAGTACTTATTTACCCAAAAAAGTAAGTTCTTAGGTACCCTGTGCTAAACAGTTTTATTGTTTCTAATTAGCTTGTGATCATTCTTCTTTTTTAATTAGTTATATGTTCTAAGATTTCTAAGGACTCTATTCTGTACTACCGGTTAACTTATCCAACACTGTAACAAGAGAATATTATTGAAATTATTGTTACTTTATAATTACTTTAATGTCTCATGAATAATCTTTTCTTCCTCCCTCCCTTTGCATGGCAACAAGGTTGAAAAGTCTTTTCTTAAAGCATTTTTATCAAATCCTCTAGGAATTACACTGTTTTGTCAGGTTAAAATTTTTTTCGTAGGTATTCTGGGATCCTGATTTAGGACATGGGATGTCTCTGCAGTAGTTAGTGTTATCAGCTTGATATAATCTAGGATCTGGGAATAAAGCTTCAATGGGGGATTGTATCAATCAGGTTGGTTTGTGAAGGAATGTCTTGATTATATAAGTAGAGGTGGGAAGACCTGCCCACTATGGATGGCACCATCCCCCAGCCCAGGGAAGACCTGCCCACTATGGATGGCACCATCCCCCAGCCCAGGGAAGACCTGCCCACTATGGATGGCGCCATCCCCCAGCCCAGGGAAGACCTGCCCACTATGGATGGCGCCATCCCCCAGCCCAGGGAAGACCTGCCCACTATGGATGGCACCATCCCCCAGGCCAGGGAAGACCTGCCCACTATGGATGGCACCATCCCCCAGCCCAGGGAAGACCTGCCCACTATGGATGGCACCATCCCCCAGCCCAGGGAAGACCTGCCCACTATGGATGGCACCATCCCCCAGCCCAGGGAAGACCTGCCCACTATGGATGGCACCATCCCCCAGCCCAGGGAAGACCTGCCCACTATGGATGGCACCATCCCCCAGCCCAGGGAAGACCTGCCCACTATGGATGGTGCCATCCCCCAGGCCTGGGTAGACTTGCCCACTATGAATGGCACCATCCCTGAGGCCAGGGAAGACCTGTTCACTATGCATGGCGCCATCCCCCAGGCCAGGGAAGACCTGCCCACTATGGATGGTGCCATTCCCCAGGCCAGGGAAGACCTGCCCACTATGGATGGCACCATCCCCCAGCCCAGGGAAGACCTGCCCACTATGGATGGCACCATCCCCCAGCCCAGGGAAGACCTGCCCACTATGGATGGCACCATCCCCCAGCCCAGGGAAGACCTGCCCACTATGGATGGTGCCATCCCCCAGGCCTGGGTAGACTTGCCCACTATGAATGGCACCATCCCTGAGGCCAGGGAAGACCTGTTCACTATGCATGGCGCCATCCCCCAGGCCAGGGAAGACCTGCCCACTATGGATGGTGCCATCCCCCAGGCCTGGGAAGACCTGCCCACTGTGGATGGCGCCATCCCCCAGGCCAGGGGTCTTGACAAGCTGAGTATTAGTATACATGCCCTCTGCTCTTGACTGCAGATGCCACGTGACCAGTTCACTCTCAAGCTCCTGCATTTGAGACTTCCTCAACAGGATGGACAACAGCCTGGAACTGTGAGCTAAAATAACCCCTTTCTTTCTTAAGTCGCTTTTGTCAGGGCATTTCATCACAGCAACAGGAAAAGAAACTATGGCGGTTTACATATTCAGTTTTTAAAACTGTTTACATCTTACAGGTATCTTCATTAACTTCCCACAAGTCAACTGCATTTTTTAGAACTTGTTGCTACTATTATAATATTTGGGGCTTTTTTTCTAGTAGATTCATTGGTTACTGCTGGTACATAATAAGTATTATTAATTTTTTGTTTCCTTTCTTATAGGACTTTGCTGAAATAATTTATGCTATGAGGTTTTCCACTGATTTCTTGAGCTTTTTATAGTCACATTCCCTTACAATAATGACAGTTTTAATTGTTTCCCAACTATTTTTATTTATTTCCTACTTCATATATATTGCAGTGGCTAGAACTGCCAAGCAAAATTAGCATTTATTTCTTGTCTATGATTTTAATAGAAAATGTTCTGGTTTTAGTATTAAGAAAGATATTTGTTATTTGTTTAACAGAAAGTTTTCATTATTTTGAAGGAGTTTCTTTCTAGTTCAGGATATATATATATATATATATATATATACACACACACATATATATATATATATATATATATATATATATATATACACATATATATATATATATTTTTTTTTTGATAGAATTTCTCTGTGTAGTCCTTGCTGTCTCAGAACTCACTCTGTAGACCAGGCTCAAACTGAGAGATCCTCCTGCCTCTGCCTCTTGAGTGCTGGGATTAAAGGTGTGCAACACCACCTCCCGGCTAGTTATTCTATGGATCTCTATAAAAATGAAAACTGTTACCAGGTGAGGTGACTCACCCTTCTAATTCCAGCATTTAGGAGGCAGAGGCAGGCAGATTTTTTTTTTTTTGAGTTTGTGGCCAGCCTGATCTATACAGCAGTTCTAGGCCAGCCATGCTTACCTAGGGAGACCCTGTCTCAAAACAAGACAGGACAGGAGATATGAACAAACAAACAAAAGAAACCCTGTGCTAAAGAGATGGTTTATTGCTCTCGCAGAGGACCTCAGTTTAGTTCCTAGTACCCACATATAGCTCACAACCACCTGTAACTCCAGCCCCAGAAGATCCAATGCCATATAAGCATCTGTCCCCTCCTCTTTCTTTTCCTCCTCCTCCTCTTCTTCTTCTCCTTCTTCTTCTTCTCTCTCTCTCTCTCTGTGTCTCTGTCTGTCTATCTCTCTCTCCCTCTCATATACACACATGTAGGATTAAAATTAATCTTTAATAAAAGAAATGTTGAATATAATTGAACACTTTTGGTCATCTACCTATGTTATCTGTCATGTAACTTTTTCTCTCTAAAGCCATGAGAGCAGGCTTCCTTTTCCATTCCTATGCTATGTCCTCGGGGTTGAATGGTCCTTTTGACATATTATACTGATCTACCTATACTTTGGGTTGAACTTTTACATCATATTCATATTTTATTGTTCAACAATTTTTCTATCTTTAGGTATAACTCTTTTCAATCATGTCAGTTCTTTTGTGTGTGGGGGGTAGATACATGTGTGTAAGAGGTATAGTACACATGTGTGCACATATGTGTGTAGCACGCATGCATGCATGTGTGTACTCATGCCTGTGGAGGCCCAAGGTTGATATCAATCAGGTATTTTCTATCACTCTCTCTTATCTTTTTGAGACAGATTTGGTCACTGAGACCATAGTTTACTGTTTGGTTGGCTGGGCTGGCCAGAGAGTCCAAGGACCCACTTGTCTCTGATTCCCCACATTAGGGGTTACAAACATGCATCACAATGCCAGGGATTCAAAATCAGGTCTTGTGCTTTGGAGCAGGCACTTTACTGACTGACCCCTGTCCCCAGCCCCTCACTGTGACATTTCCATTCATCTCCTTCTTCTTTCAGCTAGTTTCTTCTGGGGGTTGGTCAGGTGCTACATATTCTAATGCTAAATGTTGGTCCCTAAGATCTGGTTGTCCCCCCACCCCCCCAAGCACATTCTCAGGTCCACTGGTATTTATTGTGTAAATCTTGCTCTGCCTAATTTAGGGTTAATTGGTTAATAAAATTGCTGAAGGCTGTAACCAGGCAGAAGAGAAGTGGGCGGGGTTTAGGTTCCCTGGCTTGGGATCGCAGAGGGACCATGAGGCTGGGAGGAGGATGGAGGAGGAAGAGGATGATGTAGCAGCAGGAGAGGAAGGCAGAGAGAAGGAAGTTGCCATAGGGCAGTAAGGTCTATGAGCAGGTGGCCATGAGAGCTGGCCCCAATGGAACAGAAGTAGCCCAGGCAGGAAAAATATGGCAAGTAACTTGGGGCACATAGGTGAGGGATAGCAAGATGGCCTAGAGGGTTGGTATCTACCCAGTTATGGTACCTTAAAGCATTTTACACAACCAAATGGTCTCTGCGTAGGGAAGCCATCTAGGGTCTAATATCCACACAAAACGTTTCCTTTCTACTTTCATGCCTTTTGTTTTGTCAGACCATTGGGTCTAATTAGGACTCCTTACAGGACTGTAAGTGAGGAGTTACCTACAGGAATGCAGGCAACTTACCATTGACTTACCAATGTCTTGCCTTCACTGCAAACCACTAACTATGTATCGATCCTCAGGGAAGGATAGGGCCTTGTGAACTCTCTCCCTGCTAGCTAATTCATCTGTTTTGAGGTCTTTGAAAGCAGCCTTTATTTCATTTTAATTGTTGGATTTCCTTCAATTTTTGTTCCTGTCTATTGGAACCAAAATTATATACTATTTTAGGATTAAATAATGCCATTTCCTATACATTAATGTTTTATATTACATTTGCTAGATGATTTTTATACTTTACTGTTCCTTATACCAGCTTTTCATGTCTAAAATGAAGTTTTACCTTGTCGAAAGAACAAGTCCTAGATTTTGCTGTGCTTAATGTTATTTACTTTGTCTTTCATTATTTTTCATTTGATTTCTTATGCTTGGTAAAGGATTGTATTTAGCTCCTATGTATAATAACACACATACAATATATAACACATATCATATATTATATGTCCCTTTGTTTTAGGTGTATATTTTAAGAAACATCTTCCTGTTGCATCCTTGTGAGACCATCCCTCTTTTATGTGTGCTCTGTTTCTCTTCCCCTTTGTATAAGGACACAAGGACACGAGTTTCGGTAGACTCAGACCACACCTGAAACCAAGACTTTGATTTTGGGTTCCAGCCTCCAGAGGGGCTAGAAAATATACTTCAGATGTTTAAACCGCCAGTGTGGACTGGTATGGTGGTGTTGGTAGCTTCTGCCTAGAACTCCAGGAGTCTGAGGGCAGATGTTGGGCTGAGTTCATGGTCAACCTGAGCTGTACAGCAAGACCTTGTTTCAAACCAACCAACCAACCAACCAACCAATAAACCCAAGGTTGAGCTCGGTGGTAGAGTGCTTGCCTTGAGTGGGCAAGGCCCTCAGCTCAGTTCTCAGAGGGAAACCAAACCTGTGAGAAACATCCTCTTCCACCTGGCCATGCTGTGACATTTTGTTACATCCATGCAGGGTGCTACTTCTTTACACATAAGCTTTTGGACTTAACAGCATTTTTCACAGAGAGTTGTGCTTTTATCTTTATATTTTGTTTGGTTTGGTTTGGTTTGGTTTTTCGAGACAAGAGTTTCTCTGTGTAGCCTTGGCTGTCCTGTCCTGGACTAGCTTTGTGGACCAGGCTGTCCTCGAACTCACAGCGATCTGCCTGCCTCTGCCTCCCGAGTGCTGGGATTAAAGGCGTGCGCCATCACGCCCGGCCATTTTTTTGAAGAGTAACACTGAGAGAGGGTGTGGGAAGGATCTGCCTATTTAAAAAACTCAATATCTGGATTTAAATGAACGGCAGCCCTGTCTTTGGATATCACTTAGCCACATAGGAAAAGCATTTTTTTTCTTCCAGCCATTTTTGTAAAAAAATAACTTATTTTAATTATTTAAAAAGTGTGTGTGTGAGCCAGGTGTGGTGGCACATGCCTTTAATCCCAGCACAGAGGAGGCAGAAGCAGGCGGATCTCTGTGAGTTCGAGGCCAGCCTGGTGTACAAAGTGAGTCCAGGACAGCCAAGGCTACACAGAGAAACCTTGTCTCAAAAACAAACAAACAAACAAACAAACAAACAAAAACAAAAAACAAAACCAAAAAAAAGGTGTGTGCGTGCATTCGCGCGCGCGCGCGCGTGTGTGTGTGTGTGTGTGTGTGTGTGTGTGTGTATGTGTGTGTGTGTGTGTGTGTGTGTGTGCATATGTTTGGGTGCATATAAACACATGAGTGCAGATACCCAAGGAAGCTGTTGAATCCCTGGAAGTTGGAGTTGAGGTGTAGTTAGTCCCGAGTGACCTGACCCGGGGGGGGGGGGGGGTGGGGTGGGGGGGGGGAAGCTAACTTTAGAGTCCTCTGTGAGAACAGTGACACTGTTGAATGCTGAGCCATTGCTGTGGAGGGCCTTGCCATCTTCTGTTTGTTTGTTTTTGAGACAGGGTTTCTCTGTGTAGCCTTGGCTGTCCTGGACTCGCTTTGTAGATAAGGCTGGACTCGAGCTAACAGTGATCCACCTGCCTCTGCCTCCTTGAGTACTGGTGTCCGCCACCATACCCGAGTTAGGCATCTTTATTTTTTTAAAGATTTATTTATTTTTATGTATATAATGCTCTGCCTGCATGTATACCTGCATGTCAGAAGAGGGCATCAGATCACATTATAGATGGTGGTGAGCCATCATGTGGTTGCTGGGAGTTGAATTCAGGACCTCTGGAAGAGCAGTCAGTGCTCTTAACCTCTGAGCCATCTCTCCAGCCCAGCCTTTTTCTTTTCTTTTCTTTTCTTTTTGGAGACAGGGTTTCTCTGTGTAGCCTTGGATGTCCTGGACTCATTTTGTAGACCAGGCAGGCCTCGAACTCACAGAGATCTGCCCGCCTCTGCCTTCCTGACTGCTGGGATTATAGGCATACACCACCATGCCTGGGTGAGATACAGTGATTTTTATATTAAGTCAGCATCTCCAAGGAGTAAAACAACATCACACTCCTCACTCTCACCTCTGAGACTGGCAGACTTACCGTGCATCGCGGCTGCATCCAAGGCTCTCCGTCTACCTGCATCGGCAGAAGCTTGTTGGTCCTAGAAGCGCCATCCCCAAACCAAGGAAAACACGGTGAGACCCTCAGAGCTGGAGACTCAACATCACACCCACCACCGAGAAGGAAGTGGGAAGATCTCACTTGTTCACTTAGAGGGGGTCCATGGGACCCAGGGGGAACTTTCTAAGAATATAATCTTCAAACCGATCTCTGGGACAGGAAGGGGCACATCTCGGGACAGGCCTAGCGAGCTGTGCTTTCATAGTTACTATAGTCATTTCTCTGGCTTCTGTCTTCAGACCACACTCGGAGAAACTGTCCTGGGCCCACTGAAAAGCCATGACCACCTGGAAAACTGGCCGCTAAACATGGCAGCCCCGCTGCTGAGCAGTCCTACTTCAGTCCAGCAACCAGCCGGAGGGAAAGTGGCTCATGCCGAGCTCTGCTCTGGAGAAGGAAAAGGCCGGCAGTCCCCATCGAATGAGTGATTGCGACCGGCACTCCAGACTGGATGAGTGATGGCCACACATCCAAGAGGCAACACCGCTACGCTAGAGAGGTTATCACCATATGCACTCAACTACAAAAGGCAGGCTACTCTAGGTTTGTATACACTGTGGCTGTGGCGGGAAAGTGACAGCCAGGAACAGAGGTGAGAAGAAAATGTTGCTCTCTTGCAGGAGAGAAGTTTCTTTGGCAAATGGGCTTTGTAGAACTCTATTTAGTCCTGAGGAGGACAGTCCTTCTAGTGGCCTCAAGGGCATGTGAACAGTCACCAACCACTTGACAGGAAGCCCCTACCTGAGCTTGGTAGCTTCCCTATTTTTGAAATGACAAAACGGGAGGGGAGGCAACGCTATTCTGATATACTGATATTCTGGTGTACTCTGAGTATATTTCATAAGAAAAGCACGGAATCTAATAATAATAACAACAACAAAATATCAGCAGAAAGGAGGCCTTTGTGTGCTTATGGGTAGAGAAGCATCTGAGGAGAGGCTAGCAGGATGAGGCTTTTAGCTCGCCCACCCCTCTGACTCCATCTGGAAATTGATCTGCTGGCTGCTGGAAAAGGCCTCCGTCATACCTAACTTTTGAGATTCCTTGGCAGCCAACACCGTTCTCTGTCCTCTATAAAAGCTATGGCTGTGATACTCTGTGGGCAAACTGGCCCCATCAGTTTTAGGACTCCTAGACCAAGGCTGCAGAGGTTGATCCGGAAGACAAGGGTCCCTATCACAGCAATGGCCCTGAGGAAAAAGGGGGCTATGCGGAAAAAGGGAACAGAAGAGACAGGTGTTACAGATATAGGGAACGATGAGAGGACTGAGCAACAGACGCTCAGAGAACCTCAGGAGGGGTCTGGCTGAGGGATGATGGAAAGACCAAAACCAGACTCCTCAACTCTGTTCTCACTGACACTTGCTCAGGGTTTCTGGGAGAAAGGTTCTTTAGTCAAACGCCTCTGGGAAACCCTTTAACCCAGTAGGCTCTCTAGGAGACTCCCCAAGGCAAACCAACAGATACGATCTAGAACAAGAGAGAGAAAAAGGAAAGGGACGAAGACATGGACATCTGAAGCAGCTAGGTTAAGAAGCTGATGGGAAAAAATTTAACCAATGGGAACTAAAGTTGGACAACCCCTTACCAGACCTCATACTGTCTAGAACTGCAGTAGCAGCCTAGGTCCCAAAACCCCGTTGCCTTCTTGATCAGTACAACAAATTTGTTGATGGTAACAGTTTAACACATAAAGGCATGCGGGGGTCTATCATCCCGTGTATGTAGGAGAAGCTGTGACCCCTGACATATATTTAATATTTTAAAATTGTAAAGAGAAAAAGACAAAGAACTGGGGCTCTGGTGCCCTCAACTTTATGGTATGCATTGCTTATGTCCCAGGTCATTTTCAGAGCATAGGTGATGATGCAGCCTCCAGTTGACGAGAGCATTGATTGCACCATATCCTGTTTACAAAAATCGCCGTAGCCTAACTCCTCCACCTGAGGCTCATAGCAAGGAAGGGGATAGAATAATTGTAAGAGCCAGAGGAACAGGGAGTTTGCTGGGAAGATCCTATCTCTTGGAAACGACAGAAGGGCTTGCCCCTATGAAATCTCACCAATATGGCTGCCTGCTCAAGACTCGAACAAAGACCACACCAATGGACATGCAAATGTGGATGGGGTGGGGGGGGGATGGGGGAAGCTCAGGGGCCATCAAGCCTACACTAAGAACTGTAGGCCACTAAGGAATGCTGCGAGCAGGAGAAACAGTCTTCCCCAGGGAAGAGCACAACCACTGGTTAGCCAACACCAAATGGTCATGCCTTAAGTCACATACATACAAATACCCATATGGGCTGAGCAGATATTTGGGGAAAAAATACATATCTAACAGCAATGTACTAACTAATATAGTCAAGGAATATAGTTAAAGAATATTGTCTTCTTTATAAATACTGCCAAGCTTCTCTCCTCAACTTTTCAACCTTAGCCTGAAATCCAAAGATAGCTTTCTAGTTATTTTATTACCTGCCTGAATGTTCAAGGATGTGGGGAATCCCCAGAAGAGGCTGGGTACCAAGGGGACTTACCTGATGGTAACAGAGGAGCACTGGGCCAGCCTCCTACCCGCACTCTTCAGGCCAGTATAGATCTGTCCCATCTCCATGGCTCCCTCTAGACCCACCACTTCAAGGAGCTGGTCGCTGAGGTCTGCAAGAGTGAACAGCAAAGAGCATGCGTCCTCTCCTCTCCCACTCAAGATAGTCTGAGCAGAAGTTCTGGTCCCTTGACGGCCACCCCATGTCTTCCTGCACCCTTTTGTTTTCCACCCAAGAGGTTTTTCATATACTGAAGAAATAAAGAAATGGATGGACCTTTCTGTGAATGGATGCCAGGCTATACTTTTTTAAGCTTTGATTTAGAAGCTTAATATGTATCCAATGAACAGGCTCCTGTCAAGAAGCCTCTTCAGATACAGCATATCACAAACGACAAACCACCTCTTTCTGAAACACAGCAACCGAGCAGCTAGAGACATATTGGTTTGGGACTAGAATAAGAAGGAATCTTTTTACTTCCTCACTCATTTACTTATTGATTTATTTTTGGTGTTTTGAGACAGGGTTTCTCTGTATAGACTTAGCTGTCCCAGACTCACTTTGTAGACCAGGTTGGCCTCGAACTCACAGAGATCCGCCTGCCTCTGCCTCCTGAGTGGTGGGATTATAGGCGTGTGCCACCACGCCTGGCAAGAAGGAGTCTTGAAGAGTCTATAATTTATTCTTCTTAATGTCAGGGCAACATGTTAGCACTGCTAGTGATGAGTGATGGCTAATGACCTCGAATTTGGTCTGTGCTTAGCTGCTGGTGAACCACCTTCTGTGGATACCCTCAGGGAGATCATGGACCCCTATCAAGACCCCCCCATGCCTAAGCTGAGCAAAGGAGAAGTGTATTTCCCCTACGTCAGATCACCGTGGCTCACAGTGAAAAAGGAGGTAGAGGAACACGAATCCCAGGCTCCGCACCACAGGATCAATTGCCTACAACGGTGGTAGTGGCGTCCGATTTCCCAGCCTGGGAGGTGTGATCCATTTTTGCTTGGGTTTTTGCCTCCATTCTCCACTGTGAGAGCGGTGGCAGGGGTAATGTCGGAAGCTAGGTCCAACAGTCACTCTAGAATGCAACTGCTGGGTTGGGCGTGGTGGCACACCTCGTTAATCCCAGCACTTGGGAGGCAGAAGCAGGCGGATCGCTGTGAGTTCGAGGCCAGCCTGGTCTATCAAGAGAGTCCAGGACAGCCAGAGCTACACAGAGAAAACCTGTCTCAATAAACCAATTTTAAAAAAATGCAGATTCAGAGTCTAAAGAAGAGTCTAGTCCCTTTGCTAGGGGAACAAGAGTAGGATTTCTGAGGGCGAGGCTGGCTACTACTATTCCACCGACAGCCACCAGAGAGAAAACTGTCTCAAGGCTTTTTGCTTGTTCATCAAATGACTTCTGTCCTCTAAAGATGCTGTTTTAGACTAGTGGGGAAATAGCTATTCTTTTGTTTAGAAGATGGCTGTTCCCAAAACACTCCATGGATAAATGTATATCTAATGAAGACAGTCAACCAAGTACTGGACTGACAGTGAGCATGCCAACACCAAAGCCTGATCTGAGGGTGTTAGCTGCCAAGAGATACCCAAGCGGAATCTTCCGGGAAAAGCACATAGCTTTCCCCTCTCCACCCATCCACACTCCCCTCTCCTCCATTTCACCTTTCTTCACATCCCTGAAAAGATACTGTCTCCTTAAGCTCTCCATCTCATTTGGACTTGGGACAAGAAGCCATAAAAGGGTAAGGTTTGTTTAGGACAGTGCTTCAGGCTCTCCGAAGGAGTTTAGAGCTAATCAGCAATGAATGTCTAACTCTCCAGTCACTTAATTAGCTCCCTCACCATAGAGGGTTGAATAATCATGGCGGAGTCTTAGCTTACTATGCTGGTCTAATAGTGTCTATGAAAACAGCTTAGGCTGGAGGAGGGGCGGGAGGCCGGGTGGGAGGAAGCAAGAGGAGAGGGTGCAGAAAATGAGGAAGGAGAGAAATGCAATAGAGCACTTCTGGGGGTGAGAAGGGCAGGGAGCTGTGTTGTGATAGGAGAGACGAGAAGAAAGGGAAGGCAAAGGCTTTTTTAGAAGTTGTTCGGCAGAAACAGACACCTTAGAAAATGTTGCGCTTTGTAGCAGGCTTCGGGTATCTGACAGAGCTCGATGGCTCAGTGTTTTCCCTCCTTGAAACATGCCCTGGTAACAAAATGTTCTAAGGAGCAGAGGACTTAATAGACTCAAGTGCTTGCAGCTTTACAATGTCTTGGTCTTTTAACAAATTTTCCCGTTGAATGGCTTTAGAGTTGTTATCACTTCCCACACATTACCTTGCAGCTATCACTTACTTCCCACACATTACCTTGCTTCCTGGCTCTGGAAGAGCGGTAATGAAGGCTGATCTCACCAGAGCGAGTGGGCAGGTGGGGGAGGGGCCGGCACAGATGTGGGGACTGAGGGGGCACACGTGGGGGAAGGGGCTGGGGGCTTTATTAGGCTGGTGTCATCTCACTTTTGAATATGCATTCTCCGGCATAACAGAGGTGGCTGTTGTCTGTCCCCCCTAGCCCTAGCCCCCAACTGCAGGACGTAGCTGCTGTTTGCCCTCTATTGCTTAATTATCTTCCTTTCAACTTTCTAGAATGCCTACTGAGAAAGTCTTAAAGAAATCTAGTTTACAGTCTTTCCTAAAGTAACTAAACATCAAGACCATCCTTTTGTGTGGTAACTATAAATAGCTCATGGTTTCAGTTTTCTTTGTGTCACACTTTAAAAAAAAAGTTCTGTCGTCACCTAACTTCTCTTTCCTTCCTCTACGACAGACATACTTACGTATGCATTAAGTCTGGAGGAGAACAGAATGCAAGTCAGTGTCTAGGCACAAACAACATGAATGTTTAGATTCTGTGTTTAGGACACAGATATCCAGGATGGGGACAGCTTGGTATACCAGGTGTCTGTTTTACCTTGGGTACCAATGATTCAGAGTGAGTTTGGCGATCGTGTCGCGCTCAAGTTGTCTCTATACTTTTCCACTCATTAATGTCTCCGATAGAATGTCTGTCTGTGCACTTGAGCTAAGCAGGATTCATCCACCCAGTCACAGAACTGCTAAGGAGCTGGCGACAGGCACCGTGTTAGGTGTTCTACTGCTGGAGGAGTCTTGTCTAAGAAGGAGAAGCGGACATGGGTCAAGAAAACGCTCGCACTGAGCTGGGAGATCAGGGATGTGTGGGGAGCTAGCACTGGGTGGGTAAGGTGCAGAGAGTGGGTACCGAGCACACTCAAGGACTGCTGAACGCCAAGCTGGTTTTCTGGGTTGGGAGGAGAAAGACAAGAGAATATGCTGGGGAGAGACGTGGTCAGTATGGCGCTGAGAGGCCCAGGACAGAGGGAAAAGCTAACTCAGCAATAAACCCACTTAGACATTTCAAGTAACTATAGTATATAGGTTTTTTTCCCCCCTCTAAAGAGAACTATTATTCAGAGACTTGTCTAAAACCAGGAATACGTTTGTGTAGGGTGTCAGCCAGGCCTTCCAGCACTGCTCTTCCTATTGCTTGGTGAAAAAGGCTTTGTGCGCAGTGTACACCCTGAACACCTAACATTTGTATTCTGGGAAAGGAGGAAGACTTGGTGTAGGGAGCTGAAGAGGCAAAGATGTGGAAGCGAGGGGCAGGACAGCAAGGACAACACTGGTTCCATCCAACCTGTTCAGCCTCAGGCATTCAGTTCTATAAACACCATTTGACCATGTCACCCCCAGATCTACAGTCTTTATTGGCATCAAGCGACAAACCACGGGCTTGGTAAAAGAAGGTACGGTATGTGTTCCTCCACACGCAAGATGTTACAACAAGGGAAGAAAATAATTTGCCTTCTGTAAAATAAGTCTGAAGGCTTCACATTGTGTCTTCTGTTAATTTTGGGGGACTGTGTGAGAAATCATGGGCAGAACCCCACTTCATGAAAACACAGGCATTGAAGCATCATTTATACAAAGATAACCCCACTGCCACACTTCCTTCTGCACGAGAACAGGTAAACAATCAATATGGTATCCACATGATGGAAACTTTTGCTGCCATTAAAATATTTACAAGCCCGTTATGGTAGCTCACACTCATAATCCCAGCACCCAGGAGTCTGGAGGAGGAAGACTGTGGTAAGCTCAAGGCCAGCCTGGACTAAAAGTGGGTTCCAGGCCAGCCTGGGCTACTATGTGAGACCTTGTTTTAAAATCACAACACACATATTTAATAATTGTAAATATGTTTATGCAATAACTAATTATGATATCAACAGATGAGCTTACTTAAGTAGCATGCTCTGAACTAGATTAAGACGATGCATATAAGAAAACGACAAACTAGTAAAATCTTAACAATGGTGAGACCTGGAAAACTAAACTAATGCTAATTTCTCTTCCTTCTTTATGCTTCCCCCCCCCAAGTGTTCCTTTAAATATTTGTGTCATAACCAAAAAGTAATATTTCAAAAGAACTGTTAGCTGCTAGTCATGGCAACAAAGACCAAACATTAGTTCCAGAAGGTTCTCTGGAGTTCTCTGTCTTTAGTTAGATTTACAGGGCCCTCAAGGTCTTCACTCCACACAGACACAATCAACACGTCCACTGTGAGCAGACTGCAACCGCGGTGACTATAGCACTAAGTCTGGGTTGAATGGGGGAAAGACACGAAGGGACGGCAGGAAAAGGAGACAAACGGGAGGCTTGGCAAGTTCTAGCAGAGGTGTCGTGAGACACTGGAGTACCATGTGGTCAAGGTGCTATGAGCAGAGCTGGTCAGAGGCAGACTATCTGTGGCCTAGGGAATGGGCGGCGGAGGTGGACAACAGTGATAAACATCAAAAGGGAGTGTGGCTATGTCTGTGGTTCCCAAACTTTGCTGTGTGTTAGCCTTACCCGAGGAGCTTTTCAAAGCGCTGGTGTCCAGATTGTGGCCCCATCCGTTAAATTAAAATGCATTACCATGCGAATTGGGCATCACATTTATTCTGGAACAGTCCCCGGTGATTCCAAAGTGCACCACAGTCTGCCCTCCATTGACCAGTGGTTCCCGGAGCGTGATCTTGAACTGGCTGCCTCTTTCTTACTTGGGAACTTGTTAGAGATGCAAATCCTTGGGCCTCACCTCAGATCTGCCAGAATCAGGCATCCTGGGGGTTGAGTCGAGCAGACTGTGTTCTAACAAGCCCTCTGGAAGGTTCCAAGACACATTCAAGTTTGAGAAGTTGAGCCTGAGGTAATAAAAGTGCCCACAGGAGCTCAGGTGAAGAGAAGCGTGTTACTTCCTGACGGCTTTGATCTAGAGCTTTCTCAGATGAAAATTAGGGGTGGTAACGCTCACCCAGAAGTGTGTGAAAGTGCCTGGCTGAGAGTGGGCGCTTCAAATGTGACTGCCTCACTTTCCCTTTTCTTCCCCTAACTCCTACGCATTTACCTGCCTGGCTTCTTACAGCTGCTCATAGAGTCCTGTCACCACCTCAAAATAACACATCAAACTGTGCTTCTTCTCTTGGTCTTGTACCTCCATGCAGAGTCAGTGCTCTGGACAAAGAGGGCATCCTACTCCCTGTCTTTTGAGCCTTTACTCCCTCCCCAGACTCTACTCTGCTTCCTCCCTTTTATCTCTATGGTATTTTGCTTTTATTTACTTAATCCTAGTAATATTCAGGAAGAGGGACCAGAACTCAACAATGACAGGTAAAAAGCTGGCAGAACCCTGGTATACAAGGGGAAACAACTTCAGACTTCCCAGTAGCTCTGGAAGCCAAGGGACCATACCCACATCTAAAATCAAGGTGTCAGCAAGGCTGGCTTTCCCTGAGGCCTTTCCTTGCTTACAGACAACTGCTGGCCTGACCACATAGATAGCCTTCTGTGCACATACATCCCTCCCTGCTGCCTCCCTGGCTCCAAAATTTATAGCATATAAGGACAGCAATAAGGTTAGATCATGGAACCGAGCGTGGTGGTGCATGCCTTTAATCCCAGCACTTGGGAGGCAGAGGCAGGCGGATCTCTGTGAGTTCGAGGCCAGCTTGGTCTACAAAATGAGTCCAGTATAGCCAAGGTTACACAGAGAGACCCTGTCTCAAAACAACAAGAATAAGAATAAGAAAAATAGATCATGGCTCATCTTAACATCCTCATGTTTACTTTATCACATCCTTAAAAGCTCTGTTTCTGGAATGTAAATGCATGCATGTTTGAAGCTCCTCAGAAAATAAAAAGACCAGAACTACCATATGACCCATCCGTAGCACTTACAGGAGTATATATACCCAAAGGATGCTAAGTCAGCATCCCACAGAGATACTGGCATGCCATGGCCTGAGTGGTTCTATTCACTATAGCTAAGAAATGAAACCAGCCTAGATGTCTATCAACTGATGAACGGATGAAAAAAAAAAGTGCTCCCAACAGGCAATGCAATATTATTTAGCTTTAGGCATAAATGAAATCATGCCATTTGCAGGAAAATGGATGAAACTGGAGAGCGTTTTGTGAAGGCACACAGGCCAGATGTAGGAAGACAAATACGCATGCTTCTTGTACACAAGGACAGGTGTATGTTTTTGTGTGTATCTGTGTGTTCACACACGGGTCATGAAAGTAGAAAGAAGAGGAAGAGTTCTCTTTTTGTTTGTTTGTTGGTTTGTTTGAGACAGGGTTTCTCTGTGTAGCCTTGGCTGTTCTGGACAAGCTTTGTAGACCAGCCTAGCCTCGAACTCACAGTGCTCCGCCTGCCTCTGCCTCCCGAGTGCTGGGATTAAAGTTGTGTATGAGAGGAAGAGATCTTAAGGAAGGGAAGAGGGAAGGGAAAGAGAGTAATGACTACACATGACCATTTAGGGACCAGCACGCAAGAAGGAGCAGGGAGACAGGAGAGATAGAAAATCAAACCTATTAATTTATATACCAAATTTACAAAAAAGAGCCTGTATCAAATTTAATTGCCTTCATGGGTAGCATAGTTTAGGGCTTCAACTTAGGCATCTAGAAGATGATCAGTCCAGCGTGAGGGAAGGGTAGTAATAAAATGAGCCTTGATGTGCTTGAGTGAACATGAAGGTATTCTGCCAACAGCAATGCTCCTAGTCACGGTTCTCCAGAGAGGCCAATGGGGCTGTAGATATATGGGACCTTCTTACCTCTGCAAAAAGAAAAGGCATAGGCTAGCTCTGCTTGGCAGCGGGATTAGGTCAGAGGAAGCCAGCCGTCAGGCCTTTCTAAAGACTCGACCACCAAGTGTTGCCTTGGCCTCCTCACTTGCTTCCCTATCTCCATGGAGATGGTCTGTATGCACTGACCTAAGCCCCAACTGGAGTGTGTAAAATTGTGGCAAAGCTCCTGGCAGGGGCTGGGGCTCAACCTGGAAAAAGCCACAGAGATCTGTCCTGGTCTTCTGCAAGCGACACTGCTGTGCACAGAAACGCTCACAGCCCTACACAGCAAAGCAAGAGTGCCACATGCTTGGGTTTGAGTCCTGTCACTAAGTCGTTCACTTCTCCTTGGTGACTGTGAGTACACCCTCCGGAAGGTAGATGTGACATCCTCCTGGCAGGGCAGTGGAGTGCTCTGTATGCACCCCATCTCATTGGAAGGAAGCCCTCAGGAAGTAGTTGCTGTCACTGTGATTTTATCCTTAGAAAGGATTTGCTCAGCTCTTGGGAAGAGATGTGTTCCCATGTCTGTTTTCTTTATGCTAAAAAGGAACTAAAACAGACCCTCAGGTATCCTAATGGTAACTGAAGTGTCTGTGTATATGTGTGTGTCTCACACACATGCGCGCGCGCGCGAGAGAGAGAGACAGACAGACAGAAGGGGGGGGAGCAAGCGAGTAAGCGCGTGCGCAAACAAACACGCAATCTACCTTGCTCTCTCGTTTCTGGGGCTCTACGATCATAAAGACACGGACTTGGCATTTGTTCCTGCTGCCCTTCTTTTGTGCCATGTGATTGTCACATTGGTTCTTAGATTTTCTGCTCTCACACTTGTCAAGCTTCATCAACGCACAAAGTGTCCTGAAGGAAACAAGTCACTTTTGACCCTGGCTGAGGCAAGAAAGGGGTAGGAAAGACAAGCTAGGCTCTGAGAAGAAGAAGAAGAAGAAGAAGAAGAAGAAGAAGAAGGAGAAGGAGAAGGAGAAGGAGAAGGAGAAGGAGAAGGAGAAGGAGAAGGAGAAGGAGAAGAAGAAGAAGAAACTAGCAAGCTGTCGGGAGGGAAGGTGCTAGCCTGACAGGTGGGAGACGGAATGCCGTTCTGTTTGGGCTCTATCTAGTAGCATGACCTTATGCAAAACATGTCTGGAATCAGGGCCTCAGTTTCCCTCAGTTAGGATGATGCACCCCATCCTTAAGCATGTTTGAGCTCTCCTGCCAAGTTTCTTGACTGGTGAAAAAGCAGATAGGCCTGGGCTTTGGCCTGTCCACACTATGCAGAAGACAGATCATCTAGTGTGAGCATTCGTGAGGCAAAAGAAATCATAGAAACAGAGATGCATGTGGCTGCTTCTGGGTCCTGCAGGCTTGCCTGTGTGAGGAGCAGGGTGAGAAAATGGCTCCCTTTATTCTGTGGCTGTATCTTTGGGGCTTAGGCAAGGCTTTGACAGAAGTGCTGCACAGGGGAAGGTGGGCTTCTAAACCTCAGTGCAGAGGGCTGGGTGTAGCAGAAGAGGAATTTGGGTATCAGCAGAAGTGTGGGAGAGCAGGGGAGGGGGGTTTTCTCAGGATGAAAGAAAGTTTTGGAAAAACCTGCAGAGGTCTGACATCACCAAGCGGCAAAGGTGAGGCCATGCGGGAAGAAGCTGTCCTTCCATCTTGGATACCCCAGCTTCCTGAGCTGTGCTCTGTGGCCTGGTGTCACAGCTGAAGAAAACGGACCAAGGCAGGAGCGCTATAGGGAGCTAAAATGAGATGACGAATGGGAAATATTTTTAGCATATGGTTCTAAATATAACTAGATGCTTAACAAATGTTGGGTGAGTTGACCTGGACACGGGAAGAAATCTGAGCTGGCAGCGTGCTGGGAAAAGTACAGGTCTCTGCTGACAGTGTCCATTTTGCCAATGGAGGCCTCTGCCGGGGAAGAGGCTAGGATGGGGAGGAGGCAGGCAGGCGAAGGCTGAGCTTGTGCATGGAAACAGCAGGGAGATGCGGTAGTCTGTGGGGAGGACCTACCTGTGCGGTAGCATCCCTTGTCGCCTGCTCATTGCTACTCTGCAGCCACATGCAAACCCACACTCTGCCTTAGCTCACGGTCTCTTTCTCTCATTCTCTGGCCCTTCAAATCCCTGCCAGCATCGAGGACCAGCACACATATGTTCTATCTTGTTCGTTCACCCATTCGTTCGATCATCGGCTATTTACTGAGCACCTGCCAGGTGCATGAGATGGTGCTGAGTCAGCACTGGGTCAGCCTCTGCAGGAGAACCTTTCTCTTTCCTGTGTCCCACTGTCTGAGGTCCCCACTGACTCTGTTACTCCATGGTGCCTTGCTGTTATGCTAGTACTGACGCCAGTTGCTAGGTACCTCTTGACCCATCCTGTGGCGAAACACCATGCTGGTGGCATTGTGGTTTGAGAGCTGGACCACACTGTCTTTATTTATTTATTTATTTATTTGCAGCCTCTGCAGTAACCGGACTATATGACGTACTTGAAGGCAAGCGTGAGTCCAGCTTGATTATTCATTATTGACCCGACTTCAGCCCAGTTTTTTTTTTTCATCTCACCTGGTTTCAGCTTCCTTAGACATAAAATTTAATAGTGGAATACATAGTCTTCTTATCTCCTAAATAGGTATTCACTTGATGACAGGACAACATTGTTTGTTAGTTGATTAAGAATCAACACTGAAGGCTGACAGTGCATGACAGTCCTAGCATTTAGAGGACCCTGGGCTACCTGATGAGACTACGAAAACAAACAGACTAACAAAAACAAAACAAGAAGAAGGTCTAATACTGGCATGGATTAAATATCTGTGTCTGCCCCTAGCCCCAACTCGTATGTCGGAGTTTCAACTCTTAATTTGAAAGCAGGCACTCAGCCTCTAGAAGTTATGAGAAATACATTTCTGCTGTTTAATCCACTCAGCCTATGGTCTTCTATTCCAGCTGCCCCAACTGACTACGACATACACACTCCTTGCACAAAATAGAAACTGGCCAAGAATCCTCAACAACAGTGCCTGGGCACGTGGCCAGCAGAGTGCTTTGCTGTGGGGGTGGATCTCAGGAAGTGCCCAGTACTGACTGACTGGCTTAAAAGCTGCTGCAGAGCACAGAGACGGGTTTTGGAAACCAAAACAGTGCAAACAATAGAATAACAGCAGTTGAAACAAAACAACAAGGTGTTTAGTCCTGTCCGAGAGCCTGGACTAGCTCTTCCTTGCGCGTGCTCAAAGTGAAGTTTGCCTAGCTTAGCTTTCCGCTGCAGACCTCCGGAGGAGGCGGGGCTTAAGATGGCGCTGACATCGTGAGAGAGCAGGTTTCCCTCTGCAGATGGTGAGCAGCGGCCTCCCAGGCCCGTTTCCATCTCACCAACCCCTGCTAGGTCTCAGGAGGTGGGGGTGGGGAGGAGGAGGCGAGCCAGCTGGAGTCCTGTCTGCTCCAAAGTCATCCAAGAAAGGACCGACTGGTTGCTTCCTTTTGAGTTCAAGTCAATTTGATTAGATCAGTGGTCAGCCCAAAGCGGCGGGGACGAGCCAGGGTGGGTTATTTGGTATTGTGTTCAAAGAATTTCACGTTAGGAATGCCAGAACGTGGACTCTTGTTCCAGGGCCACCATCTGACCTGGGACAGGTTGCTTAAGTCTTCTCCACACCTCACTTTTCCAGTATATGAAACGTCATCAAGACGTTCATGGGGGAGAGGGGCAGTAACCGACAACCAGCAGAGACCCTCTCATACATCACTGGGGAGGCTGCGGGAACGCGGATTCTGTTCCAGCATGTGTGTGTGGGCACTGAGAGTCTGCACTGCACTCAAGTGATGCCCATCTTCTTGGGTCATGGACCACTTGAGTTTCTAGAGCACAAACGAGCTGGGCATGACACGAGGGCCGAACACAGCCTGCTATGTGTTCTTGTTGATAAAGTTTTATTGGAACACAGACCGCCACGCTCGTTTAATTATTCTCTAGGGCTGCTTTCAGGCTAAGTGGACCGAGTTGGGAAGTCACATTGGAGATTCTGGTCTACAAAGTCCTACTTACATGCCTTATTATAGAAAAAAAAATATTTTCTGCCCCCCTAGGAGACAGAGGAGGAGAGGAGAGTTTTCTCTGTGGGCTAAAAGACCTACATTTCAATCCAGGTTTGACCATGGGCAAGCTACTTCACCTTGCTGCTTCCCCCCCCCCCCACCCCCCCATCTAGAGGACAAAGTGATCATTAAAATCTGAAGAGACCTATGATCCCAGAGTTCCAATACTGCATAGGAAAGTCCATTTCTTCTGTAGCAGGCATCTAAGAGCCATGTTGTTGCAGCCTTCATCTGGAAGCTACAAAAACAAAACAAAACAAAAAAACCCAAACCAAACCAAACCAAAACAAAAACCCACCCGGCCTTACCTGTAGACTCCAGAAAGGCAACTCCTGCTAGTCACTGTGAGTTTCCACAGACCACACTTCCTGCCTCACAGAGTCAGCTGAGAATAGAGAGGGGCTTAGGGGGAATGGGAAGATCAGAGGAGGGCTTTCCCAAGCTGCCACACCAGCAGTCACTGGTGGAGAAGCCCTGGGACCTTGCCTGCCAGCACCATTCACAGAAATTCCTTTTTCCTAATAGACCCACTTCAAGGCAGTCCCCCCCCACCCCCCCCCACCCCCCCCCCGGAGCTCCTAGCCTGGAGAGGGAGCTGCCCAGTAAAGAAGAAATCACAGGAGAGCTCTACCAGGTAGCTCTGAGGGGGAGGAACACAGGACTCGGGGTATCTGGTTAGGACAACAGGTGAGCCCCTAACCAGGCAGGAAACGTGTGTTTGTGGGGAGGCAGTGGGCTTTGGGAGAGAAGAAAGAGATGGGTAGAAGGGGAAGATAATGACTAGTTCGGGGCTTGTTGATGCCAGCGTGGGCCGCTGAAAGACTGACTGGCAGAGCTGTGATTTCCTGTGCACAGCAAAGTAAAGTCTTTATGTAGGCCTGCAAACGTTTAACAAGATGACACATGTTGCCATGGTAATTTTCCAGCACCGGGGAGAGTCTCAGTGTACACACCTAGAATTCCCGAGGCTCTTCAGAGTTCACAGGCCTCTTTACGTGCCAACTCATAGGAGGGAGATTTTACACTGGTTAGTTTTTGTGAACTAGATACAAACCAGAGTTACCTGGGAAGAGAGGGCCTCAGCTAAAGAATTTTCCTCCATCTGACCGGCCTGTTGGCCTGCCTGCTGGACATTTTCTTGATTAGTGATTGATGTGGAAGGCACCCCAGGCAGGTGGTCCTCGGTTTTACAATAAAGCAAGCTGGACAAGATACAGGGAACAAGCCAGCAAGCAGCTTTCTTCCATGGGTTTGCTTTGGTTCCTGCCTCTAGGTTCCTGCCTTGGCTTCAGTTGATGATGGACTGTGACTTGTCAGTCAAATAAACTCTTTCCTCTAAGTTAGTTAGTTTTTATCACAGAAACAGAAAGCAATATGTTTTTGTTTATCGTACAATTTTTAGGAAAAGCCTTGGCCAGCTCTGAACCTATCAGGCCCTACTCTCTTAGTGACTTTATATAAAACTGGAAAAAAGCCACAAGAAACTATGAGCCTATGATCACCATTATTTCTGAGTCTCAACTGAGCTCTGGTTTCCTACTTGGGGGTACGGACCTTTAAGATGGCTGGATGGTATCTGTGTCATGGCTTTAGAATTCAGGGTACATTTCATACAATCAGTGAGAACCCAGAAAAGCACCATGCACAGGTGAGCAGAGTAGTGGAGTCAAGTGGGAAGAGGGGCCTTGGGATCATGCATGGCAGGGGTGGGGTGGGGGTGTTGCACTTCTCTTTCCTAGAGCAAGCCCCTGAATCTGGGAGAGCAGGGATAATGGGTGGGCGGGGCTTGGAGAGTGCTTATGTCAACGGGCTTGAGACCCAGGTTAACAAGGCCACATGTTACACTGGATATATGCGACTCTGGCATGGCTCAGACCTGGGAGCCATGGGCTCTTCCTGGCACAGTTCTTATGTCTCTTTCTGGGGTTATCTTATTGAAGTCATGCTGGGCTGGTCTCGTGCCTGAGGAAGTCATTACTTCCCATCATGCTCCAGTGCCTGCTGCATGGTAGGTACATTTGTAGGTATGCTGGGTGATCTGACAAAAAGTCCATCTGTAATGCTGGTAGAACAACTCCTAGTAAACTCTCTACCAGAAATGTCTGAGCCTTGTTGGCAGAGTGGCAGAAATTATTATCTGATGAGAGTCTGGAGAGATTTTGGTTTAGAACTTTCTAGAACATTCTATTTGTGGTTCAAGTGAGACTGATAGAGAAACCACATGTAGGGGTAATATACCCCCAGTGCACTATTGGCTCCAACCAGAGGACTGGACTGAGGGTTGGAGAAAGTGCATAGGAAGTCTCTCGTTTATATCTTGGGGTGGTGCCAGAGAGGATGGCAGAACTCCAAGGACTCTGCTTTCCAACCTCACTCACTCACTCACCCAGATTTCTGCTTCACTTGCCTACCAGACCCTGTCCTGCCCCCTGCTCCTATGGACGGC
This sequence comes from Acomys minous, assembly GCF_964271855.1. Classification (NCBI taxonomy): domain Eukaryota; kingdom Metazoa; phylum Chordata; class Mammalia; order Rodentia; family Muridae; genus Acomys; species Acomys minous. The sequence continues at coordinate 68,846,208 of NC_140492.1, read as the reverse complement.
AGGCTGCTCAGGTGTCCTCCTGTGCCCTCCAGCAACAGGCAGACACAATTGGAGCACAGTCCCAACAGTAACCCAAGAAACACTGACTGACAGAGCCATGGTGGTGTAAAGGAAATCTATGCCAAAGTTCTGGAGGAGAAATCAAGAGAAGGGGTCTAAATTGGCCTTTTCAGGTCATTTAACACCAAGCGGTGATTGTGACGACTGTTCAACCAGACCCCTATGGAGTTCTAGGTGCTGCTCTGTGCCCTACAGTCCCGAGGGAGAGAGCCCGTCACTGTTCTGTTTGGTCAAGTGCTGAAATGGAGGCTTGGAGAGGGTTGCTAAGGTCACAAGGGGGGTGGTGACATCACGTGGAGGGTGGTGATGAGACTTGAGTTTTGTTTTTTTGGTTTTTGTTGTTGTTGTTTTGAATTCTCCTTCAGTGTTGCACCCGCCCACTCCACACACACACTCTCAGTTGCAAGTCCTCTGAGCTGCACTTGAATGACTTCTGTACAGACAGACAGCACGTCTCACTTGTCAAACAAATGGTTTGTTTTGTTTGTTTTTCCCCTGAGGCAGGGTTCTCTGTATCAGCCTTGGCTGTCTTGGACTCCCTTTGTAGACCCATAGAGATCTGCCTGCCTCTGCCTCCCCAAGTGCTGGCATTAAAGGTGTGCGACACCATACCTGGCCTCAAATGAACGTTTAATTGTTTTCACATTCACATCTATTCAGGCACCCAGTGCCTGATCCAGTCCTTCTGCAGAGTCTGTTCTGCACTGTGCTGACTGAAGGCAACATTCCTTCCTCTCTCTTGTCACAGAAAGTTTCTATCGAACACTCTAGGCCCTTCTGGGTAGTAGGCTGTGAAAAGGACACACGGGTTGTCAGAACATGGTCCAAGCATGGGGCTTGTGTGAGAATTCTGAGTGCCTGTGAGAAAACTCCAAGAAAACAAGAAGCTCGTGACCTCAGATTCTTCAAAAAAAAAAAAACACAGAAGTGTTCCTGGAATGTGTTTTCCTGCTCTTCCCAGGTGTAGCAGACACAAGTTTACTTCAGCTGTTGTGATTCATGTGACGCTATGGGAAAACGTGCCTTTTTTGTTTGTTTGTTTGTTTTGTTTTTGACACATGCAGCTTGTCCCTGTGGTTGTGTACAGCTTGAACTTTACTTGGGTGACCTTTCTTAACCCTCAGGGTTTAAACTGTCCGAGGCTCTGAATAAAGTTGACTGCTGCATGAGCCTTTAGTGGGCTGGCTTCTTCTTCTTCTTCTTTTTTTTTTTTAGGCCTCACTCTCCCAGGCTCACGTCACCCACTAGAGAAGCAAACCAAAGGTGGGCGGAGCAAAGGTAGAAGAGACAATGATGGCATGGAGCCATGACTCAGGGCAAAGCTGTGTCCAGGGCACTCAGAGCCAGGCTCCCTGTTGGGGGCGCTAGAGAGGAGAGTCATTAATGTGGAGGAGCAGTGTTAACAAGTAGACTGGATGGTCTCACTGGACTACTTACTCCTACATGCCGCCCGGGTTGCTCAGGCCTGGCTCATACGACATGCGCAGAAGTCTCTTCGGCACACTCTCTCGATGGACGCTATGCTCTGGTGGCTGATTTGCAATCACGGACACAAGTCTGGCTTCTAGTGCTCCCTCTGGCCATACACTGATTAATTCCTTCCCCTGCCCCAACTACAAAGTAGGGATAGTTGGCTAGGGATAGGATCTTCTTGCGGGTTGTTGGCTAGTATTATATTCATTTACATAGAATTACTTGCAAGCTACAATGTAATGTAAAAATGAAAGATTAGTTCTTACTGTTCTTGTTAACAAATACTGTAGATATGTGAGGGCCACATGCTTCTCATTTATCTAATGCTTTTCATATTCCTCCTCCTCCTCCTCCTTTCTTCCACAAGGCTTTTCTCTGTGTAGCCTTGGCTGTCCTAGACTCGCTTTGTAGACCAGGCTAGCCGCAAACTCACAGAGATCCAACACCCCCCAAGTGCTGGGATTATAGGTGTGCACCACCGCGCCCTGCTTTCTTATTATTTCAAAGTGTGTGTCTGTGTGTGAGTGAGGGCAGGAGCCTGCTGAGGCCAGAGCTGTCAGGTCTCCTGGGACTGGAGTGACAGGCGGTTACAAGCCACCTGCTCTGAGCGCTGGGAATCGAATCAGGGTCCTCTGAAAGAACATCGTTATGTGCTCTTAATTGCTGACCCGTGATCCAGCCTCTTAGTTTTTAGTTTTTGATATATGGGAACAAATAGTAAGGGTCTTCTATGCTCTGCCCTGACTTCTCCCTTTTCCCCAGTCTCAAAGAAAGGCCAAAGAGTCACACACCTCAACAAATGAAGAGCGGACAGAGAACACCCTGCCGCCCCCCCCCCCCCCCCCCGCTCCTGCCCTGTGTAGCTCTCCATTGCCCAGAAATCCCAGGACAAAATACACAGAAGAAAAACGATAAACATACGACTCCGCTCAAGGAGGCTACATAGACCCAATTACGACTCTCATTTTTTGGAGCTGTTAGAAATCTCGAAATAGGATTTCCACATTGCTTGTTTTACAGGTAAAGAAAAATGGCGAGCCAAGAAGGAGAGAGGACATAGTGAGAGGCAGAGGCGGAGCTGGAGCGCAGGCGCGAAATGAATGTGTCTTTTTAGCTTTTCCCCCTGCCAACTCAACTTTTCTGGGAGGAAGGCTACCTCAGGAGAAGGAGTAAGAGTTGAGATCCGTGCATAGCCCAGAAGCCAGGGCCCCTTCCTGGCTTCTGCTTTGATCCCTTCACACTCCAGTTGAAGAACAGGAAGTACTTCATCTTTTGCTCCGAAAGTGCATTTGGGGGACAGGAAAGGGGGAGGGGGTTGGAGATGGCTAAGAGCAACCAACAGTTCACTCGTGCTTAAAGAACACAAAGATGTAAGATCAGGCATTTAAGGAAAAGATGCAAGCTGACATTGATTCCCTAAGGCAGAATATGATCTCAGGAGGAATATGAGTTTCCTCAAGCCTCAGAGTGGATATGGAAAAGGGTTCTTCTCTGCCAGTTTCTTCTCTGTCAGATAGAACTGGATGCCAGGGAGGTGAGAGTGGGGTTGAGTGGGCGCAGGGTGGGGAGGGGTGTCAGGAACTTATAACAACCTCCAATATTTACCTCACTCCGCTAGCACCCACAACTTCCCCTGCTAAGGAAGGAAAGAGGAATGCATTATTCAGTTTAATAATTCATACAAATTGAAAAGTTTACTGTGTGAAAGAAATAAAGGGGCCTTCCGAGGACAAAAGAGAAGTATTCCTGAGGCCTCTTTAAAAGGACAGTGGTGTGGAAATGATGACTTTGACTATCTTTCTCTAGAATACAGATGATCTATGTGGAATAAACAAATAACCACTCCCAGCCGGGCATGGTGGCGGCGCGGGCCTTTAATCCCAGCACTTGGGAGGCAGAGGCAGGCAGATCGCTGTGAGTTCGAGGCCAGCCTGGTCTACAAAGTGAGTCTAGGACAGCCAAGGCTACACAGAGAAATCCTGTCTCAAAAAAAAAAACCCCACAAAAAACGTCCAGCAATCTTTTTTTTTTTTTCCACAAAGCAAGTTTGGTTTAGGAAACAATCTTCTTGTTCAGTCCTATTTACCCAGCTAAAAGCTGGTTTTAGCACAAAGAAAACTGAGGTGCCAAGAAGCATGTTGGTACCAACACCTGTGCTAGAATCCAGTCCTCTCCTGCAGGCAGAGTGCCCACGGCGATGCCCTCCCCCACCTTCTCACACCTCTACTCTCCAGGCAACTGAGAAGCCATGAAGGCCAAGCCATCAGAACCAGCAGCCAGGAGCTTTGACTGAGTTCTTGGGTTGGGATGAAGGTCGTTCAAAGGCATCTCAGAAAGATGTCTCCTGTATCCTCGTGCACAACAAACAGAGCGCCTTGGAGACATATGACCCTCTGTTCTGGGAAGAACTAGTTGATATGTGCAAGCAGCCTGCATGAGTGGCCGAAGCGGAGGGCGTGAAGGGGAGAGTTCCATGCAGAAGAAGAGGTCTGGGAGCTGGCTGAAGCCTAGACCCCATGAGGCTCCAGATCACACAAAAAGCTTTGGGCTTTTTACTTGTAGTCAGTACTAGATTTGGTCCTTGTCATCATCATCTGACATCTTCTCAGAGCTCTTTATATGGTTGTGAGAACAGACTCTTCTGGAGGGTTGGTTATTCTAGGCACGTAGCCTAGGCTAGCCTCCTGCTCCTGCCTCTTGGGTGCCAGCGCATTACAGGCACACACACTACACACTTGGCGAGTGCACATTATATACAGCACAGGCAGAAGAGGAAGTCCAGAGAGAAGACGTTTTGGTAAGTAATTCAGAAGAAAAGAGATAGAGGCTTAGATAAAGGTGGTCAGAAGCGATTGAATTCTGAATGTTTTTGAGAAGCAGTTAAGTGGGACTGGAGAGATGGCTCATCGGTTAAGAACACTGGCTGCCCTTCCGAAAGGACCCAGATTGAATTCCCAGCAACCCCACAGCAGCTTACAACTGCCTATAACTCCAGTTCCGAAGGATCTGGAACTGGCCTCTATAGGCTTTTGAATACAAATGGTGCACAGACCCATAAGCAGGAAAACACCCATATACATGAAAATAATAATAATAATAATAATAATAATAATAATAATAACAACAACAATGATAACAACAACAACAATGATAATAACAACAACAACAATAAATTTACATTAAAAAGTAGTTACCTAATGGGTTTTCTTATGGACCAAATGTAAGAAGACACAAAAAGGAACTGGGGCTGACTAGTGTTTGGGCTTGAGTTCTGGGAAGGCTGGAGAAGCTTGGGGGGAAGGACAGCAAGAGTTCAGCCTTAGACATGCTGAGATGGCATGGTCTGTTGCTTACACTGAGGACACGTGGCACTGACTGCTGGATGCATGAGCCTGGGGTATGGGATGAGGAAGGGAGGGCAGGTTTGGTCCTATCACAGGCTTACAACTTGAGAAGGCCCAAAGAGGGGTACAGATAGAATAGAGAAGGGCTGAGGATTCCTGTGTAGGAACTCTCAAGGGGCCAGAGAGTAAAGAAATGTGGGGTGACCAAGGAAACTGGGAGCAAGTAGAGTTCTAGAAGCCATGGGGACAAAGGGTTTCTGGAGGGAGAGAGTGATGGGTGGGGTCTGATGTTGCTCTGGGAGGTGAGAGCAGGTTGAGGTTGAGAACTATTGGATGTAGATGTTGGAAGACACTGGTACCCATGAGTAGGAGCAAGACTTGGACACCTAAGCCCAGGAAGTCTTGGCTTGATGACAGACAGGCTGTTATTTAGGCTCCCTTTATTCTGAGTCTTGCATTCTCAATTAGATTGTAAACTCTGTAACACCAGGGATGATGAGTCAGCCTGTTCCCAGAGCACCAGGTCCTTGGCAGCTGTGGGGCCTTATCAAGCCGGCTGTAGGCTCCGTGTGGCTTGCCAGCTCACTTTTGTCACTGGGGCAGTGGCTACAGTAATTAGCCTCCTCGTGTTTGCTTACCTTGGACACAGCATTTCAGCTCCTTCGGGTCTGTGACGCTCTTCCCGCTTTCCCGGATCACAGCACGGCTCTTCTTGGTCTCTCCCCAGAGGTTGGTGCCTCCGTACATGCTGGGAATGTTAAGAACGGCGATGCCTTCCAGGAAGATGTTGCTCAGGTCCACCTCAACTCCGTCACACTGCAAGGCAGAGAGAAAACAGATGACAGTGCGGCTTCTTTTTTGTTTGAGACAGGGTTTCTCTGTGTAGCCTTGGCTGTCCTGGACTCGCTTTGTAGACCAGGGTGGCCTTGAACTCCCAACGATCCACCTGCCTCTGCCTCCTTGAGTGCTGGGATTAAAGGCATGCACCACCACACTCAGCTCATGGTAGGGCTTCTTAAAGGGTGTGGCAGGGCCTCAGCCACCTCACCACTGTCAGTCGGAAACTGTCTGGCACCCTCTTACACTGAAGGCTTTGACCACTGTACTGAGGTGGAGCCATCCAGTCCTGGTCGGCTCTAAGAAAGACAGTGCAAGACTTCCAAAGGGCTAGAAACACTTATGCAATGTAGACCAAGGCAGTTGCCAAACTGTCCCCCAGTCCATCCTCATAGACTCAGTTTGGACCCTCCCTAGTCACTGTGAAGATCTGTACTGTTCCTGGGTCCAGAAATCATATTAGGTTGATTCTCAACAAATGGCAGACAATTGTCATCTTATTCCTTCCTCTAGTTTATCCTCCCCTCTACCTGGTGAGAAGTGTAAGACTTCAGGTTTGGGAGGCCTTCCAATTTGCCTGTCTCCCAAAGCTGCTGTTGAGTGTCTCTCTGGCACATGTGTGTGCTGACATAGCTGAGTTTCTTTATCTAGTTTTGGCCACCCCCACTCCCCTCGAGGTTTAAAAGACTGGAAGGCTTGAGTCTGTGTGCTCTGCCTAGCTGTAAAGCTATCCTATTTTGGCATGATGCTTACCAACGCAGCAAAAATTCACTGGCTTTGAGCCTTCTCCCTTGCGATTATTACAAATGGGACCCAAAGAGATGCGCTTTATTATCCAAGAATGCACAGGTAAACTCCACATTTGTGGAATTTGACTATCAAGTCCATGTTTGTTTGTTTTTCTTTTCTTTCTTCTTTTAAGAAAGGAAAACAACCAAAAGCATACAGTAACAGTTTTCTGTCACCTGGGTTATCGACTGCTATGGTCTGGATGTCACAGTATTAAAAGGTGGCGCCTAATTAGCATTACATGAGGTCTCCAGAATGGAGCCCCATGATCTCATTATCCTTGTCAGAAGAGGAAGGAAACCACACTGTGCTTGTGCTGCCTCCAGACTACAGGGTGCCCAGGAGCAAGCGGTCCTACCACACGTGGCTCCCTTGACTCTTGATCTTGAATTGTGAGGACTAAACTTTTCTTATTTCTTATTCACCCAGTTTGTGGTAAGCAGGAACAACAGAAAACGGCTTTAAAAATATCAAGAAATCAAACTTTCTTCATCAGAGGAGGAAGGGACAGTTTGTGCTTGGTGCCATTCACAGTGACTCACTGCCTGATTTCTCTGAAGTTCCTGATCAGTGCTGTCGCCCTCTGAGCTCCTTCCTGGTAGCTGAGAATGCACTTCTCCACTGTGGAGATCAGATCCTTCGAAAGTTCCTTTCGGTGGGTACAGGTTCTTTCCAGGCTTCCTCCATTGGTCCTTTCCTCCAACTTGGAGCCAGGTACCAATGGCCTTGTGTTAGGACTCTGCCCCAGTCTGCATAGCACAACCTGTGATGTCATTGCTTACCTGCCACTAGGCATGACCCCTGTCCAGGAGTATATGAAAGGACAAACCTCCCTCCCTCTCCCTCTCTTGCTGTCTCTATTTCCCCATCTTTCTCTGTCTCTCTGGGGGGGGGTGCCCCCTTCCTTCTCTCCTGATGCTCATATAATAAGCTTGTCTGTATCATGTCTGCTGTGTGACGCGTACTTCATTTTCCTCCTTACATGCAGCCAGTCCAGGCAGCTTATCCCAGAGAGGCTTGTCATTTCCATGGAACGTTTGGGTCTGTGGCTGGGGCCCAGGGTAACATGGCTTACTTAGCACACACAAAATCCTGGGCTGCATCCCTAGCCGTGCATACACCGGGCTGGTGGCACAGTGCTCAGGAGGTAGAGGCAGGAGGACCAGAAGTTCAAGGACATGCATAGTGAGTTCAAGGCCAGTGGGCGATGCATTAGACCCTGTCTCAAAAACCAAGGGAAAAAAATGACTACCATCTAAAGTCCCAATAGGATGTCCTCCCCTCTGTCCCAGTTTCCTGGTAGGTGAAGACTTTCATGGGACATGCCCCTTGGGCTAGTGTGCAGATATAAGTGAGTATATACCATTTGACTCTTTCTGCTTTTGGGTCAACTCACTCATTATGATCATTTCTAGTTCAATCCATTTGTTCACAAATTTCGAGAATTCCTTGTTTTTAATAGCTGAGTAGTATTCCATAGTGTAAATGTACCATATTTGACCACGTCCCCTGGATGGGGAGGCCTGGTGGCACTCAGAGGAAGGATAGCAGGCTACCAAGAAGAGACTTGATACCCTATGAGCATATACAGAGGGAGGAGGTCCCCCTCAGTCACAGTCATAGGGGAGGGGAGTAAGGGTAAAATGGGAGGGAGGGAGGAATGGGAGGATACAAGGGATGGGATAACTATTGAGATGTAATATGAATAAATGAATTAAAAAAACAAAAAAATGACTACCATCACCACCAACAGAAAACCCCCTCAAAGGAAAAAACAAACAAACAAACAAACAAACAAACAAATCCATTGATTACTGGCACACCCTCCTGTCACTTAGGACCACGGCTGCCTGCGTTGTGCATTTGGGAGACTGAAGCACAGAGGAAACTGGGCGTGTTGTTCAGCACCACAAGTCGTACAGGTGTGCGCACAGATTCCAAGGCAGGCAGTAAATCTCTCAGACTTAACGACTTCCTGTCTCCCCCCTCCCACCCCACCCCCACCCCCCTCTTCATCTGGCTCTGCAACCTCCGGGCTGAGTGCGGCCAGTGCTTCTGATCTCTCCTCTTCAGACTTTTCTTACTTTGATTGTTCTGTTCGTGCACACCACAGCGGTTACCTGGCTCACTGGTCCCATCCTGGCACATCAAAAACAACAGCACTGACAGGATTCAGTGGGATAGGTGGCGATTATTGCATCCAAAAAGGTGTACTGTGTTACCTCCCACTGTCCTCACTGTCGGTGTGTTGGAAGAGCCTTGTTAGCTCTTTTGTTCGAAGCGGAATGATGACGCTCCCACTTCAGTCACCTCAGTCACCCTGACCCTCACTTCATGTGATTCCCTCTCCCAAACTTATGCAGGATTGAAAAATAGAGCTCCGATGCAGGCTTTACATTTATGCTAATTCATTTCTTCTGGCTCAAGCCCCCTCCAGTCTAATCAGATCGCTAGCTCATGACCTTTGTCCCAGCTCGCCCATCATTTGGGTATTAAGTTATATAATAGCAAAACAAAGGATCAAGTCTCGCCTTGATTACTTTAACAAGTCGCACGCGGTACAGCAGTAACTTTAGCATGGAGCTGCTTTGTTGATGCAGCGTTTTTGGGACCCTGCTCCTACCAGCCCATTTGTATTTTGAGGCAGAAATCACAAAGTTTGGGCATGAGATGGACCTAAGAGAACATGGCCCCACCCCCACCCCACCCCTGCCTTTCATAAATGAGGCCTGGTGAGGTAAAGGAACTTCCTTGTGGGAATCTGATTTATGAATAGGGGTACCATGTGGGGAGGCAGGCCTGCAGACCTCAGTCCCGTGTTCTTCCCACCCAAACAGAAGACACTATGCTAAGTGTCACATCCAATTTTCTAAATGACTTCCCTGACAAACCCTTATCAGAAAAGAAACAAAAGAATGTCTCTTAAGTCAACTCTGTCACCCATGCATGGGAGTCGATCATCGACTCTAGTTTCCAGGGACTTGAAAGAGACGCCTCAGTAAGTAGTTTTATAGTACACCCGCTTGTCTCTGGGTAAAGGGAGGTGGTATTTATAGTTAGGATTCTGCTTCAGTCTGCCTACTTGCCATGGGGGCGTGGCCTTGCTCAGTATATAAAAGGGCAGACCTACCCGACCCTTCCCTCTTTTTCTCTGTCTCTGGGATACCCTTCCTCCCTTCCTTTCTCTCCCCATGCTCATTTAATAAACTCATCTATAACATAGTATCTGTTGTCTGGTATCTTATTATCTTCTTATCATTTTCTTATTATTAAACATAAAAGTGGTGCCAAAACCCCAGGCCACTTTGCCTCCCGTTGGGTAGAAATTCCTGTTTTCTAGATCGATCAGCGTGACTTCTGAGCTACATCTGGAGAATATCCAACAACTTGGGACTCAAATGTGTGTGAATTTCCCAAGGCCAGCAAGTTCTCCATGGTTCTACCTTAGACATGGTGGTGACCTCAGCATCTATTCCCCCATTTTAATTTTGGGACCTGCCCTAAGTTTGCTTTTTTGATAAACACTGACCAAAACCAAGCCGGGGAGGTAAAGGGTTTACTTGGATTACACATCCCAGGTCACAGTCCATCACTGAGGGAACGAATTCAGGGCAGAAACTCAAGTCAGGAACCTGAAAGGTAGGAACTCAAATCAGAGGTCGTGGAGGGCACTGCTTACTGGATCACTCAGTCTGCCTTCTTATACGGCTCGGACCATCTTCCCAGGGGTGGCACCACCCATAAAGTGCTGGGTCCTCCTACATCAAGTACCAGTCCATGTAATACCCCAGGGACATGCCCGCAGGCCAATCTGATGGAAGCAATCTCTCTAAGTTTGGGTCAAGTTGATGCCACTGCATCAACAGTGCCACTGCAAGCTAGCCAGCAGAGAGTCACCAGGAATACAGAAAAGAAGAAAACTTCTAGAATGGCGGAGCTACACAGAACTATACTTCCATGTTTTGTTCTGTTCCTTTTTTTTTTTTTTTAAATTTTTAAAATTTTATTGTTTTGCCTCAAATATCACCTAATGCTCTCCTCAGCTGGGACCTTCCCAGAGCCAGGCCTATAGGTCTGGGGGAGTTCTTTGTGCAGTAACTCCTGGGTGCAGTTACCTGCAGCCTTTGTGTCTCTGTGTACAGTCCCCTTAACACATGGGCCCATCCTGTCCTCCCTGTTGCTGTCACAGTGACTTTGAAACAAGATCCTTTTTCCCTTTTCCCTATCAACGCATCTAATGATCTGTTAGGAGTTTATCTGGGAATGCCTTTTTACTGGTCCACTCTTCTTATGCTACCACGAATTAGGAATTTAGGCTCTGGTTCACTGTGCCAAAACTTTTCTGCACTTCAAAACGAGCTTTCCTCAACTCCATGCCTAGAACTGTCCGCTTCCCTGTATCTCTTGCTAGATCAGATGGCTACTCCCCTTCATGGCTGGGGTAATTTCCACAGCACCTCAGTTTATTCATTGTTGACTGAAATATCTCTTCCCTTTTGAGAAGTAATGACAGTCACAGCGACCCTTGGCAAGGCTTCCTTGGGCACTAGGCTGCCTTTGCCGACATTGTCTCTTAAGGATCCTGGTGTTGAGGGAGACACCACGGCTATCCCAGTGGATGGTGAGGGTGCTGGCTCAAGGTCACAGACAGTGGCACTGCACAGATGCAGAGATGGGTTGCCAACACAGGCACTGGATGCCAGATTCCACTCTAGAGATGAGGCAGTAAAGCCAATGCTGGGTTTACAGCAAAATTCAGCTTGCAGCTGTTGTTTGAATAATTGAATCTCCCACTGCTGTTCGATCTTAAAAAGGCTTAGACATTAGTGTTATTGAATCCCATCTCTGGGCCAGATTTGTTTCTAAAAACAACAACCCACAAAAGCAAAGAAATATACCTCCAGCACTCTCCCTGACAAATTGTATACCAAATAGTCACCTTTCTTTTCTTTCTTTCTTTTTTTTTTTTTTTTGAGACAAGGTTTCTCTGTGTAGCCTTGGCTGTCCTGGACTCACTTTGTAGACCAGGCTGGGCTCGAACTTACAGTGATCTACCTGCCTCTGCCTCCCAAGTGCTGGGAAAAAAGGCAAGCGCCACCGGGCTGTAATCACCTTTCTTCCTTGCCTGAGGTTTAAGTGTCCTTTGTAACCAGCTGTGGGTATTAACTTAGTAACTGTTGATTCCTCACTGGAAGCAGTCCTCCGCTGTCTTCTCTTCTCCCACTTCCCCATCCGGCTAGTGTAAAGTGGGGCAAATAGGAGAGGGGGGTGGATCCTGAGGTGTCTGAAGTCTCTGCCCTCGAAAAGAACACTCCCTGGGCCCAGACACAGAGGGATTTAAATACTGGCTCAGAGACTGCTCCTTAACTTTTCTGAACTTTATGGGGGTGGGGATAACCAAGTTCTGGTGGAAGGTAAAGGCTATGACTAACCCCTGCATTAATTGAGATCTCGCATCTCCTGTGCCAGAAAGCTTATTCTCCCCCCCCCCCCCCCCCCCGCGAGGACAGTTTTAGAGCAGTCGAGTGCCCCTCTGCACATCTGTCTCCTAGCCACTGTCTCTATTTCCTTCGGAACTCCCTGAAGACGCAGGGCTTACTGTACTGAGTCTGGGAAAGTGGAGCCAGGAGTGGAGCACTGTAGGCCTAACTGGAACACTGGCAAGGGCCTGTTCCTGAGCTAAATCCTTCCAAGTGTTCCATTACGTCATCTGGCCCCCCCTTCTCCGTGGCTGGCTCCAGAGAGATCCTGGAGGAGGCCTTCGCATGCCGCCCTGAGCTAGAGAGGCTTGGGCTGGCAGCCTTTGCTGCACCTACTCAGGCGTTTACAGCCAGGCATGGGGCTCAGAGCTGGCGCTTGTGGGCGAACACACCCGCCCCCCGAGATCGTACTGCGTGGGTGCTGCCGCTGTGTGCAGGTGCGACTGGGGCCACCGAAGGAAGTCGGCCCGGCTCCCGCCCTTGGGGCGGGGCGCATCCAGGCTCCGGTTGTCAGCTGCAGCCACGGAAGCCTCAGCCCCTATAGCTCTGGCTTCTCCAGAGCGGGGATGGTGCTTTTGGTTAGAGGGTGCTGTATAGGGAACCAGAGACTAGGTTAGGAGGCCACGAGCCTTTATAAGCAAATGCTAAGCGCCCGTGTTCACCCCTCCCAAGCCCGCTGCTTTGGATCTCTGCATTTCTAGGCCGCACCTGGACTCTCCCGGCTCTCTGTCTTCGCTGAGGGGGGTTGGATAGCATTAAAAGGGAAGAAGGCAGAGAATCAGGCACCTTGCAGCAGGGCCTCCTCTCTGACCTGAAAAGGTAGCGGGGGAAGCCTCCTGCATTGCAGCCCCTGTCGACCCTTTTCCACAGGCCTCCCGGGGGAAGAGAGTCTATTTATTTGACGACCTGTTTCAGTTTTTAGACTGCCCGTTATCCCTAACCTGGATTCTCCACACCACCCGCAGGCAGGTTTTCTCCGGTATGGAGGCAGGTTGTTTAGTACCGAAGCTCCACCCACCAGTAGGCGGGGTCTGCTCCTTGGAGTTCAGGCCTGAGGAGCTTTGAGGTCTCCTGTGGGCTCACAGCTTTAGGCTCATCTCAAGTTCCTTTCGAGGGTACTCTGGCATTGCGTTATTCTGATAACGCTCCTCCCCTTTCGTCCTTTGTTTTAATCTTATTATGGGTATTTCTAAAAGTGCACACCTTGCCTAACAGTTGCATCTGGCAGGCAATCTTGTTCAGGGTCCATGTGCTTGTTGAAGTGTTAAACAGCAAACCTGGGGTTTCTCTTTTCCTACGTAAATGCTGTCTATCTTTAAACAATAAAGACTTAAAAATTACTTCAATCATCATCACTTTTTAATGGCAACCGTAATTCCTTAACTTTCTTAACAGTCCCCCGCCCCCTTTTTTTTTTTTTTCAAGACAGGGCTATCCTGCTTTGTAGACCAGGCTGTCCTTGAACTTACAAAGATCCGCCTGCCTCTGCCTCCCAAAGGCTGGGATTAAAGGCGTGTGCCACCGCACCATGCCACCTTCTCTTTTACCCCCCCACCCCCCTCTTGCATTTTGTCTGTCTCCCTGATGCGCCCTTCCCTCTTTCTTCCTCTCTCCCACATGTCTACAATAAATCTCTCCTTATCAGATCTGTTCTGTGTCACTCTCTTTATTCTTAAATCCTAGCAATAACTACCTGTGAATCGATGCCAAAACACTTGTAAAGAAATCCCCATTTTCCTAAAATGGAAAACAGGCTGTTCCATGAAGAACACTGACAAAAATCTCCATTATTCCAGATGAATCTGCCCAACCTCTCTAGCGGAATAGAGATATGGCCAAGTGAAGTAGACTCAGTGTCCAGGACAAGAGGGAGATGCAAATGTTAACCCAAGCCTGCAGGAAGTAAACCTCTGACCATGGCTAAAAGTATCACACTCTACACCCCAAACCGGAACAGGAAGAGGGGCGGGAGGCTCCCGTGGATGAGACGGAGAAGACGGGAGGCACAAAGTCATTCATCAAGAGTAAGTGAGAACTTCCTCTCTGCTCCATCCAGGGGTGGCATGGACACAAGGAAGGACCCAGCCCCGCAGGAGCTTTCTCAGGTCAGTGCTGGAGGCCGGTGCTGCCAACTGCTTACCAGCAAGGTCTTCAGGAACACAAAACCCAGTGGGCGAGCAACTGTTATGTTCTGAGGTAAAAAACACTTGGACTAGAGCCAATGGCAGAACACAAAGACATCAGCAGATAGGAGAGCTGGGAAGAGAGACACCAGCAGGCAGGCTGGTTAGGCGCAGTGAGATGCAAAAGGAAGCTCAGACCTTTCTATCTGCAGGGCCGGGATTAGAGAATTTGCAAAGATAGCTATGGCCAGACTTGGAGAGTTTAAGAAAAGTAATGTAAGAAAAGTAGCCAAGGAAATTGCTATATTTGTTTCCCCTCAAGGGGAACAAGAGTGAATGCTTTCAGAGTTGACGTCGGCTATGTATGTCCTGGGAGGAAAGAAACAGCGTTCCAGTCCTGGGAAGGCAGTCTATCTGTCTCCATACAAAAATGGGTCTGGCACGTAGCTAAATCTGTGTCCAGAGAGGCTATCTGACAGGATTTTAGGAGCCGTTGTCTGCTGTGGGCAGTAAGACAGCAACATCCACATGAAATAATGCACATCATTTTTAGCAACTTATGCAGCAGGCTCATGGCACACTTTACACCTAACTCTCTTGACCATGCAGGGTCGGTGTTTACATGCTCGCTATGCAGATGAGGGAACACTGGCTCCATGATCCTAAGGCAGGGCTTTCTTCTCCAAACTGCTGCTTCGTGCTTGTCTTCTCTCAGCCTCCGGGTCTCCTCTATGAGATGCAAGCGGCAAGGTCAAGAAGCCAGACCAACGCAAACAACATAGGCAAGAGCTCTGTCAGCGCTGTGCCCTGTTACCTGCAGCCACCATGAAGAATGTTCTCCTCCAACAACAGGAGTCAGGAGGGGCTGGAGAGAGAGCTCTGTGGTTACACTTGATGTTCTCAAAGAGGACCTGGCTTGGGTCTTTAGCACCCACACAGCAACTCACAACTGTCTGTGACTTCCGTTACCCTCTTCTGGCTTTCAGGAATGGTACGCATACGAACATGCAGGCAAAAGCTCATGCACATAAAATAAACACATTAAAGAAAAAAAAAAGAGTGGTCAGGAGAGTTATTGGTCTATAAATGGAGACATATAGGTACTGGGAATGTATAATTGTGAATTAATGTGATATTATGTGAAAGATACGTCACTAGCCCCATGAAAGGGAACCATGTGGAGGAGTGAAAAGGATGGCAGTATGGCTCCAATGGGGAATTCTTCATTCCTGCTTCCATGGATATCATTTCTTTTGTTCCGAGCAATGTACCCACTGCTAACCAATATAGCAAGAAACAGGACACACAACTCTTGTTTGGTATCAGGGAAAAAAAATGTTCTGAAAGTCTGTGCTAGGGGTTGGAGAGATGGCTCATCAGTTAAGAGTACCAGCTGCTCTTCCAGGGGTCCTGAGTTCAATTCCCAGCAACCACACGGAAGCTCACAACCATCTATAATGTGACCTGATGCCCTCTTCTGGTGTGCACGAAGACAGTACACTCATATTCATAAAACACATAAATAAATCAATCTTGAATAAAGAAAGTCTGTGCTATCGAGTCACGGATAGGCTTCTTGGGGACCTCCTACCCTTCCAATAATCAGGAGGAAGTCCGAGCCTCACTTATCGGGATGTGCTAGGGTGATGCTTTTGTTATGTGTGTCGGTTAAAACAAAATGCCTTCCAGTTCAGAGATGTGAAGTTCGGAATTTACTCTGGCAGGCCACGGCGTGCTGCTTTGGAGAAGCCCGGCCTGACATCTCTCTGCCGAGCCTTGACCTCTCAGCTGTGCGCTCCGCCTTCTCTGACAGCTAGCTATGGTGGGCTGGCTAGCCTGGCAAGCCGCTGCCATCTGTGACGGGGATGATGGAGTACCGGTGACTTGGTGTAGGCTCAAGGAATGTGGCATGGAAGCCATGCACACACACACAACCTGCTGAAGAACATCCCCTGGGCAGAATATGTTTTCTTCCTCTTTAGCCTTGCTCTGTTGCTATGCCAGCAGGGTACAATGGTGCCTTTGACAGGGGCAGCTGGAAGGGGGCATTGGCAGAGAGGCTGGAAGTAGAGTGCTGCAGCTGGGGATGGGGGTGGGGAGCAGGGGCTCAAGTTCATGTCCAGGAGAGAGCCTGCGCCGGGTGCCAGTTTCCAAAACAAAAACGGCTGCTTCTCAGAGCTCATGGTGGCGGGCTGCCTCAGAGTTGGACAGAAGGCAACGCAGTTTCCTTTCCTTTCCACGGCTCCACCTCTCCAAGCTTAGGCAAACTTTGGTGTTTTAGGGCTTTCTTGCTCTGGATGCAGCTTAGCAGGTTTGGATGCCTCTCCGGAATGCTGAGGCCTATGTGCTGGGCGGGATTTTCTGAGGGTCCAACTCCATTAGGCAGAGCAGGACTGGTAGCCTTAGGGGAACAGGTAGGGCTCAGAATGGAGGCCCTTTCTTCTGAGTCACTTGCTCTATTCTCGCTGTCCAGCACGCACATTGCTGTACTAGCACCGCCCACTCCCTGGTTTAACTCAGTTCGGTGGGAAAGAGGTGGGAACATGTTGGCATTTCCTGTCCTGGTTTACAGTTGTCCAGACCCTCGGCGACAGTTCAGAACTGGGTGTGGGATGTCTTCCCACTCTCTTGGGGGCTATGAGGTCTGAGTGCCAGGCTGTTAGTTCTGCCATCCACTCCCCTCTGTGTTACCAATGGAGCAGGTGGCTGCCAACAAAATGGCGTGACTTCATGTGGTCGCTGGGGATACCTATTAATGCTCACCATAAATGCGAGGTCTTCACACTCTTCATTCAGCTTTACTGCCCACAAATCACTACTGAGGAATTAACTTCCTTTTGGGCTCCTTGCTGGCTTTATGAGTGCAAAGTGAAAAGAAAGCTCTTGCTTCAGAAAGCTAACTGTACGGTGCATACAACCAAGCCTCAAAGGGGAGTGGGCCTGTCTTCTAAGCAGCCAGGCACATTAGTTGGTCCGCAGAAGTGGAATGCAGAGATGTCCCTCTGTGGGTACCATGGCATTGTGGGACAACATGTGGGGCACCTAGGTGTGTGAAACTTATCTGGTCTCAGAGTATCTATTTTATTTATTTTGAGACAGGGTCTCACTGTGTATCTTTAAGTGGCCCGGAACTTGCTAGGAAGGCTAGGTTGGCCTCCAACTCACAGAGATCCATCTGCCTCTGTGAGATTTACAGGTGTGTGCCACTGTGCGTTCATGGTGAGTGTTCATACATTTTCAACAGACTTTATGAAAGCAATGAGGCTAATACGTAGGATACAGAGTTGGGATGGGGACGAAGTAAGACCTCATAGGGAAGTGTTAGGATACATGGTTCTAAGAGCCTTGAGGTGCGTGAGGTGTACATAAGAACCTTAGGTCAACCCTGTGGTACACAGCATCTCTGCTCTTCATTAAAGAGTCAACTCTTTCCCCCTCTATAATCTCACAGGCTCTAGAAAAACAAAAGTCCCCTCTGCAGCCCCCAAAAAATCCATTTGCTTGTTCCAGCCTTTGTTTGACAGTCCAGTTGTAGTGGGAACAAAAGGATTAGAATATGTTTTCCTCCCTGAAGTGCTTGAGTCAGGGAGCATGGTAAGAAAGATGGCGGACTCTTTTCAATATCCTAGGATAGTTAAGGAAGCTAATGCACTTCCCACAGCCAGGCTCTCATCGCTCAGTCTTACCTTGAAAAATATATAGCTTGGGAGTGGGGGGAGTTATTCTTTGACCAAGGGACTTTGGCAGCCAAAAAGTTAAGCTCTCTGAGGGCAGAGGTTATCTGACAGAATCTTCTAGAAACTTGCTGGAGACAAGACTCTAATCCAGTTGGACTCTTGCCTCAGTCCTCTGAGACTTCCTGGGGTCAACCTATCAGACATGCTCCATACCACCCAGCTGTTTTTGAGAAAATGTAGGCATGAGGCTTAATCTTTAAAAAGTCATTCCCAAGTCCTTGGGAAGACACAAAGTACATTATTGTCAGGAATCTGAAGACAAAGGAAAATCAAAGCAATTCACAAAAAAACAAAGGCGACAGAAGAGAACAGAAAAGTAAAAGCATATAGACCGGCAGGCTTGGCGTGAACTGCAGGGTGCACACTAGCAGGAAATAAAAGCAGTGGGTCCCTCGAGGGAGGAGAAGTTGCTCGAGGTTGAAAGCAAACAATGGGACCTCAATGAGGAAATTAGCAAAAACAGTTTGTCCTGAGTCAGCGGAACAGCATTGAATCCATGGAGGAGACTTGCGGGCGATGCACAGGGAATAGGTAGGAAGGCATATGCATGCATCAGGGTACCAGGTTTGATAATGGAGTTTAAACAAGGCAACAGACAGACTAGTCAGAGGCCTTTATGAGGCATCAGAATATCTTGGTTTAAAAGAGGCCAGAAATCCTAGCACTGCTGGTGCTTGCTTGGGCAGAATGTTGGCTACTTTTCTTTCATTTTCTTTTCTTTTCTTGCTCCTCAGTATTTTTCTGATGCATTTTTCTGATTGCGGTTGGTGCGGGACACAGGGGCCCACGGGCTTGACTGAGGAAGGACATTCACCAGGAGACTCTCACCCCAAAGTGCCCTGGCTTTCCTTGCAGGGGTTCTATGGTCTCACTTCCTTCTCCCATGGAGATATTTCCATTTACCCTACTCTCGCTGGTTAGGCTAGATGGCCATTCCCACTTATGTGCTCCGTGCCCTGAAACGCTAACCAAGTTCACGTCATGCCAGAATATAACGTGGTTTAAAGATTTCTTCCCTTCCAAATTAAGAGTGTGTGAAACAGCAGCAGGGTGGGTGGGCAAGGCAGGATCAGACAATACTCGGTCCCTCAGAGCTGTGATTTCTTTCACATACTGAGTGAACCCGATCAAGCTAATTAATCTGTGAAGTCTTTGAATATGAAGTTTTTTGAATAGTAATGGCATTGGTGAGGTGGTGGGCTCACTGAGTCCGGGTAGGGGCACTATTGTCTAACAGTTTCCTCCAAGATTGTAACATTCCATCCTATAGGGAAGCTCCATAAACAGGAAGGTAAACAACTCAAAACAGGTCCAGGAAGTTCCTGAAACTGACCAGATTAACTAGGCGCCTCCCTACCAGAATGGCAGAGCTATGTTGCAAAGACTCTAAGACCAGACCAGCTTCCTGGAAGAGGTTTAAACCAACTGTGGCACCTGGAAAGGACACTCTCCAAACCTGTGCAGGCTGTGCAGTGTGCCCCAGGCTTCCAGCTTTGTGAGCTGTCTCCCACGTTGGGGTGAGCTTTGGTGGAGCAGCTGTCTTTGAGTCATTTTTGCTCCTGTAAGTAGCCCCTCACCCATATCCCTGTAAGTAACCCCAGTAAAACTCACTTGCTCACCAAAGTGGACTTTTGGTGTTATTTGTTCTCTGGTCTGGTGTGGATTCCCGATCTGGGATAGGTAGACATGTTGGATCTCCCCAGGACAAGTTTTGTCGCACAACAAATAACCTCACATGGTGGAAAGAGAACTGACTCCTGCAAACTGTGCTCTGACCTCCACATCAGTGTTGTGGCTTATGTGAACACAAACACATATGTGCATACACAAGGACACACACACATACACGCACAAACACAATTTTTAAAATGGGATTGGGTTGGATTGGTTAGCTAAAAGAGTGTACTTAATCTTAAAGTGATATGATTCATTATTTATGAAGACTTTTGTTTTGTTTTGTTTGATATGGGGTTTCTTTGTGTATCATTGGCTATCCTGGACTCACTTTGTAGACCAGGTTGGCCTCAGACTCAGAGATGTACCTGCCTCTGCCTCCCTGAGGGTGTTGGGATCACAGGTCCATGGTGTGTCACCATGCTCATCTTTTTTTTGGGGGGGGGGGGACAGGGTCTCATTATATAACTGTCTGGATTGGTACTCATTGTGTAGGCCAAGCTGGTCTCATACTTGCTGAGATCCTCCAGTCTCAGCCTCCTGAATCGTGGGATCACAGGCTGGGTCACCACAGCCTGCCTTATGAAGCTTCTTTACACACAAAAGTTGTGCTCTGAGAATGTAGAATTTTTATAGGCTTGATCCTGACCATCTATTGGGTTGGATGATGTTGCTGGCACAAGGTTCTGAAAAAAAAAACCCTTTGCAAATTTTTAATGATAAATACAAAGAGGCCTAAACATTTTAATGAAAGTTAAATTCATATACAGATAGCCACGTTGAAGTATAGAGTTCAGTGGCATTTAGTATTCTTATCTACAGTGTCTTTTTTTGTGGGGGTGGAGGACAGGGTTTCTCTGTGTAGCCTTGGCTTTTCTGGACTCACTTTGTAGACCAGGCTGGCCTCGAACTCACAGCGATCTGCCTGCCTCTGCCTCCCAAGTGCTGGGATTAAAGGCGTGCACCACTGTGCCCAACTGTGAACATTAGTTAAGGATTAGATTAAATACCAACAAATTGGAGGATTTCTTATTTTTAACCTTGAATGTAAGATGATTCTTCCAGCCGGAGCCTGCCTGCTTTGCTGCGCTGAACTCGGAAAACCTTTAAGATCCTTGGCTAGGCTATTCTGGGCCTAAGATGGGGGCGGCAACTCAGTGCTCCTCATTCCTGCTTTATTCAGGTGAAATCAGGTTAGCACAAACATAAAGGGCCTCTCCGGAGCCCGCTCTGAGAGACGATAGCCTTAGACAGGGCTGGCCTCGGCTGCCTGGACTGCGCTGACAAGCCTTTGATGAGCACAGGATTCAGGGTGCAGGCCTGCAGCTCCCTTCATAGAAACATGCCGAAGATCCTTGCCATAGACCTCCTTAATGCTCCCCATGTGATAAGCAAATCACGTCATGCCCGTTTTTAAATTTATCTGAGATAGCAAAGTGAACAAAACAGCAAATAACCAGTGGGCAGGGGACACACACACACACACACACACACACACACACAAACTTCCTGGAGAAACTGCTCACTACTGCCTGCCAGCTCTCCAGCTCCCAGGCCAATCAGGACCCAAGCCTGAGTCACACCAGCAGGACTGTGGACTCAGGTAAAAGCCAACAGTCTCTCAGCTGCATTCTTGCTGTAGAAAGGTACACTTTCTTACTTAGGGCTGCTTTGTAGATTCTGAGACTTAGCATTGCTGCCAGTTAAGTAACCCCACCGCGCCCCTCCTTGGGACTAGCTGTCCTTGGGAGCTAGGCTGCCTCCACTACCCGTGTTTTATGGATGAAAACACTGAGGCACAGACATCCAGCTCAGTAAGTCACCTAGCCCAGACACAGAACAGAGATGTCTGTGTCAGTCTTGGTCCAGGCTCCTTACTGTTCCAGGGCTGGCCAGGTGTCTTGACTAACAATCCCACCTTCTCGTGGAATTCAGGCCTGTAGTCTGCTCTATACTTGAGAAAGAAAAAAAAAATTTTTTTTCGGGCATGTGAGAAAAATCTCCTATCATCATCTGCCCCCAACCCCCACTCCAAGAAAATCTGGTCTAGAAGTTTCTGTGAGCCTGAGTATGGGGGTGGGGGTAGGGTGGGGGGGGGTGAGAGGGGCTGGGGGGCTGGGAGGGGCTGGGGGGGGAGTGTTACCTCTCCCCTGCTATGGAAACAGGATCCACAGGGATCTGCTCCCGAGGTTCACTGAGACTTTGCATCCGGGTTTTCAGCACTAGTTAACTGGCCATTTAACAAGCTTGGACTATTTTTTCTATTCCCGTGGGACACGACCTTTACGTCAGAGATGGAATCAAGTTTCCTATTTCTTCTCCACTAGCCACCAATGTAAAAGAAAGAGGCCATAATCTATGCCATTTAGTGGCGATTTTGACTCAAAAAAAAAAAAAATAGCAGAGGCAGGCGGATCACTGTGAGTTCGAGGCCAGCCTGGTCTACAAAGCGAGTCCAGGACAGCCAAGGCCACACAGAAAAACCCTGTCTCGAAAAACCAAAAAAAAAAAAAAACAAAAAAAAAAACCGTTTAGTCTTTTAATTCAGGCATCCAACTTCCTGTGTGTATGTGTAAGCAAATGTGTGTGTGCATGTGGGAAGCTGTGTGTGTGTGTGGTAGGTGCAGTTTTTGGTGCACACGTGTGTGTGTGTGTGTGTGTGTGTGTGTGTGTGTGTGTGTGTGCGCCAGAGATTGTCATGTTCCTGCACAATCATTCTGTACTGTGCTTTCTGAGACAGACCGTCACTGAACCTGGAGCCCTCTGATCTGATTCTGCGGCGAGCCTCGCTGGACGGCAAGCCTTGCCTCTGCTCCCAGCGCAGGCCTTACGTATATCCACTGCCCAGTGACAGAACTCAGGCCCCGCACCGCCAGTGGAGCCAGCCCACTTACTGTCACTGTCAACTTGGCCCAGGCTCTGCTATTTCCTCCCCCCCCCCTTCCCCCAGTTCCTCATCACTGTGCCTTTTCTCAGTTACTGACCCCTTGTCTGAGAGGCTCTCATCCTCTAAGGGCACAAATACTTGGCTCCCTTCGCGTTCTGTAGGTAGAGAGAAAGGAGGTGCTGCATGAGAAAAACTTGTGTAAACTTTGGGTCAGCCCTTTGCTTTTTCTTGTACCGATCCCTCCTTCCTTCCTTCCTTCCTTCCTTCCTTCCTTTCCTTCCTTCCTTCCTTCGGTGGACACTAGGACTGTGTCTTCCTCTTCTCAACAGGGTGGTATGGCTCCCTGAACTGAGGTGGAGTTTTACAGTCGCTCGCTCGCACGCACGCAGCTAGTCTTTGGTACTTTGTGGGCTCTTCTTTTTCCCACCCATTATTTCCCTCACAGTTTCACCCCTTATCCCTGAATCCAGTTTCTTTCTTCTTGTTTCCTGTTTGAGCTTGACCACTAACTGCGACCTCGCCTCTTAGGGCTCTAGAATTTATGTACCTTCTGGTTCCCAGAATTCTAAGAGTCATACAATCGCAGAAACTATCTGCACCTGGCAAAACTATGCCTCTGCTAGAGCACGAGGCAAATCCTAGTCAGCTGCTGCGGACAATCCAAAGAAGCCCACATCCCCACACCTGGGATTACAACAAAAATAATTCTGTGTTTTTCAAAGAAACCAAAAGCTCCAAATCAATCACTACACATATACACATATACCAGCACACACATTACATACCCCACACATATGCGTACACATACACACATATGCACACACATGTATATACACATCTATGAACACATTTGTGCAAATGCTAACATGCATGCACACACATACATATACATACATGCACAAGTACACACACACATACACATACACACCAGGAAGGAGCAAGACACTGCACTGAGGGTGGAGGATTTGTTGAGTCTTAACAACTGATGGATAAATTTGTTTACTAGTTTCTAAGCTCAACTCACTCCAGAACGCCTGGAGTCTGCTCTTTGTAGTTCAGGCAAAGAACTCTTAGTGGAGTTACTAGATGCACCTGGGCCTTATTTTTAACGGGTAATAGTACTTGTGTCCCCGGGTCATCATTGTATCAAACACTGACGGGCTGTGGCAGGCAGTTGAAGCACTGGCTTTTCCTATCCTCTTTCTCTTCCCCTCCTCTCTCTTTCCTCTTTCCTTTCTGTTTCCTTCCTCTTTCCTCCCAGTCTCAGCTTGTGTTTCCCTGCAGTGGGATGTCCCCCTGCTGTTGTGGTTTAGGAAGCAGTGTCTGAATGGCATCTTCCCAGGCTGGCTGGCTGGGAGGGAGCCAGTGAACCCCATGCTGGCTTTGTGGGCTAGCCACACACAGAAGGCCACTTACTGGCTTCTCTTTCATGTTCCTCTGCAGGCACCCCAGACTCCTTACACCTGTTACTCATCTCCCTACCCTCTTCTTTTCAGAGGGAGGGTCTCCTCCTGCTCACACCACCTGGGACCACTGTCCTCTCTGGGTGTGGAAATGGTGCCTGTCCCAATCCACTGCCCACCAATACACTGCCACATGGCATCTCACACCTGACTCCCAAAGCTTACTCTCATGAATAAATGCCGTAAAGAATTATTAAGAGATAAGGAAAAACAGAAAGTGCTTCTTAAAGCTCCCAGCGACCCACAGGGTGACCGTTCACCCCTCCTGAAGCACCACTGTCATTTCCCACCAGGCTACCCACTCCCCGTGTGGTTGAGGAAATTGTTGCTGTGTCCTGGACCCCAGGGGGACTGTCAGGCATGGCCAGCCTGGAGCCAGTGGGGCGGGCCAAAGAGGCCGGGGAGCTGAGCGGCTGTATTCTGGGCACAGTGTCAAGGCCAGCTGCAGGGAGAACAAGCACTCTGCTGTGTGTCTGCAGCTGGCCGCGGTTAGGCAGGGCTGTCCCTCACTTGTGGTATATTTAAAAAGACCCCAACAGAGGACAGTGCCAAGAGGAAGAAGGCACACAAGATCTGTTTGCCATACTCGGCTCCCAGGCAGTGTGGAGAGCTGGCCACTCAGCTTCTCCCAGGTATAGGAAGCATCAAGCCATTCATCACCTGGGAGACTCAAGCTTTTGGCCTTTGGACCTCTCTGCCTCTGTGGCCAAGCTGGTGGAAAGGCGCCTCCCACCTTGGTGGTGTCGGTAACCCAGCAACCAAAAAAGGAGAGGCCTGCAGATGAGTCAAGTAGAGCCTATGGAAACCTCTGGCTGTGCGTTTTTGTTTGTGTACATGGGCACAGCCTCCTTTCCAGCAGGGAGTGGCAGGGCCTTCTCACTCTGCCACACACTTAGCCCTCCTATTGCAAGGGTGGCCAGGCCTCCACAGAGGCTCACAGCTCACAGAAACTTCTAGACCAGATTTTCTTGGCGTGGGGGTTGAGGGTAGATGATGATAGGAGATTTTTCTCACGTGCCTGAAAATGTGTGGGTTTTTTTTTTCCTCAAGTGTAGAGCAGACTACAGGCCTGAATTCCATGAGAAGGTGAGACTGTTAGCCAAGAATCCACGGCCCCGAGGCCCAGCAAGTGAAGACAGCAGGTGTGCTTAGACACTGGGTCTCTAATAGGCCAGAGGCATGCTCCTAGCAGTCAATGGGAAACCATCAGGAAAGCAGTGCCTCAGAAGTGGGGCGGGAAGCAGGCAGCTGCTCATCCACCAGGCAAGGGGCGCCAACAGGCAGGCGGTCTGAGGCAGGCCACTACAAGTGCTGGAAGTCTTAGGAAAACACAGCAAACCAACAGGATGCACTGCTTAATTGTGGGGCCCAGCTCAGACCAAAAACGCACAGCTCTTTGTTTAATTAAAAAAAAAAAAGTTCAGAATTTTATGATGCTGACAAAAGAGCTCTTCAGAGCACAGGGAGCTAGCTGTGTGGCAGTACAGTCTACACACCCACAAGACTGGTCCTGGGTACCTGTGGGTCAGCTCTCTGAGACGGGTGAGACAGAAGATGATGCCCTGATAACTCTTAACCCACAGGCGCCTCCCCTGCGCTGTGCCATAGACACAGCAATGCTGGCAGCGGCTCCCTTCCCGTGTTAGGTGGTAACTCTCCTTAGCTCTTTGGGTGGGAAAGAATGGCCGAGGTTCAGAATAACAATGGCTCTAAGGGTCCCAGAGCCCCGAGGATTTCCCGCTACAACTGGAGCATCCTAAGTGAGATTGTGTAGACGGATGCAGATGGGATGGTCTACACAAAATCTACTATAGACTCTGGGATCGTTTCTGAAAGACTCAAGAGGCTGGGTCCTGAGGCTGAGTATGGGATGCCTTGGGACCTGCAGCAGGGTTCGAGCAGCCTCTCCACCTAGGCGCTTACCTCCAGCTCTAAGTGGTCATGGAGTTTCTTGCAGGTGGCTGCAAAGGTCTCCGAGGTACCAAATTCGAAATACCACAGCTTGTTCTTCATCCTGGATCGTGAAGCAGAGAGACACCGTCGATCAATATCCTGTACTTGAACCGGGTCCTGAGAAGTAGCTCTGCTCGCTGGCCCCTGAGAGGCGCAAAGCCCCTGAATCCCCCAACCTTACACTGTAACACTTGTCAATCAAGTTATCGAGAAACAGAAACATTTACCACCGTGTAGCTTAGAAAGAAAATCTGCGCAAGGGTTAGGCCTCATGGAATTCTGGGTGAACTGTTTAATTGTACCCTGAGGTTCCTGGTTGGAGCAGAAAAAGTGATGCTATCCTCTGGAGCTGCCTCAAGGAGCCTTCCTGGGGAAAGGCAGCTGGAGGTGGCAAATGACAACACACCCTGTTTACTATCTTTTAGACTTCAGTGTTGAGCTCTCTTCTGGGTATGGTTAGGGTTACAAAGATCAAACAACCTTTTGAGATTTAAAAGACGTGTGATCTCAGGATAGATGCCGGAAGCCTCTGTACTGAACCAGACCCAATATGTGATGCTTTGTTTATATTCTGTTTGGGGGAAGCAGTGTGACAGAATTAATGCTTATTTATTTGGTTGGTTGGTTGGCTTTTTGTTGTTGTTGTTGTTTTGTTTTGTGTTTTTTGAGACAGGGTTTCTCTGTGTATAGCCCTGGCTGTCTTGAACTCGCTTTGTAGAGCAGGCTGGCCTCGAACTCACAGAGATCCACCTGCCTCTGCCTCCCAAGTGCTGGGATTAAAGGCTTGCGCCACCGCCACCACCACCTGGCTTTAGTACAGATTTATAAAGAGAAGGAGTAAAGGTGAGTCGTTTGGAAGCAATGGTCACTGTCCTCCCAGGTATATTTGGACAGGCCACGGCAGTCTTTCATTTAGGGAGGATTTGCTTCAAAGTGGGAGTTTACCAATCTGAGCCCTTACAATTTTCCAACCTTTTCTTTGAGGGGAGGGGGACACAGAAGAGTAACATCAATCAGTGAGGTGCTTGTGAAACTGAAGGCTCTCAGAGTCAGGTGGCGCCCCACCCCCACTCTCTGCGGTTCGCCCAGACAGCCTCAGCAGGAAGTGTCCCTTTGGAACTCCATTCTTTCCACCCCAACTGCCACCCCATTAGCAGGGGCTGGCTAAGAGAGGGGACGCCTGTCCAGTTTACAGGCGCACAGATTTTTTTTTTTTAACCCTTTAAGGAAGGATTAAACTGCATTGTTCTTGGCACTGAAGACAGAGGAAGCCTCTTCGACCGGGGCGAGTGCTCGGCTCTGTGTACCGTGGAGCAAGAGCTCTTCAGGGGATGGAGATCCTTGCTTCTTCCTAGGCATGGTGGCAGATCCATCCGCAGGGTAGTCACGTTCTCTGCGTTTCTGCACTCTTCTACCCAATGAAGGTTTCTAAGATCTAGTTTGTACAGCCTGATGCTTGGTCTTCATGAGAATAAAGGATAAGTGGTGGGGAAGTGCCTGTCAGCTGGGCTGTGCACGGGCGGGCGTGGTGAGTCATTGCTTTTTCCAGTCCTCAGGGTAGCACATGAGGTCTGGGGCAGGCTGAGCCCTGTTGCTCTAGCAGGGCCTTGTCACCTGGACCTCCACTGTGTCACGTTAAGTGTTTTCATTTCCCACGAAGGCTACAGTGGGAACAAAACCGGGGGAAACACCACAGTGCTGCGTTCCTGGTTCTCTGTGCAGGGATGTGTGTATGGATCTCACCCGAGGGTCCTGTTTTTAGGGAGAGTCTCTAGGTTGGCCATTCCCGGGAGGAGCCTCTGAATCCTCATTCTCTAATAAGCTGCTGCTGCTGCTGCTGGTTGTAGCACCTAGGACTGGGGTGTCGCCGCTGGACCTCAGGTGTTAGCATCCATCAGAATTCCCCACGGAATAGGCGGAAATGCAGTTTCCCCGCATTTGATTTGAAGACTCTTGGCAGCTGTGGAGCGTGTGCTTTGCTGAGTGTCCAGATGCTCATGGCCGGTGGAGGAACGCTGCTCCAGACAACTGTTGACAACTACGGAGCTGCTCGAACCTGAAGGAGGGGACTCCCCGGAGGAGTGGAAGGGCAGAGGCTTTCAGCAGGCAGGAACGGAGAACACAGGTGGTTCCAAACGTCAGGGTCCTGTATTCCTTCCCAGCAGTGGGCGACTCGCCCTGTGAGCCTGTTTTTAAGCATCGCTGCTGGTCTGAATCATGACTCCTGAAAGTTATTGCCCAGAGATTTAGAGTTTTAATAAAAAATTTCCGGAAGCCATGGCTATTTTTGCCCCAAAGTGGTTCTTTTGATGATCTAATGAGGTTAAAAGGTCGAGACTAGGTCAGCCCAGCAGAATAATACGACCGACTGGATCACCATCCGGGGATAGCTGTATGAACTTTGGTAGGATGCTTTATCTTTGTAAATCTCACTTTCCTCATCTGGAAAAAAGCAAATGAAAAAGATCTGCTTCTCAGGATGGCGGAGAAGACCGGATGAGATGCCGCTGCTCACTGTTAGCCACTTCTGTTCCACAGCTGAGGGAGTAGGAAGAGCAGGCCTGCCTGGCTGAATAGCTGTAGGCTTTATGTATTTATATGTGCCGGGAAGGAAAATAGTCGTATTTGTTAGATCATATGTTTGGACTTTTGGCTAAAAAGCTGTCCCTCTCATTTCTAATTTAATACATTTTTTCCCCCTAGAGTCCTAGACGAAGCCCTAATCCCTAGTTGGTCCTCTGGATTGGTCATGTGGCTGGTCATAGATGGGATAGGATGACAGATATGCTTCTGAGAACCTGAACTGCATGTTTGATATGAAACAAAATATTAATATGGGGCTGGAGCCACAGACCAGTGGCCAAGGGTGCTGGCCGCCAAGCCTGATAAGCCCGGAACTCACATGTTCTCTGGCTTTTATACATGCACTATGATATGTGTGTACCCACCTCTACGAGTAAATAGACACAGAAAAATGACAAAATATTAATGCGACCCACATTCATCTTGTCTCAGACTAGAGAAGGGCATACGAGGTTCAGCAAAGAGCAAAAGACAGAACTTCATGAGCCGGGCCCATGGTCAGGAGAACAGGAGGCAGGCTGTTCTTGTGATGGACGATATGCCCCATACAGAAGGAAAGACGCTCAGTTCTCAGTGAAGTCAGAGGCAGTTAGAGCAAGTGTCGTAAGGAGACGATGCTAAAGTTGAATCCAGAAGAATGCAAGGAAGCAGAAAAGGTAAAGAAGCCCAGAGGTCGGCAGGGCGGTGGTAGTGCACGCCTTTAATCCCAGCACTTGGGAGGCAGAGGCAAGGGTATTGCTGTGAGTTCAAGGCCAGCCTGGTCAACAAAGTGAGTCCAGGATAGTCAAGGCTACACAGACAAACCCTGCCTCGAAAAACAAAATAAATAAATGGGGGGCGGGGGAAAAAGAAGTCCAGAGGTCTTGGTCAAATTTCCATTGCTATTGGTCAATTTATAAAGAAAAGAGGTTTATTTAGCTGGAGGTCCAAGAACAGGGCACTGGCTTGGCTAAAGGCCCTGTGCTGTGCCATAGCATGGCTAAGAATCAAAAAGGAGAAGCAGACATGTGTGAAAAGCACGCGTGCTTGAGAGAGGAAGCAAGAGCAAATTAAGGAAGCGCCGCTCGCTCTGTGACAACCCCACATAGAAACCAACTCATTCTGAATAAGCCACATCAATCCTTCATGGAGTTAAGTCCCTTCTGACCCAAGGGTCCCTCAAAGGCCCCTGCTCCTTCTTAACCTGGCTGCACTGGAACTCAAGCCTCAAGTTGAGTTTTCGTGAAGACAAACCTCATCCAAGCCGTGACCCCAGGATTTGGGTCAGGGCAAATGCCAGGGGATACAGAACTCAAGTGGGGGTGGGTGGGGTGCTGGCAAGCCACAGCTGGAGAGGCAAGTTGGACAAGGTTGTGAAAGCTGGACATGCCAGCATTGATCAGGAAGCCTACAGGGAGCCATGGGCCGTCCTTGAGCGGAAGTGAGGGCGGGATGGTGACAGTTAGTGACCTGATTTCATATCGGGTTCTGGTGAGTGGATGGGGGAGATGTGCACGTGTGTGTGCAGTTACTTGTGTACGTGTGCACACGTATCGAGGCCAGAGATTCATGTCAGACATCTTCCTCAGTTACTCTTCACCTTACATTTTAAGACAAGGCCTTTCACTGGGTTCACTATTTTGCCCAGCCCGACTGGCCAGTCCACTTCAGCATCAGCCTCCCCTCCCCTGTGTGGGTGCAGGGGACCTGATCTCAGGCCCTCATGCTTGCTCAAGAAGCACTTGACCAACCATCCTCTCTTTAGCCCCATCCCTCAGTTTGTTTCTGTTTGTTTTCGAGACAGGGTTTCTCTGTGTAGCCCTGGCTGTCCTGGACTCACTTGGTAGACCAGGCTGGCCTGGAACTCACAGAGATCTGCCTGCCTCTGCCTCCCTCCTCCTGTCTCTGGTGAGTGATGCAGACCGAGGCTTGGATAACAGTTTAGATGAGATGGCAGTGAGATAACGCTCGAGGAGGCAGATGCTAAGATGTAGGAGGTAGGATTGGCAGGGCTAGACCTGAGGGGTGAGAAATAGCTAAAAACGCATTTGGCATCCAGACAGCATGACTTATGCAGGCTGCTTTCCTGACATGGGAACAGGGTATCAGTTGGTTTGGGGGGGGGAATAGGTATTCTTTATTGTAACGAAGGGATTTTGACTTTGGCCCATGTGTCTGTCTGTCCAAACATCCAAATATATTGAAAATATACTGACATCTACTATGGGCCACACACCACATACGCGACAGAATATGTGCTCTTGCGACAAGGAGCTTTTGTACCACCAAGGCTAACATGGAGACTCTTTGGCTTAAACTCTAACGCAGTCCACCTGTCCTCTGTTAACACCGACACTTCCAGGTTAGGAGGCAGTGTGTTCTATTCCTGCAGCCCCTTGGTTTTTCAGTCTGCTCAGCACTTTCCTTTTTTCTATTTTTAATTTTATGTGCAAGAGTATTTTGCCTGTGTATATGTCTGTGTACCAAGCACACGTAGTGCCTGTGAGTACAGAGGAGGGTGTTGGATCCTTTGGAACCATTGGGAGCTGCCATGTGGGTTCTGGAGACTGAACCTGGGTCCACTGTAAGAGCAGCCAGTACTGTTCTTTCCCTATCTTGGCGATTTTTCAACCTTCCTGATGCTGCGACCCTTTCATACAATTTCTCATGTTGTGGTGACCCCCCTTCCCCGCAAACACACAATTATTTCATTGCTACTTCATAACCGTAATTTTTGTACTGTTACAAATTGTAAACATCTGCTATGTAACCCCTGTGAAAAGGGCATTTGACCCCCAGGTGGGCCGTGACCCACAGGTTGAGAACCACTGTTCTAGGCCCTCTTTTAAATCTTTTTTCCCCCCATATAAAATCACTTTAATTCTTAGACTAGTCCTAGGAAGCAGATACTATTTATTTGAACTGGATTCTCCTCTGCACGCCCTTTCCTCTTTCTCCTTAATCAGTACAGCACAGCCTTTCTGGAGCCTTCTGTAGGAGCTGAGAGGCACAGGATAGCCCCAAGTTTGAGCCAGGAGGCTCAGTCCCCTCCCACTGCCACCTAGAGAACAGCAAGGTTCCTTCCTCCTCCTTTCTGGAAGAGAAGCCACACCACTCCTAGATCCTGTTAGAAGACTCTGCTGCTCAGTGTGGCCCCAACCTCCTGTCTGTTTCATTTTCCGTTGTACAGACCAGAACATTTGGGGTCTCAAAGATTGGGGGTCCAGACCTTGCTCTCTCACCTACTCATTTGGCCAATTAAGTTCATCGACTCCTCGTTCCTGCAGCAAACGGGAAACACTGTTCAGGGGCTTGATGCACAGTCAGGGCTCTGTGAGTGTCCTCATGTATTTCCAGGAGGCACAGCCGCTAGAAGATGCATTCTCCTTTGCCTTGAGGTAAGGGCAGGAGGGTTTGTGTTTTTTTTTCTCCTCCTCCCAGGTGGCCAATATGTTTTGGAGAAGAGAAAACTAACAAGGTTTTAATGACCACTGGGACGTCTATTCTGCATCTCTCTTCCTGAGTTTTCTTTGGCCACCATGTCCCTCCCTCTCATAATCACCTTGCAGCTGGAGGTGACTAAGTCCTAGCCATGCCCTAAGGCTGGTCTCCAGGTCCACGAGGCTCTGAGCGCCACCGGTGGACCCATTCTTGAAGCCTCCAGTCCTCGAGTGGGTTCTAGGAGGTTCTTGGTCACGTGACTAGACAACAGTGGCACCCTGAGTTGAGTGTGGTTCTGGGTGTCTTGATTCTGTTTGGCTTATAAAAAAAATAACATCAATTACACAGGAGTCTTTTCATGTGACAGATGAAGGGGGAAATGAGATTAATTAAAAAATATTCTTTTATGTTGTCAGCAACTTAGGGCTGGGATTAGTCATCACCCTGACAGCTATGAATAGGCCATTTTCAAGAAGGGCTGCAAGGTGAAAGCCAGCTAGCTGCTTGCCCATCCGCGCCGGCAGATCAACCACCCAGAGCTCCTGGTGGCTCTTTTCTGAGAATCAAGGAAGTTTTTAGGGCAACAGGCTTTTGAAGTCATCAAAAGTCAAAACATGAAAACACTTCTTTGGGCTTAGAAGTCTACACAGAGAACGTTACAGTTATTTCTAGAAATAGCGCCCTTGAAACGAAGGCATCCCTTCTTGTGGTTTAGACTTTGATAACCAGGTTCCCTGAGTGGCTCATGACTGAAATAGCTCAGAGGGCCTTCTGTGTCAGTCAGCCCTGGGTTGGGAGGGCTGGTGGACCAGATACAGCCCACCAGAGGCTGTCCTGTATTGGGAAAAAAAAAATTACCCATCCCAAAGTCATTTCTATACATTTAATGGCATTGTTCACAGTTTATCTCAGGGTGAACAATGAGTGTGATTTGGGGTATGGCATTTTGAAAGAGCACAGCCCCCCCCCCACATAGGCTAATATGTATTTGAATACTTGGTTGCCCATTGTTGGCACTCTTTGGGAAGGGATCGGGCAGTGGGGCCTTGTTGGAAGAGGTGTGTGTCCCTTGGAGTGTGATTTGAGGTTTCAAAAGTCTCTGCCATTCCTAGTTCCCCCTCTCTGCCTCTTGCTTATGGATAAGGATGTGAGCTCTCAGGTCCCACTCCAGCATTATGCCTGCCACCCAACTGCTGCCATGCTCCCCACCATGGTGGTCATGGACTCTAACCCTCTGCAACCATGAGCCCCAAATCAAACACTTTTCCTTATAAGTTGCCTAAGTCTTGGGGTTTTTTTTTTTTTTTTGAGTAGTTGTTGGCTATTATTGCTACTTCTACTGAAATGATAGGCTAAGCTGAGGTCATTAACACAAATGGTAATCTGGGAAACCAGAAACCCACACTAAAAAGGGCACAGGTAGCCCCAGCTGAGTTATAATTGCATGATGGGTATCATAGTCCTCAGATATGACCTGTGACCATTCTACACAACCCAACCCCAAATGCCTTTAAAAGTGTAGTAATCGTGCTAACTAAAATTTACATAAAGAGCTAGGAAAAAACACAAACACAAACACAAACACAAACAAAAACAAACGAGCAATGGCAGGTGAGTTCATGTCAGGGTCCAGAATGTCTGTCGGTCAGTCCCCACAGGCCTGTGCTAGTCACCTCACGGGTGCCGCAGCGGCCATCTGTGTCACTGGCATCCTCAGCTGCCCTCAACTGTCAGAGGGCTTGTCACCACATCTAATCCACCCTGCACGCAGTCCTCTATTCTTCTTGCTCAGAGAATGGGGTGCTCGGTGACCCTTGGTCACGGAGCTGTGAAAGGAATAATCTTTTCCAAGAGGCGGCAGTGGCCCTTTTGGTTGTAGGGAAAGTGGACGCCCAGCAATCAGGAAGGGTTTTTTTTTTTTTTAATATATAAATAGCTGTTCTTGTGCCCTGAATGGGACTTTTGTGCCTGTAGTGGCTGCCAACAGATTTGTGTTGGCTCAGGGCAGTTCAGCTTCAAGGAGCAAGGTATTCCCTGGCTTTGTTCCATACTTGGGACAGGATTTGTGCTCATGGCACTCAGCTCAGAAAGACCTAGGGAGATGAGTGATGAAAAGACTGGGGGGCCAGACACCAGGGAGGGGTGCACAGACATGGGGGAGGGGAAAGCGTTTAAGAACGAGTCCAAGAAAAGGGCGAGGAGTAGACAAGCTTGCTTCAGACGCATGCCACTGTGTAAGACTGAACGCCTCTGTGTGACCTATGAGGTCGAGACACTTCCTAAGTCTCACATGTGTGACATTTTACAGGCGAGTATCACAGGTGACAGTAAACAGTCTTTGAGGCTCAAGTTTCCAGCTAGAGGAACCACCATTTCTTAGGACTCAACAAAGTATACAGGTATGAATTACTGTCAGTGGTTCCTATCTGTCTGTGTCTGTGTCTCTCTCTCTGTGTCTCTGCCTATCTCTGTCTCTGTCTCTCTTTGTATGTCTGCCTCTCCCTCCCTCTCTCTCTCCCTCTCTCTCCCTCTCTCTCCTTCTCCCTCTCTCTCCCTCTCCCTCTCTCTCCCTCTGAGACAGGGTCTCACTGTATATCTCTGCCTGGGCTGGAACTCTCTATGAAGGCTAGGCTGGTCTCAGATTCAGAGATCCACCTGCCTCTACCTTGTGAGTCTTGAGATTAAAGGCGAAGGCAACTACACCCTGCCCACTGTCAACATTTCTTTCTTTCTTCTTCTTCTTCTTTTTTTTTTTTTTTTTGAGACAAGGTCTCTCTATGTAGACTTGGCTCCTGGACTCACTTTGTAGACCAGGCTGGCCCTGAATTCATAGCGATCTGCCTGCCTCTGCCTCCTGAGTGCTGGGATTAAAGGCATGTGCCACCATGCCTGGCTTTTTTTTTTTAAACATTTCTTAATGTCGAACAGTTATTTGTACATTTAATAATAATGAAGACCACTAAGATTACTAGTAGGTTAATTTTTTTTAAAATATGGAAGGAAAGGAAATCATGAATTTGAAAGAGAGGAAGGAAGGGCATGTGGGAGGGTTTGCGTGGAGGAAAGGGAAGAGAACAAAATTAATTAAGAAAAGCAAATTAATATAAAATATGTGGGATATGATGGCGCATGTCTTTAATCTCAGCATTCAAGATGCAGAGGCGGAGGATCTCTATGAGTTCAAGACCAGCTTGATCGACATTAGGAGCTCCACAGTTAGATCCTGTCTCAAAAAGAAAAGAAAAGTAAAGCAAAAAGGGCAACCTATTTGTTACTTGGCTAGGCAAGTGGCGACATACCCCTTTAATCCTAGCACTTAGGAGGCAGAGTCAGGTGGATCTCTGTGAGTTCAAGTCAGACTGATCTACAGAGAAATTTCCAGGATAGCCAGGGCTACACAGAGAAACTCTGTCTGAACAAACAAGCAAGCAAGCAAGCAAGCAAGCAAACAAACAAAACAAAATAAAAACAAAAAAAAAAACCCTAAATAAATAAATTGATTTAATAAACACATAGAACAGAATTAAATCAATTATATTGTTACTGTTTGGTATCAAGAGATACTGACTGAATGGCAAATGAATGTTGAATAATAATAACAGGAAAATGAATTACAACTTAGAAGGATTTCTGGTTGACAAAGATCTTACTAAGTATGATGTACTGGAGATGGTTAGAAGTTGTGTACTCTTTAATAGCTCCAGAGTGGGTGCATGTGAACCCAGTACTCTCTACCTGATTTTTGGAGTGGTTCTAAACACCCTGTTCATGGTACGCATTTAGAAGACTGAGTTAGTCTTTGATGATAATAGCTGTAAGGTACAGAGCTGGGATGCTAACAGCATCTCCCGACCTGGAATCCAGAGTCCTCACTGCTTTACTCTCCCTGCCTCCTCCCACTACTAATCCTCAGAGGCATATGAGAGAAAGGAAATATTCAGTCAAAATCATAAAAGCAGGTGACCACTGGTCCTCATTCATGTTTGTGGCTCATAGGATCCAAGCTCAACGTTGTCTGGCTGTGTTTGCTTGGGGTTCTTGTACTCATCAGAGTGCCTTGGCTTTTGCTTTCTACACTTGGTCAAAAGGGTAGTACTGGGTCTGGAGAGATGGCTTAGCGGTTAAGAGCGCCGCCTGCTTGCTCTTCCAGAGGTCCTGAGTTCAATTCCCAGCAACCACATGGTGGCTCACAACCACCTATGATGTGATCTGATGCCCTCTTATGCAGATAAAGCACTCAAATACAATAAATAAATAAATAAATAAATCTTTAAAAAAGTGTAGTACTAAGAGGCCAAAGCCATAACCTTGTGCCAGAAAATCTCCCCTTTCAAGGCTAAGTTTGAACACCAAAGGATTATAGCTTCATAATTGTGGCTTTCCGCTTCCACTGGAGACAGCTTGTTTTCATAGACTATGGACAGGTTCTCTTTTGATAAGCCGCGACAACATCTTCCCCAGAGGACACCCAATCATGATAAAGCCCCCAAAGTCTGAAATAGTAGATTCCTCCAATGTGCCACACAGGGCCATGCCCAGACACAGCCCATAAGAAAGTTTCTTTAAGTAAAGAATTGTGCCACCTAATTAAAATCTCATCACTTGGGAGGCCAAGGCAGGAGGACTTGTGCATCTGAGGCTGGTGGGTACCAGTACTTGCTATATAAGCCTGACAACCCAAGTTCAGTCTTTGGAACCCATTTAAAGATGGAAAGAGGGTCTGGAGAGATGGCTCAGAGGTTAAGAGCACTGCCTGTCCTTCCAAAGGTCCTGAGTTCAATTCCCAGCAACCACATGGTGACTCACAACCATCTATAATGAGATCTGGTGCCCTCTTCTGGCCTGCAGGTGTACATGCAGGCATAACACTGTATACTTAATAAATAAATAAATCTTAAAAAAAAAAAAAGACATGGAGAGAACCCACTACAGAAAGTCCTCCCCTGACCTTCACAGGCAGCTACGACACAAACTGCTTCAGTGTTGGGAATGCACATATACACACACTTAATAATAATTTGATTTAAAGCCAGGTGTGGTGGTGCATTCCTTTAATCCCAGCACTCAGGAAGCAGAGTCAGGGGGATTGCTGTCATTTCAAGGCCAGCCTAGTCTACAAAGTAAGTCTAGGACAGCCAAGGTTACACAGAGAAACCCTGTCTTGAAAACCAAAAACAAAATAGTAACAACAACAACAACAACAACAACTTGATTTTAAAAATAACAAAGAGAGGGCAGGTTCCTTGAGACTCATAATCTGTGATTACCCAGCATGCTCACATACTCTCTTTCTGGGTTCCCAGCAGCCTGCTCAGACACCTGCCAGGGTGACGAACACACCACCACTTTTACTTAGCGGTGGAACCTCAGCCACACCCCAGGGGAGGCAGCCAAGGTGGGTGCCATGTTGTCAGAATCTCCGTGTCCTGAGAGCCTGAGTTCTGAGGTGTCAATATCTGTGCTCACCACCAGAAAACAGCTCCGTTCTACCCTCTAAAACAAGAGTCTCTCACAAAATGTGCCTGCCTCAGGCTATAGTGTTTATCAGTGAATACAGTCAAATACTGGTACAGAAAAGGAACCCTGGCTTGGAGGGAAAGGTGACATAGGATTGTGAATTCCTAAGGGTCTGCACTTAGCTGTGCTCTCTGTGGCATTCACCCATTCATCAACCCCTGAACCCTGAACCCAAAGGTGACCATTTCCTGGCTCCTGACCAACCAGGGCTATAAAGTAAACTGGTGAGACACAGGTCCAAGTTGCGTCTCCGATAACTTGCTAGGAGGGCCCCTGGGGAAAGCTAGTACAACCTTTTCTTCTCTCCAGCCCAAACTGCCCACAGCCACTGGGAACAATCTTGCTTCTCACTGACCACATGTGCCCTGCATGTCCAAATCCTAACAACTACTTTACCCGCTGAAGGGTCCCTCACTTGATTCCTACATCCCCCTCCTGTGGAGGTGTCACTGGGGTAGTTTGTAAAGGGGTCTGACAGTGTTCTTTGGGAGATGCAAGGCTGGTGGGATGACATCATGAAGTCAGAATGTGGGCTAGATACATCTGTTCCCTCCCGTTTCCCGCCCCCACCCCCACCCCCCACGCCAGCCTTTCTGAACTTGATTCCGATAGGTCAGGTTACAAAAGTTCCTTGCTTAAGCCAGCTGTTTGTCACTCTGAGTGTATGTCACCCATAGAAACAGTGTTGTGTTGAGATTGGGTTCTCACACTAACCCAGTGAACCTGCCAGTTACCCAGAGCACAGTGTCTGGGTGTGGAGGTGGGTTGGCAGAGCTGAAGGGGCCTCGGGGCTAGGATCTAGAAAGGCTGGGTTCAAGTCATTCTTCTGACCCTTCCCTGTTCTGTGGCCCTGGGCAAGCTCCTCTCTCTCAGTTTCTTCATCTTTGGGTTGGGAGTGCATCACCTGTCTTACAGGGGTGGCTGTGGAATTTGAGCCTATCCATACGGTCACACGCTATACACACAGAGCCAAAGCAAACCCCAGGTACCACACACGAAGTGGGGTTTGCCGTCTCGTGAGGGGTCGAATTAGGACTGGAAATACATGGGGCGCATCTCTCCTGACGAATTTGGGCTGGATAGCTTTGCTTTCCTCAAATTTCTGGGAAAGGAAGGTGGAGACTTAATTAACCCAGTGATTAACTCCGGTTCCTGCCGAAGACCCCGGAGCCCTGGCCGGAGATGTTGGAGAGAAAGCAAAACACAGCGGAAGCAACAAGGGTGGGAGAAGATGCGCTTGGCACATGGGGCATTTCTTTTGCTGACCTGTAACACCAGGTGGTTTGGTCCCTCCAGCTAAGTTTCCATCACAGCCAGATGCCTCCGGGCCACAGAATGTCCAAGAAAAGCAGTTTTGTTTCCTCCACTTCCCGAGTTATGAAACTGTCCTCAAGACAAGTAGAAAATTCACCAGATGGGCAGATGCTTAGATAAATAGTCCCTTCCTTTCCCCCCAATCCATCTCCTTCCTGTGCCAGTTAAAAAAACAAAACAAAACCAAAAACAACAAAAACAAGCTGGGTATGGTGGCGCACGCCTTTGATCCCAGAATTTGGGAGGCAGAGGCAGGTGGATCTCTGTGAGTTCGAGGTCAGCCTGGTCTACAGAACAAGTTCAAGGCAGCCAAGGCTACACAGAGAAACCCTGTCTTGAAAAGCCAAACCAAAGCAACAACCAACTAACCAGCCAACCAAACGAAACCAAACCACAAAGCTTACATAGAAAAGCCACAGCCGGAGTCATGGCTGCCTGGGAAGCCTGTGTGCTGGACCCCTTTCATAGCATCCTTTTTGAAACCTCAGCCATGTGCTTTCTGCCTTGGGTCTACTCTGACGTTAGTGATTTCTTGTGCTTGAGCAGCCATCCCTAACACCTGTTTCAGTGACTTCGATTTACGCAAGCCATCTCTTTGCCAGTGTCTGGCACTGTCCCACCGCTGTGCGCTGTGCCCCACCCGACTCTTACAAAGACTTCTTTAGTTTGCCCCTCTCACTGGCAGGCCTCAGGCCCGTCTCAGGTGTACGCCCACCCAGTCAGTTCCCTGGGAGAACTGCTTGGCACCACCTCTGCCATGCTTTATTTGTAGCTCACACTTGCTGCCCTTGGTGGGCTGTGGTTTTAGATTTCATTTGAACGTTTCTATCCTTTATCCTCACTAGATCTCATCCTCCTGCTTGGTCTTCAGGTCTCTGGCCATAAACGTTCCTCTTGATTTATGGGATAAATTTCCGAATCTTGTCAGGGCCTCTATCATCTCAGTGTCATAATCCATGAGACAGAAGAACAGCCATCCTCAGGTTGGCTACAGAAAGAGGCCATGTCACCTGAGATACTTTCTGCTGCTTCTGCATATTTTCAGTAGGGTTTGCCCGTATTAAAGCCTCTCAGATAGCGCATTGAAAAGGAAACAGTTCTCTTAGACTTTCCCAGGTATGCCCAACTGCTGGATCTCACCCCCCCCCCCCCCGAACTGTTTCCATCTTCTTGCCAAGTTCCTTGTATTTCCCGAAGCTTGCATCAGCCAGTGCTGCTCACTGAGGACAAAGTAGCCTTAGGAGCTCACTCAGGTCTAAGTTCGTGGTGACTTTGTCGGCTGCCCTGCCCTCTGCTTTCTGGAAGGCTCCCATCTATCCTCCTTGTGAGAACCTCAAGCTCTTTTTTCTCTTTACCCTCAACCAGACACTGCACATTTTTCATTTTTCTTCGATTCCACTTGGCGCGCATTTCTGCATCAGACTTTGATTTTTTCCGTTCTCTGACTACGCAGGTCCTTTTCCTTTGATGTCCTTTGATAGTCTTACGATATCTTGGGACATCTCGTCACCGAGAACATACCGAGTTCTCAAATGTTCCGAAACACGTTCATTCTCCGTCGGGGGCAGGGGAGGACTCATT
The DNA here is from genome assembly GCF_964271855.1 of Acomys minous. Lineage (NCBI taxonomy): Eukaryota > Metazoa > Chordata > Mammalia > Rodentia > Muridae > Acomys > Acomys minous. The sequence goes on along the minus strand of NC_140492.1, from coordinate 68,805,973 downwards.
TACATCAACACATCAACAATTTGTACATCTTTTCTAATAAGAAAAATAAACCATTGGTTCCATGGCAGCTTTACGTTATAATTCCTGGGTACCAATATGACAGCTTGGAGGGGCAGGATCTTTATAGGCCTAGCAATGTTCTTGCACAGTGCCTTTTAAAACTAGAAAATTACACACACACACACACACACACACACACACACACACACACACAGGAGCCCCCCCCCCCTTTTATTTTTTGAGAAACCAATGACAACTGGCTGAAGCTGGGTGCCGCCAGTTGCTCTCCACTTGGCTGGAGTCCCACCACTCCTTGGAGCCTCATACCTACCTTGCTCATCTCATTGACATCAGTTCCCTGACCTCTGCTGGCATTTGGATGTGTGACCCTTTCATAGCAGCCCTTGTGGCTTCCTCCTAGAACTCTCGGCAGCTCCTTCACTATGCCTCCTCCACTCCCTTCCCTTCTGAGGAGCTGGCACACTTGGGCATTTGTCCTACCACAAGGGCTCACTGGCTGTAGGGGGCGTCAAAGCATATGCTGGTGGTATTGTCAAAACTGGGAAAGATGCCTTTGTTTACGTCTGTCTTCCCTCTGGGTTTCCCCATTTTGACAAATGGAGAGTATCCCAGGCTTTTAACGCTACACCATAAAGTTCCAACGACAAAGGGACAAACCACCCGATTAGCATGCTGTCTGAGTAGTCAGATGAGGGGACTGGGGTTGTGAGTAAAATCATGATCCCGACCATCCTTTTCACTTCAACCCTTGATTATGAGCGTTGGCTGTTCCTCTCCCTACCAAGTGCAGACACAAGGTGATTTGGATGAGAAAGGCAAGAACGTGATCAACAGCTGGAACCCTGTATTGACAGCTCCAAAAAAAGCGTCGCGGAAATGAACGGCTTGAGATTTTAACATGCCCAGGACCTTCTCGTTACCTTGGTAGCCCAAGGCCGGAGGCTTGTGCCGACATACTCCCGGCACACGGAGTTCAAAGGCAGCGCAAGGTGCTTGCTTGTCTTGATTGTCACTTAGGAATGCTTTCCCAAAAGGCCCACTCTCAAGATTAAAGGAGTCCTCTCTTGAACAGAATAGAAAGCGTCCTGCTACTAGAGAGCGAGGAATTTCTCCTTAAGTGTGTGTTCAATAAACACAAATGTCAGCGACTGCGCGAGTCCCTGGCACTTCAGCGTTTGGAGGCCATGAAGTGCATTCCTGGGGTGAGGAGAGCCCTTCTTTGACGGAAAAGCACTAGAAGATGGGGGAAATGCTTTCTTTGTAAAAAGTGAAGGGACCCCCCCCCACACACGAGAGCTTAAACACTCTTACAGGCTTCAAAGTAGAGATCTAACGACACTCCACAGAGGGTAACAGAGAGGACGTTTATACCACAAAGGAGGCTGAGAGCTAAAGTCTTGTCGAAAGCCAAGGTTATTACAGACAAGAGCCACAGCACCACACACTTACATTAGAGACCGATTGTCTCTGTAAGACCGGCAGACACACAGCTGCAATGGCCTCCTTTGCCAATTCCCGCAGTAACCACTAGTGAACATTTCAAATGTATTTTTATCTGTCTGGACTAATCTCTCTATGCACCTTGTGAGACAGTCGTAATTTCTGTGTTTCACACCAGGGATGGACATGACAAGGGAGTCACAGAGCCTGAGGCCAGGGAGGGCAGAGACCCAGTTCCTTGCACATCAGGGCAGTGTGGTCTGACGGCAAAGCTGGAAAGCCATTTCCTCAGGATTTCTTCATAGACAATTTATTTTCCTGATGGAAAGGAAGGCGAGGCTGCTTCAAAAATTTCCTTTGGTCAAGTAGTAAGAGTGTTAAATTTTTCTTTTAAGAAATGTTTATTAGAATGAGGAATTAAACTAAATAACTTGCTGGGTGTGGTGGCGCATACTTCAATTCTAGCACTTGGGAGGGAGGCAGAGGCAGGTGCATCTTTGGGAGTTGGAGGCCAGCCTGGTCTACAGAGTGAGTTCCAGGACAGCCAGAGCCACACAGAGAAACCCTGTCTTGAAACAAAACAAAACAAAAAACTAGATCACTTGACTTTTTTTTTCTTTTGAGACATGGTTTCTCTGTAGCTGTGGCTGTCTTGAAACTCACTCTAGACCAGGCTGGCCTTGAACTCACAGAGATCCACCTGCTTCTGCTTCCCAAATGCTGGAATTAAAGGTCTATGCCACCACTGCCTGGCTTGACACTTTCTTAAGAACATCTGTTACCCTTTCAGTTTTGTATTTCAATCTCTCTCTCTGTTTTTTTTTTAAACAAAATAAACATAACTGTGAGTAGTTTAAAGAACTGAGTTAGAATAAATACACTTAATCAAGTTAGCTCTAAATATAGATAGATTCTGTTGTATGGCAAAAATCTTTTGAATTTTTTTTCAAGACAGGATTTCTCTGTGTAACAGAGCTCTGGCTGTCCTGGTCTTGAACTAACAGAGATTCACTTGTCTCTGCCTCCTGAGTGCTGGGATTAAGGGTGTGCACCACGATGTCTGGCAAAATTATTTATTTTTATGTGTATGGGTGTTATGCCTATATGTATATCTGTGTATGAAGAAGGCATTGGATCCCATGTAACTGGAGTTACAGACAGCTGTGAGCTGCTATGTTGGTGCTGGGAATTGAACCCAGGTCCTTTGAAAGAGCAGCCAATGCTTTTAACCAATGAGGTATCTCTTCAGGCTGAAAAAAACCCTTAGAAGCAAATGATAATTCTCCAAAGTTCTAGCTAGTAAAGTAAATACAAAGATAGTTAATGAATCCCGGCATTCTTTTTTCTTCAGGGCTAAAACGGCACATGCGCACACATATATGCACGCATGCATGCATACATGTGTATGCACATAGAGTTAAGCTAACTTTAAAAGTCACTAAGTTGACCTCTGCAAGTGAAAATCTGAAACTGTGCTGGTGGCAAAGAATGCTGTGTGCATCTCCTCCTCCAATATGGTCTTATATTTCCATAGCCAAACAGTAAGTTTTAAAGTTCAGGATTGGAGAGGAAGTCCTATGCTTGGTTTCCACGTTTTCCCCAGCACCGGTAGGTAAACATCAGCTCCTCCCCATCAACAGAGCTGGGCAATGTCATCGCTCTCCTCCCTGCTTCTCTGTCTGTTTGACATCACTTTGACACTTGAGCAAACCTCAACGCCTACAGGTCGCAGTGTTTCTAGGAACCTTGGATTCTAAAATATGTATTTATTTATTCTTTGAGTTTCATGTATGTTGACACGTATTTCTGATCGCATCTCCTCCAGTCTCCTCTTCCACCTCCTCTCAGAAAGCTGTACCACACCACATCACCTCTCCGTCTTCTCTAACTCGCTGAGCCCAGTTAGCGCCACCTGTATGTGCTTAGCTGTAGGGTGTACCCAGCATTGCCGCCTTCTCCAGCCCCTTTCTTCTTCCCTTACAACCCCCTAACGCTAGATAGGAGAGAAAAAAAGGATAGAGAGGAAAGGAAAGAGATCCCTGAATAAAGTCGGGGGTTGGAACATTATCGTTAGACTACTTCCTGCTGATTAGGGGTGTCGAGCTCCTTGGTTGCCCCAAGTTTGTTCTCAACCATCAGGAGATCTAATTTCTTCTGTGTGCAAGACTACCTAACACACTTCGACCAACAGCAACCAACAACCATCCAACAGATCCACCAGCCTCTCTAGCATTATATACTTTCTAAAAAGTCCCCAGAGCTCCAAATGTCACACAATCGCAGAAACTAACTCCAGCTGGCAAAGTCACGACCTTGCTAGAGCATGAGGCAATCATAATCAGCTGCCGCAAAGCAGCCCCATTATCCCCACACCTGGGAACAAAACGCAAATGTGTTCGTAGATTTCTGTGTTTTTTTTTTCTTTTAAAGAAAACAAAATCCCAGAATTCTCACTATATAGGAGCCTTGCAAATGTTACTCTGTAATCCTTGAGAGTAAGTCACCAGTCCATTCCTGTTGTGACTGAGTACGCTCCCTGCCCCTTCAACTGAGTTTTAGGTAAAGTACAAATGCCTGTGCAGGTACGAAGCTCTTGGAAGCTGCCTCCCACATCATTTCTTCCTTCTGTGCAGTCTCTTGCCTTGTACCCAGAGAGCTCTGCCCCTTGCTGTTTGCCTAGGCTGTTTCCCTCCTCCTACCCTGCCTGCTTCTCACTCCTTGCTTTTCTTTACGAAGCCTAGTTCCATTTTTAGAGCTAGTTGCTTCTACCACCCACTGCTGCTGTCCCCGTGTTAAAACAGAGTTCACCACAATTCATTCTTTCTTTTTGAGACAGGGTTTCCTTGTGTAGCCCTGGCTCACTTTGCAGACCAGGCTGTCCTTGAACTCACAGAGATCCACCTGACTCTGCCTCCCGATGGCTTGGATTAAAGGCCTGCACCACCACTGCCCAGCAAGTTCACCATAATTCATGTAATTTTCTTTCTTGTGTGTGAGGACCTGGGAGAGCGTTAGTGCTGTGGCTCACACTGATTAAAGGGTATATTGAAGTTTCCTCCCGATGGATGAGGCCTTAGGTGGAAACAGGGTCTTGGCAGTGTTAAGATGAGATGGTGTTAGATTAAGGTGGGTCTAATTCAATGACTGGCGACTTTAGAAGAAGTAGGGTATTTGGACAGATAGCTAGAGGCACATAGGGCGTGTGCCATGAGATAACCAAAGAGGACTGGATGCTTCTATAAGCCAGGGACTGCCAAGGCATGTGGGCAGCCAGCTGGAGAGAGTCACAGAATATATTCTCTGTAAGCCTAGGGGAGAAACTAACATTGGTGATGCCTCAATATCAGATTTCTAACCTTCACAACCTCAGAGAATAAATCCCTGTTCTTTCTTTTTCCTTTTTTTTTTTTTCCTTCGAGACAGGGTTTTTCTGTGTAGACTTGGCTGTCCTAGACTCACTCTGTAGACCAGGCTGGCCTCAAACTCACAGTGATCTGCCTGCCTCTGCCTCTGGACCCACCACATCTGGCCCAATCCCTGTTATTTTAAGTCACCTACAGGTGGCAATTTGTGACAACAGCCCTAGGACACAAGATGTGTTGGTATGGTCTCTCCGTGTGTATGCAGACTGAAGGGGTCCAGGCGAGGTCAGGATGTCCTTGTCCATCCTCGCTGCCCTAGGATGATATTAGCTACCACAAAAATCAGCCGGCACCCAGTGCATTTTGGCTGAGTGGGGAATGTGCTGCCTCTCCAGGTTAGGTTCAGTTGGTCCCAAGTTAGGTGAGACCGTTCTGAGCGTAAAACGAGCACAGTTGGTGCAATCAGCACGTTAGTCACAAATAATAAGCCATACAAGTTTAAAGAGGACAATGAAAATGGGAGAAAATGTGTCAAATGTGTCTTTCTACATGGATTCTAAGAGAAAGTCAAGTACAAATGTGGAGGGTAGGGCTGAGGCTGGTCAGGGAGGGAGTGTGTGGGACACTAGGGTAGCCCTTTGAAATGACAGGTGATGGTTAAGCCAAAGAGGAGATGTCATACCAGCTGAGAAGAGCGTGGGGACAGGCACATCGCGAAGGTGAGAGGAACGAAACGACCCAACACAGAAGCCGTACCGATGCTTGCAGAGAAGCAGTCATGTAAAAAGCGAGAGAGCTTAAGGTCCTAGGAAATGGAACCTTCTTGGTGCAGTGAAGTCAGGAAAACAAACATGGATCAGGAAGACAAATGGGCAGCTTTAGTGTGGGGCTGGGAGGCACGGCAGGATGGGCTGAAGGGACAGCTTAGTATCACTAGGAGCTAAGCAGGATAAGGCCTTGGTTGTGACACCCCAGGCAGTCCTGGTGTGTTGGGCAGAGACTCCCATCTGCTTGTGGCTTGATGGTGCAGCGAACCATCAGGTGAACCCGGGCCCCTGGGCTGAGAAGAAAGTGATGTGTTTAGCATCACAGAGGAGTCAAGAATTCTGTTTTGGCGAATGCTTGAAAGAGATCTCACAACTGCCTGGCAAGTGTAAAGCCAGCAGAAGCAGAGGCAGGCGGGTTGCCGTGAGTTCCAGGGCAGCCTGCTCTACAAAGTGAGTCCAGGACAGCCAAATCTACACAGAGAGACTGTGTTTTGAAACACACACACACACACACACACACACACACACACACAGAGACAGAGAGAGACAGAGAGAGAGAGAGAGAGAGAGACAGAGAGACAGAGAGAGAGAGAGAGAGAGAGAGAGAGCGAGAGCGCACAGCTTTTCCCAGTATCTTATTTCAGGCTTTGGTATGGCGCTGGCCCTGAACTTTCATCTTTCGACCCCAAACGCAAGCCCTACTTCTGTGCCCCCCATCGTCTCTCAAGCTGAGATGACGAGTTGCCAGTTGCACAGCCTTTCCCCTGCAGCACACTCACTCCCAGCTCACCCGCTGGTTCTCGCTAGGGAAATGAGTGTGGTTTGATTACAGGGTTCCTACAGTCTTTTAGTAGGCTCTGTGGCTTCTCTAGGCTTTTTTTCCCCTTGTATCTTTTCTTCTGCCACACTGGCACACTGGACACATGGAGTCATGAAGAATGGTCAGGCATTTGAAGCTGTGCAGCCAGGCAGGCCTGGCTTTAATACATAACCCTCCACCCCACCCCGTGATGAGTAGGGCTCGGGCACCTTCCCCTATCCCCTGTGGCCAGCATCGTCTTGTGGTACTGCCTCCTCTGACCCTCACGTTTCTCTGTCAAATTAGCTGACAACATCCGTGTTAAACTTGGATGACCGCATCATTTCAACCAGAGTGCACCAGAATCCTCCTCAGGTGATGGCTGCTGGTGAGTGGGGCCGACCATCTTCTGAGCACGCACTACGCGCCCTCAGGCTCACTCTCGCTTAAAAACTCAGCTGCTGTGTGGTTCAGACAGCAACCCTACTGGCCCTGAGGAGTAAATAAGCAGAAATGGGTCCTGCTGAGACAAAAAGACCATGTACAGGGCCTGCAACTGAGAGAATTAGGACCTTGTCAGCTTCATTTATCCTTCACAGAGGAGTTGCACAGCATGACAGAGAATTTCTTCAATTGCAAAGGGACTCAGATAATATCTCTAAAGCTCTTATATCGACTCAACAAAACGATTATGATTTTTTTTTAAGTTGGAAAATATTAATCAAATCTCCGCTTTGGATAAACTTATTTTGGTTAGTTGCTTTTCATAATTTTCCTTTTACAGACTATAAATGCTTCTGAGATAATGTTTATTGCTGCTGTGATAATGTAATAATGTTTTAACTCAGTGTATCCAGGGTGGTCTCAAGGAAATAAAATCGTACAAGATACAACGCTGAGCGGAAGTAGATGTTGAGAGGTCCAGGTCTCCTGGAATGGGAGAGGACATGGTTTATTTTTCTGCAATGAGCTTGAATGGCTTGTCTAAAGAACACTATTTAGAAAGTAGTCCATGCAAATTTATAGAAACAGCTATCACACGTGTTTCCTGATGTGGCTGCCAAGCGCACAGCTGGAGTGCACCACCATGCTGCAAGTGTTCCTGAGGAATGGCTGTTTTCCCTTTAGCTTGTGTTTGCTTTCTAAATGATTTACACTAACAATGAAATGTACTTTTCAAAATGCTACATGGCACTTTAATAAAGTGTAGGAGGAAAAATAGGTTGATATTTTGCTGCAGATTTAAAAAAAAAATCAAGATAAAGCACCTACCAAATGTTTCCACTCTGATGACTCACCCTATGACCACAAGAGACCTACCCATCCACCTCAGAGAACCAAGGCTTCTGAGTCAGCTAACATGACCCTTCATCTGCTGCAGGGTCTACCTTGCTAGAGTGAGAACGGTTCTAAAAAAGAGTAGCGACTGTTTGTTGTTGCAGACTCCATGATAAGCACTTTAAATGCATTTCTCTATTGACTTCTCAGAATAACAGCGCCCGGCCCCAAGGTTACAGACTTGCAGTAGGCAGAATAATACTGCAAGTGTCAGGGCTCTGAGCCCCCCAGAACTGTGGCTGTGTTAGGGTCCATGGCAAAGAGGAATCAAGACTTCTGACAGAGATACAAACTGTCAGTCTGTTGACCTTGCAGTGGGGGAGACTGGGAGCTTTGAATGGGTCCCGTGTGTCTCAGGGTCCTTCTAAGTGTAACAGAGAGGAGTGAGAAAGATCACCAGAAGGGTAGTTAGAAAAAGGCTTATTTGACCATTTCTGCCTTTAAAAGGATGGACTGAAGCAAAAGGGTTTCATTTCCTCCGCAAAATACCCACAGGAGTAAGAATAAAAATAGGAAACACCACAATCAACTTCATTTGGGGGCTTTTCCAAACTCCCAAGTATTTGAAAACATCATTTTATAATATATTGGGGTAAACAGGAGTAGACAGTTTGGCCCACTGAGTGCCTTCTGGAGACGCCGGGTTCTGAGGAGGAGGCATTACAGCCCTGGACACTAGACTGCCAGGAATTTGAACTCAAGTTGCTGCCATTGAAGCCAAATATCTAGACCCTGTTCCTGAAGTTCCTGAAAGAGTGACTTAGAACGGCCTTATCTATAGATAAAGGAGTTCGTTATGTACATGGTGTGTAAGTGCTGGGCATGCGGCAGCCACTCGAGGGAGGTAGCCCTTGCACTTTCTGAACTGCACGCATGGGACGTGCTAGTCTGTGTTGTTTTCCTATTGACCATCTCAGTGTTTGGCTTAGGTTGTGGGGTAGTGAAGGTGAGAGGTGGGAGGCGAGCGAGCCGCCTGCCTGTTTACCAGCTGTGTTCCTCATGGCCTTGGCTGCTCAGCCCTAAGCATTCCAGGAGCACCTGGCATCTGGCCTGCACCCTCCCCTTTCTGGCTCCTACCCTGCTCCTCCCACTCCCATGTCAGCTTAGAATCTTGACTCCCTTCCTTAATTCAGCCTTCAGTTCTTGGCCTTGGAATCTCTGGTACTCAGACCCCAAACCCTGCCTCATGGTGCCAGTGGAAGGAATTCTCTCCACAGCTCTAACCCAGGAGAGTTCAATCCAAGTCAACTAACTGGGCCCTGCTTAATTAATGTTATCTTCCCATTGGTCCGATTGATGAGACTTTTAGATTCCTCCAACCTCTCCATTCAAGGATGCTGTCTATGCAACAATGATTGCATGAGAACCACAGTCTCACTTGGCACTCCATCAAAGATGCACTTTGTTGTGCTTATCAGTGACTTACGACACTTCTTGCTTGCCTGTCGGTCGGTGAATGTTCAACAACAAATATATGTTGAACTTCCACTACTCGCCGTAGACAAACCTCACCAATGCTTCTGGCAACCTTTCGAGACTTTCAAGGGAGGAAGCAAAGGATTAAAGAGATTAACTTGCTTGCCCAAGGTCACACAGCCAGTAAGCGGCAGAGCCAAATTCTGATGCCAACTTGGGCTTTGCCCTGCTGCTTCTTCCTTCTATAAATATCCACTAAGCACTTAGTGCTTTGTAACGTATGTTCTAACCTTCTGAAGAGTCAAGCTACGTTAAGGTTTCTGGGGAACTCCTCATCGGCTCCTTGGTCCTGCCCTCTCGGGGTTAGCCAACACTCCAGAGTCCACTAACTATCCCGAGGGCTTTTATGAAGAACGGCCAGCTACCGGAAGCTCTGATGCGAATCCTTTGAAGGGCCTGACAGGAAATAATTGGCTGCTTCACTCTCAGTTGCTGGGGGAGATGACCAAGGGGCACCCAACAGGTTTATGTAACACCTCCCACCAGTGCTCAGAGTTCCCGAGCACCAGTGAAAAACTCCACAGCGAGACTCTTCTGGGATGCTCACTGACAGTGCCAGAGGGTGGCTTGAAGGAATAGATTTCAGATACACAAAACTTCACAGACACGGTCTAAAAACTTCATGAGGGCTGTGGTAGGCTATCCAGAAGATGGGAGAGTCGGGGGCATGTGGTTTGTCTTTTTCTCCTCCGTGGACACTGACCACTACCCCTTTAAGAAATTGAGACTTCCTCTCCCCCTAAGTTGAAACCTCCTTTGCTCTGTTCTTTTGCCTCTTTTGCACACTGTCATCTCTGTAATCTCTGACAAATGTGTCTTTTCATTAATTAATCTCTCCTGTCATGGCCACCTCTTAGGTGTGATATCTGTGTAGTCAGTCCAGACCCTCCACGTAGGAGGGCTCTTGGCTCAATTTAATGCTTGCTCACAAACTTCTTAGTAGTTTTTGAGCAAGGGATTGCACGTTTGAATTTTGTTGTGGGTCGCAGAAATGCCATGAATGAGCCTTGCTCCTTGCTGTGGACAGTACAGTAGGGAGAACACTTAGAGTACAGAAGACATGAAGGGGTGACGTCCCTGTACCTCCTTTGTAAGCCAACAAGAATTCTTCTCCATAGAGACAATTCGCCATGGTGGGCAAGCCCGCAATGTCTCTGTCACCCTTAGCCTTAGTTTCTGTGTCTCTAAAACAGTCACAACGGCACTCCCTGTTCTATGTTACAGTGAACATGGAGCTGGGTTATGTGGAAAGCACCGAGGAGAAGGCTCTGGAAGCACCAGAACACTGATCCATACAAATGAGACTTTGGGGCGACACCGGGGCTTGAACTCTGGAGTTTAGAGGTAGCTTAGGTATCAAATCAAGCTCAGTGTTTAAAAAGAGTCTATAGCTTATTTTCTCCCAGGCTGTTTCCTCATCACGTAGAGTCACAATTCAAGAATACCAGCACTTCTGTTGTAAGGTGGCCTTGAGAGTTAAATAATTTAATGTAGTATAAAATACCTAGTTAACTCCTTGGCATCTAACAGGAGCCTCAAAATGAATCATAATTCTTAGCTTGGTTATTGTAGTTCTGTGAGATCTACACTCATAACGCAGTGTTTTTCTGAATGGACCATTGAGGTATGACGTCAACATGTCCTAACAAGCTGAACCACTTGTTGGCTTACTAAATGTAAACTCCTTTTGTATAAAAACAATTTTGTGCTGGGCGTGGGTGGCATATGCCTTTAATCCCAGCACTTGGGAGGCAGAGGCAGGTGGATCGCTGTGAGTTCGAGGCCAGCTTGGTCTACAAAGCAAGTACAGGACAGCCAAGGCTAACACAGAGAGACTCAGTCTTGAAAAACAACAAACAAACAAACAAACAAAAAACAAAAAAAAAAAAAGAAAAGAAAAAGAAAAAAAGAAAGAAAAAAAGAACCCCCCCTAATTTTGTAAGAAAAGAAAATTGAGGATTATTTTTCCTTCTTAGCTAGACTATGAGTTTCTTTCCTTTTTTCTTTCTGTCTTTCCTTCTTTCTTTCATTTTTACAGAAGACTGGCTCTCCTGGAACTCACTATGTAGACTAGCCTGGACTCAAACTCACAGAGACCCTCCTGCCTTGGCCAGCGTATGAATTCTCTAAAGCCAGGGGCTGGGTCTCATTCACACTAGAACACTTCCTAGCCTATTAGGGTCTCAGTAGAATTAAATCTGTTTCCTTTGTGCTGACAGTGAGACAATAATTTTCATAACATTGCTAAATTAGGAACAAATAGTCCACATACGAAAACTAGGTGATAGAAGGGGCCTGGCTTGTCTGGGATAGCTCACAGGGGCCTGGCTTGTCTGGGATAGCTCACAGGGGCCTGGCTTGTCTGAGATAGCTCACACCCCTACCTCCTTGGGCCTGCCTTTTGTTCCATTCACAAAGTTATCCCACTGGAGATAAGACTTGGCTTCATAAAGTTACCACTTTCCCTGACAGCAACTAGGATAAAGAGACAACTGTGGGAAAGATTGAGAAGCCCCAACAACTGGGTCATAATTTGATGACTCTTAGAATTCACAGGGCTCAGAAGAGTCTTTGAAAGAGCATTCTAGCCGGGCGCGGTGGCGCACGCCTTTAATCCTAGCACATGGGAGGCAGAGGCAGGCAGATCGTTGTGAGTTTGAGGCCAGCCTGGTCTACAAAGTGAGTCCAGGACAGCCAAGGCTACACAGGGAGACCCTGTCTCGAAAAATCAAAAACCAAAAAAAAAAAAAAAGAGCATTCTGATAGTTACAGTCATTATACACACACACACACACACACACACACACACACACACACACACAGAGAGAGAGAGAGAGAGAGAGAGAGAGACAGACAGACAGAGACAGAGAGAGAGACAGACAGAAAGAGAGACAGAGAGACAGGCAGAGAGAAAGAGAGACAGACAGACAGACAGACAAACACAATCTTTGGTACAACTTCAAAATGTTCTCAGAACCAGTGAAGCCTTTGGACCCTGGGTTAAGAATGATTGGAAGAGCCCCCAAGCAGACTAGCCATGTGAGAGTTCAGGTTTCCTAGATAAGTCCAGCCCTGACTAGCCCTCTCTTGTTGAAAAGAAAATAAAACAAACAGACAATTACAACTCCCTATTTTTAGCCTCAAGGTTATTCCCGAGGGGGCCAGTCTTAGGCATTAATGCTGACGGCTTGCAGCCGAGCAGCAACCACTCTTTGAAGAACTTAAGTTCAGCACAGTAAAATGAAGCTTTGTTTGATAATATCGTTTACATTTTCAAATCCCTGGTATCAGGCTTTCTTCCTATCCCTTGTGGCCCTGCCTAAGTTTAGCTGCTGGTGTAATGGGGTAACCATGGCAACAACCACCTGCCTATTTAAAACCATTTTTCCAAGGCTAAATAAGGAAGCCTAGAGAAAATGGTTGCTTGCCTGCCTCTCGGCGGACAAACAGAATACTCCTGTGTGTTTTGGATACAGGCAAGCAAACCGCATGGAAACAGCATCTCCAGAGGAAATGGCTGGTGACTTTGTAAAACAGGGGCTCCCTCTGAGCAACTTCATTTCTCAAGCAAGCACACAGACTTAAACTCAACATCCATATGCCTGTCATGTCTCCCCGGTGAGACATGAGGCTTAAACCCCAGCAAGCGCAGGAGTCGTCCTGCTAATGGGATTTGAGAAGTGGGAAGGGAAAAAGGCCTACAGGTCACGATGGGTTCCTTCATACTTTGTACTGAGGTGCATGCTATGGTTTTTTTCCCCATGGTGCATGCTATGATTTTCTTTCCTCTGACAGATCTGTCTTTCTAACAGGAGTTAACAATGTGGTTTTCTGATGCTCTCTATTCAGCTCCTAGGTTGCTCTGTCTTAAATTTTGGAATGTGGAGAAACTTGTCTTCTGCGTCCTAATTTTTTTTTCTTTAAATGTGCATTGGTGTTCTGCCTGCATGTATATCTGTGTGAAGGTGTCAGGTCTTGGAGTTACAGTCAGTTGTGAGCTGTCACGTGGGTGCTAGGAGTTGAACCTAAGTCTTCCGGAAGAGCAGTCAGTGTTCTTTATCCTCCATTCCCCTTTATCCTCTAAACCTACGGCTCCACCTTCCTTTCCATGACAAGAGGGCAAGCAACAGCTGGGCCAAGGGCTTCTTTCCTCTGCACACTGTTCTAAGTCTTTATCTTCTGGCACATCTGGTTCCTTCTCTGGCGAGTGCCTTTCTCTTTTTATTAAGTTGTAAAAATATGGTTTTGATTTCTTTATCTCGGGTGGGGTGTCATTGTCATTAGAGACCCCTCCACCGTCAGCTCCACGCTCTACTTTGTATTCTCTTAGGTCACCTCTGCACACATTGCCTTCCAATACATCGGCATGCACACCTGTTTTGCAGCCTGTCTGGCGGGGCGTTGGGGGTGGGGTGGACAGTGAGAGCCAGGCCATCTGTCCCAAACACCTAACAGTGTGTGGTCTGCAGTATATTTTCCAAAGATGTTGCTGAGTGAATGAGCAGAAGCCGTGGATTCCACAGGCGTGGGGTATCTTCCCAGACACACCCACTGGAGAGCCTGTAAAGGTGTGTGTGTAAGTAAGACATCCAAAGTCTATAGCACAGGTAGAAGAGATATTTTTTTCTTTTTAAAATTGATCTTGATGGGGAAATAGGAGGACCCAGAGGGTACTAGAAACCTACAAGAACAACATTGTGATGGGTGGATCGGGGCCCAGGGGTTTCCGCTCAAACTATTGCACTAACCAAGGACAATACAAGTAGTAAACATCGAACCCCTACTCTGATCTAGCCAATGGACAGGACATTCTCCACAGTTAGGTGGAGAGCGGGGACTGAGTCTGACATGAACTCTGGGGCCCTATATTTGACCACCTCCCCTTGGTGGGGAGGCCTGGTGGCACTCAAAGGAAGAGTAAGCAGGCTACCAAGATGAGACCTGATAGTCTATGACCATATGGTGGGGAAAGAGGTCTCCTTCGGTCACAGACATAGGGGAGGGGAATAGGGGGAAAGCAGGAGGGAGGGAGGAACGGGAGGATACAAGTGATGGGATAACAATTGAGTTGTAATCTGAATAAATTAATAAAATTAAAATAAAAAAACTGAAAAAAAATCGATCTTGAGGCTGTTATTCTGACGGGATGAGCATCTGTCTCTTTGAGAGAAGAGGGGAAAGAGGTTTGGTTCTTTTTGGTGAGGAAGAACAGTAGGGTGAGGAAGAAACTGATGTGCGTATGGGAAAGAGGCAGACTCCTGCCAAAAGGTCCAAATCAGAGTCACCTCCTGGAGAGGCCACGGCACACCTCCACACAGCCCATGTGGGTCATTAAGCGGGGCCTGCTCTCTCACAAGCACTACCACTTCTACAAGGAAGGACTGTCCAGGCACCAAGAGCTTGCCTAGGCTGGGCAGGTGTAGACCCTGAACAGCCATGTGCCAGCCCAGGCCCTCAGACACAGAGGACAACGAGAACACCATGGAAGAAACGAGCTGAAAGAACATTTTGCCTTGTGCGACGAGACCTCAGAGTTGGAACACAAATGAAAAAGCCTCTAGAGTAGTTATGCTCAGAAAGGTCACTTCCGACAGACACCCTGTCCTAGGCAGCAGTGAGGCTCAAGGCCACCTCAGAAAAAGACATGGCAAGAATAGCTGAAATTAAAACCTTCAAAACTGGCCGGAAGCAGACCTAATTGTGAAGCATTCTGGTCTCTTGGGACTTCTCAGCCTGAGAGAGAGAGAGAGAGAGAGAGAGAGAGAGAGAGAGAGAGAGAGAGAGAGAGAGAGAGAGAGAGAGATTCCTTCTGGCATCTACTTACTCCTGAGCCTACTCCACACGCAAGCTCAGCCCGGGCTGGATCTTGGGATTGTCAGTTTTAGCCACAGTATCGATCAGAAACAAGCTTCGGACTTTACGCCAGTGAACGGTGCTGCTCAGGTGACCTCACAGCCACCCGCCTGCCTCTGCCTCCCTGAGTGCTGGGATTATACACGTGAGCCACCGCGCCTCCCACCCCCGCTCATAAATAGGATTCTTTAATGTAAATACTTTAATAAAAATATATATAGCAGCTTAAAAATAGTGATTGCATACCTGTACAGGAGTGACGAGCGCTCAGGGAAGGGACGGCGCGGTTTGTGACTACTGATGCAGGGGCTGGCAGCGTTTGCAGTGTGTTGTGGGTCTAGGGTCTGAGTGGGACAGAATGCAATCCTAATACCTGCCAGTCTCCGGGTCTGACATTGCTTCACCGTGTAGGCTCCCAGGCTGTGACGTAGGGAGCTGGGCTGTAACGGAATGCCCTCAAATACTTAACTTCTGCTTTGAGGAGAATTCTGTGGGCTAAATAAACAGCGATCCCTTTAGGTTCAAAGGTCAGGTCCAGATTATTACCCCATTGCTCCCCCCTACCTGCCTGAGGCTAAGGGCAGAAACCAGGGGTGGTCTTGAAATAGTGCAACAAAGAGGCTAGATTCCGATGGGGATCCGCCATGAAGAGAGCTCCGTTCTGTTAAGTTCCATTAGCTTTGCTAGACGGGTTTGGGTTCTCTTGCAACTGATCGGGTTTTCTCTTTTCTTTCGTGTTTGAACCCAATCTCCAGGCCTGCTGGAGCCCATGGGAGGCTGCCCCTCCGTGCCCTCTGTGGTTACAGCCTTTGCAGGGGCCTCGCTGCTGCCCTCTGCTGTCCGGGAGAGCGGCTGGCATCTCCTCGGAGCTGAGACCCTAGCGGAGCCGGTGTCTCCTTTCAAGCCCCTGCGGGAAGCTGAGCTTTTGAGGGGGGAACCTCTGAGTGTCTGGAGGGGTTCCAGGCGCCCCACCACCCATGCTGTCCTCAGACGCCTCCCTCTGCCCAGTTCCTGCAGGAGGGGACCGGCGGCCAGGCTGCGGCAGGTTTCTGACATTTTTTTTTCTTCTTAGAAATGGAAACCCTCCTTCCGGCAACGTGGCAGGAAAGCCACAGGCGACCCAGGCCAAGGACATTTCCGTGGTAGCAGGTGGGAGGCCGTACTGGCTGGCAGTGCTGGGCGGGCTGGGTGCCACGGCGGCAGCCAGCATGCTCGCTTACCTGCTGTTGAATTTTTCAGGGTGTTTCTCTCTCATCATGTGGAATCTGTGTGCAATGGAAGCATCCTGGAAACGAAAGAAGGCAGAAAGAAGCCTGGTTAATGGTTGTGGCCATGAGAGTATGGTAGGAAGAGACACATACGCACGCCCCGGAATGTCCAAATTCCGGAGACTCCAAATCACAGGGGCTCAGCACTACGTCCGGGGGTAAGCTAGTGTTACCACTCAGAACCCTGGGAAGGATCATTGTATCTCAAGCCCAGCGAACAGCCACAGTTAAGCCTTTGGAGACTGAGGCAAGAGCAGGCCCCCTCCCCGCCTCGCTCAGGTGAACCTGGAAGCCGGTGGGTCGTGGGGACGTGGGCGGCAGCCTTGGGAGTATTTTGACTCCTGAGAAGTGGCAAAAATAGTACATTTCTCATGTCCCATTCAGCCAGCTTCCAGCAGTGACACCATCTTACATAACATAGCACCTTGTCAAAACCCAGAGCTGATGCTAGTAGCGGCAACGCTATGCATTAACTCTCAGTTGTCTGTTTCACTAGAAACCACTAATGGCATGGGATAGCAAGTTTAGCTGATAATAAAAGTGTATTAAGCTTATAGTTTCTGCTTCTTTGTCAGGACTGCTTCTAACATCAACAAGAGCCTCCAATCCTTTCCTGTACACTTTGTTGTCCTCCTCTCTCCCTTGGCTGCACTGCTGGCTGCCTGGACCACAGAACTCACACGAGGCTCCAGGCACTGTGTTTTTAGGTGTCCTGTCCTCAGTTTGGAACCTCTTAGCCCATACTCCCATCACAGCCGCTCTGTGCTACAGGGGCAGATGTTGAACACTGGAAATAAATTGGCTGATGGGTTGGAGAGGATAGTGAAGACACAAGAGTTGTAGATTTGGCAGCAGCAACAGCAAAACACAGAAGTTCCTGGGTGTGCTGGGTCATGCCTGTAGTCTCAGTGGGAGACTGAGGCAGGAGAGTCTAGTCCGGACTACAAGGCGGGACTATATTTCAACAAACCAAACCAACAATGAACCAACAACCAATAGATAAATAGCCAAAAATCCACTTGCTATGCTCTTTTTCTGAAAGATTCTTAAAATTCCACAGAGAAAGCAAGCAAACAAAAAACTCAAAATACAGAAAACCTCCACAGAGTAGATTTTTAGCTAAAATTCCTTCTCCTTCCCTTTTCCCTCTCTTCTTTCCTTCTCCCTCCCCCCGTCACCCCCTCTTGAACTTTCCCTTCCCTCTCCCTCCCTCCCTCTTTCTTTCTTTTTGAGACAAACTTTTTTTTTTCCTTCAAGACAGGGTCTCTCTGTGTAGCCTTGTCACTACAAAGGGACTCACTTTGTAGACCAGGCTGGCCTCGAACTCACAGAGATTCTCCTGCCTCTGCCTCCCGAGTGCTGGGATTAAAGACGTGCGCCACCATGCCCAGCTTGACACAGGCTTTTACTATATGATTCCAGTTGGCCTGGAACTCACTATGTAGACCAGCAGTTCTCAACCTGTGCATCCTGACCTCTTTAGGGGAAGAATGGCCCTTCCACAGGGGCCAGAAACACAGATGTTTATGATTCATAACAGTAGCAAATTTACAGTTATGAAGTAGCAATGAAAATAATTTTATGGTTGGGGGTCACCACAGTATGAAGGACTGTACTAAAGGGTTGCAGCATTAGGAAGGCTGAGAACCACTGATGTAGTCCCTGCTTAGCTGAAACTCAAAGAGATCTTCCTGCCTCTGCCTCTTGCACTGGCATTAAGGGTGTGAGCTACCATACTGGGCACACTCTGTTTCTTGGTAAGGAAATGCTACAGGAGAGCACTTTGAGGCTGACTTTTGCCTTGCTTTTAGCACCAAGAGAGACAAGTGCAGTTCACTGAAGAAGCCTTTGGGGTGCATGCTATGTGTGGTGTGTTTCATTAGGGACAGGAGTGACCTCAGCCAGCAGCCACCATGTGAAATCTGGGAGGGCAGGCTGAGGTTACAGGCTTACTTGGTGGTAAACATTCCTTGGGAGTTTAATGGTTAAATTTTTGTTACTGATTTATTTTTGTAGTTTTCTGACTCATCAAGAGCTGAAGGTCTGGGTGGGGTCACATTGTGGACACCTGGTGGTGGTGGCTGGTGTCAAAAGTCAGGGAGGCTCCCTCTGACCCCTGGACCCACACTGCCTTCTCAGCTTCTTTGGGGAGCAGCTCTTGCATGCCTAGACCATGCCTGCCTCTCCGTCTTCCAGCAAGCAGATCTCAGTGAACACTCCCATCAAGATGCATGTGACATGAGTCAAGTGATTTTCTAGAATTCCAGAAAGCGTTTCATCTATTTGAGTTTCTTTGAAGCACTGATTTTCTCCTGACAGGAAAAACAAACATACAAACAAAAACCCCAAGGCAATCCTCCAGATACTGCGCGGCATGATTTGTCCTTCACTGCCATTAATTACCCCAGCAAGCTTGAGACTGGCCCCGGGTTTTAATTCCTGGGATATTTGCAGAGACCCGTCTTCTTGCTCAGTTCTTATCACCCCTGGTTTCCCCATGGCTAAGTTTTGCATGGCCACCTTTTTCCAAAGGCCAGCATTTACAATTATCGCGGGCCCAGCATGCAATTCCTAACTTGACAGATGAGCGAACCAGCAAGGGAGGGCTAAGCCATCTCTTGGAAGGCAGTTTACAGCCTCTGACCACTTTTATCTCCCCAGGGAGAAAAGGAGTCAAGACTTGCTTTTACTCAGTTGAGCAGCCCCAGCCCCAGCACTGCGCAGAGCATATTTATTTTATGGGTTCAGATCCTTTCTTGATGACGAGAGCAAAAGAATGCTTCATTCTAGAGGAAGTGACAAGAATGGCAGACCAGTGGGAGCAGTGGTATTCCTGAGAGCCAGTGGTCGGCAGTGTGTTCTATTCACTGTGAGGTGAAACATGGACACGGGCTGTTCCTTCTTGGATGAAGGGTTTCGGCTCACTCTCAAACATAAACTGCTGTTATTTGGACTCAGAGATACTAGAACATCTAGGGCAGCGCTGCCCAATAAAAATATAGCATATTTGTAACAAGTAAGTTTCTAGAAGCCACATGAAAGTAAAAAAAAGAAACATGAAATTAATTCATGAATGTTTTAATTAACCCAACATGCCCCAAATTTTATAATTTGCTTATATAATCAATGCAAGTTGATATATTTGAATTGTTTTAGATCCCATTTTTGAAGTCTGATGTGCTTTTAGTCGTTACACGCACCTTAAATTAGGCAAGATAGTTTTCAGGCACACAGTAGCCACATGTGGCTTGCGTTTGGCCTTCCTGGACCGTGAAGGGCTAAGTCACTTTGGCAACTTCTGGGGAGAGAGATAGGAAGGTGATCACAGGCAGACTGCTTGAAATTTAGATTGTTTGGAAAATTTATGGCAGATTAGGGAGTAGAAGAGATGTGTCTGGCTTATCCAAGTCATTTCTTAGTGAGTCCCCGAGTGACAGTTTAGAACTCAGTGCTGACAGAATTCAAGTTTGCAAGCAGTTGTCCTGTGGACCCCTCCCCTGGTTGGCAGGAGGCTTGTCCCTATGGGACACGAGGTGAGGGAACACTAATAACAATCTATAAGGTGGAAAAGGGGGTGTGGGCTGGAGGCCTGGCATCCAAAATAGATTTCATTGAGTCAAGGGATTAACTGCTCATCACTGTGCTAAGACCTGTTGAAAGCATAGACTGTGAGGAGTTCCGAGTTACACAGGCTCCCGGAATTATTCTGTAGTCCCTAACTTCCTGTCACTGATACCTGGCCATCCTGACCTTTCAGCGAGTCCAAAAATAGAGAGCAGGGAGGAAGAAGCCAAAGAAGTCAGAGGAAGTGATGTCTGGGATGGTTGTGCTCGACTGCTTCCCAGGGGATGCCTGCAGTTAGGACTGGAGAGCCGAATAGCGGAATCTTCACTGATTCTGGCTGGTACATGGTGGCGCTGAGCCCCAGTGACTCCCCATACAGGCTGGGCACGTCTGTGTTACCCACCTGTGTATCTATTAAGTGAATTCCATTTGCACCCCAAGGGCACCGCAGCTGTGGTACAACATCGAGTCTTTCTCCTTTCAAGGCAACAGTCATTCATTCAATAGACATTGTAAGCCCTTTGGAGTAGCAAAGACATTGCAGGCATCTCTTTGCCAGGGTGTGCATGTGTGTGCTTGCATGCGCACGCGTGTGCGTGTGTGACTAAGCATTGTAAGGCGGTAGAACTGGGTTGGTTTGTATACCTACTTCTCTCACGAAGTTTGGGAAGTCAAATAGGAAGCGAGACCTTTGGCAAATATCAGCCCTGTACTCCGTCAGCATCGCGTATTGGGTACTTATTTTCTCAAGGTTTTCACCTTCCAACTCTTAAAGAGCGAGCACACAAACCCTGCAAACATTCCATCAAGAGAAAGCTAAGGGCACGCCAATGAGATAAAAAGTCCCATTTCCTCGCTCATCTACAATATGACAATAAATATAGACACACTAAAGGTATATGAGAAGAACTATCAAAAAAAAAAAAAAGATAGCCTTGGAATATTATAGGTCAGGCCTAGGGCAGGTAAGTAAATGTGTTGGCCACCGAGGGTGATGGGTTTCTGTTTGACTGTTCTTCCTTGGAGGGCAGTTAGCCTCTTTCCTTCTTACTCCTTTCCCTCCTTGGCTCCCTCCCTCCTTGGCGATTTCCTCACTATTGCTCCCCTTTCTCCTGAAAGAATGTAAAACTATGGTTCATGATTCCTGGCTCTTACGTTTGGGGGCCTGGGTATCTGGTCAAGGGAAGGTGGTAAGCAGGGCACTGAGTGGAGACAGATAGGTACTTTGAACTGTGTTTCTTCCAGCCGGAGCTGTGTTGGGAAAGGGAAGATGTGTTTAAAGATTCTAATGGTAGCCATGCTTGTCACCTGCCAGTTGGAAGCGCCTCGTCAGTCCATCTGTCTGTCTTGCTGCTCAGCGATCTGTTCTGGCTGGCTGCTTTTCTGGGACCAGCTTTCTTTTTTCTTTCTTTTTTTAAAAATAGATTTATTTGTTTATTTATTATTTATTCATACAGTGATCTCCCTGCATGTAAGTCTGCACACCAGAAGAAGGCATTAGATCACATTATAGATGGTTGTGAACCACCATGTGGTTGCTGGGAATTGAACTCAGGACCTCTGGAAGAGCAGCCAGTGCTCTTAACCTCTGAGCCATCTCTCCAGCTCCAACCCAGCTTTCTTTCTTTTCTCTTGTCCCTCCCCTTCATGACGTCAGTGTTAATCTCTGTACCCTCCTTTTTGTACCTTCTTCTCTTCACTGTCTTTACTGTCTGATGCCTTGCTTGGGTCATCAGCATCAGAATACTTCCAGGGAGCCCTGGGGTCAAATTACACATCTGAACCTGCTGCAGGGCAGTTTCCATTTTTGAAAAGGATGTGTGTGTGTGTTACTCTGGCTCTGAAAATATGTGTGCAGGTGAGCCTGAGCTGATGTTGCCTCCTGCTGAAGGCAGCATTGGGTGGTCTAGCTGGAGCAGTGCTGGAGAGCTTGCCCTGGTGGTGTGGATAAGGGAGAGCCGGGAGCTGACCAGCTCAGCTACCACCAGATCCAGGGCTTTGAGTTGGCCCACCCCAAAACCTACATCATCTGTGAACCATTGGGGTGTGTGAAAGGGCCAGTCCTCTTGTTCCAAAGCTACAGGGTCTTTATGACAAAGGGCAACAACAGGCTAACCAGGGGGAGTCCCCATGAAAATCTAACATGGACTGTGTCACAGAAGCCAGAGACCCTTGAACCAAGACCAATGACTCATTGCAATGAACATTTGCAAGTGAAGATGTGTGGACAAAGGAGGTATACTGTGGGACACACTGTGACTCACTACAGCTTCCGTGACGAGATGTCTTCTATGCTTTCCTTCGTTTTGTTTGTTTTTTGTTTGTGTGTTTTTAATTTTGGTGTGTGTGTGTGTGGGGGGGGTGGTTTGCAAGGGTGGAGGGAGCCTGACAGAGGTAGCTGTATCTGACTGTCCCAAGCTGAAGATTTCTGAATGGAAAAGGAGAGATGCCTGAGTATAAGAAAGGGATGTGTGTGTGTGTGTGTGTGTGTGTGTGTGTGTGTGTGTGTGTGTGTGTGTAGGTGGCCCTGAGAGCTTGGGAAAGTGTCCCTCTACTAGAAGTGGGGACTCTGGGGGTGAGGCGGGGTGGAGTGGAATAAGCCTCTAGTGCGCCACCTTCACACTCACAGTGTCTCACCCTGGACCCACAATGCCTTGCCTGTTTCAGTCACAGCTAAGAGTGCTGGAGTAGAAGGTTGGAGAAGATGAAGGCGTGGTGGCGCATACCTGTAATCCCAGCACTTGGGAGGCAGAGGCAGGAGGATCTCTGTGAGTTCAAGGCCAGCCTGAGCTATAAATTGAGTCCGGGACACCCAAGGCTACACAGAGAAACCCTGTCTTGAAAAAGCAAGCAAGCAAGCAAGAAAGCAAGCAAGCAAGCAAGCCAGGCTTGGTGGCGCACACCTTTAATCCCAGCACTCGAGAGACAGAGGCAGGTGGATTGTTTTGAGTTCAAGGACAGCCTGGTTTACAAGGCAAGTCTAGGACAGCCAAGGCTAACACACTGTCTGGAAAAAGAAAAAAGAAAAAAGAGAAAAAAAGAAAAAAAAAGAAAAAGAAAAAGAAAGGAAGAAAAGAAAGAAGAAAGTAAGAAAGAAAGGGTGCCTTTACTCAGAAAATGGAGGAAACAGCATCTTCCATGTATCAGAAGAATAAAAAGAAACAAACAACTACGAAAAAGAAAAAACACAGCGAATGTCGTTAACTCTTCAATCCTTTCGTAAATATAAGATGATTATTTTGAGTCCCTCTTTCTCCCAGGCTTCTTGTTTCAGCCTTATTAAAAAGCAAAGCTTCTTCATTAAATCTGATGTCCCCTGGGGCTGCCTTTTAGGCACTAACTCCCTAACCCCACCCCCTACTCACTCACCACCACCAGTCTCAAAAGGGGTGCAAGAAAAAGGGGTGCAGATATCAGTCTGGTGCCCGAGGACGGCCTGGGGGAGCCCATGTGCACAGCACACTGACCAAAACAATCCCAAAGACAGGACGGCCAAAAGGAAGGAAGCTGAGACCAGGACTGGCCTGGACATGGGGTGAGGGAGTTTACTTGTGTTCCCCATCTTTCAGAGCCCTAGTTCTTTCTGTAAACCAGAGATAATACGTCAGGATTGCTGTGCTGACTAGAATGTATAAGCCTGCCACACTGCTGCAGGCACAGTGGGTGCTTGGTAAAGTTGATGTCTTTTCCTGGACCATCTCAAAGGCCCAGCTTAATTTAAGAATACTTCAGATGGGGGGCTGGAGGGATGGCTCATGGTTAAGAGCACTGGCTATTATTCCAGAGGACCCCTCAACCCTTAACAGGTACATGGCAGCCAACCCTCACCTGCAACTATAGTTCTAGAGGATACAGTGTCTTCTTCTGGCCTATGTGGGTGCCTGGAGTACCTGGCACAGACAAATATGTAGGCAAAATATCCATATACATAAAATAATAAAAAATATCCTCAAGTTGGGTGGTGGTGGCGCATGCCTTTAATCCCAGCACCTGGGAGGCAGAGGCAGGTAGATCTTTGTGAGTTTGAGGTCAGCCTGGTCTACAAAGTGAGCTTCAGGATGGCTAAGCTTACACAGAGAAACCCTGTCTTGAAAAACAAACAAACAAACAAACAAACAACTAAACCAAATCAAACCCAAAAAGAAAAGACAAGAACAGTGCTTACTCTGAGCTAGGAGCTGTGTTCAGTATGACAAGCTGATTGAGGTTATGTTAGCTGGGCTGGGGGGCTGGAGGGTGGAAAGGGAGCACAGACAGCAGTGTCTGTCTGTCCCTCTGTCTGCACGTGTGAGCATTTATGCATGCAAGCATGCACCTGTAATGGGAGGAGGGTTGAGTCAGGTGCATGAAGCCATCCGTTCAGTCTAATGCAGGGACTGCAGTGACTGGCTTCAGTAAGGCTGTAGGGGCATCATGGAGGAAGAGTGAACCCAGCCTGAGGGTCTGCAGAAGACCCGTCGTCCCAGGAGTGTGTGAAGCACTTGGAGTGTGTGTGGTTGGCCTGGGCAGAAGCATGGGAGAAAGAAGGAAAGAGTCAAAGTGTTACGTCAACCAAGCCTGGTGGAAGCCTGCGGTCAGTCCCCAGGATCAGAGTTCTCAAATCCTCACACTCATGTGAGCGTTTTTCCTTGGTCTTATTTCTTGGTGCTTGTTTTCTTTAATTGTTTCAAATTGGCTGAAGGATATATACATTGTAAGAAAACACTCTGTTGTCTCTTCTGTTAGAGTTATAGCTGTAGGAATTTCTTCTCCAGTCAAGAGGTGGAATGGCTATGCAATCAGAGTGGCCACAACCGTGTCAGATTTGAGGATGCTCAGAATCAAGTCAGGGCTAGGGACAAACAGAACAAGCCAGGAGTAGGGGTCCAGAAGGGTCAACGGGCACTTTTTCATCACGCAGAAAAGCAGTCAATGGCCGACTTACCACACCAATGGAGAAATAGTTGTTCATGATGCTGTATGGGACCTGGTCTCCGTTCTCCACCTCTTCTCTGGGGATGACTTCTAAACACCAGCGATCCAGCATCACCAAGGGGCTCTGTTCAATTTCCTTCAGGATTTTTGTCAAGCTGCCCCCTTCATAACCTATGGATACAGGCATGGTATGTATCACCGGAGCAGAGAGGCCAAGTTGTTGCTCACGCAGGGCAAGGAATCCCTTAGGCATCTGTGGCTAGAATACTTCTAGGTGTCTTTGGGTTGGAGACACTTATGTTATCTGAGCCAGGGAGATGGGGGTGGGGTGGGGGTGGGGGTGGGGGACAACAAGGAATGATTAGCAAGACTTTGGGAGTGAGTTGAAAGCCTGAGAGCCATCAATGCATAGATTAGGTGTTGTCGAGAGGCAGGCAGTCGTGGTTCCGGAGCTGAAGCAAGCCCTAGCGAATGGGTGAACTGATAAATGAAGTGATGTCCTTTGCAGAGATGGATAGAACTAAGAATTATCATGTTAAGTGAAATAAACTAGATTTGGTAGTCTATGTTTTCTTTCCTATGTAGAATAGAGATTAAATATATGTTTACATATCTCAATATCTACATATGGTATCTATCTGTCTATCTATCTATCTATCTATCTATCTATCTATCTATCTATCTATCATCTATCCACCCACCCGCCCACCCCACCTCCCAGACAGGAAGAGGAAAGGGCGGAGTTAATAGGATGTGGAACACTAGAAGGTATCAGTGGGAGATAAGATTAAAGAACAGGATAAACACGTGTGAGAAAGGCTTATGCAGTAATTACACCACTAATGGGAAGGAAGAAGGAAAAGAGGGAGGGAAAGACTGGCCAGCTGCATGGCTGGGAAGTTGTGTGTGGAAGGTAGCAGATCCATTCCAAGATCATATGCGTGGAAGATGGGCTGCGAGGTGGTCAGCATACTCTTAAGATGACTCTGACGTCTGACTTCTGCTCTGTCCCCCAAGCAAGAACTTGGGTACCGGCCTGGCCTGGTCAGGTCTTGAATTGCTTCCTTAATTGATCAAGCACCTGGAGGCACTAGTCTTCTGCCTGCTGGCCTCCCCCCCCACCTGTAACTTAGTGGAGCTGGGCTCTGGGCTCCGTAGCACGCCTAGCTGCTTGTTTGCAGAGTCCTTGACCCTTCCTTGCTCTAGATGCCATCGCCACTCTGTGTTCCACTTAGGGGAATTTCAAAATGAAAGCCCGTAGCCCTCCTCGGAGCCTGACAACCTAGAGGTCTCTGATGTCTCATAAGTAACTGGTGATGCCGCTTTCATCAGTCTGCATTCTGAACCCTAATTCAGAAGGGAGGGGGGAGGGAGGTCATACAGGACTTGTGTTTAATAAGCCCAGGTATTGGGACGAGCACTCAGGAGGGGACTGGTGAGACCTGTCTGGACCCTACAGTTGATCATGTCCCGAAGGAGGCGGGCAGGCTGATGGTGGCGGGATTATAATAATAAATGTGAGGCACTTAGGCAGGACCCTGGAACCCAGGGGAGGGCTCCTGTTTCAGACCCAGCATGGAGCGGCAGGGGCGTGGGTCAGGCATGACTGCTGTTGGTTATCATTCTATGGACTGTGACCCACAGAAGGTAAGTTCTACGTAGCCACGCAAACCCTCCCTGAAGACCCGACTGCCTGCTTCTGGTGTAGCCAGACTCACCTCCTCCCCAGCGGAGACACCGCGCAAGGTCATTCCCCGTTCCAAGAGGCAGGACGGCCACCGGTGGATGCTTTGTGAAGTTGGCCTTATCTGCAAGCCACACGAAGGAGCAGACACGCCACGTAATTACAGATGGTTTGTTATCTTATAATCCCCACCTGCTGTCCCTTCCCCCCTCCCCCCCCACCGTAATCAAATCACAGAATCCCTCCTGTGGTGAACACACCATTTGCCGAGGCCATCCTCAGCGTTTGCAGTGTGTGAGCTGCTACACGTTTGCCAAAGCTGTCAATCACTCCTTCACAGTGAGAGCTAAATCCGTCTCCCTAGAAAAATGCGCCTATTTCATCCCAAACATGTCCCCAATTCTGTTCTTCAAGGTGACAGCACACACCTCAAAAACACCGGATCACGTGATTCTGATGTTTAACGATGACACTTGTAATTCCGGAGCCGGGGTCCCCACTCAGATCTCTGGCTCCGAGTCCATTCTGTGGCCTTCAGACAGTGTAAGTGAAAGAGGTGTGCCTATGACGTCAGGGAGTGGTGGGGTATTTGGAAAGCTGACAAAAGTCACTGAAGGTAATTTTATTTTTTTAAAGCTTAAGGAACAACAACACTGTGTTAAAGTAGGAAAGGTCCCAGGTGTCACCAGGAGTTATTACCTCATGACTCCTGCCACTAGCCAGAATACAGATTGTTTTTGTTTGTTTGTTTGTTTGTTGTTGTTTGTGGTTATGGCAGGAGCCTCACCGGAACAGTCAGAGAGTATCACAGCCAAGCATGCTTTTGTCTGCCTGTTAGTCTTCAGCATGCTGGTTGGGCAGGGACGGTTGAAGGGGAAGCACAGGTACCTGCTGGCCTTTGTGGGCGGGGCATGTACACAAACCTCACCCTACATGGTACCCACAATATTAGCTTGGAGTGAGAGCCGGGAGAGCTTCAGGTATCAGTGGGGGGTGGGGTGGTCTGTGGGGGTACTCAAACTGGGGCTTCCCTGACAGAGTGGGGGTTCAAAGGCTCTCCCAGTTGTCTGATCTGTGCCGGAAGCGGCTGGTCTCAGGGCCAGGATTACCACTGATGGGCTGAGGTGGAAAACAGAGTGATGCATAGAAGTTATTGTCCCTGACTGGGGACTGTAGTGTCCCCGGCCTTGCACATGCTATTTCCATCACCTGGGGGACACCTACTCCTTTGTGTCTGCCCCTTCTCTTGTGGCCACCACCTTGACAAGCTAACCGTCTTTACAGCCCTAAGCCCAAGAATCTGAATGCCGTCCTAGCTTTCCCTTTTACCTCAGTCCTAGTCATCCACACAGCACTTCCCATGAGCCTTAACAGATTTCCCATCAACCTCCTTTCTCCATCCCCATGGAGACACTGAGTGAAGACAGGGCTTTAGCCTTCACATTGTTCCGGTTCCACAGCTTCCTTTTCTCTCCCCTCCTGCAGTTCCACCCTTCTAGTATCTTCTCCACACTTCTGTCCTGGAGGGCAATGCCTGGGCCCCAGACTCTCCATGCCAGTGCCCCATGTTACCAGTGTTGCGGCTTCCTCCGCATGCCTAGGCCTCAGGATCCGGGCTTTGCCTGTCTTCCTAGCCCCCTTCCCTTCCGTTACCCGTGGCCTCCCACCCTACCATCCTGCAGTGTTCTCAGTCCTAACATTCATACTTCTCAGCACAGAAGCCACCTCTTGTCACCAGGTCTGCACTTGGTGGCTCTGTTATGGCCCTGGAGGATCAGGGATGGTGACCATATCCCTAAATGGACTATAAACTCCTGGGAGAGCCATGGCATCTCCGCTTGGATCTGCTGAGTCCTGCTATATGCCAGATGCTCTGGAAGGCGGCCAGGGCTCTCAGTCGGAGGTTTTTTCACATGCTATGTGTGACTGTACCTTTTTTTCCTGGCAAGGGAAGGGGAATGGTCCTGTGACAAGGTGACTGTGGCTAGCTGTTGTGCAGGAGAGGCTGGGGAGCACTCCATATGGGAGGATCTCTTGGATGAGGCTGTGGGAGGAAAACTGCTCCACCTGAGGGTCTGAAAGCAGGGCTGGGTGGCTGGGATGCCACCAGAGAAGGACAAGAGGGAGAGCAGTAACTCAACTACCTCAGCCCCGCAGGTCACTGGAAGAGTTGTTATCATTTCCTAAAGAACTTCAAGAAGCCTTTGGTGTCTTTTATGCACACCACAGACCCACGGATACTATGCGAGGAGTGTTATAGCTACAGCAAGGGGAGGCGGACCCACCACGGGGAGGTGGAGATCACGGCCCAACTGCTTAAATGTTGAGAGAAGAAAGGAACAGCCTGTGCATTTACCTCACTGGCTTCTCTTTGAACCACTAACCTGTGTGAGAAAGTCTAACTTTCACCTCACATCACTGTTCTCTTTTCCCAGCTACCACGTCTGTCTCCTGTGTTCTCGGCAGAGGCATTTTGTGCAATGTTTCACCAAGGGCGGCTTTCTTCCTCTCGGTGAGTGGGACTGAGTGAAGAGACTGTGTGACGAGCCTGATACTGCAGCCAGGAGCTGCCTTTCCTCCCGCAGCCCCTGGGCTTTCCTCTTCCCACAAACTTCAGAGCCCACAGTGGCAGCAGAGTGGTATGTGTGTGTGTGTGTGTGTGTGTGTGTGTGTGTGTGTGTGTGTGTGTGTGTGAGAGAGAGAGAGAGAGAGAGAGAGAGAGAGAGAGAGAATGTGTGTGCTGTGTGGATTATGATGATGATGATGATGATCTGGACAATTCTCTTAGGCACTCTAGTTCTTGGAAACAGCGTCACTTCCTGTCTTGTGAGGTCTTCCCTGACCACTCTCTGTCCCTCTCTGCCCCCTGGGCTTCCTTGGTTCCTCCCTTCTTACATTTGTACTGCCCTCTGATAGTCCGCACATCTCACTCATTTCTCTGTTGCCTGGTTCTTGCCTCCAGAACAGTGGTTCTCAATTTTCCAAATGCAGCGACCCTTTAATACAGTTCCTTATGCTGTGGTGACCTCCCCACCGCCTCCCCCCACCCCCAACCATAAAATTATTTCCATTGCTACTTCGTAACTGGCTACTGTTATGAATCTTAATGTAAGTATCTGTGTTTTCTGATGGTCTTAGGTGACCCCCATGAAAGGGTCATTTGACCCTTGAAGGGGTCTCGACCCACAAGTTGAGAACTGCTGCTCCGGAGTGTAGGCTCCGTTAGGGCAACAATTTTGCCTGTTCATTCTTTGGTGGCAACTCTCCTGTCTCCATGAAGGCTTGACCTACAGAGGTTCAAGGCAGCACTTGGGTGATGAGTGACAGATGCTGTGAAGCATCCCTGGGCTCATGGCTCTTGTTCTGCGCCTCTGAACTCGATGCCTGCCCACCCCAGTGCCTCTGTTGGCTGCTTTCCTATCTTCGTGTTCTAGATTCCAGAATTTACCTGGACTTAACCAGGAGTTAAGTCACGACTACGCCCAAGTTTCACAGATAATCCCCATCACTTTCTGGATCCAGGCAAGGGGCAGGCTAGACCCCAAGCCCACAGCCGTCCAGCCTGCTCTCCTGCCTTTTTCGTGGAGGACACAGCTAGGCATGGCGTTGCTCTGCTTGCGCTAATCTGTGCTTTCTAGATGTGCTTCCCGGACTTAGGCTCCAGCTGTTTGTCTCTAGCTGATTGGCAGTGCTTAGCTTCTTGACCTTTACTGATCACCATGGCTCTGTGTGGATCTCCAATCCTGCTTCAACTGTGTCGTGTTCTGGCACTGCCCAGTTCTGTCTGTGGCAGATATGAGCCCACAATGCAATGCTTCATCCATCACACATCAGTCAGTCTCAGCAGGGGCACCCATGTGGACAAGGCATGGCTCCATTTCTTCTTTAGCTCACTGCCTTCTGCCGACTCTAAATTTACTCACTAGAGATAATGAGCAGAGGCCTTCCTGGCCATCCTTACCAATGCAGTCCAAAATCCAGCCAACTGTCCCATCTCCACCACAGGCAAGGACACGGAAGTCTGGGGTATCATGAAAAAAGTTCAGTCTGGAAAGGAGAAAGGGCACAGTGCTCTTGTTATAGGTTGTGGCTAATACTTGATACGTGTGTGTGTGTGTGTGTGTGTGTGTGTGTGTGTGTGTGTGCACATGCATTTGTGTATTCACATGTGCGCATGTAAGTGTGGTGTGATGGGTATGTATATGTGCATGTGTTTGTATGTTGTGTGTGTCTCTCTGTGTGGGCATGTGCATGCATGTATTCACATGTGTGTGTGTGTGTGTGGTGGGGAGTACTAACATCTTAATAGAAGGAAAATCCGATCTCGACATAAACAGAAAATGATTTGAGGAATTCACAGTTTTACATTTTGGCACCCATACAAACAGTCCCTAATATTTTGACTCCTCTCGTGTTCCCCTGACCTCTGTCTTTAATACCACCTCTTTAAGAGAGATGCAGTTAATTATCTGGGTCTTCATTTTCTCCTCTGTGGGCCCCCTGCCAAGGGGAAGGAGACCCCATTTTATAGAGCAGGACCTGGAGTTCACTGACCTCCATTAGGTCTGTGGATAGAATTCAGAGGTTTGTGAACTTGTAAGAGAAAACATGTCATTAATGTCATCTCTGGTTTCTAACTGAGACCCAGCATGTCTTTCACTCATGACTGTAGATGACAGACCGCAGAGGCTTCGCTAGCTCCTGTGACTTGGTCAAAGTGAATATCACAGCTATTTCACTGTCTCGTTAACCCTGTACCGTAAGCTGCATGCTATCATTTCTGTAGCTTGTGGCTTTCGGTCATTATTTAACCTGACTACGGATATTGGTGTTTAATGTGTTGGCAGCACATGTTCACTAACATACCACCAAGTTAGCTCTTGGTTTTTGGTAACTACTTCTCAACATAGTGTCTCCTGGAAACCACATACCACTTCATGTTATGCCTCAGGAGATATTACTCTTCATGGTGTCCATAGTCTACCAGATCCCGGCAGAAAAAGTCATCAACCCCTGCTTCAGGGGGAAGTGTGACCCGTGAGCACCTTGGGGGTGCAACTGAAGAATCTCAAAGTCTGTACATCTCTCTTCCCCGCCAGATGGTCTGAGACGACCTCAGGGTGCCCCGGGCACTGATGCCTGTGTTGGCAAGCCACTATGCCGCCTGGCTTCTTTTGCAGAATGCCGTTCTCCTGCGGGCAGCACATTCTGAACAGAGGCTCCCTTCACCTGGACAGCCTGTCTGCGTACAGAGAAGCATGCGCATTGAAGATACTGTGGACCCAACTGCTCTGGAAGAAGGCCCCAAGCTTGTCAGTCATAGGAAAGAAAAAAACCAAAACCAAAACCAAAACCAAAACCAAAAAAAAAAAAACCAAACCAACAAAAACAAAACAAAAAAACCAACAAAACAAAAACAAAAAACAACCGAAGACCAAAAAGGCTATGCTACTGAATCTTCTAGAAGAGAGTGGGGCAAAAAGGCACCAGATATTTTGGCACATGGCGGTGTTATCCAGCAGTAACTGGAAGATGCGCGACCATGGTGGCAACCACAAGAGTCTGGATTGACTTCTAAGTAAATTCTGCAGGTAGGTGAATATGCACCTGAGTGCCTTTCTCCTTTTAACTGGGTCTTCTGCTTCCACGTCTATAAATAACCCCAGTGTCAGACAACCGAAAGACAGGGACAGGTTCCATTTTTAGACACCTTACTCCAGCCCCCCTTGCAGGAATCTCAAAGAGTCTAGACTAGAAATTCAGGCCAGGAGGTGTGAAAGCCCAGATCGGGACGGGAGGATGACTGGTGGAGCCGCCAGCAGATGGCGCTAGGTCACCAGCTCTGACTGGGTAGGTGCCTTCAGGCAGCCTCCACTGATGTGGAGGACAAGTGCCACGGGACCTTCAGTCCAGCCATAGAGGCTCTGCCTCCTCTCTTCTAACAGCCCTGGCTGAGCTTCTACTAGCAAGCAGCGGGGGTAGGAGAGGGGTCACCGTAACCACTGAAAAATCGGATAATTCCAGGAAAGAATGGTTTTGTGACTAAAATGCTCCGGTAGCAGAGCACAGGGCAGACTTCGAGTGACTGTGCCCATCTGCAGAGAGAAGACGTTAGGAAGATATCAGCTAACAATAAGTTACCAGCCTGCCTTCCCTGCCTGGCTAATGACTGGGGCCATAGTTTGCATCTGACATTCAATACCCCCTTCAATGACAAGGTATGCAGGGCAACTCCTTAAACAGTAACCAGAGCCAAGTCACCAGATGGTAGGCACAAACAGTCAAGAGACAAGAGATTTAAAGGGCAAACAAAGGAAGATGTTTCCTTCAGAGACCAAAGCAGGGCATTGTGAAAACTGACGTCCATACCCTGGGGTGGGTCCTCCATTGTCCAAGTTGAAAACTTGTTTGGGGTTGAGCAGGTAGTGGAATTTCCGAAGAATTCTATGAGGGAAAAAGAAGAGTGATAGAGAAGGAAAATGGTACCGCAGACGTCACACGGGGCGGATACCTTTGGCCCCATCTGTGGTGAGATCCAGTAGTTGCCTAAACCTAAGAAGGAACTGTAGCATGTAGCCCCAGATATCCTGGCACACCTCGGATTCCCACATCCTTACCTCTGCCCAAAATGGTCCCTTCATCTGACTCCATCACCACCCCACAAACTGCTTATTGCAGCGGCTGTGGCAGAGAAGCCCAGAGAAAACAGGACTGCCACTGACTGTAAAGTTTCCTCCCATTAGAGACCTCTGGCTATTCTGTGTGCTTTAAGTAGGGTGATTCTGGCCTCTGTGGATGGTGCAGAGGCACCGAAGGCCCCTAGTGAGAGGGCCCAGCATCCTCATATGAGCGCACACAGGAGGAGGCGGGGCTGGGAAGCTGAGGGGCGACGGCCACGGGACCCCCTAGGTCAGGTCTGGAGAGGGTCTTGCCAGTTGGACAGACGTGGGGTCCTCACAGTACTTGTTCAGGCTTCATCTAATGCTGTTTTTCTAGGCCTGGATTTCTATCCTCCATGCCCCCCACCTCCCGTTTCCCAGACTGAGCAGAGCTGGGAGGCAGAATGGTTTGGGCCTGCCTCCATCTCTCCTCCCACTCTGCTGAGCTTTCTCTGGCTTTACTCAAAGCCTGCATTTCCTTCACTGGTAAGGTGGGGTTGTGGCGAGGCCAGGAGGTCCTACTCAGGTGAGTCTCATCAAGCCCTTTAAACCCAGAAAAGCCTTGCGGTGTGGGCCAGGAAGGGACGGGGCCCCTTAGAACTTGACTCTGGCAGCTTTCACAGGGGCTCTGGTGTGCCAGGTCCGGGGTTAAGCATTAGGACTATTCTAATCGTTAAGGTAAGCCTGTGAGAGGTGGGGGGTGGCAGGTGGGGGGGTCGAGAAGCCCTTGGCTCAAGTTGTGTTAGCTTATTTTGAAAGAAAAGAGGACATACCTTTCTCCTTGTCTTCCTCCACTCTTGGGGTTCACTAGGACCAGCAGGGGATGAGTCCCCGGGTTAGGGATGATCTTGTACTTAAAAACAAGAAGAAAAAGAAATGAGCTTTGTTCAGTAGTAGGATGAGATGGATGCGGATGTTGGGACAGCTTTGGGAAGTGGATGGGAAGCAAGCCCAGACATGGTGTGTGTGTGTGTGTGTGTGTGTGTGTGTGTGTGTGTGTGGTGTTTGTCTGCTGGCAGAGCTTCCGGAGGGAGAAAATAGCTGATTACAGTTTGAGGAACTTTTAAGCTAGTTAATGGCAACAAGAGTTGGAAGTTGGGATCAGAAATGGGGCAATGGCACCAGCTTCAAATTGAACAGTTGTGTGGCATTATGCCCATAGCGAAAGATCAAAATAGTGTAAGTCAGTGGTTCTCAACCTCCCTAATGCTGCCACACTTTAATATAGTTCCTCACGTTGTGACGACCCCCACAACCATAAAATTATTTTGTTGCCACTTCATAACTGCAACGTTGCTATTGTTATGAATTATTGTTATGAATCTGGTATGCAGGATGTCGGGCTTATAACCCCCAAAGAAGTGGAGACCCACAGCTTGAGAACCACAGGTCTAGAGGGTACATCCACCAAGTCATTCGCATCAGTGAAGTGTGCATGGAGCACTCAGGCCCTAGTATCTTCCAAATCCACTGCCCAGTGGGTGTCTCACCATCGGTGCCACACAAATATGCCCAGTCATGTGGTCTTCCCACAAAGCTAGTCCTCCCCCCTTGGTGGCCTCTTCCTGGTAATGGTGAGTTACTCAGCTGTCCATCCAGGGGGAGATCCTGACCCGCCAAGTCCTTTCCTAAGAAGTTTCCTGGCAGCCATCATGCCCCCCCCCCCCCCGCCCCGTGCTATTGAGGCCTTTCCCACCTCCACCCCAGTTCCCTCTTGAGACACCACATCATACATGCCACTCCTGCTAAAGCACCTGTAATGGCGCCCTGTCACTCTCAGGATCAAATCCAAATCTCTAAGCCCGGCAGCAAGGCCTTTTCGGTTTCAGTCCTTCCTTCTGCTCTCTCCTCATTCCTCCTGTCCATCAGTGAGAGGTCTAGATTCCCACTAGCACACTCTAGGGAGTGTGTCTACCTGTGGGTATGCGCTTGTTCCATGTCCTGAAATACTCTCTTCTTTTTTGTGGTGGTGTGGGGGGATGTTTTTGCAATACAGAGTTTCTTTGTGTAAGGATAGTTGTCCTGGAACTCAATTTGTAGTAGACCAGGCTGGCCTTGAACTCATAGCGATCCGCTTGCCTCTGCCTCCGGACTGCTGGGATTAAAAGCGTGTATCTCTTTTTGCAGCCTCTCAAAGAACTCTAGAATAAACTAGGCAGTGGTAGCACACCTTTAAAAATCAAAGCCCTTGGGGGGAGCAGAGGCAGGTGGGTGTCTGTGGGTGTCTGTGAGTGGGAGGCCAGCCTAGTCTACAGAGTGAGTTCAAGGATAGCCAGGGCTACATATAGAAACAGTGTCTCAAAAAACAAACAAACAGACAAACAACTCCCCCAAAACTCCTCAAGACAAAACCAACAAAAACTGAAAGAAACAAAGGAAAAGATGCCCAGATAACCCAGGGCCCAGTTCCAGAGCCATCCCCTCTGTGACAGCCTCAACTACTGCCACTAAAAGGACTGCAATGTGAAATGTGTAGTCTCTCCTGAGGGGTTTGTGTTGGTTTCTTTGCATTTATTCTTGTCTTTGATTTTAAAGTAAAATCTCAAACCGTCAAGTAGATCAGAAAGGATGAGCGTGGAGTGGGATGGCCGTGGGCCCACGGTGTCTGACACAGCAGTGGGCCCTCGGTTAATTTCTGTGCATTCAGCTGAATGTTTTTCCCCACACAGAGGTACCGCTTGGCTTCATGTTCAATATTTAATGCCTGCATTTGCTAGTTTTAAACTTCGCACCCATCTATCACAACATGACAGGTTTGCAAAGTGCAATGATTGTTGTTTATGATTTTAAAGAATTCTCTCATCTTGTGTGAGACATCCTGGAACCAGGGGCATACGTCCTTAGACATAGGGGATGACAGCCAAACAGGTACTTGACAGCCCATACTGCATGGGACATGCCAGTGAGATTGGAGCTAGTGCGGGACAACTTCTCTCTCTCTCTCTCTCTCTCTCTCTCTCTCTCTCTCTCTCTCTCTCTCTCTGTTCTTCTATGTGTCTAGACTCGTGGTATCCAAAATTTTTTCTTTTGAGTTTTTAGAGCAGTGGTTCTCAACCTGTGGGGCAGAACTCTTTTGGGTAGGGGTCGGCAAACAACCCTTTCACAGGGGTCACATATCAGATACTCACGTTATGATTCATGACAGTAGCAACATTACAGTTATGAAGTAGCAACAAAGTAATTTTAATGATCGTGGGTCACGACAACACGAGGAGCTCTTCTAAAGGGTCGTAGCAATAGGAAGGCTGAGAACCACTGGTCTAGCCCATTGTCATCTGGAGGTGGCCCACATTCTGTTTACCTCGCACCTCCAATTTCAATTTACCTTGCAATGTCAAAACACACAATCTCCAGGGTCCCACTCTTACAGCACTGTGGGAGGCAGGCCGTGCAGGGGTGCTAGCCCACTTTTAAAACAACAAAATGTAAGCTCGGAGGCTTAGGATACGGCTCCACTTTCCTGTTTCCTGTTCTGATATTCTGTGTACCTCATCAGGCTGCCTTCTCTGCATTCCTCAGAACTTCGTGGAGGACGTGAAAAAAAAATATTCATTGGTGATGATTAGTGAAAGAAATGAGGTTTTAAATACACACTTAAGGCTGGAGAACCTTTGGATCTGGTCTACTTTTGTTTCGGTTGACTATGTTTCAGAGATAGCTGGACAATGGTACAAAATCCATTGTCTAAATAAAAACAAAGTATTTCCCTATTTTTAAAAATGTGAGTGCTTTGTCTGCACGTACACCTGCATACCAGAAGAGGGCATCAGATTTCTTTATAGCCGGTTGTGAGCCACCATGGAGCTCAGGACCTCTTAACAACTTAGCCATCTCACCAGCCCCCGCTGTCTAGTTTTACATGACACATTTGTTACTGTTTAGGAGGTCTGCATGTTGTAGTTTCATGTAACTTTCTCTTAAAGAGGTGACAAAGCCAACTAGACCATCAATGGCATCAGCCAATGGCCTCGCTCTCTACTTGTCTACTGGGCGGTACTTAAAGGTTAACTCCAGAGGCCCAAGTAAATGTCTTCCTGTATGGCAGAATTGGTGCTATGAGAAAGCAGATGCTGAGAAGGCATTTCTTTAGACCCCCAAGCCCTGCTCTCCCTGCCCCAGCCTTTGGACCCACCTAAGACTGCTCATTCATGAGTTACCTGCGTTACAAGTTCACCCTTGGCGGCCACACTACCGTCGGACTTCCCTCCTTGCCTGTCCTGTGTGTAAGAGAGAGAGAGAGAGAGAGAGAAAGAACACAATCAACTTTGGAGAGGGAAAGGCCTCTCCTACCAGGACAAGAGCAGATCGAAGTGTTAGAGCAAATAGCCACCAGCAATGAAGAGCTTACACAGGCAGAAAACGGTGAGGTTTTCCAAGGGGGATTTCGGATCTCAGACAAGGCTATGGCCCACAAGCCTCTACACTTCTGAAGGCTCCCATGATCCCTCTAACCTGTGGTTCCTTCACTCGTGATGACTGTAACCTTGGGGCACGAGAAGGACGTGGGAGGGATTGAAGTAAGTAGAAATCTAGTTTGTTGGTCAAGGGCTTTAAGGACAGTGAGAAGCCAGGCCTTACGTTCAACTTTCCTGCTCAGCAGGACTAGTCACCACGGCTCTACTTTCTTGTTTCAAAGCTCATTGTTAATTCCGTTGAAATTTGTCTAGCAGACAGTGTGGTGTGATACTGTGTGTGTGTGTGCTCGCGCGTGTGCGCAAGTGACTAAGCCTCCGCAGACAACATTGGCCTTGCCTGATCTTCAGACTTTTTTTGTCAAGAGAATAATGAAGCATCCTGCATCTAATTTTTGTGTTGTTGTTTTGTCTAGCTTGGTATTTTTGAGTGTCTCCACTTTTGTATGGTCTGCCTTTCCCATCACAATGTAGTGATTCGCCACGTGATCTCAGCTTGTTCAGCCGTGCTGTGAATAACTGTGTGATTGTCTTTTGGTGGAATAAATGGTTGCATTTCTCCACAGGAGGAGAGTGTTCGGGATATGAAGTTTCTAGTTAATGGAAAGTGACATATGGATTTCCAAAGTGGTGATTTTCTTATAGGATTTTAAATGAGACAAAAAGTATCTGTTCTAGTCAAGGGTGTGAGAGGGCCTTGAGTGTCAGTGGGGCTTGGCAACGGTTTGAAGACGGAAGTGCTGTTTTAGCAGGCAGAAGGGCCTTGAGGTGGAAGTTAAAGGGAGCTCATTTCACCGTCATTTGTTTCTGGGATCTGTTTGGGGCACTCGGGTAGGAGAGAGGGGAGACCCGTGTGTGAGCACAGGAGAAAACTTGGCAGGGCTGAAGGAGGGCAAGAAACCAGGCTAAGGGCAGGTGGCACATTGAGCTGGGCTCTGCCGGAAAGATGCTTAGGAGTGCTCTGAAGGTGTGGAAGCAGCAGTCGGAAGCTGCTGTGTCAGGAGTTGTCTCGCTCCGTCTGGTTGGCACAACACTGAGTTCTTGTAAACACTCACCAAGGCATAAGCCCTAGGAGCTGGCAGGGAAACACTCTGGGGTACTTGTGAATGCTGTCCATCACTGACCCCTGAACCTGGAAAAGCCAGAGCCCTGGCAGGGGCTGGACCACTTACTCGGGTGACCGGGCATATGGACGTAGGCAGCAAAATGTGGTCTTTGAGTTCCCCGCCATCACACACCGTCGACAATTCACATTTGCGGTGAAACTGGAGGGAGAAACGGAGGCGAGGATGAGCAGAAGCGAACAAAGAAACATCAGGGAGGTCGGTGTAGAGTTTTTCTGGGCAACAAGCTGTCCAGTGCCCCCGTGTCCTTGGGCACTGCTGGCTTTGGCTTTGACAGGATTGTCGAGTATGTGTGAACATGTGGAGTGTCTGCTAAGGGCATTGACGTGAGATCAAGAACTGCCCTCCATGTGCGGTAACCTGTGTGGATTCTACGCCCCTGCCCCTAGATTTCTGGTTTAGACACTCTAGAAGAAGGCTACCTCTGAGAATGAAATTTTGGGAGGCTGGAGAAAACACGCCAATTGAACCCCTGCACTGTGAGAGCCCCTTTGTCTGGCTTGGAGGAGCCTCCTCTTTAGGGCCGACACCAAGCCAGGGGGCACAAGAATCGGACCCAGAATTGGCTTTGGGAGGAAGGCTAGGCAGCCATGTGGCATCTATCACGTTGACATTGTGAGCTGAGGCACCAGAATGACAGTGGCATGACTGGGCCCTGAACAAGGCAGGATGCCACTGGAGGAACTTGCCCTTGGGTCAAGTTCTAACTCTAAGACGTAAGGAGCTGGCTCTCCTGGATTTAATCCCTCTCCCAGCCAGTCGGTACCTCAGGCCCCAGGTAAAGGACAGTCATGATATAGCCAGCTGCCGGTCACATAGGCAGTAGGTTGGCCAACCTCATACGCAGCAGCCTCACACAACTTGAGGAGTCATTGGAGGCTGATAGGCTCAAATGGGGGCGCGCGGTGTGTGTGTGTGTGTGTGTGTGTGTGTGTGTGTGTGTGTGTGTGTGTGTGTGTGTCTAGGATCCTTTAGCTATTATTCCTTCCCTCGACACTTGCCCTCTGGAGGGATGTTCACTGCCCCCAAGCTATAGCTCGAACAAAACCCACACTAAAAAGAAGCAGGGCTGCCTTTGGGTACCGACCCACCGTCATCCGGCACCACACGCAGTGCCGCGCGGTGACACTCTGGTAGCACTTGATACTTTTGTGGCACCGGTCACACTTGACGGAGGAGTTCCCTTCCACCCACGCGTGCTGCATCACCTGTGGGAGGGAAGGGAAGGATACCAGGGAAGGCAGTGGAACCACGCCCCTGGGGCCAGGGCAACAAAGAAGTGGGAGGGCCCTCTTTCCTCAGTGTGAAAGCTTATTGGATGCAGAGTTTCCCCCCTGGCTGGACACCACTGTACTGAGCAACACAGATTTAAAAAAACAAAAACAAAAACAAAAACAAAAAAACCTTCTCTGCTTTGCCTGTACTAGCTCTCACATCCGGCAGGCGGGCTTCCGGTCCCACTGTCTTGCAGAACCCGTTGGCAAGCCCTGTCCTCACGTGAGTTCTTTTCTGAGAGGTGGTGTGGTACAGGGGACACAGGAGGGCTGGGGTGCAGACCAAACCCATGGGAGTCGCTCGTTTTGTACATCGCAGCAGGGTGAGTTTTGGCTAGTTCAGGACTTCTCTGAGTTTCTGGACGATCTGCGCCCCCCCCCCCGCACCCCCCGCCCTTTTTGACACTAGCACAGGCACCAAGAAGTCCCAGTGCCCACCTCACACTCCAAATGTAAATGACTCTCTGAGGGTGGAGCCCCGGAGACTTAACTTACATCTCCCTGTTATAATTTAAATCCACACGCATTCAAGTGCCCCGTGTGCTTATTATGATGTGTTCCGATAGCTAAGAAGCTATCTGG
Organism: Acomys minous; assembly: GCF_964271855.1. Taxonomy (NCBI): domain Eukaryota; kingdom Metazoa; phylum Chordata; class Mammalia; order Rodentia; family Muridae; genus Acomys; species Acomys minous. Next base: position 68,765,436 of record NC_140492.1, on the reverse strand, counting down.
AAGGGAGCTAGATTACAGAGCCTAACGCAGTCAGTCAGGGTCCCTTTCAGACCCATTTCCTGGCCATCCGGTTGTATCATCTACCTGGCTGGGGAAATGCCACGAGGGCGGAGCAGTGGGGTTTGTGTGGGAACCCCTGAGCCATTGCCCGGGAGAGACCTCTGTACTCAGGTCTCTCTCCTTCCAGGAGCCCACAGAACTCAAAACTTCCCACCAAAATGCCCTGAACTGCAGAAGGAAGAAGTTGTAGAAAAGTGGGGGGAGGGGGCACCCCTCGAAGCGCCCGGCTTCAAATGCTGTATTAGAAACACGTGAACTATTTACATGATATAATCCACGTTGGCATTTAGCAAGAGTAAATGTTTAAAATTACTCAGCAGTTAAGTTGTGTGACTCTATTTACCTAGAACGTGTGTGTGTGGGTGTTTGTTTTTTTTTTTTTTGCTATAATTTATGGCCCCAAAACATACATCACACTTGGTTTGTAGCCTTTTGGCTCCAGCTGCATCACTGAGGGTACAAAGAGATCACTTTGTGGACTTGAATTCTCCATGGTCACACTGGCTGTGCACTGAGATTGTTGTTTTCGTTTGGCCGAGGGACAGGTGGAGGCTTCTGAGGGGTGAGTGGCCGGATTCCGGTTCTAAGACTGGAGGGTAGCCACACAGGCACCCCCAGCCAAGGGCTTTCGGCTATGTCTCAGGGTTGTTGTTACCCCAGCACCATGTTGCTTTCTTTAGCCTGTCTGGGGTCTGAAGAGATGGCGAGAGACTTGGGTTATCCCTGCAGGCTCACAAGATTGAGAATGTGCTCTTGTGGCCCCCTCGGCAGTGTCACCCTGTTCTGTGTCGGGTGACTAGGGAGGCCCGGGTGTAGGAGGCCAGCCCACTGTGGGCTCTGGAGAAAAGCCAGGGATGGACATGGAGACGTATGTATGGTGAGTGGTGTGGAAAGAGGAGACAAGAGGTCATGCGGGGGATTATGGGACATGCATATGCCTCCGGGCAGCGCTCCCTTCTGCTGTAACTGCTGGGAGAATCTTCTTCTCCCTTCTGCTTTCTCTCCTATACAAACCTCATGAAGAGTCATATAGTTAGCAAACTCCATCACCTCTTTATGTCTGAGGCTCTTCCTTGATCCACTACTGCTTTCTAATTCTGGAGCTGGTCTCCCAAACCCTCTTCCAGGTAGGGTTTGCATTTACCATGTGAACACAGCCACTTGCCCTTCCCTGTGATTATCTTCTGACCCAGTCATTCCAAACCAAAGTCCTGGCCACAGTCAGGCACGTCTCGGTGCCTCTACACAGGAGCCTCCTCCTGCTAGAATGCTATGTCCTCTTCCGTGCTTTACAAACCTTTTCCTTTCAGGCCTCAACTTCACAGTCCACCTGGCCCTATCATGATAGCGCACACCTCCTGGCTTTGTACGATGCTTGCATACCTACCTAGCTATCTGTCTTAATCTGTGCAGACTTTGAGAAGACTGGATACCATTTCTCATGACCTGTGCGATACCCCGGTACAGTGCCTGGCATACAGGGGGCCTCAGGGAGATGCTGGATGGATTGATGGATGAGTGGGATGGCTTAAGGGTGGTCCTTGAGGCAGAGAAGGAACTAGAGAAATCTCTCAAAGCCCCTTCCTGCATTGGAATCTGTGATGATGGACGTGTTGTCCCCGAGGCAGCATGCAGTAGAATGAGCCAATAGGTGTCACCAACCTCGCCACTCCTTTTGGCTTTTGAGTATGTTTTAACACATCCAGGGATGTTTTTGGATACACAGCGTTGGTGGACAGTGTATTTACAGTCTGGAAAAAAAAAAAAAGGAAAAAGGGACAGTGTTTATGAATGCCACCAAGGAAAGATCTAGCACCCCTTCCCCAGGGCACACACTTCAGCGAAGGCTTGTTTCTCTTTCTGGGTGGTCAGTGAGGTAAAGGGACATTTGGACTTGGCTTCGCCTAGCAGAAATCTCACACTGGGCTGTTTGAGCTGTCTGTGGCTGCCTCCCAGTTCTTCTTTGGTGCCGCTACCTCTTCATAGCACCTTCCTCTCATGGCCGTGACCCCACAGAGCAGGGACCTCAGAAGGGGCAGTGTGACACAGATGTCTCAGCACTGCACATCAGGATGTCAATAAGTGGACTAAAAGGCCAAGGTCCCTGGGCTGATGGCGGATGCTGTTGGCTACAACCTATAGCATCTTGAGTAAATTGTTTTGCCCTGGGGAAATTCAGGTTCTGTGTCCCACGTGCACTCAGTGCGGCCCTCTCTCTGGGACAGGGGTTTTGCAATAATAAGTAAGACATTGGTGAAGGATCAGATTAGTTATTCAACAGTTTGCCATCGTTGTTGGGACTGTGATGATGCAAATGTCAAACTCAACAGGAATGCGTTCCGGTTGGTGTCTGTGATCTGGCCATGAGGTGACTGGTGACTGGCAGGGCTTGATGTACCCCCATTTCCTGGCCCCTCTGAAGCCTCTGGCTTTAGCCCTGTATCCCCCTGCTCTTTCCCTGTTTCCCCTCAAATCACCTTTTCCTTCCCTCTATTTCTTTCTGTGTGTACTTTCTTGGTTCTGATTCTAGTCCCTCATTTGTGATGTGTTTTTTTTTTCTGCTTTCTCCTTCAGTTTTACTAAATTGATTACAAAAACAAAATAAACATATATAATTTAATTTAATTTTCATTGCATTTTTAGTATACATGATATGTTCTTTTTTTTTTTTTGAGACAGGGTTTCTCTGTGTAGCCTTGACTGTCCTGGACTCACTTTGTAGACCAGGCTGGCCCTGAACTCACAGAGATCCACCTGCCTCTGCCTCCTGAGTGCTGGGAGGCACCACGCCTCGCTCATGATATGTTCTTAACTGTTTAGAAAGCCTCTCTAAACACACATGAAATGAATGTTGGCTAGAAACACAGCTGCGATTTGATTCGCATGTGATGCCTTTGATTTATGTAAGGACTGTAATGCTTGTGACTCCAACAGTAGTAAGCATCTTGTCCATTTGACTCAGCTAGCCCCAAAGCAGGGCACAGAGGCCTTGCTGTTGAAACCTTAGGGTAACCCCACCATCTGGGACACAGAATGCTTGGACTATGTCTGCTGGAATGGACTCACTAAGCACGTAGTAGAAGGCAAACAGAGCCGAGGAAAGAGGTGCAGAGGACGCTCACTCACAAATGCAGCACAGGCCTTGCTTGCGGACACCCATCAGCATAATGTGGCAGAAGTTGCAGTAAGTGGGCTTCTTGAAATGCTTCAGGGTCCAGGCATGCCTGCCATCTCCCTTGGAGCCCTGTAGGGATAATGATGGTAAGATGTTGAGCTGGGACCCTCATGCAGGTGCGTCTTTTCCTCCATGTTCTTTTCTCATACTTGGATGATAAGCTACTCAGATTTGCGAACAAATTCTTAGTATATGTTTCTGAAATTATCACATACAAAAGACCAGGGCACCTGAATGGAAGTGCGGAGGAGCCCCACTCTCCTACCTAGATGCAGAAGTATAACGGGAAGAGGAATTTGATGTCTGTCTGTCTGTCTGTCCGTTTCTCTGCCTCTCTATCATCTATCCATCTATGTATCTGTCTATCAATCATCTATCTAATCTATCAATTATTTATCTACCTATCCATATATTCATTTATCATCTAACTAATCTATCAAGCATCCATCCATCCATCATTGAACTATCTATCCATCTATCTAATCTGTCAATCATCTATCATTCCATCTATCCACCTATCATTGATCTATCCATTCATCTATTCATCTATCTATTATCTGTCTATCTATCCATCCATCATGTATGTATGTATGTATGTATGTATGTATGTATATGTATGTATCTGTCAATCAATTATCTATCTATCTATCTATCTATCTATCTATCTATCTATGTATGCAGCTGTAGATCTGAAGAGTCTTTAATGATTATAGTCTTTGACTCAGCAGCATCCTTGGACTCCAGTCTAAATAACCTTTGAGAAACCAGACAAGCATTTCTGTGCTAGTCAGATGCAGCATTATTCCAAGTAGTGGGGAGCTAGAAATGTCCTAGCCATGCCTAGATTACCTTACGTTGTTGTCCATTCATATAACGGCATAGGAACATGCGCATAATAAAATGCTAAGTGAAAAAATTGGAATGAAAATTTGATAGTGTATTATGATTTCAGCTGTAATAGCAAGATATTTAATGGGAACTCAGGTGCGGTGGCACACACCTTTAATCCCAGCACTTGGGAGGCAGAAGCAGGCAGATCTTTGTGAGTTTGAGGCCAGCCTGGTCTACATAGTGAGTTCCAGAACAAGTGAATTAGCAAACAAACAAACAAACAAAAGATATTTAATGGTGAAAGATTTCATGAGCCTGTTAACTAAAGTTAGCAATATTTGGAAACACTGTGTACTTGTTTTTTCCCCCTCTAATTTCTGTTTCCTTTTTATATTCTCTGGTGAGTATAGACTAGCATTATAACCAAGAACACATGGCTTAATAAAAATAATATGCTTTTTATACCAATGAAGACATTTAGGTCTATTTATTTTATGTGTATGAGTGTTTTGCATATGCATATATATACGTAGACATGCCACTTGTGTGCTTATCTCAACTTGCTGCAAACATAAAATGCTGAGCTGAGGACTGGGGAGATGGCTCGGTGGGCAGAGGCACTTGCTCCTAGGCTTGGTAACCCGAGTTCGACATTATGCAGTGAATGAGCAGTTCCTCACACGATCACATCTTCCCTGGCATGTCAAGTCCACCATATTCCAGCCCCTGGGTACAAAACCTGGCTAGAGCCTGGCTTTGGGACATGTCTTCTGCTGAGTCTCTCCCAGGTGACCCACGCAGCAGCACTGGGTTTGGACTGAAGGGCAGTGAGAACTGCAGTAGCAAAGTCATCCTTGGATGTGTGGTCAGGGATGTGGAGTCCTGTCCTTATAGCTGGGTGTCCATGCCTTTTGCTGGTCCTTGTGGTCAGCCCTGCCGCTGGGTCTAGACTTCTTTTTGGTTCTTGGGGTCCACATTCTTTGTTAAAGTCTTATCTGTTCCTCCAGCTTTTGTCTTCTTACTACTTCACAACCCTCTTCGCAACCTGAGTCGTACAGCATCAAAGCCCCTTTGTCCGAGGGTCTCCACTCTCAGCGTGCAGATTTACAGGCGGGCAACAATTCACAAAAAGACCAGTTTATTCATCCCTTTGGCAGATATTTGCTTTAAGGACTGATGATGATGATAATGATAATTACTACTACTACTGATGATGAGGATGAGGATGAGGATGAGGATGTTATTCCAGTCCACTCTCAGATTCTAATCTGTACCAAATTCTTGCAGGGGCGGGGAGGAATGACAAAGTAGTGGAGGAGGGGTAAGTTTGTTACTAGTGTATACTAGTGTACAGATAAGAAAACAGACTCAGAGGAATTGTGTGTCTAGGCCAATGCCACAGGAAGAACGAGTGACAGCCAGCTGTCACTCTTGAGGCTTTCTGCACCGCTCTCCATCACCTCTACAAGGAATATCCTGGACAGAAGGAACTGGGCGCCTTGTCAGCAGAGCTGCTTATTCACCGACTCAAAGGCCATCGTTTTCCCTGAAAACACCTCGGTTCTCTACCCCCACTCCTTCCCCACCCTGCTTTCTCAGAGCCTGGAGGCCAATGGATGGAGGCCAAGTGAAGCTTCTGCTTGGGTTCTAGCACCACCGTGTGGCTCTTTCATTTCTGGACAGGTTTTACCCCATTGCTTCAATTTTACCAGGAGACTTGCATGGAGAGCCCCAGCATCCTCTGTGGTCCTATATGTGATTGAAAATGGCAGGAAAGCAGCAAGCCATTCAGGATGTTGGTGGGGCTTTCTCTAGAAGCCTAAATGTTACCCGTTAAGAACTTACTTAGAACATACGTACAATAGATTTATAAGGCTTTTGATATCAATAAAATTTACATTTGGTTTTTGTTTTCCACTCTTTTTTTTTTTTGCATGTGAATCCCCGTTTTACGTAACGCTGATTCGGTGTTTGGCAGGGACACTGGGAAGGATGCTGAGGAAATACACAGGTTTGCCTGCTGCCTCCAGAAGAGTGGGCTCTTTCCATACAAGCTGCTGGTTGGTGCTTTGAACATTAGCGAGTTCAGTGTCGGGAGAACAGAAGTTGTTGCTTCCTTGAGCTTAAAAGGTCCCAGTTTTGTTCTCCCAAATGAGAACAAACCAAAAACAGGGACAGTGTGTTAGAACAGCAAGCAAGCAGAGCTTCTTTCTGGATCCAGGTCCAAGTGAGCACTGACAACAGTCTCCTCTGCATCTGGGTTCTTGTATGTGTAGCCCCTCAGCAAGAGGTCACTGCACGCAGGGCCCAGGGCTAGTGAGTGTGGCAGACGTGTCTCTTGTTAGGCGTACGTCCTTGGGCCAGGCCTTTCCACTGCCAGACCTCCATTTGTAGAATGGAAGGGATGGAGAAAGAGGCACAAAGGACTCAGCCACGTCATACGCAACCTCAAGAGCCAGAACGTGTCATCAGGCCAGGCCGCGTGTGCAGGCCTGTAAGCCTAGCTACTCTGGAAACTGAATCAGGAGGATACGGAATTCAAGCAGCGCGGCCTGTCTGGGGCTATAGAGCAAGTCTGAGGGCAGCCTGTGCAATGGAGTGAGACTTGGACTCAAAAGTAAACTGTGAAAAGGGAGCTGGAGATATGAACCAGTGGCTGAGTGCTCACTAGCTCATTTGAGGTCCTTGGTTCAATCCTCTCCCCCGCCTCAGAGAAATAGAAAACAGAATAAGGCATCAACATCTTTTTCATTCTTTAGGGATGAGCCAAATATTCTCCAAGGTTCCTTCCTGCTGCTCTGACTGATGTGCAGGGTGGTAGAAAGTGTGGGAAATTTGGAGCTGGGTACAAAACCCAGCCGTTGAACTCCCCTACAATGGATCACTATCCCCCTCCCCGACTTCCTTCCTTCCTTTGCCAACTTTTTGCATTTTCTTAGTTTAAAATTTTTTAATTACTCTTATTCGCTGGCAGAAGGGGTGGGCAATTGTGTCATGGTTTGTGGAGGTCAGATGACAAGGAAGTGGGTTCATTTCACCCATCGTGTGGGTTCTGGGAATTGAACTCAGGTCATTAGGCTTGGTGGCAAGTGCCCTTCCATGCAGAGCCATCTTGTGAATCCTTCCTAGTATCTTAAGACCTAACTCGATGAGATGGAGAGCTTCCCCTTAAAGTTTTTTTTTAATTAAAAAAAAATTAAAAAAATTTTTTTTTTCACTTAGCCTGGTTGAGAGCAAGTGTGTTGCAGGCAAATGCTCTCTGTCTGTTTCCCACAACCGAAAATTTTCCTTAGTAATAGAGCAGCAAAGGGTTTCCAGGTAAGAAGAATATATTTTGGGCACAAACAAGTGAAAAGGATGAAAATGCCAAGCAACCCGGAGCCAGCCTGGAGCTCATGGCTTCCCCACCAGGAAGTCCAGAACAGGCACTAACAACAATACGGAATTCAGTAGGTTTACTGACTTACAGAGTCATCCATTCCCAGGAGGACCAGCAGTGGGATGGTTGTCATCCCCCCATTGACCCACTCCTGTAGAGACACGAAGCCGTCCTTGTCGTAATCCATCCCTTGCAGCATCTCCTTCAGTATCTGTGGAAATCAAAGAACAGTGGTCCATTGCCATCCATTGCTAGATGCTCTCTGCTTTCCCTGTGGTCCTGTGTTGTGTTTTCTGTTTCACCCATGTGCCCTCTTATCCACAGTGAGTAGAGTGGCAAGAGACCAAAAGCAGTGAGAGATCAGGGTTCTAGGTCCAGCTCTGCTCTGCCCTGATCATAGGTGGCTCATTCTAGCCCTATGTGCTCTGGACTGCTCATCTTTTGTTGTTGTTGTTGTTGTTTGTTTTGTTTTTTTGTTTTTTGTTTTTTGAGACAGGGTTTCTCTGTGTAGCCTTGGCTGTCCTGGACTCACTTTGTAGACCAGGCTGGCCTCGAACTCACAGAGATCCACTTGCCTCTGTTTCCCGAGTGATGGGATTAAAGGCGTGGGCCACCACACCCCCCTGATTGCTCATCTTTAAATGGGAACAATATCGCTGTGTTCACAGTGCCTTAGCAAGGACTGTGTAAACACTGTGTAATCTAATACCTTGTGCATAGCACCCCCTAGTGCAGTTAACATTAACAGCTGATGATTGACAATTTTTCCAAAAGTCGTTTCAGGCTCTAACTTGTCTGTCCTATGAATTTCTATCATGAAACTGCCTCTGGTGGGAAGGTTGGGGGAAACTGTGGTGTCCACCATGTCTAGACTTCCTCTTGCTGCTTTTATCGCCTTTCCTGTTGGAGAAATGGGAGGCCAAAGTGTAGGGCTCCAAAGAAACTGCTGGGCAGATGAGAGTGGGACCACCACACAGCAAGCATTCAACCATTTGTGTCCACATGCCAGGCGTGCCTCACCCTCTCTAGGAGCTCCCTCTGGAGCAAACTGTGTAGAGAAACTCACCGGCCTGAGCTCCGTGGGATCCCACTCCAGGTACTGGGCAACGTGCAGCATTTGGTTCACAATCTGATCCATCTCCTAGAAAGTATCAGTAGAGAAAATATCAAAAGGGAGAAAAACAAAGCTTATTTTTCCGCTTCTTTCTTTCTTTCCTCTTCTTTTTATTTGAACATCAAAATAAGAGCAAAACTCAAAATCAAGCCTGGTGGGAAAGTGGGCAGGATGGATGGTGAAGAAAAGCTTGTTCAGTACAGTGGCACCCCACAAGCGCAGCAGTTTGTTTCTCCCTTGACTACAATGGCCAGTGGACGGTAGATGCTCACAGTGTGTGACTATAGCCACAGGCACACAGAGCACTTGGAACACTGACTCCAAGCTCCTCCCCCCTCTCACCATTCTGCCCTTTGACCCAAATACCACAGGGAACTTTTTTTTTTTTTTGTAACTTTTCAAATGCATGTGAAGGTAGGGCTCTCTACCATTCTTTTTTTTTTTTTTTTTTTCCTGAGACAAGGGTTTCTCTGTGTAGCCTTGGATGTCCTGGACTCACTTTGTAGACCAGGCTGGCCTCGAACTCACAGAGATCCGCCTGCCTCTGCCTCCCGAGTGCTGGGATTAAAGGCGTGTGCCACCACAGCCTGGCGCCTCTACCATTCTTATCACTTGTTCTCTGTTTCCACATCTTAGCAGCTTGGGGTCTGGCTGTCTGCCTTTGGAGTCAGGTTCATATCCTGTGCTGATTCTTGCTCAAGCACTATGATCTAGATTTATCTCTACATCTCCTCTTTCCTATGCATTGTAGGCAACTATGAGCCTAGAACCTGCTGAACAGGAAGTGCACACAGGCATATTCCCCTGATGGATTACCCGTTTGGTACCAAGGCCTGTCTCTGCCTAAAACCTTACAGGTGTGTCAGATGCTTGTGAGTCAATGAATAGAGCCATGACTGTGCTGGGGAGGTATTTGGGTTCAGTTAGCATCTTATGTATGAATCCTACCTAAGACGTTCCCTGGGAGATTGTTCTAGGAGATTGTGTGGGCAGCCTGAGGAAAGGTTTGGAAAGTGGTACTTCCCTCAGGTAGAATTTAGTGTTAAGCCAAGCCAGCCACAACTCAACAGCTATTTTCTTGCTTCTTAAGATATATTTTATATTTGTGTGTGTGTGTGTGTGTGTGTGTGTGTGTGTGTATGTATGTGTGTTGTACCTGTGAGTACAGGTTCCTGAAGAGGCCAGAAAAGGGCATTAGATCCCTTGGGGCTACCATTTCATGTGATTGTGTAGTTATGCAATACAGTGTGCTAGGAACTGAACTTGGGTCCTCTGTAAAAGTAGCAATATTTACCCTTAGCCCTGAGTCATCTCTGCATGTACACACACACACTCACACACACACACACACACACACACACACACACACACACACGTGTCTGTGTCTATCTATCTGTCTGTCTGTCTGTCTCTCCATTCCTGTCTTCTTCTCCTCTTCCATCTCACACGGGACTTGAACTTGTGATCCCCTTGCCTCAGCCGCTTGCATGTGAAAAATAGAACTTTCCTCCAAGGGAAATAGCATTCCACAGCAAAACCACAGGGTGGGCCAGTGGATGAGTACAATGAAGTGGGTTGAGTCTATCGGGGTTCAGGATTCTATAAGGTAATGTGACCTATACCTGAGAGTTAGGCCTCTACTGTGGGTTGTACAAATAGAATCAGAGTGCTCTGGCTTCCGGAAGAAATAGGTCCCCAGAGCCTACCCTGGCCAGGCCACATCTGGATATGTAAAGTGATGGATGGGCAGGTGTGTTGTGTTGTATGTTATGCTGTGTTTTAATAATGGTGTTGACAAACTGGGACTTGTCCAGGGTGGGCATTTAAAACAGCCTAATGAGAAACACTGGAGAGTGGGGACCCTTCGGTTTTGAGCAGATTTTATATGGGGGTGATAGCAAGTTTCACTAGTCAAGGTCGTTATGTAGTTTGGGTTCCCCTTTGTTCTGGTTATCTGCAGAGGGCAGCAGGAAGCTGAGGGATGCAGGCAAGAGACAATGGGAGGGTGGCCTATTTTTATTTCCTCCTGGGTTGGGGAAGCAGGGCAGACCAGCGTATTGTGTGTTGTCTGGCAAAAAGAAGCCTGGCATGCTGGCGGCGAGCCCTGTGCAGCCCATCCTCAGCGGTAGGACAGCTATTGTTCAGGAGTGGCCTCTTTTGTCACCGAGAGTGTTCACAGAGAAGCTAGGAGCCCATTCGCCAGGGATTCCAGGCGTGAAGTTGAGTCAGAGAACTCATTGGAGACTTCGTTTCAGTCCCCCAACATTATTTTTAAAATATATTCTGGATTCACCCAGTTAGCACCTGCAGTAGGGCTGTCCTGTGCAAGGTTACCATTGCTCTGTGACCTGATTATTTCCTTAGGCCTCCATCTGGTGTACCTCTTACAGCCTGCAGGACGGAGTCTCTAGAACAATCCTTGAGACATGCCAATATGTCGCTTGTGTTCATGTTCATAACCTTGGATGTCTCATCAGTCTCTAGAATTTAAGGAATCCCCTTCAAGGGCCAGGAAAGCCTCTGATGCTTGGTGCCCCACCCCTAACTCATACACAACATCTGTGGTCTCATCGGTCCTCCACGCTGGCTGTTTTTGTTCGCCCACTCTTCTCTAGCTAGTCCAGTTCCCACTTAAACCCCCAGCATCCCCGTATGCTGCAGGACCATTGCACACCGTGTTCTCGACACTGAAGGCAGATGTCACCTTCTCCAAGTCTCTGTTCCGACGTCCCTTCCACAGGGAGGCATTCCTTGACAATCCTTCTGAAAGCCGCGGCCCCTCCACTGTTTCCTACTTCCTTTATCTCTCTCCTTAGCAAATATCTACCCAACATGTGTGCGTGCATATGTATTTATTTTCTACTGCGTGTTTTTATTTGGCAGTGCTAGGATTGCATTAAGGTCTTAGGCTAGGCACATGCTCTATCACTGAGCTGTATGCTCCGTCTCACCCTTACTCTTTTTATTTTGAGGTAGGTACTACTGACTCTCCTTCCTCAGCTTCCTGAGTGCTGGGATTCCAGGCGTGCACCACTATGCCCAAATCCACAGGCATCTGATACGTTGTTTAGCGTCGATGCCTATAGACTTGAACGGAAGCTACATAAGGGAAGGGAACTTGGTCATTTGGCTGCAGAGTAGCACCGGGCATGGAAACCCTCAGTGAGTGGATGCTTACGGTCTGTGAGAGTCTGTGCTTGTTTCAGCAAAGACCACACGCCATACCATTGTAACAGCGCTGGGGAGACCATGAAGGCCTCAAGGCAGAGAGAGTTGGCATGGTTCATTGGCCTTGTTGACTTACGTCCTCTGTCCCTCTGTCCCTTTATCCTTTCTTCCCTCCTTCCTTCTCTCCCTCCATCCCTTGTTCCTTTCTTTTCTTTCTCTGTTTCTTTCTCAGTCACACACACTGCAGTCTTAGACCTGCCTGTGCATAAGCCCTGGCCGTCAGCCATGACCACAAGGCCTGGGTTCAGGGGCCTCCTTCTTTCTTGGACGTTCCTCTCTAATCTTCCTACTGCTCTCTGGTCCTCACCTGTTCTCACCTCTTTATGGAGGGGTGAGGTGAGGTGAGGGTACAAGCCTGGGAACAGATGGGGCCACACTCCTAAGCTTGGGTACACCCAGGAAGCTCGCCAGTAATGGCCCCTCCTCTCTCCTCTTGCCCGAGTCTGGTTGTTTCTCTACTCCCCTCCTCCTGACCCCTGGGCTCCAGCAGGAAACGTCACGGGAAGTCTGTGGACGGGGAAGTTACACTTGAGGGGAGTCCTGAGATGTCTCCCTATCCCAAGGCTGTATGGCTCAGAATAAGGGAAATCTCAAGTGCCGGCTGTACAGGCTGACCCTTTGGGAGGCAGCAGACAGAGGGGCTCTGCTCGCTCTGCACCCCTTAGCCAGACCGTGCGATTCATGTAGGGGCGGAACTGGGCTGCCTGGATTCTTCCCCCACTGTACCCCACTCTCCCCATTCTTTCTGAGACCCCAGGACTATGTTGAAAGCAGAAAGCTTACCGCTTGGTCCAGGAGTCCGTTCTCATCAGAATCATAGAGGCGAAACATGACTGCAAGAAACACACAGGTCAGGCCTGAGGTCCCCCAGAATCCAGCGTGTGATGATGCTCTGTTACCCCCGTTTTTTTTTAACTTTTTTTTTTTTAATTATTTTAGCTCAGATCTGGTCAACATTGGGGCAGAGGGCATTACAGCCAGTTTACCCTCCAAGGGACAGTATGTGACTTCCTCAGGGAAGAGAGGAAGCAGGGGAGAAGAGGGAGGGCTCTGGCTTTTAGCGTGTTCTGTGCAGTGACTCTGTGGCAGATGAGGGTCAGGTCACAAGTGAGATCTCCCGGAGAGCATGCGGATCTTTCTTTCAGTATCGCCTGGACAAAATGCAAAACCCATGCCCAACAGCGGGTCGGGGAGAGGCCCCAGGATTACAGTGGGGCCTTCGCCTCCACTGCACATGGAAAGAGTGCAGAGGTGCGCACAGCTGGGAAGTCAAACAGGCTATCTCCCCTTTGGAATCAGTCACTTTCCCTGGAAGACGGAAACTAGGGTTTATTTCTGCTAGGGTGATCATAAGAATCAATATTACAGTAATCAATAGGGCTCAGAGTGCAGAGAGCATTTAAGGTATTATTTCTCTTTATTTTCTTTTATTAGTAAATATTTACATATGAAACTCCTTAGGCAGTTGTACTCTTGTTTTTTGAGACAGGGTTTCTCTGTGTAGCTCTGGCTGTCCTGGACTCACTTTGTAGACCAGGCTGGCCTCGAGCTCACAGAGATCCTCCTGCCTCTACCTCCCTGAGTGCTGGGGTTAAGGGTGTGCACCACCTCTACTGGCTTGGCAGCAGGTACTGTTGTATGCACTTAATCATAATTACCTAGTCCTTAGTAATGACGACATGAGGTAATTACTGCTGAAAGATCCACAGGACATTCAAGATGTTGAATTTTTTTTTTTGAGTTGCCCTTTATCCAAAATGCTGGGAGCCAGAAACATTTCATATTTGGGGTATTTTTGGATTAGAGAGTAATATATATATATATATCATTGACCATTGGCCATTACCTAAGTCCAAATGCAATATTATATTCTGTTTCTCATAATCTTACATGCATAGCCTTCAGGAAATTTTATGGAATATTTTTTAGTGCATCGCATTTTAATTACAATCCATCCTGTGAGGGTCAGATGTGAAATATCCCACTTATTCCATAGAGTCTCAAAAGTGTAAGATTTTGGAGCAAGTGTCATTATGCTGCTGGGAAATATCTTGTTAGCTGCAGGAAGGCGAAGTAGACAAGGAAGATCTGGGAAGGGTTGGGACTAAAGACTAAGTGTCCACTGACAAGACATGGGACCCGCCCCATTCACCCAAAACGTAGAGATGATGTGATCTCAAAAACAGTCAGGGCAGGAAGTGAGCTAAACAGTTCTTCCCTTTCACTCCCGCCCGCCCACCCTCCCATTCATTATGCTGCTCACAGTCATGTGCTGCTCTTCCGAGCACCTCCTGCTGGTGCACCCTGGTTATCTCTCAGCACCGGCTGTCGGGGCATACGGTGGTCATTCTCCAGGAGTTTTAAATTCCCCGCACCATGTGTATTTTTTCCCCAATGGTGTGCACTTGACTAGTGTTTTAAGTTCTTCAGAAGGAGTGTCATAGCCTTCCCAGTCTCTTTGGTTCCTCAGAATATTCTGGCCAGGAACACACAGGACACACGATATAAAGATGGTCAGAGCGTTCCGCTGGTTTTGTCCCAGGACAGTGGATTCACGTGACCCATGTTCAGACATGTCTCTTTTAACCTTCCCACAATTTCTCACATGTAAAATGACATAACCATATCTGCCTTCCAAGGTTATTATGAGAGTGACAGTAAGCGAGAAGCTGGATTCAAAATGCTTAGAAAAGATATATACGGTGCTCAGCTGCTGGGAGGTGCTCTGGCATTGCCAGCAGGGAGAATTTCAGGGATGACTGACTTCAGGGATGACTTCCGTGGCATGTGTAGTTCTCAAAGTAGAGACATTTTTCTTGTTTTTATCATTAAAATAAGGGAACAAGTTCGACTGATGGCGGGGGAGAACCCCAAACTAAGAAAAATCCTGAATAAATGACCTTCCCTACATCAAAGGCTGTGAGGGCCATAATAGCTAAAGACAGAGAGGGAACCAAAAGCTCAGAGACACTGAGGAGGTGTAGTGAATGATCAGCGACCATGGGCTTGGTTGGAAAGTGACCCCCACACACTGAGAATCGACAGGGAGATGCGGATGTTGGCTGCGTGTTCGACAATACTGTGACAGCATCTTACTTGAACATGACAGTCGCGTTGTGGTTTCTCTTAAGGACAAGGGTGATCTTAGAGGGATGTAACGAACTATTTCCAGATGAAACCACGTTCCTAGGATCTGCTTTGAAACAATCAGCAGCCGAGGGAGCGGCAGGGAATGAGTGACCGGAGCAAGAGGGACAGCGAGTTAGGGCGAATGGTGTTCACCTCCAAAGTTTCCTCTGTTAAAAAAAAACAGCTTAGAATTCTCTTTTTCCTTTCTATTTGAA
Organism: Acomys minous; assembly: GCF_964271855.1. Lineage (NCBI taxonomy): Eukaryota > Metazoa > Chordata > Mammalia > Rodentia > Muridae > Acomys > Acomys minous. Next base: position 68,750,305 of record NC_140492.1, on the reverse strand, counting down.
ATGAGGGATCTGGCACATCCTCCTTGGCAATTACCAACACACACAATGCCTAAGACTCAAAGCCCTTCTAACTGTTGGAGATAACTTCATATTTCACTTTTAACTTTAGCCAGAAGAGAAAAGAAATCTGCTACAGCTGCACCAAATTAGCACTTAAGACTTGCGCCGTGAACACGTCCAGCCGACGGGAGAGTTTAAGCTCAGCCAATGGGCAAGCTGTCGGTTGGCCTGGTTTTGGCAGAGTTAACCTTTGGCATACTTCTCTTGGCAATGTTTACGTTTTGTTGATTAGTCTTATTAACGGAATTGTGATTTTTGCTACAAAAGTTATTTCTTTGCTGCTTCTTAAGTTCCCAAGAGAGGCAAATATAAGATGCACTCTAACAAGGTCCTTTCATTTACTCTACAAAGCATGCCCGTGGCTCCAGAGGCCAGGAAAGCCATCCTGGGACACTTCTCAAGGCCACAGCCTCAGTCTGCTGAGCCATTACTATGTCTTGAAGGTTTTGCTTTACATTTATTACATTTTTGTGAGACAGGGTCTCACTTGGCTGGCCTTGAACTTACGTCGTAGACCAGGCTTTCCTTAAATTCAGAGATCCTCCTAAGGCATGCAGTGCCTGTCCCAGCGTCTAAGAGCGGGGGTTTTGAAACTGACTTTGAAGCGCCACAAAACCGTGCTGAGCTTGTGTAGTAATGAGCTGCAGCCTAAAGGATGGGTGGAGAACGGGAAGAAGCCTTCCCAAGACTGAGGCTGATGAGAACTCAAGGGAAAGGAAGAAAAGGAAGGAAGCAAGGAAGGAAGGAAGAGGAAAGAGCAAAGGGATTTCCTGGTATGCAGAAATAGACCTTTGGTCTCAGCACACCAGTTACTCAGGCCTGTCTCTAGAAACTCAAAGAAGCTTGGTCTACGTAGTGCAGTTGAGGACAGCCAGGACTATATAGACCCTGTCTTAAAATAAAATAAAATAAAATAAAATAAAATAAAATAAAATAAAATAAAATAAGGAAAGGAAAGGAAAAAGAACGGGAGAGAGGATGGGAGTTTCATAGGTATGGGTCCCTTGCTCACAGCATAGGGGAAGCTCGGATGTTAAATATCTTTTCCTAAAAAGAAAATTATTAAGATGAGGCCAAAGCTTCCTGGTTGGAGGAACCTGGGAAGAGCCCTGCCAGGCAAAGCAATCTTTAGTCCTTGGTAGCAACCTCTTTCTCCCAAATGGCCAAGGTCTCAGGTGCCCTTCCAACTTCTATACCGGTGCTGTGTGCTGGGTTGAGTCTAGGACGCATTGTTATGTGAAGGGACAGAGAAACCTCCCCAGGTGTGTAAGAAACACTTACTACGACAGGAACCCCGGCTTCCCCTTGGAGACCCTAGGCACGTGAGCACTTACATTCTAGCTTATCTTGAGGTCTCCCGGTCTCCATCAGGGACAAGTAGCACACAACATCCTTCAGGTACACGACTGGAGGATCTGAGCTTGAGGACAGAGCATCAGGGTCTCCCCATGGCGCTGCAGCCTCTAGGTCTTTAGATGGCGTTAGTGTCATAGCCGGATTTGATTCTGAAAGACAAAAGGACCTGCGTGCTAGTAAACATTAACCCTCCTTATGGTCCTCTTCACGGATGAGGGGAGAATGTTCTAGAGGTGTCTTAAAGAATGGTATTAACAGATACTATGTAATCTGGCCACAGAAATCCAGTCTCTTGTTATTTGTCTATGACTGGCTTCATTTTGATTCACTTAAGACTTTATTTCCAGGGCTGGAGAGATGGCTCAGCGGTTAAGAGCACTGGATGCTCTTCCAGAGGCCCCGAGTTCAATTCCCAGCAGCTGCATGGTGGCTCATAGACATCTGTAATGAGATCTGCTGCCCTGTTCTGGTGTGCAGGTATAACACTGTATACACACAAACACACACACATATACATATACATATAATTTTAAAAAAGACTTTATTTCCTTGCAGAAAGCTTATTCATTCTCTGAATTTTCAGGAAAGATGACAGTGAGTCCTGGAGATGACAGGTGAGCAGGTAAATGTCATGTGCCATATTGCTACAAATACGTAATTTGCAGACATAATTCTGAATGGGCTTTCACCATATTCAAACCCTTTTTTAGTGGGGAACTGAGGAAGCCTCAAGTGAATGTGACCTCCTCAGTGAATATACATCCATGAGCCAGCCATGTCAAGGACCAGTGTCTCACACCCATGGCAGTGGCAAAGCCTTCCCCAGGTGAGGCTCAGCGAGCTGGCAAAGGCTTCTGGTTCCTCTATGAATGATGCTAATGTACAGGACATGATCTCTGTAGCCCTCCGACCATGTTTACTGCTCGAAGGCCACTCCCCTACAGAGACTGCTTCAGCTGGGCTAGTGTCTCCTTGTGTATCTGATGTAATGACCCCACCTCCCCGATCAGCTGTGCCTCCCTGTGCAAGTGTATATAATAAACATTCTGCTGAACTTCCGGGTGCTGCGGCTTCTTCAGAGGCTAGACCACCTAATCCCATTTTTTCATCCTTGTGTCTGTCATTTCTTTCATTTTTATTCCCTCACTATCTCAGGTAGGTCAGTCCCTGGAGCCACGCAAAGATGTGGTATCTCATAATTTTCTTCTGCAAATAGACACATCAGATGAAGGGATTGATATTCAGGAGAAAAACTCTATTGACAATCAACCCAGTTTTAAAAACTAGAAACTTTTGTTTTGTTTTGTTTTTGATACAGGGTTTCTCCGTGTAGCCCTGGCTGTTCTGGACTCACTTTGTAGACCAAGCTGGCTTCGAACTCACAGGGATCCACCTGCCTCTGCCTCCCTGAGTGCTGGGATGAAAGGCGAGCGCCACCATGCCTGGCTACTTTGCTCCTTCTTCCCTCAGCTTTGCTGCTTTCATACCCATCTGAAATCCTCTCATACCGAGTAAGATGTACAACACATGTGAAACACTGAGTGTGGCGTGAATACAAGTCGGCCAGTGGGCAAACCAATGTAGGCACGTGATGCCAGCAAGCACTAAGTGCTGACCACACGGACAGAGACGGAGGCAGCCTCCCTGGCGGTGCTGCTGGGGAAGGGCAGTATTTACCCCCACGCTATTCAGAGGACCAAAGAGCTACGCAACTGGAGGGAGCATTCCACCTCAAGACGGCAGAGTCGAGAGAGAAGAAAGTCTGCCCGTCCTGCTGCTTGGGTGGTGAGTTAGAAAGGAGTCAGCTGTCATTCAGGCTGACCGTAGAGGAGACAAGGCTTGCACTGTGTCTTACAGAGGGCCCACGAGGAGACTGAGATGGGGCCTACGAAACACAGAAAGGAAGCCCCAGCCAGCCACGTGTCTCAGAGGACCAAATGTTTGAAGGTAATTTCCTATTGGACAAGGCACTCCAGAGCTGCAAGAAGACATAACCTCTATTCAATAAGGGCAGAGAGCCTCTGAGGTGGTAAGGAGAGATAAAAGAAATAATTCGAATGAGATCACAACAGAAATAGTGAAGTGGGGAGGTTGGGATGGAATTAATTTTGCAACCAAACTATTAGAATCATCCCTGGAAGAAATGCTATGGAAATTCTTAACAATAATGTGGGTGATAAATGAGAGCATGGTCCTTTGCACTGGGGAGTCCCCCGTACCCCCAGATTACTGCTGTGTGCTCAGGTTATCCATCCATTAAAACATCATCAATGGCTTCCGCTTTGTCTCCAACACAGAGTGACACAGGGTCCACTTGCTATCCCACTATCCCGCCTGATTCAACTAGCCTGGGCAGAAGACAGGAAGCAAACATTTACAGGACATTATCTTTCAAGTGGAGCCCTGGAGAATATGGAAGGCAAGTGAGAGGTGAGATGCCCCCCAGGAGGGCCGCATCTCAGCTCTTGCAAGAAGTTCCCACGTTATGCCAAGGGAGGGGCCTCTGGCAGATGCTGACATTCTCCGTGAGTTGAGGAGGAGGTGGGAGCCTGGAGCCTAGGGAGCCGCACAGACAGGAATCCAGAGATACGTAGAAAGCCCCCACAGAAGCAGTGGGACCACCTTCAGTTCTTCAGCTGAGTGCTGAGCAGTCCTCTCTGGTGAGGAAACTGCCTGAGGCTGGGGGAGGGGGAGGGGTAGCTTGAGGCTGGGTAGATGCAGGATTAGAGGGACAAACTGTGGACTGCAAAGAAAAGTCAGGACTAATGGTCGTTCGTTCTCACCAATGGGGAAGAAGCCCTTGGAACCCACAGGTTACTAGTAGAGTTCAGTTCCCAGCAACCACATGGCGCTCATAACCATCCATAACAGGATGCGATGCCCTCTTCTGGCATACAGTCGCACATGCAGATAGAGCACCCATCTATGTAAACACACACATAACTAAAACAATCTTTAAAAAAATAAAAAGAAGGGTTGGGAATTTAACTCAGTGGCAGAGTGCTTGCCTAGCAAGTGTTAAGGCCCTGGGTTCGGTTCTCAGCTCTGAAAAAAAAAAAAAAAAAAAAAAAAAGAATCCTACCTAACCCATTAAAGAAGACCAGCATTATAGATGCAGACGCTGCACAGTGTTAATTAATATATAAGTAGAAGGTAGCGGAGACTTAATAAAGAGACACACCGTGTTAAAGGATTGGACTCTCTGCGTTAAGATACTCAGTTCTTTCTTATTGTGAGTTCAGCACCTTTCTAAGATGCGATAGCAAAGATCAGCCACAAAACAAACAAACAAACAAACAGAAACAAACCACATTGAACTGAATTGCATAAAAATTAAGAAGTGTTGGAGATGCAGCTAAGAGCAGTTGCTATTCCTACAGAGGACACAAGTTTCATTCCCAGCATTCACATGGTGGCTCGAGACCACCGTAACGCCAGTTACAGGAGATCTATGCCCTCTTCTGATCTCATAGACACTGGGTCTGAATGTGGTGCACGTGAATATATGCAGGCCGATGTGCTTGGAAACGATCTTGTAAATCAAAGTGTGCATAGTACCTGCTCGCTTACCCAGCATCCTATTACAGACTATTTACCCAAGGGGGATGGTGCTGGGTGTGGCAACGCACACCTTTGATCTCAGCACTCTAGAGGCAGAAGCAGGCAGATCTTTGTGAGTTCAAGGCCAGCCTGGTCTACAAAGTGAGTCCAGGACAACCAAGGCTACATATATAAACCCTGTCTCAAAAGACAACAAACAAACAAACAAACATAAAAGAAGTTCTCCCTACAAAGACTTATGAAAGAATATTACAACAAGTTTGTTCTAATCGCAAACTGGAAACTAACCAAATGTCCCTGTCCCAACAGGTGAGATAATTATGCAAACTATATGTGAGAGTACTAGTTAACAACCGAATATGTTGATTATTAATACATACAAGTGGCTGGGTATAAAATGACCATCCCCAACAAAAAAAGCAAGAGCGAAGGAAGAAACGACTGCACGATTCCGTTCGCACAGAGTCTGGATGATTCAGTGACACGCATAGTGACAGAAGGCAGGTCAGAGGGTTTGTGGGGTGGGCAGGCCCAGACAAAGGGCTCCCCAAGAAATCTCTGAGAGATGGCGGGTGTGCTCATCTTCCTGGGATCCAACCAGCTTCTACAGATGCCTACATACTTTGGAAGTTTTTGATTTTACACTTCGGTAATTTATTTTATGCCGACTACATTTTAACTGAGCCATGTGAGGATGGTGCTATATTTTTCTTCCTGAAGAGATGGCTGGGTCACTAAGGTTCTGGGCGGGTTGTGAGGCACAGTTCTAGTTTATGACAAGGTTTAGTTTACTCCTGCATAGAGCGGCTCTGATCCAGGAAGCCTGGACCCTGATCCCTGATCCAGGAGGCCTGACCCTGATCCAGGAGGCCTGACCCTGATCCAGGAGGCCCGGCTCTGATCCAGGAGGCCCGGCTCTAGCCTCCAGTTACCTGATACATTCATTCCTCAGGGACTGAGACAAATGGCCTCTTGTACAGCACAGCGGCTCTCACCCAGTGCCCTGTTGTAAGCCACACTGAAGGCAGGGTGCCCCTGCCCACTCTGCCTTTGCTCATAGTCAGCTGGCCAGTGTGGCAGAGGGGAGAGCTTTGGGACACTAGCACTGGGCTTGCACTAAACGGTGTGTGACTTGCTCAGGTGGGTCTATTCTCCAGACTCAACCTCTTTTGGCTTAAACATGTTAAAAGAGGTCATGGCATTAAAACTGACGTTTACCCCAAGCCTTGAATGACAGGGATGTTTGTAACTATAATGTTAAGTGAAAAAAAAAAACCCACCACAAATCTAACTTCAAGTTGTATACGGTTTGATCCCAATTATGTAAGAAACCTATTGAAAAAGATCTATGAGATCATACACATGTAACTGCAAAGACGGTTGGATTTGATTTTCTTTTTTTAAAGATGAAATTTTTGTTTTCAGGTCAGTTAAGGTTTATAGCAAAACTAGTGGGAGGTACAGAGATTCTGTTCACATGCCTTGCGGTTCCCCACGTATGAAGCTATCTTTATGATCATACTACATATGATCTTGTCATGAACATACTACAAGAGTTCTGTATTTGTTGTAACTGGTAGCCCTGCATTGACCCATCGTTATCACTCGCCCACAGTAGTGGTCACTCTTGGAACTGTGTATCCCATGGGTATCACCCAAGGATGAGGACAGATGCAGCATCAGTGTAGCATCGTGCAGAGGAATCTTACCACCCTGAAGTTCCTTTGTGCCTGGCTATTCATCTCCTCACCCTGGACCCAGTCAACTACTAATATTTAATATCGTTATTGTTTTCTGTTTCTTTCTTTTTGGGGGACTTAGGGGGTTACTCTTCAAATTGTCTACAATGTCTACTATTTTTGGAGCTGGGAAAGCGAAAACAAAACAAGGTATTTCCTTCAGATATTCAATATTGTGTCTTGGTGAAAAAAAGTCTCAACAGGCTAAGAAAGCAAATAAAACCCCAAGGACCAAAATTCTTCCTTTTCGTATCCTGAGCTGACGCAGTGACAATGACTCTGGGGGTTTTGAGCCAATACTTGCAGTCTGTGAGAAACCCTTTCTCCTGTCCTGCTCTGGGAGGGAATGACTTCAGGTGGGTGGTGCTGTATCTGAGCCTAGGAAGCGGTGTGATTGGTGGACACCATGCCAGTCATAGCCTAGTATCTTCTGGCATCTACTTGAACAACAGGATAAGGCTGGGGTTTCCCACAGATGGCCAGGTCACAAGTGAGTCTAGGACTTGCCTTCTGTAGGAAGGGGCTCTGTATGAAGCTCCTGCCTGGTCCTAAGTCTTTTTTTTTTTTTTTTTTTGTAATCAAGGGCATTAATTAGGCTATCTATTAAAAAAGACCTGGCAGGAAATGGAATACTCTTCTTTAAATCTCCAGTTTAAACATATGAAAGAAATTACGTATCTCTGTGGGCCTTTTCATGATTTAGCCTGTAGGGCCTGTTGTTTTTCCTTCATCATAAGTAGGCAAAATGTCGTATGATGAATCGCTTTTCCAGGAGGAAGTCTATGGAAGTTTCCCTCTGAGATTCAGAATGATAGAGCTGCCGTGAGTGAGCAGGGCCAGGGCCAGGGCCATCTCCACCACCTTCCCTGTTGAGCTAGCCTCAAGTATCATGTGACCTCCCCTTTGTGAGTTCCTAATGGTCATTCCTCAGCCACCAAAACAAACTCTGCCGTATTATTTTGGGCATAGAACACAACCTGAATGTTCCTCTGGAAACTCCAAGTGCCCAGGTGAGCAGTTGGGACAGCATGCTTCCTTCCTGGGAGTTTAAAAGTCTCAAAGCCTTGCTCTTCTCTTCACTCTGGGAGAAAGTGTGTGTGTGTGTGTGTGTGTGTGTGTGTGTGTGTGTGTGTGTGTGTGTGTGTGTGTGAATTTGCTCCTTCACTCCATATGAGATCTGAGACGTATGCCTTAAATTCATTATCCACAGGGCCCTACAGCAGGAGAGCTGATGCAATGCTGGTGGGAATGAGTCAACAACTTTGAAGAGTCTTGTCCTCCAGCTGTCACCAGAGGTATCAAGATCCAGCTGTCACCAGAGGTATCAAGAAGGCCCTTGTTTTGGGGGAGCTCCACAGGCTGCCTTGATAGCCTTTCATTTCTGAAGCATAGTTTCCTTTCCACGTGGAGTGTTATTTTTCCTCTTCTCCCTCTCCCAGGCTCTCATCCTCTCCCTCTGTCTTTTATTGCTTTTAATTATGCACTGTGTATGTTCCTGTAAGCGGATGTGTGCTCATGAGTGAGTGTGTGGGCCCCTTCTGGCCTCTGATCCCCTGGAGCCTGGGTACAGCCACCCGATGTGGATGGTGGAAGGGAACTCAGGTCCTCTAGAAGAGCAGCAAGTGCTCTTAACCACTGAGCCATCTCTGTAGTTCTTCCATCTTCTTTTTAGGTGGAGTCTCCATGTTGCCTAGGCTGGCTTTGAACTCAGGGACTCAACTGATCCTCTGACCTTTGCCTCCTGAAAATTTGAAACTACAGCATCCAGCTCCACAGTGAATTTAGCAACAACAACAACGACACCAATACTAAAACAACCAACAACATCAACATCCACATCAACAGCAGCAATAATGAACCCAAATTAACTAACCTACCAGCTCTTCTGTCAGACACTAAAAGCTTTATTAGGCGCCCTCTTGGGAGCAGAAGAGGGCATCAGATCACATTACAGATGATTGCGAACCACCATGTGGTTGCTGGGTATTGAACTCAGGGCCTTTGGAAGAGCAGGCAGCACTCTCAACCACTGAGCCATCTCTCCAGCCCCAAGATCCAGATTCTTCCCCCCTTCTCCCCTCCCCTATGTCTGTGATTGAGGGAGACCTCCTCCCCCTATATATGCTCTTAGAATATCAAGTCTCTTCTTGGTAACTTGCTATCCTTCCTCTGAGTGCCACTAGGCCTCTCCATCCAGGGGACGTGGTCAGAAAAGGGGCATCAGAGTTCGTGTGACAGTCAGATCTCACTCTCTACTCAATGGTGGAGAATATTCTGTTTGTCGGCTAGGTCTTGGTAGGGGTTCGAAGTTTACTGCCTATATTCTCCTTGGCTGGTGCCTTAGTTTGAGGAGGACCCCAGGACTCAGATCTGCCTGTCATAAAGTTCTTCTTGTAGGTTTCCAGGACCCTGTGGATCCTACTATTTCCCCATTCTTCCATGCTACTCTCGCCTAAAGTCTCAATAGGATGTCCTCTCCTCTGACCCACTTTCATGGTAAGTAAGGTTTTTCATGGGACGTATCCCTTGGACTAGTGTCTTGATATAAGTGAGTATATACCATTTGTCTCTTTTTGCTTCTGGGTGAACTCACTCATTACGATAATTTCTAGATCAATCCATTAGTCCACAAATTTTGGGGATTCCTTGTTTTTAATATCTGAGTAGTATTCCATAGTGTAAATGTACCACAGTTTCTTAGTCCATTCTTCTACTGAGGGACACTTAGGCTGTTTCCATGTTCTGGCTATTATGTATAAAGCAGCTATGAACATGGTTGGGCATATGTCCCTGTTGTGTGGTAGGGCATTTTCTGGGTATATTCCAAGGAGTGGGATAGCTGGGTCTTGAGGAAGCCCTATTCCCATTTTTCTGAGAAAGCACCAGATAGCTTTCCAAAGTGGTTGTACTAGTTTGCATTCCCACCAGCAATGAAGGAGTGTTCCTCTCTCTCCACATCCTCACCAACATGTGGTGTCATTTGAGTTTTTAAGATCCAGATTCTTAAGTAGAAAGTTCTATTGCCTGATGCAGTTTAGGAGGGCAGTGAGCTGGACACTTTTGTTAGACAGGAAAGCAAATGTCAAGGACGGTGAGTATTGGTCCTTCTGGTACCTGGGTCTGCCTAGAGCACCGAAAGATGACTTCTCTGCATGTATGTCTGTGTACCATTTGCATGCCCGGTGCTTATGGAGGCAAGATGAAAGAATCAGAAAGTCACAGACCATTGTAAGATGCAGTGCTGGTGCTAGGATTCTGACCTGGGTCCTTAGCAAGAGCAGCCAGTGTTCTTAACTGCTGGGTCACCTCTCCAGTCCCCCGTGTGTATTTTTTTGTTGGCTAGCCAGGACATATTCCTACATATCTGCCCTACCCTCTCCAATCATCCGTTGGTAAAATGTAGACTCGTGCACGCTTTTGCCCGAGAGCCAGAACTTGGTGCTCAGATTCTCACTTCCAAGCCTCTTGTGAGGGCTCCTCCTCATCCCCTAACAAGCTACTTGTCAGAAGTAAATGTCTGGCAACCTGTCCCAAGTCTTGACCTGTTCTGTTGCAGGGCAGGTGGGTTAAGGACCTTTACTGAGCTTTAGAATCCCTCAACTATACGGGTAAAAAGCAGGTGGACAAGTAGTCCCTCCTCCCCAAAGTCTCATGTCCCAATGTCTTACCAGTGTCTGGAGCGCAGGCCTCATCTGCTTTGGCAGCATTATCCGCATTATAATCTAGGGAACAAAATGAAGACATAAAGGCCAGTCCGTGTCCTCCAGACTCTTAGAGGGGTATATGGGGAACTTTCCCATGGGCCCTGTAGGTTGTGTTTATGTCCCAGGATTATTGTCAGCCTGACTTGCACTCTCTGAAACTCCAGTAAGAAAATGGCCATCACTTCCGGTCCTCTGACAGTCCCTGGCTAGTGCTAACTGGGATATGGGCTCCTATTAGGGACCGATGCCTTTCTGAAAGGCTCTTATTTTTCTACCATGTGTTAGTTTGTGGCCCCTCTTGCCCCATTCTATTCTTTGACTCTGAGTGACAGAATTGCCTTCTCTTTATTCCTCTTGCTGAAGGACTCACCAGGCACAGGTTCCTGTGAGAGTCTAGAAAGCGAGGAGTCCTGACCCCTTGGCCTCCCCTCCTGCTTCCTCTTTAAGGAAGTTACTCTACTCAGGTGCCCCTTTAGTGCTCTGCCTATGCCTGTTGCCAACAGGCCTGTTCAGCATCCTCCCATCTTGGGGAAATCTGGTCCTTGTACCTGAGACATTGGGCTCACTACTGCTGGCCCCCTCCTTTGGGTGGTCAGGTGTCTCCTGTCTGGGCTTCTGGCTGAAGGCCAGGAAGAGGTGTGTGCTCAGTGGCTGAGGAAGGTCCACCTCCAGGTATGCCCTCATGAACAGCTTGAAGACATCATAGCTAATCGGCTGAGGAGGGCAAGAAGAGAGAAGTCAATAGAAGGAAGGGAGTGGACAGGACGGGGAAGGAAAGGGAACAGGACGTGATATCAGGTGAGGCAGGCGAAGTGGAAACAGCAAAGGGAAGGGGTTGGTGGGGGCTGGAATGAAAAGGCAAGGAGGAGACAGAGAGTCTGAGGGACAGGGAAGAGGAGGCGGGACACAGACAGAGAAAACATGGCGGCTGGCCATCAGACACAGAAAGAAATAGAGTATGGTTTGGTCTAAGTTTGGATTAAGCGTAGGGGTGATAACATTCCCAAGGCTCAGAGACTACTGAGAAAGAAGAGGCAGACAGATTCTAAGAGTCTGATGGTGGGGTGCAACAGTGCTCTCCAGACATTACAGGACTGCTACGTTCAGTGGCTCAGCGGCCATGCTTGCCCACACAAGACCTGCGTGGGATCAAGGCAGTTAATGTCACAGAACAGAGAGGAGATGTCCTCACCCCTAGCTGAGATGTCCTCACACCTAGCTGAGGAGGTATGGAAAGCTGTTGGCTTGCCAGTGGATAAGAATCAGTTTTCACGAAGGGTGTGGTCCCTGGAAGGTCTAGCTAGCTTTGGTGGATGGTCTTACAGCTGTGAGTACATGGGTGACAGGAGCTGACAGTAGTGGGCCATCAAGCAAAAGAGGATGCTATGTTCGAAAGGAGAGGGGGCGGGGGTGGAAGGGTGGGGGCAGGAAGTCGGGGTGGATCGCAGAGGAGTTAGTGGGAGGAGTAGGTGATGAATCTGATCAAAACACATCATACACAAGTATGAAGTTCTCAGAGGGTTAACAAGCCACATATATAAAAAGTGGGGCTCATAAATAGTGAGCTGTGGGGATCTGCCTTTGTCCAGGCCCATGCGAAAGTCATGGGTCTACGGAGCAAGGACTTAGCCAGTGCTCGGAAATTCAGGTTAAGATGAAAAAACAATGCAGTGGAAAAGAGGATGGAAAGAGGGGTTCTTTTGCGCTTGTCATGATTTTTTTTTTCTGATTTTCAGGTCTAAGAAAGTGGAAGAGATAGGAGTAAAGGATGGGTTCCAGCCTACACTGCTTTCACAGCTCTCGTTTTCTCTCGACAGATCCTAAGATGGAAAGCAATCGTGTGTGTCTGGCTTAGCTGTGACCCAACACAAATCATGGTGAATGCTGTAGGTGTCGAGGGGAGCAGGAAGAAGCTAAGGACAGAAGGTGGAACCAAAGGGGCGTGGCAAAAAGTAGACCCTGCCTCTGTTGTGTGTCTCTCTCAGTGCTGCCTGGCATCTGGTCCGAGGCTTTGAGCATCTTCGCCCTCAGCAAACACTGACCTACGGTAGCAACAACAGTTTGGTGTGAGTCGTTGCTGGCTGGTGTGTTCATGGCGTTGGAGCTTCATTGGAATCACAGATGCTCCTGGAAGCCATTTGATGAAGCGCTGCCCCAAGAGCTGCTGTGCTGGCTTCTGTGCCTCACCACAGCCAGGAGGGCAGAACTCTTTTTTGGAAGCCTACTTGGTGCTCTCTGGAAAATGCCGATGGCATTCAGCCCCTTTCATGTTCCGGGGATTCGGCAAGCCTTCCCAGAGCCAGGAGCCAACTTGCGTGTGTGGAGTCAGGTGTGGGCTCCATCGGGGACCTGCAACCAACCTCTGCTTAGTCTAGAGTCCTCCACAGATCATGTTTGCAGTGTGCAAGAAGCCCACTGCGGTTGGACACAGACTATTTACCTACCTATTTATTTATTCATTCACTCACTCACTCACTCACTTACTCATTTTCCAGATTAAATGAACCCAGCACAGGGTTGATTGACATTTATCGTGACAGCTATCCAGCTCTGTGTCCCTTTTCTGTCCCGAGCCTCGGAGTCTCTGCTACGTGTTCTCTCTCTTTCTCTCCTGTGCCGTCACCGCAGACCATCCTTTCTGCACACATCCTCTGCCTTTCCCAGGACACAGCAACCTCCCCTTTCCAGGTGTCAGCTGTGCCCCTGGGACCATTGCTTCTGGCCTCACTGTCTCCGATGACATTCTCCGCCATTGGCTTGTCTTTCACCTATAAGCACCTGCTGGGGGGCGGGGGGGAAACTCCTGCTTTCCTTCTTTACCTTTGATTTCTCCAGAGACCACACCGGCCTTCCTTTTCCCTGTGCTCCGTTCTGCTTGGGTTCCGGCCTGTTGCTTGTGAACCTGGTTCCTGGGAGGTCCTAAGCATCCTTTCCTTGTCTTTTTGTTGACATCCCCTCTTGAAGGTATTTTCCACACTCTGAGTTTATTTCGATGCTCCTCATTCCCTATTTTGATTCAATAGAACCTCTACTAATGACATTGTTGTTTATTAACTTTTATTTCAAATGCTCTTTTGCATTACCTTTTTGTACTACTTTAACTGACAAGCCCTGGTTTAACTACAGTTTTGATAGCACCAAATGGAAACTATCAGAATGAAATGTTTTAGAAAAAGAAGGTGTTAAAAAGAAAGTTTAGTGGCTGGCTGTGGTGGCAGACACCTTTAATCCCAGTACTTGGGAGGCAGAGGCAGGTGGATCTCTGTGCGTTCGAGGCCAGCCTGGTCTACAGAGAAAGAGTTCCAGAACAGCCAGGGCTAAGTAGAGAGACTCTGCCTCAAAAGACAAAACAACCACCAACCAACCAACCAACCAAAATCAAAACAGTTAGATAAATAAGGTCTATCAAATGTGGTGGAACCCCCCCCCCAAAAAAAAACCCTAATAAAACCAACAAATCCAAAAGGTGGCTTAAGAAGATCAGTGTGTGAAGTACCAAGGCATGACAGGTTGACTTTTCCCAAAGCACAACTGTGAGAAAATTGATTTCCTGCTCAAAACATTTCCATGGCTTCTAATTGCCAATGGGGGCCGAGAGCCGCGTATGCTTGACTGATCTGCCAATGGGAGTGCTGAGAGCCACGTATGCTTGACTGATCTCCTGTATTATACGAGAGAACGTGAATACAGAGAAGAAACTCGGATGAACCCATGGGATTATAAGTAGGAGCTTAAATATATATTAATATATAAGCAGTGTTACCATAGTACAGTCAGTTCTTATGCTCTTTCTGGGACCATTGGGATTCAGAACTTTCTCTGTAATTCCACTCCAGCCTAGATACGGAGCCACTGCAAACTCTCAGCCCATCTGCAACTTCTCTTGTGATCTGTTATGTGCAACTGTCTACACAGTTCGCTTGGTCTTTCCACAACCCAGTTCTTTCTTAAACTATTAGCGATGTTTCAAAGCTCAACCCAGGCGTCACCTCTGCCTGAAACCTGGGGGGAATTTCCTGTAACCCATTTTATGTAATTTGCACTCTGGTTCCCGCCCTGTGAATTTCATGGTTTGCTGTTCTGGGTTAACATAGCTAGTCTTACACGCTCTCAGTCTCGAGCCAGAGTTCCTGGATGATAATGAGAAAGTCTCATTTCATATTTGTCTCCTGAACTACTCTTTCAAAAATATTTCCTGATATATATTTGAATAGATATTGGCTTCCCAATATGGTCTCATGTCTGGCCCATGTTTGTCATTAATTATTGTGTGGTCCAAATATGTATATATGAGTATGAGTATATGGCGGGGGGGGGGGAGGGGAGGCAGGGAGAGAGAGACAGAGACACAGAGAGAGAAGAGGAGGAGAGACACAGAGACAGAGAGAGAGAGAGAGAGAGAGAGAGAGAGAGAGAGAGAAAGAGAGAGAGACAGAGACAGAGACAGACAGAGAGAGACAGAAAGAGAGATAGAGATAGAGAGGCAGAGAGAGAGACAGAGATAGAGAGAGAAGAGAAGAGAAGAAAAGAGAAGAGAGACAGAGAGACAGAGAGAGAGAGAGTAGAAGGAGAGGGAGATGCAGTCCAACCTCTGAGGAGCAGGCATAGTGTTGGCTGCCAACAGAGCACACTCACTGAGGCAGAGGCTCAGTGTTCTTTATATACAGTTAAAGGTACTGGAATGGCTGTACTATATGATCAGCAGTGCTGAGCGCCACAGGATGAGAGCAGTCCCAACGCTGTGAGCAAACTCATGTCTACTCATGTGCGACCCAAGGCCAGCATCCTCTGGAAACTGCAAAGGCCTAGAGTCAACATAGAACATTCAAATCAGAGAAATCCTCGGAGGGCCTGGGCCTTCTCTGGCCCTGGTGCTTAGGACATCCAGTGACTTGTCCTGGACCACTAGAGGTAGAATGAACTAGAAGGCAGATCTCTGGATGCCTATGGTTTCTGTCACAGGTCTCTGGGCTGGTATGGTGCTTCTAGGCGTCCCCTCCAGGCACTGCAAGTTCAGTGAGTGAGCGAAAGTGACTGTGTGCTCCTCTGAAGGTGATGTATAGGTTAGAAAGTTCCATACAAGCACCGTCTAAGAACAGTGACTGCTTAGTAAGCGTTTAGTGGGTGACCACATTTGGGTGGGGCGAGTATTAGATCCGAACCAGACACCAGCCGTTAGGAAGCACACTGGTAAGAAACCATCACAGTCATCAGGCATCTTCATCTTTTGTGTTTTCTCAGGAGCTGCGCGTCCATGAAGCAACCAACCAGGTGGTTATTACAGCTGTAAGCCGTTTTGACAGGGCCTGGTAATTCAGATCCAGGTCTAGAAGGGAGGAGCGACACCGGGGAACCTTTTGTGCTCCAGGCATGAGACAACAGAGTGAGGTAGGGCTACATCCCATGTCTGAAAAGCCAGCTCTAGGTCATGCATCCCGCTGAGCCAGAACTTGTGCTCTGTGTGTCTGAGTACCATTGAGTCACTAACTCCCTCCCACATGGTATTTTCCCACTCTCTAGCTATCACCACTGCTCTTCTCTCCAGAGTATGGTCACTTAGTGATGAAGACAAGGGCACTTGTTCATCATGGCCAGACCTGCTACTCTGCAAATTTCCATTTCCCATGCTAGCTTCTCCAGCAACCTACCCCTGCCCACAGCTAACTCCTTTTTCACTAAGCCATTTTAGCTACGGGAAGCCATCATGCTCAATGGCTCTCTTGTTGTTTCTCTGACCTACACGCCACTGACATTACACCTACCAGAAGTCAGAGTGGCAGGGTGGGTGGGGGGGTGGTGAGAGGGCCAACCCTGAGGGGTGTGAGGGCATCTGCTTGCTCATGATAGACAAGCTTCCTGCTTCTCAAAGCTCCTGTTGGCCTTCACGCCCATGGTGGCCCTGATCAAACTGCTCCCCTCCCACACATCAGCCCCCAGGCAGACAGGCTGATTACCAGCACCCCCCTGCCAGCCTTTGTTCCCTGGTTTTGGAGTTGGAGGTGGGAGGTGTGGGGCAGTTAGTTCTTTGCAGCTCTGCATGGCTTCTCCTCAGGAATGCTCTTTGAAGTGGTGTGTTCTCTTTCTGTTCTGTCAACCCTGCCGCCTCCTACTTCTTTCTTCCGGTGATTTGGTGTTTTATGCCAAGCCCTTCTCAGGGGGCACCACGAGAGAACACGGTCTCTGTTCCTTGTAGTCAGTGGAACAAACCTTGGCTCAGGTTTGTTGAGTGAATGACAGTGGAAGTAAGTAAGTGGCAGCCTCCTCCCTAGTTACTTTTGCTGAGGTATCACTTCCTCTCCCCCCACCCCCGCCAGTAAGTCTCCATAAAATGAGCTATGAGCAGGGGAAAAGGAGGAAGATATAAGGCAGTCAGAGGAGGGAGATAGATGGGAAGAAGTAAAATGTCCTGTCCAGTACTCAATGTTTAGCAATTTTTTTCTCTTTTAATTAGCTAATCTTCTACCTTCAAACCAATATTCTCATTAGCTTCAGTTCACAGATGAGAAGACTAAGATGCACTGAAATATGATGAAAGATCACGTGGCCACATTGCTGGGTGGTGTGGCCGGGGTAAAAAGCTAGCCGCAAACCATGTGATTCAAACAATCCTGGCGGCAATGAGGAAACTCAGAAGGTAGGCGCTGTGCTTCCTGATATTTGTCTTCTCTGCAGAGCCCAGCCCAAGGCCTGTATACCCAAGGACTATTAGTGCCTCGAACTCAAAAATGGGGAAAGGTCTTGCATTCATTTGTTCATTCAAAAAGTATTTGTCAAATGCTTGCCGTGAGCCAAATACTCTCCTGGGCTCTGGAGACACAGCAGCAAGCAAACATATTCAAGTGAGGGGGACCGGGAGAATTAATTAAGTAAATTAGCTAACGTGACAGATGGCAAGAGGTACTAAGAAAAATAGAGCTGAGCAGGAGGATAGGAAGTGTGAAGAAAAAAAAAAGCCTTCACATGTCGCATAAAGAAGGTGACAATCACCCAGAAGGTGGTTTGAGTGGCCACTTGAGGGAGGTGAAGAAACAAAGGAAACGGAGGGTGCGGATGTGTGAAAGGGCATCCTGGGAAAAGGAAGAAAGGACAAACCAGGTGCTTCTGAGGCTACAGGGTCCAAGAGCATCAAGGAAGCTGATATGGCAGAAAGGATGGAGGAACAAAGCTGGAGAGTAGAGAAGTTCTAGAGTGCCCTGAGTAGGGACGGGGTAGGGGTGGGGTGGGGGTGAGGGTGAGGGTGGGGTGGGGGTGGGGGTAGGGTGGGGGTGGGGGTGGGGGAAGAGTGACAGCTTCAACACTTGTTCTAACAGACTTCTCAGGATGTGTGTGGAGAGTGGACTTCAAGGACAAGAGGAGAGGCGGAGAGAGCCCGGCGGACACTGCAGTGATCCGAGCGTGGCCATCAGTCAGGTCCCAAGAGCCAGGCAGGAAAGAGGTGTGGATTTATTATAAAGGTAGAAGCAGTGGGGTTTTCTGCTGAGATTGATGGGGAGGTGAGCATGAGAGATAAGTCAATAATGACCACACACTCTTAGGTTAATCACTCAAGTGATTAGCCTATTGCCGATCAAGTTGTCATGGGCTGACTTCTGGGGAAATGTGTTTCGCCGAGGAAGACCGGGGACATCAGTTTAGCTCATGATGAGTTTGGGGATATCTATTTAATTTTCAAGTGGAAATGTTAAGTGCAGCTGAGAGAGAGACAGAGAGAGAGAGAGAGAGAGAGAGAGAGAGAGAGAGAGAGAGAGAGAGAGAGAAACCTCAGCATGGTGTCCTGGGACAAATGAAGATGATGAAGGAGGATTTGACAAGCTGTATCCAGTGCCACTGAGTAACAGTATTATGGAATTCGGTCACATGGCATCTTGACTATTGGTATCAGGAAAGGAATGGGCATTTCCCACCGCTCGAAAGATTCTGGAGAAAGTCGAAGAGAACATGGAGGCAATGCATACAGACGCAGTAAAAATATTTTAATAGAGGAGAAATGGTGCTATTTGTGTCACTAGAGAAAAGAAAATCTAATCTGTATAGGCAGACTGATGGGAAAAACATAGAGACAGGGAGAAGGGGACAGGTCTTGACTCAGCAACGCCTACCAATAATCTAGACTCAGGAAGAGCAGACTCAGACTCAGCACGGAGTGCAGACAGCTCACCCACAGTGACAGCAAAGGGCACACAGGTGAGGGAGCTTGCCCAGGACTTTTGCTTATGTTCCCACAGGTGTTAACTGATAATGAAGAGACAGGGAGAAGCGAGAGCCACGAGGGAAGGAAGCATGGTAGAGTCTGGAAGGACAGAGTGGGGAATGTGAAAGGACCGGAAACACAGATGTCATGAGTGGCTCACTTGAGACCTGGGGGAAGCAAGCAAGGTCTTCAAGGCAGGTGGAGATGCCAGCGGGGAAAGGCTGAAGCACAGGAAAAACAAATTTTTTTTTTAAAGAGGTGAAATGAAAATATCCATACCTTGTGTGGGTCATATTGCTTGAGGCTTCCGCCTTCACTAAACTCAGTCAACACATCTTTTATCTTCTTGGAGGAATCTGGAGAGACACAGTCCAAATGGAAAACACAGGTAAGAGGCTAACGAAACTCAGGCCAGACAAATGCTACCTAGCCGCAGACTGATGAAACAGCCCTGCAGGGCCGTGAGGAGAAGAATCCTGTGTGCTCTCACAACCCTCCCTTTCCCCACTCATCGCTCTCTTTTGCTCTCTGAGCTATCTTTCTTCTAAGAAGGATTTTATTTCTGTTTTAAAGTGTGTGTGTGTGTGTGTGTGTGTGTGTGTGTGTGTGTGTGTGTGTGTGAGATCCCCTGGAGTGAGTTGCTTGGTGTGGGTGCTGGGAACTGAACTCAGGTTGTTAACCTCTACTCCAACCTAAGAGCTGGCTCCCCAGCCCCAGTGTTTCCCAAACACCCATCTGATCAGATCCTGCCCGTCCTCAGAGGATTTTTCACTCTCACGAAACTGTATTCCTCTTAGCTTGGGTTAGGCCCCTGGTGATTTGATTTAGCCTGCTTCTTTCACCACTCTCCCAGCTTGTTAGCCACATAAGGTATTCTCAGAAATTTCCAAGACAACTGTATATTGTCCCATGGCATCTTCCTCTGCCTTTCATGTGTCCCTCAATAGTCAATACTCTGTCTACAGTCATCTCCTTTGTAAAACCTTCCTTTGGGGGCAGAGTTATTCCCACCCATGGCTCCTGCATGACAGGCACACAGCTCTGTTGTTGCATTCATTGTACCCTAGTCTATTATTTATTAGCTTGTCTTTCTTGATCCTTTCTTTGAATCATGTGTCTTAGGAATAAAAATATACTTGCTAAATTTATTTTCATTTATTCGTCCTGGTTCCTTTTGACCCTCTTCCTTCCCTCAATGATTTGATTTGGGGGCCAGAGAAGTGTTTTTTTTCCTTCAAGGTTAAAAAAAAAAGCAGAAGACTGGAGTGGAAGGCAGCTCAGTCATTGGAGTGCTTGCTGTCCTTGGGGGCCTGGGCGTGGTCCTGAGAAGGTGGACGACACCATACATGATATCTAAGGGTGAATGTGGCCACCATACATACATGCAACCACATGTGTGTTCATCTACATGAAACATACACACATGAATACACATACGTGTGCACCCCCAAAGCATATGAAGGCTGTTGAGTCAATACTGGAGTGCAACAAAAGGAGGATTTTCTGGGGGTTATGGGGGATCTCTGGTACAATTAAGAAGGTCTAGGGTGCTGTACCTGCTGCTGGGTCATTCCATATCAAACCAGGATCTGACATAAAACACATCCCTAACATGTATGTGAATGTGTGATCATCTGCGTGGAATTTATTGTTTTTGGGACAGGGTCTCAAGTATCCCAGGCTTGCTTCTAATGCACTATGTGGCCAAGGATGATTTGAATTCCACCTTCCCAGTGCTGGCCTTACAAGCTTGTGCTTCTGAGTAAAAGTTCAAAACATTAAAGAACTTGTTAGCGTTTGGGAAGGGGAGCCAGGATGACCAAAAACCAGGCTAGCCTTGGCTACATAGAGAGTTTGACCTGGTCTGAAATATATGAGACATTACCTCAAAATACCCACCACACCAACCCAACCCAAACCAACTCAAACCAACCCAAACCAAAGACCAAACCTTGAGCCGAGTGTGGTAGTGTACACCTATGTTTTCAGGACCTGGGAGGCTGAGGACGGAGAACCTAGAATCCTGGGCAATTTGGGCAGCACTCAGAGACCTTATCTCAAACAGACAGACAGACAGACAGACAGACCCCTCCACTTTAAAAAACAAGAACGAAGCAAATAAAAACCCAGCAGCCCCTACCAGAAAAAAGAAAGGAAGGAAGGAAGAAAGGAAAGAAGAAAGGAAGGAAAGAAAGAAGGAAGAAAAAGAAAGAGAGAAAGAGAGAGAAAGGAAGGAAGGAAGGAAGGAAGGAAGGAAGGAAGGAAGGAAAGACGTGTCATTCATTATATTCAGGGGGAAGTGCTAGCGAGCAAGGTTCTGGCCTTGGTGCTGAAACAATTGTACAAGGCGAGGTGGTTTCTCCCAGCTCTGGGATCCTGACCTTCTGCCCCCTTTTCATTAATTTTTATTTTCCGTCTTGAATTGAGTCACTCATCCTGACACACACAAAAAAATTACCCTCAGTTATGCCTTACAATTAACCTGCTGATTTGATATTCTGTGGCTGCTCTACTGTTTTTTTTTCTGACAGTGAGACATTTCCTCTGGAAGTTGAGCCTCTGACCTCTACATTTCCTCTCTCCGCTCCCCGTAGGTGCCATTTGTATCGAAATGGAAGTGGACATTTAGGGGATTCAGGAAGCATGGAGACTTAGAAATTGCTCTATCTATAGAAAATAGTCCAGAAGGGGCTGGAGAGATGGCTCAGTTCTTAAGAGTCTGCATGCGGGCAAAGTGCTCGTACGCATGAAACAAAATAAAATCTTAAAAAAATATATTCAGAAGCTACAGGGAAAACACTGGTTGCTGTTTTGCAGGAATCTTTTAAGAACTGAGAACAAAAGGAATCAATAATTGTTATAAAAATGCATTGAGTGTGAATGTCTGGCTTGACACAAGCATCGCGAAGGAAATCAGTGTTTCTAAGACCCGTGCTTCCCCTGCCTCCAGGAATTGTGGGTAATTAAAAGCTCCTTCAAGCTGCATTGTTGCTTCTATTTAAACATCTGAGTGACGGATCCTTCACGGGTTGGGCTGTCCTCTGTGGTTTTGCTGACTGGAAGTCTATCAAGCAGAAGTTATAATCATTGCAGGATTGAGGCATTTTGAAATGCTACACGAAAATGCCGCTGTTGCCTAAAAATGGAAATTTCTTTCTAAAACTCAAACCAGATGTTGAGAAGCTAATAGCGCAGGAAGATCAAGGCAGCAGATGCCAACGATCTGGGTTGCTTCCATTCAATTCAGAGAGGACTGTGGGTAATAAGATGCTGCAAGGCAATGCTGAAGCACAAGTCGGGGAAGGGTTGAGTTGTGTGCTGATGGGAACTGCCCCTTGTTGACTATTTTTCACCTGTGAATTCTCATAAATGCTCTTCTAGTAACTTCATGTAAATAAGGGGATGCTTTCTGCAGTCTACAAACGATGAAGTTAAAATTGATTAAAAAAAAAATTAAGTGGCTTTCCCCAAAGCAAGGGATTTAAGGTTGTGTCTGGCTCAAAATTCTGCGTCCTTTCTCTTCAGCATTTTTCACTATTAGCAAATATTTGCTATCATGAGATACAAGGTTATATTTGTGGTTGCAATGATGGCACCAAATGAACAAGAAATAAAGTCAAGATGAGACAGAGGGGCCGGTTCTGAGCTACACTGGGGTCTGAGGCATCCGAGTGAGGTTTTTAAAGGCAGATATAAAGTTGAAGGGACTCTTCCCAGAAGAGACACAATGAGCCAAGCTGAGGGCTCTCCTAGAACACCTAGAAACAGTTAGAACCAGAGAGTAGACTGGGGCCAGGTCTATGGGCTTGTTCAATGCCAACTGAAGCTCACGGTTCAAATCATTAAAGAGGTCTTGAATGGCGGAGTAGCCAACCTGGACTCTGTTTTCTAAAGACCACTCTTTAGAAAAGGGTGGAAGGGAAGAGTATCAAAAAGTGGGTCAGAGCCCAGTCGCTCTCACATGTGAGCTTTAATTATCCCATAAACAGTTTTATTACCTAGGGAAATCCTGTATTTTATGATGTTTTAGTGACATGCTTTCAACTCTGCTAAAGTGCCCAGATCTAAACAATGTAGCTCTGAGAAGTGAATACCCAGTGTGCCTTCTGTAAGGGCAGTATAAAGTCAGTGTTTTGATTGGGGGTCAAGGGTTAATTTCAACAGAATATATGCTCTTTGGTATTATTTCCTCTGTTGAGAAACTCCCAAATTCAATTTAGCAGAAATATTTTGACCCTGAAATGGTATGGTTCTATTTCCAAAATGTGCTGTGTATTTAAATGTGATGTGAGTGCCCTGTAAATTTTACACTTAACATGAGAGCTGGAGAGATAGCTCAGAGGTTAAGAGCACTGTCTGCTCTTCCAAAGGTCCTGTGTTCAATTCCCAGCAACCACATGGTGGCTCACAGCCATCTATTATGAGATCTGGTGCCCTCTTGCTGTGTGCAGGTATACACACAAACAGAATGCTATATAAATAATGATAAAAATAAATAAATATTTAAGAAAAGAGAGAAAAATGAAAAGGCCATTTAAGATGCTTAAACAATAGCTTACAATGAAATAAAGCCAAAACAAATGGTTTTATGGGACTTGTTTTAATTATCTTTCTATTGCTGCCTTAAAGACCACAACCAAAAGCAACTTGGAGAGGAAAGGGTTTATTATTTGGCATATACATCCAGGTCAGTTGTACCTTATCACTAAAGGAAGTAAGGGCTGGAACTCAAGGCAGGAATCTGGAGCTGAGGCCATGGAGGAACACTGCTTACTGCCTTGCTCCTCATGGCTTGCTCAGTGTGTGTCTTATGACATCCAGGACCACCAGCCCAGGGGTGGTATGACCCATGGTGATTATTAATCAAGTCTGCCCCACAGACTTGCCTACAGGCCAATCTGGTAGAGACAATTTTCTCAGTTGAGGTTCCCTCTTTGCAGATGACCTTAGCTTGTGTCAAGTTGATGTAGAATTAGCCAGGACAGGGCTTTTATAGACCTTCTGTAACAACTCTTCTTAAAAAGAGAAAAAAATCCAATTCTCAAATGTGGGTGACATCACTTTCTCTTGATGCCTTCTGATACTTTCTGGCCATTTCTTCTCTGAAGATTTCTCTTTCCACGAGGAAGGAGTAGTTACAGAGAGAGAGGCTTCTTTGAAACAGCCCCTGTAGTCATAAGGTTATTGTGTAATTCAAATGCTGATTTCTGTACTCCCCATATCTGGTTGTAATTCTTGTTCTGAGAATCTCCTATCTCAATGTTGTTTAAACACTGCTTCCCAATTGTCCCCTTGTGTGTCAATAAAGCAGCTTACAGCCAATCCCTGAGCAGGAGGGAGAATAGGGCAGGACTTCCTCCCAGCCAGGGGAGGAGAAGTTGAAGATGATATAGGGGACTGAGCTACCAGCAGAGGTCCAGGTGAGATCAGGAGAGGGATCTGGAGCAGGAAAGCTACAAAGTGCAAGTATCTCTGGGATGCACGCTGGGAAGGAAACCAGATTGGCTTAGAAGGTTAAGAATAGAGCAATAACTGCTCAGCTATTGTGTTGTGAAGCTTATTATTAAACAAATATAAACGAGTCTCAGCTATTAGGTTGATAGCTGGGTTAAGAGAAAAACAGAGAAACAAACGCAATTTTATAAAAACAACTGTAACAAACCCTCATCTTATCTCAGGCATAAACCTTGTGTCACAGTGCCACCACAGACTCTGAGGATGCAAAGTTGCATTTCTGAGTGTAGAGAACAGGCCACGTCTATCACTCTGGCAACAATTCCCATTCATTGTGGTTTGGTCAAATGATGTGCACTGTGTTAGTAGCTGTAACAGTTACTCCCTTCTGATGTAACATTACCCCCGTGCTAGAGAAGAGGAAACAAGTTTATTACACCTGAGTGATTCTTTCAAGGGCACACAGCATGCAAGCCAGTTCCTCTTGTTATATCATGGCTGTCAACTTCACTCAGTTCATGCAAAGTAAGTCAGGAGATACGGCCCTCCGAAACTCTAGGACTGTGGATCTGAACACTGGCTGTGCATTAGAGTCAACCGGAAAATACTCATGTTAATCTATTGGGATGCTCAGCAAGTAATATATTGGAAAGCTTCCTGGTCAATTAAAATGTAAGCCATGCTGAGGGTCACTGTTCTACCATCTGGTTATTTTCTTACAAGCAGAGACTATGGTGAGAATTATCTGGTCTTGCCAGATAATTATTGAAAAGTTAAAAAATAAAAATAAAAAAAGCTCACAACTGTGGCAAGTCTGAAGTAGCCATGTTGCTATGGGCAGCAGACGCCCTTCCATTGTTTAAGTGGCCAGTAAAGAGAACCCCAGCCAGTATGTCAAATTATTCCACCGCTTGGCAAAGCTGGGCTAAGTTTTGTATAAACTCAGACTGGCTGGACTAGGAACAGACAGATCCACTCCAGGTCAGGTGTGTAGAAGAAGGCTTTCCTCGGTGGGAGAGGTCACCAGTTGTAACAACCGCTTTACAAAACATTTCAGTCCGTGATTATACCATATGCTTTGCAAGCCAAGAGACCTAGGACTTAAACTAAACATCTGTTCCTGGAATTTAAGAAAAGTTAAAGCCTATTTGTACGAAAACAAATCGGCTCAGTTCACAAGAGCTATGTGGGTGTGGGGCTGGAATTCCCTCTGTGAGGGCAAGCCGACCGAACAACCAGAGACTTGTGTTGGCAGCAGAACCTCATCCTCACTCTCTGGACCAGAACCCTGAAGCTTACAGGCTCTCTTCAGGTCGTGAACACTACTGTTTAAACTTGGAATTGGCCAGGAGTCAACATTTCAAAAGGGAACCTGAAAACCCACGTACAGAAGTGAAATTTGAAGGTGCCAAACGCTCCATTCCTCAAGGTCTCCTGGGAGTTCCTTGAATTATAGCAAGCAGAGGAGTTGCCTGGGATCTGGGGCAAGCTCAGGTTCTCGCTCCTCAGATCTGGACGAAGGCCCACGATGCCACCAATGACCATCATTACCATCAGTGTCGGATGCTCCGACTTTGGGTGAACCAGCCTCCAGCAATGCTGCTGCTGCTGCTGCTGGGCAGACAGCTCAGGCTCACCTCTCACAACTCAGAAAAGACCATGAGGCAGAGGCCAGGAGAGTGTACTTTGAATACTAACAGGACTGTAAGTAACTTATCACTGAGGAGTGGTGGTAGTGGGGTGACACCAAGGGAAGGAAGAGATGCACACATACATTTTGTAATTCTCCCAAGAAGCCAAGAACACATGGAGAAGCAAAACAACCAGAGTGATGCTTTCTGCAGGGGCTGGAAGCGGGAAGATGCTGTTACCATGGTAATTCTAGGGCCAGGAGCCTACATAGTCACTTCACTGAGGAAGAATTAGACCAGAGAGCATGGTGGGAGACACACAGAGAAGCCCAGTGGCAGGCACTGACTCACGTTCATACAGACATTTTCCCAACTATAACTTCTTACAGTTTGTTCCCAGCATGCAGCCCATAGACCAGAATAAAACAGATGTTCAATAAAGGCTTATTGAAGGAATGAGGGCTATCAAAGGGATCACAAGGGGTGGTCATGCCTGTCCCATGTGTCCTACATTTTAGGGGGGCCGCAGGAAATGATAGACCAGTGGCTCTCAACCTTGGTTGCTTGTTGGAATCATATTGAGCGCTTCAGAAAATACTGATGACTAGGTCCCACTCCTACGTAGTATGATTAACTAGCCCTTGGGCTTGGCAGAAAATTGGGATTATTCAGAACCTTCCACATGATTTGGATGTACAGCTAAGACAGAATCTGGCTGAAGCAGACCAGGCCTAACACGGGCCAGGAGCCTGAGGAGGTGATGGCTCAGCTACAGAGGCAGCATATAGCACGAGAGTGAAAGATTTTACAGGGAAGCAAAGAGAATTTCGATGCGAGGTAACCATTGGAGGACGCCAAACTTCCTGTGGCATCATGACTGATCCGAATGACTGATGTGGCTTATTCATGTGTTTGCGTTGCTAGCAACATTCCCATTTATTTCTCCAAGTAGCCATGTTCAAGTGACAGTGGAGAGATGGAGCAGGCAACCTCTACCTTCTTGGAACCTAAACTCACTTCCTAAGAACACAAGGCATTGGCTCACTGTCTTCAAATGTACTCAGCCTTTCTGCTCTAACTAAACTCAGATCTATTTCTGTCTGCCTGTCTGTCTGTCTATCTATCTATCCATCTCCTTCTTCATCATTATCATATCATCATCATCATCATCATCATCATCTACCAGTAATCAGTCTAGCTATCCATTTGTGTATTGGCTTGATTGTTTTCAGTAGACATTTGTATTTAATTTTTTGAAGCTGAGCTGAAACAAATGGAACTTGCATTCCACTTATTTGCTCAGTTGTTTGTTTATTCCATCAAGCCAGGGTTTTGCTCTGTATCCCTGAAATTGGTTATGTAGTCCAGACTGGCGTTTATCTTGCCGTCTTCCAGCAGCCATTTCCTGAGAGGCAGGGCTATGGTTTGTTTTTATTTTTATCATAAAAATTCTTAACACCACATTAGCTTCTTGATAAATACCTTTTGCTAACGCTGTCAAGTACAGATGCACGTTCATTTTTGGTTGATTACATGCATAGACTTAAATCAACATTTCCAGGAGCAGCTTTCAGATAGCTTCTCCTACCGGAAGGCCTCTGAAGAAGGTGTGAGTTTACGTAACACAAGTGGAGAACACCTCCTCCCTAGCCCACCAGAGAAAGATCTCCATTCTTGGCCTATGTCCTTCATCATTTTGCTATTGTAAGGCTCCTGTTTATGTGGGTATGGAAGAGTGGTTGCTATGGCAACGTGATCTGACTGAACACCAGAATGCATCTAAAATTGGTGGAACCGACTTTTTCAAGGTTTCCTCTAAGGATTAATCATTTTCTAAGAATTTCACTTTCCCCCTTTCCTGTTAGAACAACATTACTGGAGTGCCCCACCCAGCATCCCGTGGCCAACACTCCCCACTCACCTTGGACTCTTTTTTTTTTTTTTTTTTTTTGGTTTTTTGAGACAGGGTTTCTCTGTGTTAACCTTGGCTGTCCTGGACTCGCTTTGTAGACCAGGCTGGCCTCGAACTCACAGCGATCCGCCTGCCTCTGCCTCCCGAGTGCTGGGATTAGAGGCGTGCGCCACCACGCCCAGCTTCACCTTGGACTCTTTAACATCCTTATTTTTCTAGTTCTTTGGCCTTCTGACTCATTTTTTTTCTAGACTCTCTAGCTGAAGGCATGCCCTAACCGTCTCTCTATTCTCTTCTGTCTCCCAGCACTCTAGTCTGTGAAGTGCCCCTGTTCTTCCATTTTGTTTTCCTCTGCTGTTGTTTCTACAGGACTCCCAAGTGAGAGATGTAGCTTAACCCCCTGTTCCTGCTCTTACCTCTATATTCTGGACATCTGTCTCAGGAGAATCCTGGCAAGGGGTCCTGGCTGGCCTTCTAGGTCCCCTCCCCTCCACAACTCCTCCCACAGGCTGTGTCTGAGTGAAAGAATTGCATAGGGACATCCCCGCAGGATGGGGCCGAGCCACATGGAGATGCCATAGAGTCCCATCTCTTCCCTAGTGAGGACAGGAGTTGCCCCTTCCTCTTTGTTGGTTCTTAAGAGCCTGGCACACGTGAATGTGGAAGTGGATGCGCCATTGACACCTTTATCCCTAGCATCCCAAAGTATCTTCACTTGCCCTGTGGTCTCCGTTTTGCCACATTCAGAGCTCAGTCTTTGAAGTACCTCCATTGGCTCCCTTTTGCTCTGCATGTTTGGAGAGACTACATTCCCATCACCCCCTCCCTCAAACAGGCTTTAATTCCCCCACTCTAATCTTATTCCTTGGCTCACACTGCATTTCATCCCAAGCACGGCCTGACTCCAGGCCTAGTCGATACCTGACACAAGCCGCTCTATAGACAACCTCTAGACTCAAGGCTCCTTAGCACCTCAGTTTGGCCTATGGACCACACACTGGCATGAAAGGCTTGATGCTAGCATCCCTCCATCCCTCCAACCCTCCTCATCCTTATGTTCCTTCTCTCCACCCAGTCCAGACATCTGCCTACCTCTCTACTCACCTTGTCCCCTGGATCTTCTGACTAAGAGTTCACTCAACTAGATCCTCTCCTGTGGCTTCGGTTTGGCCCCCTTGCTCATATGCTAAAAGTCTCATGCCATATCAGCTCAACGTGGGAACTGATGCAGGGCTACCGCAGACTAAGCAGTTAGGATGAGGTCATGCTGGAGTGGGATGTATCTACTTCATTAACACTCCATCCTTTTTAAAAAAATATTTTTAAAATTTTAATTAATTTATTCAGATTACAACTCAATTGTTATCCCATCACTTGTATCCTTCCGTTCCTCCCTCCCTCCCTCTTTCACCCTATTCCCCTCCCCTAGGTCTGTGACCAAGGGGGACCTCCTCCCCCACTATATGGTCATAGGCTATCAAGTCTCATCTTGGTAGCCTGCTTATTCTTTCTTTGAGTGCCACCAGGCCTCCCCACCAAACGGAGGTGGTCAAATATGGGGCACCAGAGTTCATGTCAGAGTCAGTCTCTGCTCTCTACATAACTGTGGAGACTGTCCTGTCCATTGGGTAGATCAGAGTAGGGGTTCGATGTTTACTATTGTATTGTCCTTGGTTAGTGCAACAGTTTGAGCAGAGCCCCCTGGGCCCTGATCCACGCGTCATGATGTTCTTCTTGTAGGTTTCTAGGACCCTCTGGAACACTCTATCCTTATAAATGGGAAATTTGGGTGTGTGTGTGCATATACCATGAATGGAGACTGGGGATAACATGGTTATCATCAAGTTATGAGCACAGGCCCAGGAGACGCCATTCCTTCTAGTCCACAGAAGAGCCAACTGCCAATGCCTTGATTTTTGAACTCGGCCTCCACAGCTTGGAGACAATCAATTTCTGTTTTTACCACCTACACTGTGGTACAATCGTCTGCCATACTGCTGTCCTCTCTTGCAGTTCCCCGGACCTCTATACTGTCAGCTGGCGGTACTAGAGCGTGTTTTGTTTCTGCTGCCTTTGAGTTGTGCTTGATGTGACTGCTGAACAGGATTCTGCACCCCAAAGAAGAGGCCTTGTCTCTATGCATCTTTTCATCCCTCAAAGAACAGGTTGAGTTAAGTTGAATATACCCTTGTTCCCAGTCAACACTGTATAGTTTCTGTAAACCCGTCGAGGTTAGAAAAGAGATCAGGGCCCCCGAATGCCAGCAGCAAAGTTGACAACACATTATGGGGCTCCTGTTGATCTTGGGGAGCACATGGAGTCACAGGTCACTAGGAGGTCATTAGGTTTGAATCAGAAAATAAAAAGCCAGGGTATGTCCACTATACCTACAACACACACACACATACACACACACACACACACACACACACACACACACACACACACAGAGGCAGAGGTCAGTGTCAGGTGTCTTTCTCAGTCATTCTCCACAATTTATTTTTAATCTTAGTCTGCTGCTCAACCTGGACCTTGCTGATTCATTCAGCAGATTCCAGAGCTCTCCTTGTCTCTCTATTCCCAGTGCAGGGATGACAGGCACCTGCCTGCCAGAGCACCTGGATTTTCTTTCGTTCTCTGTTTCTTTGTTTCTTTCTTTTTTCACCTGGGTGATAGGGACCCAAGCTCCGCTCCTCATGATGGGCAGCTGGCACCTTACCAACCAAGTTATCTCTCAGCTCCTGCTCCATTTCTCTTCATATACAGATGAGGATGTGGCAGCTTAGGGATAGTAAGAGCTGTGGCCTGATGCTAAAAGGGTTATGGGGCACAGCAATAGCGAAATCAAGAGCCCTGACTGAAATCCCAGGCTTTTTCAGAACAAAAATCCCAGGAGAGCCACAAGTCAAGAGTTCAGCCACTGATTTTTAAAACATATGAATCGATTGAGGTCAGTGACAGTGGAAGATGCTTACCATGTACCTGTTGTCCTTTAAAATTATGCTTAAAGGGGCAAGTGGCCTAAGAATACACTTACATTATTGTCAGGTGGAAAATATAGGCCCAGAAAGAAAGGGGCAGAATTCAGTCAAGCCTGGCTGTGGGTTCAGAGGTACTTGCTGAACACAGTGGTGGTTTTAAAACCTGCCTTATTTCCTCCAGTGGCTTTATTACAACTGTCATCGCCCGCTCCCCCTCCCCCCCCCCCATCCGCCCCCTGGGAACCATGTCCCTAGGAGAGATGAAACCCTACCCTCTGCTGTGAATGCAGGCACTTACATTCAGAGTATTTCTGGAGTTGATCAAATTCTTCTGATGAAAGAGAGACCCATTGTCCTTCGCTCATCTTTCAGCCGAATCTGAGCACCTCAAGCCCACGGGTCGAATTCTGTTCACCAGGGTGAAGCCGAGGTCCAGCTCAGGGCCTGGCTCATTGCAGGGGTGCAGTGGATCAGGCCTTCAGGAGATGTCTAGGGCGCTCAAGTGTTGATGACAGTTGTGGGCGCCCCTCGGCAGTTGACAAAAGACTTCTGCTACTCCTCAGGCAGCATCATCCTGCTGCACTCCGGGGCCAGTCCTGGAATCCTGGCAATTCCTGAATAAATCAGAAAAGCCTTGTAAATGAGATGCCAGGAAAACAAAAACAAAAACAAAACAAAACAACACAACAACAACAAAAAGAATCCCAACATGGCCTCTGGTGAAAGAGGGCAATGGTTTGGTGTTTCTTGAGGGCGAGGGCTACCTTCAGGGAGACCCAGAACCCTGCAGCGTGTGGCATCCCTGCTCCACTATCTGCCTGAGTATCAGGTAAAAGACTGGCCCGTGTGACAGGGTGGCTACCGGGGAACCTGAAATGTCTTCTACAAGTGGAGGGTCCTAGGTTCCCAGAAGCACAAGGCAAAAATCCCTACTGCTGTTAGATGCCCCCCAAATCCTACTGGATCGGTAGCCTATGTAGCTGAGTTAAAAGGGAAGGAAGCCTTCTCTCCTTTGCTGATATCCGAACCCCAATATGCTGCTTCTACCTTTGCGCTGGTGGGCTGCTGCGCAAGTTCAGATACACCCTGGGCTGGCAGCCTCCAGTGCGAGAGCAGTTCTCAGAGCCACCAAAAGGCTTTTGGGGGAGAGCCTGCCAGGCTCAGGGTGCAGGTGCCAGGGCAAAAGGAGGCGAGTGGATAGGGACACTGAGGCCTTTTCCTTGGGACTTTTTGTATCACTCAGTCCCACTGAGAGTCTGTTTCACTCAGTCAGTTTTGGGGGTGATATAATCAATACAGTGGGCCAGGACCAGCATCTAAAGAGCGAAACAGAGCAGGGTGGAGTGAAATAATGCTGAAAATACAAGTACCTTCACGGTAGCGAGTTGTGTCTCATGAGACTTTCCTTTAACTTATACCCCACGAGTGCACACTGCATATATTTGCATTTTTATTCTGGGTCAAGAATAGAAACAAGTTGGTAAACCTTTGACCTAGTAGCAGGAGATGTAAAGAAACCAGTTCTAACGCCACTAAAGAATAAGCTGAGTTTTGTTTGATACCATTGGTCTACTATGGGACAAACTTGGGGAGGCCCAAGTGTCTGTGAGGCTGGAAGGAGATCCCGGAAAAGACACATGTAGGGTTCTCTATGGTAGTGTGCAGTCATGGCTGGGGCAGGCCTGCTGGGCAGGACTGAGATTCTAGCTCCGTAAGAAAGGGTAGTGCTATGAGCAGGTGGCCAGGGGGTGAGATGTCTGCTTCTCTTGAAGCCTTCATAGTGATATTCCTCTTCTAAGAAGGCTAGGTGTCCTCCTTAACCTATGGGCAGCCTGGATTCATTTTCAACACATGCTCTTCTTAAGGTCACAGGTTCCAAACTCACAGGTCCTTCCCAGTCCTTCCTAGCTCAGTTCACTTTCTGCTCAGCACCAGGAAACCCTCGCCTTGAACCTCTTATGTCTTCCTGAGAGCTCCCGCCCTGTGTCCTTCATCTTCTTTTGGCATCTCTCAACACTGGTGCCTCTCCCCAGCCCTCCTCCACTCCCCACGGAGCATCATTCCTTCCTAGCTTCCGTAGTTCCCTGGCACCCAGCCCTGTCCTCAATCTGGATCCAAGGATTCACACCCTGCACTGGGATATGACCCGCCAATCACCCCTGGAGACCCTTCTATATTGGGGATGACGTTAGACCAGGACCCGGCAGCACCCTCACCCTGCTTGTCCTCTGTACTCCAGTCAGTGTCACCTCTCCAGCTTCCATCTTGTCACACCCAGCAGCAGTCCTGGGCTGTCTGTCCATTCCAAGTTCCTCCCTTCTGACCACACGGTCCTCCCCTGAACCCAGGCCCTGCCGTCTCTTCCTGCTGCTCCCTCTTCATTGTTTTTTGTTCTCTTCTCCCCCCCCCTCTGCTCCTACCCACAGCCAGCCAGATCACCCCTCTCCTGCTAATAAAACCCCTCAGTGTGTTTTATTGCCTATCCACGACTCTTTTTTGTGTGACCTCTTTCTTTATGATCTAGTCCCTGATGAACATTCAATCAAGAGCGAGCAATGTCTCTTAAAAAAAAAAGCACGCCAGGGAGTTGAACAGTGACCACCGCTTTGCCAATGGACAGTCATTTCACACGGTGTCACGTACTTAAACACATGACCGACTCTAGTCCTTATATGAGCGTGTGCATTAAGAACCTTTGTGGCCATGCTACCATAGACTGGATGTACAATGGTGGCCCCAAGAGATTATACTGGAACTTGACAATTCCCGTGGCTCGGTAACAGCCTAGATCTCATATTGCGCTAGATCCATACATTCCACACTCACCTGTAGTAAAGATAGTGTAAAAAAAAAAAAAAAGGCTGGCACACTGTCAATCAAATGAAAGCATAGCACACACAGTCATGTATGGTACACAATACTCTGTCAATAGAGATAATTAATGGCTGTGTTCCTGAAGAGGCTGCTTAGGTAACTGACCTGCATCATCCAGCTTTGTGTCTGCGTACTATGCCACGTCTGCACAGCGATGAAGCCATCTAAGATCAGAGTTCTCCGAATGCCCCCCCTCCCCCCCGGCCCCCCCCCCCCCCCGTAATTAACTGGCACGAGACTGTGTTACTGTCTCTATTTAATAGGTGAGGAAAACTAAGTGCCTTAGGGTGAAGAGAAAAACAGGAACCACTGATGCATTTGTTTAAGAATGCCTCTATGAGTCGTATGTGGTAGCGCGCTCCTCTAATCCCAGAAAATATGAGCATGAGGCTAGCCTGGGCTACCTATGGCAAAGCTTTGTCTCAAATGATGCAAAACAGAAAACGAAGCAACGTCTCTGTGCCTTGATGACTCTGCGCACCGCAGAAGCACACAATTCTAACAGGACTCAGAGACAAACAGCAGGTCAGAACCAGGCTGGCTGAAAAACAGAAGGCGAGGCCTCTGGCTTTGGGCTCTGCCTCTCACTGATTGTTTTATTCTAGACAATTTTCTCATTTCTTGACTTTGTTTTTCCTTTTGAAAATGAGGAGTGGGGGAAAAGAATGTATTTGGTGCTAGGATTGGGTCCGTATACGTATGCCACCCCTCTCCAGTACAATGCATGTAATGCAGTGATAATCAACATGACTGTTCTCAACACGCGATATAAAAAAAGTAGGGTGAATTCTGTGGGGGAGGCAAAAGGTTTAGTGGCGATGGGGTAGCTGGGCTGGTGAGATGACTCAGCACTTGCTGCCAAGCCTGATGATGCCAGAAGGTGAGAACCAACACTCAGTCACCCTCCTGGCCTCTACGAACACCCACGCGCTTACACACAATCAAAAGTGAACACAAACAAATGCAAAAAAAATTTGGTTTTTTAAAAAGAGGACATTTGAATGGAGGTTATTAGCCTTGCCTGTCCTGGACTCACTTTGTATACCAGGCTGGACTCGAACTCACAGCGATCCACCTGTCTCTGCCTCCCCGAGTGCTGGGATTAAAGGCATGCGCCACCACCGCCCAGCTGGAGGTATCTTTCATAGTGAATAATACTGCTCCCAGAAGTCATAGGTTATTAGAGAGAATCCAGTGCTAGGGGTGTGGAATACCTCTCTTCCTTGGGCATTCCTACTCAGGGAAGCCACAGCTCCCCCACCCCCCTCGCCCCCGCACCCGGACCCCCACAACAGTCTTAATTGCCTACTAGAACTAGATGGTAAAACTCCATTGTCGAAGTCACCACATACTTTGGTTGCAGGACATAAAGAAACGAACCTAGAACCTGAGTGAGGAGCTTCTGCTCCCCTGGCTAGCTCCCACAGTGCCAGAAGGCACAATGCCGGCCTCGATGCGAGAGTTGTCTCCAAACGTTTTTCCTTCTGTGGACCACGCTACGCTAGGCAACATGTGCCCAAGGATGCAACAGTGGCACAACTAATGTGGCGGGAACTCACCACTCCCTGATTGGATTTCAGTCCTGCTCCAGAAGAGGGGGGGACTCCGTGCTCAGCACTAGAAACCTGGTCAAAAATCTCATGGCTGGGGAGGTCACGCCTTCCAGTAAGGAATCTCCTCCTATTGTTTTGTTGACTTTAATGTGTTGTCAAGGTACCTTCTGAATATTCATGTTTATATGCATAAGTTAGTGCTGAATATTCATGTTTATATGCATAAGCTGAAGGAGCTACTGGCAGCTGAGGGCTACTGGGGAGGGAGAGTCATTTCCTCGATGGTGTTTCTCTGGGCAAGGTGCCGATGGTCTATTAAGTAACCCTTGACCTATGCTCATGTGAGTCTAATTAAAGCTCAGTGGTCATAAAAAAAAATAGTCAAGAAAGGAAGAGGGAGACATGTTGGGATGCAGGGCTCCAAAGGGCACAGAGAGAGAGATATGTCAGGATAATGTGGCCAAAATGCATTATGTCAACATGCGACATTGCCAATGAATAGATGAAAATACAAAATTAAGAAGGTTTTCCCACCGTGTTGTAGGCACAGCACTTAGCCATATGGCGTAAGGATCGGCTGACAGCAGTTGGGAGAGGGCTTCTCGTATGCCTCAGGTTTCTGAGCTTGGTCTCGTCCTGCTCCACGGTATTGTAACCTCACCGCCACTCATCAAAATTTTACACACTGATTCCAGCACCCATCGATGAGTCTTCGCTACATGATCGTGACGATTTTATGTTCATTCATTTTATATTAATCAATAGTCTATAATAGGGAGAGCCTTTTCCCAATACTTTACTTATGTCATCGTATATAACAGCAGATGTACAAATTTATTTATATCAGTGCATACAGTGTTTACATATACTGTATAGTAATATATACCATAATATATTTTAGTGTGAATAAATGTAACATATAAATACATTTGCATAAGTAGTAAATAATTATATAATAAGTATAAATGTACATTGAATTAGAAAAGAAAACTTTTAACGTCTCCATTTGTTTGGATTCTCAACTTGTCCCAGATTTGAATAGTGGGAGCTCATCCCGAGTGGTTCCTGTGTTTGTTTGTTTAACAGATATCAGCATTCTTTGAGTACGTCTTTAGTTTCTGGTTCATCTTGGTTCATCAGCCCTAGTTCTCCATGGAGCCCTGATTCCTTTACATGGAGGATCTTTGAAATCAAGGTTTGGACAGTAACTACATTCATTGAGGTTTGCCTCGTTTCTTGTTTGCATCAAAGGCAGAGCATGTCCGTCCATTTGTCTGTCTGTCCTGGTTAGTTTTTTTTTTTTTCACAACAAAGTGACACCAGTGATCTGGAAAGGGGATCTTAGTTAAGAAAATGTCACCATCAGAATGGTCTGTGGGGCATTTTCTTGACTAAGAATTGATACCCGAGGGCTCAGCCCATTGCAGGCTCTGCTGTCCCTGAGCGAATGGTCTGAGGTTGTATAAGAAAGCAGGCTGAGCAAGCCGTGAGGAGCAAGCTGGGGCAGCACTCCTCCATGGCCTCTGCAGCAGCTTCTGCCTCCAGCTTCCTGCCTTGAGTCCCCGCCCTGACCTCCCTCCATGATGGGAAAGTTGTAAGATGAAATACACCCCTTTTTCCCCTGAATTGCTTTTGGCTATGGTGTTTCATCATAGCACTAGACACCCTGAGGCAGAAATCAGTACCAGATTTCGGGGATGTTTCTGTGACAGATCTGACCGCCTGTTTTTTGGCAAGACAGTGGGAGGAGTTTGAAACTTTGAGCTGGTAAAGCCACTGAGTGCTTAGTGCTTGATGAGCTAGTGCGGGAGCCTGGAAGACAAGAATGCAGAAAGAAGTGAAGATGAGCGAGGCCCGCCTGGTGACATCTCAGAGGGAAGCAATACTCTTTCGGGGCCATTCGTGTGATTTGTGCTTTTAAATCTTATCTGAATCTAATTGTTTGTGTATGAATGGTTTGCCTGCATGTGTGTCTGGGCACCCCAACATGCAGTACCCAAAGAGTCCAGAAGAGGGTGTTGGATTCCCCTGGAACTAGAATTGTGAGAAGCCATGTGGGTACTGGGTCTTCTGGAAGACACCCCAGTGCTCTGACCAACTAAGCCAGCTCTCCAACTCTTTTGTTGTCTTCTTCTTCTTCTTCTTCTTCTTCTTCTTCTTCTTCTTCTTCTTCTTCTTCTTCTTCTTCTTCTTCTTCTTCTTCTTCTTCTTCTTCTTCCTCCTCCTCCTCCTCCTCCTCCTCCTCCTCCTCCTCTTCCTCCTCCTCCTCCTCCTCCTCCTCTTTCTTCTTCTTCTTCCTCCTCCTTCTCCTCCTCCTCTTTCCTTCTTCTTCTTCTTCTTCTTCTTCTTCTTCTTCTTCTTCTTCTTCTTCTTCTTCTTCTTCTCCTCCTCCTCCTCCTCCTCCTCCTCCTCCTCCTCCTCCTCCTTCTCCTTCTCCTCCTCCTCCTCCTCCTCCTCCTTCTTCTTCTTCTTCTTCTTCTTCTTCTTCTTCTTCTTCTTCTTCTTCTTCTTCTTCTTCCTTCTCCTCCTCCTTCTGTTTGTTTTTGTTTTTGGAGACAGGGTTTCTCTGTGTAGCTTTGACTATCCTGGACTTGTTTTGAAGACCAGGTTAGCATCCAACTCATGGAGATCTGCCTGCCTCTGCCTTCCCGAGTGCTGGGATCAAAGATATGTGCCACTGCCCCTGGCTCTTTTTTATTAAACAAACAAACAAACAAACAAACAAACAAACCAAATGAATTTGTTTGTTCACTTTACATCCTGGTCTTAGGCCCCTCCCTCTTCTCCTTTCAGTCCCACCCTTCTGCCCCCTTCTTCCTCCTCTATCCCTCTGAAGAGGGGAACACCCTCCCCACCTGCCCCAGATCATCCAGTCCCATCAGGACTGAGTTCATTCTCTCCCCTTGTGGTCTGGCAAGGCTGTCCTGTCAGGGGAAAGTGATTGAAAAACAGGTAACAGAGTCCATGTCAGAAAGAGACCTTGGTCCCCTTACTAGTGGACCCACATGTAGCCTGAGCCGCCCATGGGCTACATCTATGTACAGGACCTAGGTCCAGTCCAAGGACTTAGGTTCTTGGTTGATGCTGCAGTCTCCACAAGCCCCTCTGGGCCCTGGTTAGTTGGCTCTGTTGGTCTTCTTGTGGAGCTCCTATCACCTCTCCCCACCCCCTGTTTTCCCACTAGACTCCCTATGCTTCATCCAATGTTTGGCTGTGAGCCTTAGCATCTGTTTCAAACAGCTGCTGGGTTGAGCATCTCAGAGGACAACTCTGATAGGCTCCTGTCTGCAAGCAAGTGTAGTGTCAGGGGTTGGCTCTCTTCCATGGGGTGGGTCTTGGGTTGGGCCAGGCATTGGTTGGACATTCCCTCAGTCCTTTGTTGTGATATTTTGAATTAAGAAGTTGTGCTTTTCATCAGCCAGTGCTGAAGAATCAGCTGTGATGACTGTGAAGCTAGCACCACTAAGGTAAAAATCTTTCCTTAAATGGGAGAATCAGTAACTGTCAGCTGGGTCCAAGGGACCAGCTGCGGTTAAGAAGAGCCCAGTATCACTGAGGCAAAAACCTTCTGGGAGTATTTCCTCAGGATTAGCACACAGACACTGTGCTGCAGGGTGGCCAAGGCTGCATCTCATGCTGGCAGCCACACTTGGTAATGGGTAAGAATAAGCCAGGTATCACTGGTTTTAAAGGCATGAGGGAGTCATGGGGGAGCAGCTCAGGCATGGCACTGTGTGGCAAGGCTGGAGTGTCTTCCCTCAGTGATGGAGCATGACCCAAGAGTTATATGATGAAACGAACCCTTTTCTCCTCAAGTTACCCTTGGTCGTGGTGTTTTATCATAGCAACAGGAACTCTAATGAGGGCACTGCCTGTGTGCCTGTCACCGAAGCTCACACTGAGGCCCTTTGGCTCTGGTCCTTCATGACCCTTTCCTTGTTAGCTTTCTTTCATGCGAGATTTTAAAACTTTCTGCAACAGGATTTGTTTCCACGGCCTAAAATATACTATCTTGTTAAGGTTTTGAAACACAGAGGTAATCCTTCTAGAATTGCTGAGCCACACCTCTGTGGAAAACACGGCTGATGGTCTGTCTATGGTTCTTTTGTTTTTACCCAGGCAGATGTCAAAAATACTGTTCTCCAAAGAGGCTCTGATGACCTCTGTCCCATTATGTTCTGTCTGTCTTTGCCACTGAGTGTTTTTCTTTCCCACGGAATCTTCTTTGGGTGGCTTCCAAGGGCCAAACTGTACACACAGCACATTTGGAGAAGTCTGCCACCCCAACTCCATTTACTCTGCTTCCACCCCCCTCTTTCTCATCCAATTTCCACCTGCCCCTAGATGTTCGTACTTACTTTTGTGGGTTTAATTTGGCACAAGAGAGCAAATACTGAGGTGCCTCATTTCCCTCTCTGACACAAAGGTTAGCTAGCACGTTATAGATTGCCATTTGCGTGTTGTTTTCACTTGACACTGTACTCTATAGATCACCCCAAATCTCTTCACAAGAGAGCCTCCTCACTTGGGACCTATGTGGCTGAAACTCTTCGGTATAGCCTCGCCCGAAACTCTTCAGAGGACTCCCACCAACTCCCAAGACGAAGGGCCAGCTTCTGAGTTGGAGAATGTCACAGGGGCCCGATGAGAACAGCTGCCTGATCTCTTCGTCTGTATGTGCCAGTCAGACTCACCTCCTGTTACTTCCTGCCCTAGCACAATGTCAGGGACACCATAGCACCAGAGGGACAGGCCTGGCTTTTCTTTGCTTTTCTTGGAACGCCATTTGTTGCTTCCTTCCCCATAGCAAGCGAGCACTCGTTCATCCAGCCCCAGTTTTCAAAAGGTCACTTAATCCCCAGAGTGTTTCTCAAGCTCTTTCAGCCCATTTTCCTGCCCTCCCAGTTGGGTCCCACGGAACACCCCGTTTTTATATCAGAGGGGCTCATGGGCCTGTGTGGAGACAAACAGCCAAACAGCTAGCTATCACCCGGCTACACGGAGAACTACAGGACTGAAGGCGGGTCAGAGGCTCAGAAGTGTCTTGAAAGAGCCAACGCCCCTGCGTGAGGTGAAGACATCCTTGTTGTAATAACAAGTGCGTGTTTCTTGCTCTTGTTGCTTCACTGTGGCTCAGAACCGCGCCGTGCAGTGGGAGGCGCTTCCCTGTTTGTGCCTTGTTTCTATGAAGAGAAGTTAGGGCCTGAGCCATTGCCTGACATTGATCCTACAGGACCCCAACCCTGCCCCCGTCACCCCCGCTGGTCGACAGACAACAGCTAATTCATAATGGGCTGATTTTTCTCCATCAGCCCCCACTCTTCTCCCAGCACCAGCCCAGCCGTTTCTCATCGAGGCTGTTTTCTGTGTAAATGGGCTTTCTCAACAGAATAAGATTTAGCGGGGGATTTTCTAAATAAATCTAAGATTGGATATTGTCTGACTTGGATGGGAGTAATATTTTATGTCACTGAAGCTATGCCACTTTGAGCCATTGTTTCAGGTCCCTGGGCCTCGGTTTCCTTGCCTATAGAAATGAAGGGGGTGGAAATAATGGTTTCTAACACATATTCTAGCTCTGCAATTTTGTATACTGGTTCAAATTCTTATTTGTTCAGTACAGATGTCAGCATGGGATTTATAAGTCAAAAGGAGATGGCAATTCAACGTGTATTGAATTGCACCCCAGGTCCCTCTATTCACTCGAATGAATCAGCCGTACCCAATTACTCAGGAACAAACACCTCTTCATCTCCCTTTCGTTCTCTGAAAAGCATCGGTGAATGAAGATGCCATCGCTTTAGGGGGGCTCACATGCATCTGATGACTTATAACGAGGCCATAATGAGCCCATTTTTTTAAAATGGGAAAATGGCTAGAGAGATAAAGATCTTTCTCGCAGACTCTGGACCAGGTCACATTTTGATGGCTGCCTCCATTCTAGCCTGTAATCCTGCCATTTCTTCTTCAACCTTGATCCCTTCATGGCAGCCTTAGTTAGATTTTTCTATTGTTATGATAAAACACCATGACCAAAATCAACTTGGGGAGGAAAAGACGTCTTTTATCTTGTATCTTGTAGTCCATCATCCAGGGAAGTCAGGACAGGAACTCAAGGCAGGAATCTGGAAGAGGGAACTGATGCAGAGGCCATGGAGGAGTGCTGCTTACTGGCTTGCTTCCCATGGCTTGCTCAACCTGGTTTCTTATAGACCACAGGACCGCCATCCCAGGGATGGCACCACCCAGTCAGCTGGGCCCCTCCCACATTGATTGCCAATCAAGAACCTGCCCCATAGGCTTTCCCACAATCTGATCTGGTGGGGACATTTTCTCAGTGGGGGTTCCCTCTTCCAAAGTGACTTTACCTTGAGTGAAGTTGACATAAAATCTACCTAGCATATTAGCCATTCAATTCAAGTACCTACTCTAAATAATGTCCCTTAAAGTCCTTGGCCCAGGATAAGAACGCCTTGTTTGCCCACCAACAGTGCTGGAAGCTCTTCTCTACTGCAGCGCTTACTACACTGGATGAACTTAACCAAATATCTACCCTACAAGAGTTTGAATTCCTTCAAGGGGAAAAAAAAATCACCTATTCATTTCAAGCTCTGGCTTCAAGATCTATGGAGTTTCATATCTTGACCATTTAAAAAGTGGTTCTCAACTTTTTTTTTTAAATGAGAAGTTTGGCATGGAACAAAAGGTCTTACCATATTTATTACAGTATATCTCAGTAGAGAGAATAGGATAATAAAGAGTTGAAGAGAAAAGAAAATAAAAGTGTTTGTAATTTTCTTTGGGAGTTGCTGACTTATAATAAAGACATGCACTCATACAACTTTATATTAAAATAATGACCTATAAACTTATAGGATATCACGGCTGTATACTCGCAAGCATAACTTAGTTATTTGTTAAGCTTACTATAGTATGTATCAAGGCAGTTATGTTGTTTGTGTCAAGATAAGTAGGTTAGTTGCTTGATTCACCAATGAATCCCACTATTGTCATAGTCTGTTAGATCTGTGTCCACATTTCCTGATACTTTAGAACCTTTTAAATTCATTTCACTGAGGTCCAGGCTGTGCCTGTGACTCATTTTAACTGCAGAGATACAATAGCTATTAGGTTGAAGCTTTGACCGGAGCCAGTGCCTTCCATTTTTGTCTCATTGAGATTATCAAACCACCTTAGAAGAAGTTCAGCCAGAGTTGGAGATAGCCCACAGAGACTGTGTGGGAGGACCACGGGACAGAATGAGGCTTACCATCACACAGAGGACCTAACAACCCAGGTGATCATGACATCTGAAGATGCCAGGCAAACCATTCACTGAATCTTAAAAGCTGTCATAGGAATGGTGTAGAGCATGCCAGGTAAGAAGCCATCTTGGATTTCATAGTTTTGGCAAGAACCACATGGAGCAAAGGCAATTGGTTCCTGATCACCCTGTCTGCATTCCCAGTGCATATGATTATGCAGAGTAACACAGTGATTATTGAGGCTCTAAGTTTTGGAGTAGCTAGTTATGTAGGCACAGATAACCAAACAGCTCTACATGCCTTCTGGGTGCAAAATTTTACATGTATCTTCTTGGCATGGATTTGCATGGTTGACCTGAAACTGCAACTAGTTCGTGTCTTAAAACCTAGTAACTGGAAATAGGCTGAAAATAGCTTTGATGCAAATGTCACTACATGCAGTAGGGGTAACTGAATCTCCTTTACTGAC
Organism: Acomys minous; assembly: GCF_964271855.1. Taxonomy (NCBI): domain Eukaryota; kingdom Metazoa; phylum Chordata; class Mammalia; order Rodentia; family Muridae; genus Acomys; species Acomys minous. The sequence continues at coordinate 68,707,555 of NC_140492.1, read as the reverse complement.
TAAATGATAGCTTTGAGGTCAAATGAACTATAATTCCTAATTCAAAAGCAACCATAAGAGTAGCTGAAACTCACAAATAGCTCACAAACAGAACAGACACTCAAATGATGCCAGTGTGGTCTTTCCTGGGTCACAGAGTTCACGGCATCTGTCAGTGTGGGGCAGGAGAGCTGGAGCCTGTAGACGCAGCTTAATTTCCCAGATAATTGAATTAGAGCCACCAGGGAACTTAGTAATGAGCTAATTTGAGTTAATGAGTAACAAATATGAGTAATATCTCTGAATTTACTTAGTAGAGCACCAGCACAGAACACACACACACACACACACACACACACACACACACACACAAATTTTATGTGCTAACTCACAAAAATTCAGTGTGCACTTGTGCACTTCTTCCATGTGAGGAGCATGTTGTATTCCATTTGGGGGCATCAAGATGAATGTGACGTGTCTAGTCGGGGGAGTATGAACCTGTCATCCTGAAGCAAGTGGCCCAGGTGCAGGGGGTGGAGTCTAGGGGTGGGATGGTCTCCAGGAGAGCTTCATTTTGGGCTTTTGGGTGGAAATTGAGACTATTCCTCCAGGGGCTGTTTTGGGAGTGTGTGTAGGCCAGAGGCATCACAGCTTAGACTGGTTATTTAGTTAGTTAGTGTACCTGTTCAACAAACCATTTAAACAACAAATGACAATATCAGGAACCTGCCCCCCCCCCCCAGATAGCTTACTGCATCTCTGCTGCCTTTCACATTCCATCCGTGATGTTCACCAAGCCCCTGCAAGAATGCTATTTTTTACGTTGTTTTTAGAGCTGTAAAGACAGGCCTGCTAGGAAGGGACAGGGCTGGTTTTGAACCCCAGCCTGTTTAGTTCCAAGGCTCACCATCTCTCCTTTTACACCTCTGGCTGAATAAGTCCTGAGTACCCAAGTGGCCAGCTCCGTGTTAGGTGCTGATGCTATCAGTAAAGCCACGTTCTGAGATCCAGCAACCTCACTTCCAGACCAGAGGCAGAACCACAGCATGCTCCCAAGCTGCTAGAAAAGGGGAAAACCTACACCACACACGACACAAAAATGGAGTCGAATGCAAAACGTGCAGGAGGGTGGTGGGCAAAACACGAGGTGCCAACAAGCCCTTGCTGTTCCCTGGTGAGGAAACCCTTGGTGGGGGGCGGGTGTTCACTTAGCTTCAACATGTGGGGCACTACAGGGAAATATTATCATAATGTCCTTGGGGACTGTGTACAGTCTATCCCTGTCCACTCAAATGCCGATTTCTCTACCCCGCTATCTGGTTTCAATCCGGACATTGCATTGTGATGTTTATTCTAAGTATCTCCTGTCTCAAGTTTGTGTAAACATGTCACCATCTGTTCTCTGTATTGCCAATAAAAGCCAAGTAGCCAATGCTGAGCAATAACAGAGAATAGGGTGGGACATCCTGGTCCAATGATGGGGAGGAGAAAGAGCAGGAAGGAGAAGAAGGATGCACATGGAGAGGACTGGGAAGCACCAGGAGGAATGAGTTGCACCTAGGATATGAGTAAAAAACAAGTATAATGCGGGAAATCTGAATGGGGGCAAACTATACCAGTTTGGAGGTTTAGGATGGAGTAATTACTGCGCAGAATTGTGCTATAGGCTAATTAAATAGGTCCTGGTCTCTTTGTGTGGTTGTTTGGGTACAAAACTGGTTAAGAAGTAACCGATGATTATACTAAAATTATAAATCAATATCAAATATTAATAATGATTTCAACAGGGAAATGACAAGGAACAAAGAACAGGGAAATGACCCTGGAATCAGGGTCAGGGGGTCGCAGGGAAAGGACCCTGAGTAGACGCTAAGGAAGGGAAAGTTCTTCCCTAGATTCGCTTCTGGTGTCAAGAGAGACTCCGAGACGAAGCACAAGTCTGGGTCTGGATCTAGAGGCATCAGAAGTCAAGTCTTGGCTCATAATTGCATGGTTTGAAGCAAGCTGGTCATCATTTTAAGATAGGCACAATAGTAAGGTTGACCCATGCTTTACAGGGATGCCCAGAGCAGCATTTTCACAAAGCGTCTGAGTTACAAGCAAGTTTTTCGTTAATGGCTCCTCAAGTGTGGAGGAGCACACCCACAGCAACACCCACAACAAAGCCCATAGCACACCCACAGCAACAGTCTGGAAACTCAGTGGGAAAGAGAATCAGTGAACTTAAAGGCCCTGACAAATACAGTTTCTCAGCAACACGCCAGCCTTAAGCGCTGCTTTCTACTGAGGCAAGGGCCAGGGCTAAGAGGGAAAAGCAGGAGTTCCTGGAACTAATGTTTCCCACAAGGCCTCTGGGCAGAGAGAGTCTAGGTTTCCCATGTCTTGAGGGAGGAAAACATTACTGGGAATCCAGGGCTTCTTGGCAGCCAGAAACCTGTCATTCCGTCGTGATTCTAAAATTCTCACCATGACTTGTGTTACCTGTAGAAATTCCCCTTCTCTCCTATTCTACATTTGTTTTTAATACACCTTCTCTGACAGTTTTTTTTTTACTAATATGCCATCAAGAGAGGACGTCGAACAGATAATAATACTTTCCTACTCCAAAGCACAATCACAGGGGCCCCGTGGAAGCTGAGAGAGACGGCGGCTCCTTCAACTTTGGCAGCACATGCGCACATGAGAAACAGAACTGTTAAGGAAGAAACACACACACACACACACACACACACACACACACACACACACACACACACACACACACGCTCTGAGCCTAAAGCACAAAGGGTGAGGAGGTGGAAAAGGAGGTATGGGTGTAGGCAGCACGGTGGGAGCAATGTTATGTGTGCGGCTGGGGTTTCAGCAGAAACCACGCCATAGCAGCAGCATTCACATCTGGAACAGTCTGCCGAGCTCCACAGATCAGGATGAATTTGCAGTTGGTCCACTATCATGCTCCATTTTGTGGACCCCTTGTGTTCCGCCCTTCCCCCATCTCCTCTCTGCCTTCTTGACTTATCTACACCTTTCTCCTCTATTTTCCCTTTTCTTTCTTTCTTTCCTTTTTTTTCTTTTTCGAGACAGGGTTTCTCTGTGTAGCCTTGGCTATCCTGGACTCACAATGTAGACCAGGCTGGCCTTGAACTCACAGGGATCCACCTGCCTCTGCCTCCCGAGTGCTGGGATTAAAGGCATGCGCCACCACCGCCCGGCACTCTCCTCTATTTTTCAATTCCCCACATCAACAGAAACAAACACCAACCATTTATGGAGTCTACTGAATCTACGTTAATATTTTCAAGATAATCTTCTTGGGCAAGCTTTATCAGAACACTCTACCTTGTCGGCAGCAAGGTTCAAACTCTCTTCTACCTGGACGTAAAATAACTCATACCTCACAGTATCTATCAGATCTAGAAAGGTTATGAATGGCTTCCTTAGACCGTAAGCAGCCTGGGGACGGGTCTTCCGTCACACCCCAGAAGCCCAAGATTCTGTTTTCAGGAAGTGATTTGTTTCCTCTCCCAGCATCTTGGTAGGGGATACGCATGCAGTGAAGATTCAGCACCATGGACAAGAAAACTCAGGGGTGCAGCACCTCACTCCTACACCAGTTATGCCCAGGTATGGCTCAGTCTAGACACCCAAAGGTACCTAGAAGCCAGTTTGAGCAAATACCTTTATTGTATGCCAGACTGCCCTAAACAGTTTGCATATTGCGTTTGGTTGAGTGCACGCAACCACTGTCTGACAGCAACACAAGTATGCATGCTCATTTTAAACATGGGAAAAACGCAGCCTACCATATTGGTGTCACTTTATAATCCCAGCATTTGGGAAACCGAGACAGAAAAATCATATTCAAAACTAGCCTTGGCTCCATAGTGATCTCCAGGCTGGCCTGGCTTAAACAATGGGAACTTATCTCTTAAAAACAAAATCCAAAACAAATAAAAAACGATGGCAAAACTAAAGCACAGATGTGAAATCGCCGCTTTGGGTCATGTGGCTGTTAACCGATGCATCCAAGACTGAAAAGCCCATGTGATCTGGCACTGGAGGCTGCTCTCTGCCACTGTGTCATTTAACAAAGAGACCCAAATGGTGAAGGAGGAAGTCAAATTATCCCTATTTGCAGATGATATGATACTGTACATAAGTGACCCCCAAAATTCCACCAGAGAACTCCTACAGCTCATAAACACCTTCAGCAAAATGGCTGGATACAAAATTAATTTAAAAAGTCAGTAGCCTTCTGATATACAAATGACAATCATGCAGAGGAAGAAATTAGAAAAACTACACCCTTCACGATAGCCACAAGCAATATAAAATATCTAGGAGTTACTCTAACCAAGCAAGTGAAGGACCTGTTTGAAAAAAACTACAGATCTCTGAAGAAGGAGATTGAAGATGACATCAGAAGATGGAAAGATCTCCCTTGTTCATGGATTGGGAGAATTAACATAGTAAAAATGGCCGTCTTGCTAAGTGTAGTGGTGCATGTTTTTAATCCCAGCACTCGGGAGGCGGAGGCAGACGATTAGCTGTAAGTTCGAGGCCAGCCTGGTCTACCAAGTAAGTCCAGGACAGCTAAGGCTATGTAGAGGGACCCTGTCTCGAAAAACCACACACACAAAAAAACAAACCCCACAAAAAAGGCCATCTTACGAAATGCAATTTATAGATTCAATGCAATCCCTATCAAAATATCTACACAATTTTTAAAGACATTGAAAGATCAATTCTTAACTTCATATAGAAAACCAAAAACCCCAGAATATTTAAAACAATCCTGTACAATAAAAGATCCTCTAGAGGAATCTCCATCTCAGATCTCAAGCTGTACTATAGAGCAGCAATAATTAAAACAGCATGGCACTGGCACAGCAATAGGCTGGTAGATCAATCGAATCGATTCAAAGACCCAGAAATAAATCCACGCACATATGGACACTTGGTTTTTTTTTTTACAAAGAAGTCAAATCTATCCAATGGAAAAAGGATAGCATCTTCAACAAATGGTGCTGATCTAACTGGATGTCTAGATGTAGAAAAATGCAAGTTGACCCATATTTATCACCATGCACAAAACTCAAGTCCAAGTGGATTAAAGACCTCAACATAAAACCAGAGACACTAAATCTGTTAGAAGAAAAAGTGGGGAAGAGCCTGGAATACATTGGCACAGGAGACAATTTCCTGAACAGAACACCAACAGCCCAGGCCTTAAGGTCAACAATTAATAAACGGGACTTCATGAGGCTGAGAAGCTTCTGTAAGGCAGGAGACACTGTCAAGAGAACAAAGCCACAGCCTACAGACTGGGAAAAGATCTTCACCAACTCTACATCTGACAAAGGTCTAATATCCAAAATATATAAAGAGATCAAGAAATTAAACACCACCAAACCAAATAACCCAATTAAGAAATGGGGCTCAGAACTAAACAGAGAATTCTCAACAGAGGAATATCGAATGGCTGAGAAACACCTAAAGAAATGCTCAACCTCCTTAGTCATCAGAGAAATGCAAATCAAAACAACTCTGAGATTCCATCTTACACCCATTAGAATGGCTAAGATCAAAATTTCTAGCGACACCACATGCTGGTGAGGATGTGGAGAGAGAGGAGCACTCCTTTATTGCTGGTGGGAATACAAACTAGTACAGCCACTTTGGAAATCTATCTGGTGCTTTCTGAGAAAACTGGGAATAGGGCTACCTCAAGACCCAGCTATTACACTCCTTGGAATATACCCAGAAGATGCTCCAACACACAACAAGGACATATGCTCAACCATGTTCATAGCAGCCTTATTCATAATAGCCAGAACCTGGAAACAGCCTAATTATCCCTCAGTAGAAGAATGGATAAAGAAGCTGTGGTACATTTGTACTATGGAATACTACTCAGCTATTAAAAACAAGGAATTCCCGAAATTTGTGGACAAATGGATTGAACTAGAAATGATCATACTGAGTGAGTTAACCCAGAAGCAGAAAGACTCACATGGTATATACTCACTTATAATTGGACACTAGCCCAAAAGTCATGTCCCATGAAAGTCTTCACTTACCAAGAGATTGGGATAGATGGGGGTACTTCCTATTGGGACTCTAGGTGAGAGAAGTACGGGAGAAGGGAGAAATGGAAGGATCCAGAGGGTCCTAGAAACCTACAAGAAGAAGATCATGACAGGCAGATCTGGACCCAGGGGGGTCTCCTCAAACTACTGCACCAACCAAGGACAAACATGCAGTAAGCATTGAGCACATATTCAGATGTAGCCAATGGACAGGACATTCTCCACAATTGTGTGGAGAGCGGGGACTGACTCTGACCTGAACTCTGGTGCCCCATATTTGACCACTTCCTCTGGTGGGGAGGCCTGGTAGCACTCAGAGAAAGAATAGGAAGGCTACCAAGATGAGAGTTGATAGGCTGTGACCATATGGTGGGGGAGGAGGTCCCCTTCTGTCACAGACCTAAGGGGATGGGAATAGAGTGAAAGAGGGAGGGAGGGAGGAACAGGAGGAGACAAGCAAGGGGATAACAATCGAGATATAATCTGAATAATAAAAAGAGAAAGAGATGTAAAAAACAAAACAAAAGAAAACAAAGAGATAACAGGAGACAGCTATCAAGAAAATACAACATATAAAGAAGATTTTTAAATAATTTCATTAGAATAAAGCATGAAATAAAAAATGCTTCTCAGGGATTCATGAACCCCTGCCCCCCCAAAACCACAGCTGCAGGTGGGAAGGAAGAACACATTTACCCCCAACCACAGAGGGCGCTATAGTGTGACTTGGAGCCTTCAGGTTTATTTTTATTTATTTATTTATTTATTTATTTATTTATTTATATATTTTGTTTTTTTGAGACAGGGTTTCTTTGTGTAGCCTTGGCTGTCCTAGAACAGGCTGGCCTTGAACTCACAGCGATCTGTCTGCCTCTACCTCCCCAGTGCTGGGATTAAAAGCGTGTGCCACCACGCCCAGCCTAATTTTAAGGATTTGAGCTGTTACTTCTATTTTCTAGGCTTCAAGTTCCTCCTTTGATAATGTCAGGAAATAAAAGAAATACTATTCAAAACACCTTTCAACAGTAATTTCACTCCCCTTCTGCAATGTTAGACGCGGTGTTGTTACCACCATCTTAGGCTGGGAAGAGCATTCACTTTTTTCATATTCATTTAAACTATATACTTCATTGAACAGAGGCATGGCAAAATCCTAGTGCCACCTATCCAATTGTTAACAATTAAAAAATAGGCAATAGTTTTGTTGACAAGAAAGGAAGCAGCTACTATTGCTGATGTGGAGGTAAATTAGCCAAATTACACAGCCAGTTATAGCACCAAAGATGAATTTTCACAAAATTTAGTTCTGTGGGTTTATTTTAAAATATACAGGTGAAAATAACAGCACAATGGCTGCGAGGTTTCACACCAAGGACATTTGCAGCCATGTTGCTTACAGTAGCAAGAATTCCAACAACTGAAAGCATGGTATCTGAGCTGCTAAGTACGTGTTGTTAAATACGTGAACATTAAATACCCTGACATCACTAAAAGTCGTGCTTTATAGATTTGTTAAGATTCATGGGGGGAATGCTTTATATAAATTACAAGCTGACATCAAAAACTAGTTAAAATATTAAACTATAAGTCAGGTGGTGGTGGCACACCCCTTTAATTCCAGCATTTGGGAGGCAGAGGCAGGTAGACCTCTGAATTCGAGGCCTGCCTTGTCTATAGAGCAAGTTTCAGGACAGCCAGAACTGCATAGAGAAACCGTGTCTTGAAAAAACAAAACAAAACAAAACCCCAACAACTATAAACAGTAGGTGCTGAACTGCTCTGACTGGGTTCCCATTTGGAAAGAAAGATGTTCCCCCACCTTGCTCAGGGTCAGCCAGTGGCTTCAGCTAAGGAGGGGCTTCCTTGCCTAAGACCACGCCTCCTCCAGGGCAGCACGCTTGCAATTTGCTGACTGACACAAAGTAGTGTGGTCAGAAGGTCTGGCTCCCTCTTCTCAATAGTTCACTATTCCCAGAAGCCGAGAACAACACCAGCTTCTCCTTTAGACAAGCCCTTCAGTCCTGTGTTCTGGGTGTGTGCACGGTTGCGTATGTGTGTGTGTGTGTGTATGTGTGTGTGTGTGTGTGTGTGTGTGTGTGTGTGTGTGTCTCCACTTTATTTCTGAGACCAGATGTCTCCCTGAGTCTGGAGAAGAACAATTCATCTGGACAGAGTGGCCAGCAAGCCCCTGCCCATCTTCCTGTCTCCATTTCCTCAGAGCTGGATAACAGGTACCATTTTTTTTTTTAAAAATGTGAGTGATAGAATCAAAACTCATGTCCTTATTTTTATGCTTCAGGGGCTTTGCTGTCAGCCATCTCCCCAGTCCATCCAACAGCATGCCTCAGTGACACTAGTGTTGCTGCTGTCTGGCAACCTCCACCTAAGGATCTGGGCATCAGTCTCATCTCTGAAATACAGGAACTAAGGAAAAATCTCCATGCATTCTTAGGGAAGTTCTTGCTTAAAAAGAAAACAAAAACTTGGGAACATTATGTGTCGATTTTAATAGATGCACAATTTAGAGCAATGCTTAAAGTACACATGTAGCCTTGATCAAATTTCTTACAGAACATGGTTGGTCAAAAGCAATCTCACCCACTGCCCACCCACCACCCTCCACCCCACCCCCACCCACCAAACCACTTAAGTAAGCCCTCATCTGCTCGCTCACTCAGCCATCCACGGAAACAACAACACCCACTTAAAAAAGATGAATCGAGCCTCCAACTTACAATAAGAAAATAAGTACAAAAGTAGTCTAAGCAAACTAAAAAAAGGCTGCTATAAAGTCAGAAATGACTTAGAAATAAAAACAAGGAACTGGAGAGATAGCTCAGCAGCAGTTACGCTGCTCTTCCGAAGGATCCATGTTCAATTCCCAGCACCTTCATGGCAGCTCACAACTGTCTGTAACCCAGTTCCAGGGAATTCAACACCCACACACGGACATATATGTAGGCAAAATACCGATGCACGTAAAAAAATCTTTAAAAAGAAATAAAAAGCAAAATAAGGGGGCTGGAGAGATGGCTCAGTGGTTAAGAGCACTGCCTGCTCTTCCAGAAGTTCTGAGTTCAATTCCCAGCAACCACATGTGGCCCACAACCATATGTAGTGTTATCTAATGCCCTCTTCTGGTGTGCATGCAAGCAAAGCACTGTATACATAATAAATAAATAAATCTTAAAATAAAAAAACCAAAATAATTGGTAAAACCAAACACTCTTTGTTGTTGTTGGCAGTGCTGTTTAATAAAAACCAGTATCAACATCAAAACCCATGAATCTAGCTTAGTATGGCAGGGAAAGACAAAAGGAGGGTGACAACACCCGGCAGTGCCATCAGTGAAACAGGAGACATAAACAGACAGGAGATGTGGTAAATTATGAGCAAACACTCCATGAAAATCTGTAGTTCTGCTTTTGGGGAACCCAGTGAAAGATTCACTTGGAGGTGGATGTCTACCACTGCCTGTGCCCAGGAGGACTGGTGTGAGTACGTGTATTGTGAGTGAAGTTGTAACACAAACAATGTATTGTGACTTTTACAACTGATGAGTGTTATTTGTGAGTGTGTGCAGTGCTTGTGGGCCATGCAAGAATACACACTCGAGTTACATCAGTGGGTGGCTTGCTCCTTCAGTCTTTCTATACTAGGACTTTATTTTGTGCACCACAGAGGACTTTTTTCCCCCCACTTGAAATCCTCTTCTGTCCTCTGTTTATCATGTTCTTTTCTATAAAGTTTGGTTAACACAGTGTGCACCAAGTCATCTATGCTTGTGCATTTCCCAGTCTGTTAGTAGGAGCCGTGGATTGCAGAGATGAGACGTGGAAGACAGTCATGCATTCCCTGAAGCCATTGTATTTGAACTGTGTGTGTGAAAAGCTCAGAGGAAGGAGAGTGAGTCATGCAAAGACACAGCCATGCTAGATTGAGAAGAGCAGACAAGACTTGCTTACTGCCATAAACACGCGGGCTGGAGGCAGGAAAATTGTTTGTATGCATATAGTTTTAGGGCTGACTACTTTGTATTGGAAAATGAATAAGAAGGCTTAGCCTTGAGAGAGGCGCATTCTCCCTCCATCGGCAGCGTTGTTACCTATGGTTCTCTGTCGAGGGCGGGACATGGTAAGAATTGTTTCCCCTGCTTCTCCAAGGGAGGGGACTTGGAAGGGGATGGAGGGGGAAATAGGAAGGGGAAAAGTGTTGCAACTGTATTTCAATAAAAATGTATAAAAACAGAAGTAAAAAAAAACACTAAAAGTACAGGTAGGTGGGAGGTTTTGAGGATACAACTGTCCTTTAAGCATTTCTTAAAAAAAAAAAAAAGCCAGGCATGGTGGTGCATGCCTTTAATCTCAGCACTTGGGAGGCAGAGGCAGGAGAGTCTCCATGAGTTTGAGGCCAGCCTGGTCTACAAAGTGAGTCCAGGACAGTCCAGGCTACACAGAGAAACCCTGTCTAGAAAAACGAAACAAAACAAAACAACAACAACTACAACAAAAACAGAACCTCCAAAACTCCTAAATTGAACTTAATTTAAGAATTTCACAGGGCATGGTGGCGCACGACTGTAATCCCAGTACTTTGGAGGCAGAGCAGGCAGATTACTATGAGTTTGAGGCCAGCCTGGTTTACAAAGTGATTTCAGGACAGCCAAGGCTAGATAGAGAAACCCTCTCTTGGAAAAAAAAAAAAAAAAAAAAAGAAGCCTTTTTAACTTCACTTAAAATAAAGCGAATGAGTTCTCCAGTTCAAGCCAATTAGGATTTTTTTAATGTTTGTTTTTGGTTTTTGAGACAGGATTTTTCCAGGCATCCTGGAACTTGCTCTGTAGACCAGGCTGTCCTCAAACTCAGAGATCTGCCTGCCTTTGTCGCCGGAGTGCTGGGTTTAAAGCTATGATGCAACATGCTGTTTCTCCTGAATCTTTCAAATTAATGGACCCAGTTTATTGAAGCATGCACCCGGGTCCAGTGGGGGAGTGTGTGTGTTCAGAGCGCATGGAGTGTACCCGGGACCTGAGTTATAAAAGGCTTTTACTCAGCTCTTTTCTTGGACTGGTTCCGATGCGGAGATCGATGAACCGACAATGTCCTGCTACAGTTGGAAGTCATTATCTGTCAGGAAACAGGAGCGAGCACGGCCCCAAGGGCCACCAGGATGAGTCAGCATCTCAATCTCCTAAACTCATATTTCCTCATTGGGAATGTGGGTGAGAGTATCTGTTACCTTACGTTGTGGGGCTAAGGAAAACAAAGACAGGTTAGGGGCATGGCTCGGTAGGCAAAATTTGCTCCATAAGCATGCAGATCTGAGCTCAAGTTCCCAAAGCCGTTGGAAAGCTGGGCATGGTGGCACACATGGTAGCACTCTATGCAGAGATGAGAGCGGAAGCAGGAGAATCCATGGAACCTACTGGGTAGAGTAGACTGGGATACACAGGGTCGTGAACACCAGGACATGGTAAAGGAAGTACCCGAGGTTGCCCTCTGACCTCTACACTGTGGCATGTGCTCACCTGTGCTCGCACACACAGACATGGACAGGGCTTGGGAATGGAAGGGCGTGAAGTGAAGGACAACAGTGTTCAGTTTAAGGAAAGAAATGGGACAGAAAGAGGATGCTTTCAAGAACGAGAGATAAAGGCACAAGAAGTACCCCGGTTCCCCTTGGTGTGCACAGGCACCTGATGAGTAAAGCAGAGAATGACAGACTTCGTGCAACAAGGGCTTGCAGGCTCGGAGCGGGGGCTGGAGGAGGCCAGTGAGGCAGGAGACATGAGAGTGAGTCATCTGGCAAAAAGCACTTAATGAATTGCCACCCAGCGGCAGGGACTAGCCTTTGTGGGTAAATCACTTTGAACTAGTTAAAAATAGCCGACAGAAACCAGCCCCACATGAGAAGAAGAAAGCGGCGGGGGGGGGGGGGGAGGATTAATTTTATTTGATTGACTGACATTGTTTTGATCAGAATGTGAAATCACACGCTGACTTGAGTTGGTCATAAAGACACCCTGTTGCTGGTGGAACCATGTGCCTTTATTCATTCCTCCAGCCATTTGCTGGGTGTGACTTCTAAAACCTGTCAATCAAACCTACCCCCCCTCCCACATTTTCCTCCACAATTAAAGGGCTTTTTCAATGGAAATGTCACTCCACATTCACTAAGCTTGGTAAGTCCACTCCTTCTAAAATCTCAGTAGAGGATCAGAAAGCACTTCTTGAGTTAGTGTAGATAGCACTCCTATGCTTTCTTCCCTTCTCTCCTCTCGGTCCTGGTGACAGCATCTTCTACTCCTGGGCTTCCTCACTGGCCGGCATTAGCCTCCTGTCTTCGTAATCGCTCTGCATAGGAACCTGTCCTGAAGCCAATAGTTTCAATTCTGACTGTCAGCTCGTATCTGGTTCCTTTTTCTTCACCATCCAGAGACTCCGAAGGGACTGAAAATGGGGTAGACCTTCCATCCATTCTTTCTGCTGATGGTTGGGATACTGGGATAAGGCGGCAAGTTACGCTGCTGTCGAGCTGTTGGTCCTCGGCCCTCGCTTGCATCTCGCTGGAAGTGTGAGCTGACTGGCGTGGGCGTGGCTGTATGCTTGCCTAGACCGCTACTGAGGAAGCCCATCAGAGAGCCGGGTTACAGCGAATCTGCCCATTGTCTAGAACTACTGGTTAAAAAAAAAGCAAAAAAACAAAACAAACAAACAAAAGGTGGGACTCTCTCTGTCTCTCTGTCTGTCTTTCTGTCTCTGTGTCTCTGTCTTTCTGTCTCTCTGTGTCTCCATCTTTGCCTCTGTCTTTCTGTCTCTGTCTTTCTGTCTCTCTGTGTCTCCATTTCTGCCTCTGTCTCTGTCTCTGTCTCTATCTCTGTCTGTGTCTCTGTCTCTCTCTCTGTCTCTCCCTCTGTCTCTCTCTCATACACACACACACACACATACACACACACACACACACACACACACACACACACACACACACACACACACACAGTCTGCGCAGTTAAAAAGAACACTAGGGAGTTTTGGACCCAAATTAGTTTGTGGTTGGGATTTGTGAACCCAAGGGTAGAGCTCCTGGGGATGCTCGTGACAGAGCAGAATGAGTGACAGGACCTGAGTGATACCACAGTAAGCGATGCCACAAGGAGGAACTGAGGGGTGTGTGCCTCCCCATGACTCTTCTGGGACATAGGAAGTTAAGGCAGTGAAGTAGACACCCACAAAAACCTCATTCTGGCAGAAGGCAGGCACCTCACATGTCTTTCCTCACTGCTATGGACGTGGACATCAGAAGTCTAAGCGGATGAATGACTTCTGCCTTGGGCCCAGCAGGCTGAGCAAATGCTAGGAAGCAGTTGTGAAGAACCCACTCTCCTCAGATCACAACGGCCGGGAAGACAAGGCCTGTTCTAATAGCTGAACTCTAGATTAGGCAGGCCTCTTGCTGTTGTTACAAAGACGTGCTGACTGTAAGGTTCTGGATGGGAGTTGGCTTGAAGTTTCCCAGTGCTGGGGAGTATTAAACCCTTCCCAATGCAGAGGAATAAGAAGTATTCCTTCATGGAAAACGTCACAGGGTGAGCCTGCGGCTTCGCTTCTGAAAAGGAAAGATGAAGGCACATTGCCAAGGAATATGTAGGCAGGTGGCACACACTTAGATTTGAAAGTCACCTCATTGTCAAAATGGAAGGAGAAAAATCCCACAAAATTATATATAAATACTGTGGACATGATATTAATTTTAACAAGTATCATGAAATAGTGAGGGAGAGCCTGTCTCTAACACACAGACACACACACACACACACTAAAATGTTGCTCTTAGCAAATAAAGAGTGGTTATTATAATTGAGGTGTTTGGTGTCATTTTCTTTATTGTTACTACTATTGTCTTGAATACTTCCTTTCAATTTCTCATTTTATTTGTATGCGTGGAACATGCTTTCTTAGACCCTTTGATTTGGAAAATGCATGACTGGGGAAAAGCCCTACAACTGGCTCTCAAGGAAAGGAAGGTGCTTGCTCCTAAGTTGGACAACTTCCCCTACCTCCACCCCTCACCCCTCCACATGCTGGAAAGATCCACATGCTGGAAAGAAAGAAGCTACTGTCACAAACTGTCTCCTGCCCCACCCCATTAATTAAAAACGTGCTTTGGTACGCAGCAGAAACAGACGAACACTTTAAAACCTTAAGATGTTTTGAAGTTTTGTTTTTTTTAATTACAGTGCGTGCATTTTCTTTAGTTCACAGTTCTAAAGCTGTATTGCAGTTGGGCCCCCGGTGCATGGTAAGCTGGCTTACTTCCTCCTCAAGCTCAGTTTGAGTTTTGACCCAGCTTAGGAGTTCTTAGGAGTCCTTCTACATTGCATCCACATCTCCTGACAGCGGGGCTGCACTTCATCTCTTCCTGTTGGCGGAAGCCATGCCTTCTTGCCCCTCGTTAGGACTGCAGCTGTTCCCTTAGGTGTCCAGCTGGGAGCGGATGGGCTCGTTCACACCCTCTGTGCTGTTCTCTGGGGCCCCCTTTTGTTTTTTCCTCAGCTCCTGTGTTTCACTTTTACTCGTTCTTTTTTTTTTTTTTTTTTTAAGGATGGTCATGAACACTGACAAAAGTTTTTTTTGTTTGGTTTTGCTTTTGTTGTTTTTGGTTTGTTTTGGCTTGTTTTTGTTTTTTGAGACAAGGTTTTTCTGTGTAGCCTTGGCTGTCCTGGACACACTTTGTAGACCAGGCTGGCCTCGAACTCATAAAGATCTGCCTGCCTCTGCCTTCCGAGTGCTGGGATTAAAGGCATCTAACACCATGCTTGGTTTTGGCAAAGTATTTTTATGATGGTCTCTGTGAATTCTTTTACTTGTTCTTGAAGGAGGCGCTCTTGTCAGCTAATGAGTCTCTGGCGTCTTCCCTCCGTGTGCTGGATGGGGAGTGGTGAGGAAGTGCGTGAGGATCCAACCCAGCGCTGAGTCCCAAGAACCCATCACTCAGGAGCACCGCATTTCCGTTTTATTTTCCTCTCACTCTCAGAAAAATTCTACTTTCCAGAGTGCTTGTTCTCCTCACTATGAGGAGATAAAAATACTTTTTAATATTTCATAATCATTTCAATAGATAGACATGTTCGTTTTTAACGTAAATCCCATGCATCTCCGCATTATCATGTTACTAGGTCCTTAAAATTCTTTCTGTGTTTATTTATTTTGATCACCCAATTTGTTGAAGACCGAAGCAGGAATGTTAAGACTTCTCTCTGCAACTGCGTTTGCCCAAATTATTTTTTTAATACTTGCCATTCAGAATAAAAATACCCACAAATGTGATATTTCTGTTTCCATATTAAATTCAATATTGTTTAATATTGGTGGCACCCTTCCTTCCTCCATTTGAGCTTTCTTGGTATACCTGTGTTCTTTTCTCTCCTTCCCTGTTCTGCCCCATTTTGTGTAAAACAGCATGTATTGAGAACTGGGACCCTGCCAAGGTCTTTGCCTTTTAATAGAAATAATTAAACCATCCACCCTTAATGTGATAATGTGTATGTTTGGCCTCCCTCTTATCATCTTATCTTATACTTTTTATTTTTATGTCTCCTTTCTGTTTGCTTATTTAGCTTTTAATCTTGGCTATGAAAATTCCAGCTCTACCCCCTAAATTTGAGATTCAACATAGGAAATCTAGCTTTATATTGACATGCTCCTATTTAAAATATATTTATGTTTCTATCTCTATGTTAACAACAACAACAACAACAACAAAAAACTATGGTTTTTCTACATTACAAAATAAGAAATTTAGTATTCATACTAAGTAAGTATCTAAGAGCTTTACATCTTGATCCTCAGGCAACAGAAACTGGGCCTGGCATGGGCTTTTGAAACTCCAAAGCCCCCTCCCAGTGACTGACCTTCGTCAACAAGGCCACACCCACCAAAACAAGGCCACATCCCCTAATTCTTCCAAACAATTCTCCAACTGGGGACCAGGCATGCAAATACATGAACCTACGGGAGCCACCCCTATCTCTTGCAGTATCTATACAAAGGCCCCTTTAGTACCTAGAAACACTTCCCTACAGTGCCTACATATAGTCCTTTACATTGTCTATATGCAGGCCCCTACATTATCTGCATACAGTCCTGTACACTGTCATGGCAGTACTGTTCCCGTCTGTGACTTGGTACCCATTGACCAACCATCCCTTTCTTCTCTATCCTGTCTCTCTCTGGTCTCTGATGACAACATTTTTATGTTTTATTTTCAGTGTTCACAGTCTCTGTGATCCATCTCAGGGTTCCACACATGCTGGGCAAGTGCTGTACTATGAACACACCCCCAGCCTTCTGATTGCATCTTCCCTGTTTTGAGACAAGTTTTTAATAAATTGTCCAGGCTGGCTGTGAGCCTAACTCTGCAGTTTAGATGAGCCTTTAGCTCCATCCTCCTGCCTCAGCCTCCCAAGTAGCTGGCATTATAAACCTGTGCAACCAGTCCCAACTCCGTTCTATTATTGACCTCTGTGAGACTAATTGCTTGAGGCTCCAAATATGAATGACAGCACATGGTATGTGTTTCCATGTTCCATCCATTTATCACAGTGGCAAAACTTTGGTTGTAATTAAATTGTTATATATGTTATTAAGAATAAAATTGCATTTTTATAAGAATATTAATAACATTTATACATTTTATCTATGTTTGAGCTGTCCCACTGTTCATTTGGCCATTGTGTGCATAGATGTTGGCATGTGTGCATGTGTACTTGAGTATGCAGTGGCACATGCGCCTGTGTGCACATGTATGCAGAGGTCAGAGGTCAACCTCAGGTGCTGATTCTTAGATGCCATCTGATTGCTTTCTGAGACAGGGTCTGGAACTTGTCAAGTAGCTTAGACTTAATGGCCAGTGAGCTCCAGGGATCACCCCAGGGATCACAAGTGCACCCTGTTACATCTGTGCTTCAATGCTGTTGTCTGCACATGTCTGTGTCGTACA
The DNA here is from genome assembly GCF_964271855.1 of Acomys minous. Classification (NCBI taxonomy): domain Eukaryota; kingdom Metazoa; phylum Chordata; class Mammalia; order Rodentia; family Muridae; genus Acomys; species Acomys minous. Next base: position 68,690,489 of record NC_140492.1, on the reverse strand, counting down.
TGTATGCACTTGTGTGTGTGTGTATGTGTGTGCACACGCCCCTGTGTGTGTGTCTGTGTGTGCAGAGGCCCGAGGATAACAGCCCACTTTATTTATTGAGGGCAGGTCTTTTGCTGAACCCTGACTTTGAGAGCCAGCTTCCCTCTCGGATCCCATTTCTGTCTCCCAAACTCTTGAATTACGAGTAGCAGCCACGCCTGCCTGGTTTTTTGAGTGTGTTCTGTGGAGTCTATACATCAGCCCTCACCTTTACTGGGCAAGTAAATGTCATTCCTTGGGCATTTTGACAAGGATGCTGATGATCAAATTTGGGTACTTATGCTTGTGTAGTGTGCACTTTAGTGACTGACCCATTCTCTAAGGCCTTATGTGTCTTTTAATTATTTTTTTCAGGCAGGCGCTTACTTGGTAACCCAGGCTGGTCTCTAACTCTCCAGTGCTGGAATTACACAATACACCCCAGGGTGGCTTTGTGGATTCTTTTTTCACAGAACATCTTTTCCCATTCTCAACTTTCAATTTCCTGATTGGCCAGATCATTTTGAGTAAACAACTTCTCAGTCTGTGGATTTGCCTCTGACTTTCATCTAAGAGCAGCACTGTCTGTTTCTGCCTCTGCCCCACATAATTGCTAGAAAACGCTTGCCTGGTTCCTGTGTGGGGCACACAGTGGGTGCTCAGGCCTGGTTCCTGTGTGGGGCACACAGTGGGTGTTCAGGCCTGGTTCCTGTGTGGGGCACACAGTGCGTGCTCAATGCACTCTTGGGATCATGACTGTCTCTTCAGGGAGGCATGTGCTGTGACTGCCTGACTTAGGGGGTTAGGATAGCAGGTGTCTGGGCAGAGCGGGACATTCTCAGTTACAGGGACTCATGGCTGTTGCTTCCTAGTAGTTAAGAAGCATCCACCTGCTAGGCATGCTGGCATTTCTGTCAGTGATGTCCTGAGGTAGGTTGTTGAGCTCATGGACATCCTCCCTGATGTAACTTTAGGATGGAGGTGGTCGGCATAAAAACACCCACCTTGGCCAGCAAAGTTTCTGGAAAGACCATCTGGTGCCTCAGAAGATAGAGAGCTATTTTGTAAGCTCAATTGCTTTAGTTAGAGGTGGGGTTGCTGTGACAGTTTTCCTGTTGTCCCAGAGCTGGGAAGTCCAGAAATACAGTGGGCAATGAAAACACTGAGGCCCAAACAGTTGGTGCCTCAGTAACTGAGGATCAAAGTGATCTGCCGAGCCCTGGCTGCTTAGGGCTTCCTCACCACATGAGCCACCAGGAAAGTGAAAAGTCAGTTCCTGTGTAGACAATGACACAGCTAGGCACTGAGAGAGATGCCTCCATTGTGTGCACCACACAGACAGGAGGGTAAGGCTCAAATGATTGGCTGGGAGGGCAGATCTGGTTTTATCAGATGCTTGGTGGCCATTGAGTTTTTTGTTATGCTTTCTTTCAATAGTTCACAGCCTCTGCTTTAGCTGATCACACTAGTGAACCAGACTCGTGACATCCCTGGTGCCTGCCTCACACACCTGTGATTGGAATCGGGAGAAACATTTGGATATAAACACATTGCTGTTTCTAAATGTGGTACTTGGGCAAAGAATGATTATCATTGATTATTAAAATAATCTCTCACTTAAACCCCCTTTCTCTCTTGTGTGCCTTTCTTGCCTTGGACCATGTTTGTAAGCTTAGTACTTGGGAGGCCAAGGCAGAAGTGGTGAGTTTGAGCCTGCTTGGTGCCTGGGCTATGTGGGCCTTGTGAGAGAGAGAGAGAGAGGGAGGGAGAGAGAGAGAGAGAGAAGGAGGGAAGGAGGGAGGGAAGGAGAAAGAGAGAGAGAAAGAGAGAGTGAGAAGAGAGGAGGGAGGGAAGGAGGGAGGGACAGAAGGAAGGAAAGAAGGAAAGAAGGAAAGGAGGAAAGAAGGAAGGAAAAAATTCCTAAGATTTTTGCCCCTGCTCTTCCCTCTTAACATTGTCATCTAGAAAAATAATTTTTTCCCATTTTCATAGGGGTGTTAATGACATAGGAAGCCAATTCTTAAAGGAGAAGCGGGTATTTTTTTTCACACGAATCAAAACCTTCGGAAGATAAGATGAGAAGAAAGAATCCTGTCCTGGAGAGATGATGGTCAGAGCACAGAGATGGTGGGTCCTTGCTGCTGTGAGCTCCAGGCCAGCCTCATCCCGTGTAGATGGAGAGCTCCTACCTTTTTGTTTGTTTGCTTATGTGTTGTTTTAGCATGCTGTGCTACTAAACACAGCCTTGAACTTGTGATCTCCCTCCCCCGCCCCTGTTTCAGTCTCTCAAGCAGTTGGGACGTCAGGTATGTGTGCCTGCTCTGGTGTTTGGGTTCTGTGTTGAGATGACTTGGGATGAGACACCCTCTTGGCTCCTTTTCCAACCTTTTCAAAAATACTAGAAACTCGTAGATGTGCCACACATTCATACATGCCTCTTATCATCACTGAATAGCATTCTAGGATGCTAAGAACAACATGCAATTCAGGTAACTATAGCACAATTATTAACTTATCCATAATCATACAACAAGGGGGCCACCCCACCCCCACCCCACCCCCACCACTGTTGATATCACCACCATCACTATCATCACCAGTCTAACCATCGCCAGGAGCACCACCTTCAGAACAGATATAAGCCTTTTTTTTTTTTTTAATTGGGGAAGTAACTTGGAAACGTTTCTTATCTTGAGGGCTGATGATAATCCCAGAAAGTGTTCTGAAATAGCATTTGGAACCTGCTTTTAGGTTGCACACTGAAGTTGTGTTCTGGAGGAGCTAATTGTGAGCGCACCAAAAGTAGTTTATACCAAATCAGTGGTGTTGCTTCTTTGCCAAAGGTACTGAAGGGCAGACCACGGGAGCATCAGTGATGGGGAATCAGGACCATCCCAAAATGTTTGATAAGTGGTGACCGACAATCTCTTGGAAAAGAGTACAGAAAGCCGAATAATTCTTACAAAAACATGCCTGCTTATTGAATTCATACTGAGGCCTTGCAGCACACAGAGAAATACCTCAGAATCCTGTAATACTCATTGGTTGTACTGATAACTTAGGTGATGTGGTCATGAACTTTAGATTTGGGATGGCTGGAAGCTGGCTGGATGACAATATATCCAGAAATATCTTAGCAGGTTAGCAAGAAAGACAAACTGAATGGGACATAATTTGGAATAAATGTCAAGGCCTGACTTTGTATTCCAGGTGTCCCTTGTAGAACAACGGAACAGGAGTGAGACGGTGAGTGGGGCAGTGCAGGGCCAGTCTAAAGGCGGGCTGGGTTACTTGAGTGGGCAGGAATCTCATCCAGCGTTAATGGCATAAACATCTAACTCGACCTCAGGAAGCTTTTAGAAGAAAACAGAGATGAAGAACGAGGGAGGTGCTTTCTTCGCTTTGTGCTGCAATTAGGCCTCCCTTAAGGAGAGGGCTGGGATCCTGGGCAAGCCAGCACTGCTCCCGTGAGACTGGCGGAGAACAGTGCCTGGCTGAGATGCTTTGCCCGTGGGGTTCCTCCCTCTCTTTCTCGTCTCTCCAGAGGCTAGACCTCGGACACCCTGAGCACGATTTTGCACCCTTGAATGCTGGTTTACATCTACAAATTGCGTGGATGGTTTGTCTTGGAGCACCTTCAGACTCACCCTTTTATCAGCTTCCCAGGGAGCCAAGAGGATGACAAGTCACATCACCATCACCATCACCATGGACATTGGTACAAAGGCGAAGGATACAGCCTTTGAAACTCTGAGGCCATGTGGACCTGTGCTGAAAAGTCCATCTCTCCTACCAGCTTTGCAAGCACAGACAAAGCTACCCAAACATTCTGACATTCGCCATCCTTGTCCAAGAGACAGAGTTGTAGCGATAGGAGTATTAGGTGAGGCTGTGTGTCCCTGCGGTCATGCACGATAGAAGTGTCATGGCTGGAAGGGCCAAGAGAAACACTGGGTGACAAGACAGTCAGAAATATCTTAGCAGGTTAGCAGGAAGAACGGATGGAATGAGATGTAATGCCAAGTAAATGCCAAGGCCTAGCAGCATGGTAGGGGGCAGGGGGTAAGTGCTGCCTTTCCTCTGTTTCCCCTATTCCTCTGGGTCAGGTGCTGTACAGAGAATATGTACAAAAAACGAGATAGACGCAGGCACCCGGTCCATACTCTAGGATGCTGGATTCTTGGCAGAGAAGGAGATTTTGTTTTGTTTTGTTGTGCATGCTCCAATGTGTTCACCAAAAGCTGCCTGTAGCACACAGGCACAAGGTCTATAACCAGAGAGACTGGGAATCTGAAACTTTACTTGTGTTGTATTTAGAAGGTTTAGCTAAGTGTGGGAAAGAAGGAGAGCACAAGCGTAGATCTACCTCAGGCCTGTTTCGGAGAAAGACTGACCTGAACAGAAATTGAAAGGGAAACGTGCACCCGGCACCCAGAACAGTGCAAGGGACTGTCTTGCTTGTTGGTCCATCTACTGAGCTGTCACCTATGCACAAGCCTCAGGCTCTGGGCATGCATTGGAAACATAGGCATAGCTCTGCCCCCAGGGAGCCTGCACCTTACTGAAGACACATGCAAAGAGGTGCTCTCCCCATGGTGAGGTAAGCATGTGCTGTGGGCTGCTGAAACATCTATCTTCCATTCACAGCAGGGGAGAGGGTTTTTCAGAAGGACCTGTCCGGCCCCAAGCTGAGTCTTGCAAAAGTCGATTGCATGGCGAGACTCCATTGATGATTATTGCATGTGTAACAACATGGGGCTACTGAGCCAACTGCTGGTAGAGGAGGTAGGATCAAGGCACACACGCACTAAAGAAAAGCCATGCCCAAGGCCAATCTATTTTCTCTAAAAATTGCTCTCTTTTCTGCTAGCCATAATTTCTTTGACCTGAGGATATTTTGCACTGATAATCTCTCTCTCTCTCTCTCTCTCTCTCTCTCTCTCTCTCTCTCTCTCTCTCTCCCTCTCTCTCTCTTCTCTCTCTCTCTCTCTTTCTCTCTCTCTCTTCTCTCTCTCTCTCTCTCTCTCTCTCTCTCTCTCTCTCTCTCTCTGCATGTATGTGTGTGTCTGCATTTATATGTATGATCAGAAGTCTCTCTACCTCGACTTTTTTCCACTCTATATTTTTAAGACATAGTCTCTCACTGAACCTGGAGTTCACTTAGCAGCCTCCTCTCTCTGCCTCCCCAGCGGATTATAGGCACACACCACACACCTCTTTCTTATTTCTGTTGGTAGTGAGATCTAAGCGCAGTCTCCTTCTTCCACATCCTGCCATCCCTTGCGCGAACACAGCAAGGGCTTTACTGATAAGCTATGGCCAGACTATGAAGCTTATAAAAGGCTCATGGAAGCCTATGGAACCCGGCTGTGATCGTGATGCTGCGTGTTTATAAGGGAGACGTTTGATGTAATCATGGTGTGACGTTGTGGGATGTTATATATATTGTATAGCCCACAGTCCTTCATGCAAAAATAGGTACCATTTTAAAGCCATGGTTGTAGAGGCCTGTAGTCCCATCACTTGGGAGGCTGAGGCAGGAGGATTGCTGGGAGTTTGAGGCTAGTCTAGTCTATGTGTGTCTTAGAAAACAACAGTACTAAATAGCTGTAGCTTCATATGAAATGGTTTCCGTATCCATATTTGAGTGTATAAACTAGGTGTTCTATGTGACTCCTCCCACCGGGCTGGGCATGTTCATATCTGTGGCTTTGCTCTGTGAAGCTCTTGGACAATTCTTGAGTAGCTAAGGGTTACCTACTTAGACTGTGGTAGAGCTGCCTTTACGGAAATGGAAGTGTTAGTCAGTGCAGCTCTTTGTACCTGTAAGGAACAGTGGCTTCTTGTGAACCTATAAGGAGCCTCAATTAGTCATGTCCTTTGGCGTGGTATTTTTCCTTCTGCGAATCTACTGGAAGGAAGGAGCTGGAAATGTGCATGGAACTGATTTTTGTCCCAACTTATTTGCAGTTGCTGAAGAGAGCATTGCCACTTACATAGCTAAGGGTGTAATATAATACAGAGCTGGGAAGTGGTGTCGGTGAGGGGTGCTCACTACATGATTGATTGAGAAAAACAAAACAAAACAAAACAAAACAGAACAAAACCAGAGGAGTAATAGCGACCGCACCTTGGAGTCAGTGAGCTTGGACCTGCACTGTAGCTCTGCCCCTGCAGTGAGGCACCTGTACACTCTGCCATCCTAGAAAAACGGGGTTGATAATAATAACACCTATCTCAGAGGGACCTTCCTAGGACTAAATGACATAATGAAGATAAAATCATTAAAACCATGCAAAGTACATTTATTAGGTTACCTACAAATGCTAGCCCTCTATGGAGCATATGATTTTTCAAGGCATAAAAATAGACAGAAAAGAAATATGTCAATGTATTAAAATGTGGGATGTGGGTGGCAGGAATCATGGGTAATGGTCTTTTTTTTTTTTTTTTAACTCTCCAAATTTTCTGCAATGAGCAGGAACTACTATTTTGTTAAGAATATAGCATGATACTGTAGTACAATATGATATATATATTTTTAAAGAATGTTACCCACAATGAAACAGCACTTCCTCTTTCCCTTTCAGGGGAGGAGCTGGGGGCCAGCGTTGGCAGACACTCACACAGAGTCTCACATGTGTTGAGCCTCTGGGAGGGTGAGAGCTTGGGGGGCGGTGTCCTTGACACTTGTTGGTGTTAAGTGGGGTGGGCAGTGGAGAAGCCAGGGGAGATGATCGCAGGGGCTTCTTCCATTTCTGAGACTCTCCATTCCAAGCTGCTCTGATGTTTATTGTTTTCCCTCGTATTGAGCTTGATTTGAACAAAAGACTATGTAAAACTATAGGGTGGATGGGGGCCAGGGAGGTGGCTCATCAGAAGGATGCCTGCTGCCTGAGCACAGAGAGCTGAGTTCCAGCCCTCACACCCATGCACAAAGCAGGGCAAGCCAGCTGTGGTCCAGCAGAGATGGAGGGTCCCCAGGCTTCATGGCCAGCCAGTCTAGTTGAACCAGTGAGCTCTGTGGTTAGTGAGACCCTGTCTCTAAAAATGAGGTGGAAACTAATAGAGGCTCTTACACACACACACACACACACACACACACACACACACACACACACACATACACACACACACGGCATGTATACACATGGGGGACGGGATGACGACGTGTACACACAGAGTAATATAGAACGAGTCCACACAGATATTCGGCATGAACACACACACACACACACACACACACACACACACACACAGGAAGAGAGAGAGAGAGAGACATGAGGTATGTACAAGCAGAGGCATGGGGCATGTATGCACACACAAACACAGCATATATACGCATGGGGAATGGGGGACAGGATGACAACGTGTACACACAGAGTAACATAGAACGTGTCCATACAGATATTGGGCATGAACACACACACACACATACACACAAACATGCATGTACACAGACATGGGACATGTACACACATGTGCACACACACTGGGGGTATGTACACACGGAGGCATGGGATGTGTACGCATACATGGGAAAATGTACACACAGACAGACATGGGAGATGTACATACACACAGACACAGACACACAGACAGACAGACACACACACACAGACACAGACACACACACACACACACACACACACACACACACACACATACACACACACACACTTCCCATCCCCAGATCTCTTCCAGAAACACTAATGCCTACAATGCTGGAGTTAAATGTTCAAGGGATGGGGGTGGGAGTGGGGTGCTTAGCTCAGATCAGATCAGAAACACCACAGGAAATTAACTTACTTGCAGCTGTTTTATTTAATGAGTATAATTTATATTCAAAGTGGAATTCTGGGCAAATACAATCATAAGCAAGAAGCACCACGTTTGGGGACACCCGAAGACGTAGAAGGGGTATAGTTGTAAAAGGCTGTGTGTGAGTGTGCGTTTGGTTTTTTGCTGTTGGTGCTGTGTGCCAACGTCCTTCAGTCCTTTACTGACTGTGAGGGTACTCTGCTCCTGCAAGTGGCTCTTGGAGCTGCGTTTTATGAACACTGTATCCCAGGCACCGAGATAACAAAATCGATGTCCCCATCCAGACCAGAGGGCCAGTTTCCAGTCTTGTGTCTGACTGCTGTCCCTCATTAACTTTGGAGGTGGTCGCTGTACACCTCTAGCTCCCGATGTGTCCCCTAAGGCCTTCAAACGAAAACACGACAAACAGCTCTCCTAAGTCCTCCTCCTCAACGGGAGGTCATCATATGCTAATGAGGCACGGGCAGATTAACCTAGCACCCGCACAAGTGAGCCGGCAGGTTCACACATCACTCCTGAATTCCCCTGCGGTTCAGTCACAAGTCACCTTGTCCCTCAGCAAACCCTCTTGACAACCCCCTACCACTCTACCCCCCGGCGACTGAAGGAGGGGGTCTCTCGGCTACCCTGCAACCCTGAATTGCACAGCAGGACCGCTTGCATATGGCGCTTTTCTTCCCTGTCCACTGGCGGCGACGGGGATGGTGCTTTTAAGAACTCCACAGGCCCCCTGCCCCCCCCCCCGCTCAAATTCTGGTTTACTAGTCTTGAGAAAAGGGACATCGGAAGGTATGGGGTGCGGCGGTCTGGCGGAGTTTTCGAACGCCCCACAGCCCCACAGCCCCACAGGTGATTCTGACTGTGCCCCTTCCGAGATACAAACACAGACAGGTCTTGTGACCCAAAAGAAACAGGTCAGTTTTAGATCGCCACGGAGGCTCCCCCCTTTTATTTGCCAAGGTGCCTGTCTGCATTCTCTTCCGCTTCTCTCTAAGCCTACTACCCCACAGTCTTTGAACTTGGAGTGTCCCAAAGTCTCAGAAGCCCGCGGGACTGTCAGAGGCTCTGGCAGCCAGGCAGCAGAGAGATATCCCCTGCTCTCCTCAGCCCTCGGGCTCACTGTGCTGCGATCTGGGTACCCAGGAGCTAACGAAAGGAAGGATGACGTTTGACCAGTTGCTTTAGCAAATTGCCCGAAGCAAGGCCGCCCGTAGCCTGCACACCTTCCCGTCTGCACCGATCGCACAGGGAGGGGGACCCCACCCTGCACAGTCCACTGGCGCATCCCCTCTGGCCCGGGTTTGTGGCAGGTGGCGCTGTCAGGATAGGCGCAAGGGCCTCGTCTCCGTTGCTGTCTGCGGGACTCGCTCTTGCTTTGCCCTGGCTTTTCAAGTTGCTACCCGGTCCCCCCCCCCCGCCCCCCAAGCTGTTGACCCCTGGTTCCCGGCCGCGGTCTTACCTCACCATGCAACACTTGGTTGCGCGCTTGCCGGGGGGCGCTCCCTCTTAGCCGCTTATTCCCTTACTTGGGAGGGAAGAGGAACCGAGAGACAGTAGGGGACCGAAGCGGGCGCCCAAGCGTCCTCACGGTGCAACCCTCTCTGGGGCGGAGACATCAGGAGGCCACCAGGGTTGGCGGCTTGGGGTCTTCCGCCTCCGCTAGGGGCTTGGCTGCTGGAAGGGCAGGTTGCCTCTGCTGCCTGCTACAGCACTGCGGCTCTGCACCCTGTCCCTCGCAGCATCTCAAGTCCAGCTGCCACTCTCGCTGCGGAACCCTGCCTCCCCCCCAACAGGCGCAGAGCCCGCCCCCGCCACACACCCGCGCGAGCAGACACACGCGCCCCCCCACAAACACACGGGCGCACACACATAAACACGTGCTGCACACCCACGGATGCCGGGCGTTTGGTGGGGACCTATGTGTGCATGCATGATCTGATGGGGCACTCCGGGCTGGCAGGGCTTTGATCAGAGTGCTGGTGGCTGCGCGAAACCAGCTGACATCGAGACAGAGGACAATTACTTGAAAAATACAATATCCTCTGGCTGTTTAGTTTTCTTTAACCTAGAAATCCAGGGGTATGGGCTGCCTAAACATTCCAAGCAAAGCAGAGAGAAAAAAATATATAAACATAAAAATAAATCAACAAGTTCTCTGTTTTCTAGGAACTCCGTGTCTGTGATGTTCATTATCGTTGGTCCTGTTCAGGAGGGGAAAAAAAAATTTTTTTTTTTGGAAATAATCCTGACCCAGTGGCAGTAGATTGGAGATCATTTCTCCTCCACAGTTATACGAGCTCCGGATCAATGCAGCTAGCCAGAAAGGGGATCTGATAGATGGATAAAGTCTCAGGACTGAAGATTGTGATGTCCTCTCATTTGCCTTTGCATGACCTTGGACTGTCTTCCTCCAGGACAAATAGAGCATTTCTAAAACAAAACAAAACAAAGCAAAAAACAAAACAAAACCAAAAACCAAAAACCAACCAACCAAACAACAAAACAAAACAAAACAAAATCCCCATACACTCAAGAAAACAGAGGAAAAAAATGTAAAATTAGAAAAATGGAGAAAGTGACCTGGGACTGTGGTAAGGGACTGGACGCAGGAGTGGCAGAGGAACCAGGACTTGTGGGACCTTCTCTTTCCATGACGCAGGTGTCTGCGTGGGGGTAGCAGCGGTGGTGATGTTATTTCAGGCATGTCACATCAGCAGAATGACTTCTGTCCATTTCACACCCCATTTAGAGTCACCAGAAGTTTACTCTCATCTGTAAAATATGTGGAGTTTACCCGTTTCCACAGCCCAAGAATTCTTTTCTGTCAGTGGGCAGTGAAGGTCCCTGTATGGAGCTGTGGCCAAGAAAAGCTTACTGCAGAGTGCAGAGGCGCTCACCCGGGGCCTGGGTGGGGGAAGCTGCAAATGTGGCTGCCGGAAAGCACTCAGGGACCCTGGCAGTTAATTCACACTCGGCCACCAGCAGGCAGGCTAATGAAAGCAAGAAGGAATTGAGGCTCTCCACTTCCTTACCCACTGTGATGAGGGCAAAGCGGATGCTGGGACACTGTGCTCACCCTTCACCCTGTCATCCACTATCTGCTCTTTATCCCTGGTACCCTGGGTAGCATCTCAGAGCTGTCATCAGCCAGGCTGACACACGTGGTGTGAGAGTTTTCTGTGACACATGGGTGTGAGTTCTTCCTTCACCTTTTCTACTTTCCATGACACACACTGACTTATTCCTTTCATAAATATTTGTTAAAGCTCCTGCTACCTCTTCAGGTACTGCCGGCTGACTCAAGCCATGGGCCTCATCTGGGAGGAAAAAGAAATGGAAAGACAGAAAGGGCTTAGAAATGTTTGTATTCTGTTCTTTTGAGAGGCAGGCCCCAAGCACAGGCTTACTGTGTACATGTTCATTGAGTGCAGGCTTACTACCTACATGTTCACTGAGCACATACCTAATGCATACATGTTCACCAAGCACACACTTACTGCATACATGCTCACTGAGCGCAGGATTACTCCACATATGCTCACTGAGCACATGCTTACTGTATACATGTTCAATGAGCACATGCTTACTGCATGCATGTTCACCAAACACATGCTTACTGCATACATGTTCACTGAGCACAGGCTTACTGTGTACCTCTTCACTGGGCACAGACTTCTTGTGTACATCTTTCTGTGCTGGGCTGTAGGGCATCACTGAGGCAAACATACATGTCACATGAAACCATTTGGCTCTACTTAGTCTGGATTCGTTCTAGAGAAGCCAATCTTGACAAAGAGCCTGCATAGCGTGTGCAAGGTTGCAGGTAGGGGTTGGGCCAACATGGACTTTTTCTGTCTTTTACAATAAGGAGATAATAAACCCAATGCAACAAATGTGGAAGGCAGGCAGAAGTCGAGTGTAGCTATCCAACTTGGCATGCTCGGGAAGTTATTATGTCATAATAAGAAACTCTGGAAAGGATGCCCAGCAAGAATTTGGAGAACAGAAATGCTTACAAAGGTTTGTAAATATGAAGGTACTTGCTCTTATAAAATATATCCTTTACGAAGTCAAAAGTGTCCACCAACGTGTTTGTAAATAGATCACTTTGAGGGGGGTGGGATTCAGGGTTGTGCCAGGTTAAGTATCTAGGCAGACACAGGATGCATACATGAAGCCTTGCAGACAGGGCTGAAGAAATGGGCGCTTGCGTTCCGTTATAGTAGCGTGCAGGAAAAGTGTCAGTAACAAAGGTCAGAGCAACATGGGAGGCTCACAGGGAGGTGCCACAGAGTGACGGGAGCATCAAAAAAGGACAGCTTGTCTGATTAGAAACATATGGAGGAAGCAGGCTTGGGCTTGGGATAGAAAAGGTCGTAGGTGCTTGCCTCAAAGACCAGGAGGAAATGGGAGCAAAACTCAAGCGCTAAGACAGTTTGTATCCTGGGACTTTCCAGCAAAAGACAGCAGGATTGAGAGGAGAGGGGTGGGGGTGGGGAGCCTCCAAACCCCTTAATCACCCTGCGTGGAGTGGCGACACAGCGAGGTCTTTCCGTGTGTGTGTGTGTGTGTGTGTGTGTGTGTGTGTGTGTGTGTGTGTGTGTGTGTGTTCCGTTTATTTCCTTCAGACAAGAGAATACTAGTGAGCAAGGTGGGAAGTGCCCGCTGCCAAGGCAGGAGGTGCTGCTCCCCATCGGAAAGTATGCCAGGATGGTCTCTGGCAAGGTGCCACCGTCCAGGTGGTACAGATGTCTCATTGCACAGCGTCTCCAACCCAGGGGACGAAACTCAACCCATGTTCCTCTTGCCTGGCCATGAACCCTGTCTGCCTGGAAGGGAGGGGCACCTTTTCTCCAACTGGTGTAGACCGCCTGACTGCTAAGCTCTTTGCAACTGCTGAAGCCATGGTTCAACTAGTATGGATTTATGGAGCATCCACTGTGAGTGCAGCCACAAGGCGAGCTGGAGGAGCCTGTGGGCCTGTGGCCCATCTCTAGTCTTAGGTGATGCTTTACGCTACGCTGTGAATACGGAGGAGGAAGCCAGTGTCTCCCCTTAAAGAATGTGCAGTCTGTGTCAGCCATAGACAAACAATGGAAATGGTTAAGAAGCAAATGCCTCTCCCAGTCACAGAGCGCTCTGATGAGTCACCCTTATTTCTGAGAGACAGGGCAGTTTGGGGTGTTTAACTGGCTCAACACCCCGCGTTCCCCGAGCCTCCAATGCTGGCAGCTCACACTCACCATGTTGCTCTGGGAACACATCATGCGAGCCAACAGCTGCTGCCTGATCACCATTGCCACAGCAAAGCGAGGGCTGAGTCAGCCACCTGCGTCTGGAAAATTTTAAGTCCAACTGTCTCTGACAAGCAGGGTGACATTTGGCTCGCTGAGTGCGCCGAGAACAGGGCTACTAAGCACAAGGTACCTCAGTGACTGGGCATACAAAAGCCTGGGCTTTGGGAGGGGGGGGGGCTTGGGTTACCTTTCTAGGTCTCACCTACGTCACACACGGAAGACTAAGCATTACAATGGATCAGCAAGCTTGCCTTAGACTTCAGTGAACAGGATCTTTCGGTTTTCTCAACAACAGGACAGGAGCTGGCTTGGTGGAGTCCTGTTCTTTCCTAACCTTGCCTTCTGTTCTGAAGGCAGGACTGCACCTGGCTACTGGGCTTCTGGGACACAAGCCTTATAACCCCGGTTTTGACATCAATAGGACTTACAGATCCAGCCTGCAGAATGTGGGCACAGCACCCTCTCCGTGGGCTTCAGGTATTTGTTTTACAGGTAAAATAAAGAGATGAAAAATGGCCACCATTCCCAGCTCTTGTACTCCGTGAGACACTGTCACCGAGGAGCTTCTAAACACTGCTGATCACTTGGGTGGGATCCTCCAAGGCGGCAACATGGAAAATATCCTCACAATAGCATGGGCAAGACTTGAGGGGGAAAAAAGTAGAAAAAGAAGCCAAAGTCTCAAGATTAAGAAATAGATAATAGAGGAGAGTGATGGAGAGATGAATTTCCCGGGATCTAGAAGATCCGGGTCGGGCATCTGGACTCACTTCCTCTCTCCAGTGTGGACGCAGGTTTTCCTTTGCTTCATTTCATTATTATCTGAGGCAGGATCTTGCTTGTAGTCCAGGCTGGCCTCAGATACCCAGTCCTTTAGCCTCAACTTCCACTTGCTAGGACTACAGGTGTCTGCCCCGACACTCGGTGCTTTGTCGGTTTTTGGAAGTGCTATGTAAAAATGTGGTTAAAGATGAACGATGATTTCTCCCCCTAACAGTCTGGAAGGAAAAAAATAATTGAATTATTATAATACTTATTTTGTTTGCTTTCTAAGGAACAGCAACACAACTTCTGTAAGAGACTGTCTCTGTGCTCCTAACAACAGCAACTTCAACTTTTTTTTTTTCTAGAATAGCAAAAAAAATTTTTTTTTGGCTTTGTCAAGACAGGGTTTCTCTGTGTAGCCTTGACTGTCCTGGACTTGATTTTTTTAGACCAGGCTAGCCTCAAACTTACAGAGATCCGCTTGCCTCTGCCTCCCAAGTGCTAGGATTAAAGGCATGCACCACCACCACCGGGCTAGAATAGCAGCAATATTTTTAACATGAAAAGTTAATGAAGGTGCTGGCCCAAGTTCAGGATTGACTACAAAACTCACCCTCTGCCTAACTCTGGACCTAACTCTGTTGTGGCCCTGAAGTTGCCCACCGTGGATTTCTTGGGGAATGCGATGCAGACACTGACTCACCTGAGATCCCGTTTGGCTTACTGTCTGTGGAGAGATAGGTGGTACCAGAAAGGAAGTTGTGAGTGGGGCATGCGAAAAAAGCAGAGAGAGTTTTCACCTTCCTGTATATTTTGGGCAACGGCCTCTCATCATCCTGCTTCCGTGGGCTTGTAAAGAGGCTAATTTTGGCTCACTGCATGACTCTGGGTCTGTGTTCTTCAGTGCCCAGCCAGCCAGTGCTGTGCTGGAGTTCCTCAGTGAAGCTCCAGGTGTGGGGGCCCACATGGGCTGCCAGGGGAGCTCCCCAGGGGACGAAGAGGTTCTAATTCCAGAACTGACCATAAACCTCAAAGCCTGCCTGGCCACAGAGCTTCTGAGAGGGTAGATACAGTTTTAGAATTATTAGCTACTTCTTTATTTCTTGGTAACCAGTTTGGGGGAAGGGACAAAATTTCACAGAAGGAAGGAGGAAATCAACCGCCATCCCCCATCCATTTTTCCATTTGCTCCTGTTGGAATTGCTGTTCAAGTTAGGACCCTATTGCTGTGATAAACGTCATGGCCAAAAGCAGTTTGACATGGAAAGGGTTTATTTCAGCTTTAATTCTTAGGTCACACTCCATCAGTGAGGGAAGTCAGGGCAGGAACCCAAGTTAGGAACCTGGAAGCCGTAGCTGATGCAGAGGCCATGGAGGGATGCTGCTTACTGGCTTGCTCCCTGTGGCATTCTCAGCCACTTCCAGTGATCAGAGCCCCCCTGCCCCATCATTAATCAGGAAAAATGCTCCTTTGTGCTTGCCTACAGCAACCTACAGGCATTTTCTCAATTGTGGCTCCTTTTCCCAGATGACTATAGCTTGTGTCAAGTTGACAAAAACTAACCGGGATGGTTAGTTTTGAAAGTCCTCCAT
The DNA here is from genome assembly GCF_964271855.1 of Acomys minous. Lineage (NCBI taxonomy): Eukaryota > Metazoa > Chordata > Mammalia > Rodentia > Muridae > Acomys > Acomys minous. Next base: position 68,674,995 of record NC_140492.1, on the reverse strand, counting down.
TTGTTCAAAAGTCCTTGGAGCCTTGGATTCCTTGCCCTGGAATAGCAGTCACTCCACTTGGACATAGGCATAGGGGTAGAAGGACTGTGTTTGAGCAGCCTACCACAGTGTTAGCCACGTAACAGCGTGGTAAACAGCAATCCTGTGAGCACTGCTGTACAGGAAAGCTAGCGTTTTCTGAATAGCATTCATGGTCACACATGAAACAGTCTTAGCTTATCCACCCAATCAGGCTATGGCTTCATCTTCTAAATGCACGTCACACCCCTCCTCCTTGCCTCCTGCCTCCTGCCCAGGATGGGAATCAAAGACTTGCTTCCTACCTTGGCCCCTCTTCCTCCTCCTCCTCCTCCTCCTCCTCCTCCTCCTCCTCCTCCTCCTCCTCCTCCTCCCCCCTCCTCTTTAAGTTCTTCCTATAGCGCCACTTCCTAAATGAAGCCAGTAGGAGGCAGTCATCTTCTCCCCATGCTCTCACTAAAGTCCGTCCTAGTCCTTACAGGCCGCCTTGCCCTGCTTACATGGTGTCCCCTGTGTCCTCCCCTGTTCGCTCTAAGGGACAGTTAGCTATCTAGCTCGCCCCTAGATTGTATCTTAATCACTTTCCCATCGTGCTTCAGGGGCTGCACATAGTAGACAGTCAAGAATATCAGCCCAGAGCGTCAGCCTTACGTTGCCGGAACTGGAAGAGGGAGAAGAAGCTCTGTCATTGGCGTCCCACTGCACGCCAAATATCTGTGGTCCCACGTGCAACCGTCCCAGGGGTTGGTGGCTTGGGATGTCCTAACCAGTAGGAGCCGGCCGGATGGGGGGTTCCCGACTTCCTCTGAAGGTTTCTCCAGCTTCAATTTTCTTTCTACAGCATTTGTGAACAAATGTTGCCGTAATATAGAAAATTGGCTTGTAATTGTAGGCTCGTGCTTTTGTCTTGTGATTTAAATATAGGTGTAAAGCAATACTATAATAAAATGACTATTCTCCCCCCCCCCCAATACATTACTACAGAAATGCTATTCTCCTGAGCATTAGGGTTTGCCCATATGTGCTTCACGTGTGCTGCCGTGATCTAGGGTAAGTGTTGGCAGTAAGGTGTGGCCAAGGAAAGAAGACGCAGGGAAGAAGGACATTTTCTAACTCTACAAAGCCTTTTCAGTTTCACCGCCAGCACCCCTGAGTGACTCTGCTGTTCAGTGAATGGTGGAGTTTCTTCCATCTCTGCCCTGTGCTCTGTACCTAACTCCCTGAGCCGTGTTCATCCTGGGAAGGGATAGGTGGATGCTCAGAGAGGCGGAGGTGGTGGGGTGGACTCCTCTTTCCTAGGCATGCTGTTCATGTTGCCTGTGAAGGCTCTCATGCCATGCCCCCAACACCCCAATCCTGCCTGGCTCCAGGAGAGATAAGAAACCTGCCTTTTGGGTATATTCCAAGGAGTGGAATAGCTGGGTCTTGAGGAAGGCCTATTCCCATTTTTCTGAGATAGCACCAGATAGATTTCCAAAGTGGCTGTACTAGTTTGCATTCCCACCAGCAATGAAGGAGTGTTCCTCTCTCTCCACATCCTCGCCAGCATGTGGTGTCGCTTGAATTTTTGATCTTAGCCATTCTGATGGATGTAAGATGGAATCTCAGAGTTGTTTTGATTTGCATTTCCCTGATGGTTAAGGAAGTTGAGCATTTCTTTAAGTGTTTCTCAGCCATTTGCTATTCCCCTGTTGAGAATTCTCTGTTTAGTTCCAAGCCCCATTTCTCAATTGGGTTGTTTGGTTTGGTGGTGTTTAATTTCTTGATCTCTTTATATATTTTGGATATTAGACCTTTGTCAGATGTAGGGTTGGTGAAGATCTTTTTCCCAGTCTGTAGGCTGTCGTTTCGTTCTCTTGACAGTGTCTCCTGCCTTACAGAAGTTTCTGATAGACAGATTTGGGCTCAGAGGTCCTGCTCAAACTAAGGCACCAGCCAAGGACAATACAGGCGGTAAACCTTAAACCCCTACCCAGATCTAGCCAATGGACAGAACACTCTCCACAGTAGAGTGGAGAGTGGGATATTACTTTCTCACATACTCTGGTGCCTCACCTTTGACCATGTCCCCTGGAGGGGGAGACCTGGTGGCACTCAGAGGAAGGACAGCAGGTTACCAAGAAGAGACTTGATACCCTATGAGCATATACAGGGGGAGGTAATCCCCCTCAGGAACAGTCATAGGGGAGGGGAATAAGGGGAAAATGGGAGGGAGGGAGGAATGGGAGGATACAAGGGATGGGATAACCATTGAGATGTAACAAGAATAAATTAATAAAGGAGAAAAAAATTTTAAATTAAGCATAAAAAAAAAAGAAAAGAAAAGAAACCTCCTTTTTGAACAAGACTGACAAGCGACTCTGCTCCCTGAAGCCAGAACACCCACCAGTTAAACTGCTTCTGGTATTGCCGCTTGACCAGAGGCTACTGTGGGGTCAGACACACTCTGTACACCTGTTTTGTGATGTTTAAAGGAAAACACAGCTTTTTCGCTTCCTCCCACTGTCCTCTGCACACGTCTCAGGTCAGAGCTACGCCGCCAGTCGCCCCTCTGATCATGGTTTTACGAGAAGGCCTATCTGCCTTTCAAACAACCATTTCTTAAATAGGCTTCCAGAACACAGCCTGTTCCTAAGTAGGGAACTGTCTGTGTTTCAAAGCTTTTGTAGTGATTTGTCTCTGAGAAAAAAAAAGATTTTTACAATTGGCCCTAGAAGGACGTGGACTGGGGCCTCCGCGCTTTTCCAAGCTGCCTTCTAGAGCCGGTTGGCTCGCTTCACAGATTACTCGTCTGCAGATTGTCTCCAGGTGTTTCTGGGAGTTTAGGCAGTTTGGGGTACTGAACTCAGAGGTATGGGAAGTGGGCTTTCTCATTTCCAAGGGTGCTTATGTAACACGTGCTTCTTGGGCACAGTCCTATGCTGGATGCTGCCCGTGTTCATTGCTGGGGCTTCAGACAGGAGTGTTGCTCTCCCTCTCTCTCTCTCCTAAAGAGCACACATTAGTAGTTGGAACACAGTGTGGCCGCTCAGGGAGGACAGTGGTGGTGAAAAAGGTGCCCTAGGGTCCAGGCTGAAAAGGAGAGGGTGGAGCACAAGAGAGAAATCTTAGCACCCTGGGAGACCTTTCCGCACACTGATTCATTGGGGGAGAAGACATGGGATGGTGCCTTCTTTTGCTTTGACTGACCTCACCCTCTGCTGGGGCCAAGGAGTCAAAGCGGCCAGCTCTTCCTTGAGTGTGTGTTGCCTGCTGACAGTCTTCCTCCCAGGCTGAGGTGTGAGCAGAGCTGGAAGCCAGGGGGTTAGATGCAAGGCACTAGTGGGGAGGTGGGAGGTAGAGAGCGTTCTGCCTTCTGTCTACCCACAGGAAGTGTGTTTTTCAGACAGAATGTGAGCTTGCTCCCGTGTCGTGTCCTTCTGTTGGTTCAGGTTTTATCTGCTGTACCCCCGAGAACCAAGAACACCTCTTCCTTGTGAGATCTTTGTGTAGAGGCCTGATGCTAGCCTCTGTGCTCCTCCTCCTCCTCCTCCTCTGTCTGGGAGCATCACTTATTCATTTTGAGATCCACTCAATAAACGCTTATTTTGAGGACATTCTTTGTGTACATACTTTTGTCAGGACCCTCGATTACCTTTTTACATCACAGCATGACCTTCCGACAGCTTCACAGGGTAGGGTCCCAAGACTCTCCCAAGTGACCATGACTTCCAAGAGGTCATGGCATTCCTCTTGGCCCACTCCAGTGACATCTCTGGGTAGCTTCAGACAAGGTATGGTGGCCCTTCTCACGCCACAGCCAGCAGCAAATGCTGTAGCTTAGGCCTCTCTTTCCAGGGCTGGTTATTAAATATTTACTAGCACAATATACTTTTCCACCCTCAGGCAATGCTGGAATCTCACACTGAGATGAAGGTGCAACCTAGCTTTTGGTTCTAGCTGGTGGATGACCTGCCCGCTGTGTCCTGAGAACTTCTTGCAAGCTCCTAGGTGAACACTTTCGGGGGATGTCAGGCTGGCCTTGCCCTCCCCTGGGTCCCTTCAGTAGAGGCCCTTCTGTGGCTTTAGGGGTAAGAACTCAGGGAGCTGATTTTAGATGATGGTTCCCCGCAAGGGTACAGAGGGCACACACACACACACACACACACACACACACACACACACACACTTACACACTCATGCTTGCACTCAAGCATGTACATACACTCATGCACACACACAGGCACACTCAGTCACACACTCATGCACACACATTCCCACACTCATGAGTGTACTTAGGCACTCATGCACACTCACCAATGCACACAGGCATGGTCATGCATGTGTGCGCTTGTGCACGCACGTGTGTGTACACACACACACACACACATACACACACACACACACACACACACTCACACTTTCTCAAATGTTTCCCCTAGGTATATTGCTGTCAGTGTCTCTTCCTTGGGTGTTGTGGCAAAGTCTGAAATGTATCTCTACGTGCTTTAGTTTGTTTCTTATCTCCATAATGGCTTATTAAAATTAATACACATTTTAATTTCAACCCCATGACCTTTTCATTACTGTCTAACCTAGGAGTGAGTGGCAAGAAGGTGTCATTTGTGATGTCTTCCTGCTTCAGGGGCAGTGAACAGAGTTTCAGAAAAGCCCCTAAGCGATGGCACTCACTGCTTCTTGTACTTGGAAAAGCACAATACGGAGAGACATTTTTTCCCCCTGCAGACTTAGTACTGACGTTACCTCCATTCCAAAGCTTCAAAACAGGGATGGCTGAATGGACAGGACATTCTCCACAGTTGAGTGGAGAGTGGGGTCTGACTTTTACATGAACTCTGGTGCCCCATATTTAACCACGTCCCCTGCATGGGGAGGCCTGGCGGCACTCAGAGGAAGGACAGCAGGCTACCAAGAAGAGACTTGATACCCTATGAGCATATACAGGGGGAAGAGGTCCCTCTCAGTCACAGCCCTAGGGGAGGGGAGTAAGGGGAAAATGGGAGGGAGGGAGGAATGGGAGGATACAAGGGATGGGATACCAATTGAGATGTAATATGAATAAATTAATAAAATATATTAAAAAAACAGGGATGGCTGGGAGCACGGCCTACTTGCCACTAATCTACACAGGCAGGATCTGCTTTCTTTGTTGGGTTCTGGATTCTTGCTTTACTTCTCCCTTTTGGTGACAATTAAAGTTGACAGTCAGCATAAGAGAGTGATTGATGCCGTTTAGCAATAGGCAGTTGCTACTCAATTTCTAATCCTTTCTGGAATCTCAAAGCCATTATGAAGGAAAATGAAAGGAAGACTATTGTGGGATGGGCACCGTCTCATAGGAGACCATCCTCTCCATCACCCTCTGAGGAAGAGATGGGGGGGGGGCAGGGGGCAGCTGTTTAGCTCAGCTGAGTCAGGTGATGTGTCTGAGGTCATCCTGTGGTGTACAGTGACAGGAGACATATGCTGTGTTGCTAGGCACCCATGCTGGGCTCCTTCCATCTTAAGTCACTTCAGATAAGCTGGGTACCAAAATCCACTTTTCCCACACACCAAGAGGAGTTCCCCAGAGCATGTCGGGTGAGAGGGTCTGTGCAGAGGATGTCAGGTAGTCAGTGTCCTTTCTGAGCTGCGGAAAGCAGAGCAGGCCCATGGGTGCAGGACTATCCTGACGTTGCACAGGGGAAACCGGAGTTACTGCTAATGAAACTGTCACAGCGTCAAGTGTCACCCTGGCCCTGCAAGGAAAGTATTCATAGAACTACTCTAAAGATAGAAAGATGGGTTCTTACACAGCTGACCTAGCTCCGCCAAGGTTGCACAGCCAGGCTTTGTCTCGTGGGATTTGAGGCGAGACTTCATGCTCTTTAAATTGCCTTTGTTTCTCATTTATCCTTGTACTTTTCCCGGACTCCCCAACCCCAGTCCGGAGCAGTGTGTTTCCCCTCCCCCACCATCCTCAACACAAACCTGTGGCTCTTTCCCCCGTGCAGTTTTGCATGTAGTGACTTCTTAGAAACGGCGGCGGCAGCATTTCCATACCCACCCCAGCCCCAGATCACCCACCCTTGCCTAGGGATGTTTTCAAACTGCATAGACAAAGATTGTTCTTAGCCAGCCTGGCTATTAATCTCCCCTGAAACAAGGACCAGGGAATGGGTCTCGTCAGACTAGGTCGGCTCAGTTGTCTCTTTCAAATTGGATTTGATGCCATTAAGTGGGGAAGTTGAAGATAGTACCTCACACACTATCTCCAAGACTGAATCCAACTCATGTCCTTAAAAAAAAAAAAGTCACTTCTTCATGGTGTCTGTTTTTCCTTAGAAAATGGCTCCCACTCTCTGTCAAGCCGCCTAGGCTAGAGACCTCAGGAACCAGCTGAGACGGCCTCCCCTGGGCATCTTCTACCATCACCTCCTCGCCCCAAAGCCCCCCAGCAATGACAATTTAATCTGCTGTCTTCTGATTGCCAGGCTTCTCCTAGAAAGACAGACCCTTCCTGGCCCTACATCCGTCTTTCAGTTAGATGTCTATCCGCCCACCCTGGTGGTGGCCCTAGGTTCCTGGCCACCCTCCCCAGCCCCAGCAGATCGCTATGCCTCGCCACACCTCTGCCCTGCAAGCCAGAAGGAGCTGATTTCATCACTCTCCTGTGACTTCACCTTTTCTAGTCTCCCTGTCACCTTCTATATAAGTCCTCAACTAATGGTGCGACTGTCAACCTCTTTCGGGTTCTGCCCCTCTTAAAGAATTGCCTCTCAGTCTCCCCTCTCCCCGCTCCTGCTTATGCTGCACTAATTCCAAGCCATGGCATCCAGAACTTTAGGTATTTATCAGTCTTTGTGGCTTCCCTATATATAAGTTTTCGTTTTTTCCTTTTTTTTTTTTGGTTTTTTTTTTTTTTTGTTTTTTAATCTCCACTTTAGGCTCAACAATCAGAGCTTCAAATCAAATAACTGGTAAAGTCTAAAAATCTAGTTTTAAAGATAAGCCTTGATGACTTCGATGACTGTATTTTTTCCAATAGAGGAGGCTGGCAGACCTTGGAGAGTCAGCCAGGCCTTCAGTGAGGCTGAGCAGGTAGACCGAGGCCTCCAGAGTCAGATTGCCCCGCTGTCTTCTTTCTGTAACCCAGCCCTTTCTGTATGATCCACATGAGTTTGCAGATGCCACGGCCACTGAGCCTCTGGATGAGTAATCACTGCCAATCTCCCTGAGGCCGGGGAAGAAGTCACTGCATTCCCTATGTGCAAGGTTCTCAGATCTCGTTGCTTGCGTTTAATCAGACTAATGAACCAGCTGGCTTCTTTTTGAAAATGATTTCTGCTGTTTTCATTGCTGAATAAGAAGCTCAGCAGGATTTGAAAAGGAAGAGAGCAGAAAATTTGGATTGGGAGGAAGGGAACCCTCCAAAGTTAAGCCACCAGCTGATGCCTTAGTGTGTCACAGGGTGTGCAGTACAACAAGTGGGCCTTGGTGGTGTCCTGTCCACGCTTGGCAGAAGGCAGGTGTCCCGAGGAAAGGTAGACGTTTATAGTATGGATAGAGACCACTCCAGGTGACTTTCAGCCCAGTGCCTTCAAAGAAAAACAGCTGGGAAGTAACAAGAACCAACTGGATAGTGCATTGATTCATACAACAGTGACCAGTGACACAGTGTCTAGATACTAAAATGCAAGGGTGAAGCCAATATGGGTGGCCACCCCAAAAAGCTGAAAATCAAGAGCAGCCTTTCAAACAGTTTAGAGCTATGAACTCTTCAATTCAAACTGAGACCTAGAGTCAGCGCAGTAGTAAATGCCAGGCAAAGCTCTGTGTGGCCTACATTAGGCTCCTTTAAACCCCATCAGTGCATGGAGGCTAGTGAGTCATGGAGGGGCACAGGAATTGCTCAAGGCAGAGAGGACTCCAGTGTTGAATCTAAACATGGGGTCATGTAGGTCCTGTGGGAGAAGTGTCTGCCAACAGAAAAGAACCTGAAACCTCAGAATTAGCAAACTGTGTAAAGACAAGGAAATGGGCGGGTCCCCATGGGTAGCTGGAAGCAGGAATTATGTCAGGCCTTGATCCCTCCTCCTGTTTCCACTCTGTTGCTCAGTTTTACCCCTTGCTCTCTCACGCTCCAGCTTGACACCTTCTAGGGTGCAGAACACAGCAGTGGTTTGCTATGGTCCCAACATTTGAAATCTCAGGGAAGGATCCTGGTCCATCTGACTTGACTCATGTGCTCAACCTTGAACCAATCAACTGGGATCCAGCGTGGGCATTTGAAACATCCCAGCTTCTGCCTGATTCATGGGGTTTGTCTTAATTACTTTTCCAGTGCTGTGGTAAGCCACCGTGACCAAGGTGACTTATAAAGAGGAGTTTATTTGGAGGTTACGCTTTCAGAGAGTGAGCCTATGGTGACCACGGTGGGAACATGGCAGCAGGCAGGCAGGCACAGCACTGGATCAGTAGCTAAGAGCTTACATCTTGGTCTGTAAACACAAGGCAGACAAAGCTAACCAGGAATGGTATGGGCTTCTGAAACCTCAAAGTATGCCCCTCCTGACACACCTCCTTTGACAAGGCCACACCTCCTATCCTTCCCAAACAATTCTACCTAATGGGGACCCAAATATTTAAATATATGAGTCCATAGGGGCAATTCTTATTCAAACAACCCAGGCTTGGAATAAAAGGACACGACCCACTAAATCACCCAAGGACTGGAAGAATTAGAGATAGCAGAGCAAGCAACAGCAGGAGATACACTTTGGCTCAACATAGGGGGAAAAAGTACTAATGGTGAGAGATGATGGAGCTAGCAGTGAACACAAGGCTGGGAGTCTGACTGCCATATGGGGTACTGGCCAGGGAAACCCCATTCTTCAAGAGTTTGGATGAAGCTGCATGGCCAATGAAAGACCTCGCACGGTTTCAGACTTCATCTCTGCAGAAGTCCCCCTGGAGTCTTAGCACAATTGACATGGGAGGAGATTAGCAATGGGAGAAGGTAGGTGAGTCGCTTAAGGTTAGTCTGCCAGTATGTAGTGGCCCTGGGATTTGAACCTGTGAAGTACTGTCAACCACTGCTTTAGGTTGCCTCCCAGATCTATTCTTCAAGACCAACCCCTGAGCTGTTTCAGAGCAGTGCCTACTTCACCTTCAGTTGGCCTCCAAGCTTTTAAAGTCTAGTCTTAAAATGAAAGCTTCCCCCTTACCCCCACCCCGTCCCCAGTTTTTCCTATTTGGGATATCAGTTGGGGGATGGGGGCATGTCCACCCACACTGGTAAAGGCCTGTCAGAGAGGGAGGTGATGACATGTAGGTGCTGAGTGGGGAATGGCTGTCACAGAGGTAGCTTTACCGCCTGAGATTAGAGGAACCACCCAGGAGAGATGGAGGCACCGATGGGGCATCGGGATGATGCTTGCAGCTGTCTGTACTTTCTGGTCCCCTCTCTCTGTCTTGCGTTCTGGCTGTATTTCTCTTACAGTCACTGGATCACATGCCGCTGTATGTGGCACCCGCGCCACTGGGGTGCCGAGTCAAGGGTGCCGAGTCAAGGGTGAGGGACTGTGGATTTAAAACACACACACACACACACACACACACACACACACACACACACACACACTAAAACAGTGGGTCCTTTGTGCTAAGAGAGCAGCAGCGGCAGCAACAGCAGTGGCAACAGCAGCTTTTATTCAGTGTCCAAGGATCCTTTTTATAGGCAGCAAAACAGGAATGCCACTTGCAGGTGAAATCCCTCAAGAGGTGATTGCACACAGGAGGGAAAGTCTCGAGGAGGGGAGAGGTGTGTTCTCAGAGCAGTAAACATGACTAGCTAACCAACGTAAACACAGACACGGAAGCTGCTAGAAACAGGACATGAAACAGCAAGACAGGTGGGCAGCCCAGTCGGGCCTGGTTCCTACAGTGGTACACTCACACAGTAGACAGGCAGTGGATTTTGATACTAAGCGACAGAGGTGTTTTAAAGGTCTATGATGAGGACAACCAGGAGCTCCCTGGTGACTCTGGGAGAATATTTCCTCTTGAATTCTGGGCTAGATGATGAGCAGCAACAGAACACAGTACAGAGGATGAGGGAAAAGCACGAGCAACAGGAACTCCAATCAGGGTACCTCAGTTTCTATGTCCCCCTTTCTCTCTCTCCACCCTTCGTTTTATTTTTTATTTTTTTACTTATTCTCATTATTCTTGAAAGGAGAGATTAAGATCATTTGTCGTTTGAGATGGTCAAGAGCAGATGGGCCTGTTTTATTTTCCCTCCTTAAATTCAAAGTGCCCATGAGGCCACGGTACCACTATGTAATGAGAAATACAGGACTATGTTGAACCCCCTCCACACCTAGGCAGGCAGCATACTACGGAGATAGCTCAGAGGAGCCTGGGTACTGGGACTCAGATAAACCAGAGCCAATATATGGTCCCATTAGTTCTTTGTTTAGCAGTTGTATAAATGTCACAAATGTTTAACGTTCATCATTAACAGGAGAGTGGCAATGGCCATCTCTCAGTTTGGCACAGCTAACCCGCAGGAGGCAGCGACGGCAGCCTCACCTGGGTTTTCACTTGTTTGGCCAGCAAATGAAGGATCCCGACTCAGGCCCCACAGGTTGGAAGCTTTCTGCTTTCTGTGCGCTTGGTTGCCTTCCCCGGGTCACTTGCAGAGACCCTCAAGCCTTCTGTGGACTGAGGCAAAGCACAAAGAGCTGCAGAGCTGCCTAGATGTTTCCTTCCCATCTCTCAGCCCGCCTGGGGACTTAAAGGATCTCACTGCTGTCACCGAGCTTCCTCATCTGTGAAAAGGTAGAAGTTGCATGACGCTCCACACAGGCTAACTGTGAGAGGCAGAAAAATCAATGTTGCTAAAGATACCCAACAGCTTTCACACAGTGGGTGCTAACTAAATGGTCTAACCATGGCTAACCTGACTTGTGGTTTGAGGCTATCTCTTGTTCAGCTTTGCTGCCTGACTGCACTGGTTGTTGGAGGGGTAAGAGGCATTGTGGCAACAGCTGCGTTGGCTGATGTTTGTACAACACTGGGAATTCTTCACACACCAGCCAGCAGCTCACTTAAATTCACAATAAAGCTCTTACACAGATATCATTATTTACTTGTATCTCGCAGTCTGAATTTGTAAGGTGGAAAGAAAAAGCACAGATAACCTGCCCAGAGTTGTGCAGCCAGTAAGTGGGACAAGGGTTAAATCCAGGCCTCAAGGTCTGTGAGGCTCTCACCCCACTGCATGGACCTCAGGGTTTGGTCGTAATTCTTTCCCTCTGCGGAGTCTGAGGCATTTAAATGGAAGTAGGAAGACACCTGACAGGATGGCTGTGGCTGCTGACAAGGTGGACCCTGTTGGCTCCTTGGCTCTGTTTCCAGGAAGTGACTCGAGGTGTTGGAAGCTAGTGATAGTGGCTAGGAGAGAGGGTAGGTCATTGTCCCAAAGTCACAGTCTGGTTCCCAGTAGGAGACTCTGCCACACCCTGCTGAGATCAAAAGGTTGGGGGCTGGGGAGACTCCCATAGACTAAGAGGGAAGCTGAGCGAGGGCTGCGAGGCGGCTCATTTGTACAGTGCACCGGTGAACGCTGCAGCGGGTCAGGCAGCGTCGATAGGACACAGGTTGGGAGTCAAACAAGCCTCCTGAGCACAGTTTTGGGCTTCTGGGGGGGCTTTGTACATTCTCAACTTTCCTTTGCCTCACCCAAGGCATTGGCTTATGAGTGCATGCTCGTGAGTGTGTGTGTGTGTGTGTGTGTGTGTGTGTGTGTGTGTGTGTGTGTGTATGTGTGTGTGTACACACACCCCCACACTCAAAAGGAGAATTGAAGGCCGTGCCGTGGACAGGCACAGGGAACTCAGCTTGAGGACTGTCCGCTCACTCGCCCCTGAAGCTGAGCTAGCGTCGTCTCCCCCAGCGTGTCGGCAAAGCTGCCAAGCTTCTGACTCAGTGACATTTTACAGGATCGCTGTGTTCCTTCTTCAGAGCCATTTGAGACAGAACTGGGGACAGGGAACCCACTGTCTTGGAGGGACGCATCAAGAACTGTGTTCCCCAAACAGCTGATGGCTTCAGGGTCTCGGGGCCAGTGGGGGTTGGAAGGAAGCAGTCAGCGTCCTGTGTTCCCATCCTGGCATCTAAAATTTTCCCTCATCACCTTGTCTTTAATCTCCTCAGGAATGCAAGAATTGGTCAAGTTTTCTATTTATGGGTGAAATCGGGGATGAGAAACATGAAAGCGACTTGCTTACAACCACTCGGTGAGTATCTTATAGAATCTTTAATATACATTTACATATACTATATGCATTATGTACACTCTCCACGATGACCTTTTCTTTGAGTCACAAACCCGTATTCCTGGCTTACAGGGCAGTGCTAACCGGCATGGCTGTAGAGGTGTCCCTATGCAGTGGCCATGCTTCCGCTGTCTCTATAGACTAGAAATCCAGGTCCAAGAGAAACTCTGCGGAGAGACAGGCAACACACCAGGCTAAGCTAACTGGCCACCTACCTCCATGCACACTGGTAGGCTCCTTCACTGACAGATACTCTCAGCCACATCCCACACACACTGAAGAGCTTTGGAGCTGGAAGAGGACTTGTGGGTCATTCGGTTAACAGCTCTCTTTCATGGGCTGAAGTTGCATCAACACTAGCTCTCTTGTCCGTCGCTGGAGAACTGTCTGTAGACTATGGAAGGAGCAGTTGTCATAAGTAGATAAAACGATCCATCTGTGATCATGATGACGCAAGGCGTTCACCACGCACATCCAGAAGTGCGCAGCAGCTGTGGTCACGATGGAAGGGGTATGGGCGTCAGTGATGGCGGTTGTAGGAGTGGGTTTGCGGATGAAGGGGATAAGGACAGCGGGAGCAGGGGGAGATGGTGGCAAGGATGGTAACCAGGGAGGAGGTGGTGGTAATGATGGTCCTAGTGATGGCGGTGAGGGAGGGGTTGACAGTTATTGGAGTGGGGGAAGTATTGCTGATGGCGATGGAGGCAGTGGGCTGTGGGAGAGAGGCCAGCGTGTTGGAGGAGGTGATAGTGGTAATGGTGGCAGTACGGAAGAAGGTACCAGGGTTAGGTGGCAGTGGTAATAACCGAGATGTAGAGGAGCCTAGAGGGTGAGGTGAAAATGTAAGTGGTAGTAGTCTTGGAGAGAGCATCTTGCTTCTTAGGCTTAGTGCAAACTAGATATGGAGGAGCCTGTGTTCACAGGGAGAGAGCCCGAGGCGAGATATTGGCAGAAGTTACGCTCTTCTCAGAACACCATGCAATTCCTCGTGCTGGCCCAGAGCTCATCTTTCTGAAGATAAAGCAAGAACAGCATAGATCTTCTTGGCCTGTCCAGAGTTTTCCATTCCTATGTGAGGAGACCACAGAGCCCAGAGCTTCTGTGAAAACTCAGGAGAGAATTCAAGATCTGCACACTATGATACGTTCATCTCATAGGCACACATGCTTACACACACACACACACACACACACACACACACACACACACACACCCCACTTATCTCCATTGTGTGTACATCACACACATCCATGCACATGTGCTCCCCTCTCAACTTTCTGCTCAAGCTTTGTCTTTACAGGCTAATAGATAGAGGGTGGCGAGCGGCTTAGAATGCCACAGGTCCAAATCCACTGTCCCCGCCAAGGCTGGCTGCGCAGCACTGACAGCTTTGCTACTGACTCAGCTACTGAGATGCTCTTGGGAAGAAAATCAATATGTTGTTTGTCTGTCTGAAGTGAGAGCACACCAGATGAAAAGTCTCAATGTGTGGCTTCTACATAGCTGTTGATGCCCTGCTGTGGGCGCCATCCAGTGTCCTCTCACTTGTTAGCTGTGACATTGGGGGTAGATGTTGGAAGACAATCCTAGTCTGCATTGTCTTTATCAACTGCCATGACCCGGCATCACTCGTGACAGGTGTCACCTGCAAGGTTTACTACAGCCAAGATGCATCATGCCACCTACTGTCTGTTGTGTTCTACAGTATCCCTTTCTACAAAGGCACGTGTGGTCCATACCTCATGTACCCTCCCTGCATTATCACCCCTGATGCTTCTTGCAGTACGACCCAAATGGTAGACTCACTGCCATTCCTGCCCTTAATGTACTTATATGCCCTCCTGTGGGGGAAGTGATAACACCCAGGGCAAGTTTCTGTACTTCCTGGGTGTGGACAGTGCTTTGAAAATATATGCTAAGGGGAAAGAGGCTGGGACTGGGAGGAGAGGAGGGCAGGGGCTGCAATTGGGATGTAAAGTGAATAAATAAAATTTAAAATATATGCTGAATGCAGAGAATGAGACTTGGATGACATGGATGTGGCAGATCTTAAGTCGCCCCCCTACTCGCACCCCCTGCACCTCCCATCACCTCCTCCCCTCTCCCCCAGCCACCCCGGCCACATCAACTCCAGTGCATATAGTAAAAATCAGCCTTAGGATTTGAAGCCTTCCAGAATGTAAGGCCCCACCCGGTGCTGTCAGACCACAAGTAAAGATTCTAAAGATGTAGGCTATGTTCTTACCTTCCTGAATGGACACAGACAACGGCCCATGCTGATATCTGGCACTCTCCAGAGACTCATATAAAGCTTCCTTCATGAGGACAAGGTCAATGACAACCACAGGCTTCTGAAACTTTGTATAGTGACTCAGAAATCAGCCACATGCAGGGCTGTGTCGCGCATGGGTCGATGGCTCAGCACTGCGCATCTCTGCCGGCAGTGTCTCTGCCACTCTTCTGGATCCCAGTCTTGATGAAAGGAGAGGTTCCCCGGCTAAGGGGAGGCTGAAACAGTACCTAAGTTCTACAGCAGGTTCTGTTGGCTGAATCCCAGCTGAGTGTGGTTATAATTTGGGGCATCCACCTGTTACCAACTTCAAGCGTCTCACTGGCTTCTGTTGCTAGTCTAGATGTGGGGGTGGGGAGGGTGTCTCTCTAAGACTCAGGAATTACATTCCACATCCTGATTTGCATTAAACGCCCGTAACCTGGTAGCGATTGACTGCAGCCATCTATAGAGGACAAGCTGCTGGGGTAATGGATGGAAACACAAGGAAGGCTCTCTGTCTCTGATACCCCCAACCATAAAAAGGAGGCACAGTGTCCAGGTCCCGCCCTACCCTGGGCGTTCAATTCAACCAGATGTGATGTTTCCTTCTTGGATGAGTCAGTTTGATTTGCCATGATCCAAGAATGTTAAGCGAGGTGCTCTGTATTGTAGCCAAAGAGGAGGGCTCTTCTTGGAAAGTGAACCGAAAGCAACATGTCTGATCGCAGATTCTGGGATGCTTTCACCTGCAGTGATATCAGAGGGCAGCTCTCCCTCTGCGGCAAACCTGTAGAGTGGAACGCAGACCTTCACTCACTGCCCAGGGACAGCAACAAGAAACCAAGCATGGAGATAGTCTTCAGTTGGTTGGCCTATTGCTCAGCGTTAAGTTTGGTGTTTGGTCACAGTTTCATTCAGTCTTTATCTGGTGGGATCCATCTAACCTCCAAGAATTAAGTCTTAGAAGTCTATGTTCTTTAATCCTAGCACTCAGGAGGCGGAGGCAGGTGGATCGCTGTGTGTTCGAGAAGAGATTGGTCTTCAGAGTGAGTCCAGAACAGCCAGGGCTGCACAAAGAAACTGTGTCTCCAAAAAAATAAAATACACATTCTTTGTTGTCATGCTTTCTGGGGGCAAGTGAGAGAGAGAGAGAGAGAGAGAGAGAGAGAGAGAGAGAGAGAGAGAGAGACAGAGAAAGACAGAGAGAGACAGAGACACAGAGAGAGACAGAAACACAGAGAGAGACAGAGACACAGAGACAGAGACAGACAGACAGACAGAAAAAGACAGAGGGACACACAGAGAGAGACAGAAACAGAGAGAGAGAGAGAGAGAGAGAGAGAGAGAGAGAGAGAGACAGAGAGACAGAGAGACAGAGAGAGAGACACACACACAGACACAGACACAGACACAGACAGACAGACAGACAGAAAGAGACAGAGGGACACATAGAGAGAGACAGAGAGAGAGAGAGAGAGAGAGAGAGAGAGACAGAGAGAGAGAGAGACAGAGAG
Source organism: Acomys minous (assembly GCF_964271855.1). Taxonomy (NCBI): domain Eukaryota; kingdom Metazoa; phylum Chordata; class Mammalia; order Rodentia; family Muridae; genus Acomys; species Acomys minous. The sequence continues at coordinate 68,658,871 of NC_140492.1, read as the reverse complement.
AGACAGAGAGAGACAGAGACAGAGACAGACACACACACACACGCAGAGAGAGAGAGAGAGAGAGAGAGAGAGAGAGAGAGAGAGAGAGAGAGAGAGAGAGAGAGAATCCCCTTTTACCTTCTCAGGTTTTGTCTCAGGTGTTGCCTCTTATGACTGACCCAAGAAAGACAACATTTCCAGCTGTAACAAGAGGCCCCACTTAGGTCACACTGATTAGCAGGGATACATTCGTTGAATGATAAAGGAAAGCAGCTCAGAGAAATGACACCAGTATGGATTCCAGAGGCAGAACTGGGCTATGAGCATCATTTCTTTATAGAGAAGGCAACGGACCATGCCTCTCCACCAAGCATGGGCTTCCAAATCAGCTGGGCAGAGTAAGCAGGAACCAACAGAGGCAGAGAACAGCACATATTCTTGTTGCCATGTTGGTTGTGGAGTACATCGGAGCAGGCCAGACCCACTGTCTGAGTGCAGCTCTGCTTCTGCTCTCTGCTTAGTATTTGAGCTTCAGCAAGTTTCTTAGCTCTTTGGGCCCCCATCACTTTTTGAGCAAATCTATAACCTATATTCCCATGGCAACGGAAAAGATGACGTGTCCACCTGTGCCAGAGATATTAGTGATTTCCCACACAGCCTGCCTCTCTCTTTTTCTACAACCCGTTTGAGGAACTCTCCACTCTATCTTTGTTGCCTGCTACGCTGCTGGCCCTTCATCTCAGCCTCAGATTTGGTGCCCAACTTATTCTTTCCCAAGTTAACTCATAGAACTTCGCTCTGCCGTGCTCCTGACATTTATGACGTCCGGGTCCCAGGCTAGGTCCCAGGCTCTCCTGTCTAAATACGACTCCCTGGATGTCCTGACACGTATTCCACACAGACAGGACCCTGGTCGTGCCCAGGAAGCTCCTCATGCCATGAGACCATGCAGCAGTTCTTTCAGGGACATCGGAGAGGGACACGGTTCTCCCTTGAGACTCTTCCTTCCCAAATGACGGAGTGTGTCCAGTGGGAAGCTATAGCAGTGGGTGGAGTGAGTCTGGGCACCAGCAGGATATTAACGATTTGAGCTCTTTTGTTAAGGCCCATCGGCTTAGGGTCAGGCAGAGCCCACAGAATGTCTTGAGGCTGCCACAGTGAGCTGCCTTTCCATGGGCTTAGCCGCCATTGATATGAAGAAATAAGGGGCAGAAATAGCTGTGGCAAATGAAAGTAATTCTGGCCTGAGAGGCTTGTTCTCAGAAAGCCTCATCGTCTTGACTTAGTTCCGCCAGCATCTCGAGGCATCTCCTGGGAGTCAGCTCAGGAGATACAGTGCTAGGCACTTGGGGCAGAGGTAGGTGATTTGTCCTTTTGTCTTAGAGAAACACAGAGCCTGGGGGCTGAGGACAGGGATAGTGGGGCAGAGCGGGTTAATTATTTATTATTGTTTCTAAGGTGACCATATATAGGGCATGGATGGGACAAAAGGTCAGTGCTCCAAGGAGATTGAAGGGGGGGGGTGTCAAAAAATCTTCCTAGAGGAAATGACCCAGATAACATTCCACTAATATTTATTGGCTGTCAAGTGGCACTAATTTCCATGCAAGAGGATTTCACAGGCGTCGTCTCATTGATGCTTCACAAAATCCCCCGTGAGGCAGGTGTTATTAGCCCCTTGATTTCCCAGGATGAGGAAGGTATGTTAAGAGGTCATATGGCTTGCTGTGGCCTATAAAGCAACTCCAAGACAGCCAAGGCTAACACAGAATGATCCTGTCTGGGAAAAAAAAAAAAGAAAGAAAGAAAGAAAGAAAGAAAGAAAAAAGAGGTCACGTGGCTATCCAAGTGAGGCTGGTAGTAACTCTTGATGTGGCCACCCAAGTAATGAGAGGTGCTGGCCTTGGGCCCAATTTCCTCATGGGCACATGCTTCACTGGTGATATAAAGAACCCAAAGGCTAGTGTGTGTCTGTGTGTGTGTCTGTGTGTGTGTATGTGTGTGTGCGCGTGCGCGCATGCGCGCATGCATGCCGGTGCATGTTTGTGTGATGGTATATGACAGGGCGATTCATTCGGGTGAACGCTACAATGCGAAGTTAAGCCATGTTACCTTCTGCAAGCCGACACTTGCTCCCTCATTTTCTTTCTGTTTTAAAGGTCTTAGACTTAGGGATGGAAGGGACAGGGAGTGAGGAGAGCAAGGGGAGGAACCAGTGTGTAGTGCGCAGGTTGACACTCAGCAAGAGCACAATATGTGGGAGTGTGCAAAACAGGTAGCCTAGAGCCTGAGGGGGTGAGTAGAAAGCGCTGTAAACAAGTTTGGGAGGGGCCAGAGAGAAGAGGACACCACCACTGGCTCTCTCAAATAAATGCTGCCACATGCTTACTTGATAATCTCCATTAACTTCTACCCTGTCCCTGTGTCCTGGAATTAAAGGCATTTTGGGGAGTGGCTGTGCTGGTCCCTTAAAAATATAGACACAAATAATGGGAGTGTGGTTTATAGGCGAGGGAGGTTCAGCTGCGCTTTGGTTCGGTAAGCCTCAGGCCCTGGTGTGACCAGCGAGGGAGGGAAGTGTGGAATGACAACAGAACCCCTGGGGACTTTTCAGTTTTGACATTCCAGGGTTGTGGGGCCAGTCTCTCTTCTCCTGCATTTGACTGGAGGCAGTGGAGGCTCACGACCTGGGAATTTGAGCCAGCTCCTCTACAGGCATGCGCATGCGCGTGCGCATGAGCAGAGGCAGTGGCTATAAGACCCAGCAAACTAGCTCGGGGCTATAATTACTACATGAACTATTTAAGGAAGGCTATTCTGGGCTTACTCTCCTCCACATAGTTTTCCCCCAAATTCTTTTGTTACTATATCATATTTCCTTTTCCACAGAGTACGTTCCTTTAAGCAGTTACCCAGAGACAGGAGGGGGTCACTGTAGCATTCCAGGCCTTGGCCTGGTTGGCTTAGTAATGCCCTTCAAAGACGTCAGGTCCACATTTCTCAAACCTGTCATGGTCACCTTATGTCAAGTGCTTCATTAAGTTAAGGACATGGAGTTAGGAGGTGGCCCTGAGCTGTCTAGTAGCCTACCTTTAGCCCTGTGTCAGGTGCTGGCTTCAGCACTGGGATAAACGATGTAGTCTGAAGCCAGGGAGTGCCAAAGGCCAAAAGCCAGAAGCTAGAATGGGCACAGGTAAGATGGCGCCCCCAGGATCCCCCAAAGAGAGTCTGGCATCATAGGCACATTGAGTTCTGCACTGTAATGTTGATTTTGGACTTTTAGCTTCTACCATAGGGCAAGAATGAATTTCAAGTTCACTGACTTTGTGATAGCCTATGATCGCCGCCACCACCACCACGACCACAGCAAATGTTTCCTTATAAAGGAAAACATTTAAACTGGGCCTGGCTTACAGTTTCAGACGTTTAGTCCGTTGTTGGCATGGCCGGAAACATGGCAGCATGCAGGGAGACATAGTTCTGGAGAAGGAGTTGAGAGTTGTACATCTTGACTCACAGGCAGCAGAAGGAAGAGACTGTGTCACTGGCATGGACCAGAGGAGACCTCAACGCCCACCTCCACTCATACCCCAGCCTCATCCTATTTAGAAACTACACATTTTGCAGACATATTCCAAATGGGCCAAGGGAGGTGTCCCATGGTGAGTCCCTGGACTCACCAGAGACTGTCTGTCTCGATTTCTTGCATGGGCCTTAGTAGAGGGTCCCTGACTTGCGAAGGGACAAGGACATGGCTTAGAGGCCCAGGCCACGCCTCATGGGCAGAGGACTTAACCTTGCCACAGTGGTTTTCTCATCTGCACAATGGGAAAGATCCCTGACTTGCTCACTGCCACCTAGTTAACACAGACTTCAAGGCGGCTTGTCTCTTTTAAAGCTCTGCACCTCTGGTTATTACTTCTCATGAAGTGTCCTGGGCACAGTCTTGCAAAAGATCCCTATTAATATCAACACACAGCCCCTGGGAGATGCAATTAGGAGTCAGATTTGGGGGCTGGATAGATAACTCAGAGGTTTAAGAGCACTGCCTGCCCTTCCAAAGGTCGTAAGTTGAATTCCCAGCAACCACATGATGGCTCACAATCATCTATGATGAGATCTGGTGCCCTCTGCTGATGTGAAGATGTACATGCAGGCGGAACACTGTATACACAATAAATATTCTTAAAAAAAAGAGAAGAGTCAGACTGGGGAAACCTTCTGCGGCTCTTGCTGGCTCTGACCTTCTTGAGTGCTTGCTTTCTCCAATTCTATGAGAAAGTGCAATGGTCTAATGTAGGGCTTCCCAGCCCTAAACTGGAGATACTGATTGACATCACCTGAAGGCTTGACCAGATCATAAAACCGTCAGTGTGTTCATGGCTGTCTTGTTAAGGTTTATTGCTCTGAGGAGACACCGTGGCCACAGCAACTCTTTTTGTTTTGTTTTGTGTTTTGTTTTTTTGAGACAGGGTTTCTCTGTGTTAGCCTTTGCTGTCCTGGAACTCACTCTGTAGATCAGGCTGGCCTTGAACTCAGGGAGATCCGCCTGCTTCTGCCTCCCAAAGTGCTGGCATCAAAGGTGTGTGCCACCACCACCACCTGGCTCCACAGCAACTCTTGTAAAACAAAACAAAACATTGAATTGGGGCTGCCTTATCGTTTCAGAGGTTTAGTCCATTATCACCGTGGTGTGGTGCATGACAGCGTGCAGGCGGACATGGTGCTGGAGAAGGAGCGGAGATTTCAACATCAGCAGAAGGAGAGACTGCATCCCACACTGGGCATGGCTTGAGCATAGGAGACCTCAAAGCTTGCCTCCACAGTGACGCACTTCCTCCAAGGCCACACCTACTCCAACAAGGCTTCACCTCCTAATAGTGCCACTCCATATGAGCCAAGCATGAGTCTATGGGGGCCGTTTCTATTCAAAACACCACAATGGCCTTTGCAACACCAAAGTGTGAGGGGACTTGATATGTCTGATGACTGGACAGAGTTTGCCTTGCTTTACCATTCTAACATCTAATGTCAAATATTTTGAGGGCAGAGCTATATGAGCAAATGAACAAAGTAGAAAGAATGAGCCCTAAACACACATATAACCCTCATGTCGCAACCTTCGTATAACCTACAATATTGTCTCTATACACACAATTGTTGTTCCTGGCTGCTAGTCCCCTGTCTCACGTTATTTCCATGCATCTCTGTTCGAGAAATTCTTGTGTGTCTCCATCAGAAAGCCAAGTCTAGGACAAGATGAGCATTGCTTGTAGTCTTCCCTTGAATCCACAAGGATCCCAACCACTCACTGCTTTTGGGCTCACAGGCACAGCCCTAACCCTAGTCTACGTACGTAGTAAGCACATCCTCCATGCCATGTACTTTCTAGATGTACCTCAGGACCAGAAGCTTAAAAAAAAAAAGGGTTTTCCATCTTCTGTCTACCAAGTCCCACCTCGTCTTTCTTACAGGCTATTGGAGTCTCTCCTAGATTTCATCCTGTTGCTGCGATGAACGCGAAGGGCAAAAGCGACATAAGGAAGAAAAGGTTGTGTGTGGCTTATGCTTTCAAGTCATAGTCCATCGTTGAGGGCAGTTAGGAAAGGGTCCCAACAGGGACTTAAAATACAGACCTGAAAGGATGTGGCTTGCTGGCCCTATCACAAGCTCGTGATTAGCTAACCTTCTTATGCAGTTCAGGACCACGTGCCTGGGGAATGGTGCCGCCCACAGTGGCTTGGGCCTTCCTCTATCAGTGAACAGAGAAACCGTTCATAGACATGCCTCTGGGCCAATATGACCTGGGAAATCCTTCAACTAGACTAACTTTTTCAAGTAATTCTAGGCTATGCCAACTTAACAGATAGGCTAACTAGGACAGGGTCCCAGTATGGGCTCTACAGATTCTACAGGGGTGAGCATCCAGATAGACTCAACAGGGAAAAAGGAGGACCCAGGGGCCCTAGAAAATGCCAAAGTGAGTGACAATTTAATGGAATTCCAGTGTTGGGTTTCCCTCATCAGGAACATATAGGGTTTTTCTTTTCTCTGAGGCTTGGTCTTCTGTCTTCCCTGGTCATTCAGGGAACAAACACAGCAACTGCCTAGGCAATGGCTGATACCCTACTCACATCCACCGGGACATTATTTTTAATAGCTGCATAAAGTCTCTCAATGTAATATTTCCAAGGGTTGCCGAATATAAAGTGCACATAAGCCATCCATCAGTACTCTAATTCTGTCCTGTTTTCTTCAATCCATGTACATCTCACTTGCAGAATTTAGCAAGAGGATGTGTCCGTGAGCAACGCAGACCATTTTTCTAGAGTCCTTAGAGAAGATTCAGGAAAGATTTCACTTCACATATCCTATAACAACGTTCACAACTATGCCGCCTAACCACTTATGACTTGTACTAAATCTGAAACTCCTGTAGCTGGAGTGCCTGAAAGAGGTGTTTGCTTTTCCAGACTTTCTTTACTTCTTTCAAGACATCTCCCTGTTCTCATTGTACTTTTAACTCACCACTATAAAGGTCCCCAGCTTTGCACACTATATTCCTCTGGAAACCAAAGTATTTGAGGGGGTCTCTGATCACCCTGATCTACCCATCTACCTTAAAGGACAATTTAGTGATAATCATTTGATTCTCTAACTGGTCTTTGAAAACCATCCACCCCCAGTGACCTCACTTTACTAGGTGCCCCTTTCCGACACGTTTCCCAAGAGCAAACGACCTTATTCATTTTATTAAACCAGTGTAAATAGCATCTCCTTAATTTGTTTTTCATGGGATCAATCCTTATTTTATTAGCTCTGAATGGGAAAAACTTGTCTTAAGAAGGAAATGGGAAACTGCCCGGGCCAATGTGCAAAATGTTTATACGAATGTCATGGATACCCAGGAAATGGTCTATATCCATCAACTGGGATCAGTGGGTATTTGATTAAGAGGAGAACAGACACAATTTAAATAAAGTGTTCTGGGCAACAGATAAAACATTTGGTACAGGAGGAATTGGACAAGTAAGATGGTCATTTTAGTTTTGCTTTTTGTTGCTGTGATAAAACACCAAGCACATAAACATCTTGGGGTAGAAAGGGTTAATTACAGGTTAGAGGTCCCCATGAAGAGCAGCCAGGGTAGGAGGTTAAGCAGGAACCTAGAGGCAGGAAGTAAAGCAGAGATCATGTGGGGAATGCCCTTGCAGCTGGGTGTCTCATCAGCTGGAGTGTCCCATGGCAGCTGGCCATCAGCCATGGCAATCTATCTGACTGGTAGTTAGTTGCTCCGCCCACTGGGCTGGACACCTCTGCAGGCCCGGAAGGTCTAAACATCACCTCTGCTCCTTAGTGATGGGGGTCTGGAAATCTTGGTTCTGATATCAGTGAAGGAATCAATTGCAGCAGAAAACGGGTAAGTCGAGTGTCTGTGAGAGGAAAAGCCATATGGAGAAGGCAAATGATCTTCCCTCTGCCACCAGAAGGTGCCACCCACACCTGGGGGCTCTTCCCGCATCAATTAAGGCAAGGAGAACACTTCTTCAGCACAGGCTCCCCCACTCAGCTGGTTCTAGTTTGTAATAAGTTGACATTAAAACCAACCATCGAGCACCCGGGAGGGAAAGCCTTCATCTTCTAGAAGTCCCCTACCCTCTCCCCGACCCCCATGCTCAGTTGGTTTGTCCTGGAGGCTTAGAGGTTCTTCTTCAAGTGACCTGCCTGGTGCTGGGATTAGTAATGCACTCACTGCTCGTTTCTGGGAAGCCACAACAACTTGGAGTGTGCCCAAAGGGAACCTACAGCAACCATCTGAAGGGCTCAGAGAGAACCTAGGAGCAAGCTGGGGGAGGAAGTAGGAGGTTGTGGTGCGCGGCATCCGCGGCATCCTGCTGACTGACAGGAAAGAAGGCCTGATCTGAGAATCCTGCGGGTCTGCAACAGCAGGCATTGGCTCAGGAAATGAAGCAAGGGCAAGGGGATAGGAAGCAACTATCCCTCTACTGAGAGCTCAGCATAGGCGCTGCTTCCCCGCAGCTCTTAACACCTGTTAGCCAGAGTGGCAGAGCTAAACAGCACTGGGGGCCTCCCCACTGCCCCAGCGAACACGGTGAGCTGGTGGGCTAAATTAGGAGAGAATCTTCCAAATGCACCGAGAAGGCTCAGGGTGGGAGCAATAGCTCCCCTTCTTCCCACCTGGGGACTCCCCAGACCTAGAGTACCAGTTGTCTCTTGCTTTTGTGGGGGACTAGTTCCAGGATCCAGCACGGTGTCCCAGTCCAAGGACGCTAAAGACCCTTATAGTATAGGCGTGTTATCTGTACGTAACCTGCGAGTAGCTTCTTGAGTACTTTAAATCCTCTCTGGATTCCTTACAAAACTGAATACAAGGCCAACGATATGTAAAATGCCGTGGAAACAACACTTAGCCTTTTGTATAATGCATTCTAATATTTCTGTGCTATCCCATTTGATCTTTTAACATGCTGGTCACAACCCACCGCCTAACATCTGCTATACTGTATTGTTTAGGGAATAATGACAAGGGGAAAAAAAGGCTATGGTTGATGCAGATGTAATTTAAGGGAATTGTTTTCATCTGTGGTTGATTGAAGCCAACGATGCAGCGGCCATAGATACAGATGGCCCTTGGCTGCGTCTCCTAGCGAAAGCCCCGTTGCCACTGACTCTCCTCCCAGAGGAAGGGTCGGGGCGAAAAGGGGGTGCGGTTTCAGATTCAGTTCATGCTCACAAGCAAAGCCTGAAACAAAAAGCAGGTGCCCAAATGAATTGAATTTCAGCTAACAAACAAGCTTTTAATATATTCTAAATATAGCCCAGTAATCCAAGGAGGATGACAAAGCTAGTGACTGTCTGAATTCTTCAACAATAGCGGAGGAAGGTGAGAGAAATAAAGAATCTAGCTGTTGGAGAATCTCTGCGCATCTTTACATCCATATATGTCTGTCTGTCTGTATTTATCTGTCTTTCTGTGTGTGTATGTCTGTCTATCATCTATCTATCTATCTATCTATCTATCTATTATCTATCTATCTATCTATCTGTCTGTCTAGCATCTGTATCCTCCTGTCACTGGCCGTGGACACACACTTATGGATATAACAGGAAGGTAAACATTAGTTTTAGAAAACTTAGTCCCACATGAACAGAAAAGGAAGCAGATATCATGAGAACGGCCACTGCTTCTGTGCTTCAGGCACTGGTATCTTTTTGCCCCCATGAGTGTACATGACCGCAGCTATGTTTTAAAGAGCACGCTGGTCTTTTCCGGCCTCCCCTAGCCATAAGGGCACACCTAACTTTCGCAGACCTCACCAGGTGACAGCCGTTATCGCCCTCTGTTATCGGGGACCTTTGTCTTTGTTCCCACAAAGCTGTTCCTCACTGCACCCATCCCTACTCCCCACATCACCATCTCAGCTTCCTTATTGGTTGGAGTTTTGTCTGGAAAAAGTATTTGCTGTTTTATTTGCTGGGCACTAAGACAGTCCGGGGTGAGGGGGAGGAGTCATCAGCTAAGTGGCTCTTTAGTCCACCTGCTACTACGTGTGGGATTACCTACTTGCTTGTCTGCATGCTGTGTCTGTCTGTCTGTCTGTCTGTCTGTCTGTCTGTCTGTCTGTCTCTCTCTCTCTCTCTCTCTCTCTCTCTCCCCGAGTGTGTGTATAAGATAGAGAGAGAGAAACAGAGACAGAGAGGCAGAGACAGGAACAGAGGGAGAGGGAGAGAGAGAGAGAGAGAGAGAGAGAGAGAGAGAGAGAGAGAGAGAGAGAGAGAGAGAGAGATGGGAGCCGGAGAATTAGGCTCTCTGCCTCTGCTTCTCTCTCTCTCTCTCTCTCTCTCTCTCTCTCTCTCTCTCTCTCTCTCATATTAGTGGGATGAGATAAATGTCGTCTGTGGACATCAACGATCTGCCTTCTTCTTGCTGAGCAAGAAAACTCCAGTCTAAAGGAAAGTAGAGCAGCCAAGTGCTGGGAGTGACAGAGACCTGGGGAGCTCACCTGAGCCCACATCCACTTCTTCCTGAGACTGTCCTATCCTTCTTGTTGCTTCTTCTCCCATCCTCCCTCTTATGCCTCTTCCTCCTTTCTTTGAGTGGCTGCTGTGGTTTGAATATGTCCTCCCAAGAGCCTTAGCTGGGAACTGAATCCACAGCATTAGCAGAGTTTGAAAAATGGCACCAATTGGGGCCTGGAGAGATGCCTCAGAAGTTAAGAGCACTGACTGGTCTTCCAGAGGTCCTGAGTTCAATTCCCAGCAACCACATGGTGGCTCACACCTATCTATAATGTGACCTGACACCCTCTTCTGGCCTGCAAGTGTACATGCAGGCAGAGCACTGCATATGTAATAAATAAATAAGTCTTTAAAAAAAGAAAGAAAATGGGGCCCATTGGGAGGTGTTAAGTAAGCGTGCTCTACTCTCATGAGTGGGTCCATGCCAATTATAAGCAGGCTTGAAGCTACGAGTGTGAGCCATTCTGCCTTTTACTACAAATGCTACAGTCACTTATAGTAGGCCCTCACTGTGCAGGCTCTAGACTTTAGACTTCTTAACCTCCAAAACTGTAAAGAAACAGACTTTTTCCCCCCTTCAAGATGGAGTTAACCATTTGCAGCCACTCCCCATTTGCATCCAGAGTTAAATGATGCATAGTTGAGCACCTGTTCCAGGCCCGCACACGTCTTTTCTCCTGTAAGTCCCAATATTGGTGGCATCAAATGGACTGGTCAATTTCATGATACTCAGGAGAGAGGTCTCAGTGAGTACACAGGGACCACATACATCAAAAAGAGAAAAAGAAAGAAAGAAAGAAAACAGTAGTCTTTCTCAGTTTTCAGTTGTGATTCATTGAACTTAGTTTTTCAATTACATATACTAAAGTACGTATTATTAAATACATATATTATTAAGAGAGTGAAGGTGTGTAGATATTTAACTGTTTGACCTAAGAGCAGTTCCACACAGTTCAATAACTACTGGCTAGAAGCAAAGATGTCAGGAAGCAAAACTTAGTCTAATTCTATGTAATGGGCACTAATATTTTAACTCTATTACATTGGTTCTCAATCTTCCTAATGCCATGACCCTTTAATATGGTTCCTCATGGTGTGATGACTCCAACCATAAAATTATTTTGTTGCTATTTCATAACTGTAATGTTGCTACTGCTATGAATCATAATGTAAATATATGATATGCAGGATAACTGTTATGTGATGCCCATGGGGGGGTCTCGGACCACAGGTTGAGAACTGCTGCTCTTCTGTTCGATCATTTAAAATATACGTGAGTGACAACATACTAAACTGATTTTAAGATACATAAATGAGCCCTGACCTGCAGTTTAAGAAAGCATGACTCACACAAAACTGTCATGGTAACCGATTTTTCTCTGGATTCTTTTCCCCTGCTCTTTAGTTTCAGTTGAAATCCCCTTGTAATGGTCTTGAGACATGATGCCCTTCTCCGTCACCGTTTCAGCTGCTGCTCGTCTGCCATGACCCAGATCTGGGTTCTCTTTAGGGGGTTCTAAAGGAGCTGATCCTGCTTACACCTAAGGCATGGGGCTATGGCAAGCCCACCACCAGTACCAACCTTGTGGTTTTGGCGGAATGAAAAGGAAGGTTTGTGACAAAGGTTCTGAATATTGAGGCATGGTTGGGGGGATGGGCTAGTGGATATTTGCTCCCTGCCTAGCCTGGTGAGGGTAGAGTTCAAACCCTAGAGGACAGCATATGATTTGGTGTCTGGGGTGAGGGGGTGGAGGTGGGGAGTATGGCTCTGTCCTGGCACTGAAGCGACTCGTGGGCATTGGCAGCATGCCCACAAGACAGCCCAGGGTCAAGAGGACAAAGAGGCTTGCCCAGGAGAACATCTGTGAAATTGGGCCCATGGAGTCAGATTGTGCGGATGCCTGGCACGTGCCCCTGGAGGTGTGAGAAAACCCTCTCAGGTGCAAAGGCACAGCTTGAGTCCCAAGGGTAGCAGCCGATGAGACACGTTACCTCACCAGCTGACAGGGCTAGGGAAGTGCGGATTCCATCAAGCAAATAATCACATTACAGCACAGTGCGCTTGCAGACTACGTCACCAGGAGTACTTCCAAGTATATGTTTCTCAAAACTCACAGTGAATGCCAGACAGGCAGGGAGGGAGCTATGGCTGTAGGAGAGTGGTGGACATTCAGTAGGAAGGCCAAAGTCACACAGCCAGAAAGCAACTGTGCAAGGATGCTAATCTGTCTTGAGACTTCTGGCTCTGCTTCTTCTACCACTCAGGTTATCTCCAGGGCAGCACTATTCAACTTCCCAAACACACTGTGAACTGGAGGCAGAGAAAACCAGGATGGGGGAAAATAGGTACCAACCCCTCCAGCTGTCTTCTGCTCCCCACGTTCCTCCTGATCCCAGGCAATGAGTCATCGCAGAGCACTTGGCTTGGTGCTCTGCAATCTGTCTTCAGAATGGACTGCCAAAGCTGGACTTGGTGGTTGCTTCTCCTGGGGGTTGGGAGGGCGGGATACAGGAGACTGCTGAGAGTTCTCCCTAGGACCCATCACTCAAAATTGATGTAACATACTTGACCTTCTCTAACCTCAGTCTTGAGAGCAGCATCTATGTTTCCCCTCCCTTTAGGGGAATGATAATCCAAAAAAGCTGCTGGCCCTCCAGCTTGTGACCAATCAGGAGGATTTGGACCCTTTAAGAGGTGGGACCTAAGGGAAGGAAGTTAGGTCATTGGGGGCATGCTCTTGGGAGAATGAATATAGGGAGCCCAGTTCCTTCTCCTCCTCTTCACTTCCTGTTTGTCATGAGGTCAGTAGTGTCTTGTCACATGCCTTTGCCATGCTGTAGTGTCTCAAGGACCACAGATAACAAGGTCAAATAACTAAGAGCTGATGAACACAGACTGTAGGAGAACACTCCGGAAGATGGTAAGTGTTGCATATTTGAGCTGAGTGGCCTGGAGTTTGGCATTACTAGATCATTTTTTCACTTGAGAGATAGTCCTGATAGCATGAGTGTTTCAACTAAGTGGTTGGAGGTAAGGCTGGAGAGTCAGGCAAGAGTCAGATTGTGGGAAGACTTAGGGTTAGGTAGACCAGATAGTTTATTATTCAAACTGGGATGCTTAGGGTGGGGTAGGGGTTCTCAGCTATATCTCAAGAGAATGGGGTTAACCTGGAATGGTGCTGAGGATGCTGGGATGTCTTCTCACTCTCTTCTAGAGACTACAGTAAGGAATTGGACATATGCATATGTACAACCGGACACATCGCAAAGCTTCAGCAGGAAGGTGACAGAACTAGATTTACATTTTTTGTTATGCAACCTGATTGAAAAAAAAATCAGTTACCAGCAGAACTATTAGCTGATCACTTGTCCATAGACAATGTGCAGAATTTATTCAGGGTGACAACAAACAGTTCAACAGTATATTAGAAGATATACTAATAGCCCAAGCCTCCAGCAACGTAAATGAAAATGACGGGATGTTTTGAGGCCCTACTTTGGAATCCAAAGGGGGTTTCTGTTTTCTGCAGAACGAGCAGCACGCTCCTTTACTGATGTGCATAAAATGCAGCACTCTTTCCCTTCTGCTGGTGCAATGGCCCAATACCAACTCTCCAACCACATCAGTTATGAGCATGAAGTATATACCACGTAACCTCAAAAAGGCTCTGCAGGAATGCAGGACAACACCTTAGATGTGACGGCTGGGTGTCCCTCTCCCTCCCCTTCAGGTGACTTCGTACACTTGTTGGAGTGGTGAAGGGTGGTTCGTCTCATAACCAAGTGCAGGTGACAGTGCTGGCCACATAGTACACGTGCTCACATGTTTCTCTCTCTCTCTCTTTCTTTTTTAAAAAAATTCTTATTGTTAGTCAACTCTCATACTACTTTACAGTTCCTAAAAGCAATTATTGTCCAATGCTGGAGAAACATGAGTGTGTGCATGTGATTGAATGAAGGGAGATAAACAGAATTCAAAAGGTGAAAGGTTAAAGCCAGCTTGAGGCATCAGCTGCATGAGAAAATTATAAAAGGAGAAGTAGTGTACAGTCGGTTCTCGCTAAGATGCAGGGTTTTCTGACTTGGAGGCCATATCACACGGCACACTTCTGAGTCTACTCCCCAGACAGTGCATTGCGCTTTCCTCTATGGATGTGCACAATCTCTGGCGTGTGTCTGGATCACACAGCAGTAAGCAACGAATAAGTGAGTTTTAGGAAGAGTTAAGTTAGGAGACCACTATGATCAGGCTATAAAGATGGATGCGGCCATTACTGTCAGTACTTGGATGATAAATTGTTGTTATAAATCAGCCTTTAGTAGTCTGAAGGGGTAGTCTGTAGGAAAGTGAGCACAGCACCTTGATGAAGGTTGGCATTGAGTCCAGTGTCCTCAGATGGAGCTGGAGAACATTGTGTCAGAGGATCACGGCTACGTCACTAGGTTCCTGTTTCAACCCCATGGTTGTGTTTCTTGTCTGGCTTCTCACTGGCTTTATGTGTGCTCGAAGGTCCAGCCAAACTTGTGGTTGTCTGGGAGGCTGAAAGGATTGTCTTTTTGTCTCAACCAGCTCTACCAGATACAGACACAGAGGGCCTGTGCCTCCTTCGAGCTGTGGCCTTGACCTGCTGGTGTGGGAGCTTGTGTCTCTTCAGCCCCATGGGGGCTCAAAAGCACAATGCAGCTACCTAGATTGATTGATTTGTTTTCAAATAATTATCTTGAGAGGGTGTGTGTGTGTGTGTGTGTGTGTGTGTGTGTGTGTGTGTGTGTGTGTGTGTGATATTGTGTGGGAATGTGTGCACATGAATTCAGGTACCCATGGAGACCAGAAGAGGACATTAAATCCCCTGGAGCTGAAGTAGCAAATAATTGTGACCCATCTGATGGCTAGAAGGATCCAAACTAGGGTCTTCTGCAAGACCCTAAACATTTCTCTAACCCTTGTATTTACCTTGTAAAGGAGTCATTGGACACTGATTAGAAGGTATGTTTGGGGGATGGATTGGACAGGCTGAAGACAGAAAGACAACATGGGTGGTGATAATTATAACATAGGGGACAGTTGGGAAGGGCTGATGGTCATGGTGGTGGTGACACGTCAAAAGGCTGATGGTCATGGTGGTGGTGGTGACATGTAAAAAGAGTGATGGTCATGGTGGTGGTGACACATAAAAAGAGTAAGAAGGAATTTAATAAGACACGAAGGCAGCTGAGATCTTTGAGATTTTATAAGTGGAAGTGCAAAGGAAGAGGGGAAAAGAAATGGCCTTGTCTACGTTGCGTGGAGAACAGACTTCTGAGGTGGGTTCAGTAGTTCCCCTCAAGCGAGGAGAATATGTTTCTGGGCCCTCAGCAGATACCAGAACCCACAAATAACACCAAACGCACCAAGCAGAGAACTTTCATTTTCTTTAGGAAACAGCTCCAAACTGCCATCATGATGATTGCTGCACTTTGGGTGAGTATAAGATAGCTAGGGGTTATGCTGGCACAAAGACACTGTGATGATCAGGCAGTCATTTTGTTAGCAGAGAAGGCTGCAGAGTGCCTGGCAGGTTGCTAACCCATGCTAACCCATGCACATCCTGGGTGGGACAGAGTCAGGAGGTCGAGGCTTCACTGAGCTGCTTAGGTGACAATTTACTCCTTCCTGCGTCCTTTCTTTTGTCTTTTCTTCTTTGAGAAAAGCTGACTTAGAACTCATGAGGTAGTCGAGGTTGGCCTAGAACTCAAAGTTCATCTCTGCCTCAGCCTCCCACATGCTGAGGTTGCAGGTGTACACTATGATTATTCACTTTTTTATTTTCTAATTTTTAGTAGGTCTCATAGTTTCTAAATTTATAACTTAATACATTTATTTTTTTTAAAGATTTATTTATTTTCTGTAGATGAGTGCTCTGCCTGCATGTACACATGCGGGCCAGAAGAGGGCGTCAGATCTCAGGCTGAATGGCTGTGAGCCCCCATGCGGTTGCCGGGAATTGAGCTAAGGACCTCTTGAGGAGTAGACGGTGCTCTTAACCGCTGAGCCATCTCTCCAGCTCAACATACATTTATTGTTTCTGGAATCTTGCATTTAATACTGTTGGGCCAATTGACCACAAGTGACTGAAACCATGGAAAATGAGACCGTAAATTGTAGACATTCTAAGCCGGGCTTAGCTTTAGACCGACTGTGTTTGGGACTCAGAGATATCTGGCGATGTCAGTACATGGCTGTGAATCTAAACCATGGAGAAAGTGCTAGAGACACAATGAAGGTCATCATAATGTAGAAAGACACTAAGAGGCTCAAATACATTCTCTTTCAGAGTCTGTTTCATGAGACTGGTGGATGCATTTGCTTCCCATCACTGTAATGAAACGCCTGACATATATTATTTATGAAGTAAAAAGGTTTATTTTGGCCAATGGCTCTGGCGTTCAAGCCAAGATCAGGTAGTTGTAATTGTTTAGGCCTCCAGAAAGAAGGCCTAGGAGTGTCTTTCTGATGGGATACTCAGTGCTCACATCTCAAACCAGGAGGCAGACGCTGTTGATGTCCTTCAGGACCCGAAGACCTGCCAGAGGCCAACGGCTAACAAGTCCACAGGGTTTTGTATCTGAGAAGTATTTCAGGCCAGGTTTCCTGTATCTCAGGCTTGCCTCAAATCTACTGCTTAGCTAGGGACCTTTAAATTTTGATTTTCCTGTTCCAGGTGCTGGGATTACAGACATACACCAGCACTCCTGGCCAACAGTGTTTTTGACTACTAACACTCAAGGGACCAGGCCTTTGTATATGGATCTCTGGGAGACACAACCAGATTCAACTCATAGCAGTGGGTTCATACAATTTCCTATCCCCTCTTGACAATGTTCTTTCAAAAAAAGAAAACTTTACTCCAGTCACAGGATATTTAATTAACACTCTACTAACTTGTGAAAATTAATGAGCTTATGCTTTTTCTCTTGCAAAGACCTGCCTCAAGTTTTCCTTTTCCTTAATTGTGTTCCTATTTCCCACAGAATACTTTGATTTATTTCTGTCAGGGTCGTGTGACATGGATCTGTGCCTGTGGTTTTTGGGGGTCAGTGGTTTTGATCTGTCGTTGCCATGGAAACGAGAAGTGGCCGCCTGACTACAGGAAGGATCCTTGCTGCACATGGGTAGGGCTGGGGCTTCTGGTTTACTTTTTTTTTTTAACTTCTTTATTTCTCTTTTCAGTTTAATTGTAGATCTGGAATAGTCCATAAATTTAAAATACGTAAATAATTTTCAGCAAACTGTCCGCCCCTCCTTAGTTCACATCTGCATCGTTTGCATCTTCGCTCCAGCGAGTCACTGACTGCCATCAGTCTCTTGAACGCTCTTCCTCTTCCTCATTTAAAACAACGTTTTAGAACCTATTTAAAGTTCCCACCTTGTCTTTACTTCGTATACCCTAGCTGGTTTTCAGCATCGGAACTCAGATTCAGCATAGCTTATTTCACAGCTCTTCTATTGATGGGCACTTGTGTTATTTCCACATGCTCACTGTTACAAACCAAACCCTGTAAATCACCTTTGTGCCTCTGTTACTTACACATGTGTAAATATACCTGTGAGGTCCATTCCAAGACGTGGGATTTGTGACGTCAGGGTTCTGTCTTGGTAGACACTGCCAACTGCGCTCCACAGTGGCTACTTCTACTTCTGTTCCTGTCATCGGTGTGAGTTGTTTTTCCCTTCAGTCTTACCTACAGAGTTTAACTGTAAACAGATTACAGGAGAAAATAGAGCAATGGTTGTTTTAGCTTATATTTCTATTTGCTTGAGGAAAGTGGAGTGTGGTGATGACTTTCATCAACTAGAAATACCTGGAAAGAGTGACACTCAACTGAGGCACTGCCTAAATCATTTTGACCTGTAAGCAACCCTGTGAGGCCGTTCCTTGATTAATGATTGATGTGGGAGGGTCCAGGCCACCGTGGGCAGTGCCACCCCAGGCAGGTCGTCCTGGGTTGTATTAAAAACAAACAAACAATTGAGAGTTGGTCAATGGTGGCACACACTTTTAATCCCAGCATTAGGGAGATAGAGGTAGGCGGATCTCTGAGTTTGAGGTCAGCCTGATCTACAGAGAGAGTTCCAGGACTGCCAGGGCTACACAGAGACACCCTGTCTCGAAAAAACAAACAACCCCTCAAAAAAACAAAACAAAACAAAACAAAACAAAAAAAAAACAAAAAAACAAGACAGCTGAGGTCATGGGGAGCAAGCCAGTAAGAAGCATTCCGTCACGGCTTCTGTGTCAATTGCTGCCTCCAGGTTCCCAGGGATTCCCTTTGTGAGGAACTGTAACCTGGGAGGCAAATAAACCATTTCTTCTCTCAAATTTCTTTCAGTCATGGTGTTTATCACAGCATCAGAGCAGCACGTGGCACATGGAGTATACTTTGTACCTGTTCCGTTATGACTCATCATGTAAACTACTTTTAAATAATTGCACGTTTGTTACCTGCCTCCCGGTTCGGTGCCATGGCAACAGAAGTTTACTGTCAGAAAGTACTTCCTGTGAATCAGGAAGCACTCACAAGATGCTGAACCTGAATGTCTCAGCTTCTAAAGCTGCAGAAACAAAGTCAATTTTTGCTGTTCCATTCTGTGGCATTTTGTTGTAGCTTCCTGAACACACTAAGACAATAACCTTCAACTTTCATTGAGTTGTTATACTTCCAAAAATGAATATATCTCTCTATAGTGGACTTTTGCCTGACAAAAGTTCTTTTCTTATATAAAGGATAAACAAAGTGGAGACAGTATATATCTTATATTACCACTGATTTTAAGAGTGCTGTGAGTATCTTAGATTGAGTCAATCAAAATTGCCAATATTTAACAATTTTTGAGCTACAAAAACAGCAATGCCATAGGATAGTAGCAGTCCTGAATTTGAATTAGATTTTCAGTATGAATTTGTGATGCATTTTATGCAGTGTAAGTCCTTATTTTCTAGTCCATCCTAAGGGAGATGCAGTGCATAGCCCAGGACGCATCTGGTGAACAAGAACTGGGAAGCCCGTGGTCTAAATCTAACTAGGAGTGAGAGGCCAGTGTCTCACTCAAGCAGGAGCAGAGGGCAAAGGGGTGAGCTCCCCCATCACCTTTCTGTTCCGTGTAAGATTTCAGTTACTTGGGATGAGGCCTGACTACACTGAGGCAATGATGTGAGACCTCATGGATACACCCAGAAGCAGTGTTGGCCATCTTATGTTTCACTTCCATGGACCCAGTCTCTCCTCTGTAAACCAGACTGCTGCTGCTGCTGCTGCTGCTGCTGCAGTTGGCAAAGCACAGTGATTGCGCTTTTGGGCTCTGGGCTCAAGTAGTCATGGACTTTTAAGGTTGCTTTATCCCCAGTCCGAGATCAAGTTTTTTTTCTGTTTGTTTTGTTTTGTTTTATCTGAGAAGTGAGAACAACAAGTTCGTATAGAGCTGTTGCATGCACTAAGTGTTGACACTTGATAACTATTACTGCTGCTGGTGACCCAGCGTCTCAGGATGGCTCAGGGAAAGAGGGCAGCAGCCCCTTGAAGGGTCAAAGCCTTCTGCTCTGATCTTCATTCAGAGACCCACCCTTTCCCATGTCAGCCACTGGAGGGAGAGCTAAAATGGGGCCTTCAAATCGTAGGCATCCCCCCATTGGCCAGGTTTGTTGGCTCTGAAGACCTTATTGTCTTTTTTTTTTTTTTTTTTTTTAATATTCCAAGTGGATTGCAGCTCACAGAGCAGGGAGGAGCCTAGTTACCATAAGGAAAGGCTCAGTGACTGGCCTGGAGAGCTGGCTGCAGGCCAACAGGTGAGTTTCTCTCTAGCGGAGCTATGGTAGAGAGCCTCAAGAAGGAACCTCCTTCCGTCCCTTGGACCCTTCTCCCTAAGAATCTCATGCTTTTGTTTCCATGCATTTGGATGCATGCATGTCTACCGCACCCCCCAAGAAATGCTGGTGGTGGAGGTGAGGGGACTTTCACCCTTTACAACGAGCACGGATAGTTTTAAAGCTTCAGAAGAAAGAGCTACTTCCATTTGGGAAAGGAAATGGGCAATTTCCACATGGCACAGGAAACACAATCCCTCTGGCCACTAAGTTCCAGGTGCGTCCTTCCTTTATGATGGGAGAGATTAGCGAACTCCATTAGCCTCTCACTAGAACTGGAGACCAGGAGACCTCATGACCCATGGCAACTCCTTTTGGGAGTGAGACTGTGTCAGGTCCCTGCACTGTCCAGTTGGTGACACCTTGTGTTAGTCCCTACCACCTCCTGCATGGAGTCTCTTCCTTGACAGTGCTGGCCCCTTCCTGATGTGGGTACTGATTTGGATCTCCCCGGTAGATTTCCATTCCATTGACTATGCGTGTTCTTTGCTCAAGTCCCTATGACGAGCCATCTCAAAACTGAAATTGTTTCTGCTTGGATGAACTGCTCATGAATTTCTGGGTTTGTGTTTAGGAGCGAGGATCCCAGAGCAGGTAGCAGGTCATATGATCACAGTTTGACAGGAGTCTCAGGCCAGTGAATAATGAATGCTTCTTCATAAAATGTGACCTGGATACAGATTCATTAATTTGCTAGAAGTTGCTGTGTCCCGATGCTCCTGAGCCTGAGGGAAGAGCCAAGGTCCCTGACTGCATTGTGTTGGCTGAAAAGCCGCTGAGCCGTTGGAGGCCAGGAGCACTGAGCCAGAACAGAGGTCAGGTTGTCACTATAAAAGCAGTGAGGAGGACCAGAAGACTTTGCCCTATGCCAGCGACCACTCTGTGGAAAAGCACAAGGTTGGCCTCCCACCAAGACACACGGTTCCCAAATAGAGCCCGTGGCCGAGAGGGAGAGGCAAGCCAGCTAAAAATAGCTGTGACGTCTCTACATTCATTTCCTTCTTTCTTTTCATTTTTTTTTTATTCCTTAGCAAATTCACCTAAAATAGTCTGGAAACATCCCCCCTTCCCCCTGCCTGTAAGTTAAAAAAAAAAAAAAAGAGGTCAAGAATCTAAGAATCCAAGTTTCTGTCCAAACATACCAAGTGTCCCTCCAGGGTGAGTGACATCCATGTCCACCCTCAGATGAAAGCTGCCTCCCAAAGGAACAGAGCCAAAGCCTGTGGGTTTTCATGAACCATCACAGGCTCCCCTTGGCAGTAGATGGGTGGCTGGCCTCCAGTTTCTGCAAAGTTACCAGGTCCAGGGATCTGGAGAAGCTGTCTTAGATGGTAACATCCACCATCCACAGGTCACAGTCAGGGTGTCCCATTATACTAACAGAAAGAAGCCACCATGTGGGGTTTACCCAGAGATGGAGTCAGGGGAGGGACAGGTCTTCAGACTCAGCACCTTCTTCATCCTTGCCTAAAGAAAAAGATGGGTTTTCCTTCCTCCTTGTCTCTATCTCTTACATCCCGAAGGACTGATGTCTACAGGGCAATTTGGCTACAGGTGCTTCTTTATTTTGTAAATTGGAACCATCTACATGATTCACATCTTTAGCAATGGGGGGGGGGGTGACACACATTGCGCAGATATTGTCATCTGTGTTTTGCGGTGGCTATAACCCAAGGCTCACAGTGACTTGCTGCTGAAAGGCATACAGTTGACGAATTTTAGAAAGGTCAGTTCCGGATCCCATCTCCCAGTTCAATATTCTGCCACTACCGTTCAAAAAGTTTCAGTTGGGGGCCATAGTACAGAGGGAATGTCCCTTGGAATTGAAATCAGTTAATGGGAGGAGGCGTGGCTATTGCTTGAATGCTAGGACTCCTTCTTAGTTATAATGCTCCTACTGTAAAACAACAACAACAACAACAACAACAACAACAACAACAACAACAACTCCACAAAAGCAACTAAAGGAAGCAAGGAACTTCTTGCCTCACAGCTTCAGAGCCCCGGGCCCTTAGCCCATGGTTTCACTGATTCTGGGCCCGTGGTGAGCCAGGGCATCATAGAAACAGAGCATGTGGTAGCTGCCACTCCCCTCAAGGAAGGCGGGAAGCAGAGGAAGGAATCAGGGACCAGATAGAACCTTCAAGGCACACCCCCCCCCCCAAGTGACCTACTTCCTCTAGCTAAGGCTCATCTTCTAAGCAGTTCCTAGAACCTGCCCAAAATATCACTGCCACCGCATAAGCCGGGGGGGGGGGGGGGAGGGGGGGGAGGGGGGGGATTTCATAGTCGGGCTGTTGCTGCTCTATTGCCAAGCGAGGGTATTTACTATTGTGTAGGCTTGGGCAACGTCTTCACTTCTGATACAGTCATCGTTGGGCCTTCCTCACATTGTGGCCGTCACCAACTCAGATAATAGGTGTTAAGGTACAATATCTGACATAGAGTAAAAAATGCCACAATTATTTCTACTTTATTAACTATAGTTTTTATAATGTTTGTTACTGTTATTTTTAATTTGAGATGTATTATTGTGTGTGCAGGATGACCTGTGTGCTCTGGCACATGTGTAGAGGTCAGAGGACAGCTTTGCGGCATCAGTTTTCTCTATCCACCTTTATTTGGGTCCCAAGGACTGGACTGAGGGCACCAGATGTGTGCAGCAAGCACTTTTGTCCCCCGAGGCATCTCACTAGCCTAAATTACTATTCTTTTTAATCAAAACACTGATTTCACAAATATACAAAAAAATGAATTTAACTTCAAAATTGCTATTTATAGGCAGAAGAGGGATGTGCTTATTACAAGGTGTCGTGTTATTATTGTATGGGAATCTGCATCTGGCTAATAAAACCTTTCCTTTCTTAGATTGTTGGGCCAAAGGGCCTCATGGGCTTGACATTGGAGCAAGTATTCTTTGTCCGTACTCAAAGGTGAATGATGATTTTGAGCTAGGTCTGACTCAGTCACCTTCACCATCCAGGTGCCTGTTACCTGCCACTGGTTCTCTACAGCATTGACTCACCCCACAGGTGATTTCTAGGCTCCTGCTATGTGTTATGCGGTGAGATATGTGGCAGGCTCCTCCCTGGTAGACCAGATGATCGGCATTGCCCTGCTCCCCATCCTTGGTGCTGGGAATGAGCATAGCTGGTCTTTGCCCCATATTTTTCTCATTCACCTTTGTCTCTTCCCAGTGGCCCTTCTGGTGACAGAAGCCTTGTGGATGTGGTGTGGCATGAGACTCGTTAAATAGTATACAGATGCCGTTTATACTAGCTTACATTCTGCCATGTGGCTGGTTCCTTGGGCTCAGGTATCATGTACATCTTCGCTTCACATCTTGCCAGCTGAATCTCAAACACTAGGCTCTCTCTCCGAGTTCTATCTGAGCCCCGGATGTTGTACCTACCATTTCTTGCCTAAACTATAAGCCATCACCTTTTTTTACTGACAGGTGCTACATCCCTATAATAGGCAAGACATTTCTACAGTGGCATACTCCTGAGGATGAGATGCAGCTGCTGACACACCGTCATCTCTTTCCCTCACCACTGCCAGCACAGCATTGCTCTGGTCCAGTCCCTGAAGACAGTCCTGCAGGATAGAGTCCACGTCTTACCCCAGCTCACAAGGCTCTACTGCGGCTGCTCAGCTTTGTCACCACAACCTCTACCCTGCCATTTCTTTCCTTAGTATACTCCCCATACTGTGCCTCAACTTCCCCTGACCGCCATCTTACTTTTCTCTCTAGATCTTTGATCCTACACTTAGTCTCCTCTGACTTTGGCTGTCTTGCAGTTTTGACCTAGCTCCTGTCTCTACAGCACCCTTTTCTCTTAGTCCTTAAAGATCCTTCTCTGGGTGGGGCCCTATTGTCCTCCATCCACTTTCCTTCATGACACCACTACTCCCGCACCCCCCCACACCCACATACACACCCAGCAAGCACTGCCTGCCTGGCAGTTCTTTACATTTTAAAAAACATTTATTTAATTTGTGTGTGCATGCGTGCATGCGTGTGGATGTGGGTGTGCCACTGTGTGCTTGTGGAGGTCAGAGGACAAATGGAGTAAATTCTCTACATTACATAGATTCAGGTGTATGTGTATGTATGTACATGCATGCACGCAGCAGGTGTGTGTGTGTCTGTACATGCATGCGTGCAGGTATGTATATGTCTGTACATGCATGCATGCAGGTGTGTGTGTGTGCATCTGTATGTGTATGCGTCTCTGTGTGTGTGTTTCTGTGTGTGTACATGCATGCAGGCAGTGTGTGTGTGTGCACATCTGTACATGCATACATGCAGGTGTTTGTCTGTACATGCATGCACAAAGATATCTGTGCGTCTGCTCTGCAGAGGTCAGACAACTCAGGTTGTCAGGCCTGGGTGCACGTGACATTTACCCTCTAGCTGGTCCCACAAGGCTGCTTGTCTTTCTACCTGCTGCAGGCCCTATGACCCCTGACCTTTCACTAAAAGCACCACCTTCTATCTGGGTCCAAGATCCTTTCTGATTTTCATGGACATATTTCCCCCTTATATGAAAGTTTACTTTCCAATAGTCTACACTTTATAAGATGCCAATTTTTTAAGTATTGAGGAAGTAGCAGGAGAGAGGGTAGGCAGATATGTGTCAAGAATTGAGAATATGTAGGGCTGAAAAAAATGATTCAGTTGATCAAGTTTGTACTATGCAAGCATGAGAATGAGATTCTAATTTCACAGCCCAGAGCCCACATAGAAGTCAGGTGTCTCTAATCCCAAGTGCTGCGGAGGCAGAGACAGGTGGATCCTGACAGCTTGCTGGCTCTCCAAGCCAAATGGATGAATGCCAAGCTTAGTGGGCGACCTGCTCAGAAGGTGGAAAGCAACTGAAGAAGATACCTGACACCCACCTCTGACCTCTGCAGAGCAGATGTACAGACAGACACCTGCAGGCATGCATGTACACACACAGAAACACACACACACACACACACACATGGATGCATACACATACAGATGCACACACACCTTCATGCATGCATGTACTGACATACACGCACACACACTTGCATGCATACGTATGCAGATGCACACACTCCTGCTTGCATACATGCACAGCTGCGCACACATCTGCATGAATACATGTACAGATGCATGCACATATGCACTCATACATGTACACTCAGACACATCTGTACAAGTGCACATACATTCCAGCTCAAACATGTACACACCGTTCTACTAGTTATGTTTTCTAGTGCTGCGAGTAAATGCCCCCGAGGAAGCAATTTGTTAGAGAAAGGGTTAATTTTGGGCTCATAATTCAAAGGCACAGTGTATCGTACAGAGAAAGCTCTGAGTGAGGGAAGTCCTGAGTGAATGTTTGTTGTTGAGAGGGGCACAGTTATGGCAAGGACCAAGGCCTCAGACCCATGGGAAAATGGGCAAGCCTTTTCCAGTATGGGTCAGACTCACAGTTGGCAAAGCCCTCTGGTTTTTTGGTCCAAGTGTGAGTATTTATGGACCAATGTGTCAAGAACCATCCATGGCAGCTTCTTCCTCTCAGAAGCTTACAGCCTGTGACTGCTCACCTGCAGGGATGTCCTACTGACACCTCCCTCTGTGCTGGACATAATAAGCTTACTGAAGCTCTGGGTTGCAGTGGTAGTGGCTGGGGACCATCAGTGCCCAGAGCCCACCTGACCCCACGTGTTCCTTCTTTCTTTAGTGGCTGCCATTTCTTCATGACCTCACAGACCCTAGTCAGAGTTTTCCAGACTCAAGCCGTGTGGTTGGCAGTAGGAGGGCGCGGTGGCAGGAGGAAGGGGCAGCTGGGACACCGCATTCACAGACAGGAAGCAGCAGGGCGGAAACTGCTGGTGTTTACCATCTACGGATCATCTCTGTTCGATGCGGCCTCTAGCCCGTGTGCTGGTCCCACCCACAGTTGAGCTGGGTCTTTCTACCTCAGCTAGCACGATCTGGAGACCTGTCTCCTAGGCGACTGTAGAACCTGACAAATCAACAACCAGTAGTAACCATCACAATCACACACATGTGCCGATGTGCGTGCGTGCACACACACAGGTGCACAGAGATGATCTGAGAAGGTGTGGTGAGAATGTAAACATGGGAGGAAAAGTGAATTAACATGCTCAGCTGTGTGCCAGTCAAAGCTGCCTGAGTGCAGGGCTGTCTCTCCTGCAACCCTCTAGATGGCTGGCACGAGCTAGTTGGCCTTAGGGCGATGGATAAGAGTAACCTCTTATTTAACAGCTTTCATGTTCTTGAGAGAAAATTTACACTGTATCCTCGTGTCCTGTATACCTATGAGACAGTCTTTCCTAAGACTGGGTTTTATTTCCATTTTCCATAGAAATGCTGAAAGCACATTTCCCCTCCCCCCCCCACAGAAACACTGAGAGTCACAGAGGTTCTAGGTCACCATAGAAGGCATCGCCATGTTCATAAAATATCTGCCAGAAGTATGACACTAATGTCAGGGCTTGTTAAAATATGCTTAGGTGTGCATATTCACTATTAATTCAATCAGAACAATCTATGAGGCATTAGCATCAGTGCTATACACATCTATTTACTGGACAATCATTAAAAAAAAAGGACTCTTACTATAGCTGGTTACAAACTTACAATTCTGCTTTAGTTCTAAAGAGTCAGGATTACAGGTTTAAGCACTTAACATGAGTGAACATTTAACAAGATCATTAGCAAGATAATTCCCTTTGTGTTGTTTTAAATATTTCTTTTTAATTTTTAAATTTTATTTTATTAATTTATTCTTATTACATCTCAATGGTTATCCCATCCCTCGTATCCTCCCAAATACTTTGAGGAGGTAATAATTTAATTTTAAGTGGACTTTGGAAAATCCTGTATTCATTTCTAGTTAAGACAAAGAAAAAAAATTCTATGCATAAGAAACGTAAATAATTAATGGACTTGAAACAGAGGTAAATTTATTCATCAATTAAAAAAAATAATGTCAGGGCTTGTGAATGCTGCATGTGGGCTCTGACAGCTAGCTACCCAAGCAGTTTGGCCAGATATGGAGAATTTGGCTCCAGGCTTCATTAGAGAAGCATCTATCCACGTGTCTCATCTTAGTGTGAGCCGCTTGCCTCAGGAGCGTGAGGGATGCGTGCTTAAGCGGTACCTGCCTGGAGTTCAAGTGGAGAAGACACCTCAGGAAAAGGTTACAGAATAAGGTTCCCAGGTAAGTTTGGTTGCTGGTTTTGTTTTATGCTCTTTTGAAACGGTCTCGTTATACAGCCCAGGCTGGCTTTGAACTTCTGATCATCTTGCCTCTGCCTCCCAAGTGCGGCGATCCCAGATCTGTACCACTGTGTCTGGTGTAGTTCTCAGGGAAGAGTGATGTGGCACAGAATCCTAAGGCCTGGAGTAGCTGGATCCAGGGGACAAGGAAGAGGCCCTGGCTGTTATTTGGAGGGCCACTAAGCCATCTTTCAGCCCTGTCTTGGAAGTTTTGGTTTATATGTAAAGATTTTTTTTTTTCCTTAATCCCAGGTGTAGGATATGAGGGCTGCTCCAGTTTGTCCACAGCTGCTAACTGCCTCCTGAGAGGACATGTGATGTTTGTCAGCTGGGAACTGCTTCAAGCATGGGCGTGGTCTTTGTTAGTGGGGGATAAAAGCCTGACCCAAAGAGAGCCTGGGGGCTCCAAGAAAGAAGAAGGCCCCTGCTGCTCCTGGTTGCTGTTGATGCAGTTTGACGAGAAAAAGTAAGTCGGAGATATCCTGAAATGAGGACTGGACTTGCCCCAAGGAACCCTATGACCATGAACAGCAAGAAACAGCATAGGAAAACCACAGCTCTTCCCCCCACTAACTTTCCTCTCTTACATGGTGTTGGGGTGTTGGAAGGGACTGGAGTGGAATAGGGAGAAAGAGATTTAAAGAACCCAAAATAAAAGTACAGTTTAAAAGTACGACAACACAGCCTGGTGTTTGGAATGAGCAGACTAGACCCTCTTATAATAAACTCTGCCCTACCCTTGCCCTGCGTGTGTCCCGCAACTGCCTTTTGTAAGTTTTCCACACAGTTGCCCTCAGGGTTTGGTAGTTCTTGACTTAGTTCACATGGATGTATGTGTCAGGGATGGGGGGGTGTCTTATGGAGTTGCTGAAGATGTACATCAACCATATAATGTACCCAAGTGAAATACAGCCTCAAAGGAAGGAGTATTGCTTAAGGGAACACCATCTCCATAAGCAAGCACAGAACAAGGAAGGCGGACAGACAGACAACAGACCTTTGCTTCTCTCACAATATGGTGCTGGCTGCAGTGGGATGGGAGAATCCGTTCCACTTGGTCCTCTGTGACGAGGCTGTGAGGAGGTCTTCCTTTTTCAGTATGTGGTCCCAGGGTTAAGTGGCATCCAGTCAGTGGTTGTAGAAAGGCACTGAGGGAGGCTTTCCTGAGGCACGTCCGGATGTGCACTACTGCTTCCACTAACCTGAGCCCATTAGTGGAGCCCAGTCCCGCCATCAACCTTCCTGCAAGAGAGGCTGCAAGTTATTGGCAAGGGAGGAACCAGATTGAGTCCTTGTGCATAGATGATTCACTCAAAGCTGGAGAGATTGGAAAAGGCTTCTTGAAGGAGATGCTAGCATCTGGTTTTCCAGCATGCTGACTCAGGACAGTAGCTGTCCAGGCGGGCAGAGCTCAGGTTTGCGAGCTGTAGACTACAAATGAGTGGCTTTGCCTTGCAGAGCCTCGCTCTCCTCATCTGTGAAGTAGTGTCAATAGGACTACATAGATTATAAGGTTGTTGAGAGAAGCAACAGCTTGTAATGCAGTAAATGAGTCACACAGGCACTCGGGCTCATAGTAGGGTCTCCATACGTGCTGAGTTGTTATGGCTGGAATAGAAACTGTGCCACAGGTTCATGCCTTGAGCCCCCGGTTTAAGACGTGATGACACCGACTTAAGCTGTGGACGTAGGCTTCTAAGGGCAGGCCTTAAGTTATAATTCAGGCCATTGCGGTTTCCTAGTTGGAGTCACGCAGGAAGCTGCCACAAGCTCCTGCCTCCACAGACGATTTCACACCAGCCTCTGCAGCCTCCCCGCCATGATCTGTACCCCCTGAAATCGTGAGCCTCCTCTGTTGAGATTTTTTTTTTTTGCCAGAAATGGGGAAAGTAACTAATACAGGATTAAAGACGAGAGAGGGGGTAGGAGGTAGCTCAAATGCTCTATAAGCTTGGGGATCTGAGACCTCAGAGCCAGAGTCATGTAGAAATGTTGGGGGTGCTGCAAACACTCATAGTCCCACTGCTGGGGAGGCAGAGCTAGGAAGATCTAGGTGAACTGGTGAGCTCCAGACCAGAGAGAAGTCTTGTGTCAAAGGACTCCATTGTCTTCTTGCCCCCCACACACACAAGCAGACTGACATAGACACACACAGACACAGATACACACACACACACACATACATACACAGATACAGACACATCACACAGACACACACACACATACACAGATACAGACACATCACACAGACACACATACAGACACACACACACACACAGAGAGGGAGGGAGAGGGAGGGAGAGGGAGGGAGAGGGAGGGAGGGAGGGAGGGAGAGACAGAGGGGGGGGGTAAAGAGAGAGCGTGCAAGGAAACGCAAAAAGAGCTACAACAGCATCGACCACCCAGAGAGGCAAGTGAGCTATGATGAGGTGTGTCTGTGGGAACTGTTGAGAAAGGAGCCCAAAAGGCAGGCCGAGGCCCTAGGGTAGGATGGGGAAAGGGCTCTGCATTTGAGTCGATGCCCATATCTGTGTTCTGCTACTGGGCAGTGCTTGTCACGCTAGTGTGCTCATTTCCTTGAAGGATTAGTTGGGTCACTTTCTTCTTCCTTTTTTCTCTATGTAACAGAGCCCTGGCTGTCCTGGACTCATTTTGTAGACCAGGCTGGCCTTGAACTCATGGAGATCTGCCTGTCTATGCCTCCCGAGTGCTGGGGTTAAAGGCATGCGCCTTCATGCCCAGCTAGTTTGGGAGCTTTTAAAGGCCCTGGTTCCTTTGAGAGGTCTCATGTGTATGTGACTCATAATAGCAACTTCTTTTAATTTCTCCAGACTCAAGAGGGTCTGGAGAGTGGGAAATGCTATGGTTTGAAGGTCAGGGAGGACTCCCAACATTCTTTGCTTTCTTGGAGAATCTCACCGTGAGGTCAGGTGTGGACACAGAGAGGAGAGTTTGTATTAAACAGAGTGGGTTCCTGCTATCCACTGAGTCACATCTCCAAGCTGGGTTCAATTTAGTCAGAAGAAAAGTGGCCAGAGACACGGCTCAGCAGTTAAGAGCACTGGCTGTTCTTCCTGAGTTCAGATCCCAGCAACCACATGGTGGCTCACAACTGTCTGTAATGGAATCTGATGCCCTCTTCTGGTGTGCAGGAAAGCAGAGCGCTTATGTACGTATAATAACTAAATCCTGAAGAAAAGCAACCCGACCTCCCAGGTTTTTCACTAGGCTTTATACCCTGCGTACATGTATCAAAAGATATGAGGGACCTTATTCACCCTGCCTTTTATTTTCTCTATTCCAGCGTGTTGGCGTCTGGGGTTCATGCTTTAGAGAGAGTGACCTCCAAGAGTCAGTCAATTCCTGAAGCCTGTGAAGGAATTTGCAAATTCAAACCGACCAACCCAGATCCCCCCCCCCACCTCCCCCTTTCTAAGGTGTTTACGCTCTGGGTCCCTATCCACTTGCCCCACACATGGAGACCAGAGGCTCCGGAATTCCTCACACTGACCAGCCCCCCCACCCCCCACCTTCCCCTGCTCCTCACCGTGGGAGCTGCTGGCATGCTAGTGTCCCCTGTTCCTCCTGGCAGATCTGCTGCTGTCTTTGCCCGTGCCCACGCTCATGGCCTGACGCTACTCGGGAACTATGAGTAACTAACTCTCCTCTTAATGACAGTTATCTTCCAATCTGCTTCCCTTACTGTACGTCAAATCCTCTACCGAGCCGCACAGTATTTTGTAACAGTATCTTGTTTGTTTGTTCTATGCCGGGCAGAGAATGACGGACTTAGACAGACAGACTGTCTCATGTACTCTTTACACCACCCCTGTGAGGAGGAGGCAGAATCCCTGGGTGATCGCTGAAGAAACTTAGGCCTGAAGAGTTTAGGTCACCTGCAAGTGCCCTGCATCCAAACGCACAAGTTGGTCATCACTGTACTCGATAACCAAATGGCCCCCGTGAGGTGCCAGGATATAACACAAGATGGAAGCAGTCAGCGAAGGTAGACAGCCCTAGGAGGTGGGCAGCCCCTGGGCATGGCCTTGGCTGCTCCTCCTGCACTGGGCTCCTGGCTGTGTCCTGTTTGGACCATACTGAAGGATCCTGGGAGCATCCTTCCCTTCATCCTTACTTCTCAGGGAAGACGAGGGATCACAGATAAACTACAGAGTGGTTTTTTCCCCACAGTATACAATACCAAAAAGGCATTTTGGAAACACTAGTGGATAGAGAGGTGGGGGTGGGGGGGGCGTGGGCAGAGGGGATGAGGAAGAGGTGACGTCACAGGCTTGTCAAGTAATATCTTTAAGAGGGTTTGAGCTGTGGGGCAGGAGACAGCCCGGCAGCAGCATGAGTGCTAATCTACAAAGTATCAATGTGGCTTCACTTTCCTTTTGAAATGCAATGCGAAATGTACTTCCTCCCAGGGCACTCCCAAGTGAGGTCTCAAAGCAGGTCTCGTTGTAGCTACATGGGAAAGAGAGAGACGGGCGAGCTAGAGGGTAGAAATGCTATCAGTAATCCACAAGCAGTGTTGGGGTAGGGGGTAGAAAGAAAGAAACAGGACAGGAGCTGCTGCCCTCTGATGTCCTCACACCGATGTAAAGGACTAAGGAGGCAGCAGGAACCTTTCCAGCTTTGGCTATTTTTAGTTCATTGATCCTGGGGCGGCAAGGTTTGTGGGGGGGCGGGGGGGAGGGAGGAGAAGGAGGTGGAGGGCGACTTGGAGGGCTCACACAGTCTGAGAAGAGCTGGGAAAACTGCAGAATTCTTCTCGCAGAGCAGGAACGCCTCACATGCCATTCACCTCCCGAGGCCTCAGAGAAGCAGTCAGGGCAAGGAGGGCATGGTATGGGAAAGGGAGCCAATCAAGACCTGGGGAAGGCCCAGTGCCTATGGCCAAACTGAGTCAGGGAGAAGGAGCCTTTGAATGAAAGTCAGAAGATGTGAGTCCACCGCACAGTAAGGCCAGGTGGCTGCCTGGCTGGTGGCTGTCCTTTCCAGGCAGTGGCAAGTGTTCTTGCTGCCACATGCAACTGGACCTGGGTTTTGCAGAAGCCGGATGGCCATTCTTCCTTTTGGTGCACCCCGGGGAGACCTGTTCATTTCCTTATGATCAGCCATTCCCAAAAGTGTTGAGGAGAGGGCTGGAGAGGCTCAGATAAGGGTGCCTTTTGTTTTCCTTGTCTCTGGCTAGCCACCTAAATGGTGGAAGAGAAAACCACTGCCTATAAAAGAGATTGCCTCTGGCCTTTGAATTGGTGATGATTCAATTGTCTCTATTCTGTCTATTTTACTGCATGGATATTAAACAAACAAACAAACAAACCAAGGGCCCTTTTTCCTAGGACCCCTACAGTCTGGAGATAAGGGAAGCGGGTCACACATAAGTAAGGTCTGTCTTCCCTTGCTTGGGTGTTATCTGTTTCCTTTAAGACACTGTCGAATGGCCTCTGCCCTAAGGATTCCTGTTCAAAACACTGAGTTGCAGCAGTAAACTCGGAGCAGTAACTTGTTAATTCACGTAGCCAGGGAGGTGTGGGTAAGTTGAATGTTTGAGCTCCTGTAAGCTGAACCACGCTTTGAGTGTTCTGAGCGGCCCAGCCACCCTGGAGCTCCACGCCTGGCCATCTCTCCTATCTGGATGACTTGGCAAGATCCAGTGCAGCTGCTTGAGGCTTCCTTGAAACTCAGAGTTCCCTGGCCTTGACATGTGTGCCCTATCCAGTCCTCTAAGTTGACCATGGCTTCCTAGTCCCTGTGGCCGTCCTTCCTGCCTCTCCAGCATGGCTGCCATAGAGGGACCCACAGTTCTGCCTGAGTCCTCGGTACGTATTATCTTAGTTCTGTCAGGGCACTCGAATGACCCCCCCCCCCCCCGCAAGGCTCTATCTCTAACTGGAGTGCTCCTCAAATTCTACATGGGCAGATACTACCGCCTGCTAGCCGTTCCCACCTCCAGACTTGATGGGCCCCTCAGACTTTGGCAAGAGTACAGATAGTGTGTCGGCGTGGCCTCAGAACGCGGGTCTCCACCAGTGTTTCCGCCTGGGTGCTTGCCGTCTCCTTGGCCTGCTTCTCTTTCCTTCACCCCTCACATCGAGTTCAGCCATGTCTTGCTGGTTCTGATCTGCTCTGTAAGGAGGACACACTCATTCTCCACATCCCTGCGGTACCAGCTTCACATGGGTGTCATCTGTCGGCCTGGGACTGGCCCAGCAGCCCTCTGCTGTCCCCTGCTGCTGCTCTCCTCTCACTGGTCCATTCTCCACACAGAGGATGGGTCCATGAAAGCAGCAGGCCAGAGTCTACTGCCCCCTGCTTCATCCCTGCACTGAGAGTGCAGTCCAGGTTCCTCTTTTTTTAAAATTTTATTTAATTAATTTATTCAGATTACATCTCAATTGTTATCCCATCCCTTGTATCCTCCTGTTCCTCCCTCCCTCCTGCTTTCACCCTATTCCCCTCCCCTATGACTGTGACCTAGGAGGATGTCTTCTCCCCCTATATGGTCACAGGCTATCAAGTCTCATCTTGGTAGCCTGCCTATTCTTTCTCTGCGTGCCACCACGCCTCTCCACCACGGGGGAGTAGTTAAATATGGGGCATCAGTGTTCAGTCTGAGTCAGTCCCCACTCTCCACTCAACTGTGGAGAATGTCCTGTCCATTAGCTAGATCGGAGAAGGGGTTTGATGTTTACTGCAAGTATTGTCCTTGGTTGGTGCAGTGGTTTGAGCAGAACCCCTGGGCCCAGATCTGCCTGTTACCATAGACTTCAGGTTCTTCTTGAAGCCCTTCAAGGCACTACATCAAGGACTGACGTTTGCCTATATATGCCTCCATCCTATGCCTAATTTTGGCAATGCAGATGTACTGTAACATCTCCAGTTACTTATGTATGCATCACATATGACTGCTTGGCACTGCAGGGTGGCTTTCGGCAGTCACAATGAAGACTATGTGACCCACAAAGTCTGAGCTGTTTACTATCTGGCCATTTACAGAAAGTGTTTTTGCCACCCTCTGCTCTAAATCCTCTGGTTCCAGCTTTGTATCCTTAGCTCTGACCACTGTCCCCTCTGCCTCCCCAGCTCTGACCACTGTCCCCTCTGCCTCCCCAGCTATGACCACTGTCCCCTCTGCCTCCCCAGCTATGACCACTGTCCCTTCTGCCTCTCCATCTGTGACCACTGTCCCTTCTACCTCCCCAACTGTGACCACTGTCCCCTCTGCCTCCCCAGCTATGACCACTGTCCCTTCTGCCTCCCCAGCTGTGACCACTGTCCCTTCTGCCTCTCCATCTGTGACCACTGTCCCCTCTGCCTCCCCAGCTATGACCACTGTCCCTTCTGCCTCCCCAGCTGTGACCACTGTCCCTTCTGCCTCCCCAGCTGTGACCACTGTCCCTTCTACCTCCCCAACTGTGACCACTGTCCCCTCTGCCTCCCCATCTGTGACCACTGTCCCCTCTGCCTCCCCATCTGTGACCACTGTCCCCTCTGCCTCCCCATCTGTGACCACTGTCCCCTCTGCCTCCCCAGTTGTGACCACTGTCCCCTCTGCCTCCCCAGCTGTGACCACTGTCCCCTCTGCCTCCCCAGTTGTGACCACTGTCCCCTCTGCCTCCCCAGCTGTGACCACTGTCCCCTCTGCCTCAACATAAGCTGCTACTTCCCCACGATAAGGTTGGTCCTGCGTTTGCAGTCTCTGCACTGGTTGTTTTATCTCTACCCCATCTATAGTGTCTGTTTCCCTGTGACTTAGGTTTCACCTGTTAACAGTCTGAAGAGTGATGAGGTTATGATTCAAGCCAGAGCTAGACTTATCCACTGCCATAGCATCCTCCTGTGAACCTATAGCGTGTGCTCATCACCAGGGTTACAAGTCTGTGCATACGCTTCCGACCTGTGGAGGTTTGCCCAAGGATGTACATAGGAAAGAAAGAGGTAATCATCTCTTTCCCACCTCCATAGACCCAAAGTCTTGTACTGTACCTGATCCATAGAAGATGCACAATAAAACAGTTATTGGAGAGCCAACTGACCTCTCGCAAAGCATCTTGTCCCACATGGTATAATTAAACTTACTTTGTTGTCCAAGTTCAGATGTTCATGTACCAAATGATACAGGGTGCACCTGTATGTGTCAGCACTGCCTAAAATCTTTAAAAACACTCTTACTACTTTTGTTGTTTTATGATTAATAGTTACTGTTTATTGAGTGTTCTGTAGTGACTACACCTATCTATTTATTCCATTTTTATTCTCGCAGTAGCAATTGGGAGCATCTCCTTATCTCTTTTTATAGGGAAGAAACTGGGGCCTGTGGTGGCAAAGCAACTTGCTTTGGGTCATGGATCTAAAAATCTCACTAGCCATCAGCTTAACCTTTGGGTACCTGACTCCAAACCCCACATGGTTTCTGTTCCCCTGAGCTGTGGAGGATTCCTGCCTCAATACCGTTCCCCAATAACCAGCAAAATTTTAATGGGCACGTATTTTCTTAGACCATCTTCTGGGTCTGTGGTGTTTCCTACTGTCTTCAGACTCTTCCTCAGAGGCCACACTGATCTCACAGCAACTAATTGAGCAATGTGAAAAGTGCCTGATCTTTGGAATGCCCTGTCGTTGACATGTGGCCTTTAACTTTTCAGAGATGAACTGACAGCTGTCTGGGAGTGGGGAGAGGATAGGGACCTGAGATGGAGTGAGAAAGTGGATGTTGAGTTGCTGGGCAACATGCATGCGTGCCCGTTTTGTCCATCCTTGGGCGCGTAGAGGAGTTAGAGATGGAGAAAGATGCCCCACCAGATCCAGGTAAAGCAGGATCGATTTGTCTGTGGACACAGGCAGCTCCGAAGACTCCATACCAATTAACAGAGCATAGGCCTGGGCAGAACAGAAGGCTTGGTGGCAAAGAGCACTTGCCGCACAGTGGTGGGAAGAGTCAGCATTCTGCAAAAGCTGGGTGTGGTGGTGCACGCATGTAATCCCAGCACTTGGGGAGGCAGACGCAAGAGGATCTCTGCGAGTTCGAGTCCAGCCTGGTTTACAAAGCAGGATAGCCAAGGCTACACAGAAAAACTCTGTCTCAAAATCAAAACAAAATGAGTCAGTGTTCTTTTGCACTTTCAGTTTTATTTATGGTTGGTTTTCTTCAATAAACATATTTTGATTCTTTTTTTTTTTTTTTTTTGAGATAGAGTCTTACTATGCAGCACAGGGCTGGCCTTGAACACATAATGACCCATCTGCCTAAGCCCCCTGCTTTCAGTCTAGAGCTGTGCCGTTTTGCTGACTGCCAGAGTGTCTCTTTCACAAAGCCCACTGGTGTCCAGTGTGACCTATGTTCCTGCTTAAGCCAGCCCCTGACCAAACAGCCTCTACCCAAGCAGACCTGCCCATGTAGTACTGTCCTGCCCAAAAGTTACTATTGTACCTAAGCAGCACTGTCCCACCCAAGCTGTGCTGCCCTACCCAAGCTGTGCTATCGAAGTCTAAGCATTCTTCCCAGGTGAGGCAGGCTAGGAATCCTAACGGCAGGTGAATGAGTGCTGAGTGCTTATCATGGTCATGGGGTCTGGAGCTGGGATATAGCCAGCCAGCTCGGAGGATCAGAAGGTCTAAGGGTATGTTGTGGCAGCCTTATGAATAGTTTCCTTGGCCCTGAATCCAGCTGAGCCAGTGTGACACCTGGTGGGGGCAGTGCCTGACAGGTTTAAAGAAGTCTGGGCACACTTGATGACCCTGAGTTCCCCTGAGTCATTCAAATACTGTGGGCCCTCCTCCTGCTGCAGGCAAAGGTATGCAGGAGCTCCTGGGGGAAAGAACCCTTCTCTCCCAACCCCCTCCCCCTCCATACTGGCAAGCCTCCGGGAGGTTGGATGACACTCCAGGAAAACACAGAGGGACATTTATCTTACTTAGACATTTTTTTTTTCTTCTGCCATTAGCCTGGAAAACTTATGCTGGAAAAAGACAGTCTGCCTACTGCGTGGGGCCACTTATCAGATCAGCAGCATAGTTACCTCCATTTCTGGCAGCCAGATCCATTTAGTGGGTGCAGACAGAGAGGAATCTGGGATAATAAAATACTATTAAGTAGAAGGAGCATGTTGCAAAATATGACAAGCCTAGCTCATCTCTGTAAAAGAATGTCAAAAATATTCCTATACGGAAGAGTGGTGCTTTTGCAGCGAAGCCTTTAAGCCAGCCTTTCTCAAACTGTAGGTCTCAACCCCTGGGGGTAGGTTACCTAAGACCATCAGAAAACAGAGATATTCACATGATTCATAACAGTAGCACAATCATCCTTATGAAGTAGCAGTGAAAACAATTCTATGGTTGGGGGCTACCACGACGTGAAGAGCTATATTATAAGGTCACAGCATTAGGAAGGCTGAGAATCACTGATCCTTAGGTCTTAAGGTAACATTTAATTATTTTGGAATTTCAGATGCTTTCTACAGCCAGTGTGTAGTACT
This sequence comes from Acomys minous, assembly GCF_964271855.1. Taxonomy (NCBI): domain Eukaryota; kingdom Metazoa; phylum Chordata; class Mammalia; order Rodentia; family Muridae; genus Acomys; species Acomys minous. The sequence continues at coordinate 68,621,177 of NC_140492.1, read as the reverse complement.
TGTTACATAAGTAAGAATGTTTATCTCTTAAAAGCAGTAACAGGTACCCAAACGAACAAGAACTATATGATTCTGTGGTCTTCATAGTTCACTATATACTTTCGGTTTATGTTTACATTTTTATAAATTAGCTGGGCATGGTGGCGCAGCTCTTTAATCTCAGCACCCAGGAGGCAGAGGCAAGAGGGTCATTTTCAGTTGGAGGCCAGCCTGTTCTACATAGCAAGTTCCAGAACAACTACGGTTGTGGTTTTCTCAAGAGAAAAACCAACCAACCATCCAACCATATATTTTTTATATTAAAAAGCTATAAGTGTAGTATGTTGACACAAATATTATCAACATAATTAATGTTGCCTATGCTCTTTGCCTATCCTTGTATGAACATAAATTTGTACTCTATTCAAAAGCTTCCTACACAGATCTAGGACATATATACATGCCCTATGCATGTTTGTTTATAACCAGTACTGGCTGCTTAATGTGGTCTTCTTTTTAAGCTAGGATGGACACATTATGAAAATTTAAAAATGCATATTCTTAGTGAATACTGGGATACTGGAACATATATGAGCTGTAAATGGTTCCTTAATAATAATAGTTATTTAGCTAATATTTGACTAACCGTTAAGCCTGGCACACAATGAAAATTCTCATCAAAGGCTGAGATAGGTGCTCAATTGTGTGTGACATCTGCCTACTCCTGACTTGTCCTTTTATAACATCTAAAGGAGACAAGAATCTTGGAACCAGAAAAAAAAAACCAGAAGGAAAACAATTAAACAATTTAACAGCTGTATTTCCCAAGTCAAGCTTATTCATTACAACTTGGAAGAGTACAATTCGTCTTTTTAATGTATACAATTGTATGACTGCCATCAAGACCCAGAATATTCCCATTACTTATCCACTCATTGTTTTCTGCTCTGTTTGGAGACAGAATCTTCCTCTGTAGCCCAGGCTGGCCTTGAACTCATGGCAACCCTCTTGCCTAAGCCCTCCAGGTGCCAGGATAATGGGCATGAACAGCCATGTCTGGCTTCTCTATTTACTGGGTAAAGAGCAGCTGAAGGATATTGCTTTCAGTTTTAGACCACTGTAGCTTTTTTCTTTTGTGTTGCGATTAGTGCTAACGGTTGAGCCCAGACCTTGTGCATCGTAAAGATGTGCTCTACCACCGGACCATTTTTTTTTTTTTGGAATTATACATAAAGTCAGTTTTTATTGCGAGTTACATAAATGTGCTTTTATTAGTTTGCACCTAGATATAAGATTGATAAATTCTGAAGCAGATGCTTATTTAGCTTTACTTAGAAATCTGAAATGGTTTTCAGATTAGGTAGTACCAGTTTGGCATTTCCACTAGGAATGTGTATAGTTGAAGATGCTGAACATCATGCCAGGTGTAGTGGCGCAGGCCTTTAGTCCTAGCACTTGGGAGACAGAGGCAAGCTGATTGCTATGAGTTTGAGGTCAGCCTGGTCTACAAAGTGAGTCAAGGACAGCCAAGATAACACAGAGAAACCCCTGTCTCAAAAAACTTGGAGGAGGAGGAGGAGGAGGAGGAGAATAAGAATAAGAATGGCATCATCTTGGCCAGCCCTTACTGATTGTAGCACTTCTAATAGACTTGTAGGCCAGGTTCCTCTTCATTTCTCTCCGAATCAATGATGATGGTGTTTTCAGGCGCTTCTTGCCTCACAGTCTTTGTTGATTTCCAATTTTTAAACTAGGTTTGTGGGGGCTAGAGATGGCTTAGCAGCACAGAGCACTGGTGGCACTTGCAAAGGACCTGAATTTGGGTCTTGCCACCCACTTGGCACAACCATTTGTAATTGCAGTTCCAGGGAATCTGATACCCTTTACTACTCCTAGGATACCAGAAGTGCACATGGTGCACATGCGTACATGCAGACAAAACACTCATTCCTCATATGCATAAAATAAAAACAAACCATTTTAAAATGTGGGTTTGCTTTATTCTTGTCTAGACAGCTCTTTATATATTTTAAAGTGAAGACTTTGCAAATATTTCCCTCATTATGTACCCATCTTTTGAAAAAAGTTTCAGTTGCATTTTTTCTATTATTATTATTTGTGTGAGCACTGTGACACGCCTGTGGAGAGAAGAGGACAACATGCTGAAGTTGTGGGATGCAGGCATTGAACACAGGTCTTCAGGCTTCCCGGGAGGTGCCTTTACCTGCTGAGCCATATCACCAGCCCATAAATTGTATGGCTGTTAGTCGGCTTGCTTTGGAGACCATCTCACTGTGTAGCCCTCACTGGCCTGGAACTCATGGTCTTGTAGACTAGGCTGGTCTTGAACTCATAGAGCTCCACCTGCCTCTGTCTCCTGGGTGTTCATGCCAGACGTGTGAATGTCTTTTTTTTTTTTAACTTACATTATTATTTATTTGTTATTTTAGTTTGGTTTTTGTTTTCTATGTATCTCTTGCTGTCCTGGAGCTCAAATTCGTAGAGCTCCACCTGCCTGTGCCTCCCGAATCCTGGGATTAAAGTTGTGAACCACCGTACCCAGATAGATTTATATTTAAAAAGAATTATTTTTATGTGTACGAGTGTTGGAGGCCAGAAGAGGGTGTTAGATCTCCTGAAACTGGAATTACACAGAGTTGTAGGCTACCATTTGAACATTGGGAACTGGACCAGGCTCTGCTGTAAGAGAAGCCAGTGCTCCTAACCACTGAGCTGTCTCTTTAGTTTTTAGGTTTGTCTTTTAACTCTCCCACTAATATCTTTCAAAGAAGAGATGTTTCAATTTTGAAAAGGTCAAATATATATTTTTTTCTACAATATCTAAGAAATATTTTTCTAACCTAAGGCCAGAAAGGTTTTTCTCAGAGAAGTTGTATTGTTTAAAGTTTTAATTTAGATCCATTATTTGATTTTAGTTCATTCTGGGCATGGATCAAGTTTCTCTTTTCCACACGTGGATGCCTAGTTGTCTAAAACACCTTGAATGACCTGTGTGCTGGTTTACTTTGCAGTTAAACACACAGAGCTGGTTTCTCTGTATTTACCTATGTGTCCCTATTAATTCACCCTTCCTTCCTTCCTTCCTTCCTTTTTTTTTTTTTTTTTTTGTTGTTTGTTTGAGATGGGATCTCAGTCTGTAGACTCTGGATAGCCCAGTTCTTGCTCTGTAGTCTAGGCTGGCCTCAAAGTCAGGGCAATCCCCCTGCCTCACCTCCCTAGGGCTGGCTTGACAGGTGAATGCTCACACTCGGTTCCCTGGTAATGTCCCCTTCCTCCAAGCAGTTCTCTCAGCCACTGAGTTGCTCAGCATTTTTAAGGACCCACTATAATCTCAGATACTATTTGGGGGTCCCTCGAGTATCTCAAAAGGGTCCACTGTGATTAAAGCGTTTGGTCCCCAGGGTGTCTCTGTTGGAAGAAAGGGAAACATTTGGGAGGCTGGGCCTAATGGGAACTCCTTGGATCTTTGGAGATATAAGGTAGTCTGCATATAACCCTTGAATTCCTGCAAGAGAGAAATTCCAGGAGAATTGTGTCTGGCTCTGCATGCCATCCTCCTGCTTGTTCGAAAGATGTGACCATTGGTTCCCTTCCGCTCTCCTACTTTTACGTGCCACCATCCACTGTAAAGCTGTGCAGGAGAAATAAATTCATATATATATATATATATATATATATATATATATATATATATGTAAGCTGTATTGTGATGCAAAGAAACCTGCACACCATCTGCTGAAGCATAAAGCCAGAATCATTTTACCAGTGATGCCACGAGCCTAGCAGAGCATCAAGAAGCAGCCCATGGGCGGAGAGTGAAGAGAGCTGGATCTTTAGCCTGCTCCTTTGGATGATTGACCCGTGATAGGCATAGCAGAAACGCCAAGTGGGGAGCTTGGAGTATTTCCTTATAGCAGTAGGTACCTGGAGATGGAAACCATGGCAGCTTTAAGCAAGTCCCATCTGCATCCAGGGCCTCTTGTCCACATCTGTGAGGTGAGAAACTCAGGATAAAGATAACACAAACACTTGGAAGCTGGCTGCCACAATACGGACACAGAGACGGTTATAGCTCTGCGTGTGAGTTGACAGATGTCAGGCTGAAGGTCACGGTTGTTAAGCCCAAAGGCAAATACAATGCGTTCTTGATAAAGAGCTGAAAGGTTACTTCTTCTAAGGTAAGGCTGGCATAAAGGGTGAGCTGAACTCTCTCAGGGCGAAGGAGCTGAAGGAAGCGAATCTGGTTTACATTGGCTTCACACAGCATTCCCCTATATCAGAGACCTCTCTGTTTCCCTCCATTGTACCCGGAACATGTAGAGACAGGAAGGAGGAGGTATTTTTATGAAGGACGTTTGTTTCTGGATGACTCACTTGACAGGGTAGAGATATAATTAAAAGATTGGCCACACTTAACGTTTTTATGTGTCACGCAGGAGAGGATGAAGCAGAAAGGAGACATCCCTGGTGTGTACATGCCAGTCCCGTGGGAACACTATTGTAGCCTCATAAAGCTGGGGGTCTGGGGGAAGCCAAATTATGTTAATAAAGTGATGGGCAGCCAAGGTTCCAGTTAAGGCAAAAGGCAATGACTTGGGAGCGGCAGTTCTAACCAAGGACAGTGACCTCAAGACCCTCCTAATGGGATGCAGGTTGATCCCGAGGGGATGATACTTTAGAAGCACTCCCCTCCATAAAAACATGGAGGCGAGCAGACTAGGAAATCATGGGCCAGGTCCCAAGTGGCTAAATACCCAGCCATATTGCCGAATATTAAGGATGAGACACACAAGCTGGAACCCTTTCATAGGGGGTAGAAATGTGGTCATATGATACCAGGTTCTTTGTAAGGGACTTGATCTAGAAATAAAAGGACTCGACCTAAAATACGAGCAGCTCTGAAACATCAGCATTCTCGGAAGAAAAAGACCCCGCAAATGTTATTTCTCCGTGAAGACTAAGAATGATAAATTGAACACTGTCACATAAGAACAAGCAAATGAGCTATTAAGCCCAACCATCTAGGGACTTCAAGAGGCCATGTGCTTACAGGATGACTCCACAGAAGGGCTAGTTGCCGTCTTAGTCCCAGATGCCAAGGGCTAAACCCATCTCCTTTCCATTCTGCCAGAACATAAAAAGTGGTGGCTTAGGCTGCTGCTGCACCTGCTGCTGCTGCGGCTACAGCCCTTTTCGAGAAAAATTTATGTTAGGAGGAAACAGCTTCCCCTTCCCCACGCCAACCTCACAGCAGCTGAATGGCCAGCTCCAGGGGTGGGGCCTCCTCTTGGAGCAATGGCTCTGGCTGCCTCCCCAGAGCAAGGCAACAGAAGGTGCATTATGCATTAGCTGAGCACCTCTGCTCCGCTCTCCTCTTGACCCATGGAAGGATTTAGAGGGCCGCAAAAAGCATCCTCTGAAATTATCAGAGCCCCACCCACACTCTAAAGCAATGCCCTATTGAGGCAATTAGGATTAAAGATAAAGTTGGGGTCGTGCGCTTCTGGGTGTTGGGTCAGGATGGTTTTGGTTTTTGTTTTCTTCCAGGGGTGGGGAATCAAATTCACGGTGCTACACAGGAGTGGCAAATAATGAGGCTACATAGTCAAGTAGGGGTCAAGATGCAAATGGTTTGGTCAAATGATCCTTGCACTTACAACAAAGGTAACCCAAGGCATTTGTGCTATTACTGCAATGTAGCTGTCATTAGTGTAACGGTAGTTGCAGAACAGCTGGTCAAGACTGAAATGGTAAAATGGGCTCTTGTTAAAGCTTTATTTCTCTCCCTCTCCCTTTCTCCTCTCTCTCTCTCTCTCTATCTCTGTCTCTCTCTCTCTCTCTCTGTCTCTCTCTGTCTCTCACTCTCTCTCTCTCTCTCTGCTTCTCTCTGTCTCTCTCTCTCTCCTTCTCCATCTCCCTCCCCCTTTCTCTTTCCCTCTCCCTTTCTCTCCCTCTTCCCCTCCCTCCCTCTCTCTCTCTCTCTCTCTCTCCCCATCTCTCTCCCTCTTCCTCTCTCTCTCTCTCTCTCTCTCTCTCTCTCTCTCTCTCTCTGTGTGTGCGTGCACATGCACCTGCGTGTGAATGCTGGTGCCCTTGGGGATCAGAGGCATTGGATGCCCTGGGGTTGGAGTTACAGGCAGTTGTGAGCTACCTTACTTTCTCAGTGTGCACACATAGAGCGGATGCTGTCCTCATTCCCGAGCTATCTGAGGAGGATCCTGGATTTTATTCTTCGGCAGTGCGCCGCTCATAGCACACACAGGCAAAGGCGCCCCGCTGTTGAAAACACTGAAACACCATTTACTCGTTGGAACCACTCAAGTGCCACTTCCGCCTGCCTCTGCCCCAGGTCTCCATTAGACCCCTGAGACCTCTGTCAAGGTCTTCACTCTAGGGCAAATGCCTGAACGGTGTGCGTTCTGACTGGCCGTGTCTGCTGCGCCGTATTGACTGTGCAGTGTTGCGCTCAGGTGATGGCCACTCAGTGGACAGGTGGCTAAGCCGGGGGATTGTCAGGATAAGATAGCACAGAAGACAATGGAGCTGGGGAACAAAGGGAGGAGGTAAGTCAAGGTTGCCTGGGGTGGGTGACTGTAGAAAGGTGCTGGAGTAACTGGCCTCATCTGAAGACAGATCGCCCTGTTCTTGGTGGCGTATCCTTACCTATTCCCACCTCCAGGAATAGAGAGGAAAGGCACAGGTGGCAGCCCAGGAGCAACAGGGTCCCACAGGAAAAGAGTCTCAAGTAAATACACCAGAGCAGTGGTTCTCAGCATCCCTACGGCTGTGCCCCCTTAATACAATTCCCCAGGCTGTGGTGGCCACCCACACATAAACATTTACTTTTGTTGCTACTTCCTAATTGTGATTTTGCTACTGTTATGAATCATAATGTAAGTATCTATGTTTTCTCGTGGTCTAGGAGACCCCCGTGAAAGGGTAATTTTGCCCCCCACAAGGGTCATGACCCACACAGTACAGTAGTGAACTTTTGCACTAGGGGAGTAAAGTAGAAAAAGAGAAAATTAACCCATCTGAACCTGTGTTCTGCCCAGGTCCTGAGCAGCTGTGCCTCCCGCCCTCCCTGTCAATGGTGCTCTACCAAAAGAAGAGAGAAGTTGGTTCGGGTGACGGACTCACAGGGCATGAGGGACTAGTTCCGGATGAAGTCATAGAAAAACACAGGAAGGACGTTTAAGTCCTTCGAAGAGTAAATGCCATCAGAGGCTCCAACTGAGTACAGGCCTTGTCCCCGAAAAGCTTGCTTCCTTTACAAAATGAGCCCTGTGGTATGGCAGGAAGTTTGGCCAGGCAGTTCAGATCTCATCCGTTGAACGTACCATTACTGTTCTTACATATCTGGTCTCAGAACCAAAAGATGCAGAAGGAGACCGCAGGTCAAACTTTCAAGCAAATGATGTACTGTGGCCATGTCTTCCTCAGTCTTCTCCCACTTGTCTTTGACTCCTGCCCCATGGACTGGACGGATAAGTGCTTCCGGCTGAAAGGTGTGCCTTGTCAGAAGGGAACTGCATGGTTAACATCCCATTCAGGACCTAGAGGATCATCAGCTCTTTAGCAGGGTTTGAGGCACCTTCTTGATGTATAAGGAGGAATCAAACTTATTTTTTCTTGCCTTAAGTTGGGAAGGTTCCCCAGACAGTAGATAGCATATGTTCAGGCTGTGATTATGAGTTGCCTGTGCAGCCAGCCTCTGCCTCATGCTAAACACACACACACACACACACACACACACACACACACACACACACACATACACACACACACACGATAGCATGTGAACTTCTCAGGATCACCACCCAGGGGCCAGGGCACCACAGTAGTGAATTTTGCAGAATTGGGGGAGGCAGCGGGGGCATGGTCAGAGAAATTGCTGACACGTGATTGTAACGAAAAGCAGGTCGGTTTTTAAGTGGGCCTAATTACTAATTTTACATTCTCTATATGTCTTTCTTTGCTACATCAAAGTAGGCTTCTCACTCTGCCTGTGCACCTGCCAGGCATGCCCCTGCACCAAAACTTGTTCTGAGAACCTGTCACCGTTTTTCCTAGGAGCTAACGTGTGAGCTACATAGACAGCGGTAGTCTGGGAAGGCGGCATCCTACACCCATGGACTAGAAAACCATCTCTCAGAGGAGGGCAAGGGGCTGTGCTTCCTCCTTACTACAATCTCGGTCCCATTTGCCCAGTCTCTGCTGACTACAGCATCACAGGAAGCCCAGCTTGTGTCCTCTGGTTGCTAGGGCAATTTAAAAATAGCTTCTGCAGCTGGGGTGGGGGGCAGGGAGGAGAGAGACAATGACAAGTGGCCTTTTGGAAGAAACCTTTGGCAGTGAGTCCTGCCTTGGGAGGATCTGCGAGGGAGGCATCTTGTATTTCCTGGGCTTCTGGCTGTAATGAGAGGCAGCCTTTTTGTGTTAGGTCAGCGGTGGGCTCTTCCTGGGAATGGCTTGGCTTCCTCTGGAGAAGTCCCTGCCAGTCCCAGATCAAGAAGCCAGGAGGACGGGCTAGGTCTGCAGAAAAAGGTGCAGCGGCGCATACAGACAGCTTGCTGTGCCAGCACCGATGACAGGCCCTGGAGCTGGGCTTGTCAGCACAGCAGTTGCCACAGCTGATGTGGGCAGGAGAGATGTCATGGGATTCTGACGGGCTGAGGCCCGTGAGCCTGTCTTCAGCTTCGTAAGGAAGGGCATCTTGGATTCCTGTGAGAAGCTAGTGTCCCTTCAGGAGATGACACCAGCTACAGTCCCAGACAGAGGCCTTGGTTCACCTGCTCAACTTCCCAAGAGGAGGAGGTAACATGGCTGACTATGAGAACTCCTTGCTGGGTGTCCAAAGAGGTGGCTTTGATCTAAATGGCACCATCTCATGAAAACTGTATTGCTTTATTAGGAGAGAAGTCAAGAGCATCTCTTTTTTTTTTTTTCATGAAAGAATCAAGGTTCACAAATTAGGCTATGTGAGAAACTTTCTGATTTGGCACTTTGCAGCCCCCTCAAAGAAATTACCAAAATGAATTATGATACTCATATCAGAGAATATTTTAAACTATAAAATATGTGTCAATAAAAGCATTTGCTGTAAAGCTAAAATAAGTTAACAAAGAGTGTTATGGATTCCATCTCAATTTTTAAGAGGATGTTATATATGAACTAAATACTTTTATTAAACATTAAACAGTGAATCATACTTACATAATTACATATTTATAAAATATAAACACTATTTTTTTCTAGATTGTTGGATTGTATAGCAGTATTTTTCCCGTAGATTTGTCTCTATATTCCAAATTTCCTTTCCCCTGTTTTGTGCAATTGGGTTTCGTTGTACAGTCAAAGCTGACCTAGAATTGGCAATCCTCCTGCATCAGTCACCAGAGTATCAGGTGTACCAAGAATATACTTTTATACGTTGTTGCTCAAATTTTGTATAAGGGACATTTTACTCAGCGCATCTTAGTGAAACTAAAAACAAAACAAAACAAAACAAAAAACAAAAACCAAGCAAATCTACGGTACACGATGTTGAGATGAATGCTGAGTGGTGGCCTGGGGGCAGAAGTGGCCTTCTCTTGCCCTTGCTTTACACTCTCTAGAAATTTCTAGAGGCAAGAGAAAGTTCGGAAGGGTGTGCAGCAAGTTAGTCCAAAGCCGTGACTTAGGAACTAGGGATATCATGTGATGCTGTAGGGCCAGGGGCTCAGCTTGGTTGAGGGGAAGCAAGCAGGGTGGCCCCTTGAATGCCTTCCACTCATGCGCAGTGACAGCATCTCACTGTGTGTGGGGAGAAGTGGGGGAGGGGTGGAGGTGGGTGGTGGGTGGGTGGGGTGGAGCCTGAAAGGACCGTCCAGTTGAACATCAGTCAAGCTTTGTTTGGTGCTCTGTCTGCTCTTTGATATGTCTCTGTTCCTCCCTATAAAGGCAAAAGGATTTATCCCGAAGAGTAAACTTCTTGTCAACAGAGGCCCTGCTATAGTATGGCTTCGTGCCTTGGCTTATATTTCCCTGGACTGTGTCTAAGAATGTTTAGCTTAGCCCAATTCTCCTCTTGGGAAAGGATGTGGCAGATGTTGTTATCTACATAGCCATGGGATTCCAGAATCTTCTCATCTATCCCTTTGGACACTTCACTTTTCTTTTCTTTTTTTTTTAAAAACTATATTATCATATCTGTCTTTGCTTTCTTCCCTTCAAACCCTCCCATACACCCCCTCACCTTGCTTTCTTTCAAATTCATGTCTCTTTTAAAAAAAACTGTTAAATACATATGTGTGTATGCACACATATATTCCCAAACACAACCTGTTTAGTCTCTATAACGTTACTGGTATGTGTGTCTTTACAGCAGACCATTTGGCGTTGGTCTTCCTTTGGGAAGATGGTTCCTCCTGCTCTCAGCACTCCTTCATTGCCTGTAGCTGTGTGTGTGTGTGTGTGTGTGTGTATGTGTGTGTGTGTATGTGTATGTGTGTGTGTGTGTGTGTGTGTGTGTATGTGTGTGTGTGTGTGTATGTGTGTGTGTATGTGTGTGTGTATGTGTGTGTGTGTGTGTGTATGTGTGTGTGTGTGTGTGTGTATGTGTGTGTGTGTGTGTGTATGTGTGTGTGTATGTGTGTGTGTGTGTGTGTGTGTGTGTGTAGGGGTGAGGCCTCCTGGGATTCTCTCCATCCACCTTGGCATGTCTGTTGTTGCTGTTGTTTTGTTGCGGTTGTGTTTGGACAGTCATGTTGGTGAGACGTGATAGGTGGAGATTCTAACATCCCCAGGAGGACGGTCCTCCCAGCAGACTCCCTGATCCTCTGCCTCTTACAGTCTTTCCACCTCCTATGCACAATAAAGAATGTGACTTTTTAGATGTGGCCACCATCCACAGAACAAATTGGCATCCTGTTTGTTGATGCTAATCGGCCTCTGGGAGACATTTGTAAATCTAAACCAGAGCCATGGCAATCTTCTAATTGTGGTGCATCTAACATTTCTCAGGTACCACCCTAGTTTTCACAACTACTGTTTTTTTTTCCTCCAGAACCATGACCTTGATGTTCACTGTAAACACCTGTGTCTAAGAGTTCAACTTCTACCTATGTTCTGAATTTAGTCAGTTTCTGACCTTGTTCTGCAGCTGCCTCTAACACAACAAATCCTAAATAATATTCCCGACACAGTGCCAGTCTCCTCACCCATCTGGAGCGGTGTAGTCAGGGCCAGTTGATTCCTTTCCCAGATGAAGTCACACTCAGTAGAAGTAGCCCACTGTACTCACACGGCCACACCTCCACACAAAACGGCATCTGTCATGGCCCCGAAGTCTTGGTGGGTGCTTCTTTTAAGTCCTGAGACTAAAAGAAGCAGCTTTATTAACCCTTCGCTGGTGTATTAAAGACCACAAAAGATGTGGATTGCCCCATGCTTCACCCCAGTGGCATGCTAAGCTGTTCTCCTCTCCACTAGACCCTCTTGTCATTTCACTCAGGGCTAACTGCTATATCAGTCAGGGTGTTGTCGCTGTTGTTGTTTTGTTTTTGGCTTTCTGGTAACTTCAGACTCCTTTTGGTGTAGAGAATTACCATAAAGACTCTTGTGGGAAGACTGACAAAAACAGCCACTTAAGGTGCTCAGTAACTTTTGGTCCACAGGATGCTAACACTGAGTACGCCAGGCCTAATGGAAAGCCAGAAGAAAGGCTGGGAACAAAAGTTCAGTGTTGTTTGCGTTGTAGCCTTCACTGGAGGAGATCTGACATTTATATTTCTTAAAATAGAAAATTTGACTGAGTCAGGTGGCTGCCATCCAAATGGGGTGTTTCCACTGGGGAAGGATGTATACTGTCTTCCCCTCACGGTATTAAGCCTTCCATATATTTAGTCAGTCTGTGGGCCCATCATTTCATGTGAGGTCATGATTGCTCCCCATGGTTTCTGTGACAAGAGCCACAGCAACTGTTACAGACAGAAGCTCATAGAGAGCCTTCTCTAAAGCATGAGTGTAGGCCGGGCCCAGGAGGAGCCTCCTTAATCTGTTAATGACCTCTTCAACTGGTTCAGTACAATTAACCTTCAGAAACATTAAAAAAAACAAAAACAAAAAAACAAAAAAAACCCAAAACCACTGTAGCCAATGTCCTAGTGCGCTAATGTTTCAAAATGTTGACTTCAATTTTGAGGCAATTCTTTGAATTGATTTTCAATATCTCTGTTACTGAGCGATTTATTAAAAGCAAATGTAGGTATCAGCTCAAAGGGCTTTTACAAATGACTTGCACGCACAATGAATATTCCCTAAGAAGCCTTTTAACTTTTAAAGATGCCAATCAAGATGGCGGCTAAGTGGGGCTGCAGAGATGGCTTAGAAGCTAAGAGCACTCGCTGTTCTTGCAGAGGCCCTGGGTTCTATTCCCAGCATTCACGTGATAGCTTACAATCACCTATAACTCCAGCTACATGGCATCCAGCCATCTCTTCTGACCATCGCAGGCACCAGGCATGGAAATGCTTCACCTACAGGCAGAACACACGTACACATAAAATAAAAATAGCGCATACATCCTTTTTAAGTGGCAGCTAATCGTCTCCTCAGCTCAACTGGGAGTGGCACGTACAAAATATGAGTAGGTAACCGTTTCAGAAGAGCCTAGTGTGTGAGAACTGGCAGCCAGAGGTGGAGGCACAGAAGCCAAAGCAAGAAGCAGCCAAGGAGACAACTGTGTGAGTCCGGGACCTTTGACATCAAGACAAGGAAGATCCTCACACCAAGAGGCAGAAAGAAGGGTTCATATGCTGACCTGGCAAGGGTAGACTGCAATCTCAGGAACATACCTGTGCTGTCTCAAAGATGCTCTCCTAACCCCAGCCTGGACCACTCAGCTTGTTTGATGGCGTTGTTTATCCCAGTGGCTTTGGAAGTAGAGAAGATGGATATTGTTGTCCTGTTTGCTTTCTTCTTTTTTACTTAGCCCAGGATGGCAGCCCGAGAATAATGCCACCCATATGCAGAGCCAGCCTTCCCTCCTCAGTCAGACCTCTCTGGAACTGCACTGAAAGCACACTCAGAGGGTTGTCCTCTAAATCCTGTCAAGTTGAATGTCAAAATTAGCCACCACAGGTCTACTCTCTGATGACTTGACGACCATCCTTGGCCTTCTAAAACATTACACTCATCCCCCAATGCAATTAGTCCATCTATAAAAGTCCCCGTTCGTATTTAGCATCCCCATCACTGTTTAAAAGCTCACTTGCTTCTGGGATTCAAGCGAGTATATTTATACTGTGAGACCCTGTAAAATTTTTTTGAAAAGGAAAATGCCTCCACTATACGTTGTCACAGGTAAGCAGTCCTATTTGCAAACATGAGCAGAGTGTGACGGTCAGTTTTTGCTTGCTGTTTGTTCTTGTTGTTTTGTCAGTTTGTCTCTGGACCTCTGGCTGCTCTTTATTTGGGGGAGGCACATCTTACAAGAAAAAGAGAGCAGGAGGGACTATAGTCTACATTGGCAGACCATACAGAGATCGCAAACATAGACCCTCCCCCCTCCCTATTCAAAACCCCTCGGCCACAGTTGGCAGCTATGTTCGGCCGGACTCCTTGCCTCAAGTGGTATCCAGGCTTCTAACCCTCAGACATTAAGGGTCTGAGCCTTAATGCTGTGACAACTGCCTTTCATTTGTGACCAAAGTTTGTTGTTAAGCGTTTTCTAACCTGCCCTCACTGGACCTCTTCTTTGTAAGCAATCAGGACAGCGGCTCATTTTCTTGGTTATCGTTGATGTAGGAGGCAACAGTGGCCCTCTGCTGGCGTAGCTGACCCAGGTGGAGAGATAGAGCCTCTAGACATTGGAGTGGGAACAAGGTCCACATATGTGTTAGTAGGGGCGGCAGTGAATGGGGCAGCGTTGAGTGGGGCAGCGTTGAGTCCTTGCTTGTGACTTCTTAGGCCCTCACATTTTACCTACTGAGTGCCCAGCACTGTTAACTGCCTGTTCAACTAGAGAATCAGCTGTCAACCTTTCAGTCTTAGGGCTTTTTTATACCCTTAAAAAGTACCTAGGGTGCCCCAAATAGCTTTGTCTGCATGGGTGAGAACTGTTGATACTGTACTAAAAATTAAAAATATTTTAAAACACTGCTCTCCATTTTTTCCACTTATTTATTTATTTGTTTAAGCACTTTACTGCTGCTCTTCATGTGAAGACAGCAGTGAGGACTGCATTGCGTGCAACCAGAAAGAATGCTATAATTCAAATTAGCACAACGAGGGTTTTGACCCCTCGCTCGTGGGAAGTGGACAGAGTGTGTGGAGTGTCCCTGACTATGAAGGAGTGTGGTAAAGGATGCTGGTAAGGGAATTTGACTGCATTGGGTTTACAGTGCCTGGTTCCTAAGAGAGCCCATGAGACGCGTTATCATTTGGGTAAAGCCTGCCTTACGTTCTCAGACTGCCCTCATGACTTGGTGGCTTCCCTGCTGACAATACGGAGTACGCTATTCACTGCTGCCTGTGCACCTGCCTGGCCCTCTGCTTCATCCTTGGCAACTCAAAGGACACTATGGCCATCATTAAAGTACATGCGTGTTGCTTTATTACTGAACTCACTTTCTACAGTTTTAAAATTACTGCTGTTTTGCTTTAATAAGACTAAATAACATTTCCAAGCACCCACAATCCCATTTAAGTCAGATGTCCAATCCCCTCTGACAACTTTATTATTTTTACCTTCTCAAAATCAGGTCCAAATATAGAACTCTGAGAAGGAGAAAGGATGTCTCAGGATATCTTTTACATCAATCTATTTTGGGACTCCCAGAGGGCCCTGAAAAAAAAATCACGAAGATTTGTTCTTTCACCTTATAAAGCAGGAGGTGCTGGGAATAATCAGGGCTCTTGGAGACATTGCCTTCACAAAGCTTCCTGGGAAAACGCGTCAAAATCAAATGGCACAGATAGTGACATTTAGTGACATAAAACATTTAATACAGATTTTGGAAATCTCACACTTCCTGGGGTCCCTTGGTACTCCTCAGGGACTCCACGTGTTTTAACTCCATAGGAAGTACTGCTTAAGCTTTGTGGAGTTTTTGTCAGCGTCCTGCTGGTACTTTGCCTGCCAATAGAAGACAACAAAAATGTAACATCAGTCACAACTTCAGTTATTTGCTTGGACATGGGCTTAACTCTTTAGTTTGAATATAGTATGTCCAATGCACTGATTTAAAAAAAAACCTCTTTATTGGTTCTTTGTGAATTTCACATCATTTACCCTAATTCCACTCATCTTCCAATCCCACTCTTGCAGAGAAAAAAAATCCTACACCCGCCCCCCCACACACACACAAAGAAAAGAAATCTCATTGTGGAATCTGTAGTGTTTCAGTGTGCCCCACTGTGTACCCTTTTGTCCACACCTCTTTGCTTGCCAATGTTCATTGCGATGACTCGTTGGTCTGGTACGAGGCCTCTGGCTTCTGCTACTCTATCAGTACTGGAACCTCACTGGGACTCCTCTTGGATATCCTGTTGTTGCCCTGTGTCATGGAGATCCCGTAGTTTTGATCTGTAGGACCAGTTCCTTCGTGTATTCCAGCAGTTCATCGATGGGGTAGGTGTTGGGATGGGCCTGAGACATATCTGAGCCCTCCAGCTCTCCTGCTGTCACTCCCTTGGGCTCACTCACGGGCAACACGTACGA
Organism: Acomys minous; assembly: GCF_964271855.1. Lineage (NCBI taxonomy): Eukaryota > Metazoa > Chordata > Mammalia > Rodentia > Muridae > Acomys > Acomys minous. The sequence continues at coordinate 68,605,474 of NC_140492.1, read as the reverse complement.
CCAGGACCAGCTCTACCCTGTTGTCCAGGTGAGGTGCAGGATCTGCTCTCCAAAGTGCTGCAGCAGGTGAGGGGGTGGGGGGACAGCTCTCTTGCTCTCATGACTCCAGGGCCAGCTCTCCCACCTGCCATAGATAGCAGGGAGATATCCCTCCCATGCTCATGCCTTCTGGATGGCTCAACCACAACCCCCTCATCCAAGACTAGCTATACTGTTTTGCCCAAGTGAGGGGCAGGAACAGCTCTCCTGCTCTCATGATGCTAGAGCCAAGTCTCCCACTGGCCCAGGTGCTAAGCAGTGAGGGGAGAAGAGGCTATCTCTCCCTCATCATGCCACAAGAGATGAGTGGCAGGGCCAATTCTCCCACTCTCATATCCTTGGGGACTCACCTGCAACTCCCTGAGTGTACAGGGCCCACGCTCCTGAGTACTTCAGCTGACTGGGGCGGGGTCAGCTCAATCAGTTTATATCTTAGCATATTTTTAGTATGTGCTTGGTATAGCCTGGGAATATGACTGTATTATATCTCAAAATTTTCCTCCATCCAATTACGCTCATCCATTTTTAAAAAATCAAGTGTCATCAGCTGGCCTCTCTGAAGCGGGTCAGTCACTGCCTCAGAGACTGCTGTCTGAAGCTTGCCTTGGGGTGGCTTGATTGTCTTGTATCGTTTCCTTGTCAGTAACCTCATTCCTTTAATGGACTGGATCAGACCCTTACATCCGAAAAACATCAACAGTAAATTAACCATAGCCATTTCCATCACATTTCCCGTGGCATTGCAACCATCCTGACAGAAGCCACACTTGTGCCCCTCCCTTTAGCCGGCAGACTGGAAACATTGTGGTTTGTGTTAATTGTCAACTTGATAGTATCTAGCAAAAGCTAAGGAATGGACCTCTGGGCAAGTGTTTGGAGAGATTATCATGGTTACAGTAATTGGTGTGGGAAAATTCATTTTAATTGTGTTGTCCTGTTTCCTAGGCAGAGGATAGGACTGTATATAGTGGAGAAAGCCAGCTAAGCATCAGCAAGTATTCATTGCTCTGTTTTGTTGTTCTTATTGCTGTTGTTGTTTTAAAGATCTATTTTATGTGTGTGAGTGTTTTGACTTCAGTTATATCTATAAGCCGTAAGTACCCAGTGCTGAGAAGCTCAGAAGAGGGTGTCACATTCCCTGGAACTGGAGTGGCAGATGGTAGTTAGCTGCCATGTGGGCAACAAGATTCGAACCTGGGTCCTCTGAAAGAACAGCCAGTGCTCTTAACTGCTGAGCCATCTCTGCAGTCCTTAAAACCTCTCTGTTTTGTCCCTGTGATTACAATGTGGCCAGCTGCTGTGAGCTCCTGTTGCCTTGATTTCCCCTCCGTGGCAGAGCTATTACTAAAAATAAACCCACTCCTTCCATAAATTGTTTTTGTCGGGGCATTTTATCACAGCAACAGAAAAAAAAACCTGTGACACCCCCTGAAATCAGAAAGTCCTGTTAAATCTCCTTTCTTGACAAGTTCAATAAAAATCTAATTATATCAGCTCACACTGAGACGTGAATGATTGATGACCCACATGAGGGTATTTTATTTTTAATTTCTTTTACCAACCATTAAAAATAATTTCACACCTATAGAAAAAAATATCCCAAGTGAAGAACATTTACTATATACTCTCCTTTGAAGTACATTTGTTTTATTACTTCTGTTTCTAAACACACACACACACACACACACACACACACACACACAAACACACACTCACTGGTGGGTGGGTGGGTGTGGTTGTGTCCTCAGATGCACTTCCCCAAACAAGGGCAGTCTTCACATGGTTCCGGTACAGTGTTAAACTATAGACCCCTCCACTTTTTCCCCTGATCATCCCAGTATCTTTTCTAGAAATATAGGCATGATTACCTCTGAATTGTTCCTTTCCTTTCTGGTCTTAGAGACAACATATGGTGACACCCGGAGTCCATTTGTCCCTTTTCTTTGAACCCTTTCCCCCTGTAGCAGCTCCCCGGTCTTTGCTAGTTTTCTGCCATATTGGTGTTTAGAACAGGCATAGGCCAATTGCTTCTGATGTTTCCTCTGAGGTCTCTGGTCCTGGACTTGGCAGGAACCACACTGAGGTGGAACTGTGTTCCCACTGGACCCTATTGGATGCAAATGGGGGTCTTAGCATCCATCTATGGTGCAGTTGCTATGGTTTCTACAATGTTTCTTTGTAAAGTTAACTAGTATTTCATTAGTCATTACTAAGTGTCTTATAGAAATACACTATGAGAGCATATACATATTAGGTTTCACCCATTTGTTTTAATAACTACCCTTGAATAAACTCATCATTTCTGCAATAAATGCCAAATGGCAGTTGTCTAACTCTTGGGTTTTTTCCCCCTATATCTATGATTTGGCTTAATGGAGAGTTTTTCATGTCATCCATTTTAGTTTTTCATATAGACATAGACTTGTGAGTTATTATTTTTAATAGCTTATAGTAAGTTAGTACTACTTTTTTCATGTCCAAAATGGCTCGCATTTGACTATTGGGAACCTCATGAACACAGGCTAGGGTGTTTGAATGTTGAAAGGCAATGATTTTCCATTCAAATATGTCTGTAAACGCTACAGTGTAGCAGGAAATGGCTGGCAATGTGGCCTCTGTTAGCTTAGTGCTACCTAACCTGCTTCAGCTTCCCACAGCTCCTTCCTCCTTCCCTGCCCCACAGTGGACTCAGAGCTAAAGGCTGGAGGCCCCTAGAAACCCTCAGATCTATGCTTTCCAGACCAGCTTGTTTGAGGGCTTGAAATCCACAACCTGGGGCAAAATGACTTAATAGGGAAAGCGCCCAACTGCCCTGCTAACGTGAGGTAGGGGAGCACATGTTTAAGAGGCAGCCAATATCCCTCCCTCCCATCCTAGCATCTCCTTTTACAGTTGATAACCTAGGGCCCAAAGGCAAAGGTGCCCACTAGGAGGCTTCTTGGCCTAGCTGCACCTGTTTCCCTGCTGCATGGGAGCTACCACTTTCTATTTCTTTGAACGAGCTGAAGGTTTGGGCCCTGTCTGTTCCCACAGCAATAAGAACCAGGAATTTAACTGCAGGGTCGACAATGCTTATGTTATCTCTGTTTCTGTATTTGAAACTTGGTTTGTTTATTTAAAGCTTCCAAAAGGACAATAGCAATGCCTAATTCATGCTGTTGCTTTAGAATTAATTTAAATTTCTGAAGTATTTTTTTTTGAGATTTCAGTATGATTTTATCCTTTCTCCCTTTTCGTTCCTTCCTCCAAACACTCCCATATATTCCTCTTTGCTCCTTCTCAAATTCATGGCCTCCTTTTTCATTATTATAACATGTATATATGTTTCTACACACACACACACACACACACACACACACACACACACACACATACACACACACACACACATACATATTCCTAAACACATAAGTACAACCTGCTCAGTGTATAATGTTACAGTCTTGATACTGCAGTTTTTCAATATTAGAGCAACTTCTGTAATGCCTGCACCTTACAGTCCCATGTATGTTTTCAGGGCTGAACATCGGGTGATGGATAACCAATGAGTGTGCTATTCCCTGGGGAAGACTGTCCCACTCTGAGCATTCCTTTGTTGCCTACAGTTCTTCGTGTAGGTTGAAGCCCCCTGGGCTTTCCCCCATCCACTCTGACATGATTATTGCTGTTGTTATTTGTCCAGCATATGTTTAGGCATGCATGCTGGCAAGGCTTTATGGGAGGAGCTTCTGGGATTACAAGGAGGCAATCGCACAGCAACTCATTGATCCTCTGGCGCTTCTAGTCTTTCCACTATCTCTTTCACAACGGCCCCGAGCCTTAGGTGTGGGAGTATTCTGCAGATATGTCCTTTGAGGTTGGGTTCTACAACTCTACATTTTGACCTGTTGTCTTAATGAAAGAGGAGTTTCTTCAAATTCTGAGTGAGGATTGTACTTATCTCTGGGCATAAGGACAAATACTTAGAATGTGTTTAGTAAGGTGGCAGCTGTAGGGCCTCCTTCAAGATCCCTGATTTCACTAAAATGGGGCAGTAAGCTAGATTTACCCTACCAGGCATAGTATCCCTCTCGTTGAGTGGGTCTTAAATTCAATTAGAGAACTGTTGGTTACCACAAAGGTATACATGCCGCTAGCGCATCCTTAGCGTTGCAGCGCCATGCTTGCTGGTCATTGGTGTGGTCCGTAGGTGTCAAAGCTGGGCTGATCTGTTGGCTGCTTCCTTCCTTTGGAAACTTGTGTGGTGCCTTCTGGCATCATGAAAGCTAGTCCTTAGGGAGGAGCCACTTAGATCAGCTCAGAAGCCTCTGGGCCCTGTGTGTGAAGTGCATGATGGCTTCAGCAATAGGGACTTACTTTCTACCTCTGGGTGGAGGTTGAGGGGCAAACAAGCAAAATAGCAACACTCTGTAAAGTTTCAAGAGTCTCTTGGGCAACCCTAGCCAACAACTCATTCGAAGACTCCTCCTATCTGGTATTGGGGGTTCTGTTAGATGGCACTTGGACCTCGGAGGGAGCCTTGTTAGGCCACATGGGAATTTTCCATTTAAACTATATATATACTTATACGCCAACTTATATGCATTGTAGATATTTTTAGAGAAATAGTTAATTGTGATGGTTTAAATGAGACGGTTCCCCTAGGCTCCTATATTTGAATACTTGGCTTCTAGTCAATAGAACTGCTCAGGAAGGATTAAGAAGTGTGGCTTTGTTGGAGGATGTGTCACTAGGGGTGGGCTTTAAGGTTTCAAACACCCAGGCCACTCTCTCTGCCTTATGCTTATGGATAAAGATGTAATCTCTTATCTACTGCTCCAGCATCATGGCCGCTGGCCACGCTCCCCACCATGATGGTCACGGACTCTCCCTCTGGAACAGCGAGCACCAAATGAAGTGCTTCGTTTTATAAGTTGTCTTGGTCATGGTGTCTTAACATAGCGATCGACAAGTAGGGCACGTGCCTCCTTATGACTTTTTCCAGATGACTTTTCTTTGATTTTGCTCCCGTTCTTCTGTGTTTACCTATATCCCCTTCCTAGCGACAGCCCCCACCATGTCTTTTTTTTAATCCCCCACATCAGATAACCTTGAGCATTAATTGTAAAGATCCTGTATAGCCTGGCTTAAGCGCTCGAGCGCGGGCGCGTGCGCGCGCGCGCACACACACACACACACACACACACACACACACACAAGTCTCCTTATGTCACTTAAGGAAATCCTTTGTTACTTTCTCTCTCTCCCTTCCCTCCTGACTCTTGACTCAGATAGCAGCCAAATAGAGAGACAGCTGAAGGTAAACCGAGACTATGGTGTGGCATACACACTCGTTCCTCAGATCAGCTCTGAACTGTGCTCCATCTCAGCTACAGGAATTTGACCCTTAAAACGACTCTTTAAACACGCAGACTTCAGATTCCAGGAGTTCTGCCCAATAACAGCCCAGTCTCGGCACCTTGCAAACCACCCAGCATTGTGAAGGCCGTGGCTTGCGACAAAGGAGAACAACATCTTCCGAGCCTGTGTGAATGTGGGAAGCCAACGAAGAGCAGCCTTCCCTCGACTAGAACAGAGCTCATTCTCTCATTAGGCAGCTCATTAGTTGAGTAAGTAGCAGCTGCCTCTCAGCTCCCGCCCTTTCACTCTCTTTCTGAAGGGACTTGGCAGAGTCAGCTGGTGTGGGATGAGGCCTCCTGAATGCGTGGTAGGACTCCATTCTCCACCCTCCCACTGTCACCCAACCTGACAGACCACAGCCTGCAGAGAAGGCTCCTAAGGGTGTTATAGGAGGTAGAAGTAAGCAGCAGTTTGGGGTATGGGCAGCCAGGCCCTCCGGACAAGGCTCAGTGACTGCTGAGTCTGTATTGTCCTGGCCTGTGCTACCTCCTGGGGGGATGGGCAAGTGCCTTGACTCCTGCCATTTGAGCAACTTTAGCAAAGGCAGTCAAGCTTGGTTTCACTGGTGATTAGAAACGCGTCCACACTCTGCCCGGAACACGCAAGGCAATCAGTCGCTCAGTACTGAGAAGGCTTGGGGTGGTTTTAAAATAAGCCCACAGATTCCTGAAATGCCTTCCTTCAATGCAGACTAATTTTTCTCCTCTTGAGCGTGGATTGTGCCGGGTGATTCACTGCTAATCAGTAGAATGTGGTGGAGATGACGGGTGCGACTTTTCAAGGATGGGCTATAGAAACACTTGTTATTCTGCCTGGCTCTCAACTTTGGAGCACGTACTCTTCAGGAAGCCTGGTGCCACCTCAGGAGAACACTGGGGAGGGGCCCACTGGGAAGGAACTGAGGTGTCTCAGCGAGTCACCTTGCAAGGAGACCCACTAGCTCCAGTCAAGCTAATTGTTACCGACTCCCTCAGTAAAGACCTGAACCAGAAAGCCGCTCTGGAATTCCCGACCCACAAATGTTTCAATATAATAGAAAGTGGTTATTTAAGCCACTAAATTGTGTGGCATTTTGTTCCATGACAATAGACAGCTAATTGTTTCCATAGCAACCATAACAAAAGGCATCACAGGCTCAACTTGAACACCAGGCCTGCCAGAGCCTGCTACCACACGGGGTGCAGGTCATGTGACCCCTCTGTCACTCAGTGCTGCTTTCCTTTAGCTAGTTGGAGCTTCCCTTAACTTCCATTCCGTCCTGGGTGTGCCCTGTGCTGCAGGAAGGGACTGCTTGTTTTCTGTCTGTGCTGCGGGTAGGAAGGGAACTGTGCCTTCTGAGGGGCACTGGAAAAAAGACAGCCTGATCACAGGGAAGACCCCCAGATCTTTTCCTTCTCCTCCACACCCAGCAGCACACAGTCCTCGCCATGTGAGGCTTTGTGCAGACTGCGCAGGGCAAGGCAGACCCATGAGATTGCCCCCATTTGGAACACTGATTTCCAGTCGCCACAAGCACACGCCAGGCTTTTTCACAGCTGAGTCTAGACAGTCAGTCATGTCTTTCTAAGACCAAGAGGCCTCAGAGAAATGCCTGGCCTACATTTGCCTATTTATGACAAAAGGAGGCACCAGTCAAACGGAAGAGATGCATAAAGGAAGACATGGCAGAGGAGCGCACATGGCAGTGGCTGGGTGCCCACTGCCCCCACACTTTCACATGGTCAGCAACATAGCAGCTCTTCAAACTGTCCCCGTGGGTTTGGACAGAGGCTTCATATCTAAGGTGCGACTGGATATGAACGCACACACACACACACACACACACACACACACACACACACACACACACAGAGTCAGCCTTGCCCCTTCCCAATCCTCCGGAAATCCAAAGTGGATGTTGCAACCCCCTGATCACGTGATGGTTGGTCCTTCTGGCTACCAGTCCCCATCCTGAAGCCAGCTAGGAGCCCCGGCCACCAGTCCTCTCACTAGCAATGGAAAGCCACCTAGCTGTCTGGAGATTCAAGGGTTTTAGGAAGCACATGCCAGGAAGTAAAAGGAGGAGATAGAGAACACATTTTCATTTTGTCACAGTGTGATAGTCCTTCAAGCAACAATGCTTGGGGATCTGGATTTCTCAGAGACCTTGAAAGTGAGTGGCCCGTTGGGATAGCTGGGACCTGGAGACGCCATATTACTCAAACTCTGGCAGCAGCCAAGGACAATACGTGCAGTAAATTTGGAACCCCTTCCCAGATCTAGCCAATGGACAGGACAGTCTCCACAGTTGAGTGGAGAGTGGGTTCTGACTTTCACAGGAACTCTGGTGCCCCATATTTGACCACGTCCCCTGAATGGGGAGACCTGGTGGCACTCAGAGGAAGGATAGCAGGCTACCAAGAAGAGACTTGATACCCTATGAGCATATACAGGGGGAGGAAGTCCCCCTCAGGAACAGTCATAGGGGAGGGAGTAGGGGAAAAGCGGGAGGAAGGAATGTGAGGATACAAGGAATGGGATAACAATTGAGATGTAATATGAATAAATTAATAAAAAAATATATAAAAGAAAGTGAGTGGTCCACGTCCTAATGATAGCGCGCATCATTACCAGATGATAACAACAGCAGTCGTTTCAGTCAGCACTGACCGTCATGGTTATCTGTGCCCCAGGTCCTGGGCAATGTGCTTACACTGCTGCCTCTGTCCTCAAATGAGAAAACTCTTCTGAGTAAGGTTACCACCCACTTGAGACTGCAGAGTAACTGAGCAGAAGTCAAAGCTAAACTAGCTTCAGAATCCACACTCCTAGCTACAGCTCCATATTACCTTTTCCCCCTAGGTCTGGCCCGTGCTGGGCCTGCATTGAAAGTTGTGGAAACATTACAATTTCTTATTTCTTGTGTGGGCGCTTTGTGTCAGAACCTAGGTGGGGCCCTTAAAACGCACCAGAAAAACCAATGCTCAGACCCGGTGTAATTGCCTCTTTTGCATGTGTTTGTTCAACATGGTTATTTTGTGGACCTCTGTGAGGATGCAGCGAGGCAGGTTAAGGTCTTGCTCTCAAGTGTTTCTCAGCCTTAGAAAGAGAACATACACACACACACACACACACACACACACACACACACACACACACACACACCAGAGTGGAAAAGAGAGAACAGTGGCATGGAGAAGTAGTTGCCTTCCCCGCCCCACCCTGTTGTGTTTTGTCCTCTCAAATTTCCTATGTTGAAATCCACCTCTGAAGGTGACAGGTGTTCAGCGCTAGGTCTCTGTGGAAGAGGTCAGGCCACATGGCAAAGCCCAGCGGAATGAGATCAGCAGCCTACCACAGGCCTGTGTTCCCCCTTCTAGCATGTGAGAACCAGAAAGGGCCCTTGCTAGCCCCCAGCACTGTAAAACCACACATTTCTGTCATTTGTAAGTGACCCAACCCAAATGCACTAAGACAAATAATAACTTCGGCACGGGTAGGACACGAGTTGACTTCTGAAATAGGCATGAGCAGTCAAGCTGCCTGTTGCTTGGGGTGAGAGAAAGGAGAAGGGCTTTCTAGAAAGAGATCCGTGTGGACACGCAGCCGAGAGTAACATGGCTTCTCCAGCAGGAGAGCAAGGGGAGGAAACAAGCCAAGCTTCAAATATAGCATGGGCTTTTAGGAGAACGCACAGTCCTGAGGCTGGCTTTTCTGCATCTGTGGTGGGTGATGTGGGCTTAACTCAGGCCTCATGCCTGCCGGGAAAGCATCCTACCACACCCCAACACCCCAGGCCAATTGAAAAACTTGTCCTGCTCTCAGAGACCCAAGACACCCATTTATTACATCATGATAAGAAATTGTGATATCAACGAAGCTTTCAGCTGGTCCAGTTTCTTGATCTCACACTTTACAGTCAGTTCCCATGTGGAGAATAGAGCTTCACACTCCTTGTGAACATGTTGCACAAACACACATTAATACTCCCGGCAACGACTTCACACCTGGTAAGTGGAGGACCATGGCATCAACAGCACGTGGGTGATAAGGCACTTCTGCTGGGATCCCTCAGCCCTGGGCCTGGCAGCAGTGGGCTCAACTACTACACTACCTGCCCCTGCGTGCCACATGCCATGACCTCAAGAAATAAGCGCTTTTTAAAATTTTGCCTTTTTTTTTTTTTTAAGATCCAGGAAAAGACAGATTTAGACTTTTTGAGACCAAAGGCACTTATGCTTCTATTTCTGTGGGTGTGGGTGTGGGTGTGGGTGTGGGTGTGGGTGTGGGTGGGGGCAGGGTAGGGATGGGGGTGGGGGAAGACAAAATTAAAACAGAGTCCTTATTGTGTGGCCCTGACTAGCTTGGAAATCACTATGTAGACAAATCGGCCTTGAACTCACAGAGATCCACCTGCGTCTGTCTCTCAAGTACTGGGATTTAAAATGTGGCCATCAGATCCAGGCTTTGGGAATGTTTATTTTAAGGCAAAGGAAGAACAAGTGTAAGCTTTGAAGTTGACAATTTAGGACGATTTAAGCAGTAACAGCAAGATTTAAGTCTTTAAAATGCCGGTAAATGCCGTAAGCACAACAAAATCCACAAAAACAATGAAGCATCTTATGGCTTGTTAGCGTGTGACTACAATATCTTTCATTATTTTTCCGAGTCACATCCTCTAGGTGACATCTCCAAATGGAGCAGACGTGGTAATGCATCTTCAAAAAGAAGATGGGGAACTCAGTGTGTCTCTAACATGCTGGGTATTTGTGCACTTATTGACAGTTTCGGCATTTTTCCTTCATGCTCGCTTAGAATATCGTATAAGAGTTTGTCAACGCTGCAAATTGAAATGAAACCTCACAGATTGTTCCTTCCTATATGATGATGAGACTTTAGGCATACCAAGTTTTTTTTTTGTAGAAATACCAAGTCTCTTTTGAATTGGGAATTTTTTGTTGGCTTATTATTAGCTGCCTCACTATGGGTTCTCTTCTTTGATGTCAGATTTCACATGAAATAATAAGAAATGTCAATCTTCTCCTGTGTGTCATATGACTCACTCCTTTCATTAACTGATTGCGAAACAATTCAAGAATCTATGCACTTCTAGTCTATTGGAAAGATGTCTGTTCCCTTTTTAAAATTATTGCTTTTGGTCTAATAAAACATTTTTTGGCTATAATTCTTTTCTTAATATCAGAATAGGTTCTTTTCATTTCGTTGTTTTTCTTTGTTGAAATGTCTCTCCACTACTTGGTAAATAAATTTAGAGATAACAAAAAGAATGTGCCCTTTGTATTTGGGAGTCTACACTCTCTTTTAAATTTTGTAAAATTTACTTATTTATTTTGATGCTCGAGATAAGGTCTCATCATATAGCCCAGGCTGAGCTGGAACTCACTAGGCAGACTAGGCTAGTCTTAAACTTATAGCAATCTTCCTGCCTCTTCCTCCCGAGTGCTGGGATTTTGGACTTATGCCACCATCCCTAGCACAGATGGACATTTCCCCTCCATTCTGGAAGTTAAGTGTCCCAAATGAAGACAGATGCCTTGCCTGGTGATGACCAGTTCCTGGCTCACAGACTGTGGTCTGTCTGTCTGTCTACTGCGCCCTCACCTGACACAGAACAAGAAGGCAAGCCGGCACTCCCATTTCTTCTTCCCTTTTGATTTTAACATGGTTTTTTGAGGGGGGGAGCATATATGTGTGTAGGTGGGTGAGCATGCCACAACATGTGTGTAGATGCCAGAGGACAGCTTGTAGAAGTCATTTCTCTCTTTCCACATTGTGGTTTCCAGGGACCAAACTCAGGGCGTCAGGGGTCAGCAGGTCAGTGAAGGCCTAAAAGTCTTAACAGATCAAATTAAAATGGCACATTGGCCTCATGACTTTGTAGGCAGACCTTTGTGTTTAAATTTCCTTTCTGAGTTTCAAAAACACATTTTGTACCCACATACAAAAGTCTGAACAGATTGGTAATGGTTGAGCAAGCTCAAGTCACACAGCATCAGTGTTGGGAGCTGTAAGTACATTCATGTCAAAACCTTCCGGTTCTGAAGGTTTGGGCGTAAGTACTGCTGGATGTCGTTTATGCATCGGATTACAAGCATAAACTCACTCACATAACGAAATGATTGTTATTTGATCCACGTCATTAATTACATTCCAGTAAATGTAAGTTATGATACCCCAAATGTCCACATGTTCTACACCCTACTTGGCATAAGGGGACTGTGAGAGAGAGAGAGAGACAATGCCCTGAGCCAGTTGCAGTGAACACTGGTTACTTATGAGGAAGCACTTGAAGCTTTGAGTTACTCTGAGGAATTATCAACTCTCAAATCTGGGGTAGTTTGAACAATGATGATAAGGGATTCCAACCTACAGAAATTTCCACAAGTTTCTAATAATAAAAATAAAACAGTTTATGAAATAACAAAATGGAGAAGGGATAGTTCTTTCTTTTAGAACGGCTCTAAGTAATAAATAGAGAAATAGATTAAGAAACAGAAGAATTGGCACTTGGTAAACTCTACAGTAATCATTATTACAGGTAAAAAAATCACCATCAGTGGACATTAAAATCAGTGGATAAAATAAGATACTAAACAGGATATTTGTATAGAATCAAAGTGTTTGTTTCATCAGATACTTGCTAACTCCTAGGGTGAAATAGCAAATCTTACAAAAGAGAAACCTGGCAGACACCATCTTACCACATGCTCAACTCTATCATCATCAGTAACAAGATGCCATGTGATATAACATCGCTCTCACATGAGTAGTGTGCAGGCTCTGTGGCTTGAGGTATAAAGGACACCCTCTGGAAATAAAGGGCAGACACTGTGTTTCACGCCTCCCACCACTCGGACAGAAGCCCAGCACCCGATGAGCCTCTTCAGCTTCTGGAGGCAACACCTAGTGATACTTCCCTGCCTATTTGTAAAGTACGTTAGCCAGTTTTCTGTTACTGTAACAACATATCTGAGAGACACTGATTTGAAAAGAGGAAAGGCTGGTTTTGGCTCAGTTTCAGAAGTGCCAGTCTGTGATCAAGATCATCATGGTAGGAGCACATGACCAAGAGGCTACTTAACTTCAGGTGTCCCAACATGAAAGGGGGAAGAAGAGGAAGTGTGTGTGTGTGTGTGTGTGTGTGTGTGTGTGTGTGTGTGTGTGTGTAAGTGGGAAGGGGTATGTATGTGTCAGGATTCCAATTATCCCATTCAAGGACACACTCCTAGGAACGTACCTCCCTTTCTCAAAGCGTTACCTCTAAGGGATGCACTATCCTCCATAGTGTCATGGGCTGGGTAGGGACAAGGCTTCCACCCAGAGCCTTTTAGAATTAAACTACTCAACCCAGGTAGCATGGAGGATCATCAGCTTTGAGTCACAAAGGTATTGAGTGCAATACCAAAAGCTCCCCTGTGGGGGTCAAAATGCTGGATAGATTTACCCAAGGCATTCATAGTCATTACTGTTGTGCCAATATGTCTCCCTTAGATAAAACTGGTGGGCACAAAAGGGATGTTGTATAGCCAAACTGATGGATTAAAAAAAAAAGAAAAGAAAAGAAAAGAAAGAGAGAGAGTCATGATTGGTTTAAGGAAAAGTATTGTCCTAATTTAGGGGTATTCACCAAGAAATGGACGGCTTTGACAGTACACAAAGGGTGGTCTTGAAAAACAATGATCAGAGAAAAATGCCCCCATTTAACAGAATAAGTGGCCATATAATGATGTGACTTTGTGAAGAGAATGTAACCTTGCCTTAGTCTGGGCCAAAGGTGAAAACAGTCTTGGGATGCTTGACCCCACTGAGATTTTTGTCTCTACAAACTGATAAATATCTTAGATAGACTCAGAGAGCAAGGAAGGATCAGCCCAAGACAAAAGACAGGGGCCAGGTCTGGAAGGAGAGACTAGGTGGCCCCTGCTGGATGTCTTTCTGCCATTCTCATGTGTGACACTTCTGTGAGTGGCTCGGTGCTTTTCCACCATCATACTGTACAGTGTAGCCCTACGTTAGCCACCATGCAGTTGGGACTTTCTAGTCACAAGAACTGAAAGTCAAATAAACTTCATTATAAAATTCCAAGGGGCTGGAGAGATGGCTCAGTGGTTAAGAGCACTGTCTGCTCTTCTAAAGGACCCGGGTTCAATTCCCAGCACCCACAAGGCAGCTCATACCTGTCTATAACTCCAGTCCCAAGGGATCTGACACATTCACACTAATGTACAAAAAATTAAAAAGAAAGTAAATAAGTTATTATTTTTTTTAATTCCAAGCCTCTGTGTCGGGAACCCAGGGCTATGAGGACTGGTTTATGTTTAGACACATGGTGCTAGTACAGACATCCTGACCCAAGGACCAATGCCCGAATGAGACAATCTGTGACAATACCTGTCCTTGGACATGCAGGAGGTTGAGTCAGCACAAAATGGGTGACACAGGATATGCCCAGGCACCTAAAAGTAAGCAGGGATGTAACCTGTTATATAACTGTATCTGGCAAAATGCCACATTTACATGTTGTTTCTGTTTCTGTTTTAATAAATAAGACAATGCCTTCACCAGTCTGTCCCTGTTTGCCTGTTGGCCTGTATGCCTACCTCTGTGCAATCTCTGTGTCAGTCTGGGTATGTTCCTATGCTTGCTTCTGTGTGGCCTATGTATACCAGTGCATGCCTGGGTACTTGCCAGCATCTACCTGTCTAGTAGCCCGTGTGCTAGTGAAGAAAGTGTGTCTGACGTGCCTCCAATCCCTTGCATTCTCTGTGACCTCCTGGTCTCCCATGACCTGCCTCCATTCCTTACTTTAGAGTCTGGACTGCACAGTCAATTTTAGTGATAGCAACAAAAAGTAACTAACTCAGTGCCCTGAAATCTAGGAGCTTTACAAGAGCCAGCATCCCAATAGGTAGAATAAGTGACCCACGGGGCAAAAGCAGCAGAGCCCTAGCATACATTGTGGCCATCCTACCTGGAAAATGATGCTTCCTGTCACTGTTCTAGGCTTTTCTGATCTATAGATCCCAGTCCCCAAGTGGAAACACCCAAAGGGCACACCAAGTGTCTCGTTATACTTGAAGTCTTGGTTGTGGCCTCATCACCTTGAGCTTCTTTTGACACAAGACCAGAAGGCAGCAAGGGTCACTATCTAACTGTCAGGGGAATCTAGGGCTGCCGTTACGCAGGGAAAGCAGGCAGGACACGGAGCAGGTCGTCTGGGTGAGCTTCCTTGGTGCTCTCCTGTCTATGGTTGGTAGTGAGTTGGCAGATGTGGTACTCATGGCCTAAGAACAATACCACGGCCAGAAGTCAGGGATAGCGCCCTAGGTTATTTTATGAGTTCAGAGCTTTGATGAGCCAACCTAGAGTAGATGTAAAGCACAAAATTGTCACTGTCTGGTTAGGGTTTGTCTACTTGGTTTTTTTGTTTTGTTTTGTTTTGTTTGTTTTTGTCAGGTTGACACGAGCTAGAGTTATCTGGGAAGAGAGAGCCTCATTAAAACAAAACAAAACAAAACAACAAAACAACCCTCCGGGGGCTGGAGAGATGGCTCAGAGGGTAAGAGCACTGGCTGCTCTTCCAAAAGTCCTGAGTTCAACTCCCAGCAACCATATGGTGGCTCACAACTATATATAATAGGATCTGGTGCCCTATTCTGGTGTGCAGGCATACATATAGGCAGAACACTGTATATAAAATAAATAAAGCTTTCTTTAAAAAAAAACAAAAACATAACACCCTCCATCAGACTGGCCTGTCTGTAGTCATGTCTATAGGATATCGTATTTATTAATGGTTGATGTGGGAAAGCCTAGACCACTGTGAGCAATTCTACCTCTGCACAAGTGGTCCTGAGTTGCAGAAGAAAGCAGGCTGAGCAAACCAGGGGGAGCAAGCCAGTAAGTAGTGTTCCTTCACGGCCTCTGCCTCAGTTCCTGCCTTCACTTCCTGACCTGACTTCCATCAGTCATGGACTGTGATCAGGATTTATAAACCTAATAAACCCTTTCCTTCCCCAAGTTGCTTTTTGGACATGGTGTTTTTTTCTTTCACAGCCACAGAAAGAAAACTAGGGCAGCAAGTTGTCTTGAAGACAGCTTCTGCCACTTGGGGTATAAACCGACCCTCTACCCTTCCTTTGGTAAGTGGTAAAGAGGATCAATTAGAACCCCAGGAGGCTGTCCCCAGATGGCTTAAACCTACTGTACCAGTTGGAGTATTTGATCAGTGAAGCTATGGATAGCAGTACACGCTCTTCTGTGTCACCTAGATCTCACCTTTAGGACCAAGGTCCCCATTCTTTCCACAGCTGTGAACGTTAACTGCTGAGTGCTAACTTCTGAGCCCTTCTAGAAGTATCTTTACTGAGGAGCACTACTTGGTTCAAAGAACGGGAGCCCCCTTGCCTCGATTTGGGCCAATACTGATGGCTCATGGCCGTTATCAGGGGTTCTAGAAGATGGCCTCTGCCGAACGGCATGGAAGTTCAGCTCTTTCTCATCATCCCTACAGCCTGTCTCCCTGATGTGTCTCTCCCAACTGTAATCACCAATGAAATTTCAACAGAACTGTATGCCTAATCATCTCCTTCCCAAGAAATCTGGCTGCAGACTCTCAAGCTCTTGACATGAGTAGGAGGCATTTCCTTGTGCTCAGTGGTTTAAGCACTGTGAGGGGTGGTGGAGTGTGTGTGTCGGGGGAGGAGGCTGTGAAATAAGACAGCTCCCACAAATGCTACATGAACATAGGAGAAGGCAAGCAGCTTTTTGCTGAGTTCCAGTCACTGAGCGTTGGTCGTTGTTATAATAATGTATGCTAACTCCCACTAATCAATGCAGAATCAAGCCAATGGATCAGCCTATAAATGTGTAGGTTTTGACCTCACTGCAAAGGTGGCCAACACTAAAGCTTAACTTGTGAGGCAAATGTCCATGCACATTTATGACAAACTGGAATCCAGTTAGAAATACTCAAAGGGAACCAGAGAGCCAATGTGACACCTCTGTGGAGATGTCTCAAGGCTGACAGAAAGTTGCAGAATAGCACTGTGAGTGTTTCACTGGTGTTGTTGGATACATCTGAGAGATCTGTGTGGCCTTCCTGTCTGCAGGTTGTGGTTGGAATGGGTTGGCCAGAGTCTGCGGGCTTTTGTGCCACTGCCAAGGGCTTCTGGCAGGCAAGCCAGATGGATCTGAACTCAAGAGAGAAATGAGTCATCAATGCCTTTATCTATGAAAAACAAATATGAATAGCCAAGCGTTGTGCTACTTGTTTCCTCTCAGTGGGGAACGTGGCTTCAGGAGGAAGACTGTGCACTGGACGCCAGGTTCTTAGACAACAGTGCCCAGCCAAACAGCGTTAAACAAAGATGCTGTTGGTTGTACTATTTGCATTCCCACCAGCAATGAAGTAGTGTTCCTGTCTCTCCACATCCTTGCCAGCATGTGGTGTCATTTGAATTTTTGATCTTTGCCATTCTGATAGGTGTAAGATGGGATCTCAGAGTTGTTTTGAGCTGCATTTCCCTGATGACTTAGGAGGCTGAGTATTTCTTTAAGTGTTTCTCAGCCATTAGATATTCTTCTGTTGAGAATTCTCTGTTTAGTTCTGAGCCCCATTTCTCAATTGGGTTATTTAGTTTGATGGTGTTTAATTTCTTGAGTTCTTTATATATTTTGGATATTAGACCTTTGTCAGATGTAGGGTTGGTGAAGATCTTTTCCCAGTCCGTAGGCTGTTGCTTCGTTTTGTTGACAGTGTCTCCTGCCTTACAGAAGCTTCTCAGCCTCAAATGATCATAATGAGTGAGTTAACCCAGAAGCAGAAAGAGTCAAATGGAATATACTCACTTATATCTGCATACTAGCCCAAGGGGCATGTCCCAGTAAAGTCTTCACTTATCAGGAAAGTGGAATAGAGGGGAGGACATCCTATTGGGACTCTAGATGAGAAATGCATGGGAGAATGGGGAAATAGAAGGATCCAGAGGGCCCTAGAAACCTATAAGAAGAACATTATGACAGGCGGATCTGGGCCCAGGGGTCCTGCTCAAACTATGGCACCAGCCAAGGACAATACATGCAGTAAACTTCGAACCCCTACCCAGATCTACCCAATGGACAGGACATTCTTCACATTTGAGTGGAGAGTGGGGTCTGACTTTCACACGAACTCTGATGCCCCATATTTGACCATGTCCCCTGGATGGGGAGGCCTGGTGGCACTCAGAGGAAGGATAGCAGGCTACCAAGAAGAGACTTGATACCCTATGAGCATATACAGGGGGAGGAAGTCCCCCTCAGTTACAGTCATAGGGGAAGGGAGTAAGGGGAAAATGGGAGGGAGGAATGGGAGGATACAAGGGATGGGATAACAATTGAGAGGTAATATGACTAAATTAATAAAAAAGATGTTGTTGATGAAACTCTGCCATGCAGGAGACGTTCCTTCATGGCCCTGTGTGAACAGGCAAGGTGGTGGTCTTGTAAACCTGAGAATGGCTCTTTGGCACCTTTGGCTCAATGTCTCTGCAATGTTGCACAGTGCAATCCAGCTCAGGAATGCATTACTGGTTTGGGTGCCAAGGAAGCAACCAGCCACACCTCTAACTTTCAGATTGCATTGATTATAAACTCAATCAGTCTATGGACCTAAGAACCTAAGGCCTTGAGCCTGCTCTTTTCGATCTAGTTTCTGTGTGAGTCTCAGCCAGTTTAGTATTTTGGTCATCAGATCCTGAGATCAAGGTGGGCATTATGATTCTGCAGACTATCACTTTGACATCCAGCCTAGCAAATGTGTATCACTGTTATAGAGTAGTCTAAATCCAACTATAGGCAGGACATAGTGGCATATGAATGTGATCTCAGCACTTGGGAGGCAGAGGAAGGTGGATTGCACAAGTCTGCAGGGGCCGACTGTAAGACCCTGTCTGACAAACAGGAAGACTAGAAATGTAGCCCAGAGGTGGAATGTTCGTTCACCTGTAGTACAAAGACCCTTGGTTCAGCCTGTGAAGACCTCTGCTGCTCTCTGCAGTGTCATCTCAGCACAACTGTGCTGCTTCTTATCTTACACACACACACACACACACACACAGCTACTAAAACATGTCTGTATGAACGGGAGCATCCTATCTAAATAAGTGTGCTTGAACGTTAACTACAAAACCCCTTGAAGGATAGAGCTGCTCTCTAACCTTGACAGTTCTCTTCTGACCCTGATAAATGGGTCAGGTTTTGCTATTCTGCTTGGCCCAACTAGGATATTTTGAAATGATATGGATTATTGTTGTAGCACACAGTTTCAGAGTCAGCAGGAAAGGCATCAGGGAGCGGAGTGTTAACATCACGGCAGCCAGGAAACAGAAGGAGACTAGAGGAAGATGCCAGGGTGAGATACAGCCCCAAGGACACAGCCCCAGTGACCTACTGACCTACTTCCTCCCACCAGGCCCCAACTTCTACATTTTACATTTCCCAACAACTCCATCGTATTGGGACGTAGTCAGTGAATTAAAAGCATCATTTTGGAAGAGCCCTCATGATCTCTGGAAATGTCCAAAGTTGCATACCAGGATTGGCTTCTCGAATCTCCTAGGTGATTCACTATCCAGTCATGTCATCAATAGTGGTTTACTGCCACAGCAACAGACAGGTCGGCTAGGTTGCCTGGATGGGTCCACCCACGTGTCTCCTGGCAGACCCTTTGTTGGCATGACTCTTGTTATGATCAGGGGAAGGAAGGAAGTATTTTCTTTCACGCCAAACAAGGTAGAGATGCAAAGGATATGTTGCCACATCCAAGGGTTCTGTTCTGAAAGCAGACCTCATCCAAAGTTGCTGTCTTATGGAGACTGTTCAGTTGGTGAAGAAAAAGACACATGGAGTCGGAGCATAGTCGGTGCCTGTCGCTGTGCCGAGACATCACAAATACATCATGTAGCACTGAGTCAGTGGAAAATATCGGTGGAAAATAGCAGGCTGCCCCCAGATGTACAGCTCAGGGTGATACCCTGAGCCCTTCCAACGACAGAGATAAATCCTGTTATCCCATCTTAGACCCATGTCTCACAAGGTGCTAGGCACTGTGCAAAACCCTTCACAGCACAAGAACAGAGTGAGACCGTGGCATGCCAGCTCACAGATGGGGTAAATGACAGTGCCCATCAGGCATAGCCTAAATTTAGACTTGAGGCCAAGTCCCTCTGCCTCAGAGCCCCTGTACCTTACCTCTCAGCTGTGGTCCTTCCATTCTTGACAGGCTGTAAACTTAGTATACAGGTTATACATACCCTAATAAATATATACGCTAATATATATCCAATATATCCTATATATACCCAAAATACCCTAGGTTTACAAGTTGTAGACTTAGTCCCAGCAGAGGGCTCTTTCTGGGCAAAGTCTGCTGTCTAAGACTTATAGCAAGGAAAACAAGATACACTTAGCACTTCAGTGTTTGTTCATTCTTCAACCCGTTCATTTAATAAACATTTCTTGAGCTGTTACTATGTCCTTTTCACAAATATAAGTGCAGAAATAGCGAAATAAACCAAGGTAGATGGCGATCTGGGGAAATGAAACACTAAGCAGGTAAATACAATGAGACACATAATTCCTCCAACCTTTGAGAAGCAGGGGTTGGGAGATCACAAGTTAGACATTAACCTGGGCTACAGAGTAAGACCTGCCCCCCTGCAGCCCCCACTCTGTGCCCCCCCATCTCACACATTAAACAGAGAAAAAGACAGTTGAAAACTGTGGTGTTTGCCTCACCCTCCACCCCCCAACTCCTCAATCCCCTACCCTCCACCCGCCCCCACCTACCCCTACCCATCAACTCTGCCAAGTTCACTACCATCCTGAAAAGGCAATTCCTTTGTGTGGTTTGTGTTGGGAGTGAAATAAGCTTCGCTGAGCACTGTTCTAAAGAAACGTCATCCATGGGCTGGGGAGGAGGGCTTGGAGCTTAGACAGAGAGCGCTTGCCTAGCATGGTGAGGCCAGGCCTCATCCGCTGCACTGCAGCAATGAAGGGGAGGGAGGGCAGGAGGAAGAGAGAGGGGGGGAAGAAGGAGGAAGAGAGAAAACAGCTTACAGTGCACATTGTCTAGTGGCCACTAGAATAAGAAAGAACACACAGTGGAATGAATTATTTATTTAGCGCCCTTGTATAGCCAAAATGGCATTCCCATTAGCACCTTGCCATCAGAGAAATACTTGGCATCCCCCTTTTCAGCTTGAGTCTTCAAAATTTAATGTGTACGTTAGGCTTACAGCATGTCAGCTTGAACTAGCCTCACTTCAGATGCTCAATGGCCACCTGTTGGCCGTGGCAGCTGCATTTCTTGGCGTACCGTAGTGCAAAGAGATAGCATGACTCTTGGGTATAAGTTGATGGTTGCAGATGCATGATGAGCTCCCATGGATACCAGGGGCTGAGAAGAGGACCGGCCTAGGAATCTAAGGTACTATGAAGACTGAGAGCCGCTGTTCCAGGCGGTAGTGGTTTTGCATCCAAAGCCTTCAAAATATGTAAGCTGACAAATCTAAAGGCCCTGTACCCAAAGCTAGTATGGTGACTTGGGTGACTTGGTTAGCCTTTCCCCCACCACTCAAGCTGAACCTTAGTCCCAGGTTTGGGCCAGGGGACTAAGTCTAGGAAGCTGAGTTGAGGCACAGAACTTGAGCCTTCATGGCGGCAGGCATCCATCCCATCACTGAGGGTCTTCAACTCAGGCAAATCTTTTTTCTTCCTTCCTTCCTTCCTTCCTTCCTTCTTTGCTTCCTTCTTTCCTTCCTTCCTTCTTTCTTTCCTTTTTTCCTTCCTTCCTTCCTTCCTTTCTCTTCTTTATTTCACTTTTTCAAGATAGGATCTTGCGTTTCCAAGACAGTATTCCAGGCTGACCTTGAACTCCCGACTCTCCTGTCTCAGCCTCCCAACTACTGGGATCACAGGCACAATAGCTACAGTTGCCGATTCTGCTTTCGCTGTTGGGTTGTTTCCCATGTATAAACTTCTCTTGTTCCTCTTCGAGAAAGCTGTCTGGTCTCCAGCTTTGTACCTGCCTGACCTCTGCTGCCTCCGCTGCTGAGAACATCTAGTGGGTCACCCAACCCTTTCCTCTGTCTGGGAGCTTCCTGCCTCTATTTTTTTGTTTTGTTTTGTTTTGTTTTTTGTTTTATTAATTTATTCAGATTATATCTAAATTGCTATCTCATCTCTTGTATCCCCCCATTCCTCCCTCCCTCTTTCACCTTATTACCCTCTCCTAGGTCTGTGACAGAAGGGGACCTCCTCCCCCACCATATAGTCACAGCCTATCAACTCTCATCTTGGTAGCCTGTCTATTCTTTCTTTGAGTGACATCAGGCCTCCACACCACGGGGAAGTGGTCAAATAGGGGGCACCAGAGTTCATGTTAGAGTCAGTCCCCACTTTCCACTCAACTGTGGAGAATGTCCTGTCCATTGGCTAGATCTGATTATGGGTTCAATGTTTACTGCATGTATTGTCCTTATTTGGTGCAGTAGTTTGAGCAGACCCCCCTGGGTCCAGATATGCCCATCATGATGTTCTTGCAGGTTTCTAGGATCCTCTGGATCCTTCTATTTCCCCATTGTCCCATACTTCTCTCACCTAGAGTCCCACCATGAGGTCCCAGCATCTCCTGGTAAGTGAAGACTTTCATGGGACATGCCTTTTGGGCTAGTGTTCAATTATAAGTGAGTATATACCATGTGAGTCTTTCTGAGTCTGGGTTAACTCACTCAGTATGATCATTTCTAGTTCCATTCATTTACCCTCAAATTTTGGGATTTCCTTTTTTTAACTAGCTGTGTAGTATTCCATAGTGTAAATGAACCACAGTTTCTTTATCCATTCTTTGACTGAGGGACATTTGGGTTGTTTCCAGGTTCTGGCTATTATGAATAGGGCTGCTACGAACATAGTTGAGCATATGTCTTTGTTGTGTGGTACAGCATCTTCTGGGTATATTCCAAGGAGTGGAATAGCTGGGTCTTGAGGTAGCCCTATTCTCAGTTTTCTGAGAAAGTGCCAGATTGATTTCCAAAGTGGTTGTACAAGTTTGTACTCCCACCAGTAATGAAGGAGTGTTCCACTTTCTCCACATCCTCACCCCATGTACTGTCTCTTGAGTTTTTGATCTTAGCCATTCTGATGGGTGTAAGATGGAATCTCAGAGTTTTTATTTGCATTTCTCTGATGACTAAGGATGTTGAGCATTTAAGTGTTTCTCAGCCATTCGATATTCCTCTGGTGAGAATTCTCTGTTTAATTCAGAGGCCCATTTCTTAATTGGGTTATTTGGTTTGGTGTTTAATTTCTTGAGTTCTTTATATATTTTGGATATTAGACCTTCGTCAGATGTAGGGTTGGTGAAGATCTCTTCCCAGTCCGTAGGCTGTCACTTTGTTCTGTTGACAGTGTCTTCTGCCTTACAGAAGCTTCTCAGCCTCATGAGGTCCCATTTATTAATTGTTACAGGATTTCCAGAGACTGTCTCCTGCTTGCTGGTCCTCCTCTGGAGACTCCTCCCACCTGCTCCCAGCCCCTGGTCTCTTTCCCTCTGCAGTCTCCAGTGTCCAGTCGCATCTGTGTGCCTGCGTCCTCCCAGGCATTCCATCTTGGGGCTTCCACCTGACCAGGAACTAGACACCTCTGATTAATTCTATTTTCTGCCTTTATCTTTCCCTTTACTCACTATTTTACTTGCTTTTAAAATCTTGTCTCCAATTGCTTTTCCTGTTTGAGGCATGCCACGCCAAAAGAGAGAAAAGAAAATCCATTATGTAGAGAAACAAGCTGAGAGCGGATGTTCACCCTGGACTGGCTGCCTCAGGACACACGGGTTGGTACAAAGCCAGTGGAGAAAACCATCTTAAGTTCATTGCTTTTCCTCTGCTTCTTGCATGGCACTCCAAAAGTGTTTTGTTCTGGAAGTCCTGGAGAGTGTTACCTTCAGCTTTTCAACTAAGAGGCTGGAAAAGTCAGCAATGTCCTCGCTTACCACTTTGAGTCAGTTTACAGTTGGTGTCCCCAGAGTCAAACGTGTCAGTAAATATGATTAAGGCTGCGAGACTGTTAGACAAAACCTCCCACAATTCTATCCCCAACAGAGAAGTGGAGATGAAGGGAGGGGTAGTCTAAATCCCTTGCCTATTCATCCTGGGGCCAGGAGTGAGGAGGAGGCTCTTCTAGTGGGGAGGGGGGGGGAGGACAGGAGAGAGGACAGGAGGGAAAAGAGGAGGGAGGACACGGGGGAGGACTGCAGCTAAGCCCATGGCCCCAGGCTACCAGGTGCAATTTCCGAGGGCCACTGGCTGTGCTAGCCCTCTGCTGGCCCCTCCCAGAAGGAGAGGATTGATCTGGGCACTGGACACGTGTCGAATTAGTCTCTGCATCATTCAAGCTGTACAAACCAACAATAACTGCACAGAGCATTGCAGGCGGTGCACTGTGTGGTCCAGACGGATGGAAATGTGGTTGGAGACACAGATCCTTGCCTCATGGAGGCCGGGAAGTGAATGAAAGAAGAAGAAAGAGTCAGAGAACACAGCACCCAATGACCTACAGTCCTCCGCTAGGCCTTACTGCATTTTTTCTTAATTTAAAGCACCTTACTTAACATATATAGTAATGGGGTTTATTGTGACTCTCTTCCCCTTTGTCACCTCCATAGCCTCCTCTCTGCTCTTACTGTCCTATGTGTCCTGTCACTCTCCCAGCTCCTCAAGAACTCATTTCTTTCTCTCATAGTGTTTTTGTTTTGTTTTGTTTTGTTTTTTGGGTTCATAAGCTATACTCACACTCACCCATGTACTTGCACACACTCCATCTACACCACACACACACACACACACACACACACACACACACACACACACACTAAAGGCCAGGATTTAATATGAGGGGTAGCATGCATCTTTGGGCAGTCTGTGTCTGGGTTATCTTGCTTAGTATAACATTTTCCTGGTCCACCCAGTCTTCTGCGCATTTCACTGTTCTGCAGCACCTCAGGGTGCACATGCTTACCATATACACTTGAGCAAGGAGGTGGGGTAATTAGCCACAGCTAGATATGTACTTCTGAACAAGGAGGCAGGCTTGGTTAAAGGTGAAGCAGTCTCTGCAGGGGAGTGGTCTTCAGGTCGTAAGCATGGTGGAGGGAGCTGCCGTGGACATTGTCTACACCCACGGCCAACATTCCCACTCGGGTCAGGGGAAGGCTTTGCCACCCCTCTGAGCCTCACCTAGGGAAGGCTTTGCAACCTAAGAGGCTGAGGTGCTGTGGTCCTTGACATGAAGGTGCCCTGTCAAACAGTACAGGTTCACTCAGCATTTCACTTGTTCCCTCCATTTCAGAATTTCACTGTTCCTTGCAGCTGAATAAGATTCTACTGTGTCTATGCCACATTTTCATTATCCATTTCTGTACGGATGACCATCTAAGGCGGTTCTTTTTTGGGGTGGTGGTGGTGGTGGTAAAAAGCATTAGTCCTCTTATTAAGCAGATTTATAACTTGGTTCATCCACTAAAAACTCAATTTAGATAATATATGTATGTATGTATATATATATATATATATGTATTTGTAGTAGCAAAGAAAAAGAGCCAACTGAGCCACTATATATGAAGCGGCAGCTTTCACACGACTGTGCTCACGTAGGATTAGCACTTCAGAGTGGGAGTGGGAGCTATAGGTTCTCTGCTCACCACCTCCTCTCAGACCCGCGCACACTAAGCATATGTCACAGTCTCTTACCCCAGATGGGACTACTAAATTAACTTGTAAAATCCCACGAAGGAGCTCCACTCTGATTGGCTTAGAGAGAAATCCTTGTGGCGGTGAGGCATGTACAGAGCCCATTAGCATTAGGAATTCCCCAAGTGTTTTTTTCAAGTTTGTGACTTCGGGGAAAATTTGATAAATAACACTAGTCCTCCAGGGCCATTAAAGCAGCTTGTCTTCTGAGTCGCCTCTTGTGCTGCGCAAAAAAGAAACAAACGTTTTGTGAACAGGCTTTTCAACAATAATTTTGCCTTTACCATATCTGTCTAAAATGCTTTTTAAAAATCTTCTAATATTTTGTGACCTTAACATTATACCAAGTAGTAGCTAGTATTAACCACCTAGGAAGAAAAATACTGAAAATTCATTACAATGCATAGTTTTTGGTGTTTTTAACTTTTCACTTATTTTTACATCGTTTGGCTAGACTAGATATATTTGGGCCTATTAGGAAAGGCATTTCTGCTACAGTGACAAATTATACTATGAGGAAGCAATTACCCATGAAAATTGTGAAATGATGTAAGATGTGCTCATCTCATAGAGTGCTGGTATGCTGCAATTCTCATTGCCTGATTACCAGTTTCTTTCTTTTTTAAAAAGATGGCACCATGGTTAGAAATGTTCAAGATATTTAAATAAAACATTAGCAACAATGAGGGAACAGGAAAATGCTTCTTTAAAGTGAGTTTAAAGTGAGCTTGGGGCTGGAGTGAACTCTCAGTGCTTAAGGGTGAGTATTGCTTATGCAGAGGACCCAGGTTGACCACCCAGCATCCATGGGTCCTAATGTTCTCTCCCATCCTTTGCACCTGCCCATATATAGCGCACATGTGGGCACACACACTCTCATACACACACACACTCAAACACATACACACACATGCATAACATGCACACTCACACAAACACACACACACACACATCAAAACATTTTAAATACAATAAATGGGGATGCGCTTTAGTGAGAGGGCCAGCCTCTTCAGTTGCATCACCTCCTTTATTTTCTCTGAATGCTTTGACTGTCACTCTCACTAAGTTGTCAGCTAAGTATTGTTTCGCAGTGACCTAGAAGCTTGCTTATTTAAGCATTCAAACTGTTTGGTGCTTTTGAAAAATCGCCTTCCCACAAATCACATCCCAAAGAAAATCTTGACCACGAAGTGACCCTGAGATTTCCCGTAGAACCCATGAAAAACTTCCAAGAATTTGTTCTTTTACCTTGTAAAAAGAGAAATGTTAAAACAAACAAACACAAACAAGTCTTTTGCATTGCTGACTCACACAAAGAACATGATCACAAATGGGCTCTCGTCCCGTGTTACTTTAGTGTGGGTGAACACCATTAATGTGACTATTCTGCAGGCTGTAGGGATCACATAGAAACCCCCATTGCCCTTGCTGTCTGTGTAACATGTCCTGGCAAAATATTATCAGTCATAAAGTCTATTAGTCTGATACTTGTATGATTTATACTTTCTTTCTTTCCTTTTGTTGTTGTTGTTGTTTTATTTTTTTGAGACAGAGTTTCTCTATGTAGCCTTGGCTGTCCTGGACTTGCTTTGTAGAACAGGCTGGCCTTGAACTCACAGTGATCTACCTGCCTCTGCCTCTCTGAGTGCTGAAATTAAAGGCATGCGCACCACACCTGGTTAACAATTTTTTCTTTCTTTCTTTTTTAAAAAGTTTATCAAGACTGAGTTTCTCTGTGTAGCCCTGGCTGTCCAGGCTGGCCTCAAACTCACAGAGACCCTCCTGCCTCTGCCTCCTGATTGCTGGGATTAAAGGCATGCACAATTAAAGACCTGGCACAATTTTATATTTTCATTGATGAATTCTCATCACATCTTTAATTGTAGCCACTTAATTTTTTTCCTCTGTAACTCACACATTGTTCTGTTTTTCTTTTTTTTTCTTTTTCTTTTTCCTTTTTTTTTTTCACATCACACGAGTAATGTGCCCACGTTGTAACAAGGTTTAATGGGCGGCACATGCCATGCAGAGGCGTGAATATCCAATCATCACGCTTTTTGTTTGTTTGTTTGTTTTTTTGTTTTGCGAGACAGGGTTTCTATCTGTAGCCTTGGCTGTCCTGGACTCTCTTTGTAGACCAGGCTGGCCTCAAACTCACAGCGATCTGCCTGCCTCTGCCTCCCGAGTGCTAGTATTAAAGGCATGTGCCACCACGCCTGGCTCATCACACTTATGAACCAAAAAAGGATCTGTTTTTCTTGGTGTCTTCTCTGAAGGTATTTGTAGTCACCCACAGACTAGAAACAAAAAGGGATTCTCCTGGGGACCCATGGGATGGAGTGAGCCAGGTTCTCCTCAAATACTTCTGATAGCGTTGCTTATGTAACGTAGAGTCCACAGCACTAGGCTTGGGCTTTCTAGAGTTCAAATGGGACAGCTGACAGATTCATAAAACACTGACCTATATACCTTGTAGGCTGAATACTCATATCTAACAGCCACCAATCCATATGCTAAACCCTATTCTGACTGTGGCTGTATTTATATGGGATTAAGTTTATTTGCCTAGGTCTAATACACATTTGTCTTCCTTGTAACAGGACAAAATTGTAAGAACTGGCCCTGTGAGCAAGGCGTTGGCTGGAACGTCACGTTGGCAGTGATGGATAGTACCAGATGTGACCACACAGACTTAAGAAGCCAGGCTGACTCTATGTAGCTGGAAATTCTTACCTGGTACTGAGAGAGGTGTAGGCGGGGCCACATCTGGGACCGGAGTACGAACAGACAAAGCCCACGCAAAATTCCCGCCTGCTTAGGAATGAATGCAGAACGCCACAAGTGGTTTCCTTCCTCCTTTCGGCTGCAGCATCAAGGGAGGGAGAATTGAGACAGTTTACCATATTGAGAGCCTTCCTCAGGTTTGGAGGGCTGTCCACCAGTTGTTCCTTATTTTGTGCCTCTGCCTGCACCCAGTCCATCAGGGCCCACCTGGGTCTATCTAATCCCTGGATTTCTGCCTCTGGAGGGGTATTCGTTCCTACCTCCAGGACAAATTCACCATTTTTGGCCTCTGCTTTACTACTTTCTTTGACTACCTGCACTTCTTTGTTCACAGAGTCAGTCTTTGGGGCATACTCAAGATTGGCAGCCCCCAATCACTGAGTGCTGGGAGCTGCAATAAATAGCAGTCCCTTCTTGCTTGACACCCTTCGGTGTCAAGTGCAGGCCCCTTCTGGGTAGCATCCTGCTGTCACTTGGATGCTCAAAGCTTGTTGCCTTGCTGTTCGGACTGTCTCTGCCACGTGGTGAGTGAGAGGCCTCCTTGTAGAATAAGATAGGAGAATCAGCTCCCTTAGCACCCGCTGGCATGCAGGGTTTGCAGCCTTACAAACGAGTGAGGGAAGGGGCAGCTCCTGGCCAGGAAATGGGACCAGTGGTGAACTGCAGGAGGAGAGAGGCAAACCCGAATCTATAGCTCATATAGATCAAGTCTTGGGGGGAAGATCTTAGGTTGATTGCCCAGCCCTTTAAAAATCTGATCTGGGGGCTACCGAGATGACTCAGCAGTTAAGAGTACGCTCTCTCGCTGGTCTTTTAGAGGACCCAGGATCAATGCCTAGCATCCACATGGCGGATCACAGCAGTTTGTAATTCTCATTCTAGAGAATCCAATGCCCTCATCTGGCCTCCATAGACACTAGATACGCAAGTGCTGCACACAGACAGATATGCAGGCAGGCAAAAGCCATAGACATGGGAAAAAAAAAAAGAAAAAAAAAAGAAAAATTGAAAGAAATTCTACTCTGGGATTCCTTAGAAAAACCACTACCACCAAAACCAAAGTAAAAAATAAAACCAAAATCAAACCAAAATAGCAAACCGAACCAAACCAAAACAACAGCAAACCTCTAAATGATGTATGTGATCAGTTATTCTGGCTGCCGTCAGGCAAACAATCAGAAGAAATGTAGTAAGAGCAGGGGCTCTAGGCTACTCTCCAAGACCCATTCCACCCACCTACCTGCCTAGCAGCCACCCTGCCCGCCATGCCACCCTGGCACCCAATGGAGTCTGACCCAGAACTCCAGGGAGGGACCGAGAACCAACCCATCATCCCACCTACCAAAATGCCTTGGAACTGTAGTACCCTGTACCTCTGACCCCAAATGAGAAGCCCCAGTCTGGCCTCCACTCCACTCATCCTCATTTTGGGACAACACGACATCCTTCCTCCCATGCCCACAGAACAGTGCTCATTCCCACCCTGACCCCGGCCCCTGCTACCCAAGGACCATCTGGCACGAGATCCCCACAAACTCCTGAAAACGAGCAGCAAGACTCGTGTAAGCCTACAGAAGACTTACTCCTCGGATCAAATGTGGCACCTGTCTCTCTCTGGCATGAGAGCGAGCACTCCTGACACCCCATTCACACCTCAGCACCAACTGGTCCCAAGACCCAAAGGCCAAGCACCGTTCACCTGGCCCACACCCTGATCCAAAAATACACAAAACAAAGGCAAGACCACATATTAACACCAGAAAAACTAGCTCCAGATGCCTAGGTTCCAACACACACACACACACACACACACACACACACACACACACACACACACCCCACAAGCAACATGAATAACTAAGATCTGTGTCCTTCGGAGACTAGCACCTCATTGTAATGGTTCCTGAGAAAAGTAATTAGCTCATGCAGCTGTTATTAATAACAGTGACTCCCAGCAGTTATGTTTAAGAACAGGAAGTGGAGGGGACCAGTGGCCTGAGTGAGGCTGCAGACACACAAACAGCTGAATGAGATGATAAAGACAACCCAAGATATTAACACGGAACTTAATAGATGGACTGTCTGAGGGAAAGCCACAGTGGAGTCAACTCAAAATGAAAAGCCAGGAAACCAAGCAGTAAGCCCAGAGCTTAGTCTCACAGCAGATTAGATCAAGCAGACGATGTGGTCAAACATCAGCTATCAACTCTCAGAGACAAGGTGGAGAAAATGGATCACTCAGTCAAAGAAAGTGTTAAATCTGAAAACTTCCAGGAGTAGAATGTCCAGGAAATCTGGGACACTATTTAAAAAGATCGAACCTACAATTTGTGGGTCTAGAGCAAGGAGAGGAAACCTAGGTAAAGTGAAGCCGCAGGCAGCCCACAGAACAAGAAAACAAAACTAAGCCCTGTATCAGCTATAGATCTGACAGGAAACCATTGTGGTGGATTGAATAAGAATACCCCTAAAGGCTCATGTATTTGAATGCTTGGACACCAGGGAGTACCACTATTTGAAAGGATTAGGAGGTACAGCCTTGGGAGGAAATGGAGGTGGGCTTTGGGATTTCAAATGTCTAAGCCAGGTCAGATGGCTCTCTTCCTGATGCATGCAGCTCTGGGTGGAGAATTCTGTCAGCGACTTCTCCAGCACTGTGCCTGTCTGCCTGCATGCTGCCATGCTTCTGGTGACAATAATGGACAAAACCCCTGAAACTGTGAGCCCAAATTAAATGCTTTCCTTTATAAGAGTTGCCATGGTCACGGCGTCCCTTCACAAGAGAACACTGACCAGGACAGTAGTCGGTGCCAGGGAGCTGGGTATTGCTGTGAGAAGCTGGTCCATGATGTTTGTGGTGAGTGTGGACTTTGGGATTTAGTAGTAAGAAAGGAGTTGAGCCAGGCACAGTGACCCATGCCTGTAATCCCAGCACTCGGGAGGCAGAGGCAGGCAGGGCTCTGTGAGTTCAAGGCCAGCCTGGGTTACAAAGTGAGTCCAGGACAGCCAAGGATACAAAGGGAAACCCTGTCTCAGAAAGAAAGAAGGAAAGAAAGAAAGCAAGCAAGCAGTTGAGTGCCTTAAGTGGGGCTTAATGGGCCACACCAGTAGGAGCGTGGAAGACAGTGGTGCTAAGAACAGTGTATGTGGATAGTGATGTCCTGGTTCAAGAGGTTTCAGAGGAGAAGCATATTCATAAGCGACCCAGACATCATTCTTGTGATGTTTTGTCAAGAATGTGGCTGCTTTCTGTCCTTGTCCAAAAATTCTTCCTGAGGCTAAATTGAAGAGTTTTGACTTAATGGCGTTGGCAGACGTGACTTCAAGACAGCCTACTACTGACTCTAACCTGTGGTGTTAGTGGTCACTCTCATGCAGATCTAGAGTGACAAGGAGCAAGCTAAGCAAGGAAAAGCACAAAAATTCACAGTTTGAGGAGAAAGGGAGCCCCAGGCAGCGTAATGGAGCCAAGTCCAGTGCTCGAGGAGACAAAAGGTTTAAAGACAAGTGTTGGAGGTTGGTCGGTGCGGTGTAATGTGATACTAACTACTGGCTCCCAAGATCTAGTTGCTGCCCTGACAAACACATTCTCACACACTCCAAGTTTCTTTGTAACTTTGCCTCCCTGATTGGCTAAATAGAAGTCCGACACCTGGGTAAGGCAGAAGGAAGGGGTGGAGCGAAGGTTCCAGGGCTCTGAGGAGAGGAGGATCTCGGGAAGGAGAAGCAGATGAACTGGAGGAAGAAGGAGGAGGAGAATCGCCATGCGGTAGGAAAGAGCCACATGGGCAAAGGGGAGGGGCTCTGAAGTCCACAAAGAAAGAAACGACCCAGATGCACAACCTTAGCAAGCATGTTGGGATTACAGATGGGAGGGAGCCCAAATAGAAACTATTAGAAGCAGATGGCCTGGGATGGAGGCTGGCGGATAACAGAAGGTAGCTTAGGAGGTAACGCTTGCCAGGCCCCAGGTGATAAAGCTATTCTAAACTATTTCAGCTGTCTGTGTCTTTATGGATTGTGAGAGCAGGTTAAGTAATACTGCCATAATAATTATAAGCCTAGTAATCAACTCTACTAGGCCAGATCTTTAAGCTAAGGGCAACAGAAAAGCCTGATGCTAAGTGGGATAAAGGGACTGGTGACCTCAGGGAAAGACCACATGCAGCGAAGCTTCCAGCTTAGGAAAAATGAATGAAAGGAAAGCTTAGGCAGTGAAGGAAACCACCCTGGAGAGAAAGCTGATGCAGGTGTAGTTGAGAGAGGCCACGTTCCCGCAGCATCAAGCAATGGAACTTGGCAGCTTCGGCCACGTGGTTCTGGCTTTAGAGTCAAGGATACAAGAAAAACGGTTTTGGAATCACCCTCCAAGGCTAATGGAAGCAACTGGGGCCTGGCATGTGTCACGGTGTCCCTGTGTGGAGGCCCAGAGAAGCCATTGTGTTAACCTGTAAAGGCAAAGCCTGTATTGTGTTGGAAACCCCAAGATTTTGGAAGGGCCAGGGTCATGGGATGCCTGCCAAGGCAAGCTAACAGGAAGTGGAACCAGCCCAAAAGAGAGGAGTGCGGTATAGTCACCAAGGCTGAGAGGAGTCGGAGCTCTGAAGAGCGCTATGACATCAGACATGGAGATGCAGAGTGTAGAACTTGCCCAGCTGGCTTTTGGTTGTGCTTTGGTCTAGTGTTTCCTCACTCTGCTCCATTTCCTCCATTTTGGAACGGTAATGTATACCCTGTGCCATTCTATGTTGGAAATATGCGATCTGCTTTGTGATTTTTGACTTTGCAGGGGGTTACAGTTTAAGAGTCTCGGAAAAGACTTTGAACTTAGGAGTTTTAGACACTGTTGCAACTGTGATAGACTATGGATGGGGGCTTCGGAAATCAGACTAAATGCACTTTGCATCATGATATGACTGTAAGTCTATGGGGGGTCGGGAAGTAGAATGTGGTGCATTGGTCTTCATAGGCCCATGTATTTAAATGCTTGGCCATCAGGAAGCAGCACTATTTGAAAGGATTAGGAGGTGTGGCCTAGTTGGAGAAAATATGTGATATTTTCAGAAGCTCAAGCCAGGCCCAGTCTCTCTCTCTCTCTCTCTTCCTCATGGCAACTCTTATAAAGGACAACATTTAACTGGGGCTGCCTTACAGTTTCAGGGGTTTAGTCCATTATCGTCATGGCGGGAAGCATGGCGGCACACAGACAGATACCGTGCTGGAGAGGGAGCTGAGAGTTCTACATCTTGATCTGCAGCCAGCAGAAATGAGCTGTGAGCTGCTAGGCCTGGCTTGAACTTCTGAGACCTCGAAGTCCAACTCCTAGTGACACACTTCCTCCAACAAGGCCACAACTAATCCAACAAGGCCACATCCCTTGGTAGTGCCACTTCCTATGGGCCTATGGGGGCCATTTTTACTCAAACTAAGTATCTAAGTTATGCAAAGATCTAAAACAAACAAAAAACCAACCCCCTCTCCTCCACAAAAAAAGTGTCAAGAAAACAAACAACCCACCTTAAAAATTGAGTGTAGAACTGAACAGAAATTTCTCAAAAGATGAAATAGCAACTTCTGAGAAGCTGATAAGTGGATCTGTTCCTTGTGAAACAGTAGCTGGCAGCTTGGGAATCCTAAAGTAGTACGGCCAATCACGTGACAGTTCTGTGCATACGGTGCAGTGCTTCCCAGTAGCCCCTCACTGTACCTAGCCAGCAACATGCTAGAGGAAGACAGTTTCCAGCATAAGAGAGAGAAAATATCCAGAAAGAAGGATTAGAGAAAATAAACAGTATAGGAAGCATAAGAAATTATATTGCTTCATTACACAAGAGAATGGTATTTTGAAATGAACCAATAATAAAATAAAGAACTACTAGGAAAAAAATAAATGTAGTTAAGCCTATGAGAAATCTAATTGGTTAGAACGAGTTAGGGATAATGGGTGGTGGAGTGTGCGGAGAGCGGAGGAAACCTTAAGGGAGCGAGTCCCTGAGCAAATATGTATGTTGGTGACCTGGGCATGACCATGCCGGGGACCCCATGAGAGTGACAAGTCCTCCTCTTTTGCCATCAACAAGTTGGCAAAGCCTTCCTCAGGTCCACGTTGCATGTTGATGGTGTGCAGAAACATTCACTATAGCTTTCTCTATTCATAGGCTCTCAGCCTGAAGACTGCTCCTCACAGAGACTGCTCCTATGAGATGAGTTAAGCCCACCTCCTGCTTGGCTGCCTGCAAGGGCCCCACATCCTTGTTCAGCTGTATGTAATAACCCGGCCTCCCTATTCAACTATATTTAATAAACATGCTGAGCTTCCACAGTCCTAGCTTTTCCACCTGAGAGCCCAGACCACCCAATCCCAGGCTTGTTGAGTCTGTGTGTCCATTGTTTGTCTTTTTTTTTTTTTTCCATCCCCTTACTACCCGTCAGGTCAATTCCTGGAGCCATGCAAAAGATGAGGCAATGGGGCATTTGGGGAACAAAATAGTAGAGAAATGTAAAAAAAAAAAAAAAAAAAAAAAAAAAAAAAAAAAAGTAAAAGCAGAAATCTTTGGAAACTGCAATGTTTACATAAGAAATGAAACATAAGCTTGATTGAAGAGTGAGGATGAAATGCAGTGTTAATTTAACTACATGCTGTGATATAATCCTGTCTGGGAGCTTCAGGGGTCAGGGAAAAAGAAAGAACATTGATGTAGGAACGCTAAACTTCGTCTACCACAGAAGAAATAAATAATGGCTGACAACAACAGGTTGGAAGTTAAAGAAGAATTGGAGATCAAGTCCAGAAGAGCTAGGTAAGGAGTGAGGGTTATTATCTCTAAGGAACAGGAGTGAAGAACAGGAAGTTAAAGATGTGAGGAGAAGATAAGTGTTGTCAACATGGGCATTTTAGGGTCATTCGGCTTTCAAGCTTGAATGTGTGTCATTTTGGTTTTTAAAAAATTACTAATTCAGGAAGCTAATGTCCTCGTTAGCTTTACTTGCCAACAGGACAAGCTGAGGAGGAAGTCTCAAAGAACTTTCCAGAGCAGATTGCCCTATGGGTATGTCTGGGAAGAATTATATTGGTGATTAATTGATTTAGGAGGAACCAGCCCACTGTGGGCAGCACCCTTCCTTATGCAGATAGCCTTGGGTTGTAAAAGAAAGCCAGATAAGCATGGGCCTCAGAGGGAGCCAGCAAGCAGTGTTACGCTGTGGTTTCTGTTTCCAGTGTGTAAACCTAGTACACTCACTCCTCGCTTGCTTCACCTTTTTGCCCAAGGATTTTTTATCACGGTAACAGGAAGGAAGCTACAACAACTACTATTAAAATTTGAGACTGACTTGCTGAGAGTCTGTGAACAAAACACAAGATAACATAGGCTTCCCATGGGGTACAAGCAGGCATTCAAAACATGTCAGAAAGCATCACTATTATTGTGGTCAGAGAATTCAGCAGGCTTTGTGAGATCACTGTTTGCTTGGAGTTGGCCTTTGTCTACAACTGAGCAGGATTTCTCATGTGTCAGCTACACTATTTAGATTTGGCTTAAAAGTAGAGCACTGTGGTTCGGCTGAAGTGAAAAAGAGATGCCTAGTAGTGACCCTTTGCCTGCCGAGTTGCTTCATCTTTTAAGTGAAAAACCTATATGTTGTCCTACTCCCAAGCCCCTCTCCTTGGAATCTTTTTATCCTGGGACAGAAGACCCAGGAGAAATATACATACATACATACATACATACATACATACATACATACATACATACAAACGCATTGATATTCATGGCAATTTAGTTGACCAAACAGATAATTAAAACCTGGGAAATGGACTGGAGAGATGGCTCGGTGGTTAAGAGCACTGGCTGCCACTGTAGAGGACCTGAGTTCAATTCCTAGCACCCACACAAGGGCTCACAACCATCTATAACTGCAGCTCCGAGGGATCTGATTCTAATTTCTTCCCTCCACCGGGCATGCACACGGTGCACATACATGCATGTAGGCAAAATGCTCATACACATGAAGTTAAAAAAACAAAACAAAACAAAAGTAAAATCTCCTTTAGAAATTTTGGGAAAGGGGATGACAGATGAGCAGAAAGGAACAAACCATCAGAGACTAAGTTAATAAAAGGAATTAGATTTGCAGCGAAAGGCTGACGATGTTTCTCGGATGTGCTTCTCCCGCTTGTGTTCTCCCGCTTCCTGTGTTTCTAGCCACGGTGGTAGAGACATGATGGTGATCGCGGGGGTGGGAGGGGGACAGTTATTGGGGATTACAGAGAGTGGAAGCCAGGAGGTGAGATAGCTAGTGCTGCACTTAAAACAAAACAAAACAAAAGGACAACCCTCAGAGCTAAGTCTAGAGACTTAGGCCTGTCACCCTAGCTGCTCAGGAGGACCACAAGCCAAAGGCCCATGTAAACCAGACCAGGGTTAGTCCAGCCCGGCAACCTCCTGAGACCCTGTCTCAAAATAAAAAGTAAGGCCGGCACTGGAAGTCTATAGAACTGCAGTCCGAGCCCTGCATTCCTGAACTCATTTCCCAAATTTGCTTCTTGTCTGCTTGCTATTTGTGCTGTTCTGCCATTACAGACCAGGAACCTGGAAGAACCGAAGCTTCTAACCCTCCTCATGTGATCCGGAGGTCTCTCAGGGCAGCCCCTGGAGCATATAGATGAACAGGAACAAACAGGGCCCTTCTTCGCCTCTCAGGGCTATTTGCATCTTGGTAGGGCCAGCTCGGTGACAAATGGCACCTGAAGGGGAGAGCACTGTTACTCCCTTCTTCCCGGGAGCCTAGAAAAACCTTTCAAGAGCAAATGACGGCTCGCTGCTCGCTGCTTCCAGATCCAGTCATTACGCAGCCTGCCTGTTCTTTCTGTGAAACTATTTCATCAGATGCTCTGGGCCGGCAAAATTCTCACAGCAGGAAAAGTAGGCGGAAGTGTTGACATAGATGTTCTAGAGGCCACGGCGGCAGCAGAGCGGTGACTGTGTCCTCCAGGGTGCATACTGCTCCACACTGGGCTCGCGGGATGACAAAATTAGACTTGGAACCAACTTCTTTTTAACTTGGCACATAATAACCATACATACTCGTGGGCCAAGACTAATATTTTTAGTTCATGTGACCATGTGTGGTGACTTAGGAGCTGACAGAACTATCACGTCTAGTATTTATCATCCCTGTTTATTGATGGCACTTGGAATCCTCTCTTCCAGCTGATTTGGAATGTACACTAAATTCTTTTAAGCTCTTACATTTATTTATTGTGTCTGTGGGCATGAGGTTGGGAGTGGTGGTTTGTACGTGTGTGGCACAGAGCGTGTGGGAGGTCAGAGGACAACTTGCACATGCCAGCTCTCTCCTTGCACCAAGTAGGTTCCAGGGATTGAACTCTGGTCCTCAGGCTTGGCGGCAAGTGCCTTTACTCACTGAGCCATCTTGTCTGGCCCCCTACAGCGAATTCTTGTTAACTACAGACAACTTCCTAACAGAACACTAGACCTCAATCATGCTGCTTTGCTGTTGCTATTCCCAGTCCTAGTTTCTTTTCCAGTTGCTGTGACAAATACCCTGACGCAAAGCAACTTAGGGGAGAAAAAAAAATACATTTGATTTATAATTCCATGCTATAGTCTGTTATTGTGTAGAAGTCAAATACTTACAGCATCACATCTATAGTCAAGAGCAGGGAGAGAGTAAAGTCTTGGATCCTTGCTTGCTTGTTCTCTCCTTTCTTATTTTGGGATGCCATGCCTGGAATGATGCTACCCATGATTGGCCAAATAACAGTCAGGACATGTCCACAGGTCGACTGGATCTAGACACATTTCTCCCTTACTTTCCTCCTAGGTGACTATAACTTATGACAAGCTGGCATTTACAATGAGCCATTATGTCCTATATGTCTTCCTATCTCTCCTATGCCCTCCTGAGCACCACTCATCCTCCTTGGGAGCACGAACCAGGAAGGCAGCGAGTCTCAGTGTCAGGAGACATTTCGGTGGGTATCACTGAAGTTCTGTCTCCCTCACCTAAGTGATGGAGATTTCTCGTGAGGATGCCCAGTGAGTGCAGCGACAATAGGCCCGTGCCACCGTGTCGATGTGCTAGCTTAGCAACTGCGAGGTGCCTCTCTGTGGCTTCCTCCCACCTCTGAAACCACAAGGGAGACAAGAAAAAGCCTCTTCCTAGGCATTGCTTTTCCCATTGCTCCTGGAACTCTAACATTTTTGGCATCTTGGAAAGCTCTGTGCTTTTATCTGAAAAGGTTTTGAAGGATAAAGAGAAGGAGGAAGAGGAAGGAAAAAGGAGGAACATAACTTGGAAACTCTATGCTTCTGCATCTGTCTGAAGGATTCCATCTTACAGACAATCCATGAGAGAAATGAGAGAAAATAGGACATTCTTTCTCTCTACTGCACAACTATGGACTATTTTGGTTGGTATTTCTGCCTCCTCACATTTTTTTCTGACTTTTGTATCTAAAACAAATAAATAAAAACAGCCTGTTCTGTGAACTCTATAGAATGTGAACTAATTTGGTCCTGTCCTCTGTCCATCCGTTTGGAGGCTGCATCCACTGGCCGTGAGCATTAGAAAATAACTTATCACCCACTCAACTCCCTGTCTTATTCTTAAAAGAAAATATTTATATTATGCCACTGAAAAGGTTTCCATGGCAGCGATGACTACAACACTATCGCCTTAGCAACTGGTTGAATCTTTCTTGAATGAGTCGAAATCCCCTTCATAGACAAATAAGGAAAACCTTTCAAAAGTGTGGCTGGTGTTGGGGAAGCCCTGGAAGAAGTTTCTTCACCCACTGCCTAGTTACCCCTCTGGCTCCTCCTCCTCTGGCACGGCCCCTCCTGCCCTTCTGAGCCCTCTTTATGGCAGCTTTTCTCAAGCCCAGAATTTAGGCCCTTAGGGGAGGAAGCAAAGGGGTTAAACACTGGCATCCCAAACCATGCCAAACACAGCAGGAGAAAGACACTGAGGCACTGTCCCTTTTATAGAAAGGTTTGCAGCTAAGCCCTGGAAAGCAATGCACCATCTTCACTCTCAGCTCAAAAGCATCTCTGAGGAGAAAGTTTTACCAGACCAATCTGCCCTGAGATGGCAGAATGTCATCGCACGTCGGCAAGTCTCCTTTTCAGGCCTTGGTTTCCTCATCTATACAGTGTGGATCTTACACTCAGGAATTTTCTTATGAAACAAAATGTATCACCGTCTCTCCCGGTGCCACCAGGGAGTTCCCTTAACTTACCCACAGGAACTGTACAAAGAACACTGAGACAAGAGGATCCAATCTTTCAGGCCACCTTCCCATGTAAGCCACGCACTCACCCCTGCTAAAGGGGCCCCAGTGAGCTGGTTACAAAAATAAATGGTCCTTTCTGGGAAGCGAGGATTGCATGTGATGGAGCCCAAGGAACCATCTCAATGCAATTCAGAGCCAGCTCTGGAGTCTGCTTTCCCCTTTCCTCACTGAAGAGCAACTTGGAAAGCGAGGAGTCGTGACCTGTTTTCTTTCATTTTTTCTCCCACTTCTGACAGAGGAAGCTTTTTTAAGAGAGGAAAAGTGCCATTTCAGTCATTTTCCTAGTAGGCTGGGGAAACACTTAGTAAACACTAGGAGAGCCCATTTGGTGTGGAGACTAGGAGAAATGCAGAAAATTATGGAGCAGGGGCGGGGATAAATTAAAAAAAAATATTGCTTGTCTCCTTTTTCAGACTAATTGGGGCTTAGAGAAGTCAATCTGCCTGTCATGTCTGTAGAGTGATATTTGTCAGCCAGCACAGCTTCAACTCCTGGCGATCCTGCCATGCCTGTCAAATGTCTGAACCAGTCATTTTCAAAAGGATAATCCAAATTAAAAAAGAAAAACCAGAATAAAATGTTTGCTTCAGAAGGAAGCTGAAACACGTAACCAAACCCTTTGTCCTTGTTTGCTTTCTATTGCTATGATAGAACGCTGACCGAAACCGGGCTTGGTGGTGTACGCCTGAAATCCCAGCACTTTGGGAGGCAGAAGCAGGCTGATCACTGTGAGTTCGAGTCCGGCCTGGTCTACAAAGTGAATCCAGGACAGCCAAGGTTACACAGAGAAACCCTGTCTCATAAAACCAAAATCATCATCATCATCATCAACATCATCATCATCATCAAAATAAAACACCAACTTGTGGAGGAAAGCGTTTATTTGTCTTCCATGTCCCCTTCACAGTCCACCATGAAGAGAAGTCAGGGCAGGAAGCTGAAGGCAGGAAGTAAAGCAGAGGACATAGAGGAATGCTGCTTACTGGCTTTCTCCCAATGGCTCATTCTATTTCTTTTGAAATATATTTTTTAAATTAAAATGTAATCACACCGTTTTCTTCCTTCACTTTCCTCCTCCAACCCTTTCTATGTACCTCACCTTGTTCTTTCAAATTCATGGCCTCTGCCTCTTTTTCTTAAAAAAATTTTAAAAATATGTTTGTTTATATGTGTATACATATATATGAATGTGTATATACGTATTCATATATACATATGTGTATATATACACACATGTGTGTATATACATACATACAGTCTTCACAGCCCATATGTTATTTGCATGTATTGATTTCAAGGCTAACCATTCCTAGACAAAGAACTATAGGAAACTAAGGGATGCTAAGAGCAAGAGAAATAATTTTCTGCAGGGAAGAGCACTCCCCTCCCAATTGGTTATCCAATGCCAAGTGATCATCCAGGACTACCTAGCCAGGAATGGAACTGCCCGCAGTGGCCCAGGCCTTCCTTCTCAGATCAATCACTAATAATAATAATAATAATAATAATAATAATAATAATAATAATAATAATAATAATAATAAAGCAGTCACCAACAGGCTTGATTACAAGGCCAGTCTGATGAAGGCATTTTCTCAGTTGTGGTTCCATCTTCCCAACTGGTGCCAGCTTACGTCAATTTAATAAAAACTGATCGGAACACCCTTCTCAAAGAGTAGAGCACCTCCAAGGGTCATGCCTTGCATATTTAGACATCTGACCTGAAGGACAAGATGGTGCAGGAGCTGAAGGTGGATTTGGGATCCTGGATCTGGTACCTGTCAACCTATTCACATGCCTCTCTCGGTGCGTTTATCTGTGAGCGAAACAATCAGTATTGACAGAGTAGCATGTCTATTGTGTTAAGCATCTTATGTTTAGCATCTTGGGTCCTTGAGTCATGCACAACTAGGCTGTCTAAGATCCTGGCTCTCTGAAAAACCCTCCAACTCTGTTATATGTCCCAGTGCTTGGGGCTCGCAGTTAGGTGACATGCCAGGTTCATGGGGGGCACTGGTATATGTCGTGGCAAGTGTTGGTGCTTGCAACCCTGAACTGGGGAGCGGAAGCGGGTGTACAATGATGCTCCTCAGAAACTAGATTTAAGTTCAAGCCAGAGCCACTGTGGACACCAACCTTAGCATGATCTCTGCTCCCAGATTTTCTTGAGGGTCTCTTTATCCTTCCACATGGATCCATACAAAATCCTCTCTGCTGAGCTAACTGGAGTGGGTCTTTGTTCCCTGCAGTAAGAAAATCCTTATAGACAAACGGTCATGAAGAAGAGCCTCTCCTCCTTCTAAGGTTCTCTGAGACTGTAGTTTGTACAGTAAACTGCTGTGTGCGGTAGCCAAGAGCTGGTGTTTGGAGGAGGCAGTCCTATGCAATCCAGGAACCAGGATCAGGCTAACTCTGCCCGGTGTGGGGATATGAGCTGCAGCAGTCTGCCATATAAGCACAAAGTGCAGTCGTTACTGCAGGCTCCCAGCTGGGATTCTCCTGGCTTTGGGCAAGGGAAAGACTGATATTCTGGAATACCTGGGAGAGCCAAGTACAGCGTCCCACAGACCTGTCAGGAAGCTGATCACACAGCCAAACAGAACTTTAGCTCTGGCCTTGGGCGGTTCCAAGGCAGCTGGAGCAGTCACTTGTATGACATGTAGAAGAGGCAATTTACCTACCAGTCTGGAAATGTAAACTGTATGTTATTATGTGTATGGTTGAACCTGTGACTTTAACTCAAAGTGAACACCCACGGGTGGCAGGGCCTCGCTACCTGGTTGCCGTTAGTGCAGTGCTATGGGGCACTATGGGGACTGTGAGGGCACTGTGGGATCCTGAGGGGGCGTCATGTGAATTTCCAGGCTCATCCCTGAGCTGGGAATGACAGCCAGCTTGCACCACTGCCTGGCTGACCTCAGTGACCACAGACCACACTGTTTCCCAACTCTGGCCTGGCTTCAGCAAGTCTCTGGATCAGACTCAGCTCCGTGCTGGTCCCCCCAGGTTTCAGGTTTGCCCTAGTGCTATGTGTCCTGTAGCTGTTTCCTCAAAATGGAAGCAATCTTTCCGGAAAGGAGGCACACTAAGACTCAGGAGGTAAAGCAAGGCCTAGGAAGTAGATAAAACTCAAGTCTCCGGCAAACTCCCGACAATGCAAATATCACAAGGCCTGTCCTCTAACAGTTGCCAGGAGATGGAGTTGCCCATAAGCTGTGCAGAGAGGTGGTGGTGGGGGTGGGGGTGGGGGTGGGGGTGGGGTATGTGGCTTTAAGGTGTCACATGCTGGAGGCGGAGTCGCACGCTAGAGTCATCTGTGCTCCTACAAGTAGCCACAATAAACTAACAGGTTCTCTTGTATGAAATATCTTCTTTCACTTGTCCTGGATGCCCCATTATGTAATGAAAGGACTTTTGTTCATGTCTCTTTAGGAAAACAAAACAAAGACAAAAACAAAAACAAAAAACCCAAACAAACAAAAAACAAAAAAACAAAAAACAAAAAAACAACCAACCAAGCAAAACAAACAAACAAAAACCCCACAACACTATGCTAGCTTACTTAGTAGCTGAGCCAGTTCCTTTGGATTCATCCACTCAGGCTGTCTCTGATGGATAGAACCTCCAGTTCCAGGCCATCCCAGGTCCATGCTGTCACACACAGCTCTACCCCAGCACAGGACCTAACAGACACCAACACTGGGCTATGTACTGTGGACTCACACCCCAGTACCACCTCTACGTACCTATTTCTAAGCCAGACCCTGAGGCCACAGAACAAAGGTCAACCCTTGTCTACAGAGCCTCCAGGCTTAACCCCATGGCTTTCGGTGTCAGCCAGAATCTATGGGCCCAGGTGCAATGACTGTACCAACACCAGCATCCTACCTCTACCTTAGCACAGCTACAGAGGTTTCACGGCAACTCGGCCTTGCATGTCTCAGTTGTGCTTGATCCAGGGTTCCTAAGGTGCTGAACACTCAATGGTGGCCAAAGGTCAACTTGGGACAACGGTTCTGACCTTATGCTTATATGCCAATGACAATTAAAGACACCTGTTTAGAGTGGGTGGGGCAAGACAAACTCTACTAAGGAGGATTAGACAAAAGCAAGAAACGTAGGAGAAAATATTGGAGATTATATCCAGAGATATAAATATTT
Source organism: Acomys minous (assembly GCF_964271855.1). Lineage (NCBI taxonomy): Eukaryota > Metazoa > Chordata > Mammalia > Rodentia > Muridae > Acomys > Acomys minous. The sequence continues at coordinate 68,561,983 of NC_140492.1, read as the reverse complement.
GTTCAAGAAGGTAAAGCCCTCATCACCTGTAGCATGTGAATAAGAATGACCCCCCATAGGCTCTTGTATTTGAATGCTTAGTCATCAGAGAGTTGAACTACTTGAGAAGGATTAAGAGGTGTGTCTTTGTCAGAGTAGATATAGTCTTGTAAGAGGAGTGGGGTGGGCTTTGAGGTTTCAAAAGCTCAAGCCACGTCCAACCTCTCTCTCTCTCTCTCTCTCTCTCTCTCTCTCTCTCTCTCTCTTCCCCTCCCTCTCTCTTCTCCCTCCCCCACCCTCTCTCTCCCCTCTCTCTCCCCCGGGGCCCGCATATCTGGATGTAGACTCCTCAGCTACTTCTCTAGCGCTGTGTCTATCTATGGGCTACCATGCTCCCCACCAGGATAATAATGGACTGAACCTCTAAAACTGTAAGCCAACCTGAATCAAATGTTGTTGGCTCTGTTTCTTAACAATTAAACTTTATTATACAACCCAACTAGCTTACACAAGAAGGAAAAAAGGTTAAAGGGACAAAAGAGTGAACCTTCCGGTATCCGTTCCACAGGACGGGTCCTTAGGTGTCTCTCTGGCCCGCGTTCTGGTCCGGCCTGGTCGCTGCTCTCCACGCGCTCTCGCCCGGGCTGAACTTGTTGTTCTCTCCTCCCCACCTGCCTGAGTCACATGGAAAGGGTGGTCTCCTTCTCTCCTTGAGGGTCAATTAGGAAAACAATAGCCAAGGTGGGGTTCCCAGGTCCGCTTCCTGAATTCCAAGCCCAGGAAGGCTCCACTCAGTCTATCACAAGGTATTCATGGGGTGCCCCAAGGGTAAAGCCTGCCAAGACTACTTCCACCTGTGACAAAGCTTAATCTTTCCCACAAAATGTTTTCCCTTATAGGAGTTGCTGTGGTCATGGTGTCTCCTCACAGCAATAGAACAGTGACTAAGACAGCACTGATGAGAGGAGACACAAATGGGTTGCTGGGTAAAATGTTCCCAATGCTTTTTACATTTTTTATTGGTTTTTTGTAAACCTCAAATCCCACTCACCTCCCCCACCCCTTGTACCCACCCTCCACACTTACTGTCTCTTCCCAAAAAGGGGGGGCCAGGAACCTCTCTGTGGAAGCTGTAGTGTTTCAGTGTGCCCCACAGTATACTCTTTTGTTCACATTTCTTTGCTTGCCAATGTTCATTGCGATGACTCATTGGTCTGGTACGAGGCCTCTGGCTTCTGCTACTCTATCAGTACTGGAACCTCACTGGGACTCCTCTCGGATATCCTGTTGTTGCCTTTTGTCATGGAGACCCTGCAGTTTTGATCTATGGGACTAGGCCCTCACATACCCCAGCAGTTCATCAATGAGGTAGATGTTGGGATGGGCCAACTCAAAGCCTTGGATCTGGGGTCTGAGAAGTATCTGTCTGAACTGATGTGCCTGCCAGCTGTCCTGCTCCCACACCACCCCCATATCACTGGAGAGAGTTCTCCTAGCCTACTTATCCAATGCCACAGTCAGCACTGGGCAGAGCTAGCTCTCTCACTCTTATGCCCCGGGGCTGGCTCATCTGCATCTATGCCATCAGGGATATCTGTACTATGTGGCCCAGGCTAGGTTCAGGGCCTGCTCTTCCAAGTGCTGTAGCAGCAAAGGGAGGGGCCATCTCTCCTGCTCCCATGCCCTCAGGGCTGGCTAGGTCACAACCCCTGCAACCAGAACAAGTTCTATGGTGCTGCCTAGGGCAGGGCACAGGGCCCATTCTTCTATGTGTTGCAGCTGGTGAGGGACAGGGCCAGTTCTCCTAATCTATGATCCTGGGGCCAGCTCTCCCACCTGCCATAGGTAGCAAGGGATGAGGGAAGAGAGAAGGGCATCTGTCCCTTAGCTGCACCCATGTCATCAGAGTCAGCTCTACTGTGCTGCCCAGGCAACATGAAAGGCCTGTTCTCCCAAATACTGCAGTAGGAGAAGGGCAGGGACAGCTCTCCTGCTCTCATAACCTCAGGACCAGGTCTGTAGGTGGTGAGGAGAATGGTGGGGGGAGGGTATCACTCCCTTATCCATGCCACTGTACAAGAGATGAGTGATCGGGCCAGCTCTCCCGTGCTCAGACCCTTGTGCCAGCTCACCTGCAACTTCTGTAACCAGGGCCAGCTCTGCTATGCTTCCTGGGCTATGTGGGGAGCCAGCTCACCCAAGCTGCACAGCTGGCTAGGGGCTGGGTCAGCTCTCCTGTTCTCATACCCCCTGGGCTAGTTCTCCCATGAAGCCCAGGTAAGGGATGGGGCCAGTTCTGCACAGGCCTCATGGAAGACAGCCAGCCCAAAATCCCAGCATGAAAAGATTGGTTGTCTTTCTTTTTTTTGTTGTTGTTGCTAATGATAAAATACCCTGTAAAAACAACTCAAAGGAGGAAGGGTTTACAAGAGCTCATAGTTCATGAGTGTAGTATCTCATTGAGGCAGAGAGGTCAAGGTGGCAGATGCCTGAAGCAGCTGATCACTACACTCAAAAAGCCTCCTCCTTTTTATACAGTCTTGGACCAAAGTCCAGGAAAATAGCGTTACTGCTTCTAGTGTAAGCCTTTCCATCTTAATTAGCCTACCCAACATAATCCTGTCAGGCCTTTCCAGAGGCTAAATTATCTCTCACAGGATAGGCTTGTTTTCTATGTGCCTCCAGATCTGATCTGGCTGGATTGACAATCAATGCTATCACACAGCTGGAGCGCTTTCTCAGGCAACATCAATCTCGAAAGACTGGAATTAAGTCCTTATTTCAAGTTGATGCAATTATGGGAGCAACCAGCACCAAGTAAAGTACCAGTAACCTAAAGAAACAGAGAAGTATGACCTGTCTGACAAAGAATTTTTAAAAATTGTTTTAAGGAAGTTTAGCAAACCTCAAGAAAATATGGACAACTCAAAGAAATTACAAAAACAAAAGGGACCAAAAGGTAGCCTGCATTTGCTACTTGTGGTTTCCTTTTTCCTCCATCCTTCTCCACTTTTTTCTTTCCTCCCTTTAACCTCCTAAAACTAGATAGAAGAGAAAAAAGGATAGAGAGGGAAGGGGATGTTGTTATCATTAGACAATTCCTGCTCATTAGGGGCATCTAGTTCCTTATGGCAAGTTTGATCTTTGCCTTTAGGATACATAATTTTTTCTTCTTGTTTCTTCTTTTCACACAACTACTTAACAAACCATAACCAACAACAACCAACCAATCAGCAAACCCTGTTGGGGATATAGCATTTGTATATCCTCTGAAAAGTTCCAGAATTCACACACTTGCAGAAACTATCTGCAGTTGGCAAAATTACTTCCCTGCTAGACCACAAGGCAAATCATATTCATCTTCTGTGAAGCAGCCCCATAGCCCCACAACTGGAATTAAAACAAAACATATTCCTACAAAATTTTCGTGTTTTTAAAAGAAGCCAAAATTACAAAATTTTCACTATGCAAAAATGACATTCAACAGAAAGATTAAATTATACACATATCTGCCAGTGCAGCTGGAATCCATGTAGGACTGACCTAGTCTGGACCTAAAGAGAGACATACTTTGATAAAGAGGAAAACCTCAGGCCCATCAAATTTAAAATGAACATCTGAGATAAAAGTCATGGCTACCTGAGAAAGTAATAAAACAGGATTGTTTTCTTGATGCTTTCCATAATTAGATACACACATACCCCCTCCTGTACCAAGTTGTGTTTTTCGCCATTGAAAAGAAAATTTACATATAAAATAAATTTCCTATCTTTTGAGTCTAAAATAATGTTACTTTCAAGGCAGGGAGTTGAAAATGTTAAAGTAAATGGTAATGCTGCTGTGTAATGTAAAACACTTTGTAGTACCAGGCTTTTTGTGGGCACTACTCCAGTCAGACTTGGAGCTGTAGATTTAGAGACATATGGAGTTCAGCCTCAGATAAAAGCAAGTGTGTGTCTTTGCCCTGTGATGTCAGCTGGAAACTTCACTGACTTACTTTAACCTGTGAACATCCACTAGCATCGTTCATGACTTTCTTCTGTCCTAAGCTCCATGGTCACGACTGCCACTACTAACGGTGGTAATGGCTGTCTCTTAGAAAACTAAAGAACTGGCTAATCATCCAGCATTAAAACATTGCTTTAAGTCAAGTATATCCTTTCAGGAAACCACTACTACATTCCTCAAAAGGAAGCTTTAATTAATTTCTTCTCTGTTGTTTTATATAATAGGCTCTCAAATTCGATGACTTTAAAAATCATAAGGCCCCTATTGTGTGTCTAAAGTCAGTTCAGTTCTGTGGCCGGTTGACTTTCTCCATCCCAGCTCACTAAGGTCTATTCCCACGTTCTTCTGGGAAGACCTCAGGACTTCTTATTGTCTTTTCTCTCTATGCTCTCTAACTGAGCATTTCCAAACGAGGGTGCTGATTTGGCTAACGTTTACACATGACTATCGGGTATCAAATGGCAAGAAGGGTTAGGAGACTAGAGTTAGTTTCATTTCAGTTGCTGTGCTAAAACACTCTGACAAAAGACACTCACAGAAGAGTTTATTTTGGTCCCTGGTTCCATCAGGAACACAACCCATCTTGGATAGATTGGAAGATGTGGCATCTGAGAAAACAGAAAGCTCTCTAGCTATGCTCTTCCTAGTGACCTATTTCCTCCAGCAAGGTTCTGCCTCCCAAAGGTTCCCTGACTTCCTGAAGACACCAGCTAAGGACCCAGTGTTCTAACACATGAGCCTATGCACATTTCACAGTCAAAGCACCACAGAACATTACCTTAACTAAGACACTCACAACAAGCAACTGTCCTCGCAAGTGAACAGTGCCATTACGGATGCTCACCCATGCCCAACTGGAGAGTGGGCAATCAAATCCTGGGCTTTACAGCTCCTTGCTCCACATCCAGCTGTAGGATATCTTTATCATCCTACCTGGTACCTGCCTCTGTGACTTTGGCATGCACACATCTTAGACTGGCTCACATGGTATGGAATTCCCCATTTCCCGAAACATCTACGGGTTAAGAATCCCTTTGGTTTTGGAACTGAAGGATCTGCCTCACCCTTCACGACCTCTAATGATCTATCCTTGTTGGTCATCACTCCTAATGAATCATAAGGTCTGTTTTCCATTATCCCTTATTGTTCCAGAGTTAGACAGTTAGTCAGACCTATACCTAGAGCACAGCTCTTACACGCTTATGGCATTTTATTATGAAGAAGACAGAGTTGAAGGACAAACTTCAGGTTTCCAGGCAGGTGACATACAACAGTTCAGTGGGAGCAGTAGAAACTGTGTTACTGGGAATGCATAAACTATTTTTGTCTCAACTCTTGTATGTTGAAGGCCGGGGAAGACTGGGAAGGTTTGAGTAGAGCTGGCAATTAATCACTCAACAGACTTTTCTCTGAGGGTACAAAACTTAATTATCTGGGGCCGGTGAGAAAGAAAACAGAAAAGAGGGAAGACTCACATATTTGTATACACACACACACACACACACACACACACACACACACACACTTGATGGATGAAACAATGCAGGTTCAACAACTTCACACATACACACATATACATGCATACAGACAGATAATCATACAGAAATGTAGACATATACACATTTACACATTAGGTGGATGGAGCAAAGCTCCAACTACCTTATATATACATATACACACACATATACCAGGTATATGGAGCAAGGCAAGATATAACAACTTCATACATATATACATATACATTCTTACATAATACATATATACACGCAGACAGACAGACATATATTTGGTAGATGGAGCAAGGTTCTGATGAGCTGGCTCTAAGAAAATCTAACAACTTTATTTGGTGGAAGGTTGGAGCAAAGCCCAACAACTTTACACACATACACATATACATACAAATGCTGGGGTGGATAGAGCAAAGCAGGCTCCAACAAATAAGTTCTAACAATCCTCAACAACTTCACACATACACACACATATACACATATACACATACATACATAAAAACAGGCAGGCAGACAGACAGACATACACACATTCATACACTGGGTAGATTGAGCAAACTCTAAAGAGTGAGCTTCAATGAGCAGGCTCCAAAAGGCTCTAATGCCTGTTTACTTTTGTCCTAGGCTTATATACCCTCTAAATCAAAGCTCTCTCCTCTGTATCAGAAGAAAACTTACCTCATTTTATACATTCAGTGTTAAGTTCAAAGCAATAGCTCTTCTTGTCATGGATTAACAAGTTTTGAAGAATTATAACAGGATAACTGTTTACATGTCTTACCATTAAGACATAAACCTGACTAAACATTTCTTTATCTATCTCTTAGTACCTTCCATAAGTTCATTATAAGTTCAAACCAATAGTTTTTTTTTACATCCTGGGTTAACAAGATTTTTTTTAAGACCAAGAAATAACTGGCCTATCTTACATCTTATTTTTGAAGTCTTGTATAGTTAGATTAGCTACTCGTCCATGCTTATGACCCCTTTTTTTTATCATGGTGCACACTGAGATTTGTGACCTCATCCATGGATCTAACCTAGAATGAATGTTTTCCTAGATTGTACATTTATTCTAAGCCTGTTCTTCCTAGTATAATTTACATGCTTATGACACAGAAGGCTCACAGAACTTGCTATGCCGCTTTTGATATTCTGTAGGAGGGCTTAAAATTACTTGAATCAAATCAGGAATTCTATAAAATCATTATCTGGAATTATAAAATCATAAATTCTTCTAAGCAGCATTATTTCATGAAAGTTCATCTTCTTATTGATCTGCAGGAAATTTGTCCAAATGAGTGGGCTATCATCCAGGAAACCAGCACACCAGACTATAGGCAGTGAGGGTCTCCCCATGCCAGACTTGAAGAGTATAGCAGTTGGCAAGCATGGGAAGGCACATAAGCAGCAAGAAGCATTCCAGAGATAAAGGCCCTGAGGCCATGCCTCTCCAAGGTACACCCACCATAACCACACAAAACAGCAGGCTATCGCCAGGAAGCTCATTTGCTCACTGCAGTTCTTTCTTCATGGCCTGTTATACTTAATCGATAACAGCCTGCTCTCCATAGAGACAGAGGAAGGGCAGAAAGTCCAGCCTCTTCTCTCTGTATGGTTTAATCAATTAATTAATTAGAGGGTTGTACAGCTTTATTTACATGACTTAACCACTAGGCTTAACTTCAATGGGCAGAAGAGTTGCCTGGAAAGTCAAGTACGGGTTTGTGGGTCTGCTCTGGAGATTCCAAGATGAAACCTGATTTAACTAACCTGCCATCTGGAGAAAAATGGTGTGGAGGAGTTGAGCACTGGGATGGCTCCTAAGGCTTGGGATTTGGACCTCGCTAGGTAAGTCCATGGTGACACTCGGACAGACCTAGTATTTCCCCCACATAACCTCAGGGAGCAGTATGGGATAATGCCACTGGGCCCTCCAGTTCTGACATCCCAGACTTGTGCCATTTGACAGCTGTCATATATTCAATCTCTTGAATTCTTGGGTGAGCAGAAAGACACAGAGAGGCCTGTGCTCTGGCCACACTTATCCACCTGCGTGTGTTTTTCAGGCCAATGCTCTCCTAAGGCTGAGTCCCTGGCCTAGTTAGAGCACTTCATGACAGCCTGTGGTTTCTCATCGGCTGCAAATGTTGATACTGGGCACCACCGGGATCTACATGGGTGGATCAGGTACTTCAGTCACAACTGTTTGAATTCTCTGTCCATCATTGACATGTCTGATCTCTGAGGCTGTCCTTTTACATGCTGGAGAAAAGATCAGCCCACAGACATAAAACAAGTGACCCTTCAAGGGGTAAGAAAAGAAAGGGGATCCAGCTCCCATTGGAAAAATGAAACAGATTTGCCTTCCCTCTTGAGGTCCCTTAGGGGTTGGACCTGAGGTCTACTGTCAGTTCTGTCACTTTGTACCCTGGGGAAGTCCAGACTTAACTTCCTTGGGCCTCTGTAGAGTTTCTTAGTCTGAAAAGAACTAAGTGAAGCTTACTTGCAGGACTACGTTGAGAATTGAAGCTGACTACAGACATGAAAGCATGGGCAAGGCACTTAGAATGAGGTAGTAATCCCCCATCCTTCCCTCTGCCTCCAACCCTCTCTTATGTGGCTTCTGCTGGTGGGGGAAGGGGGTGGGGGGTAGGGGGTGGGGGGAGGGGGAGGTGGGGTGGTGGTGGTGGTGGTGGTGGTGGTGGTGGTGGTGTTGGGGTTGGGGTAGAGGGGGAGGGTGAGTAGCTGCAGCCTTAGGAATTATGCAGCTAGAAGGACTGGAGGAGGAGTGAATTCCTCTCTTCAGTGTTACTGAAAAATACTGAAAAGAAGCATTTATATCAAAAGCAACTCCGGGGAAACAAAGGGAAGTGAACAAAGGAAAAAATAAATAAATCCGTAAAGTGAAATGCAGATTACAGCTCCTGCATGGGCCTTTGTCAAACCTCCCACAGTTTTCAGGGACAATGGTGCCAACTGGCTGTCCCCAGTGCAAGCCTCAACCCTCCTGCAGGCCTCTAGGCTGTTTTCTTAGCCTAAGGAGGGCGAGCCGCTCATGAGCTGAAGGCGCAAAGCACTCTAACTTTATTGGTAAGCATTGTATCTCCCCCAAAATTCTCATCTAATGCTTCCTTACCCCTTTCTTCCCACATGCCTAACCAGGCGTGGTCCCTACAAAGCGTGGTACATGCTCCTACCTGTCATGTGACACAGGCCCCCCCCACCCCCCCACCCCCTGCAAGAGATTGATTTCCGCTAAAGTGGGCGGGCTTGGACAAACAGAAGAGGCTAGCATCCCCTGCCTGCTGCATTATAATGTGCGGTGTGAGAAGCTCTTGTCTGTGCGTGGGGCTCTTGAGGGGTGGGCAGAGAACAAAAACAGTGAGACCCAATCCTGGGACTCCACAGATCACCACCACCGCCCCATACCTAGCCCTTCAGGGTTGGGACTTTAGAGGACAGGTCTTGTACTACTGCCACCTTGAGGGGAGAGCCGAATAAAACAGGTTCTACTTGAATTTCAGACAAACCAAAGAGAGCTTCAATGCACAGCTCTCTAGGACTGGAGAAAGCACAGCGTCCTCAACTTCCCAAGGCTTCCAGATGAGTTGGACAAAGGCAGTATCAAAATCTAAGTCGCCTTTGCCAACACAGCTTTAGGCATGATGAGAGAAGCCCTGCCAGTGAGTTCTTTGGTGGTGAGCCAGGGTAGGGTCCCAAACAGGCCTTGAACTTGAAAACCTTTTTACCTCCTGAATTCTGGGGCTATGGGTGTGTGGCACCCCTCCTTACCCCAGGGGTGATTAAAGAAGCTGTCGGTGTTTAGAAGGGCAAAGAGCCTTTGGAAGATCCTGGGGTCTACATGTGTAGGCCCATCTGTGGGAGGGGAATTTGTCCTAATTCTGACAGGAATAAGATCCAGGATGCCAGCAGCACAGAGAGAATTTGCGTTGTCTAGGCTGGCTAGCTCAGAGCAAGCACGGTGTTGAAGATCTGGAAGATCCACAGAGCGTGTGCAGTGTGCTGGTGAGCCTCGCACTAGGCACGGAGTGATAAAAGGGTCTCGTGACTTGCTTGCAAACGTGAGGTGGTGACAGGCAGACTTCCAACCAGAGGGAACCATCTTTGAACTTTCCTCATTTGTCCTGAGTGGATCTACTTCTTAGCTTCTAAGTTTCTCCTTCTGGTCAGTGGCTGACTGGGTGCCCTGCATGGACTCTTTATGGATAGGGACTGTGCTGGTGGAGCCCATTGAGTGCAGCCATGTGATCCAACACATGATAGAGACTGGTTTATTCTGCCAGAATGAGTAAGAGGTCTTTCTCCATCATCGTCGTCATCGTCATCATCATCATCATCATCATCATCATCATCATCATCATCATCATCTTAAATCAGGCCCTGGCCCAGTGGGTCCAGCCTCCCCCACACTCATCTTGCCTGTATGCACATTATTTATGAATTCCCTGCTGGAAATCCCTACTGTATATAATAGGAGTCCTATGAGGGGCCACCCCAGATGGCGGCACCTTCATTCTCTTTGTGGGCCATCACTGCTTGTCCTTGGCTCTTGGTGGAGACTTACCATCTTACAACGTAGAAAACAGGTCCCAAGCACAACCTGTCAAGTGCTTCCGTATCTGTCCCTTGTCACCAACAAGAAGACCTCTTGCGTCAACGTGTTTTAGAGCAGACATGGGGAGAGCCAGTCTGTTTCTGAGCGGGAAACATGAAAACGCAGCAACAACCAGGGGCAAACAAACATGGCTTGTGCTGGGCATGTCATATCTTTCTGTCCTCACCAAAAGTGCTTTTCTGAGCTTTGTGGCCATGGCAATTTGGACCTGGAAAAGGATGTAAAGACTGAATTTGTTTTGTTTAGAGCTCAATTTGCTTGGTCCCTTTCTTTGCTATGCTGGAAGGGATCATTAAGTTTTCCCTGGGATGCGAATAAAACATCTGCCCACACAGGAGGAATGGTGATAAGATGGCTTTATCTGAATGCCAACCCTGCCTTCAAAGAATCATCTTTCTTTCTCCCTCTCCTCCTCTGATTTCCCTCCACATTTCGACGGAATCTTGCTTGCAGCCCAAGCTGGCCTTGAACTCACAATCCTTCTCCAGTCTTCCAGGAGATGGGATTACATGCTGAGACACGCTTGGCCTCGAGTTGAGGGAGAGCTTCGTTGCATTTGCCACCGCCGAACCACAGCTCTTGGCCGGGCTGTGTCTCTGTTCTCATTCAACCTCAGCTATGAGGGAACTACTGGAGGAAATCCAAATCAACAGGGGGCATGCGCCCTCTGCCTACAGCTGATGCAAACCCGGGCGAGGTGCCTCAGACTTGCCATGGCCAGCCGAAGACGACCTGAGAGTTTAAGTGGCCTAAGAAGTAACAAGGCGATGCGACCTCCAATGAGGTTCGTTCAATCTGGGCATTTCCTCCAACACTGTCAGGGATACTGACAACTTTCTCTGCCCACTCCGACCCCGAGACACTCCAGCATCAAAAGAGAGAGGAAAATCAGGACCTGAGAAAGAAGAGCCTTGTGGAGTGGACGATAGAAACGGGGAGCAATCTCTGTCACATCTGATGCAGACCGGAACTTTCTTGCCTCGGGAACATAACTAAAAATCAATGGTGACAAGTTTCAGAGTAGCAGCTTTGGCTCAGAATGGGGCAAATGTTCTAGGCAGGGAAATACAGCACAAAGGGGGTTACTTACAGGAGGCTGAGAGGGTAAGGGACAAGAGCCTAGTTGTAGGGTCAGTTGTCGCACTGTGGCAAGTCACAGAGACTTTGTCCACCATTAAAGGGAACAAAGAGATAGCTCCAGCCTGCAGCGCTTCCTAAGGACCAGCAGATTCACATTCGTACCGGGCACTGAGCGGAGTCTGATGTGGGTTTATGCTGGATATTAACTCGGCTTCTGTTTGTGAGGCAGTGGAGCCCCTAATGCCCAAAGAGGTGGAACCTGGGATGTGTGACAGGTGTCAGTGATACCAGAAGCAATTCCCGTACTGGTTGTAAAAACGGCACCAGGCATGGGCGTTGGGCGCAGATGGCTCTGGTTTCGCATCACAGAGCTACCACAGTGACCTCGAGTACGGCACACACGCCAGAGTCCCCATTTTCACAGATGAGTCAGGGGCTCCCTTTCACTCCACAGAACGGCCATAAGAACTCCACAATTGCATGTACAGAACCTAGCTATATTATCTGTGTGCGTTTCGTGTTTTTGAAATCTCAAGAGGCAAAATACAGCATCTGTGGACTGGTCGCCCACACACATGATTCCTGGCTCATTAGTGGGCAGAGTGGGTGCATCACTCCCCGCCCGCCTCCCTCGGTACCCCGCAGCTCCCTGGATACCAGAGCTGGGCCTTGCAGCTTTCTGGCTGGTCTTTTTGTCCTTTCACGACGAGTGCCAGCTCCTTTCTGGATGCTTTTGTGTGACTCACCCTTCTTTCCAATTAACTGTGATGTTCCGCTGGAGGCTTCCATTATAGACGATGAGAACAGCCACTTTGGCCTAAGTGGGGTCTGGCAGGCTGGATAGCGTGACCTTGAGAGCTACTACCAATGAGACAGAAAATGAGCCCCATGCCAGGCCGTCTTCCTCCCTGTGCCCAGCTTTGTCCCTGACAAATATGCCCAGCAAGGCATATTCAGTCCCAAGAGCCAGGCGTGTGCATTCACACCCACTCTCTGGCATCTGGGTGACTGGCAGGAGCCAGGAAGCTAGGCTGGTGAGAGCGGCTGGCAAGAAAACATGCTGTTTCCTATCTCGGAGCCCATACTCCTTTTAATTCAGAATGCTTTAATTGTACACCTACTCCGTGCCAGGCACACTGGGGGATCAACCGGATTTGAAGCAGTCCTTGATCCTTAGGCGTGCGGAGCTCAACAGCAAGTGTCGGGAGATCCCTGAACAGTCCCTGACTCCATTAGGGCACCGAGCAACTGTCATGGCAACAAAGGGAAGAGGCAACCCAACAAGATAGGGCAAGAGCAAATTTTGCCGACGCCCGTTGAGCTCCGTCAGAACTCTCTGAGGTGTCCAATCAGTACTCCCGCTTCGCAGGTGACGAGAGTGGGGTTCTCAAAAGTTAAATAACTTAACCTAAGTTCTGTTGACAGAGCAGAGAGTATCGGGGAAGATTTCCAGTCCCCAAACAAGGTGTTTGTGGGGTTCTCCCCCACCTCAAGGAAGTCCGGCTTCCTGTTTCCTGGAGGCGGCTGAATTTGCTTGGACCTGAAATAAAGTCGGAATTTTGCCTAGCAGCTCTGAGATGGGGGTTTCCTCCTTGCTTCTGGGCAGCTACAAACTGCCTACTACATAATGAAACCAATGCCTTTTTGGCTCTGTCTGACGAAACTGGTAAAGTCAGACTGCATATTGGAAGGGGCCGCCTATGCTGCTTGCTCTCCCACCTACCCCTGAGCTCTAACCTTAAAAAAAAAAAAAAAAAAAAGCTTTGTTTTCAACCCGTCATATTGCCTGTCCTTTGAAACCACACACCCAGATTCAATTAGCACCTGCTAAGGGACATTACTCAGTGATGCACCATTGAGGACCCGTGGGCTCTGCTGTGCTAAGCACACACTCATCCCTATGTTTCCTCAAGGCGAGTGTGTCCTCAGCTGTGAGGTTTTGGATTATCAGTCCTGGAAGATGATCAAGTGCTGTGAGACAAACAAATTCAAGGACCTCTTCTTACAGACCTCCGCAGAGAAGTTCGGAGAAGGGAAGGGGATGACGTTGGGAGAGTGGAGCCAAGATGGGATTTTGTGTCCTCCATGCTCCGCAGCTACTGGGAGAGCCAGACCCAGATTTGCTGACCATGACCTCTGTAGACATTCATCTAGGTGTTGTGGCCTCTCACGGCCATCCTCGTCACTGCCCCAGCAAGAGGGTCCAGCACCTCATGTTCCATTGGGAACCTGGGTAAACTGAGGAGTCAGGAAAAATGCCCAGGGTCACAGAAGCAACGTAGCCAGGATGAGAACATGCTCCTCCCTGTCTCTAAAATCCCACTCCAAAGTGGAAAAAGGCAGGCAGTTTCCTTCCACTTTCTTTATGGCTTACAAAATCTCCTTTGGGGACTTGGTGTAGATCCTGGAGGTCTAGGACTCTTCAGCTCACAGGGACGTAGCATGGAACACTTCCAGAGAGGTGTCCTGAAACAGTGGCAACCCTGGATGAGGACAGAGTGACATACAGAAGGCTGGGGAGAGGGGACCGCCATCCCTGGCTTCAGTCCTGGGTGACTCCATCAGTGCACAGAATAAAATTCATGTCTTTTGCACCTCCATAAAATTGTGTATCTTCCTTTAAGAAATGTTACAGTCAGCCCCCAGAAGACTCTGGTTTATCCAGGTGACACCGGGCCATCCTGGACCATTTCCCTGGACAGTCCAGAAAGCTGTCATTGGATCCCCAAGAATGAGAAGACAACCCTCCCCACCCCCCACCCAGCCCTCTCACTAAGACGTCTCTGTTCTTACAAGTGACTCTTTATCCCCCTTGTCTGCTCTAAACTAACGTTCCACACGTGCTCATGAATTCTGGAAGCCCCTCAACACTGCGACATGGCCCTACTTGCTCCAGGTAGCAAAGCTACACATTTCTCATGCTACAGTTCTTCAGGTCTGCGAGCCTACTTCACATCCCAGACAGTGATGTCCCCTCCTTGCTTTGTGTCCCCACTGTCTGCATGTCTACATTATTCCCAGTATAAGCACCAGTTGCCACTTGTCACCATTTAGATAGCACTGAGCATGTGCCAAGTACCATTCTTAGAATTGCTTGTGTATACACACACACATGTGCACACTTATCTGGTCCTCACCATCCTCTGAGATGGTGTTGCTTTCGTCTCTACATTACAGAGATGGAATAAGACCTGGGGGTAGGGAAAACCACTTACCTGATATCGCTGGCAGAACCATAAAATGAGTTTCTTCATCCGTCATTCCACCCCACAAGTCACATCTCGTTTTACGTGTTAGTTTCTCAGGCTGCTATCTTAGTACTACAGCTTTCTGTGCCTGGCCCAGTAGCTCAACTACTATAGGGTCTTGGGACAAACTGCTGACTGGACATCACCGTGTCTGATCTCACAGTGTGTGCATTCCCACGGCTCCTGCGCATCTTCACGACACACAACGGTGTCCTAAGCCCTGTTCATGACCCCACCTGTACTGCTTGTTTGGAGCTTAGTGCTTCATCCTGTGGGACTCAGACAGTGGTGTAGGTATAAACAAGCATGCGCCCCATTTCTGAGTTGGTCTTTCTTCGCCTTTCAAAGGTGCTAGGTACATGTGTATACAGTACAAATGTTTAGGTGGCTGCAGCAGGTTGGGTACTGTTCTGGGGGCTGAACGCACAGGAAAGCAACAAGAAACACAAGAAAAAGTCTTCAACATTATGGCAACTGTATTAGTTGCTGTTGCTGCTGCTGCTGCTGTGGTAAGACCACATGACCAAGGCTGCTTATAGGAGAAAGGTTTATTTGAGTAACGATTCCAGAAGAGTAACCACAGTCCATCAAGACAGGGAGGCCTGGCAGCAAGTGGCAGGCACGGTGGCAGGATCATAAATCTGAGAGAACACACGCTCATCTGCAAGCAGAAAGAGTGAGCTGGGAGTCTTTAGACTCTCAAAGCCCAGCCCTTGTGACAATACTTTTTAACTCTCCTCATAGCACCACCAATTGGGAACCATGCATTCAAATGCACAAGCCTATTGAGGACATTTTCCTTTCAGACCACCACAACAATTATATACAGGAACTGTGCCATCCTTTTCCTGGGGAGAGATGACTAAATATCTACTCAGCCCAGATAAGGCAAAGTAAAGATGACATTCAAGTCCAACTTGGCGATCCAATGAATTATATCGGTGTTACTTACTGGTGTGTGGGGGAGGGGCTACTTGTAGAAGCGTACATGACTCAAAGGCATCCACCTGTGGGATTCTGCTCAGAATCTCACCCCAGCATGGGTGGCAACTCAGAGAAGCTAGAGCATGCTGTACAACTGTTCTAGTTAGGACTACTATTGCTATGATGAAACGCCATGACCAAAGCAGCTTGGGAAGGAAGGGGTTTATTGCAGTTTACACTTCTAGGTAACAGTTCCGTCACTGAAGGAAGTCAGGGCAGGAACTCACACAGCGCAGGAACATGGAGGGGTGCTGCTTACTGGCTTGCTCCCCATGGCTTGCTCAGCCTGTTTTCTTATAGAACCCAGGACCGCCAGCCCAGGGATGGCATCACCCACAATGGGCTGGTCCCTCCCACATTAATCACAAATTAAGAAAATTCCCTACAAGCTCGCCTACATTCCGACCTTATACGGAGGCATTTTCTTAATTGAGGTTCCCTCCTTAAGATAATTCTAGCTTGTGTCAAGGTGACAAACAACTAGCCAGGACAAGAACCATTTAGGTAGCTCAAGTGGCCTGAATCTCTTGTAGGCAGATGGCCTGTCTCTCTCTTTCAGGAGCTTGGCTTCTCTGAGAGTATCTCTCAAACAGTCTTCACTGTTTATATACACTTCGGGAGGGAAGACAGAACTGTGTCTGGTCAGTTTCAGGGACTTCGAGAAACTTCTGAGTTGCTTACTTCCTGCGTGTGTTAATGCACTTGCTAGCAGGATAGAATGCTTCCCTCTCTTAGCATATCCTAAGCCTGAAGGAAGGAGCTGCCCTGCAGGATGGAATGTTCCAACTCACAGGAAATTGCTGCTTGTTGCTGGGCCATGGAATAGCAATACTTAAGCAAATAGTAACTGCGTAGATAAGTGGAGCCATTGTGATAGCCAGTGTCAGGAATGGGAAAGAGGGAGGAAAGAGAGAGTGAGCTTACCAGGGAAGCCTTCGCTACGAATGTGGCACGGGGGCAGAGACATGATGACAAGAGGGAGAGAAATGGGCTGCCATCTTAGGAAAGAGGGCTCCAGGCAGAGGCATCAGCTACTCCAAGGCTCTGTTGTGGGCTCCCACAGAGGATGAAGATGAACAAGGAGTCATTGGTCAGCAGCAGGGTGAGCCAGGGCGATGCTAGCAACACAGTGCAGGTCCGCCATGATGGGCTTGTGGGGACTTATTCCAAGGGTCCTGACAACCCCTAAAGGAGATCGTACATGAAAGTGGCGCCACCCGACCCATGTTTAAGAAGCCAGAGAGCGTGAGTTTGATTGTGACGTCTTCCTCAGTTTCCAAGCTCAAGAGCAGTGTTTTCAGTGATGCTCAACAAGTGGGTCCTTCTAGCTCTTTGGCCATTTCTCAAAGGCTCCGGGTCTCAAAGCCCCTGTCTCCAGAAGGCATGGTGTCTGTCTGTGAGGTTTTAGAAGACTGGCACTATTCACAGCCACCCTCCTTCTGTCCCACCTGGCTCATATTTGTGGGTCACACTGTAAGCATTCAGCTGATCCTACCAGCATGATTTTGCTCTGCCATAGCAAACTGTAAGCCTCTGGAGCCACGAGCCCAAATTAAACGCTGATTACAGTAAGTAGCCTTGGTCATGGTGTCTCATCACAATACAAAAGTATCAAAGACAGCCCTCCCTGCGTGCCTCATGACGTCAACTGGCTTCAAACGGAAGTTGTAGCCGAATAAGAGACACAACTGAATGAACAGGTGACATGCTGATGCTATGAACTTGTGGTGGGGCAGCATTGGGGCCCTGTGAGCATTAAAAAAAAAGAGGGCTGCTCGTACAGGCATGGAGAGTTGGGTGGCCCTGAGGGGACAAGGTGATGAACTCAAGAATCGAATGCTAAGGAGGGGTTGGCTAGGACCAGAGGAGCGATCAGTGCTCCGAAGCCACCACGGGCTTGGTGTCCTCAGCCACCTGTCCTTCAGGACCTACCAGGCCAACTCCTACAGCCAGACTGGGCAAAACCTGTTCTCCTGCCAAATACTGACTGGTGCAAAAATCTGCCATCCTTGGCTCCAAAGCAAAGTCACGTGTAATCCCAGCTGAGCCTTTGACCACTGTGTGCTTCTGCTTTCCTCAATAATTAATACCACATTCTCAAAAGCACATTCTCTGGACTCTGGTGTTCTTCCTGAGACCCAACCTCGTAATATAGCAGGACTCCTAACTCCTCCTGTGCCTCAGAGAACGTTAGCCTCCACAGCCATCTCCTTCAGTGGTCCCAGAACAGAAGAGAGACTCATTCTTGAGTAAAATGACTCCCGGAAGGAGAGCAGGCATCCATCCTGCCTGCTTGGATGGTATTGCTGAGTAACTTCAGACTGGGGTGATAATCTCTCTCTCTCTCTCTTAAATAGAATTCTAGCTACAAATGTGAATGGAATGCAGAGTTAGAAAAACCACCTCCATTTTTTAAAAAGCCTATTTGGTTTGAGTGAAAAATCATGAGCAAATGAGCCAATGAGCTCACAGATTGCTAAGGAGGGTGAGTGGTCACCAGGATCTACTGCTCAGTCTTACCACAATCACTGACAACGCACGGTCAATGATGGAGAACTCCTGATGAGGTGAAACATACAGTAATCTTACCTTTGTCCTGGGATCACTAGGAAACTTTACCAACTACTGATATCTGGGATCCATCACACGAATCATCATTTTTAAGGGCCAAGGGTACAAGCTGGGCATAAAGATAGTGTAACGTGCCTCTATACAAATCTAATGAACAGGCAAGATTGAGGCAACTGCTGCATGGGACTCAAATCACCCCATAAACTCACCCTAATCAGGCCTCTAGAGTGCATCTACAGATGGAGAAATTTCCAGGGACTGGAGATTGCATTACTCACCAAGCAGATCGTAAAAATCCTCACGATTCTTCTGGTGGACCGACACTGTTGCTGTCTGAAGAAGCGGGCAAGTCCAGCCTTGCTCTGTCCTGTTTCTCCCTTTGACCACAAATTATCTTACAAAATATGGCCCCTACTGACTGGACAAAAGAACATCAAACAAATATGAAACTATCTCCAAGAGAGTCTTGAGTAAACTTAGACTTGGCCATATTCTGTTAATTTAGTTGAGACTATCAATTTACTCTCTAACAATGTGGTGTGGTGTGGTGTGATGTGGTGTGATATGGTGTGACAGGCTTGAAGGCTACACCTGAGAAAAGGGCATGCTAGTAAGAAGGCAGGCAGTCAATTCTCTGTGATTTCAGTTGCACAAATATATCTTTAAGGCATGAAATACAAGCTAGAGATGATTACAACTATGTTATTATGCGATGTTCTGTTGCAAAACTTTGTGTGAATTGGCACCTTTTATTTTTATTTTTAAAAAGGAAAAATAAAGCCTAATTACTTGAATTTATATAAAGACTGATGTTAGCACTGATTGCTGTTCCTCAGTTTCATGTTTCAAGCTTGCAGCAGAAGATTCCTGAAATATGTGTGCCTGGTGGTGCAATAGTGGTACAACGGTGGTGGGAATAACCAACCATTTTCTGCTTGGGGTTGAGCCCACTTCACAGAAGAGCTTCATACCCAGCACTGTAAACCTAGTCAAAAGCCCCTGGCTGAGGAGATCATGGACCCTAACAGGGAACCTACTGGTATTGGTTTGGTAGCAGGAAATAATGTAAAACTACCTCCTGAATAGTTATGTATGTCCCCATAGACTGGTGTTGCTCTCGGTTTGATTAAAGAAGCTCCTCTTTGCAACGGCCAATGGTTAGTGCAGAGACTCACAACTGGTCAAAGTGCTGAGAATAAGTGACTGTTGAGTACTTAGCCCTAGACAGGATATCTGTCTTACCCTCCTCCATGGTCCAAGGAACACTGTGAGGACAGAGCAGAACGCAAGAGCAGAAGGATGGGGCAGAATGCTATCAAACAGCCATCTAGGCAGGACACGGCTGTCATACCCAAGAACTAACAGTAGTGATGATTACCTGAACAAGACCGGGCCTCTCAACCATCCCTCATAAATGGTGGAGGTTGGCTAAGAAGGTCTGATGAGGTTAGACAGTTAGTGATACTTGGGAGGTAGAGTCAAATTCCTTATTGGTACAGCCACTGACACGTTGATGGTGCTCAAAATAAATGCCCTCCACCAAACAAAACATGAGGGGTGGGGGTGGGGCGGGAACAATATACTACAACAACAACAAATATGTGAAAATAGAAGGAAGGCTTATTTGGTAGGAATTCAGTATGGGGGGATGGATAAGACAGGATAATGGGATATCAAAATACATTGTGTGTGTGTGTGTGTGTGTGTGTGTGTGTGTGTGTGTGCTTAGAATCCTGCACACAGCCCACCCCCCCACCTCTTGTCTGTGGATTTCGCAGGGGATGGGTTGGGGGGGGAGGATGTCTAACTTGTCTAACTCAACAGCACCTGCCAATTAGTGCTGTGCAGAACAGAACCTGAGATAACACCAGTAACGGCAGGATGGTTCTGATCTGGAGAAAAGATACATACTTTTTCTGTGCCCTGCCCCCATCAACTACCTCCATGCCCAGAAGTCCCAGGCTTTGAACCAAGACAGACAGACACACACACACACACACACACACACACACACACACACACACACACACGGAAAGCACTCTATCCCTCACTTTCCGCCGGCCCTCAGATCTACACTGATTGTACAGTTCTTTCCCAGGACCATGTGCTCTGGTCTTGCCAGGGTAGGGCTGCTCCAAGAGTGCAGCCCCCAGCCAGTAGTGATGTGTCAGGTTCCCCGGAGCCCTGGGAAACCCTCTGAGTCTTGAGCCTCCTCAAGACTCCTCAAGAGCCTGGAGGGAGGACCCTTGGATAGTGTGCCTGTTGCTGGCGGCTGCGGGCGGCGGTTGGGTAGACAGGTGGAGGCTCTTGTTGGAATGTTCCAGAGAACAGATGGGCTTTCTGTGCTGTTGCATGGTGGCAGCTTGATGTATAGTAACTGACAAACTACTCATGGTGAGGGGCGGTCCGGAAGGAGGCCTGAAGTTGAGTGGGCGACGGGGGTCACACGGAGGGAAGTTGGCAAGCTGGAAGATGCCCTGTGGGTGGAGGCAGAGGTGGATCTGCGGGGACAGTGAGGTGAGCAGTAAGGGCTGAGCCTGTCCCCCCCATCTCCCGCCCTTTTTCAGGAGAGGCACACTGGGAAACATTTGCTCACTGTCTCACAGAAACAGCTTCTCAGGAGCACAGAACGGCGTAGTGCTTTCTTTTCTTCTTCCTTTTAAAAAACGAAATTAAAGGCAGGGAAAACAAAACAAAACAAAACAAAAACTCAGACAGCAGGAAGCAACAGATAGCAAACTATTAAAATGGAGAAGCGCTGGGGTCCGGGTGAGGCAGTGCAAAGGAGGGGGCAACAGACACACTGAGAAAGAGATTTTCCACAAAGTAGAGAGGGGATTCTGAAACACCTACGAACTCAGCTGGGAGGGCCTGAGTCTTCCGAGTGTTTCTGACCTGCGGATAAGGTGGACCCCTTCCCTCATTTTGGCTTAGTTAACTTAAAGAAAGTGGCGCTGATGCGCCCATAGCTTCACAAAAGCTGAAATATGTTTAGCACGGACCTTGCACACATCTGACCGGTCTGGACTAGTCAGACCTCCCGAAGGGGAGGGCTTTTCTGCTGGTGAGAGAAAAGCCCAAAAGGCCTTTGTCTTGGGTCAGGAGGAAGAAGCAGAAGTTGGCAGCCTCCATTATTTATCTGGCTGTCCCAGGTTCTATAACCACCGGAAGCATTTCGAATTCTGGGAGGAGCATATAGCTTTGCTGAGCCCCGTTGTATGCAGTTGTCTAGAGAGGGCCAGGAAGAGAGAATTTGCAACTGCAGACAAACGGGGAGATCTGATATCCTTCTTGGACAGACCCCAGAGGTGCACTGGCCCATTGTATCCTTTTCCAGGCAGTGGCTGGGGATCCAGAGGCAGGAGAAGTTGATTTACTTGTCACTGTTGTGCCCCTACTTTGATGTCACTTGTGGGACAGGACTGTGACTACACAGGTCACTCCTACATGCTGTGGAGGATCACTATGGGAAACAAGACGCACGTGTGTGTGTGTGTGTGTGTGTGTGTGTGTGTGTGTGTGTGTGTGTGTGTGTAGCCTTGGCTGTCCTGGACTTGCTTTGTAGACCAGGCTGTCCTTGAACTCACAGCAATCTGCCTGCCTCTGCCTCCAGAGTGCTGGGATTAAAGGTGTGCACCACCACACCCTGCCTGGCTGGCAATAATATCTTGATGCAACAGAAAGGGCCGGGGCTAAGAGAGTGAGCCGAGCCTTGGCAGAGCCTGGCTCTCATTGCCGCTGGCCGGAAGCCGTGCACGGCTAATCTGCTCCGCTCCTGGCTGTAATGTTGGCAAACCTGGAGTTTCCTTTCCATCAGTAAACAAGGCCCCATAAATAGCACAGCCCATTTGCTTTGATCACTGGAGCAACTGGGTTTTAACTCTTGACAGCTCTTGACATTCTGTCTACCATGTGGGAAGTCATTCCTGCCTGCCCATGGTGCTAAGGTGTGTGCGGTTGCTGACAACCCTTGAAAATGATAGGCAGCCTTTGAAAAAGAAAGGCCTTTGACATTTAATCTGAACCAATTCCTGTTATTAGAAAACATTTTATTTTCAACGTTCAATTTTAAAGCTCCCTTGAAAAGTTTCAGGGGAAGGAGACAAAGAGCTAGAAATGTAGCTCATAGGTCAAGTACTTGAATCCTGCATGCAAGGCTCTGGCTTTTAGCACTGCAACACTGGAGGTTAAGGTAGCAGAATCTAGAATTGAGGCCGACTGGGCAGAAAGGTGACAGAAGAAACTGGTGCTCAGCTAAGCAAAATGCAAGGGAAGGGTCCCTCCGGATTTGTTTTTATAGAGCAATGGTTCTCGGCCTGCAGGTTGCGACCCCTCGGGGGGCGGGGATAGAATGATCCTTTCACAGGGGTCAGCTAAGACCATCAGAAAATATAGGTATTTGCATTACTTATAACAGCAGAAAAATTAGTTATAGAGTAGCAGTGAAAGTAATTTTATGATTGGGGGTCACCACAACATGAGGAACTGTGTTACAGGATTGCAGCCTCAGGAAGGGAGAGGCTTTAGAAGCTGTGGGGCCCTCTCCAGTCTATTGTCTTAGATGCGCACATCTGCAGTGGACAACACTTCCACACGTGATATCATCTAGTCCTCAGACCCTTGACATCCATCAATTCCACTAAGTTGCCATTTTACAGAAGTGAAAGCTCAGGCTCAGAGACGGGACACAGAGCCACCGTGGTCTAGGAAAGAAACACTTGTCCGGGAGCCGAGAGACCTGGATCTTACTCCCGCTTCTAGCCTCCCTGACCAGGCTTTGCGTCCTCTCTTCTCAGGTTTCCTTATCTGCAGGAGGAGCCGAGCAGATAGATTTATGCGCCCAGCAGCTCAAGGACCATATGATCCTAGCAAGTGGGCTGTGGTCCTCCTGGGGAGGCCAGGAGGCTAGTTACAAGTAGTTGCCAGGGGAAGGTAATACAGCAGGCCTGCTGGGACATCTGTTCATGTGATGCCCTTCACACCCCTGTCTCTACAGTCGCACAGTTACAGTTTCCTAATCACACTGGCAAGATTCCCATTAACGGTCCCATTGGACAGGACATGCCAAATTGCTAATAGCACCCTGGGGGGTCTACACCTCACACTGTCATCTGCCTTTCATGAGATTTTTTAAAAAGTTTATTGAAATATTAACTATCTGTTTAAAATCAGAGAACTCTAGGCCATGCCTATGCAAAGGTAGAAAAGGCCACTGGTCACCATTTACTGCTCTGAGCTTCCCGGGGCTAACAGGAACCACTGGGGGGGGGGGACTAGGGGCTGCCAATGAAAGCAGCAGCTGCAGACAGATGTAAGTAGACACTCACACATCTGGAGAAGGAAGCCCCAAGGGCTTGTAAGGCAAGGTGCATAGGCTGAGATTGGATACGGGCTTTGTTGAAGAGGCAGTGTGATCTGATCCGGCCTCTCTGTCTCGCTGTCTCTCTCTGTGTCTCTCTGCCTCTGGAAGCACATTCAAAGACAAGGGCTTTGAATGTAAGGAATTCCTGGGAGATGATCCTAGGGAGTCTTGGTAGGAGAGTAGGACAGGAGAAAGCTGTCACTCAGAAGGCCACCACGTCATGCTGTGGGGGCTCAGTCCTGTTGCTGTGAAGAAAGTCATGTGTCTGCTAACTTGCATCATTACTGGTCCAGGATTGCTTAGCATTCTTGGCCATCGGGTTTTTGAAAATAAGTTGTTTTCCCATTACCGCTTCAAGGCCCAGAAAGAGTAACTCGCTTAAGTTAGGCAGCCTACGGTAAGCGGTAAAAGCAGGCTTTGTATCCAGGTTGTCTGGCTGTGGATAACCACTACACTAGAATGGTTTTCTGAATAAAAATAAAAGAGAAAGAAGGAGGAGGAGAGGAAGAGGAAGAGGAAGAAGAAGAAGAAGAAGGAAGAAGAAGAAGAAGGAAGAAGAAGAAGAAAAGAAGAAGAAGAAGAAGAAGAAGAAGAAAAGAAGAAGAAGAGAAGAAGAAGAAGAAGAAGAAGAAGAAGAAGAAGAAGAAGAAGAAGAAGCAGCAGCGGCGATGGCAGCGATGGCGGCGATGGCGGCGATGGCGGCAATGGCGGTGATGGCGGTGGCAGCTCCTCTCATCTGTGGCTGATTTCCCAAAGCCTGTCTTTCCTTGTTTCGGTGACTCTGTCTTAGTCTCGGGAAGTCCAAAATCATTAAATCTGCCTAGAAACATGGACTTAGGAGGCACAGTTCCTAAGTCTCAAGCATCACCGCTGGGAGCTCCACCCCAGCCACAGGAGGCTAATGACATCTGGAGACTCTGGGGCCAGCTTTTGCTCATAGTCTCTCCTCACTCAAAATTTGGGCCTGGGACTCAGCTTTCCTCAGACCTATGGCTAGGCAAGCTGCTTCTGCTCGATGCTGTTTTTTTTTTTTTCAGAAGTAGTGCTCTGCTTTCAGCAAGGATGCAGAGATACTGGAAGGGTGAAGGGTCTTTCTGTCTCCCAACAATGACCCGGGACTAGACTGCAAGCCTTGAGGAAATTTAGGTCACCTGGAAGCTTGGTCCATCGAGACTGGCCACTTACAGCGATGACACATCACAGGTTCGAGATCAGTGTCTGTCACACTGGCATCGGCCCTGTGATGGAAGTGACACAGCCCTTGACTTCTGCCAGCTCATATTCTGAGGGGAAGAGAGAGCTGTAGCTGGGTAACTGTGCTTCTAGAAACGAAACACAGGTGTGTAAAGGTGAAATGACTAGGGGTATGGAAGAAAGTTGGGTAGTGGGCTCCTGAGGGAACATTAAAGTGGTTGCAAACAAGAAGATGCATAGCAATAAGTTAGAGGGTATTCACCACAGGCAGCAGTGTGACTCTGCTGTGGATCCTTGAGAGAAGTGAGAGCTTTCTCACCTCAGACATATATGTGACCCAGGCACTTAGGACGCTGGATTCTCAATGGCCATCAGAGATCAGCCTAAGACCACCTGTGCTGGCTAGCTTTATGTCAATTTGACACAAGCTAGTCATTTTTGGAAGACATAACCTCAATTGAGAAAATGTCCCTACCATATTGGCCTGTGGGCAAGCTGGTGATGCATTTTTTTTTCTGGACTGGTGATTATGTGGGAGAGCCCTGGCTCCCTGAGAGAGGTGCTACCCCTAGGTTGGTGATCCTAAGTGCTGAGCAAGCTATGGGGAGCAAGGTGGTAAGCGATGTTCCTCTGTGGCCTCTGTGTCAGTTCTTGCCTCTAGATTTCTGCTTTAGTTTTTGCCTTGGCTTCCATCTGTGGTGAAGTGTACACTGAAAGCTGTAAGGTGAAATAAACCCTTTCCCATTAGTTCCAATATTTTATCACAGCAATAGGAACCCCAACTAAGACATGGTGTCTCACCGATGATGATTAAAAGATGTGGACACATGGGAGTAAGCTAAGTAAAGTAGGCTTTATGCAGGAAATGAAGAAAAGGCACAATACCAGCGTCAGTGGGGTGGGCTCCCAAGAGGGTTGTCACAAGGGGGTCTTGTACAGTGCTTTTAAAAAAAACTTTTAGAATTATATTTGTTTGTGAATGCACACATGGCGGTCAGGAAGCAACTTGCAGGAGCTGGTTATCTTTTTCTACTCCGTGAGTTCTGGAGGTCAAACTCATGGTATCAGACCTCCTGGCAACTGCCTATACTCACTAAGCCATCTTGCTGCCTCTGTGGAGAATGTTTACATGGACTTTGCTTGGGATTGGGCAAAGACTGAGGTAACTCCTAGGAGATTCGTCAGGTTTCGAAACACATCATTGGTAGACTCAATCAGATGGTCCTTGACTCTGCATGCTCCTCTGGCCTGACCAGAGAGATGGTTGCAGGCCACTCACCAGGGTGGTTGAAGTGCCTCTCTGTCCACCTCTAATTCCTGCTTTGATAACTGCTGGCCTTGGCTCCCTGCTGTCCACTAACTAGCTAGTGGATGACCCTTCAGGTATTCTGGGCTCCGACTCTGGGTAGTGCCTTGCTATCTGCTCAACTGTTTTCATTGCTTTTCGTATTTGTGTGGCGAGGTAGTGGTTTTTACCGAGGCACTTTTCCCTTACCACCTAAAGAAAGCAAGAGTTAGCTCCTACCACAATTCCCTTGAAAAATGACTCACAATTCCCCGAGTGCAGGATATTGGAAGAGGGGGTGGCAGTGGTCCGTGAGATGAGTCCCTGGGCCAATTAGAGTGAAGGTGTGCCATTTGGAGCTGGGCTTCCTGAAGCCTTCTTCTTTAGTAGTGTTCCCTTTGGATGGATTATTCTGTGTACATGCTGTGAACTGTGGTGCTGGTATAATCTCTTACACTGTGGTGGCTAAAGGCACTCCATTTTGTACTGGGCATCCACTTTGGTAGCTAATAGTCATTTAAATGTCTCTGATCCAAGTTCCTGGAAGACAAGTCCCAGAAACCCTGACTCTTTGGCCCCATGCAGAAATGGACAGTCGTGACCATCCGTTTGTTATGATAGGACTAACTACTGATTCTGGCTTCTGTAACTTGCTTGTGCAGATAGTCAAGGACTATTTTGAAGTCATCTTGACCATCCAATCTTGGCAAAGCATAACAGTACTTGTGGCTTTTTTACTTTAAAAGCCCTTTCTTCACTCACCTCTGGGCACATATCTTTGATTTGGGTTGGAGACTGTGGCCCTGCTAGCAGCTTTAATAGACTTGCTTAATTATCGTCTGAACTGAGCCTAGGGGTCTTCTCCTGGTGGTCTTGAACTCCACAACAACATCATGAAGGATGTGTGCTATGGCTCTGAGAGTTGCAATTCTTTTCTGCACACACATGAACCCAAAAGATTGGAAGGGTTTACTGATGAGATGACACACCACATGTTTTAGAATGAGTGCTTGAGCCTGGCAGATTAGTGAAAGCAAAAGAGCAGGCTGAGGTGCCACATCCAAGTCTGCAGCAGATGCAAAAGTCAGGGAAATGGGGACAAAGGACAGTTTTGTGATATCCTTGCGGGCTGGAATGGACAGAGTTTTGTAACCAGTAGAGTTACAAAAAGGAGGAAAAAAAGACAAAGGCTGCATGTTAATGGTAAGAGTAGAGAGCGGGGGGGGGGGTGAGGTGAGAGAAAGATGCGGGAAGAAGGAAAGAAGGGGAGGATGGAGGAGGAAGGGGGAGGGGAACTGAGCCCTGTCACTTATATCCCTTCAAGTGCTTAGATCATCCAGAAGGGGAGGCAGAGGGGAGGTAGAAAGGAGAAGGGAGGGAAAGAGAGAAGAGGACAGGGGAGGAGAAAAGGGAGGAAAGAGAAGAGAGAGAAGAGAAAGGAAAGGAGAGGGGAAGGAAAAAGAGGAAAGGATAAGAGAGGAGAGGAGGGGGAAGGGAAGAGAGGAGGGGAGGGGAGGGGAGGGGAGGGGGATGGAAGGAAGGGAAGGGGAAGAAGGGGAGGGGAGGGGAGAGGAGAGGAGAGGAGAGGAGCTGGAATTTTCTGGAGCTATAGAATTTAGTCCAGGAAGAATGCAATATGAAGAGAACCAAGAACAAAATGGGCGAACCCTGATGCCTTAGGGAGAGGAATGGGGGGAAGCTGAACAGACAGACACTACCCTCTGTCTTTTCTGTTCAGTAGGAGGTGGCGATAGCTGTAGAGACCAGGTCATGTGATAGATAGGGTTTTAAGGAGGACATAGTTGTTTTTGGGGAGTGCATGAAGGAGTTGACTGGGGGACACAGAGAAGGACTGCCAAGCACAGATTGTTTTCTCCTGCCCTGACAGCTGTCATCAGTGAGGGGACCAGATGGAAAGATGAGGTAAGACTCCCAGAGCAGAGAATACACCCCATTAGTGACTCAGGTACCTCGAGATACAGAATAGTTCTTTGGAGCCAGCAGAGGGCCATTGGTGCTGATGGAGTGATTTGCTCATGGAAGCATGAAAAGAAACTAAGATGCCTTCCCCAGCGGCAGCCAGGGCAAGTCTCCTCTCTGTAACTATGGACCTGGGGCAGCCAGGGCAAGCCTCTTCTCTATAACTGGACCTGGGGCAGCCAGGACAAGTCTCCTCTCTATAACTATGGACCTGGGGCAGCCAGAGCAAGTCTCCTCTCTATAACTATGGACCTGGGGCAGCCAGGGCAAGTCTCCTCTCTATAACTGTGGACCTGGGGCAGCCAGGGCAAGTCTCCTTTCTATAACTGTGGACCTGGGGCAGCCAGGGCAAGTCTCCTCTCTATAACTGTGGACCTGGGGCAGCCAGGGCAAGTCTCCTTTCTATAACTGTGGACCTGGGGCAGCCAGAGCAAGTCTCCTCTCTATAACTGTGGACCTGGGGCAGCCAGGGCAAGTCTCCTCTCTATAACTATGGACCTGGGGCAGCCAGGGCAAGTCTCCTTTCTATAACTGTGGACCTGGGGCAGCCAGGGCAAGTCTCCTCTCTATAACTGTGGACTTGGGGCAGCCAGAGCAAGTCTCCTCTCTATAACTATGGACCTGGGGCAGCCAGGGCAAGTCTCCTCTCTATAACTGTGGACTTGGGGCAGCCAGAGCAAGTCTCCTTTCTATAACTGTGGACCTGGGGCAGCCAGAGCAAGTCTCCTTTCTATAACTGTGGACCTGGGGCAGCCAGGGCAAGTCTCCTCTCTATAACTATGGACCTGGGGCAGCCAGGGCAAGTCTCCTCTCTATAACTGTGGATCTGGGGCAGCCAGGGCAAGTCCTCTCTTTATAACTGTGGATCTGGGGCAGCCAGGGCAAGTCCTCTCTTTATAACTGTGGATCTGGGGCAGCCAGGGCAAGCCTCCTCTCTATTACTGTGGACCTGGGGCAGCCAGGGCAAGTCTCCTTTCTATAACTGTGGACCTGGGGCAGCCAGGGCAAGTCCTCTCTTTATAACTGTGGATGTGGGGCAGGAATAAAATTGGAGGCCCATGTAATCAGATGACTGAGCATATTTGCACACTGTGAATTAAGCCACTTTCACTGGCAGCCTATATTCCCAGCTCCTGTCTTACTGGCCACTTCCAGGATCACCTCACACCCAGGGCTCAAGGACCTGATCCCTCCTCCCCCTTTTCTCTCCTCTCTCTCAGCCTCTCTCTCTCCGCTCCCTCTCTCCCAGTCAGCTTCTCTCCCTCTCTCTGTCTCTCTGTCGGTCTCTGTCTCTGTTTCTCCCCCCTCCCTGCATCTCCCTCTCTCTCTCTCTCTCTCTCTCTCTCTCTCTCTCTCTCTCTCTCTCTCTCTCTCTCTCTCTCTCGCCTGGCCACCTGCTGGGACAAGATAGGGTGAGAGGATGGATCTTGGTGAGGACTCCCCGCTGCTGCCCTCAAGGTCTTCATAAAATATGGCAGGCCAGGCGGGTATGTGTCAGCTTGCAACTCAGGATTTCCAGGCAGGTCTAAGCATAGCACCCTAAAAGGGGGAAGGGAAACACAGTTATTTTGTGGCCTTCAGACTGGCTAGACACTGGAGACTTTAAAGACACTATAAAGAAAATCAGAGTGTCTGAAAGCAACCCCATTTCCTTAACTCTTGAATTATTAAAAATAAAAAGGGTCTATAGCAGAGATTGTTACTCAATAATAGAAAGGATCTACTGATATGTGCGACCACACAGATGTGTCCCTAAGCATTGTCTGTGAGGAAGAAGCCAGGCACAAACTGCTACACTGTCCGATCCCACTCAGGACATTGGGAGACAGTGACCCAAGGGAAAGACAGTGGCTCCAGCCCAGGAGGGGTATGTCAGGACAGACTGCAGGCAGAGTCATCTGAGGGACCAAGAGGAATTTATCTGGGAGGGGAAGGGGGAGAGTGACAGTGTTCAATCTTGATTTTGTTGATGTTTACCCAACAGCATGTTTGTAATAAGCCATCGTACTTATTGAAGGATGTCTCAGTGAACTTACCCTCCCAAGCAACTGGCCAGAACATCCTTGACTCCTAGGCAAAGCCGGCAGCTTTCTCCCTGACCCCACCCTCCCACAGTCGCTAGCTCCAGGCTGTTCCTGCACAAGCTGCCAGTGTGGGAGAGTAGAACAGCCCACCCCAGATGTTTCCCTGGCAATTTTGAGTTAGCTAGTCTGCAACTCTGTAGACCTGAGAATGACTCTGAAAGCTCTTTTTTTTTTTTCAACAAGAAAACCAATACCTTTCTTTCTTTGTTAGTAAATGACCAGGGTGTTTCTGATTCCTCCCTCTCTGCCTGAGAGAAACTTTGAACAGGAAGACGAGGTGGGCCTTGGGGTGGGGGTAAGCAGAGATTACAGCATGTGCCTGTTGCCTGGGGGACCTCATGTGACTGAGGCAACACTTACTAGGCACATCCTGCCTAACTTCCGGTCCCTATCCCTTTAAGCCAAATATTCCTATGCCTTAGGCATGCTTTGAAATGTCTGTCCTTTTCCTGGTACTTGCCTATTGTAAATTTCCTCCATAGACTATCAAATAAATCTTCAGAGGGGAAAGGCATAATCGGCTCTAATTCCTTATTTTATTTTACTCAGTTGAGTTGGGGGGTGGGGAGTGGGGCACAGTGTGGGGTGAGGGTGGGGCTGTTTTCCTGTCCTGGCTCATGATGGTACAGGACTCCTTGCGAGCAAAGGGTCCTTCTTTCCAGGACCTAAAGGACAGAGACAGACATCTGATATGACAAGCCTGAGGGGACACCAAGCTCTGGCACTCTGGAACTGTCCTCTTGATTACCATCCCCCCCTTGACCCCCCCCCCCACCCCACAACGAGGGGTTTCTCTGCGAGGCCTTGGCTGTCCTGGACTCACTTTGTAGACCAGGCTGGCCTTGAACTCACAGAGACCTGCCTGAGTGCTGGGATTACAGCCGTGTGCTATGGCACCCGGGCTCTGTTCTCTTGCTTTTATAGCTCCTTGATACAATGAGAGTTTTAGGAGTGTTGAATTTTTTGTTCAAATTTTAAGTGTTACCTTTTAAAGGGTCCCATAGGCAGTCATTTCAAAGTGAGTATTTTCTCCTACTTTTCTTGTTTTCCAATTATAAGATTTTTCATAGATTAGATTTTTTTTTTGAAAAGAGGATACACCCCAAAAGCCAGGCCATCAAGGACCGTCTTTGTTGGACATATCTGATGTGTTTCTTTATTAGAGAAGCATGCGACTAGAAACCAGAGAAGTGGAGGTCAGTGGGCAGGAGAAGCCATAACACTAGTGGGAATGGTTTGAGCTAATCAGTTTGTCTGTCCAGTACATGCTATCTCTCCTACGTCCCTCCACGCCAGCGCCCTACTTCCCACGCGCATTCACTTACGTCACAAGGGTCATGACACGGAAGCATGACTGTGCATGTAAGAAAGATGAGGCTAAACAGTTCTCTTCTTAAGAGTCTCACACACACAGAAACGTTCAGTGCCGACACTGGGAACGTCAAAGGGCTCTTCTTAACTCTAGGGCCTAAGGGGTCTGAAGAGTTGCTCCTATAGGCACACGGACTTTCTGTGACTCTGTCTATTCACACATCACATGGGGAACGTAGCTCTCTTTCTCTTCACAAAGTCACTGTGAGAGTCAAAACCCTGCCTGTCGAGAGCGTTGCTGAGACCGTGTAGATGAAGCTGTTGCCAAGGAGCCGCAAGACACTGAGTGGGCAGGAACGTGTGGCACCTTCAGTACCACAAGGGTGCCTGGCCTGTAGAGGAACCTTCCGGGGCTCATCAATGATGCTGGCAGTTCCCCTCCTGGCTCTTTTTTTGGCCAACTCCTGCTCATTGGAACGTAGTTTGAAGCTCTGTCTTTCTGTATGGGGTGGCGGGGGTGAGGGGGGGGGGGACTGCAGTACCAGCTCAGCTAGGGCCAGCAGGCTTACTGTGAGCTTGGGCAGGCCAGCCAGTGTGTATTGGGAAACCATCCTGGTCAGCACTGCCACCAGGTCCCACCATTGTTCCGGTCCCATGGTTCAGTGTGCAAGCTGATGTGGCTGTTCCCGTGAACAATGGGGACAAATCCCTGCCCGCTGCAGACTTTACTCTCAAGAGGCAAATGTTGGCAGGATTTCACCAGAAAGCTAATCATTCCACAATCATCCGACTGTGTTACGGCTGCTGGGGCACAAAGGGGCGGGGGGGGGGGGCGGGCGCAGGTACTGGGAAAACTGGTCAAAATTAGAAAGAACTGACATGGGGTCAAGGGGGTGGCTTCCGATCCTGGCAGGATAAAAATGAGGGAGATTAACTTGCCCTTTCTGTACAGGTGGCCCAAATACTCCCAACTGTCCTCTACTTCTCTGGCCCCTCCTCCTCACCAGCGCCCCCTCCTTTCCGTTCTTGACTCCTCCCCTCTCACCTACACTCCGGAAAGGATCTCATAGCATCACCACAGCATCACCAGCACGGTAGATGGTAGACGCTGAAGACCGACCTTGGGTTCTGAGTCCTTTCACTACTAAAGGGCCGCTCCTGTGACTGTCCTTCGGGGATCTCGGGTTCGGAAGGTTTCAGGTTTTAGGACAGCCCTCTTTATTCAGTCCACGCCCCTTTGAGTTATAGGCAAGGCTAAGGCTTTTTCTTTATTGTCTCCCCTAATAGCAACACAGCTGCCTGTGTTGTGTTGAGCATGAGAGTAACGTGCAGGTCTGAAAACCTCCGACCTGTGTGAATCCTAGAGACAACCTTGTTGACTTTGGACACTGTTGGGAGCTAGAACCAGGGAAGAGACTGATGGGATAGGCAGGGGAAGGCCAGACCCCGGTGACAGTTAAATGTGGCATTTTTCGAGGCTTTGGAATAAGTTAGATGATTCTGACGTTTCCTCCCAATTATGAAGCTTCTGCTAAAATTACAAACATGGACTGTGGATGTAGCTTGGTAGGTAAAGTGCTTGCCGTGCAAGTCTGAGGACCTGAGTTTGGGTCCCCAGAACCCATGTAAAAAGTCAGGTGGTTTGGCAGCCTACTTGTAATCTCAGCATAGACCATGTTCATATATAATATATGAATATGCCAGAGGCTCATGGGAACCTGATCTTTCATATCTATATCTATATCATCTATATCTATATTTATATACACATACTATACACACACACACATATATAATGTTGAAAGATAATGAAAGAGGATACTGGAACACAGTCTAGAACCCCATAAGCATGCACATACATGTATATATGCACCCCTATATATGAATACACATCTATATGTGCACCCACATCTAGTACATGTCATATGCACATTTCTGAAAAAACATTATGGGATAAATCAGAAGGGTATAAAACTGGCTAAGTACATAAGAGACTATAAAAGAAATGCATACAAGCAATAGATACTTGGTAGTAGGAAATAGCCTGAGCAGCAGCAGCCAATGCAGCCCAGTGGCTCCTCACTATGCCAGAGCCTGTATTTGCAAGTTCTAATCCCTTGTCCCTCTGTAAGCCTCAAGCCACTAATCATGGTGAGCTCGAGGCTACTTGTGAGAGTGAGCAAAGAAGAGCCAAGAGATTGGTGACCCAGGCGGAGTGGAACAAACCCATGGCCTTTTGTCTCAGCTCTCACACGTTGTTCCAGGCCCACCCAGTGCCATGCTTGCTGTGTTCTTGCTTTTTGTTGATTGTTTCGCTGCATAGAAGTGCACGCCCCTCTCTCCCACGATAGTACTAACATGTTATCAAGTGTGCAAAGCAAGAGATAGCTGTGACAGACCATCCCAGAGAAAGTATGTGCTCCATAACTGTTCATCCGTTGTGAGTCCTAGTGCCACTGGCTGTGAGTTCCATGTTACCAAATCAACAACACACTCAAAGTGTCTTGAGACAGAGGCAAACAAGGGAAGAGGGTTTGTGTTGCTCACTGACAAAAACACTGATGCCAGAGGATCACGGGAACCTGATCTTTCATCTTCTCTCAGAGCAGCAATTTAGCATTGAGTGTCCATGCATTGTCTGTGGTACCTTTGTAACTACTGAAGATGACGATTGCAAGGCGCACATATTACATGTCTTTATATATTGTCTCACTTGAATGCCCACAGAGTGGGAGCTATCCTTGTCCTGTGCAGAGAGAGTGGCAACTATCCATGTTAGAGTATGTGACTCCGAACTAATGGGTGTTGCTTGGAAGGATGTGGTCCATCCCCAGAGAGGAATAGAACCCTAGCTTTTGTACCGGACTGCTGGTTCTCAGGAAAATGTAGACGATCCCATAGTAGAACTGGTAGGCCCATAAGAGGCATCATTAAGTCTTATGGTTAGGTCAGAGTTAAGACAGCAGATTGGAAGCTGGAGGGGCAGCTGTCAGCTTAGTGTGAGGCAGAGACTGTGGCATTCGGAGCTCTCTGACAGGACAGGTGAGCTTAGTGTGCTGGTTCAAATGATAAATGTCCCTCATAGTTCAGGTGTTTGAACACCTGGTCCCCAGTTGGTGGCGCTGTTTGGGTAGGTTTAGGAGGTGTGGCCTTGCTGGAGGAGGTGTGTCACTAGTAGCAGGCTTTAAGACTTTAAAGATGCTAATATTTCTAGTTCACTCTCTCAGCTTTGTGACCGTGGTTCAAGGGGCGTATTTTCAGCTTCCCTTTTCCATCACCATGCCCTTACTATACCGTCCAGAGTCTAACCCTCTGGAACTGTAAGGGCAAGGAAACCCTTCCTTCTATAAATTGTCTTGATCGTGGTGACTTATCATAGCAACAGAAAAGTAATTGAGACACTCAGTCAAAATAAAGGATATCTAACCCTCCCACCACCACACATGCCAAACCCAAACCCAAACCCAAAACAAAGAAGCAGAGTACAGCCATCCAGATGTAGTTTGCATAGGTCAGACCACAGGGAAGACACAAACTGCAATTGGCACACACCAAGAGAATAATGGAAGCAAAGGAATTGCTGAGCGTGGAAACGATACTGTGAAGGGGTAACAGAGGCATCCGTAAGGCTTAGGGATGGAGGCCCAGATGGATCAGAGCTAAGAGCACCGACTATGGGCTAGAGGGGCAGATGCTGGCTTTGTGTAAGCAAGATTTTGTGGTTTCAGAGCTCTCTGACAGCCAACATTGAAAACTAGTGGTCCACAGGTCCATCCGTGGAGGACAAATGCTTACAATTCTTTTTTAAATGTCTTCTGTGGGGCCCCCCACTCCCCTTCCTCGTTCCCTAAGCTTGCAATGTCACATGTGCTTTTAGCTCCACGTTGTTTGTTATGACTTGCCTTACTCTTGTAATAGGGTGGCCAGATATAGCACGTGCAGATAAGAATGAGGTCACGGTATCAGACGAATGATAATTTCTAGCCGCCCCATACAGAACTTAGGTCACTTTTATATTTATATCCCAGTATTCAGTGTTTAGTAATACTGTTCTGTACTTAGTCTGGCAGTGAAGGTGGGAGGAGCCCTTGTCACTGCATGTTGAGGAAGAAGCCTCCATATTTGAGACATACCCAGAGCCTAGTCTCAGAGGAATGCTTGGGATAGAAAAAGGCTAACGTGGTTTTAGTATAGCTTGGCCTTTGCTTTCCTGTGACACTGTCTCAGAGGAAATAATTAAAAGTAGAGGGAGTAAATTCAGGACCATCACCTCGCTGTTTGGAGTATGGTTGATGGGTGGGCTGCCAGCCCTTGGTTCTAACAGCAGAGATGATGATCTCTGCCCAAAATATCTTGGATTTATGAATGGAGGACAGAGCAGTTTTTGATCTTTAAGTATCAAATGCTTGTAAAATTCCATTTAAGCAGAGTTAAGAGGTGCACCTGGGGCTTGGGATGTCACAGCAGACTCTCTGAGACAGGACATGCACTGACAGGCCTGTTGTTTTATGGGCATTGTTTTACATTTCAGCAGCCACCCTTGGCGTCTCTCAGATGGCACACAGCTGCTGTGACACTGCTGTCTTGTATTGCTGCCAGGATTGCTTTTCTGGTGGCTTGGGACACACAGCGGTGAACGGCCCAGGAACAGAGCTGTGGTTGCTAGGAGAGAAGCTGTCACTAGCTTCCTGTTACCGTAGCCTCAGTTTCCCTAGTGGAACATGACTGATGTCCTTTGCAGAAGCTGCACTTCTAAACACAAGTCAGGAATCTTGGGTAGAGGCAAAATATTGGGTATTTTTTTAGTGTCCTTTCTGGCTCCTGGGGAATTCTGGTATGTTCAATGGAGAACACTTGGTTTGGGGCTCTTATACTGCAGAGGATGTGAGTTAGTTTCTTGCCAGAGTGGCAAGGTCCAGAACTGACAGTCCAGTCAACTCAGGGGCCTTGGCCCTCTGCAGCTCACTGTCCAGTGCCCCATCCTTTCTCCTCAGTGTTGCCTCCCTTGCTTTCACTTACTTTTCTCAAAGTCCTCACTGACACCATTTTTTAAAAAAAGAAAGATAACAAAGTGTTGTCTTTGTTGAATAGTATGCACTGGCATTTGGTGTTCTCATGTGACATTTTGGGGGAAACTCCCTAGAGGACATGAGCTTTGACACCTCTTTTAAAGATGATGCCTTCAGCATTCCCCCGAATTCTTGACCCCCGGTGATGCTGTGTCTGCATCAGGGCTAAGGGAGGCCTTGGGCTGCCCAGAGCACCAAGAATCTGTTCAGCTTCCTTTCAAATAGCATAGAATAGGAGCAAGTTGCAAGGTGTCCTTTTTACTGCAAACCCAAAACATCTGGATCTTAAGTGAGGAACATCAGGCCACAAGCAGTTCGGCTATTTGCAAATAAGAGCCGTGGTTTCACTGCTTGTTCTCAGTAGGGATCCTGTCACTGGAGAGAGCCTGCAGTGGAACCCCACTCTCCCCACTTTTTACATCTTTCAGGGTCCCGTGCTCACATTGCACACAGATCTCCAGCTATTATGAGTTGAACGGATGAGCTGGAAATGAAACAGTGGCCTCAGAAACCTGCATGTTCTCAATAGAACTCTACCTTTATTTAACGCATGGTGAATGTGGTACATATAAAAATCTTTAAGTCTCAATTTTCTTATTTGTAAAGTGTAGACAGACCACTGCTCTTATGTGGTGGGTTGAGAAGAAACAAATCACTAGTACAGGCATTACATAACTGGCAGCTCTGATTATTTGTTTTTGGCTGAGTTAATGCAAAACACAAACAAAAAAAGAGCCAATACGTGAAAGCGTGATTTTTTCCTAACCACCAATGCATTCTTACTTTGTTTTGTACAAGATTAGCTGAGAGATGAACTGCTTCCCTTAACTGCCCACTGTGATGGGTTCTAGACTGCTGGTCCCTAAAAGCGATTAAGAAGAGGCACTACAGTCAGCTGTGGGATGCATTCCAATTCTTTTATTTATGATGCTTATTTGGACCACAAGCCAGCCAGCATTCAGCCTTCAGGGAGAACTCTATGGCCCCGTTCACGTCATCACTCTACAAGTCGGCGGAATGACTGGACTGAGGGGGATGCTGCACCCCAATCAATGGGCTTCCGGTACTCCCTCTTGTCCAGGAGATACTGTCTGCCACGGTAGCTGGGTAGCTCATAGAAAATCCAGGTGCCTTCTAGTACCTTACAGGAGTGGATCTCTCGCATGTGAAACTGCTCCATGATTGAAGGGCAGTCTTCCGTGGTTTCATACATCTGGCCACTAAAGTCACCCTTTTCAAAGATCTGAATCTTATACTGGCCTCCACTGGACTGAAAAACAACAACAATAACGACAAAAAGAAACGAACAGCCATTATTACAGAAATCATTTGCTCTTCCGGAACTCAGAGGATAGCTCGGTGCACAGCCTATCCTACTGAAAGGAGGGTCATCTGGGCTCCAGTCCCCACCATGAAACACTGAAAAGGCTGACTTGTATTAAGAAAAGCACAGTTTCTATAAACATCTACGAGGTCGAGAGAGTCATAGCACAATTAGCGTTCAGTCTGCCCTTGATCTCAGCCACAAGGTTGGGAAGTAACGCCATGCAGTCTAGTGATGAGGTAAACTGAAGACTTTTATTTCAGTGAACAAAACCTAGTACTTAGAATATGCATGAAGCGGTAGAGAGACTTGGGAAAGGGTGTGTGGGGAGAGGGAGCTGGAGAGAGAACTACAAAAACGACACCGGACAGCTCATATCTAATGCACCCGGTTAATTCCAGTTCTAGAGGATCCAACGCGCTTTTTTTTTTTTTGCCTCTGAGAGCACCTGCGCATGCGTGTACACACACACACACACACACACACGCACGCACGCACGCACGCACGCACGCACGCACGCACGCACGCACGCACACAGAGCCAGCTCCCAGACTCACCAGGTGAACAGCTCTGCAAGAGCCCAGGCGGTCATTGAGGCCCATCCAACGTTGGTACTCTGGGTACTCGCCCTGCGGTAAGATGTACATGTGCCCGGAGAAGTTGGGCCTTTCGTACACAGCCCAGGTGCCTCCTTCTACTCTAATGGAGTTGCAGCGGCTTAGGTAGGAGCGGAAGTCTGCGCAGTCGCAGTCGCAGTCATAGCGGCGGCCTTGAAAATTTTTGTCTTCGTAGAAACTAATCTGAAGCACAGAACAGTTAGGGAGGTGAGGGGCTGGGCAGCTTTGCACACAGATAGAAGTGGGAAAAAGGAAGCATACTGTCACATCAGAACGGCTTTCCCTTCTACTGGGAAGAAACGCACACTTCTACCTTACCTCACGTCTGTTTTCTGGGAGTTTTGTTATCAATAAGTGGATAGGAACTTTCTTAAAATGGAGCTGAATAAAAGAGTGCCCTAATAGAAGCCAGTAGTCTCTGACCAAATGATATATTTAAGTTCCCACAGCCCTCTACTTACGACATTATATTATAAATGGCCATTTATAGCTGGCAGTGGTGGCGCATGCCTTTAATCCCAGCACTCGGGAGGCAGAGGCAGGCGGATCGCTGTGCGTTCGAGGCCAGCCTGGTCTACAAAGCGAGTCCAGGACAGGCAAGACTACACAGAGAAGCCCTGGGGGGAGGGGGGCGGGGGAGGCCATTTTTATGCGGCTGACTCTCCCACTAAACTCCTCCTGGATTCTCCTGAGGGTAAAGAGCAAGCCCTCTTAGCCTACAGATCTCCTGAGCCAGCCACAGCTGACGAACCCACAATAGATGTTGGATGAAGGTGAGTTCGTCAAGGATGGGTACAGATCATAGGGACAGACGAAAACACCTCATGCTCCGACCTAGTCTGTGGCAACTGTGGCGCCAAGAGAGGGAGGCAAAAGTGTTTTTTGTCTTCAAGTCGTACCAGTTTCTACCACGGTACCTGCCGTGTCGTGTGGCACTGGCCACATGTTGTCACAGAAAGCCAGACATAAGGCTGTGCCCTCGAACTCCTGTTCAATCAGCCCTATGACCTTAGACTAGGCACCTCTCGGGGGCTTTGGCTTCCCCCTCGTCCAATGGCATGACTCAAACACACTGGAAGTGCTGACGCAAAACAGCACGGAGGTTTTTCTCGTTGAAATGGGGAAACACCTGATAGGAACTCTGGGAGTTGATGAATAGTTTCTGAATACCACTGTGAAATCCAAAAATTGGTTCACTCCCTTTCCCTCACCCCGCTGTTGCTCAGTAATGCCACAATCAGAAAAATACTGGGTGATAAGAAAACGGAGTTGTGCGTCAAGTGGCTTATTTCTCGGTACTATGCTGCCACCTTGTGTCTGATTTGATTTATTGATTTGTCCGAAAAGCACTGTCTTAAAGGAGTAGAGGCGGGTAGTCCTTGATTTTTGAGAGAGTAGAAGGGTGAATAGTTTTCCAGAAACAAAGAAAAGTGGACAAGCCTGTTCAAATGAATAAAATATGTGAGGAACACAGCCCACCATAGGAACTAGTGAATAGTGAGCGTGTGGAGTTCCCTCGGTGTCTGTACACTCCGAGAGCAAGGAGAGGACGTGGGTAGCTGCCGTGGGCTGGCGGCTCATTAGAAAGAGAGTGGACAGATTCCCAAAGGGCACAAGAGACTTTTTCTTTTGTCCTGGGCGATTCTTCCCCAGGCGACACACCCAGAGCTGTTTCATTATGCCTTAATCTTTCCTTTTCCCTTCTTGTCCCAATTCTCTCACCTCTATTTCCTGAATAATAATAATAATAATAATAATAATAATAATAATAATAATAATAATAATAATAA
Source organism: Acomys minous (assembly GCF_964271855.1). Lineage (NCBI taxonomy): Eukaryota > Metazoa > Chordata > Mammalia > Rodentia > Muridae > Acomys > Acomys minous. The sequence goes on along the minus strand of NC_140492.1, from coordinate 68,521,950 downwards.
TAATAATAATAATAATAATAACTCCTTTCCCATATGAAATCATGTATTTCATTTCCCTTCTTCAAATTTGTTTTTCTGCTCCCTTTCTCATTTTAGCATAACAAATTTAGAGGAATATAGGGCCTGTTTACAGATGAGAGGGGGGAAAAATTCCAGCACAGCTTACTAGCTATGGGTCTTTAAGCAGAGCATTGAGCCTTCTCGTAAAGGTCCTAATCTGTAAGACAAGGTAAGAGTGGCTTTCTACAGACGGGTGGTCTGAGGGTAAACGGTAACCAAGCATAAAGTTGGATACTTGACCCAAAATTGCCGGTGAAGAAAGGGCTCGTCCCTGCTTGAGGAGCTATCTGCGATTAAACGGTGGCTGGGAAAGAGAGAGTCACATTCTTGGGTTGTGCAGACCAGTAGGTTCTCAACCTTCTTAATGCTGTGACCCTTTAATACAGCTCCTCATGTTGTGATGACCCCCGGCCATAAAATTATTTTGTTGCTACCTCATAATGGTACTTTTGCCACTGTTATGGGCTGTAATGCAAATATCTGATGGCAGCATATCTAATATGTAACCACCAAAGGGCGGAGACCCACAGGTTGAGAACCATTGCTCTAAATTGTCTTGCTCAAATAAATAACCCACACCCAGGCTCAAGCAAGCAACCCTAATTAAGTGCATTGGGACACACACGCTTATACATGCTTTACACAACACTAGGGAGGGGCAGGGCTTCATGGCAGTGGAAGAGTAGCAGGAGATGAATGTGATCCAAGTACTTTATATGCATGTGCAAGACGGTAAAAACACATTTAAAACTGTTCAAAAATACGTCTGGCTCCGTCTGTGTCACTTGTGCTTTCAGGGCTGACCGTTTGGTATTCGGTAACCACTTGGTGTGATCTTCCCTGGGGAAGACTGTTTCTCCCCGCCGCAGAGCTCCTTAGTTGCCTCTAATTCTTTGTGTAGGGCTCGTAAGCATGTCTGTTATTGTTGTCCTTGTGCAGGTCACATTTGGGCAGCCAGGGATAAATATTTTAAAAGACATTAAGCTGTTTTCGTTGCTATGGACAAAGAGATGACTTCCAAAGGCCACCAGCTGTTCAAGGAGAAACCATAAACCTGTGGCCTGTGGTCCAAGCCTCTGGCTTCTCAGGTAGGCTGTTTTCTCCCTCTTCCATCTTCCTAGCCCCACGTGACTGAACATGGCAGCAGGACTGACTCTGCACCCACGAGCCTTTTTATTGTGACCGATAAAGAGATCTTCAGGAAATCCCAGTAACTTCTCTAAGAGTGGACAGGTTCTGCACACCGTCATTTATAAGCTGGAGTTGACTTACCAACAGTGACGTTGTGGGAGCTGTGCTATGGGAAATGTGGTTTGCGTATTTTAATTCATTAATTCTAACACTTGTTGCCCTCTGCACATTTGCCTTGCATCAGAGTCTGAGAAGTGAAATACACATAGGGTCACCATGTTGTTCACCGTCCTAGGTCAGCCAGTCATTCCACATCGTGGAACCAAGAGCCCATCAGTTCTTAACGGGCTCATGTCTGGGCTCCATCTCTGCACAGCTCCTACTGTACAGGAAATGTGGAATCTAGCCATTCTATTGCTAATGGAGAGATTGTGGTCTTTGACATAAAACTTGAAGAATTAAAAAAAAAAGTGTTGGTTTTCCTAGAAATTACTACAAAACTCCTGTCATGTTTATTTTTGAGAAGTAGTCTACCAATCCAAAGCAGAAAGAAAAATACCTTGATTATCCCAGAGGTTAAAGAATAAATGCTTAATAAAAATCTGTTGCGATTGCTTCTGATTAAACTGGTTATAAACCGCAGAGAAAGGAAGGGAGATGGGAAAGAATGGGTCTTATTTACATGACATTTACCTAATCTCAAGGCTCTTGAGATTTTCAGTGGGATCTGAGTGGGGGCACTTCGCAACACAGTACTGTCTCTCCCCCAGCAACGTCTGCATGGTTGTTTGTTCTATTTGTCAAATGGGGGAAAAGTGCTCAGGCGCTAGCCAACCACAGAAGAGTTAACAGCTACCTCCTGACACTGTGCACTGAAAAGCCTACGATTTCGCCTGCCTAACTTCTTGCCAGCCTCAGTTGAAAGACGAGGCAACCGAGAGACATACACTGCAGTGACTCCGCCCTTTAGATTCCTTGAGGAGGACAAAAGCACAGGGAGGGGCCGGAGCTACCATCTTCAGACAAGCAGTTGAGTCAAAAGGTGAGCACTCTGCCTGGAAACAGGAACGGCTTGAATGAAGAAGTATTGTAAGATTCACGTCACCGGCCTGGCCTACCCACTGGCTTTTAGGAACCATAATGGTTAAGGCTGAATTACGTCTGAATTATACACAACAGAGTGCCAACTACGGAAGCTTCCTATTGAAGTCTTTAGCGTGAAAAGTAACATCATCAGTTGCCGGAAGGAAGGCGCCGCGGTACTTTTAGGTTATTATTTGCCCATACAATACTTAGTGAAGCACCTTCACTCAAGGTGACTCTTTAACATAGCGTTAGATGGCTCTGTTAGACCAGAAAAGAAGCCCCTTTCTGTCTTCTCTTCCCCATCCCCTAGCTCACTCACTTCTGCACACAGAAACAAAAGCCTTTCTGCAGTCCGCGTTCGCTGTACCATGAGATGGACAACAGGTAAGCTAAACCGTCTGTATGGCGTTTACTTACCTTGGCCCCCGTTTTAGACATTGTAAGGCGCTGAGGCTGACTTCCTCGCAACTACTGAAAGAAACCCAGGCCAGCTCCGGGCCTACAGGCACAGGGACATTTATACGGGGCAGGCTTCAAATCAAACATTTGCTTAGTCATGAGAATTGGATCCAAAATTTGAGTCAGTCATTTCGAGCCTATTGATGGTTGCTAGAAAAACAACTGGGATTATGAAATAAAGGCAGGCTTCATGGCTCCGCCAATGCTCACCCAGCTGCGCTGTAGACTGCTGAATCAAGGCACCAAAACCCAGCCAAAGTTTTAAAACCTCAAAACAAGTTTTTTTTCTCTGTGTGGTTTGTTTTTTCAGCCAATGACCTCTTGGACATTCCTAGTATCTTTTTATTGATGCATAACAGCTGGCAGAAGAATCCAAAGACCACCCTCTACCCCTGGGCAAAGGGCAAACATAATCACTAGCAGCCAACAGTCACGGATGCTCATCTTTGCGGGGGTACGTAGGGGGTCACTACCAGAAAACATTCTTGGGAAAAATTGAAAGTTTTTTTTAGCATAGATCATATGCTATGTAGAGCAATGTTTGGCTCTTGAAATTGATTCCTGCCATATAAATAACTAGGTAGGAAAATGTCTTTGTTTTTGGCAGATGCATGTTAATGTGTTTAGGGATAAGATGGCATCAGCAATCATCTCCCAAGCTTTACAACTAACAAGAGGGTAGAAGTGTGAATGCGGCAAAATGTTAACACCTGGGTACTCTACTTAGAAATCACAGTGACCTCTTTCTTTCTTTCTTTCTTTCTTTCTTTCTTTCTTTCTTTCTTTCTTTCTTTCTATTAGTCTTACTATATTATGTGTCTCTGGCTGTCCTGGAATTCCCCGTGTAGTTGATGCTGCTGGCTTCAAGGTCGTGGCAATCCTCCTGTTTCCCACATTCAGGAGTTGAGGCTTGCCTCACCAAGGTCAGCTCACCTATTCTTGTCAATGCCATTCGAGTTTGATTTTTTTTTTCCACAAGGGAAGTGTCAAGTGCACATGGACAGAAAGCTGCCTTGAGATTCCAGAACTTTCTAAGCCAGATGCTCTGGCCACGTGCTCCACTGGGATCTGCTCAGAGAACACTGTCTCTAACTTTAGGAACGAGATGAAGACTTCATGCAAACTCAGTGACACACTAAGTCAGTTCTTCCTCCTTTTGACCTTTCCAGCCCAACTCCACCTTTCCACCAACGAATCTCCAACAAATCTCTTTGTAAGTGGGGTACCCACAGGAGTGTTCGGTTTGAAGAGGGCAACTGTGGGGCCTGGAGTGGCTCAGCAGTAAGGGGAGCTTGCTGCTTTTGCCAAGGGCTTGACTTCAGTCTGTAGCAGCTGTACAGAGTACCTCACAGCTATAGCTAGGGAAACCTGGCTTCCTCCAGGACCTCATTCACAAGTGCACACGCACTGCCTTTCAGATTACTGAGAAGCAGATAACAAACTACAACATATCTGCTTCCTCAATTTTACACACTGTAAAGTATCAGATTAGCCCATAGAAACCACTAATGTCATCTGTGGAGGAATGTCTTGAGTGCATGTAACAACTGTCAGTAAAGCGCTGTTTAGCTAATCAGCTAGGCAGAAGGACAGGAAATGGGAGGGGGAACTTACCAGAGAGGGAGAGGAGCTGGGAGTTGAGAGGAAAGAAGACAGTTGACAGGAAGAGGAGAGAAGCCTCTGAGGCTCAGATTGGCAAGTGCTTGGGATATATGTATGTTATGAGGTTTAGAGTAGTTTATTTTAGTTTATGAGTAGATTAGTATCAGTTTAGATTCTGCCCAGCATAGTGCTTGCAGCTTTAAAGTGCATTTCAGCCTCTGTGTCAGTTATCGGCTTCCTAGGCCAAAGAGATAAATTTATTTTAACAGTTCAGTGTCGCTAAAATGTGATTAACTCAAAAAACAGAAATACAATTTTCAATTACTTTCATTAATTTTTTCCATGACTAAATTTAATTAAGATTATCTGGATTTTCCCCTTTCTATAATTTCTCAATTTAGACCTATTAGATAATTCACATATTGTGTTCCATCTTTAAATACATGTCACTTAATGTGACTGTCTTGACATAATATGTAATTGGCTTACTGAATAATTTTTAAAAAGTTAATGGATTTTGGTTTTTGTAGGTAATACTAGAGATTAAACACTGCCTTTATGAGCATTGTTGGCAAGCACTTTCTCATTTGCTACATAGCTAGCTCCTTTTTCCTTTACTTTTATTATTTAGCATATGTTATGTCATATGGTTTATATGTTAAAAGAAATAATTAGTGGAAATAAAATTGCCATAGGAGGAGAAACCTGAGAAGACAGCATTATCTAGTAGGCAGCACTGACTCTAGGATCCTGGCTCCTTGTGTCTGGATAAGAGTGGAAGAGAGAAAGGAACACGACAGAGTTTGCGCTTTCAGCAGCTCCAATCACAGCATCTTTCAGACCTGCTTTGCCTTTGGAAAGCACATCAGGGAGTAAATAGTGTAGATGAATCTGAAAGACCCTCTTTACATCAGAGGTGAAGTAAAAAGAGTCAGGAGTACTGTAATATGGTGACTTTCTTTCATACTATTTCAGCATATTATTAGATTTTTCTATGTGCTCATGAGGATAGACTTGAGGCCTCCTACATGCTGAGAGTAGGCTGTACCTTTGAGACACATTCTCAGTCCATTCACTGGTAGGACAAACGATCTGACATGGTCATAAGCAAGGGAAATGAGGTTACACTGTAGTTTTATATACCACAAACGAAATAAAGGAGATTTGCTTTTCTTCCTTTGTGGAGAGCAGGCTGTTAACAGTCAGTGATAGTTTGACTCAGTCAATAAAAGTTTCTATGTAGAAAGAAGTAAAAATGTTTTCTGAGAGGTACTACTCCTTGGAATTGTTCTTCCATCCCCATCTTGGTTCCGTGCTTCTCTCCCTGAAGATAGAGTTCAGGTGCATAACTCCTAAGGGACAGTCGTCCAGTCTTCTTACCATGGGAGGCAGTGGAAGTGAGTGTAAATGGCCATTACATTGTTTCTTATCCTGTTTTTATTAATTCAAATTAAGACATTAAAGAGGTTATTCTCAAGAAATTTCAAATTGAAAGCCATATTTAAAGAAAATGATTTCCATTTAAATTAAATTAAACATCCAGCTGCCAGGCAGTATGTGCCCTCTGGTGTAGTAGAGGCAAGACTCTCTTTGGGGTAGGCAAATATTCTTTTGATTATACTGGAGGTCACTTCCAGTTAGAATTAAGTTTTTCAAATAAATTTGAATCGATTTGCACTTTTCTACATGCAGACAGTGTGCCTGTTACTTTTTAGAATATGCTGTCTTTTTTTCCAGTGTATGTTTCTGGCATCTGTGTAAATAAATCATATATTCCCATTTGTTTGCATTGGTATCTAGTGTTCAATTCAATTTCATTTATCAACGTGTCTGCTTTTATTACAATGCCATGTGTTTTTTTTATTACTGTAGCTCTGTACTAGCTTGAAAATCAGGTATAGTTATACTTATAGAAGTTTTGTTTATTTTTTTATTGCACAGGATTATTTCAGCTATCCTAGCTGTCCATGTTTCCTTATTTTTTCATATGTAGTTGAGTATTATCATTTCAATAGTTGGAAAGAATTGTATTGGTATTTTGATGGGAATTGCACTGAATCTTTAGATTTTTTAAAAACTTATGTTAATTCTACTGAGTCAAGAGCATGGGGGAATCTTTCCTCATTCTGATGTTTTCTTCAATTTCTTTCTTCAAAGACTTGAAGTTATTATCATAGTAAGTCTTTGAACTTGCTTCGTTAGAGTTGCATCAAATATTTTATATTATTTGTGGCTCTTGTGAAGAGTGCGATTTTCCTGATTTCCTTCTTGGTTCATTTGTCATTTGAATATAGCAGGGCTAATGATATTTTTAGTTAATTTTATAACTAGTCATTTCCCTGAGAGTGTTTATCAGGTGTAAGAGTTACATTGTGGAATTTATATTGGGCCACTAATATATATTCTATCATATCATCTGCAGATAACAATATGTTAACTTTTCCTTTCTGATTTTTGCCCCTGTGGTATCCTTCAGTTGTCTTTTTGCTCTAGCTAGAACTTCAAGTACTAATAAAATAGATATGGAGAGAGTTAACAACCTTATTCTGTTTTATATTTTAGTGGATGTGTTTTGAGTTTCCCTCCATTTAATTTGATGGTGGCTATAGGCTTGCTGTAAAATGACTTTATTATGTTTAGATATGTTCCCTGTAGCCCTACATTCTCCAGGACTTTTACCATGATGGTGTGTTGGATTTTAGGCAATTGAGATGTTTATGTGGGTTTTTTTTTCTGTCAGTTTGTCTATACAGTGAATTGTATTTACTGATATTCATGTGTGCAAACATACCTGCAACTCTGAGTTGAAGTCTACTTAATTTCACAGTATGACTTTTTTTGATGTGTTCTTGCATTTGGTCTTCAAGTATTTTATTGAGTTTTTTTTTTCATCTATGTTCATCTGTGTTCTGTACTGCTCTTTCTTTGTTGAGTCTTTATTTGGTTTGGGTAGCAGGGTTATTGGAGAATGTTCCTTCCATTTCTACTTTGTAGAATAGTTTGAGGAATATTAGAATTAATTCTTCTTTTGGAATTTTAAATTCACTGGAGGACTGGTCCTAAAAGTACGTCCTCATGCTTCTCTGGATTTCCTCGGTGCCTGATGTTACAGCCCCTATTTCCTTTGTTTTTATTCATTTGAATTTCTCACCATGTTTTAGTTACTTTAGACAAGGGTTTGTCTTTCATGTTGCTTTTCTCAGAGAACCAATTCTTTGTTTTCTTGATTGTTTGTATTGTTCTATTTGTTTCTATATCATTAATTTCAGTCCACAGTTTGATTGTTCCTTGTGGTCTACTCCTATAGGTGTATTTACTTCTCTTTATGCTAGAGTTTTGAGGTATGCTGTTAAGTTACTAGTATTACATTTTTCCAACTTTACTGTAGGTTCTTTGTGGTGTGAACTTTCAGGTAGCAACAATTTCTTTTCTTTTTAAATGAAATGTATTTATTTATTCAGTCATTTTACATTCCCATCTGAGCATGAGATTCTCTATTTCGTCTCTTGTATCCTGTTGGTTGCTGAAGCTTGCCTCTGTAATCTGCCATTGGAATTCCTAACATCTTCCTTTTCAGAATTCTCTCGTTTTGTGTTTTCTTTGTTGCTTCTATTTGGATTTGAGATCTTGAAAAGTTTTGTTTCCTCAACCAAACTGTTGACTCAATTGGAACAAAACTTGCTAAGTCTATTAAAAGTGTTTTCTTTAAAAGCCAAGTTATCTTACCATATGCAGCAGTGTAAAAAGCATGATTTTAGTGTTATATGTTACTCCAAGCAGGTTTAATTGAAGGAGGAATTATATCTGTTTAGGTAAGTTTTTATGACTTAATTTGGTTATGAAGTGGAATCATCCACAGATTTCTCATTTGGATATACAAATGGTTATTTTTTTTTATTATTGTTAATATGGACCATCTATTATCAGTTGCACTGTTCCCAAGGTTGTTATGAAATAGAATAGATACTGAAGTAGATTGGAGACAGGTAGGGATGAGAACAGGAGGAATTGGTTGGTGGAGGATGAAAACACTGGGAGCAATGACCAGAACTGGGGGGCAATGTGGAATCCTAACACAGTAGAAACTAAGAGAGAGCCCCCTAACATCAAGCAGTCATCTTCTGTTAGTGGACAAAGCTTCCAGTGGTGGGACTGGGACACCAACTCAGCCACAAAAACTTTGACCTACAATTTGCCCTGCCTCCAAGATGTGCTGGAGTAATGGTGGTGCAGAGCCGGTGGGAATGGCCAACCTATGACTAGTCCAACATGATTCCCACTCCTGACACTGCCTGTATGACCAGGAATAAGAAACGGAATGGCCCAGAAACCCAGAGTAAAGCCAAATAGAAACGGCGAGAGAAAAAGTCAATGAAATGATTTCTAATGATATTCTGCTATACTCGTAGATTGGTGCCTAGATCAGTCATCAGCAGGGAGGCTTCATCCATCAACGGATGAGAACAGATACAGAGACCCACAGTCACTAGCAGAAGTTCATGGGAATCTGTGGAAGGGGAGGAGGAAGAATTTTAGGGGGAGGAGTATGGGGGAAGAGTACAGTAGCAATACACGGCAGGCATCATAGGGAGTAGCAGAGACTGAAGAGACAATTATAAAGCCTACTGTATGGGTCAGAACTGTGTTCTCTGCATATATGTTATGGTTGTGTACTTTGGTGGTCTTGTGGGACTCCCATCAGTGGGAGTTGGAGGTATTTCTGACACTTTTTTAAAAAATAAAAGCGCAGACTTATTCAGCGATGGCTCGTGTCCAAGAAACTAAGGTGTGGAAGTCGGAGGACCTATTTTTTTTCCCTCTTCTCTCCATTACTTCATCTTCCCTGAGAGAAAAAAAAATGGTCTGGACCAGAAATTCTAACCCAACTTTTGAAAACCCACAAAACACAGTTCTCAAAAGAGTAAAATAATCTTACTTCCTCATAGAAAAGAGGGAGGAGCCAATGGAAAGGGGGAGGTGTCTCGGGGTGGGGGAAGTACCCACCCGCCGACCACCGGGTGGGATACTTCGCTCTGACATAGCTGCCTCCAATAGGGCAAGCCTGGGGTATAGTATTTAAAAACTCCTACACCCCTTTTTATCAAAATAAAAGAAAAAAAATTCCCTTCCCCAAACAAATAACACACACACGTACATCTTTCTTTTTAAAAAACTTCCAAGGCATTAAAGCTTTAAAGTGAATCCAGAACAAGTGCAGGTGGGATTCCCTCCTTCCTTCCTTTTTGTGGGGTTACTCAGTATATCCCCCAGTAGAGGAACTAGCCCCAAGGGGATGGCAAGGGCAAGGACAAAAGGGAACACAGAGGTGGGACCTCCTTATTCAATCAGCAACCAGCATAGGTGTGGCCACAGCACTAGGAAGCCTCACCCCCTATGGAATCTTCCATGAGGGAGCCCATGGGGGAGAATGTATTCTTGTGTACTCTAGCTCAAGTTGAAACAGGGAAAGAAGGCGGGAAGTACAGAGAAGAGAAATGGGTCTTCTGGGTCCCTGTGGTCAAGGAGAACCCGCTTTCTCAGCTCCTGGACAAAGGCTTCAATTATTTCCTCTTTCATTTTCTGCAGCTCCTTCCGCACCTCTCCCAGAAGCTCTTGCTTCACCCTCTCCAAGTCAGCATCATCCCTGGAGCTGGGTGCAGAGGGGTGGGGCTCAGAGGTAGTCACAGAAGAGGATGACATCATCCTTGGCAAGGCTGTGCTGTTCTTCTCCCAGGGTTTCCACACAGGTTCACTCTGGGTGGGGACTCAGGCCTCTGGCTCCTCCTGACTGGCAGACTCGTCTTTGGGGGGGCTTCTCCTCAACCTGTGTGGCTTTCCTTCTCTGGGCCAGCATGACATTCATCTCTTTCAGAAGGCCCTTGCCAATGCTTCGACTACTCTCAACTTTGGGGGCCAAGGGTTCCCCAGACCCTCCTCCTGCTTGCTAAGTTTCCTGAGTTTGATTACAGCCATGGCAGCAGCCAGGTCTGGGGCCCAGAAACTTCCACCGCTATGGCCCTGAGCTGTAGTGAGAGGGGGTGCAGGAGGTGAGGCACCTCCCGATTCATGACCTGCAGCAGATAACCCTGAAGGAGGCAAACCTGAGGGGGGGGGACCCAGAGGACGAGGAGGTCCCTGAGGGAGAGGTGGTGCCTCCAAGCTGGAGGAGCAGGTGGGCCTCATGTATTGGAGGTCAGGCCTTCCATGTTCTCAGGCCGCCTTTTCTGTTGTCCCAGCTCATTCTGGGCAGACCAGGCAGGTGCTGCAGGGGCCAGGGGAGGCCCACCTCCTTCCACGGCTTCTAGGGCGCTGGCCATGCTGGTTGCAAATTGTGCTGGGTCCTTTTTGCTGCCAAAGTTGAGGTCCCAGACCTTGCGGTCATCACACCACTGATGGAAGATGGGAGTGGCCTGATTGTACTTGACACACCAGATGATGGCACAGTTGGTGACCACCTGCTGGTCAGGCTGCAGCTTGCTGCCCACAACTCGGAGCGAGTTGGCAGTGGGGTTGTGATAGTTCTGGATGCAGCTGAAGGCCTGGGTACCAGTGCCAGCAGTGAGCCATCGCTTGTTGCTGTCATCATAAAGTATCATAGTAGCCATGCTGTAACAGATAACCATCTAGTTCATGGCTGTGCTGAGGGCAGGTGTCGCACCCAAGGGGAATGCTCCTGGGGTGCCCTGATTGGAAGTGCCAGGGTCAGGGGCTGGCTCCAGGTTCTGCTCAGTCTCTCTTGGGTTTCCATTCCATAGAGTCCAGCTTCCTGGGGAGAACGTGGACGGGCTTGGGTGGGTCCTCTGGTGACTCCTCTCTCTGGTGCTCTGATAGACTAGGATCCTGTGCAATGGAAAGCCGGGTGTGGCATCTGGATCTTGTTGGCACACCTCCATGGTTACTCTTACTACTGCCTATTTCTGACTCTTTTGCCCACTCTTGGGACACTTTTTCTCCTACTAGGGGAGAGATGAGGGGAAGACTGGAAGGGGTGAAGGGAAGGTATACTGCAATGAGAATGTAATGTATGAAAGAATTAAAAACAAACAACTTTGACAAAAATCAAAAGGAAAGTACATGGTGTTTTACTTCATGTACACCTATACTGATATCTGGTCTTTAAGTTTTACCATCTTTATAATCAGGAGGAAGGGCCTTCATTCTTTCTAAGTTTCCATAGCATCATTTGGAAGCTGAGCAGGGTAATGTCTACATATCTGGTGTTGTTGTAAAAACTGAAGAGTTAATGTGCACAAGTACCATTTAAGTGATGTGTTTATGGAAGCCCTTACTGAACATTTATTGACAATAAAAAAGCTCTAGGTAGAGGGAAGTTTTTTTCTCATATTATTAGACATTCAATTTTTTTTATATATGTGTCTATTATTAGACATATATACAATAACCTGCCTATAGCAGGAAGAACCATGACACAATTAGGGATTATAAATATTACTCTCTTAATGTTTTGGCTATTTGTATTTGACAGCCTTGAAGAAAATATCTTTTCTATCTTGGTGCCTCTAAAATTCTTGAAGACTAAATTAAATAGTTTAGTTTCACAATTAAGCTTAGTTGTTTAGGGGCTAAGATTTTTTTAGGTCAAGGAAGATGTTTTAAGCTGATAATGATGAGAATCTGTGTGGAATTCTGTACAGTGCTCATGTCCTCAGATGGAGACAGCAGGAATCACAGAATCCAGATCGGTGTCATTAACATGAAGAGTGGTGAACCCTGTGCCACCAACTGGAGGAAGGGTGGTGCTGGTGCCCATGCTTTTTCTGGAGAGGTCAGTTGAATGTGCAGCATCAACAGCTAGGTCAGTATCACTAGCAGGGTCCTCAGTGGCTTGGGGACCACAAAGAGCAGCAGATTCAGCACAAGTGCTGAGCCTGTTACTATTGCCTTGAGTAAGAAGACAAGAGTCATGAGCCAGGTCAGCATTGTGAGCAGGATCCATGGTGACAGCTGTGAGGTGACCAGCAGCAGACTCACAGTCAGTGTGTGGTCAGCCCCTTTCATGCTCAGTGCAAAGATCTAAAGCAACTGGGCAAACCAATTCAGCCTTTGGAGTCTTGTCCATGGCACCTGTGTCACCTGCATCACCAGTAGAGGCAGCAGGAGCTGGCTTCCTGTGTCCAGTAGCCCTCAAGGCAGGCAGTCTACGCTGAAAGGATCTAAAATGGGGTTCTACAGATAAGTCGACTTTTTTTCAACCTTTAAAGAAATAAAGAGATGTTATTTTTCATTAAAATTATGACTTTCGTTCATTTTAGCATGTTTTTGTTAATGTCAGTCTTGAATTTAGTCCAAAATACTTGTTGCTCGGTGTAATTTAGTTATTACAACCACTGATACCCTATAACCTCCTCTTCCTTTCTGCTTAAGTACATGGTCCAGAGTTTTCAGAATCCTCAAAAGGGGACCTGCTCAGGATTATGCCTCACTTTCCTTTGCTCTTTGCTACATAAAATCATCATCCTCTGTGTATTGGCAATAGATCAAAAGAAAAGGACAAACGTGTTCTTTCCTGACTTCGTGACCTGGATTTAACATTCTAACCAGATTAAGAGGATGTGATAATGAGGAGCTTCAGGAAGGAGAGAAACCTTTTTCTTCTGTACTGCATCAGTCCTTTTCCCATGGCCTTTAAAATTGCCCACTGGGATCCGGAGATAGCAAAATAATGAAGGTGAACTCTTCAAGTCCTGATATTCGTTCTTCCATTTCTTACAATCTGTTAGATAAGGCCACCTCTGAGGTGCTTGCTTTCTTTTCTGATGCTTCTCGATCATGCTTTTCTTCCGTGTGTTCCTTTATGATAGCTTCCATTTTTATTATCAGGTCTTGAACTGTTTTAATGATTTCCTTCATCTGGTTATTTGTATTTTACTGAAATTCTTCAAATGCCTCTTTATATGACTCTTTTAAGTCTTCAGCCCTCTTGTTTGCCTCCTCCTGCATTTGTTTACAGATTTTGTTTCTTCTATTATCATCTTACTTACTAAGGACTTGAGGTCATTTTCCTGTATATCAATTGTTCTTGGGTTCTACAGGTTGTTTTAATTGGGAATGCTGGGATCTAGAGGTGCCATCCTGTTTTGGTTTTTGTTAGTGTTCTTTCATTGTCCTCTTGTCATTTTGATGACTCTGATGTTGGGAGGTGGTTTGTAGTGACCTTCTCTGTTTGGGAGTGGATAGTTGATGCCTGATTATAGGTAGGGTGCCCTTGCCTGTGGGGAACAGGGTGTATTTCCCTGGACCAGGCAGGTGATTCAGATTCTACTCCTTGAGATTTTTCTCAACACCTTAGGCTCCAGGCTGAGTCATGCAAAGCAGGTTTCTGTTTGGGCCTTTTCACCTTACTGCTGTAATTCAGATCAGCAGTTTTGGTATCTAGAGTAAGGACAGCACACAAGCTCTCTGGTTGTGTAGGTTGATTCCGGTTGCCTGTCCTTCCTATTGCTTTGTATCCAAGACCCCAGGTGGATCAGATCTTCTGGGTTGTAACTGGCGTTTAGCTCTGCCTCTATACTCTGTAGGAGCATCCAGCCTCTCCCATGAATTTGGGAGTTCTTGCTGGGTTTGCAGGAGCTGACCCAGCTAGGGTCTGCCTGTTGGAGATTACAGGATCAGTGCCTGTTGGGCCTGAGACAGTATGGTTTCAGGCCACTGGCAGTATCCAAGGAGGCAGCGATTTCCAGGCCCCTGTATGCCAGGACACTCCCAGATTGCTTTAGATCAGCAGTTAGGCCCTGCAAGTACGACCCATGGCTCCCTATATTGTGGGAGGTCCTGTCACACCCGCAGGAATGGATCCAGCTAGGTTCTGTTGTTTGGGGAGTGCCGGGTCAGTGCCGGCAGCCCGGGCAGGCAGCTGGCGACAGTAGCGATTCAGACCACTGGCGGGAATCCCCTGTATCTCCTCTTTCTGCCAGTGAAAGCCAGGATGCTCCCAGGTCGCTTTAGGTCAGCAGTTAGGCCCTGCAAGCACAACCCATGGCTCCCTATATCGTGGGAGGTCCTGTCACGCCTGCAAGATTGGACCCAGCTAGGTTCTGTTGTTTGGGGAGTGCCGGGTCAGTGCCGGCAGCCCGGGCCCGCAGCTGGCGACAGTGGCGATTCAGACCACTGGCAGGAATCCCCTGTATCTTCTCTTTCTGCCAGTGAAAGCCAGAATGCTCCCAGGTCGATTTAGGTCAGCAGTTAGACCCTGCAAGCACGACCCACGTGGGCAGTCCCACTGGGCTGTGGGAGCAGTCCACGCTGGTTTCTAACTGCCCCTGTTTGCAGGGTCATTCCTTTGTGTCTGGCTTCAAATTGGGCCCAGGACGAGGTCCACGAGCTACTCGCCAGCTCTAGCTGTTTTTGGTGAGACCCGCCACCTGTGTTTCCACCCGGGCTAGGCAGGTGACCTCCGCAGTTTGGCGTGGTATGGATGTAGAGGTTCAATGGCAGTTTCACCCTATTCGCTGAGAATCCTCAGGCTGGGGGCTCCAGAAAATTCCCTCCCCAAATGGCGAATTTGGGTTTTATGTGCCGGCTGAAGCTTGGTTGTGGATTCCGTTTCAGAGTTTGGGGAGTGCATTTAGCACTTCCGGGCTGTTGCTTGTCCCGGTGTTAGACCCACTGGTGGTCTGCAGAGTTTGGGGCCCCCTCACCTACAGTTCTCAAAATCCAGCAGTCTGTGGCTCCATTCACGTCCCTGTTCTCCTCAGAGTAGATCAGCTATGGTGCCTACTGGTCGACGCCATCTTGGAATCCCGGGCACATTTTCTTATGGCACATGTTTTCTCAGTCACATCTTCTCCTCATTAAGTATTTTAAAACCATTTATTAAATGTATGCAGTTTTTGTTTCAGGACACATGCCACATGTAAAACAAAAACACTGAAGATGACGGAAAAGACTCTGAAGATATTTTCCTGAACCATGATTTACACACAGGAGTGGTAATGAATATCTAGACAGTACTTATTCATCAGAATAAACAATTTTATATGAAATATTCTAAAATGTATTATTGGGGTGTGCAAATATGGTTGTATATTCATATTCATGTGCATTCTGTGCTATTCTGTGTGGGAAGGCCAGAGGACAAATTTCAGGAGCTGGCTCTCTCCCTCCCTGGTGAAGCAGGGTCTCCTGATGTTTTCCTGATTTGTGTGTTCCAGTCTGGGTGAATTTTGAACTTCAGGGCTGTTCTACTTTGTCACCTTCCAACCTGAGTTGGAAGGCTACATGTGTGAGACACTTGCTGCTTGTTGTGGTCTCCAGGATGGAGTTCAGAATGTTAGGCTTGCAAGGCAAGTGCTCTGACTCACTGAATAATCTCCCTGGCCCACCCATGAACATGAGTTTGTTTGTTAGCAGCTCAAGAGAAAACATGAGTAGTTGCTCCTACTTTGGATGTGAGCTTTCTCTTTTTCTGAAAGCCATACATAATCCTTGCATCATCCCTGTGCCATTGTAAGCCTAGTCTGACTATGCCTCTTTATGGAGTCCTCTGTTGGGTAATCTGTTAGCATGTGATGGAAAACTGACATCATCTTGCTCAGGGCTGTGACGTTGTACTTTTTACTGCAATGAACATGCAATGGCTTCTGGGAAAGCCTTGCTATCGGTTTTCATTGCTTTCAACAGCAGAAAAGCGATGCCCTTTGTATTTCAGACCCACAATTTATTTCTCTGCAGTATGGAAACTACAACCCTTTTGGTTTGGTAGACTCAGGAATGTCTAATATCTTATTGTAATTAGTGACATTGAAGTCTACATGCTAATAATTTGCATATCAAAATGTTGGTTCCTTTCCTGAGCACTCTAACTACTCCATGGTCATCATATTCAATCCATTATCATTTACTTTCTGTATCATCATAACATTTTAATATAATAAAATATTCTCCTTTGTGTATTAAGCATGTTGTTATTCTTACATTCTAATACATTTTCATTTAACTCTTAGAAGATTACTGGCAAAGGAACTTCTGTGATGAGGAATGTAAGAAAAATGCAGGAATCTTTATAAGGCTGGGTTCCTTTTGTGTTGAACTATATACAGCATTGCAGAGGCAGGCCCTCCAGAAATATATCTTACACTAAAAAACCCTTACTTTTCAACATAGTGCGATTACATTTACGTTTATTGTTCTTCTACAGCCATCAAATGGGGGTTCTTTCTCAGAATAAATCATATTTTCTGAGTTTTCAAGTTGTTCGTGAACAATCTCCTTTGAGTCTTTTCTGATGTGCTCTTTACGAAGTTCATGCTGCAGTTCACTATGCTCGCCCAGTGTTGCCTCATCTCATTTCATAGAAGTCTGAGGCTGTAAAGATGTGCATTCAACATTGCGTTTCTTCTTTATTTTTTCTCCTTGAGTGATTTTCTGTAGGTGGGGGAGTGAACGGTTACTCTGACTGATTCAACCTCATGAGTCTTATGCTTAGTTGTACCTATCTACATTTTTTTTTTTTTTGATTCTCACACTTTACAGGATATTAGTGAAAAATCCTGTATAGAGTGCAGGTCTTCCATGGTCTAGTCCTATTGACCATATTGCATACAACTTTCATAACAATGTCTATTTGCTATGTGTAAATATCAACAGAAGTGTGAATGACTGGGACCTATAGGCTCAAATTTTTGAATGCTTGGTCCATGCAGGGTCAGTCTTTTTTGCTAACTATTCAGAGGTGTGGCCCTGTTCAAGGAGGTGTGTCACTGACCATCCTCCCAAATCCAACTCTGCCTCATGCTACTGGATCAGATGCATCTCTTAGCTGATGCTTAGTACCATGCCTGCCTACTTGCTGCTGAGGTCCCAGGCACGAGCCATGGAAACTGTATGCAATCCGCAATTCAAATGCTTTCCCTGACAAGTTGGCCCTGGTGTCCTCTCACAGCAACAGAAAATTCTGAGTCTATAAAGTATATTAAGAATCATTGTGTTGAATTTCTGCTCCTTTTACATCTCTCAGTATAGACACTGAAGACACCTGGAGACCATGTGGCAGAAGGAATTCTCTAAAATTGGCCTGAATGACTGGAAAGAGGAAACTACATCTCTAACCCCAGTGACTGATCTTTTTACTTCCACTTAACTTGATGGCTGTTACTGACACCTTGCTCACAACAATTTTTAGAGATTCACCACACCAGTGTGTCAGTATACATAGGTTAAGTTTCTATGGAGTACTCACCTCTCCATGACACAGGTCTCTATATCACAGTCTGAAATCTATGGGTCTATAGAGCATATTAGAATAAAGGGAAGAAAA
Organism: Acomys minous; assembly: GCF_964271855.1. Taxonomy (NCBI): domain Eukaryota; kingdom Metazoa; phylum Chordata; class Mammalia; order Rodentia; family Muridae; genus Acomys; species Acomys minous. The sequence continues at coordinate 68,504,336 of NC_140492.1, read as the reverse complement.
TAGTGTAAGAGCCACTGGCAGCAGCTGTCCAGAAAGAGCAACAACAACAAAAAAGAGTTTTTGACGCCTATGACAGGGCTGTTGCACAGAGGAACTCACAGTAACTATGAACACATGCCTAAGACATTGACACCATCAGGTCAATAAACATTACAACAATATTGAAGGCTATGCTCATGAAGTCCCACACTTAGGTGAGGATCTTTATGTTACTTATAGCTGCTGAGGGAAGAGGAGTCAGTTTCCTTCAGGAATAAAGCCCTATGAAGTTGCACATGACCCAGTCATTTTCCTACTCCCTGCACACTAAGTGTCCTGATGTTTTTTTGTAAAGAAAACATGCTTTTGGGAAAAAAATAGATTTGTTGGCAAACAAGGAAAATTTGGAGGGGATACTAAAGTGTGGTTAGATCTGATCAAATTTTATTATTTGCATATATAACATTCTCAAACATTAAATTAAATAAATTTTAGAAATATGTATTCCTCATCAATAAAGACAGGATACAAGCACCGAACCTGGTGGCTGGGTTATGCAGAATAGTTGGAGCTATTGATGACTAGCTATGGTTCAGTATTTCAAAATAATTTGTATGATGTTATTTGATGATATATGATGCTATTGAAAAGATGGAGACAAGAGCTGACGGGATTGAGTAAGAGCCAGACAAAAGTAAGAGCATTGTCTTTACTTTGATATGTGAAATTTGTGGGACTCAGAGGACTTGGAATAAAGAGCCAAATCACTAGAGTAGAGGGAGATGGCCTTACGTAGAAAAATGACATCAATACAAGGATCTATGTATATGTAAATGTATACTAAAATGCACATCTACGTAGAACTGTGAACTACAGCATGTGAAATTGCAGAGGCAGAAGAGCCACGGATTCAGTTATGAAGTGTTGCAGGGCTTTCCAGTAGAATCACACGCTGCTTCCCAGTCTTTGAGTTATGGAAACCATTGCTTCTATGGTTTACTATACCTTGGACATAGCCAATATGGAATTTCTAGCTAGGTGATTATTTTGTGGTTTCTAATGTACTCACCTTCATGTCAGGCATGTTAGTTCCTTTCATTTCCAGTGTAACTACTCTCTAAATCTTTTCTCATCATGGCCATTGTCATTGTTGATGTTTATTTTATAAGAATTTCCCTCAATTGTATAAACAGCTTGTAAACTTTTGTTTTTTACATTCATAGTCTATTTTCACTTACCGTTTTTAGCATAAGTAAGAAGAATGCAGCTGTGGATGTGGGTGTGAATGAGATGCAGGCCATGTACAAAGCTGTGTCCTGGGCAGTCTCTAGCACTACACACAAGGGCGAGCAGATGCATTTTGCCCTCAAATAAGATGTACTGTTTTTTTTATTAGAATTACCTTTGATCTTGTTTTTCCCTTAGCGATATGAAATTGACTTTCTTCCTTGGGACAAACAGTATTTTCATGTTTTCCAATCACATCACAAATTTTCTCCTTGAAATCCTTTTTAATGGTTTCCTTGAGATTCGCACACTGCGATTCTCTGTCTTCCTGCTCTACTTCCTGTGCTGTCTTGGCAGCAGGCTTCTCTGACTGTTTGGACTTGTCCTCACGTGTCTTCTTTAATTTATGTTTTTCATGTATTTTCTGGAAATGAGAAGATACATTATTTCATATTTGGGGTACATTTTAAAAAATGATTCTGTCCCTACATATTATAGTGTATGTATGAAGGAAAAGGAACCACTACTTAATATTTATCAGTTGAAGACCTTCATAAGTGCTCTGCTCCCCACACCATCACTAGCTATTAATAAGAAGTGAAAACAATTTATTTTCATCTACAGTAGTAAAAAAACATGAACCAGCATTTTAAACTTAGTATTGATTACAGTGTTTAAAATAAAAATACTTTGTTGTTAAATATTCCAAAATCTAAGTTACTTGATTTTCACATCACAAAGGACACCTCATGTGAAAGAGATTGCCTTACTTTACCTAAAAATGCTGATCCCTTACAGTACAGTCAATCCCTTTTTCTGTTTATAAATAAGTAGGTAGTAGGCAAGTCTAAGTTATTCAGGACCCAAATCACCAAATCAACATTGAAAAGCAAAACAATTTTGCTTTATATTATATACTATATAGTATACAGTTAATAGATATACTGTATAGTTTACATTCACCAATCATATATTACAAAATGAATTTGCTTCTTCTAAGAGAAGAGGCAGGGAGTAGTGAATGTTTGGGGAAATGCATGAAGGAAATGGCCACAGAAAACTGTTTCATAGAAAGCTGTAAGTAAATTAGAGACCCATGGAGTCAGAAATGGAAAGAAAGAGCAAAACTAAACTAAGAAAAAGCTCAGGGCAGAAGCAAATCGCTTTGATGAGTTTAAAGAGAGGAGAGAAACAAACAAGACTGTCCTCCCAAGGGAGACTGACTGGTAGCAGAACACAGACTAAAGTATACTTTAGATTAGACAGCATGACAGTGTCCTGCATGCATGTAGGGTATCTGCACTGTGTCACCTTCTAACATGACCTAACATGCACATGAGATAATGAGCACGGTATCTGATGACCTTTACCAGGTTCCCTCAGTATAATCAAATATGTAAAATACTATAGTGTGATTCCTGACATCATTCAATGAATCTGTTTTCTCCAGAAGGAGAGACATGTTAAAACTACAACAGGGTGATTGTAGATGCTTTGGAGGAGGGCTGGAGTCCAGGTTGTCCCCTCCTTCTGTGTTTCAATGCAGTTGACCAGCTGATCTATATTAACATGGAGACAACATCTGACAGAGGCCTTGAAGAAACAACTGCATGTGTATGAAAGGAGGACATGGCCTGTGCAAGAGCATGTGGATTCCAACAGAAAAACATTTGTAACTATAATTTACCCTTAAAATGCAAGCTTATGCTGAATTATGAATGTATTTGTTGTGAAATGAGCCTTTATTGGAAAGAGGCAAGGGTGTTTCTGCAGAGGACGGTGGTCTGCAGAACAAGGGTTCAAATGATAGTCCCTAACTGTGTGATGTCAACGGAAGCCAGGGCTGGGTTAGGGAAAGGATGCTGACCAATCATGGCAGACATGTAGCAAGGCTGTAAACACACAGCTGCTTCTCCCTTTCACCATGGAACCAATTGTTGAAGAGTAGAGAGAGGAGGAAACAAACAAAAAAAAGTGAAGGGAAATATTTTAAATAAGAACACCAGAGGCAGTAAAGTCCAGAGATCTAGTCACCTGGTTACATAGGGGTTTCCATTATAATCAAATGCTTTTTTAAAAGTCACAGAATTCCCATCTTTGAATGATGGAAATCATGATCTTTTTGGTGAAGATGCCTAAGATCCAGTATCTAAGGTTATGGTGTTATTTGTCTGGAACGCATAATAGTTTCTTTTATTAAACTGTAAATCTTGTACTGGTCTTTATTATTATTTCTCTGTATTACTACTATGAAAGAAGTCACTGCGTTTATCTTATCGTGACATTTGTCCTATTCATTACAGCCTAACATTTTTCACTGAAGCTCTACAAGGTGAGTGGGAAAGGTCCTTGGACCAGGGAAATGCAGACCATGTGCACAGCTACAGTTCTGTTGTCTAGATGTTCTCTGCAGCTCTGTAGACAGACGCTCAAGAGCATCTTCCTATGCACAAGAAATCCATTGCTTTTAAATTAGAAGTAATTACCTTTAGCTGTTTTTTTCCTTTAGCGATATGAGGCAGTTCTTTCTTCCAATTTGTATCACATTCATTGTTTTCAAAAGACTCACAAAGTGCTTCTTTGATGCCTTCCTTTATAGGCTCACAGTAAGAGTCTCTCTGCCTGCCCACAGTTTCTGCCTCAGTTTGCATGAGGGACTCTTGTGAACATGGAGGGGCACTGTCATGGCCCCCTTCATAGTCTTTCTTCATTTCTTCTTCTAGGGATGTTCTCTGCAGGATAGAAGATGGAGGGTCAATTTGCTTGGTTTCCCAGCAGAAGTTCATTTTTTGATATGATTGTTTTTTAAAATTACTCTCTTCAGAAGGCACAGGGTATAAACACAGAGAAGGGAAAATGCACTTAACATTGAACAGTAAAACTCTTTATATATGTTCATTCTGTCTTAAATCACTAGGCTATGATCATGAACCAAAAATGCCTTATCTTCTTCAATGAACTAAAACTCACGAACATGACCTTCATTGTGTCAGTGTTGTTTGGAAGAAACTATGTCATAATGTGTCACATATCCCAAAACACAAATTAGATGGGTTCTAACATGAAAGAGCAATTCTCACATGTAAAGATCTCACCTCACCTTCCTCTTTCATCAAAGAGCTTGTAAAATGCTCTTTAGGATTATTTATTAAACAATAATTCTCCTTTTCAAGTTAATAAATTTTATGTCTCAATGTGATGACTCTCTTTACTATACACATAACAGCATAAATGACTTTTAAGTACTACAAGGATTATTACTTCATTTAAAATTTAGCTTACTATTTAAAAAAGATTAGCAAGTTTAAAAATTTTTTCTTCTCATGAATATGGTTTTCTGGGGAAAGTTATACATTATTCTTAATAGTACATATAAACAGGGTGTGAGATCGCACACCAGATATTAAGATCACAGAGTTCTATTTAGTGTGTTCAACAGCTAGAGATACTTAATTATATGATTTCAGATGCTTCAAAAAGGGAAGAAGGTGTCTATTTTAAAAGCTTTGTGTACAATAATTGTTAATTATAGCCATATATGCCTATTATTTAGTGAGATATAGGTAAAATAAAAAACAATAGGAACAGAAACTGTCAGACCGATCAAGTCTGTTAAAGAGAAATAGCTCTGCATCAGTGTAAAGTGTTTTTTAAAAGACCAGCGAGGAGAGATAAACAAGTACAACTCTCTGTCCAAAGGACTCGAGCAGCAGGCAACACACACGCACAAGTTTCACTCAGACTACACGCTGTCACAGTGTTGTGCATATCTTTGGGCTGCCTGTGCTACTTCAAGTCCTAATGCAGTCTACTGTCTACTTGTGCCCATGTAGTGAGTAAACAGACTGACACACTAACTCCAAAGGTACCGTTGATGAAAGTGAGGTTCTCTTTCTAAGGATTGGCACTTATTCAGGAGCCTGCTATGCCTGTCAGCAGAGTAAGTTAAAATCATAGAACTAAGTTACCAGTTGTTCCACTTTGCAGGAGGCTTGGCGCCCAGACTTTGCCAGCTTCAGTATTTCTGTGCTATTGACTGCAGACTCAGGCACAAGGATGCATCTTTCCCCTGCCAATGAAGCACAGGTGTTTCCAATGAGGGGGACCTACCTGTAAGTCTGAGGTTCCTTTGGAAGTGTTAGGTCGTGGTGTTTCTTTAGGACAAATGGTATCCTGGTAATGTTTAATCTGTTCGTGAACCATCTCTTTCAATTTGTTTCTGAGAAGTTCCTTCAGCTGTAAGTGTTGCTGATTCCTCGGCTCCTGCCGTGTCTCCTTCACTGGCTCTAGCAGTAGAGCCACCTGCTCCATAAAGATTTGCCTTAATTCATTCCTGAGTGGTCCCAGGATTTCCTTTATAACCTTGCTGAGGAGTTCCCTCATCCTTGCATCCTCATGTATGGCCAACAGCTCCTTCAGGATTTCCTTTGCTTCCTTTCTGAAGAGGACCCTCTTCCTTGAGTGCTCTATGGCCGATTCCTCCTTCAGGATTTCCTTTATATCGTCTCTGAGGAGTTCCCTCATCCTTGCATTCTCTATGGCCAGCTGCTCCTTCAGGATTTCCTTTATGTCATTTCTGAGGAGTTCCTTCTGTTCTGCATGGTGCCTATCAGCTCTTTTTGCAGAGCCACCAAGGTAAATATATCTGTGTTGATTTTATTTCTTGTACACACACTGGAGACAATTAGAAACTAAGAAAGAACTAATTTTATAAACCTAGCGTGTGTGTGTGACTAGAGTGAGACTACAAAGTTTAGTCCCAAGGAATGAACGCTTTTTAACTTACTTTTATGTGCTAGCTATTACAGACACGCTGTTCACAATGTCAGTCAATCAAGAGGCTTAATCTTACCATACATATAGCATCAAGGGACACTGTAAAATTGAGAAAGTATAAAATATTCAGAATATAATTTACCTCAATTGTAGCTAGTCTGAAGATAATTTTTATCAGGAAATTACTAGATTCTAAGAGTTTGTTGTCATCCTCACCTTGATGAGGAGGCCTGGTGGTACTTAGAGGAGGATAGCAGGCTACCAAGACGAGACTTGATACAAAGGATCCGATGCAGGGGGAGGAGGTCCCCCTCAGTCGCAGTCATAGGGCAAGGGAATAGGGTGAGAGCAGACAGAAGGAGGAATGGGAGGATACGAGGGATAGGATAACAATTGAGATGTAATATGAATATTATCAATAAAAATAGGAAAGAAGAAAAGAGAGTTTGTAGCTTTGTACATGTATGCCTGGTTGTCTTCATGCGCACCATGTATGTGTTGGAACACTTAGAGTCAATAAGGAGGCATCATATCCCTTGCAATTTCAAGTACAGTTGGCTGGTCATCACTATGTGGGGGCTGGAAACCAAAGCAAGGTTCTTTGGAAAGAACAGTAATGGGTTTAAATTCTGAGCTAACTCTCCATTACTATAAAAGAGAATTTTTATATTTCACAAGTGGGTATATCTGCCTCATAAACTATTTCTAGATACATTATATGCAAATTATTAGTCAGAAATAAATATACAAAGGCTTATGATGGGAATTCAGATAGGACTGATATGGATTGCATACAGAATCATAGAATCATAAATATACCATGTCATGGAGACATTTCCGACATGAGAATAAAGAGACAGATATAATATGATTGACACTCATGTATGACCTACCTAAACACAACCACTATATGCTCTATGGAAATATGTTTATAGTACAAGTGAAGTCCAAGGATGTTTTAGTGTTGGACATAAACCCAATGTTTTATTCTAGGAAAGGATTGTAACACTGAGGTCTTGGGAGGAAAGAAGGGAAGTGAATTAATGATGCAATTATATCATTATTTTAACAATATTAATTAGAAGATAAAGCAAAAATTAAATCTTCAGCAAACAGATACACACATGTGCCTCATATAGATGGAGACATTTGTATAAGAACATGAATAGACCCTATTCAGTGACATAGCTTGAAACACACTTGGGTCTATTCCATATAAAACATTGGAAATCTACTTGTTGAAAATATCTATGGAATCTTGATGACAAATTCAGTTTGTGTAAGCAACTATTTCTTCTTTGGTGATTTGGTGTTGAGTTAGTGTGTACAAAAGAAATATGTGAGGGTGAAATCTTTTCTAGTTCTAATCTCCAAAGAGCTCTAATTTCTCAAAGAGCTGAAAGATAACGTTGGAATGACAACTCAAAAGACTTCTCAGTTTGCTTTCTGATGCTGTGATTAAGAACACCCGTTCATGTTTAAAGTCTTGGAGAGATCAGATCAGGGATACAAGGCACGTTCCTTTTTTAAAATCCCTTTAAAAAATTTATTAACTTATTCTTGTTACATCTCAATGGGTATCCCATCCCTTGTATCCTCCCATTTATCCCTCCGTCCCATTTTCCCCTTATTTCCCTCCCCTATGACTGTTCCTGAGGGGGATTACCTCCCCCTGTATATGCTCATAGAGTATCAAGTCTTTTCTTGGTAACCTGCTATCCTTCCTCTGAGTGCCACCAGGTCTCCCCCTCTAGGGGACATGGTCAAATATGAGGCACCAGAGTTCGTGTGAAAGTCATACCCCACTCTCCACTCAACTGTGGAGAATCTTCTGTCCATTGGCGAGATCTGGGTAGGGGTTTAAATTTTACCTCCTGTATTGTCCTTGGTTGGACAAGGCACATTCCTAAAGGTAATAATGGCTATATAAAGAAAGCCAATAGCCAACATCAAACTAAGTGGAGAGAAATTCAAGAAATATCACTAAAATCAGGGACTAGACACGGCTGCCCACTCTCTCCATATCTCTTCAATATAGTTCTTGTAGTTCTAGCTAGAGCAGTAAGACAACTAAAGGAGATCAAATGATCCACATCAGAGAGGAGGAAGTCAAATTATCCGTATTCACAGGTGGTATAATGATGCACTGAGTGACCCCCCAAATCCCACCAGAGAACTCCTGCAGCTGATAAACAATATCAGCAAAGTGGCTGGCTAAAAATCAACTAGAGTATATGTACAAAAATAAAATAGTTAAATAATAATCTATTACAGTGAGGACATAAGTTATCTTCATTTTATAGCTGATGAGTTGAGGTCCAGAAGTGTAAACTAGTTAGCTTATGTTTGATTCTTCACTGCTATAAGTCTAAGCAATACAGACCCAAAGCACACTTCTAAGGAAAACTTAATGTATCAAAGAATAGTTTGGGAAGAAGAGATATAAGCAATGACATAGGCCAGGCATGATGGGACATGCCTTTAATCCCAGCACTCAGGAGGCAGAGGCAGTGAGATCAATGTGAGTTTGAGGCCAGCCTGTTCTACAAAGAGTGTATCAGGACAGCCAGGCCTATGTCACTGAGGAAGCCAAAACCAAAACAGATTTTTATTGTTGTTGAATTCCATTCCCCACTCTTAATTGATATATTTATTTTGAAGATGTCTGCTTTTTTAAAAGTTCTTTATACGTTCTGTATTCTATTCTTTTGTTGAATATATTGCTATAAAAGGCAGGAATGACTTATAAAAAACAACAAGAAAAAACACAAAAAATAACTCAAAAAAAAAAAAAAGGCAGTAGCCATCTTGTACACAAATGGCAAATGTGCTAAGAAAGCAATTAGGGAAACTACTCACTTTGGAATACACATAAGTAAAAAAGAGTATCTAGGAGTAACTCTAACCAAGCAAGTAAGAGACTTGTACGAAAAGAACTTCAAGTCTCTGAAGAAGGAAAGTACAGGTAATATCAGAAGATGGAAAGATCTCCCTTGTTTGTGGATCAGAATTAGCAAAGTAAAAGTGGCCATTTTACCAAAAACAATTTACAGATTCAATGCCATCCTTATCAAAATATCTACATCAATTTTAAAGATGTTGAAAATTCAATTCTCAACTTAGTATGGAAAATCAAAAAACCTAGAGTAGCTAAAACAAGCCTGCACAACAAAAGTTCCTCCAGAGGAATCTCCATCCCTGATCTCAAGCTGTACTCTAGAGTACAGTAATTAAAACAGCATGGTATTGGCATTGCAATAGGATGGTTGATCAATGGGATCCTTCTAAAGACTCAGAAATAAATCCATCCACTTATGGGCACTTGACTTTTGACGTAGAAGCCAAAGCCACACAATGGAAAAGAGATAGCATCTTCAACAAATGGTGTTGGTCTAACTGGATGTTGAAATGTAGAAAAAAGCAAGTAGATCCATATTTATCACCATGCACAAAATGCAAGTCCACGTAGATTAAATACCTCAACATAAAACAGGAGACACTAAATCTGTTAGAGGAAAAAGTGGGGAATGGTCTTGACTCCTTGGCACAGGAAACAACTTCCTAAGCAGAACAGCAACAGCCCAGGCTCTATGGTCAACAAACAATATATGGGACCTCATGAGGCTGAGAAGCTTCTGTAAGGCAGAAGAGACTGTCAACAGAACAAAGTGACAGCCCAAAGACTGGGAAAAGATCTTTACCAACTCTACTTCTGACAAAGGGCTAATATCCAAAATATAAAGAACTCAAGTAATTTAACACCACCAAACCAAGTAACCCTATTAAGAAATGGGGTTCAGTGATATACAAAATTGAGCCAGTTCAGAAGGAGATGTAATCTTCAAGACATGTGGGATGAGTGTGATCAAAGGACATTGTATGAAATCCTCAATGAAATAGAAATAAGTAAGCCTAGACAGATTTTTGAAACATTTAAAGTAAATCATGATAAAGGGGGAAAGACCAACATTTTTCACTTATTTTCATACTTAGCTCTTTAACTACAGAAATTTGGTATCTTTTTGTTTCCATTACCTGATTCATTGCTTTAGAGCAAATAAACCACTGCTCTTTGGAATGACTATATTTAACCGAATGCCTAATATCAAATTTCCAGTTCCTTTTTCTTTGGTTTACATACATCAAATATTAATGCAACTGTAACAAAGCCCAGTTCCCTCACTGTTGTCATTATTGTCATTCCTTTTTGGGTCAGTACTGCAATTCTCATTTGTGCTTAAACCATGAGAGGTTTAGTGTTTGTCATTTTCATAGTTTAAGTTATTTGCATATATAGCCTGGAAGATCACTCACAAGAGCATCCCTGAGACTAAGAGAACAAGTTGGTACATGGACTGGTTCTAGGCTGGGCTCTTTGGGTTTAAAACTCTCCACAGTACCTCACAGTGATCCTCTACATCCGTATTTCCCACATTCTGAAACAGAGCACTTTTCACATTAGTGGGAACTACTTACCCTTAAGTGTGTTCTTCCTCCAGAGGTACTAGGTAGTGGGTCTTCTTCAGAAGCATCAGATTTAGAATTTCCAATACCTTCTTTCATCCTCTCCTCTAATCTTTCCTTCAGGTACTGGTTAAGATCTGCACACCATGTGGCAACTAGCTGGGCCCACTTTTCTTCAGTTGATTCCTCAGATGGAAGCTGGAAATGGACAGCTGTATATTTCCTGTCACATTCAGTTTTGTCTTGGCCTTGATGTGTTTTCTGCATATAGGAAAGATAGAATATATGTTCACTTGTTTATACACCCAATTTATCTGATTTGTGGTAGGTGTCTTCAAATGACTCTTTGCTTATAATAGCCACCAGGTATTAATATGAAAAAAAGATACTACTAATCATTTAATAGTAACATGTCATTATGAATGCTTAGCTACTCACATAATAATGGCTTGTTATTAAGAAGTGAAAATATGAACATCGTTGAGCAAATTTTCTTGTTGTGTGCTGGAGCATCTTCTAGGTATATTCCAAGGAGTGGAATAGCTGGGTCTTGAGGAAGCCCTATTCCCATTTTTCTGAGATAGCACCAGATAGATTTCCAAAGTGGTTGTACTAGTTTGCATTCCCACCAGCAATGAAGGAGTGTTCCTCTCTCCCCACATCCTCGCCAGCATGTGATGTCGCTTGAATTTTTGATCTTAGCCATTCTGATGGGTGTAAGATGGAATCTCAGAGTTGTTTTGATTTGCATTTCCCTGATGATTAAGGAGGTTGAGCATTTCTTTAAGTGTTTCTCAGCCATTTGCTATTCCTCTGTTGAGAATTCTCTGTTTAGTTCCATGCCCCATTTCTCAATTGGGTTATTTGTTTGGTGGTGTTTAATTTCTTGAGTTCTTTATATATTTTGGATACGCTCAACCATGTTCATAGCAGCCTTATTCATAATAGCCAGAACATGGAAACAGCCTAAGTGTCCCTCAATAGAAGAATGGATAAAGAAACTGTGGTACATATACACTATGGAATACTATTCAGCTATTAAAAACAAGGAATTCCCAAAATTTGTGGATAAATGGATTGAGCTAGAAATGATCATAATGAGTGAGTTAACCCAGAAGCAGAAAGACTCAGATGGTATATACTCACTTATATCTGCATATTAGCCCAAGGGGCATGTCCCACGAAAGCCTTCACTTACCAGGAAACTGAGACAGAGGGGAGGACATTCTAGTGGGACTCTAGATGAGAGAATCATGGGAGAATGGCAAAGTAGAAGGATCCAGAGGGTCCTAGAAGCCTACAAGTAGAACATTATGATAGGCAAATTTGGGTACAGGGGTCCCACTCAAACTGAGACACCAGCCAAGGACAATACAGATGGGAAACCTTAAATCCCTACCCAGGTCTAGCCAATGGACAGAACACTCTCCATAGTAGAGTGGAGAGTGGGATATTACTTTCTCACGTACTCTGGTGCCTCACCTTTGACCATGTCCCCTGGAGAGGGAGACCTGGTGGCACTCAGAGGAAGGACAGCAGGTTACTAAGAAGAGACTTGATACCCTATGAGCATATACAGGGGGAGGTAACCCCCCTCAGGAACAGTCATAGGGGAGGGGAATAAGGGGAAAAGAGGAGGGAGGGAAGAATGGGAGGATACAAGGGATGGGATAACCATTGAGATGTAACAAGAATAAATTGATAAAGGAGGAAAAAAATGAAAAAAAAAAGAAGTGATAATAGTCACCATACCATCTCAACACAACAAGATATACTCTAGACCCCCAGTCTCCAACTTTAGCAGCTGAGTCCCTCCTCTACTCCCACTATCCATCTCTGTCATAGCCACACCCAGAAGGCCTAGTTTCAAATCAGGGTTCATATTGGTTTTACCTGGTGAAGGTCCAGCCAAGCAGTTCATGCCCCAGCTTTACCTGGTTAGCTCTAGTCTATAGCTCTGGTATTGGCCTGACTAAGGTAGGCCGGCTACAGTCTCACATCAGACATACAAACAAACAGAAAAAGGTCAGACAACTATCTGACATCAGACACAAAACAAAAGAAGGAGATTCTTGAATTAGAAACAAGTAAAAGAGTAGAAAGAAAGAATGGATACAAGATTTGGTTCTTTTTTCTTTTTTCTTTTTTGGGATATGAAGACAGTGTTTGTTTATGTAGCCTTGGCTGTTCTGGAATTCACTCTGTAGACCAGGCTGCCTTCAAACTCTGAGATCCTCCTGCCTCTGTCTCCTCAGTGCTGGATTAAAGGCATGTACCACCACCAAGTGGCCGGAGATGGTATTTGAAAAGAGAAGTCAACATACCTTTGCCCTACAAACTAAAAGGACAGAGGGACACTTAGGCTGTTTCCATGTTCTGTCTATTGTGAATAAGGCTGCTATGAACATGGTTGAGCAAATTTTCTTGTTGTGTGCTGGAGCATCTTCTAGGTATATTCCAAGGAGTGGAATAGCTGGGTCTTGAGGAAGCCCTATTCCCATTTTTCTGAGATAGCACCAGATAGATTTCCAAAGTGGTTGTACTAGTTTGCATTCCCACCAGCAATGAAGGAGTGTTCCTCTCTCCCCACATCCTCGCCAGCATGTGATGTCGCTTGAATTTTTGATCTTAGCCATTCTGATGGGTGTAAGATGGAATCTCAGAGTTGTTTTGATTTGCATTTCCCTGATGATTAAGGAGGTTGAGCATTTCTTTAAGTGTTTCTCAGCCATTTGCTATTCCTCTGTTGAGAATTCTCTGTTTAGTTCCATGCCCCATTTCTCAATTGGGTTATTTGTTTGGTGGTGTTTAATTTCTTGAGTTCTTTATATATTTTGGATACGCTCAACCATGTTCATAGCAGCCTTATTCATAATAGCCAGAACATGGAAACAGCCTAAGTGTCCCTCAATAGAAGAATGGATAAAGAAACTGTGGTACATATACACTATGGAATACTATTCAGCTATTAAAAACAAGGAATTCCCAAAATTTGTGGATAAATGGATTGAGCTAGAAATGATCATAATGAGTGAGTTAACCCAGAAGCAGAAAGACTCAGATGGTATATACTCACTTATATCTGCATATTAGCCCAAGGGGCATGTCCCACGAAAGCCTTCACTTACCAGGAAACTGAGACAGAGGGGAGGACATTCTAGTGGGACTCTAGATGAGAGAATCATGGGAGAATGGCAAAGTAGAAGGATCCAGAGGGTCCTAGAAGCCTACAAGTAGAACATTATGATAGGCAAATTTGGGTACAGGGGTCCCGCTCAAACTGAGACACCAGCCAAGGACAATACAGATGGGAAACCTTAAATCCCTACCCAGGTCTAGCCAATGGGCAGAACACTCTCCATAGTAGAGTGGAGAGTGGGATATTACTTTCTCACGTACTCTGGTGCCTCACCTTTGACCATGTCCCCTGGAGAGGGAGACCTGGTGGCACTCAGAGGAAGGACAGCAGGTTACTAAGAAGAGACTTGATACCCTATGAGCATATACAGGGGGAGGTAACCCCCCTCAGGAACAGTCATAGGGGAGGGGAATAAGGGGAAAAGAGGAGGGAGGGAAGAATGGGAGGATACAAGGGATGGGATAACCATTGAGATGTAACAAGAATAAATTGATAAAGGAGGAAAAAAATGAAAAAAAAAAAAGAAGTGATAATAGTCTCCATACCATCTCAACACAACAAGATATACTCTAGACCCCCAGTCTCCAACTTTAGCAGCTGAGTCCCTCCTCTACTCCCACTATCCATCTCTGTCATAGCCACACCCAGAAGGCCTAGTTTCAAATCAGGGTTCATATTGGTTTTACCTGGTGAAGGTCCAGCCAAGCAGTTCATGCCCCAGCTTTACCTGGTTAGCTCTAGTCTATAGCTCTGGTATTGGCCTGACTAAGGTAGGCCGGCTACAGTCTCACATCAGACATACAAACAAACAGAAAAAGGTCAGACAACTATCTGACATCAGACACAAAACAAAAGAAGGAGATTCTTGAATTAGAAACAAGTAAAAGAGTAGAAAGAAAGAATGGATACAAGATTTGGTTCTTTTTTCTTTTTTCTTTTTTGGGATATGAAGACAGTGTTTGTTTATGTAGCCTTGGCTGTTCTGGAATTCACTCTGTAGACCAGGCTGCCTTCAAACTCTGAGATCCTCCTGCCTCTGTCTCCTCAGTGCTGGATTAAAGGCATGTACCACCACCAAGTGGCCGGAGATGGTATTTGAAAAGAGAAGTCAACATACCTTTGCCCTACAAACTAAAAGGACAGAGGGACACTTAGGCTGTTTCCATGTTCTGTCTATTGTGAATAAGGCTGCTATGAACATGGTTGAGCAAATTTTCTTGTTGTGTGCTGGAGCATCTTCTAGGTATATTCCAAGGAGTGGAATAGCTGGGTCTTGAGGAAGCCCTATTCCCATTTTTCTGAGATAGCACCAGATAGATTTCCAAAGTGGTTGTACTAGTTTGCATTCCCACCAGCAATGAAGGAGTGTTCCTCTCTCCCCACATCCTCGCCAGCATGTGATGTCGCTTGAATTTTTGATCTTAGCCATTCTGATGGGTGTAAGATGAAATCTCAGAGTTGTTTTGATTTGCATTTCCCTGATGATTAAGGAGGTTGAGCATTTCTTTAAGTGTTTCTCAGCCATTTGCTATTCCTCTGTTGAGAATTCTCTGTTTAGTTCCATGCCCCATTTCTCAATTGGGTTATTTGGTTTGGTGGTGTTTAATTTCTTGAGTTCTTTCCAGATCTAGCCAATGGACAGAACATTCTCCACAGTAGAGTGGAGAGTGGGATATTACTTTCTCACATACTCTGGTGCCTCACCTTTGACCATGTCCCCTGGAGGGGGACACCTGGTGGCACTCAGAGGATGGACAGCAGGTTACCAAGAAGAGACTTGATACCCTATGAACATATACAGGGGGAGGTAATCCCCCTCAGGAACAGTCATAGGGGAGGGGAATTAGGGGAAAATGGGAGGGAGGGAAGAATGGGAGGACACAAGAGATGGGATAACCATTGAGATGTAACAAGAATAAATTAATAAAGTAAAAAAAAAAAGAAGGACAGAGGTGAATAGGGAAAACATTACATGGGATATCAAATTCAGAATATAACCAAGGAATGCTTTCAGTTCATGTGCTCTGGGCATGGAGAAGTAGCCCAGGAGTCAAGAGCACTGACTGCTCCTGCAGGAGATCTGGGCTTTGATTCTATTCACAGCACCCACATGGTGGCTTGCACAGTCTATAATCCCAGTCCCAGGTGTTCAGTACCATCTTCTGGCCTCCATGTGTAATATATGACATGGTATATAAACACATGCAGGCAAAAGACCAATACACATAAGGATAACTAAGAATTTAGGTGGTTAAAGTTATTTTAAAAACATGTACTGGAGGATGGGGAGATGGCTCAGCAGTTAAGAGCACTGACTGCTCTTCCAGAGGTCCTGAGTTCAAATCCCACCAACCACATGATATCTCACAACCATCTATAATGTGTTGTGATCATACTGTATACATAATGAATAAACTTTTAAAAATTATGTGTTAAGCTGGATAATCGAAATAATTGCACCAATTTCCAGATTCACCAAATCACCAAAAATTAAACCAAACTAAGATCAACAGGCTAAATTTTGCTGTAACAAATGGGAAGATTAAAGACTATCAAAAAGGCTTCTGCCTGGAGAAAAAAACCCAGCCATGCTCAGATGGTTTTACAGCCGATTTCTCCTTGACATGTAAAGACTTATTCAGTCCTTTTTACATTACTGAAATACCGAAAAAAAGAAGTAACAGACGAAGCCTTTCTAAATTCCTTCTGTGAATCCAAATATACACTAATACAAAAAAGCAAAAGACACAAAAAAATAATATTACAGAAAGGGCAAAGATAATGCAAATACAATAACTAATAATCTTAGAAAATGAATAGCGTATTTATATACCAATTACAAGTGTGCTGAGAGAGATATTGTGGAAACATCTCCATTATAAATAGTTTCAAAAAACATATCTAGAAATAAAATTACCATCCTTGTCGATGAGGCCTCATCAATGAAAGAATTGAGATACAAGGAAAAAATATGAGAACAATATTAGAAGATGCAAATATCTTACATGGTCATGGATTGGCAGATTTCAACATTATGAAAAATGGCACTCTACCAGAAGTCATCTAGAGAGTCAATGCAATTTTAGTTGAAATTCCAGTGGCATCCTCAGAGAGACTGGTGAAAGAATTTTAATATTCATATAGAGGCACAAAAAAGCCTGGATACCCAACATAATACCAAGGAAAAAGAACAATACTGAGGGTGTCACCATACAGGATCCCAAGTTTTCCTATACAGCCATAGTAATAAAAGCAGCATGGTACTGACACAGAAGCAAACTCAGCGATCACTAGATTAGAATAGAGATCCTGATCATAAGGCCTACAATAAAAGCCACATGGTTTTTAACCAAGACACCAAAAATTACACATTGTTGTAAAAGTGGCACAAAGGTTAAGGGACTAATCAACCTGTCTTGAATTGTATCTGAGACCTGTTCCCCAGGCAAGACTTCATTCTTAGCACTGAAAACCACAACAAAAGCAATGGCTTGGGAAGTGACAGGCTCGAGGGAGGAAGCTAATGGTGTAGTCTTGCTAAAGGCAGATGTTGTTAAATGGCTTTCTAAATATGTGTGGTTATTACCATAGAACAGTAGTTTTCTAATTTGTGAGGATTACCGTGGAGTGTGTTTCCTCTTCAGCTGTGCTAGGTAGGTGCTCTTCCGCAAGAACATTATCTTCAGTATTCTTAGAGAAACCACAAACCATCTTTGTTGCTTCTTCTTTGATGGGTCGTTCTTCCCGAGTGTTCTTTTGCTCCATCACCATATCCCTACGAGTGTCCTCAGGAGGAAGTTTCGGAGGCACAGATTCTCTGTCAAGTATCTTTATTGCTGAGTCTGAAGATGCATTCTGCTGATGAGAAGATGGATGGTTAGTGTTCTTGATATCATTGCCAAGTATTCTGCTGGTGTTTTCATTTAGGAGTATTTGTTTTCAAAATGACTTAGTTCTTCAGCGTCATGTGGTATGGGCACAGCAAAAATATTAACAAGTTAGTGTTTAAGAATAAAATGTCTCTGTATATACTTAGCTACTCACAAAAGGCTCTCTTGGAGAAATGATAATAAATTATACCAGCCTAGAATAGAAGCAAAACCCAAGCCAAAAAAATAACAGTATGGGTTGGAATAAATAAACATAGGTATACATTAAGTTTGTAAAACAATGAATTCTATAGTTTTTAGCATGTCAAAGAGATCCTTCCATTAGAAGATTTTACACAACTCTATCTGAAATGTTGAAAACTGACTTAAGACAATTGAAAACACAAGGCAGATATAGCTCTAAGAACTTGGCAGGAGTCCATCACAACATCAAACTACAGATTTCAGGCCCCAGTCCTTTTCCTCAGATCTAGCCTCCTGGCCATCAGTGTCACATTGCTCATAAGTGCAACCATTGAAGTTGTCTCAAAGTTGAGCACATCTGCTTCTTATCAGGAAATTATACATATGAAGGCAGAAAGGGAACTCAAACCAACAAAAGTGCCTTGAGTATAAAAGCTGTTTCTGAAAATAAAATTTACCTTCAAGTTACGATAGAATACATTAGTTTATGTTTATCAATATTTCTATGCTATAGTTCTTTTTTAACCTAAAGTAAGTAAAATCCTTAAGTCTATTAGAAATTTGAGATAATGTCAAATTTGGTATGAGAGGGGAAACAGAACCTATACTGTATCCTTGATATTCATTTCCACTCTTTGCACACTAGAGCATATCAGGAAGCAGATAACTTAGAAAGGTGCCAGAAGTGGTGATGAGCATAAGACTGATCACAAGAAATTTTATTCTGCTAGGTAGGACACATCCCAAAGACTAAAAAATCACCAAAGACAGGAACCAAATATTTAAACACACAGATCTCTGTTTGTCTGTGTGTATTTGTGTGTGTGTGTGTGTGTGTGTGTTAATGTTAAATGTTTTTAGAGAGTGTAAATTAGAGGTCCATGAGATGGATAAGTGGATAAAGGCACTTGTCAACAAGATTGACAACCCATATTTGGCTGATGCCAGAGATTGACATGGTGTGAGGAGAGAACTGACTCTCATATGTCATCTTTTTTACCTCCACATTTCAGCAATGACGCCCACATACACTGCCTTCTCCTATTCTACCAAATAAGTTGAGACTTATTGGTACACAAAGAGACCTGCTTACCTACTTTTCTTGAGTGCTGGGATTAAAGGCATGACCCACAAGCCCAGCCTATTATTTCTCTTCTTACTGCCTATATGTTCCCTGGATTCCAATGTGTAAAACTAGCAAGCTGATGATGGCTTGGTTCCAGGAAGGTAGCAAAATCCTGAGACTGTTACTTATTTCCATATTTATAGCTCACCTTATATTGTAATCATTTGCATATCAATCATATTTGGACTAGGAGCTGAAGACCTGGCTCAACATTGTAAAACATCTTGCAGAGGACCTGGGTTCAATTCAAAGCACGCACATAGTTGCTGACAACCATTTATATAAATCCAATTCCTGGGTATCCAATGCCCTCTTCTGAAATCTGTTGTCAGCCAGGAAATACATAGTGCACAGACAGAATTCAAACAAAGCATTCATACACACACACACACACACACACACACACACACACACACGCACACACAAAGACACACTCATGTATCTATGTGTGTCTGTGTATTTATGTAGGTGTGTATGTATGTATATATAACATAAACATATTTATTTCCATGAAACTACTCTAGGAATCTCTATTATGTATTCCCTGTATTTTCATGACACCTGGCTTAATTTAAAAGTATGTCTACTTTAAACATTTCTATTCTGATAGTTTAACTTGTATCCATTTACATGTTAGAAGGTAACTGACAAGATGTTTCCAGGAGTGAGGGTGGGAATGAGGTGCAGAGCAGGTTTGAGGTTGGGCTATGCATTTCTGAGACCATCACACACACACACACACACACACACACACACACACACACACACACACGCGCACACACACACACACACACACAGACACACACACACACAGACACAAATATGTATTTTTCAAATAAGTGGTAATTACCTTTATGGGTGTTTGTCTTTCAGAGGGAATAGGTAGTGGTTCTATTTGGGGACAAACATTAGCTGAATATGCTCCAAATGTTTTTAGAACCTTTTCTTTATACTTCTTCTGGATAGCTTGCTGTGATGTGAAAACACTGGTGGAGGTTTCACAGACACACACTCAGTGCTGTTTGTCTTCATTTCTGGGTCTTCAGATATTTTCTGTAGTGGAAAAATAGAGAATTATCTTTTTTCTTTTGTTCTGAAATTAACTTATTTTTGACAGGTAGGGGGCGTGATTTCAAAGCTACTTTATTTTTTAGTAGTCATGGGGTATGGACCATAGAATAGTAAAGAAAAAGTTAACAGTGAAGTCTTCAAATATGCTTATCTATTCACATATTACTAGAACATCAATCATTACAAAGTAAAAATATTTACACTAGCCTCGAATTGAAGAAAATGATGAACTTAGAATCTTGGCCTTGTCATTGTGGTTTGGACTAAACTTATGCTTTAACATTTCTAGACCATCTATAAGATAGATTATTAATATTAGTAGCCACACTTTCATCAATCTTTGTCTCCTTTCATGTGAAAGTGAACATTATTTTCCATTTCTTTTTTCCTTTAAATAATAAACACTGAACTAATTACTAGTGACATCCTTATCATAGCACCTGGGAAACTGCTTTAGAAACCTATTTGTCCCCTAGTCACACTCAAACATCATGACAACAGAACTTACAGTTTATACACACACTCACTTTCAGGATCCAGGAACACACCCCTAGCAGTTCATGGTTATGAAGTAGTTTTGAAATGAATATGTACTTTCTAAACAAAATTCTTCTAATATTTCTAATCCTAGGATGAGGCACAAGTGGTATCAGTGTATGCTATTTAATGGAAATCATATTAAAAATTAAAATGTTACTCTGTAGTATGAATCATCCCTTCCAAAATAGTTGACTAATTGGAGAAAACCCACATAGTGTTTAAATGGATGAGGAATTTTAAATGTAATCTTAGTGGAATCAAATAGAAAACATAGTGCAAGCTCTTCATAATGCAAATGTTGATGGACAGATTACAAATGGCTGAAGATCCACAGTTTCTTTTTAGCGTAAATACAGAGGCCAAGAAGGAAACAGAGGACATGCTCTTGTCATGTAATCCTTAAATAGGAGTGCCCAAGGCAAGATACAACCTACCTGTGTTTATGCTGGTTGTAGAAGCACCTGAGAAATTCTTGACTCACTAAAAGAACTGGACCCATAAAATATATTCAGGTCTATTATCAAGTCATGTTTCAATATCATAGTAATGTGAATTTATTCAGGCAAAGCATCCTCAGCCAGACATCAAATATTTTCAATGAAAAAAGAGCTATGCTCAATCTTCCACTCAATATGTGTTTTCACTCCATTCTCTTATTTGGCTACACTACCTTCAAGGATTTACTGCTCACTTGGAATTTACCCAAAGTTCCACATCTATAAAACAGTTTCCTCTGAACAACTTTCCACACAAAATTGAGAGAGGTAGACTTCTTTGTATTCTAACAAATTTATAAGAAAAAATATTTCACAAATGAGTATTTTACCTCGAGAGCAGAAATACTGTCACTGTCCTCTCTTGTAGGCCCAGGAACATCAGGGTTAGGTTTGTCAGTGATCCTTTAGAATAAAAATGTTCAATAATGGGTGGGTTTGTTTATTTCAGAAACTCTGGTGAAATATCCATTCCCTATATATTAAGTGACATGTCTGCCTTTATGCAATTCAAAGCCACCAGATCCTTTTAAAGATTTTGGTTGTCTTTGTGAGCTTAACATTTCTCAATCTATAAAACATTCAAGAAAGACTACTTAACAGTTCTATTTTCTTAAAAAGTCAGCAGCTTCAGAAGTGGCTAAGACAATAAGAGTGCATGCTGGCCACACTCAATGACCTAAGCTTGAATTCTCACCCTACACGGAAAAAACCTGGCCATGCATTTGTAACCTAAGTACTGTGGGTGGCAGAGACAGGGCAAGATGGTGGCTTGTTGAATTCAAGTCTAACTCCATGTTCAGTGAGACACCTTACATCAACTGGACAGTGTAGAGAGGGATAGAATAAGACCCCAACATTCTCCTCTTCCCTTCAAACTTGCACACAGGAACAGGCAGAGCGCACCCGCACACTCACACAGACACACACACAAACACACACACACATGCACACCCACACACACACACACACACACACACACACACACACACACACAGAGAGAGAGAGAGAGAGAGAGAGAGAGAGAGAGAGAGGGCAGAGAGATAGAGAGAGAGAGAGAGAGAGAGAGAGAGAGAGAGAGAAGGAGAGATCAGTAGCAAGTACATTCTTTTGCTGTCTGAATTTAAATAAATCCACTGCCTGAAACAAGTAGAAAATTGGGTATATCTTTCTCCAATGGCTGACTGAAGTTAAAGACAAAGCGTTGTATGTCCTTTCTAGTATCTACACCTGTGTAAAGATTGATTTATTTAAGTACCGCAAGTATATTTGCTACAGACCCCTTTAATGGATCTCTCTCTCTCTCTCTCTCTCTCTCTCTCTCTCTCTCTCTCTCTCTGTGTGTGTGTGTGTGTTTGTGTGTGTGTGTTTGTGTGTGTGTGTTTGTAGAACAGTGGATATCAGTGTTCTTCCTCCTTGGATGCCGTCCACTTCACAAGAGTGTCTCTCTGAAATAGGAGACAAATATGTCCTTCAAGGTTGTTTTTTCAGCAAGCCTTAAAGTGACAATGAAAATTCTGCCTCCTCACTCATGTGCATGTACAATCATGCCTAGATTTTATGTGTGTTGTGGCATCAAACTCAGTAGCTCCTCTTTACAGACACTGCACTTCATTAACAGCTCTCTCCTCAACCCAAAACTGCTACTTTTCAATGGATACCTTGACATTTTCAGTGCCTTTCTATTAGGCAGTCAAACAGAAGCAGCACTTTCAGGACTGTGTTCAATTAATGATCTTAATGTCTTGTGATTATTTAGAATCTCTATCTGAATTTTAATATGATCACTGTCAAGCCTGTCAATGCCCCATTTTGACTCTCCTAAAACCCTCACTACTAACCACCCTAACATTCTTCAATCCCCACTATCTGCTGTAAACTCATTCCCATCTTCTTTTGCCAGGTTAATTCATTCACTCCTCACTCATCCTCTTCCATGGGCCTTGCTACTATGGTCTTCCATTTTATTACTAAACTCTCACTACCACTGTTACAACAAATTCCATTTCTGACACTTGGTGTATTGACATGTTTTTTTCATGTGTTTGAAATTCAGTGCCCCTCAACAGAACAATTATTTTGGCAGGAAGCTAAACGTAATAAGGACTAACAGTTGCTTTGCTGCATTTCTAAGTGTCCTTAAAATCTTGACATTGTGGATGTTTGTAATATGTCTACAAAAGAAGATGAACACTTATGCTTTTACAAATGAAAATAAAATGAAGAAAAAATGTTAAGAATGAGATATAGTCCTAGAAAAAGAATTTGACTAGGATATAAATAATTATCAATTACAAACATTCTTTAAGACAGGAGTTAGTACTGGAAGCCTTTAATACAAGCACTAGAAGGAAAATCAAGTATATCCGAGTGACTTTGAAGGCATCCTGGGTGGCAAAACAAATACTAGGCCATCCAAGGATATTTAGGGTATCCTCCCCATCTCTTCCTCTCTCCATTCCCCTCCATATCTCAGGATAATAGGCATTGAAGAAAGAGAAGATATCAGACTCCAAGGCCCAGAAACTATTCTCAACAAAATCATAGAAGAATATTTCCCCAATCTAAAGAAAGAGATGCCTATAAACATACAAGGGGCCTACAGAACACCAAATAGAATTGACCAGAAATGAAAAACTGCCTGCCACATAATAATCAAAACAAAAACATACAGAACAAAGAAAAAATATTAAAAGCTGCAAGGGAAAAGGGCCAAATAACATTTAATGGCAAACCTTTCAGAATTACACCCGACTTCTCAGCAGAGACCATCAAAGCCAGAAGGGCCTGGACAGAGATCCTGCAATCCTTAAGAGACCACAGATGCCTGGCCAGACTACTTTATCCAGCAATTCTATCAATGACCATTAATGGAGAAAACAAAATATTCCATGACAAAAACAAAATCAAACAGTACCTATCCACAAATCCAGCTTTACAGAAGTTACTAGAAAGAAAACTCCATCCCAAAGGTTCAAGCTACAGCCAAAACTACTCAGGAAATAGATAACTATACCATGGCAAAAACACAACTACACAAAGGCTCGACTGGAACCAACAGCAAAATTAAGACTCTTAACAGTCACTGGTCATTAATATCTCTCAACATCAATGGCCTCAATTCTACAATAAAAAGGCACAGACTAACTGAATGGGTGCATAAACAAGATCCAACATTCTTCTGCATTCAAGAAACACATCTCACCCATAATGATAGGCATTACCTCAGGGTAAAAGGTTGGAAAAAATATTCCAAGCAAATGGTCACAAGAAGCAAGCAGGCATAGCCATTTTAATATCGAACAAAATAGACTTTCAACCAAAATTAGTCAAAAGGGATGAGGACGGACACTTCATACTCATCAAAGGTAAAGTCAACCAAGATGACATCACAATTCTGAATATCTATGCTCCCAATACAAGGGCACCCACATTTGTAAAAGATCTGCTAAAATGGCTTACACCACACATCGATCCCCATACAATAATAGTGGGAGACATCAACACCCCACTCTCACTGAAGGATAAGTCATTGAAACAGAAACTAAGCCGAGAAATAACAACGTTAACCAAATCCATGGGTCAAATGGATCTAACAGATATCTATAGAACCTTTTACCCAAACAAGAAAGAATATACCTTCTTCTCTGCAACCCATGGAACCTTCTCCAAAATTGATCACATCGTAGGACACAAAGCAAGCCTTAACAGATACAAGAGGATTGAAATAATACCTTGTGTCCTATCAGATCACCATGGGCTTAGGCTGCAATTCAACAACAACAGAAATAACAAAAAGCCTACAAGTAGGTGGAAACTAAACAACTCTCTGCTAAATGACACCTGGGTCAGGGAAGAAATAAAGAAATCAAGAAGTTTCTGAAACTCAATGAAAATGAAGGAACAACGTACCCAAATTTGTGGGATACATTGAAAGCAGTGCTAAGAGGAAAATTCATAGCACTAAGTGCCTTTAAAAAGAAATTGGAAACACCGCACATAAGCATCTTAATGACACAACTGGAAGCCCTAGGGAAAAAAAAGGAGCAGAAACATCCAAAAGGAGTAGATGTCTGGAAATAACCAAACTCAGAGGTGAAATTAACAAAATAGAAACTAAGAAAACATTCCAAGGAATCAACAAAACCAAGAGCTGGTTCTTTGAGAAAATCAACAAGATAGACAGACCGTTAGCCAAACTAACTAAAAGGCAGAGAGACAGTATTGAAATCAACAAAATCAGAAATGAAAAGGGAGACATAACAACAGACACTGGGGAAATATAAAAAATCATAAGATCCTACTTTGAAGGCATATATACCATAAAATTTGAAAATCTAAGGGAAATGGACGATTTTCTTGATCAATTTCACTTGCCAAAGTTGAGTGAAGAACAGATAAACAAGCTAAATAGTCCCATTTCCCCTACAGAAATTGAAGTAATCATTGATAATCTTCCAACCAAAAAAAGCCCAGGGCCAGATGGTTTCAGTGCAGAATTCTACCAGACCTTCAAGGGCAAGCTAATACCAATACTCTTCAAGCTACTCCAAAAGATAGAAAGGGATGGAACATTACCAAATTCATTCTATGAGGCCATAGTCTCATTGATACCTAAACCTCACGAAGACTCAACAAAGAAAGAGAATTTCAGACCAGTTTCTCTAATGAACATCGATGCAAAAATACTAAATAAAATACTTGCAAAACGAATACAAGAACACATCAAAGATATCATTCATCATGACCAAGTAGGTTTCATTCCAGGAATGCAGGGATGGTTTAATATATGGAAATCCATCAATGTAATCCACCATATGAACAAACTGAAAATAAAAAACCACATGATCATCTCTTTAGATGCAGAGAAAGCATTTGATAAAATCCAACACCCATTCATGTTTAAAGTTTTAGAGAGATCGGGAATACAAGGCACTTTCCTCAACATAATAAAGGCTATATATAGGAAGCCAATAGCCAAAATCAAAGTAAATGGTGAGATACTCAAGGAAATTCCTCTAAAATCGGGAACAGGGCAAGGCTGCCCACTCTCTCCATATCTCTTCAATATAGTACTCGAAGTTCTAGCCAGAGCAACAAGACAACAAAAGGAGATCAAGGGTATCCAAATGGGAAAGGAGGAAGTCAAATTATCCCTATTTGCAGATGATATGATAGTGTACATAAGTGACCCTCAAAATTCCACCAGAGAACTCCTACAGCTGATAAACACCTTCAGCAAATTGGCTGGATACAAAATTAACTCAAAAAAGTCTGTAGCCTTCCTATACACAAATGCAAGCTTGCAGAGGAAGAAATTAGGAAAGCCACACCCTTCACATTAGCCACAAGCAATATAAAATATTTAGGAGTTACTCTAACGAAGCAAGTGAAGGACTTGTTTGAAAAAAATTTCAAAACTCTGAAGAAAGAGATTGAAGGCGACATGAGAAGATGGAATGATCTTCCGTGCTCATGGATCGGGAGAATTAACATAGTAAAAATGCCCATCCTACCAAAAGCAATCTACGGATTCAATGCAATCCCTATCAAAATACCTACACAATATTTTAAAGACATTGAAAGTTCAATTCTGAACTTCATATGGAAAAACAAAAAACCCAGAATAGCTAAAACAATCTTGTACAATAAAAGGTGCTCCAGAGGAATCTCCATACCTGATCTCAAACTGTACTATAAAGCAATAGTAATTAAAACAGCATGGTAATGGCACAGCAACAGGCTAGTAGATCAGTGGAATTGAATCGAAGACCCAGATATGAATCCACACACATATGGTCACTTGATTTTCGACAAAGAAGCCAAATCCATTCGATGGAAAAAGGATAGCATCTTCAACAAATGGTGCTGGTCTAACTGGATGTCTATGTGTAAAATAATGCAACTGGACCCATATTTGTCACCTTGCACAAAACTCAAATCCAAGTGGATTAAAGACCTCAACATAAAACCAGAGACCCTAAGTCACTTAGAAGAAAAAGTGGGGAAGAGCCTGGAACACATTGGCACAAAAGACAACTTCCTGAACAGAACATCAACGGCACAGGCATTAATGTAAACAATTAATAAATGGGACCTCATGAAGCTAAGAAGATCTGTAAGACAGGAGACACTGTCAAGAGAACAAAGCGACAGCCTACAGACTGGGAAAAGATCTTCACCAACCCTACATCTGACAAAGGTTTAATATCCAAAATATATAAAGAACTCAAGAAATTAAACACCACCAAACCAAATAACCCAATTGAGAAATGGGGCTTGGGACTAAACAGAATTCTCAACAGAGGAATACCAAATGACTGAGAAACACTTAAAGAAATGCTCAACCTCCTTAATCATCAGGGAAATGCAAATCAAAACAACTCTGATATTCCATTTTACATCCATCAGAATGTCTAAGATAAAAAAATTCAAGTGAAACCACATGCTGGCGAGGATGTGGGGAGAGAGGAACACTCCTTCATTGCTGGTGGGAATGCAAACTAGTACAGCCACTTTGGAAATCTATCTGGTGCTATCTCAGAAAAATGGGAATAGGGCTTCCTCAAGACCCAGCTATTCCACTCCTTGGAATATACCCAGAAGATGCTCCAGCACACAACAAGAAAATTTGCTCAACCATGTTCATAGCAGCCTTATTCATAATAGCCACAACATGGAAACAGCCTAAGTGTCCATCAAAAGAGGAATGGATAAAGAAACTGAGGTACATATACACTATGGAATACTATTCAGCTATTAAAACAAGGAATTCCCGAAATTTGTGGATAAATGGATTGATCTAGAAATGATCATAATGAGTGAGTTAACCCAGAAGCAGAAAGACTCAAATGGTACATACTCACTTATATCTGCATATTAGCCCAAGGAGCATGTCACATGAAAGCCTTCAATTACCAGGAAACTGGGACAGTGGGGAGGACATACTATTGGGACTCTAGATGAGACAAGCATGGGAGAATGGCAAAGTAGAAGGATCCAGAGGATCCTAGAAACCTACAAGTAGAACATTATGATAGTCAGATTTGGGCCCAGGGGTCCCGCTCAAATTAAGGCACCAGCCAAGGACAATACAGGCTGTAACCTTTCAACGCCTACCCAGATCTAGCCAATGGTCAGAACACTCTCCACAGTAGAGTGGAGAGTTGGATATGACTTTCTCATGTACTCTGGTGCCTCATATTTGACCATTTTCCCTGGAGGGGGACCCCTGGTGGCACTCAGAGGAAGGACAGCAGGTTACCAAGAAGAGACTTAATACCCTATGAGCATATACAGGGGGAGGAAATCCCCCTCAGGAACTGTCATAGGGGAGGTGAATAAGGGGAAAATGGGAGGGAGGGTAGAATGGGAGGATACAAGGGATGGGATAACCATTGAGATGTAACAAGAACAAATAGATAAAATAATATATATCTTGGAAAAAAAATAAAGTTGAAAAAAAGAAAGAAAAAACCCTTAAAGCAATGAGTGTTCAAAAATACAGCACGATTTTGAAAACCTGTTAACATAGAATGTGGCGTTTTAAGAGCAAATTATAAAAAACAGAATAGAAATACTAAAATTGATTATAAATTTCATTTTCAAAAAAATTAACTAACGAACTAATGGGAAGTTGATGTAGTAACATAAAATCACCAACAAGGCTGATTAAAATAACAAAGTCAGTATTAAAGAGGCGCTGACCGCTGGTGCATACTATTTTCTTGTGGTCAGAACAGTCCTTTGTCCACGTGACATTTTCTGGGTGTTCCTCACCATGTACATCCAAGTTTAAGACAATCTTCCTCCTATCAGTTTATTGTTTCTGACTTAAGCCACTGTCACCCTATAGAACAGCACTGAGACTGTGAAAAAGAAGAGACTGTACCTATTTGACTCAATGTCTTCAGGTATGTTTGCACCTCTCTCTTTTAAGAACGCTGGCATGAGATGTTTCTTTCTATATACAGCAAGGGAAAATGGTGTGAAGCCATTCTGTAAAAGAAAAAAAATATGTTATAAATCATGGTGTGTTTCTCAAGTGAAAATTCATCACAGATCCTGTGTACATAAATATGTACTTTAGAGAGTCACAAAGGATAGATTTTCCTTCACCGCTGCTGCACTTTCCACACACAGGTGCTTCCTCTCATTGACAGACCTTTCCCCTGCCCCACAGCCTCCTACTACCACTGCTCTCCAATATTCTCCCTAGAATGCTCATTGCTTCAAAGCATCTACCTCCATGAAGTTATCCATCCATTGCCCTCAAACCGGAACCTATAGTAAAGGTTTACATGGCCCTGTTGAATGAGGGAGCTCAAGGGAAGTCTCTGAAGCAAGGTTTCTCAATCTGTATTTCAAAAAATATTTCTTTCCTAGAGTAAGAATGGTTATCTCCAACACTTAACACCTCTTCTTATGGATATATGGATTCAAAAGTATTTATAAACCTTGAGATTTTTTAATGATTACATTTCCAAATTTTCCTACATGACTTTGATCATATATTTTCTCATTTTCGTCCTATCTTGTCTCTGAGAGATAAACCAATCCTGTATCCTCTCAACTGCAACAGATTCACATTGATTTCTTAAAATGTTTATTAAGAATTTATTTATTTTTCTGCTTGTATGTATGTGATGTGTATAGGACAAACTTAATCCTTATTATTATTATTATTATTATTATTATTATTATTATTATTATTATTATTATTATTATTATTGAGTTTTAAAACAAAGCCCAATTCAGAGGAAAAAATGTGCTGCATTGTGTTCTTTTTGACTAACTACCACAAATATTAATAGCCTATTAGGCAAAGAATGTTTTGTGCTTTTTAAAAGAGTTTAAAAATGTTTTACAGTTAACAGAATTAGTGAGAATCATTGCGCTTTGGCATGTGTGAAAGGGATCCCAGTGTCAGTGCTAGAACATGTTGGGAATGAAGGTGAATAGATCTTTACCTTTGTTTTTCCATTTATATCGACGTGGTGCTCCAGAAGTTCTCTCGCAATTGCTTGGTTTCCACTATACACAGCACAGTGGAGGGCCGTATTTCCAAAGAAATCTGTCATGTGTGGATTGGCACCATGCTGCAGCAATAGGGAAATACATTTTGTGTTGTCCATCTCTGCGGCCTGTGGGATTGATACAAAGTCATAGATGTTCAATTCAAAGAAGACAAGATAACTATTGCTGCAATTGCATTGGACAGTTTCCTGTATTTGAGACACGTGGCTTAGGTGGTGTCCATTAGCCTTCTCTTTTTGAGACAGGTCCTTGTGAAGTACCCCAGGCTTGCCTAAATCCAAAGTCCTCTTCCCTCAGTTTTCCTAGTGTGTGAATGTCAGGGGTGTGCCACAATACCTAGATCCATGCTAGTTACTTGTTTTGGGGAATGGGATGTTTGGCTGGTTCATTGGTTGCTTCTTAGTGCTTTTTTTCCAATTTGATATAGGCTCCAGCCATCTGAAGAGAGGGAGCATTACTGAAGAATTGATTCTATCAGACTGGCCTGTGGGCAGGTCTGTGGAGCAGTTTCTTGATTGAGATGGATGTGGGAAGGACCAGATTCCTGGGATTGATGGCATGACTGTGCAGTGGTCCTGAGTTGTACAAGGAAGCAAGGTGACCACCCCATGAATCAGCAGTCTTCCCCTATGGTGTCTGCTTCAATTCCTCCCTCTGACTTCTTGACTGAAGCTTTTGCTCTGGTTTCCCTCAGTGATGGACTGTGATGGGGGAATGCAAGCCTAATAAACATTTGCTTCCCTGAATTGGTTTTGTCAAGAGAAGGCAAACAAGGACAAGATCTAATCCATTTCATACTGAAACTCCTGTCCAATCACTACCTTAATCAAGGGTGTGCAGCCTTCATAATCCTGGACATTAATATTGCAGTTGCTCTTGATCAGCACCTTTACTGTATATGTCTGGTTTAGCAGCACACACATAGTGCAGGGGAGTCCTACAAATCAAAAGGACATTTTAGGATATCATGGAGTACGAAGGCAAAGTATAGTCAACTGTAAATACTATATAGCAAGTAATTCATTTCCTTCTGAAGTGAGAGTTTCAACTGCAATGTCCTTATTTATTTATGTCTCCACTCCAGTGTTTGTCTTCTGTACTAGGGAAACAGTGCATGGCTGCCCAGTTCAAGGCAATCAATATATCATAAGCTTCATCACTGCTCAGAGAAGCCTGTCTAGAAAACAGGAGAGCACCTAGTGACTTAAAGAGGCTTAGATTTGAATTCTTCTCTGATCTAACACCTACTAGCTACTTCTTGGCTCTCTATTATCTCCACAACTCAAATTCTTCATCCACTGCTCGGGGATTAAACAGTAGCTGTCTTAAATGGCTCTACCCTGATGCCTCAGTTCAAGCCTGCACAAAGCATGCACAAGTGTTTCCAGCACCTAACAGCTCAGCATTTGGTGGATAAAGATAAGGATTCCTCTTCCTGCTGCTATCTAACACAACATCTCAATGAAGGTGAATTACAGAATTCTACCTAATGTACAGATCCAGGTTGTTATTCAAATATGGTCAGTATTTTTTAAAATTCTATTGCTCAGGCTGGCCTTGAACTTGGTAGTCCCCCTAACTCATCCTCCTGGCAGTTAGGGTAGCTGACCAGTACCAAGGTGACTACATTACTCTTACATTTTAGCACCTCTGGCATAGGAACGCCACTTGTAACTCATGATATTCTATAACTATAAATAGTAATAGTTTTCACTTTGTCACTATACAAAATATAAGGCTGTCATTCAGTCCACCGTACGTTACATTAAACGATATATGACACAATCCACAGGTTCATGGAAAATCATGTAACTACGGACATTTTAACCAATGAAATTCAATAAGCAAGGAGGTTTAGAATAGCAATAACAAAAACAGAACTCTAAGCATTGTCATCCATACTTTGATTATTTATAAATTTATTAATGGCCAGGAAGAATCTTTCCATCTTGCTGCCAACAGCAAACCACCTTCCATTAGCCAATAGATTCAGTGTTCATGGTAGTCCAGAGTAAAATATGTGGTAAAACCTACCATCTTTGATTGCATTTCAGTCATTTATGCATCCATGGATTCATAACAAAGTCAGTCAAATGTCTGTATAAGGACTTAACCCATGGCGTTGCAGCTCTCTCGCTTTGATTTTCAAGTAGTTTTAAGCCAAAAAACCTAGTTCAATGAGCATTGTCAATTTTATTCAACATGAAAAGCTACAGAAT
The DNA here is from genome assembly GCF_964271855.1 of Acomys minous. Classification (NCBI taxonomy): domain Eukaryota; kingdom Metazoa; phylum Chordata; class Mammalia; order Rodentia; family Muridae; genus Acomys; species Acomys minous. Next base: position 68,472,192 of record NC_140492.1, on the reverse strand, counting down.
GCAAACACTTAATATTTCTAAAACTTAATATCACCCTTCAAAGGTGAACATACATGAAATGAAATGTGGCATATTTTAAGTTATATGATCATTTTTATAGCATGAGATATAATTTTCCTAAAAAACAACTCTATGATTAATTACTTTTTATAATATTCTGTCTTCAGAACACCTTTTTGGTTTTGTTTTTGGTCTTTTGTTTAAAGGGGAGAAAATGTTCTGTTAAAAATTAGGGCAAGTTTTAATTTTCTTAACTTCTTGAATATGCAAGGAATTTAAAGGTTTAAAAGTGGAAGAATCTTAGAAGACATTGAATGTGTATATGTATATTAAATATATAAGTAACAAATAAGGAATAAATAGATTACCAGAATGGATAAACATAGTTGGAAAATCAAGTTTTTAAAAGAAACACTTATAAGGGCAGAGAGCTATTAAACAATAAATATTTCTTCTGTATTTGTATGCAGATTCAATTTGAAGACTAAAGAAAGTCGCAGACTGAGACTAACGAGTAAAGAACCACAGGAAGTGTTGAAAGTGTCCACTGAGTGACACTGGTGCCCTTGATAATCTAGTGTGAAATTAGAAGAGGAGAGGAGCTGAGGCAATGACTAAGTTGGTAAAGTGCTTGTTCTCTAATTCTGAGCTGCTGAGTTCAGAACCCCAGCCATTGGAAAACTAGTTATGGGGAGTAGAGACAGAATGATCCAACAGCTTGCTTTGCTGCAGGTCTGGGTTAATCAGTAAGCTCCCACACAGCAAGTCAAAGACTGTGGAGATGTTGGTGAGTGAAAGAACCTGTCCTAAAAACTGAGGTCCAGGGACCACAGGGAAGATCAGCAAGGAACCACAAGCACACGTGAATTTTGGACTTTGATCTGCAGAAACCACAACAAGGCAGAACAGACCTGCCATGTGGAGTTGCCCACCAACCTCCAGGCCCTTACCTGTACATATGTGGAGCACACACTCACACAGTTGTGCATGGGAGCACATACACGCCCACTCACAAGCACACAAAGATTTTTTAATGAGGTGAAAATCAATAAAGACTTCAACGCCTAGTGTTCACATCTGTACCTTAACACAGGGACAAACATCATACACACTTAGGGGTGTGTGGTAAACAGAGTCATCTTCCCTGTTAAAAATGTCCTCATAAGAGGCCTCAGCACACATTGGTCACACTGATGTAAAATTGTCTTTGGTAACTTTTCTTTGTAGCTGTAACATTGGGAACACATGCAAAATTTTATCTCATGATGCATTTTTCTGCAGTTTATATTAATTGGTATTTAAAAAAATACATGTTCAGAGATGGGGTCATAGCTTGGTGGTCAAGAGCTCTAGTTTTTCTCATAGAGGATCTTTGTTTGATTCTGATCACATACATGGCATTTCACAACCATTCTTAACTCCAGAGGATTCAGCACCCTCTTCTGACACATGTGGTCCATAGAAATTACATGCAAGAAAAGATATACAAAAATCTAAAACAATCTGTATCTATATACTTTAATATATTATTTAATAAGTAAAGTTAAATCCATGTTGTCCTCTTAGCTTGATCCATTTGATGCATCCAATAAACTCCTGTAAAATAGGCATTGTATAAGGAATCCAGCAACCAACTAGAGTTTATTGTTTTTGCTTCCTCTAAATAAGGTCTAAGTACTGGATGCTACCAAAGAGTTCAGGTCCCAGATTCTTAGGATCCTAAAGCCATCAGAAAGCACAGCAGGCTTAGTGAAAAGAGAAGTAAAGCCTACCCTCTCCCCTTGTCTAAGCAAGAAGCACTGGAAGGTGGTGCATCTCCCTGATGGTCCCTAGCAGTCTCTGTCCCTGCTGCTCATCTCCTCTCCCAGGCCGTGTTACCTGTTCCTCCAGTCAGATTCGTCCACATGATAGCCACGGGAGTGGATGAAGTCCTGTACTAAGAGCCAATCACCCATGCTGGCAGCCATTTGGAACTGAGCCACAGCTACATATTGGTTGAGGTCGTAAGGCCATACATCTGGGTATTCAAGGCATCCATAGCCCAGACAGCACGCCCACAAGCGGGAGTACCAGTGTGCCTGCTCTGAGGCACTCTGTGTCTGAGCCTCATGTTCGGTGGTGTCTTCCTGCATGATGGAGGCCCAGGGCCACTCAGGCCCTTGCTGCCTTCTTCGCCCCTCCCCTTCCCTTTCTGCCACCCACTTCCTCCCAAACCCCAATTCTAAAATTTACAAACACAGACAAATATCGCCACCACGCCACAGTCCCAGGAGCGAGTGTCCTGCCATGGCAGTTGTGTAATTCAGTTAAAGCCGAATGCATTTTCATCGCCTAGCAACTAGACAGCATGGCTGCACTCCAGTGCATGCGCACAAAACGCCATGCCACACATGCCTACCTCAGACTCCGGTAACAGGAGTGAGCGTCCTGCCATGGCAGTTGTGTAATTCAGTTAAAGCATAATGCGTTTTCATCGCCTAGCAACTAGGAAGCATGGTTGCATGCGAGTGCATGTGCTCAAAACGCCATGCCACACATGCCTACCTCAGACTCCAGTAACAGGAACCTGGCCTACTTTGCACAATTTACATGAAAACCCAGTCAATCGCAGCTCTGGAGCAGACCTACCCTGTCTGGCCTCTGAAGGCCAGGGATGGGAGCTGGACGATGATTCAGACCTTCCACAGCTCTGCTGTTGCCACCAGCTCAGGAAACCCAGTCATCACATTCCCTGAGGCCCTGAGGTTGGACCCTGGGAAGGGCCCTTAGCCTGATGGATGCTGATCTGTTATTTAGACTGCTTGCATTCTTTTCTTTCCATCTTTTAGCATTTTATATTGTTGCCCATCAGTCAGACTCCTAAGTCATTTCTCTCCCCTAAAGCTACAGTGTGTCTGGTTCCTTGTTTAATTTGATGTTCTTAGATTCCTAGATAGATAAAGATGACAAAACATGATTTTGATATCCCTAGTCTTTTCTAGTGGTTAATTGAATCTTTGTGTTCTGCAATGCTTGGATATGTCCGCCATTTTTTAAAATTCTGCAAGCACAGACATGACACTTCTGCCCTAAAATTCTCCCCTAGTGCGTTCTCTCTTTGTGGGTGATATTTTAAATGGTATTTAAAATTAGGCAGTATACAGAAATACAATGGATATTCCTGCCCTGATATCATATCTTGAACCACTGCCGAGGAAGTTTCTGAATAGGAGATTTGAAGCCCAGTCTACCAGATCCTCCTCGGTGGTGATTCAAAATGGAAGAGAGGAAAACACAGCTGTTGTCTCAGCGTTTACTATCCACAACTCTTGGAGGCTAAAGCTCTTGGCTGTAGTCAGGGAGTTAGGGAACTGAGTAAACAATTGCCTTTCTATGAGCTTGTCACAGCTTGTGAGTTATAAGGACTCAGTGTTACACAGAAACACTTCTTGGACACAAAACCATCCAGGTGCTGATTTCAGCATATCTTCTTGAATATATTTTTCAAAAGAAGCTTAAAATAAAAAAATCTGGTGGCTTCTGAGAGGTCTGGAGAGGGATGCTTAGAGGCAGAAATCAACTTCATGGTCTACCAAAGCAAACACATGGGTTAGAGTATCTGTCTCAAGCCAATACCAACAAACTTATGACAGAGACATGGTTAAGTTGCTCTAAGAGCATGAAGAATGAAGGAAGGAAGAATACCAACTACATGAGTATGTAACTGAAACAATATCACTTACTGCAGCCACCACAACAAATTGTGTGGGAGAACCACAGCCTCCCTTCTCCCTCTGTGTGTGTGTTTCAGGGGGGAGTGGGAGCTGTGGTTCTAACTGGAATAAACTCTCTTCATGTCTTCAACCTAAGAAAATATTTAAGAAAACCAGTGACCAATCACAGTCTTGAAACACAAATGTAATTTTTTGAGATCTTCCAGTAAGGTACATTAAGAAATCATAAGAGGAATTCAGATTTTATGTGAATGTTAAAGGGTTTTTACATTTCCCAGTGGAGCAACATCTGAAAAAGTGCCAAAATCAAAAAGTGAACGAGTCTGTCCAGGGCCTTGCATGTGAGATGCTGGATGAGGATTGCTCTCAGGTGCTCTGTTCTTGGTGACAAAGAAGAGTTAGGTGATGCTTTATACTCAAAATAAACATTAATTGCATCAAAGAAAAACTATAGTTATTTTCTTCCTTAATTTGTGTCTTAACATATCTGGAATGCAGGCTTCCTTAAGAATCTCAAATCTGAATCTACATTGTCTGAAAAAAACTTGGTCTGATTTAATTATATATGTGATACATCTGCGTAGATTAGATGTAGACCTTGTGCCTCTAAGCTTGTATGTTTCCTCTGCAATTGCAAGTCACAGTTGCTAGAGAATGGACTTTTCTTTCAGATTTCTAACAGTGCTTCATATTTTGCACGTGAACATCATTAGATGGTCCAATGACACTAAAGTCTTTTATGTTACAATAAAGAACCAATACCATTCTCTTGAATTTGCTGATTTCATTAATACTGTAACAAACATCTTCCTACATTTAGTCTATTTTAGACAGTATTTTTACCCTTATTTATTTTTTACTTTAATTATCTGCATTTAATGTGTCTATTCTGTGCCACAGTATTTTATGCTACACTCACAATAATTTTTAATTAATTAATCCTTTTTATGCAGTTTTTCTAGAGATTGAAAGGGGACTTTGTGTTCTTTCTAGGCATTTGCTTTCTTCCTATTAGTGTTATTTCAAACACAGTTGTTAGGTTTAATTTTTTAATTAGCAGAAGATATAATAATACTTTCTTTAATGCTACAAAAGTAATATTAGAACAATAGACCAGAGCAAGAGGAAGATAGAAATAATGACAGCATTCTTTTGTACACCGAACTGAATGTACCATGCTGAATCACTGAGTCTCTATATGTTCTGTAACAATGGAAGCAACACCCTCAAGAGTATATACTTTAAGCACTCTCATCACATGTCTTTCACACATATATGGCCCTGGAAACCACACTAGGTAGTGAGTACTCAAGAACCTAGATGAATCCAAGAGATCTTCTCATAAGAGATGAGTCAGAAATGAGTCAACAGTACTGTAATATGGGTGACTTACTTCGGTATCATTTCATTATGACATTGTGGAATATCTTTTTGAGGTAATGAGCATTGACGAAACACTGCAGATAAGTTATGCATATACTCTACCACCTTCATTCTTAGCCCAAAGTGGAAGAAATGTTCTACTAGTGTCATAGGAAAACACACAATATTCCAATCCATGTTAGCATACGTCAAGTGGAGCAGTATACTTTTCTCTGTTTTGTGAGAATAGTTTGGCCTCTAGTGAAAGCTTGAGTAAATAAACAGTTTTATGCTTAAACAAGTAAAAAACAAGCTTTATATCACAGAGTACTCCTTGAGACCTGTCTGCCTTGTCCCAAGTTCTGCTGATCTGCTGGTCTCTCACTAGAGATACAGCTCAGGTTGCACAACCACCAAAGTAGAGATCTGTAATATTAATAGAGGCTCATCCTGAGCATCTTACACTGCACATGACCAAGAGACCAGGCATGGAACTGAGGGGCTTCTTAGCATCGTCCCCAGAAGGGTACATGATAGTGAGCACACTGTCTGTCTTGAGATTTGCAGCAATGGCACCTGAAAATTCTCCCCAATGTCTTTACTCCTGCTCTGCCTCGGTCATGTTTCATATGCTATAAAGGACAGTCACCATAGTTATAGTTTCCTTATGTCAGAGGCTTTTCACCTAGGTGGAAGGATTTCAAACCAACACCTAAAGAAGATGCTCTGTTTCTTTACAAAGCATGCAGGAGCACACTAGCTGGGAACACTCCCTGCCCCACTAGTTCTTAGAGAAAGACAACAAGGCCATTTCTAACAGGCAATCGCTTTCTGCCTGAGAGTGTCCTAGGAAGATATCGCTGTACTTGAAGTTTCAGTTGCAGGTAGTACTGCGTGATTAGTGTCTTTTTTGTTCTTATGTCACCAGTGCAGATGACACTACAAAGAAAAAAGATACATTCACTAAGGTAGGTCTTTTCAGATTTAGAATACATCAAATGACCACAGATTGTGAAGACAGGAATTGGCCATCTGCTGAGTATGCTCAGAGATAGAAGTCTTAGTGCTTGCTCTGTCTTATAGTTTCTATAATGTAAGGAAATGCAGTTTTAGCCTGAAAATTGTATCTTTTAAAATTGGTCTCTACCAGTTTTTATGCCTGTCTACTGATTTCAAAATACCACATGTCTGTCTGCTTGGGCACATGAACTTCTGCACATCAGTCTCACACATATCAACTGTAATTGGACTCTCCCTAGCCTATCCAAGAGCTCCTATGGATTCCAGCTGTGAACCATGACATCCATGGAAAGATATCTCTAGAGGTTTTCCTTCCTAATTTACCACCTATACATGACCTGGATCATTCTAAATTATATGATAGTGTTACAGGAAGACAGCCTTGTTTCTTTTCTTCCTGGACACTGCATTCATATGAAGAGACCCCTTACATACTGTGTGGCAACATTTTCTGTTTTATGAGATGATTCATGCCACAGTTCTCCAATTGGGCCTCCCGTTGACAGTTTTCCCTAAGCTGATGTGCTTTTAGTAGCAATAATGTCCCTGAATCCCAAGTAGGACCTATGGATTTAAGAGAAGGAAGCCCCATCATGGCTCCTCATCACCTATGCATAAAACAGCATTTTCCTTTCATGCCAAGTCTAAAGAGCCTGATGTATATTTAACTTCTTCGTGTGTCACAATCGTCTTATCACTAAGATAGCAAGAAGTCACTTATGCTGCTGTAAGGCACAAATGACATCATCCACAACAATGTGTTTTATGGTCTAAAACCAATATTTGAGCTTTTAAGAGGAACAGGTCTTGGACCAGTAAAAAGCAAAATTCTGGAAGATACCAGCAGAGCCTGTCTCAGCAGTTCCTCGTATAGTGTCTTTGTTTCCCCAAATTCAGTTTAAGGAGTTAAGAGACTTGATATTTTCCAAAGTCAGGTTACTGTTTCTCTTGGGCGATCTCCTCCTGCTGGATTTGTTTTCTGGCTTCAGGTGTTTCATTGGTCCAGTGGTCTCTCAAGGTCCTTGTTGGCTGCCTCAACAACTCAAACTAGTTGTTAAGTCCCAAACACCAAATAGGATCCATAGACCTCCAAGGACAAGAGGAGAGTCTCAAATGTCCTTTTCTGTCATGCTAATGAGGAAACATCAGAAGGCAAGGGACAGGAGGAGGGACAGGAGATCAAAGGGAGTACATGCCATCTGTTGATCCCATGGCAATCAACCCCAGTCAGAGCCCCAGAGGCCCAGGCCTGACTGAAACCCTTCTTGTTTTGCAAATTACTTTTATAGCTAGAGGGTCCTGAGGGTACATGACAATGATGGAGACCACTGACTCTTTCATACTTAGAAAAGCTGAGTCCAAAAGCCCAAGTCCAAGAGCCACAGGGCAGGGTGTTGCTAAGAGACAGAAAGGCTAAAACTGGAACTGCAGACTCTCTGATCCAAAGACAAACACAGGCAGAGATGGCCATTTGACAATGTGTGGGGTCCTTCCCAGTCAGGACTTACCTGTAGCAGTCTGTCTGCTTGTCCTGCTCCTGAGCTTCTCTGTGGCCTAACTGTACTCATTTCCCAGGTTTGCAGGTCCTACATGACCTGCTCATGATCCATCTTCAGAAAATCTTTGGCCTGTGGTAGGTCCTGGCCCCAGGAACAAAGAACCTCATGGTCACAGGCCTCAAGGACCATAACAATTCAGGGAGTATGCTACCCTTCCACAGACCAGTGGATGCCCTATCATGGATACTATGTGCTGGAACACCGTAGTCCTTATTAAATGTGCTCTTTTGGCTATAGACCAGCAGAGGTAGTGTAATAAACATGTCAGGGCTTGTTTCAAAGCCCAGTGTAGGAAGCAGCTACATGTCAGGGCTTGTTTCAAAGCCCAGCGTAGAAAATAGCTGACAGCCCAAAAAGCTGACGTCTGACCAGATGTGTGAGTGATAGATAAAACCTTAGTAGTAAGTTCTGACCTAGGAGCAGCCACGACTGCAAGTTGGTGATAAGAGTGCTGCAGAAAGCTAGATGTGTGAATTAGAGAGGGTAAGGCTAAAGTTAAGTATAAAAACCCTGAGAAGAAGCAGCCAGCTCTCTCGCTCTCGCTCGCTCTCTCTCTCGCTGTCACCATGATCACTTGAAATGCTGCCAGCCAACGGGGCGCTCCCCCCCGGACGGAGCGGACAGACATGCTGTCAGATAACAACCCGAGAATTGATTCAAGTCGCAGCAGCGAACCTGTTCGACAGAACTTCGCGATATCAGGTCGTATACCCTAATGGCATAAGCTCCCAGAACATTGATATTATAAGATGCTAAATGCTACTCCTATTAGAATTAAGATAGTTTTAAGAGTTAATGGAATGGTATTGGTGGCTTGGCCTTGGAGCCTTAGCCGCTGCCTTTTGTTGTAGTTGCCTTTGTATTGCTAATAAACCTCTCTTGCTAAATCGTACCACTTGCTCTTGGCCTGACTCTTTTGTTCCGGATTCTGAGTGTAAGCTCTCTGCTCACAACAGGTAGGAATTCCAGAACTGGACAGGGCTTCCTGATCTTCCGCAGTAAGCCTGGAGGGCAGCTGATAAGTTCTCAGGAGTCTATGCCATAGGTCTGGGTCCACCAGAAACTGTGATGACATTTCTTTTGTCTTCATGACAGAGATTTAAAAACCTAGTGCCTATTACTGCATGGATGGCAAAGCACATAGTCTGAATTTCTGGGTAATGAGACCCAACATCAGGACAGCTTTAGAAACTCCCCTAGGAAATCTTGGGTAGAAATCTATCTCCTCACATATAAATTCACTCTTTCACTGGATTCCTTTCTTAGATTATTTGTAGTATTTTTAATTGCTAAGTGTTTTTCTACCTTCTTTCATTGAGGTTCTAGGGGTCAAACTTAGGGATTAATATACACCAAGTATTTACTTTACCACATAGCTGCCTACCTTGTCCACAAAAAGAGGGTTTCAGTAGTAAACACTTTAGTTATTTCTTTCACTCATGTGGTCATTGAGATATCTACAATAAATCACTGTCACATACTACTTGCCACGCATTATGGCTCCCATTCCCTCATTACCTGTGACCTGCACATGGGTTTCCTTACACAGCTAAAGGTACAGTGGTTGGGGCTGAGCAGAGGACGAGGTGGAAGGTCCCCACCTTGACTCTTACTTGCTGAATATATGCCATGAGGGAAATCTTACTTTCAGTCCTAAGTCGAACTATCCATTCTTGAAACTAAAATCACCTGTGTGGTACCTGCTGCTATATGCTGCCTGACAATGTATACAGGTAGCCAAACACCTGTTCTATGACACTGTTTCCCCTCTCAATGTATTCTTTTTCACAATCTCGCCCTTCAATTTTCATGTACTCTCATCTCCACCTTGATTTCACTAGGTTTTGTAATAAGCATGTTAAGAATGGTGAGTTTCGGTTTAGAAGGAACCCATCTGTGGTCATTCTGAACAAGACAGGTGCATGGATTTAAAGCTGACAACAGTGCAGTGCAGGATGTATTTGCTTGCTGCTGGCCTTCCTGTGCTGACTCATGGCAGCCCAGGATGTAGGTTAATAATGCTTGTCTGTGCCTAGGAAGCACCAGCTGTAGACTTGTTGACATCCCAGATTCTTCATCAGTTCTAAGGAAGTAGAAGACAGTTCTTTATCTATAGAAATGACTTTTCTGAAAATTGATTTTGGAACATTTGTTTAATAAAGGCCTTTTTTTTTACACTTTTACAAGAGTGTTCTGTTTTGGGAAAATTTTATTTCTAAAGGAAGAAAAACTAAGTAGTTTATTTTTGTGTAGACACATTGGTGTTGCAATGTTCTGTTCTGTTTTACCTAGTGAAGTGTGTGTATTTTAGGAAAATCTTCATTTGGCTGAAACAGATATCATGTCCCAAAGTAAACATTCTAATATTTTTAGTAGAACTTCTTTGTGTCCTTCCAGTTCAGATGTCATAATTCTTACAAATGGCAGTGGCATTTGTCACATCATATAAATTGTTGCTAGTCTTTGGACTGCATTAACTCCCACATATATATGTATGAGCTTGTTAGTGTGTTTCTTTTGTATTTTCTTGTTCCCTGTTTTTCCTTGTGAAATACAACACTGGTCATCATATTCTTTTGTATGTGAAATGGGACTGTTTTTCCTTTCTTCCTCATATTGGGTATGAGTCTGTAGTTAATAGGATTTTAGTAAGGTGTCTATCACTATGTAATCCAATGTACATACATTCTTACTTTTCAATAATTTGTATTTAATACATTTGAACATTTTCTTTTGCTCTCCTTCCTTTAATAGAATCAGGCTTAAGATGTCCAAAATCCTGATTAAGAGTCCTTTGTATTTAACAGATTAAACTCTCTTAAGATAAGCAAACCCAGATAGGATTAGTTTTGTGAAGAAGAACCACAGGTTTGGTAATAGTATGTGATACTTCTCTCTTAAGACCAAACTCACTGATTATTTCAAAGTTAAAAACAAGAGGGATCAGAAGCGATATCCAAGCAAGATGTAAAGTTAGAGATGCAACAGGTGATCTTTGATCTGCTGCTTAAAGCTTTATCTATGGTAATTTTATATAAATAACTCTAAAGAAAAAGTCTGAAGAGTAATTCCAAACCTACAATACTAAAATAAGTGAATTGTATAGCATCTTTATGTTTGATTTTATAAAGCATAAGCAATCTATGTATTTTAATTTACAGAGTTTAATCATGACTGAAGAATTCAAAGTGTGGTATACGCTTGCCATCTCCACACTGAGGAAGTTTAGAGACACGGGTGCAGGTGGCCCCGAATTGATCTACATGGTAAGGCTCTGCCTCAAGGAAACCACATAAGCAGGCAGGAAATATGTAAAGCACTGAACATTAGCATCTACCAAGAAAAGACTGACTCAGGGTTGGTGTTAGGCTTCCATGTCTTTCTCTAGGCCCATAGTCCTCCCCAAGCACCTGTGTGCTGGAGCCAGTGCCCCTGTGACTGTGCTTCTTACTTGTAGTTCTGCATCACAATCCAAGAAATGGAGAGAGGATTAGTGTTTTCCTGTAGGGGCCAGAATGAACGTAAAGATGATGGAAAAGGGAAGCAGAGAAAAAGTTTGGTCAACAAAGCACTTTTGATTTCTCCCTTAATAGTAGTTTGAAACTTCTTCATGATCACTGAGACCTGAATGTGACCTAACAAGAAAAAATTAGTCTAGACTCACTGACTTTATCTTGGCAGGCTCCTAGTAGCCTTCTGCCTTCTGGGAGAAGTTCACAGACACTTAACCTAAAGAAAAGCTGAAACAAACCCCATGGATTTCAGTCTTTAGTTCATGTGCTGGCACACTGCTCAGGTTTTTTCTAGCAATCATCTCAGGTAAGAAAACACTTCGGTCATACCTTTCTTCTCCATCCTGGAAACCTCTTTGTGGGCCCTGAACTCTTCCTTTTCAACTTTTCTCCTACTCTTTTTGTATATTTTCATCATTCACAATTTTTGTTGTTATTATTGGTGAAGCTTTTTCTACTCCAAAATGATTACAGATTTAAGAGCCTATTATAAAGGATTCCTTTCTTAGGTTTGGAATATAGGTAGAAAAGAAATAGAAACATTTCATTCTCATAATCCATGTTGAGAGTAGAGAGAGAAGCCATCATGATTGACTACACTCAGGTGATACTTGTTTTCCATTTAGTCCTAGCCTCTTTCTCTTCCTTCTGACACACTCAGAGATGGCAGAGTGAGATGGCAGAAGTGAAGACAGAGGCTTGCCAAGCAAAAGAATGGTGTTTTTGTGGAAGCCTAGTCTTCAGGAAGCTGCAGTATCTAGACATGGAGTCAATCTAGAATTCCAGCTTCTTGGGTACATTTAAGAGATCAAACCAAGCTGTGCATGACATTGATTTGAGCTGTGTTTAAGTGATAGTTTTTATTAAAAATAATATATGTATATATATATATATGTCACACACACACACACACACACACACACACACACACACACACGTCTTGTCCTTTATCGAAACTTTTGTATTAGAAATAGATTTTTACGATTCTTTTAAATTGGTGATGATATAATTTAAGAGTCAAACCCCTCAGAGTCTTGGAAAATACTTCAGACACATTTCTATTCCTTGTTTGCCTAGAAAGCCCAGCGATATGTAACTGAATACATTCTCAGGTGCTGAGCAATGGGAGACCTACTGAAAGTTGCTGCTTTTGGTTTCAAGTGTAAATAACTTGGCTAACATTGATTACCCTTTATTACCATGATATACACTTAGACTCAACATTATCCTTTAATAAGACTATAGCATATGTATTGGTTTTTGTTTGCTTTTCTTTTGCCTAAAGGAAAATTTTCCAAATTTCCCTCTTATCATTTAAGACAAGTAGCGACCTTTTGTATGATATAGAAGCATTTGTTTTTTCCTTGTTTTTGTTTAGAATAAAACGGGGAAAGTTTTAATTTTCCCTTAATGAACGATGTCACACTTTGTCTTAAAAAAAGACGTGTAAAAAAAGAACAGTATGTGCTGTTGTTTGAAAACCAGGGCAAGAAGATAATTTAATAGGATTAAGTCCTACTATGAGTGCCAGGAACTTTTATTGTGGGCATCAGGACCCAAGAGTGAGTGAGGGTAACAGAGATGCCAACACTGGAAATAAGACTACAGAGACCAGCATTGAGGAGGGCTTCTATTTCATTTTGTAGAACTAAGCCTTTCATACATTCTGTTGACCATTGGAGTTAGGACCACTGGGATGTGGACATGAGCTCTGGGATAGCCAATCACTGTGAAGACCAGTTTACCTCCCTGAGGGAAGTGTTTGGCTGCAATGCACCATAAAACTTCCATGAAAATACTTATGCTGGTGGATCCGGACACAGAGCTCCCTTCCCTAACGGATGCACCAACCGGAGACATGGCAAGCAAAGGACCAAGACCCACTAATCAGAAGTAGTCAATGGACAGCTCATTTTCCACATGGGGAGGCCTGGAGCAGGGTACTGCCTCTGACAAGAGCTCTGGTGCCCTCGATTTGATCACTGTCCCTTAGGAGAGAGGTCCTGTAGGAAACACCTAGGATGGGGATGCAGGCTATCCAGAGGAGACCACATAGGCTGTGGTCAGATGGTGTAGTAGGAAGACTCCGCATGTCAGAGGTTACGGGGAGGGTAACAAAATGAAAAGGGGACAGTGGGAACAGGAAGATAAGAGTGAGTGGATTACAATTGCTGCAGTTAGCTTGCTGGCACACCTCCATGGTTACTCTTACTACTGCCTATTTCTGACTTTTTGATCACTCTTGGCACACTTTTTCTCCTATTGAGTTGCCTCATCAAGCCTGGAGTTTGGTGTTTAAACCTAATCTAAATGTGCCTTGTTATGGAGTGTTCTGTTGATATCCACGGCAGGCCTGTTCTTTTCTGAAGGGAAAAGTAGGAAGAAGCCACAGGAAGGATACTACAAGGAAAAGAAGAGATCTTGGGGAGACATGAGGGTTAGACTGGGCTGGGGTGAAGAGAGGGTATACTTCAGTGAGAATGTAATGTATGAAAGAATTAAAAACAACTATGACAAAATCAAAAGGAAACAAAGTACATGGTGTTTTACTTCATGTACACCTATGTTGATATCTGGTCACTAAGTTTTATCATATATATAATCAGGAGGAAGGGTTTTCATTCTATCTAAGTTTCCATAGCATCATTTGGAAGCTGAGCAGGGTAATGTCTACATATCTGGTGTTGTTGTAAAAAATGAAGAGTTAATGTGCACAAGTACCATTTAAGTGATGTGTTATGGAAGACAATACTAAACATTTATTGACAATAAAAAAGCTCTACGACGAGGGAAGTTTTTTCTCATATTATTAGACATTTAAATTTTTTTTACATATGTGTCTTTTATTAGAGTTATATACAATAACCTTCCTATAGCAGGAAGAACCATGACACAATTAGGGATTATAAATGCTACTCTCTTAATGTTTTGGCTATTTGTACTTGACAGCCTTGAAGAAAACATCTTTCCTATCTTGGTGCCTCTAAACTTCTTGAAGACTAAACCAAATAGTTTAGTTTCACAATTAAGCTTAGTTTTTCAGGGGTTAAGATGTTTTTAGGTCAAGACAGGTGTTTTAAGCTGATAATGATGAGAATCTGTGTGGAATTGTGTATAGCGCTCATGTCCTCAGATGGAGACAGCAGGAAGCCCAGAATCCAGATCTGTGTCATTAACATGAAGAGTGGTGAACCCTGTGTCTCCAGCGGGATCAAGGGTGGTGCTGGTGCCCATGCTTTTTCTGGAGAGGTCGGTTGAATGTGCAGCATCAACAGCTAGGTCTGTATCACTAGCAGGGTCTTCAGTGGCTTGGGGACCACAAAGAGCAGCAGATTCAGCACAAGTGCTGAGCCTGTTACCATTGTCTTGAGCAAGAAGACAAGAGTCAAGAGCCAGGTCAGCACTGTGAGCAGGATCCATGGTGTCACCTGTGAGGTGACCAGCAGCAGGCTCACAGTCAGTGTGTGGCTGGCCCCTTTCGTGCTCAGTGCAAAGATTTAAAGCAACTGGGCAAACCAATTCAGGCTTTTGAGCCTTGTCCATGGCATCTGTGTCACCTGCATCACCAGTAGAGGCAGCAGGAGCTATCTTCCTGTGTCCAGTAGCCCTCAAGGCAGGAAGTCTACGCTGAAAGGACCTAAAATGGGGTTCATACAGATGAGTCGACTTCTCTTCAACCTTTCAAGAAATAAAGAGATGTTACAGTTCATTAATTTTATGATTTCCATTCATTTTAGCATGTTTTTTTGTTACTGTCACTCTTGATGTCAGTCCCAAAATACTTGTGGCTCAGTGTAATTTAGTCATTATAGCCACTGATATCCTATAACCTCTGCTTCCTTTCTGCTTAAGGACATGGTTCAGAGTTTACAGAATCCTCAAAAGGGGAGAGAAGTCTTTCTCCACTCTACTGCATCAGTCCTTTACTCATTGCCTTTCAAAATGGCCCACTGGGATCCTGGGATAGCAAAATAATGATGGCGAATTCTGAAATGCATGAACAAGTGTGCAATTACCCAAAGCAGAGGGAGCTGCTGAGCTGCATGTCCAGAATCTGTAGATGCTTCCAGCCTCTCACTACTTAACCATAAGTGTCATATGTGTGAGTGTTGGTGTGTTCCAGCACCACTGTGGCAGCTCAAAGGAGAACAGCTCCCATACTCACATAGATTGGAATGCTTGGTCCCTATTGGATGGAGCTATTTTTGGGAAGAAGTAGGAAGTGTGACCTTGTTGGAGGAGATGCTTCACTGCAGGTAGGCTTTGAGTTTTCCAAAGACATGTGCAATTTCCACAGAGCTATCTGCTTCCGGTTTGTGGATAAGGATATGAGCTCTCAGGTTCTGCAGCCCATTGCCTGTCGGCATGAGGCCATGTTGGTGATGAAACTGTAGGTGTCCCTTTGGAACCATAAGCCTTGCCCCAAACAAACACTTCTCTCTATAAGATGCCTTGGTCATGATGTTTTATGCAAGCAGTAGAATGTTACTAATACAACCATTGACTACTTTCACTAGGAGTAATATGACAAAAGTCTAAAGCTTTTATTTAAACATCTTAAGGGATGTTGCCCAGTGTGACAAACAGAAGGGATGGTTCCATAATGCTGGCTTACAAAGGACACTCAGAATACCCACTGAATTAATTAGATAAATTAAGCAAGGGAATGTTCTGAAAACAATGTAATGCTATTTGGAGGGTGCAAGGCTTCATGTACATTTGAGAGCAAATAATGCGGAGAGGCCTTCCTCATTCTATAGAACACAGCGGAACTTGATATATAACAGCCTACATTTTCTTTCAATGTCAAATGTGCTGATGCAATATGTCACTTCAATGAAAACCTCACACATTCTAAAACTTATCAAGCATCATCAAACAACGCAGCACAGAGGAGATAGAACAAAATACCTTAAGGAGCATTGGTGGGAACGGAAAGTAAGACAAAGAAGTATACATACTACATGTGCGTAAAAACTCTAACGTGTTCAAGTGACAACTTTAAGTTATTTCTTAGAAGATCGCTGGCAAACGAACTTCTGTGATGAAGAATGAAAGAAAAATGCAGGAATATTGATAAAACTGCGTTCCTTTTGTCTTGAACAATAAAAAGCTTTGCAGAGGGAGGCCCTCCAGAAACATCTCATATCTTACACTAAAAAAATCTTACTTTTCAACATGGTGGGATTACCTTTACATTTATTGCTCTTCTTGAGCCATCAGATGGGGGTTCTTTTTCAGGAGAAATGATATTTTCAGAATTCTCCAGTTGATCATGAACAATCTCCTTTGAGTCTTTTCTGATATACTCTCTACGAAGTTCATGCTTCAGTTCTCTCTGCTCGGGTATTGTTGCCTCATCTCGTTTCATAGAAGACCGAGG
This sequence comes from Acomys minous, assembly GCF_964271855.1. Lineage (NCBI taxonomy): Eukaryota > Metazoa > Chordata > Mammalia > Rodentia > Muridae > Acomys > Acomys minous. Next base: position 68,455,643 of record NC_140492.1, on the reverse strand, counting down.
CCGTAAACGTGGGCATTTAACATTGCGTTTCTTCTTTATTTTTTCTTCTGGAGTGATTTTCTGTAGGTGAGGGAGTGAATGGTTACTCCAACTGATTCAACCTCATGACTCTTATGTTTACTTGTACCTGATTAAATTAATTTTTGGTCCTCTTATTTTACAGGATACTAGCAAAAAAATGGTGCATAGAGTGCAGGTCTTCCATGCTCTAGTTGCACTGACTGTATTGTTTATAACTTCCATAACAATATCTATTTGATATGTGGAAATATCATCCGAAGTTTAAATGAATGAGTCCAGAATGCTCATAATTTTGAATACGTTGTCCATGCTTGGTCATTTTTTTTTTTTTGGTAAGGATTGAGAGGTATGGCCTTCTTCAAGGAGGTGTGTCACTGACCATCCTCCCAAATACAACTCTGCCTCATGTTTCTGGATCAGATGCAATCTCTCAGCTGCTACTTCAGTACCCTGCCTGCCTACTTGCTGCTGAGGTCCCAGGCACGAGCCATGGAAACTGTATGCCATCCGATATTCAAATGCTTTCCCTGACAAGTTGGCCCTGGTGTCCTCTCACGGCCACTGAAATTTCTGAGTCTATAAAGTATATTAAGAATCAATGTGTTGAATTTCTGCTCCTTTTACATCTCTCAGTATAGACACTGAAGACACCTGGAGACCATGTGGCTGAAGGAATTCTCTACAATTGGCCTGAATGACTGGTAATAGGAAATGACATCTTTAACCCCAGTGACTGATCTTTTTACTTCCACTTAACTTGATGTCTGTTACTGACACCTTGCTCATAATACCAGTCTGTACACAGGAGTTTGTGGACAAATGGATTGAACTAGAAATTATCATAATGAATGAGTTCACCCAGAAGCAAAAAGAGTTAAATGGTATATACTCACTTATAGAGAGACACTAGTCCAAGGGGTACGTCCCCATGAAAACTTTACCTACAGGAAAGTGGGTCAGAGGGGAGGACATCCTATTGAGGTTTTAGGTGTGAGAAGCCTGGGAGAATGAGGAAATAGAAGTGTCCAGAGGGTTGTGGAAAACTACAGGCTGCTCTGGGCCTGGGGTCCTCCTCAAATTATGGAACCAGCCAAGGAAAATATAGGCAGTAAACTGCGAACCCCTACCCAGATCAGCCGATGGACAGGATATTCTCCACCATTAAGAGGAGAAGGAAATCTGACTTCACACAAACTCTGGTGCCCAATATTTGACCATGTCCCATGGATGGGGGTGCCTGGTGGCACTCAGAGGAAGGATAATAAGTCACCAAGAAGAGACTTGATACCATATGAGCATATACAGGGGGAGGAGGTCCCCCTCAGTCACAGACATAGGGGAAGGGAGTAGGGGGGAAGCAAGAGGGAGGTAGGAATGGGAGGATACAAGGGATGGGCTAACACCTGAAATGTATTATGAGTAAATTGACAACAATAAAAAAAAAAAAAGAAGGTCGCTGGCAAAGGAACTTCAGTGATGAAGACTGTAAGAAAAACCCAGGAACATTTATAAGGCTGGGTTCCTTTTGTGTTGAACAATAAACAGCTTTGCAGAGGGAGGCCCTCCAGAAACATCTCATATCTTACACTAAAAAATCTTACTTTTCAACATGGTGGGATTACCTTTACATTTATTGCTCTTCTCGAGCCATCAGATGGGGGTTCTTTTTCAGGAGAAATGATATTTTCAGAATTCTCCAGTTGTTCACAAACAATCTCCTTTGAGTATTTTCTGATGTGCTCTCTACGAAGTTCATGCTTCAGTTCTCTCTGCTCGGGTATTGTTGCCTCATCTCGTTTCATAGAAGACCGAGACTGTAATGATGTGCATTCAACATTGCGTTTCTTCTTTATTTTTTCTTCTGGAGTGATTTTCTGTAGGTGAGGGAGTGAATGGTTACTCCGACTGATTCAACCTCATGACTCTTATGTTTACTTGTACCTGATTAAATTAATTTTTGGTCCTCTTATTTTTCAGGATACTAGCAAAAAAAATGGTGCATAGAGTGCAGGTCTTCCATGGTCTAGTTGCACTGAATGTATTGTAAAGAACTTCCATAACAATATCTATTTGATATGTGGAAATATCATCAGAAGTTTGAATTAATGAGAACAGTAGGCTCATAATTTTGAATACTTTTTCCATGCTTGGTCAGTCTTTTTTGCTAAGGATTGAGAGGCATGGCCTTGTACAAGGAGGTCTGTCACTGACCATCCTCCCAAATCCAACTCTGCCTCTTGCTCCTGGATCAGATGCAACCTCTCAGCAGCTGCTTCAGTACCCTGCCTGCCTACTTGCTGCTGAGGTCCCAGGCACGAGCCATGAAAACTGTATGCCATCCGCAATTCAAATGCTTTCCCTAACAAGTTGGCTCTGGTGTCTTCTCACAGCAACAGACAATTCTGAGTCTATTGAGTATAATAAGAATCACTGTGTTTTATTTCTGCTCCTTTTACATCTCTCATTATAGACACTGAAGACACCTGGAGACCATGTGGCAGAAGGAATTCTCTACAATTGGCCTGAATGACTGGTAATAGGAAACTACATCTCTAACCCCAGTGACTGATCTTTTTACTTCCACTTAACTTGATGTCTGTTACTGACACCTTGCACATAATACCAGTCCGTACACAGGAATTTGTGGACAAATGGATTGAACCAGATATTGTCATAATGACTGAGTTCACCCAGAAGCAAAAAGAGTTAAATGGTATATACTCACTTATATCAAGACACTAGTCCAAGGGGTACATCCCCATGAAAAACTTTACCTAACAGGAAAGTGGGTCAGAGGGGAGGACATCCTATTGAGTCTTTAGGTGTGAGAAGTCTGGGAGAATGAGGAAATAGAAGGATCCAGAGGGTCCTGGAAAACTACAGGCTGCTCTGGGCCTGGGGTCCTCCTCAAACTATGGAACCAGCGAAGGAAAATATAGGCAGTAAACTTCGAACAGCTACCCAGATTAGCAGATGGACAGGATATTCTCCACCGTTAAGGGGACAAGGATATATGTCTTTCACACAAACTCTGGTGCCCCATATCACCATGTTGCTTGGATGGGGATGCCTGGTGGCACTCAGAGGAAGGATAATAGGTCACCAAGAAGAGACTTGATCCACTATGAGCATATACAGGGGGAGGAGGTCCCCCTCAGTCACAGACATAGGGGAGGGGAGTAGGGGGGAAACAGGAAGTAGGGAGGAATGGGAGGATACAAGGGATGGGCTAACACCTGAGATGTAATATGAGTAAATTGATAACAATAAAAAAAAACAAAAAGATGATCGAGGCAAAGGAACTTCAGTGATGAAGACTAAGAAAAACGCAGGAACATGTATAAGGCTGGGTTCCTTTTGTCTTGAACAATAAACAGCTTTGCAGAGGGAGGCCCTCCAGAAACATCTCATATGTTACACTAAAAAATCTCACTTTTTAACATGGTGGGCTTACCTTTACATTTATTGCTCTTCTTGAGCCATCAGATTGGGGTTCTTTTTCAGGAGAAATGATATTTTCAGAATTCTCAAGTTCTGAACGAACAGTCTCCTTTGAGTCTTTTCTGATGTGCTCTCTACGAAGTTCATGCTCCAGTTCTCTCTGCTTGGGTATTGTTGCCTCATCTCGTTTCATAGAAGACCGAGGCTGTAAATATGTGCATTCAACATTGCATTTCTTCTTTATTTTGTCTTCTGGAGTGATTTTCTGTAGGTGAGGAAGTGAACGGTTACTCCGACTGATTCAACCTCATGACTCTTGTTTACTTGTACCTGATTAAATTAGTTTTTGGTTCTCTTATTTTACAGGATACTAACAAAAAATGGTTCATAGAGTGCAGGTCTTCGCTGGTCTAGTTGCACTGACTGTATTGTATATAACTTCCATAACAATACCTATTTGATATATGAAAATATAATCAGAAGTTTGAATGAATGAGACCAGTAGGCTCAGAATTTTGAATACTTAGTCCATGCTTGATCGGTCTTTCTTGCTAATGATTCAGAGGCATGACCTTGTTCAAGGAGATGTGTCACTGACCATCCTCCCAAATCCAACTCTCCCTCATGCTTCTGGATCAGATGCAATCTCTCAGCTGCTGCTTCAGTACCATGCCTGCCTACTTGCTGCTGCAGTCCCAGGCACAAGCCATGGAAACTGTAAACAATCCACAAATCAAATGCTTTCCCAGAGAAGTTGGCTTGGCCATGGCGTCTTCTCACAGCAACAGAAAATTCTAAGTCTCCAAAGTATATTAAGAATCACTGTGATGAATATCTGCTCCTTTTATATCACTCAGTACAGACACGGAAGACACCTGGAGACCATGTGGCAGAAGGAATTCTCTAAAATTGTCCTGAATGTCTGGTAAGACGAAACTACATCTCTCACCCCAGTGACTGATCTCTTTATTTCCACTTAACGTGATGTCTGTTACTGACACCTTGCTCACATTACTATTTCTAACAAAGAAATATTTAATGTGAAGGTTCATGTATCATTTAGAGACAATAAACAAATGGGTTACAAAAACATATACAGAGTAAGACTAACTTACAATATAAATATATTGTAAAGATCAAGTTTAGCTGGAAGGTATGACAAATCCTTTGTGTTGTACATTTCCTTGTCACTAGGTGTAGTATCCTGAACTGTAGCCAGTGTTCCCCTAATTAAGCTTACAAATATTGATGTGGAAATAGAACTTTTATAGTACAAATTCAGTAGGACTTTCTTGTAGAGGGAGGACTTCAAGACACATTTCACGTTCATGGGCAAAGTTCTCTAAAGCTGAGTGACATCCTGAATCCTAAACTTATGTTTCTAAGGAATACTATCAACAATTCAGACAACCTCAATTCAAGTCAGTACTAATAATCTTGTAAACAGCAATGTCTTTGTCATGTTCTACAACAAAGTGTCTATATATACTTGTAGAGGCAAAGCAAGTGATATAAAGAAGTAAGATTGGGTTCTTTGCACACTGACACACATGTACGCCTCACCAACAGGGTAAAAGTCTGTAACACTGGCTGAAAAAGCACATGGTTAAATTCCTTAACTATGACAAGAAACTCTCATTGATGAGGGTTCTGCAACTTTAACTGATATCGAATTCACATGCACAATTCTTCTTTACATGGATATAATATTTTCAGCTCTATTAGGAGTTAGTGTACCCATAAACCTCAATTATAACACAAGGTTTATTTCCAATACTGTGAAGGTGCTATTGCAGACTGTGTAGGATGATTAAGTAATACAAGTTAATTGTTAGTTGATCAACTCATGGACATATCAATTACTAGTCTATTTTCTTCACAAGAGTACACACCCTAGCTTTGACCAACAGATACAATTCTATAGACGGATAAGGTACAGTTGGATAAGAACCTCCAAAACCCCAGAGACCTACACAATATGGCATTTAAAGATGTTTCTATGATCCTAAGGATCCTTTGAGAATAAGACAACAACAAGCCTTCCTCAGAGAAGTTGATGAACATCAAAGAACCTCCTATGGAGATGGCTTCAAATGTGGCTAACCAGCCACTGGGAAAAATGTTTTCCTTTCTACCACAGACAGAATTCAGACTAAAAGTGGGCAAGCTTGCCTGGAGGCAGATTCAGTGCCCAAACAGTGCTAAGACATGGTAAGCAAGTCCACACCTTTCCTGCTTCACAAATATGTCTTCGAGATAAAATGGGCCAGAAGGCTAAAGATGATGCTCCAGTGTTATTGGGAGTTTGGGTGACTGTCTAGGCAGTGAACAGCCTCTGTCATTTTCTCAATTTGGATACTGCTAACCTATACTTCCTATTTATTCATATAATTCATTTTATTCCTTCTCTAGTTCCTATGGGGTTGCAGACAGATAGTTTAGTTTTACAATTAATCTTATTTCCTAAGGATTTAAGATGTATTTAGGTCTAGATAGAGAATTTTAAGTTGATAGGGATGGATTCAACAAATACCGATTGGCATTCAGAGTTGTAGACTCATGAAGAAAGGAAAGATGTTTACTGCAAGGTTGAAAAATACTATGAATTTAATATTTCTATAATTCCTAATTGTTTCATGGTCCTTGCTGGCTGTAGTTTATTGTATACATGTTAAATATAAATTTATATGCAAAAGCACCAAATATATAATAAAAAGTTGGAATGAAATGTTACACAAGCATTCATAGCTCGTTGTGATGACTGAGCCAACCACTCATGGCTGAGTAGAGCATAGTCCCTAGGGGATATCCTACTATTATCATCCTCCTATATGGAAATACTATTAAACTGTTGCCTAACTTTTACCCTTAGGCACATTGTGTAGTGCATCTCTCAACCACCACCAGAGATGATTTTCCTTAAACTACTGAACACTTTTCAAAAATTCAAGACACCAATTTGTCAGTATACATAGGATAAGTTTCTATGGAGTGCTCACCTCTCCATGACACAGCTCTCTATATCACAGTCTGAAATCTATGGGTCTCTAGAGCATATTAGAATAAAGGGAAGAAAATAGTGTAAGAGCCACTGGCAGCAGCTGTCCAGAAAGAGCAACAACAACAAAAAAGAGTTTTTGACGCCTATGACAGGGCTGTTGCACAGAGGAACTCACAGTAACTATGAACACATGCCTAAGACATTCACACGATCAGGTCAATCAACATTACAACAATATTGAAGGCTATGCTCATGAAGTCCCACCCTTAGGTGAGGAGCTTTATGTTACTTATAGCTGCTGAGGGAAGAGGAGTCAGCTTCCTTCAGGAATAAAGCCCTATGAAGTTGCACATGACCCAGTCATTTTCCTACTCCCTGCACACTAAGTGTCCTGATTGTTTTTTGCATAGAAAACATGCTTTTGGGAAAAAAATAGAATGGTGGCAAACAAGGAAGATTTGGAGGGGATACTAAAGTGTGGTTAGATCTGATCAAATTTTATTATTTGCATATATAACATTCTCAAACATTAAATTAAATAAATTTTAGAAATATGTATTCCTCATCAATAAAGACAGGATACAAGCACCGAACCTGGTGGCTGGGTTATGCAGAATAGTTGGAGCTATTGATGACTAGCTATGGTTCAGTATTTCAAAATAATTTGTATGATGTTATTTGATGATATATGACGTTATTGAAAAGATGGAGACAAGAGCTGACAGGATTGAGTAATAGCCAGACAAAAGTAAGACCATCGTCTTTACTTTGATATGTGAAATTTGTAGGACTCAGAGGACTTGGAATAAAGAGCCAAATCATTAGAGTAGAGGGAGATATCCTTACATAGAAAGATGACATCAATACAAGGATCTATGTATCTGTAAATGTATACTAAAATGCACATCTACGTAGAACTGTGAACTACAGCATGTGAAATTGCAGAGGCAGAAGAGCCACGGATTCAGTTATGAAGTGTTGCAGGGCTTTCCAGTAGAATCACATGCTGCTTCCCAGTCTTTGAGTTATGGAAACCATTGCTTCTATGGTTTACTACACCTTGGACATAGCCAATATGGAATTTCTAGCTAGGTGATTATTTTGTGGTTTCTAATGTACTCACCTTCATGTCAGGCATGTTAGTTCCTTCATTTCCAGTGTAACTACTCTCTAAGTCTTTTCTCATCATGGCCATTGTCATTGTTGATGTTTATTTTATAAGAATTTCCCTCAATTGTATAAACAGCTTGTAAACTTTTGTTTTTTACATTCATAGTCTATTTTCACTTACCGTTTTTAGCATAAGTAAGAAGAATGCAGCTGTGAATGTGTGTGTGAATTAGATGCAGGCCATGCACAAAGCTGTGTCCTGGGCACTCTCTAGCACTACACACAAGGGCGAGCAGATGCATTTTGCCCTCAAATAAGATGTACTGTTTTTTTTTATTAGAATTACCTTTGATCTTGTCTTTTCCTTAGAGATATGAAGTTGAATTTCTTCCTTGGGACAAACAGTATTTTCATGTTTTCCAATCACTTCACAAATTTTCGTCTTGAAATCCTTTTTAATGGTTTCCTTGAGATGCGCACACTGCGATTCTCTGTCTTCCTGCTCTACTTCCTGTGCTGTCTTGGCAGCAGGCTTCTCTGACTGTCCGGACTTGTCGTCACGTGTCTTCTTTAGTTTATGTTTTTCATGTATTTTCTGAAAATGAGAAGATACATTATTTCATGTTGGGGAGATGTTTTTTAAATGACTCTGTCCCTACATATTGTAGTGTATGTATGAAGGAAAAGGAGCCCCTACTTAATATATATCAGTTGAAGACCCTCATAAGTGCTCTCCTGCTCATACCATCACTAGCTATTAATAAAAAGTGAAAACAATTTATTTTCATCTAGTGTAAGAAAAAAAACATGAACCAGCATTTTAAACTTAGTATTGTTTACAGTGTTTAAAATAAAATTACTTTAGTTGTTAAATATTCCAAAACCTAAGTTACTTGATTTTCACATCACAAAGGACACCTCATGTGAAAGATATTGCCTTACTTTACCTAAAAATGCTGATCCCTTACAGTGCAGTCAATCCCTTTTTCTGTTTATAAATAAGTAGGTAGTAGGCAAGTCTAAGTTCTTCAGGACCCAAATCACCAAATCAACATCGAAAAGCCAAACAATTTTGCTTTATATTACATACAATATAGTATACAGTTAACAGATATAGTGTATAGTTTACATTCACCAATCATATATTACAAAATGAATTTGCTTCTTCTAAGAGAAGAGGCTGGGAGTAGTAAATGTTTGGGGAAATGTATGAAGGAAATGGCCACAGAAAACTGCTTCATAGAAAGCTGTAAGTAAATTAGAGACCCATGGAGTCAGAAATGGAAAGAAAGAGCAAAACTAAACTAAGAAAAAGCTCAGGGCAGAAGCAAATCGCTTTGATGAGTTTAAAGAGAGGAGCGAACCAAACAAGACTGTCCTCCCAAGGGAGACTGACTGGTAGCAGAACACAGACTAAAGTATCCTTTAGATTAGACAGCATGACAGTGTCCTGCATGCATGTAGGGTATCTGCACTGTGTCACCTTCTAACATGACCTAACATGCACATGAGATAATGAGCATGGTATCTGATGACCTTTACCAGGTTCCCTCAGTATAATCAAATATGTAAAATACTATAGTGTGATTCCTGACATCATTGAATGAATCTGTTTTCTCCAGAAGGAGAGACATGTTAAAACTACAACAGGGTGACTGTAGATGCTTTGGAGGAGGCCTGGAGTCCAGGTTGTCCCCTCCTTCTGTGTTTCAATGCAGTTGACCAGCTGATCTATATTAGCATGGAGACAACATCTGACAGAGGCCTTGAAGAAACAACTGCATGTGTATGAAAGGAGGACGTGGCCTGTGCAAGAGCATGTGGATTCAAACAGAAAAACATTTGTAACTATAATTTACCCATAAAATGCAAGCTTATGCTGAATTATGAATGTATTTGGTGTGAAATGAGCCCTTATTGGAAAGAGGCAAGGGTGTTTCTGCAGAGGATGGTGGTCTGCAGAACAAGAGTTCAAATGATAGTCCCTAACTGTATTGTGTCAACGGAAGCCAGGGCTGGGTTAGGGAAAGGATGCTGACCAATCATGGCAGACATGTAGCAATGCTGTAAGCACACAGCTGCTTGTGCCTTTCACCATGGAACCAATTGTTAAAGAGTAGAGAGAGGAGGAAACAGAAAAAGAGGTGAAGGGAAATATTTTAAATAAGAACACCAGATGCAGTAAAGTCAAGGGATCCAGTCACCTGGTTACATAGGGGTTTCCATTATAATCAAATTCTTTTTTAAAAGTCACAGAATTACCATCTTTGAATGATGGAAATCATGACCTTTTTGGTGAAGATGCCTAAGATCCAGTATCTAAGGTTATGGTTTTATTTGTCTGGAACACATAATAGTTTCTTTTATTAAACTGTAAAGCTTGTACTGGTCTTTATTATTATTTCTCTGGATTACTACTATAAAAGAAGTCACTGCGTTGATCTTATCGTCACATTTGTCCTATTCATTACAGCCTAACATTTTTTCACTGAAGCTCTACAAGGTGAGTGGGAAAGGTCCTTGGACCAGGGAAATGCAGACCATGTGCACGGCTACAGTCCTGTTGTCTAGATGTTCTCTGCAGCTCTGTAGACAGACGCTCAAGAGCATCTTCCTATGCACAAGAAATCCATTGCTTTTAAATTAGAAGTAATTACCTTTAGCTGTTTTTTTCCTTTAGCGATATGAGGCAGTTCTTTCTTCAAATTTGTATCACATTCATTACTTTCAAAAGACTCACAAAGTGCTTCTTTGATGCCTTCCTTTATAGGCTCACAGTAGGAGTCTCTCTGCCTGCCCACAGCTTCTGCCTCAGTTTGCATGAGGGACTCTTGTGAACATGGAGGGGCACTGTCATGGCCCCCTTCATAGTCTTTCTTCATTTCTTCTTCTAGGGATGTTCTCTGCAGGATAGAAGATGGAGGGTCAATTTGCTTGTTTTCCCAGCAGAAGTTTATTTTTGGATATGATTGTTTTTAAAGTTACTCTCTTCAGAAGTCACAGGGTATAAACACAGAGAAGGGAAAATGCACTTAACATTTAACAGCTAAACTCTTTATATATGTTCATTCTGTCTTAAATCACTAAGCTCTGATTAAGAATGAAAAATGCCTTATCTTCTTCAATGAACTAAAACTCACGAACATGACCTTCATTGTGTTAGTGTTGTTTGGAAGAAACTATGTCATAATGTGTCACATATCCCAAAACACAAATTACATGGGTTCTAACATGAAAGAGCAATTTTCACGTGTAAAGATATCAGCTCACCTCCCTCTTTCCTCAAAGGGCTTGTAATATTGCTCTTTAGGAGTATTTATTAAACAATATTTATCTTTCTCAAGTTAATAATATTTATGTCTCAAATTGATGACTCTCTTAACTATACACAGAAACAGCATAAATGACTTTTAAGTACTACAAGGATTTTTTCCTTCATTTAAAAGTTAGCTTACTATTTTAAAAAGTTTAGCAATTTTAACAAATTTTTCTTCTCATGAATAACTTTTTTGGGGAAAATTATACATTATTCTTAATAGTACATATAAACAAGGTGTGAGACCCCACACCAGATATTAAGATCACCGAGTTCTATTTAGTGTGTTCAACAGCTAGAGACACTTAATTATATGATTTCAGATGGGAAGAAGGTGTCTGTTCAAAAAGGTTTGTGTACAATAATTGTTGAATATAGCCATATATGCCTATTACTCAGTGAGATATAGATAAATTAACAAAAAATAGGAACAGAAACTGTCAGAGAGATCAAGTCTGTTAAACCGAAATAGCTCTGCATCAGTGTAAAGTGTTTTTTTTAATGATTTTTTAAATCTTACTTACTGCTTTTATTTATTTATTTTTTTCTCCTTTATTAATTTATTCTTGTCACATCTCAATGGTTATCCCATCCCTTGTATCTTCCCATTCTTCCCTCCCTCCCATTTTCCCTTTATTCCCCTCCCCTATGACTGTTCCTGAGGGGGATTACCACCCTCTGTATATGTTCATAGGGTATCAAGTCTCTTCTTGGTAACCTGTTGTCCTTCCTCTGAGTGCCACCAGGTCTCCCCCTCCAGGGGACATGGTCAAAGGTGAGGCACCAGAGTATGTGAGAAAGTAATATCCCACTCTCCACTCTACTGTGGAGAGTGTTCTGTCCATTGTCTAGATCTGCGTAGGGTTTAACGTTTGCCGCCTGTATTGTCCTTGGCTGGTGCCTTAGTTTGAGCAGGACCCCTGGGCCCAAATCTGCCTATCATAATGTTCTACTTGTAGGTTTCTAGGACCCTCTGGATCCTTCTACTTTGCCATTCTCCCATGATTTTCTCATCTAGAGTCCCACTAGAATGTCCTCCCCTCTGTCTCAGTTTCCTGGTAAGTGAAGGCTTTCATGGGACATGCCCCTTGGGCTAATATGCAGATATAAGTGAGTATATACCATTTGAGTCTTTCTGCTTCTGGGTTAACTCACTCATTATGATCATTTCTAGCTCAATCCATTTATCCACAAATTTCGGGAATTCCTTGTTTTTAACATTCAACAACAACAGAAATAACAAAAAGCCTACACGTATGTGGAAACTAAACAACTCTCTGCTAAATGACACCTGGGTCAGGGTAGAAATAAAGAAAGAAATCAAGGAGTTTCTGAAATTCAATGAAAATGAAGGAACAACATACCCAAATTTGTGGGATACATTGAAAGCAGTGCTAAGAGGAAAATTCATAGCACTAAGTGCCTTTAAAAAGAAATTGGAAGCATCGCACATAAACACCTTAATGACACAACTGGAAGCCCTAGAAAAAAAAGAAGCAGAAACACCCAAAAGGAGTAGATGTCTAGAAATAATCAAACTCAGGGGTGAAATTAACAAATTAGAAACTAAGAAAACAGTCCAAAGAATCAACAAAACCAAGAGCTGGTTCTTTGAGAAAGTCAACAAGATAGACAGACCACTAGCCAAACTAACTAAAAGGCAGAGAGACAGTATTGAAATCAACAAAATCAGAAATGAAAAGGGAGACATAACAACAGACACTGAAGAAATACAAAGAATCATAAAATCCTACTTTGAAGGCATATATGCCACAAAATTTGAAAATCTAAGGGAAATGGACAATTTTCTTGATCAATTTCACTTGCCAAAGTTGAGTGAAGAACAGATAAACAAGCTAAATAGTCCCCTTTCCCCTACAGAAATTGAAGTAATCATTGATAGTCTCCCAACCAAAAAAAGCCCAGGGCCAGATGGTTTCAGTGCAGAATTCTACCAGACCTTCAAGGGCGAGCTAATACCGATACTCTTCAAGCTACTCCAAAAGATAGAAGGGGATGGAACATTACCAAATTCATTTTATGAGGCCATAGTCTCATTGATACCTAAACCTCACAAAGACTCAACAAAGAAAGAGAATTTCAGACCAATTTCTCTGATGAACATCGATGCAAAAATACTAAATAAAATACTTGCAAAACGAATACAAGAGCACATCAAAGATATCATTCATCATGACCAAGTAGGCTTCATTCCAGGCATGCAGGGATGGTTTAATACACAGAAATCCATCAATGTAATCCACCACATAAACAAACTGAAAATAAAAATCCACATGATCATCTCTTTGGATGCAGAGAAAGCATTTGATAAAATCCAACACCCATTCATGTTTAAAGTTTTAGAGAGATCGGGAATACAAGGCACTTTCCTCAACATAATAAAGGCTATATATAGGAAGCCAATAGCCAAAATCAAAGTAAATGGTGAGATACTCAAGGAAATTCCTCTAAAATCAGGAACAAGGCAAGGCTGCACACTCTCTCCATATCTCTTCAATATAATACTCGAAGTTCTAGCCAGAGCAATAAGACAACAAAAGGAGATCAAGGGTATTCAAATGGGAAAGGAGGAAGTCAAATTATCCCTATTTGCAGAGGATATGATAGTCTACATATGTGACCCTCAAAATTCCACCAGAGAACTCCTACAGCTGATAAACACCTTCAGCAAATTGGCTGGATACAAAATTAACTCAAAAAAGTCTGTAGCCTTCCTATACACAAATGACAAGCTTGCAGAGGAAGAAATTAGGAAAACTACACCCTTCACATTAGCCACAAGCAATATAAAGTACTTAGGAGCTACTCTAACTAAGCAAGTGAAGGACTTGTTTGAAAAAAATTTCAAAATTCTAAAGAAAGAGATTGAAGATGACATGAGAAGATGGAAGGATCTTCCTTGCTCATGGATCGGGAGAAGTAACAATAAAAATGGCCATCCTACCAAAAGCAGTCTACAGATTCAATGCAATCCCTATCAAAATACCTACACAATATTTTAAAGACATTGAAAGTTCAATTCTGAACTTCATATGGAAAAACAAAAAACCCAGAATAGCTAAAACAATCTTGTACAATAAAAGGTGTTCCGGAGGAGTCTCCATACCTGATCTCAAACTGTACTATAAAGCGATAGTAATTAAAACAGCATGGTACTGGCACAGCAACAGGCTGGTTGATCAGTGGAATCGAATCGAAGACCCAGATATGAATCCACACGCATATGGTCATTTGATTTTTGACAAAGAAGCCAAATCCATTCGATGGAAAAGGGATAGCATCTTCAACAAATGGTGCTGGTCTAACTGGATGTCTATGTGAAAAAAAATGCAACTGGACCCATATTTGTCACCTTGTACAAAACTCAAATCCAAGTGGATTAAAGACCTCAACATAAAACCAGAGACACTAAGTCACTTAGAAGAAAAAATGGGAAAGAGCCTGGAACATATTGGCACAGGAGACAACTTCCTGAACAGAACACCAACAGCTCAGGCCTTAATGCAATTAACAAATGGGATCTCATGAGGCTGAGAAGCTTCTGTAAGGCAGGAGACACTGTCAAGAGAACAAAGTGACAGCCTACAGACTGGGTAATGTGTTTTTTAAAAGACCAGGGAGGAGAGATAAACAAATACAATTCTCTGTGCTAAGGACTCAAGCAGCAGGCAACACACACACACACAAGTTTCACTCAGACTACATGCTGTGACAGTGTTGTGCATATCTTTGGGCTGCCTGTGCTATTTCAAGTCCTAATGCAGTCTACTGTCTGCTTGTGCCCATGTAGTGAGTAAATAGACTGACACATTAACTGCACAGGTACCATTGATGAAAGTGAGGTTCTTTTTCTAAGGATTGGCACTTATTCAGGAGCCTGCTATGTCTGTCAGCAGAGAAAAGTTAAAATCATAGAACTAAGTTACCAATTGTTCCATTTTGCAGGAGGCTTGGTGGCCAGATCTTTGCCAGCTTCGGTATTTCTGTGCTATTGACTGCAGACTCAGGCACAAAGGTGTTTCTTTCCCCTGTCAATGAAGCACAGGTGTTTCCAATGAGGGGGACCTACCTGTAAGTCTGAGGTTCCTTTGGAAGTGTTAGGTCGTGGTGTTTCTTTAGGACAAATGGTATCCTGGTAATGTTTAATCTGTTCGTGAACCATCTCTTTCAATTTGTTTCTCAGAAGTTCCTTCAGCTGTAAGTGCTGCTGATTCCTCGGCTCCTGCAGTGTCTCCTCCACTGGCTCTAGCAGTAGAGCCACCTGCTCCATAAAGATTTGCCTTAATTCATGCCTGAGTGGTCCCAGGATTTCCTTTATAACCTTGCTGAAGAGTTCCCTCATCCTTGCATCTTCATGTATGGTCAACTGCTCCTTCAGGATTTCCTTTACTTCCTTTCTGAAGAGGTCCCTCTTCCTTGAATGCTCTATGGCCGATTCCTCCTTCAGGATTTCCTTTATATCGTCTCTGAGGAGTGCCCTCCTCCTTGCATGATCTACAGCCAACTGCTCCTTCAGGATTTCCTTTATATCGTCTCTGAGGAGTGCCCTCCTCCTTGCATGATCTACTGCCCACTGCTCCTTCAGGATTTCCTTTATGTCATTTCTGAGGAGTTCCTTCTGTTCTGCATGGTGCCTATCAGCTTCCTCCTTCTTGTCCTTGTTCCTCTCCACAGAATAATGTCTTGAAAAATAAAAGTATGCATCTTTGCTTTCATGTTTCTTCTTTTCTTCAGTCTTTTGCTGATGAAGAGAAAAAAGATTAATTTGCTTGGCTTTATTCTAAGATTTGTTTTTGTTCTTGTTTGGACACACATGTTTTCAAAATCGTTTGGTCCTTATAGGTTGTAGAAAGCACATAGGGAAGGTAGGAAGCACATTTTAACAGTCCTGCTTCTTTGTTATTTATCTACTCACAGATGACTAGGTTGAAAATGATTCGAATTATCTAACATAGGGGGAAATGTTGAATTGACAAACTTTCTTGGTACTGCTTGAAATACACTAATAGTATGATATGGTAAATTTTCCAAGAAGAATGAATTGCATAATTTCATGGTTACAAACCAGTCCTTGATCACAGAGATTTCACCACACACCCCTACCTATAAATTAGCCTGTACATGTGAATATCTTTCTGGACATCAGTAAAATTAAACTTTGTAAGTGATTAAGGATCCAAATCAGTAAATACATTCAAAAAGAAAAACGAACTCCTATATTTACTTTCAAGGACACATGTGTACCAAGTTCAGTTTCTAAACTGATCTAATTCTAGTAGAGAGAGGAGATAGACAGTAGGCAGTGTGGGCAGTAGCCTGTGACTTTAGAGAGTCTGTGGTACCTCAACAACTCTAAGCTGGCCCAGTCTTGAAAACAGGATATGTATTTGTTAACCTGTGGTGTTTAATAAGGGTCCTTGTTGCCCTGCTTTAGATAACTCCATTTTAATTCTTATATGTATGCATATATATGAATGCATATATACATACACACATCATATATAAATATGTATGCATAATATATATGTAAATATTTAGACGCTCTTTGTGCAGAGCCACCAAGGTAAGTGTATCTGTGTTGATTTTATTTTTTGTACACACAGGGAAGACAATTAGAAACGAAGAACTAATTTTATAAACCTAGCGTGTGTGTGTGACTAGAATGAGACTACAAAGTTTAGTCCCAAGGAATGAACGCTTTTTCACTTACTCTCATGTGCTAGCTATTACAGACACGCTGTTCACAATGTCAGTCAGTTAATCAAGAGGCTTAATCTTACCATACATATATCCTCAAGGGACACTGTAAAATTGAGAAAGTGTAAAATATTCAGAATATAATTTACTTCAATTGTAGCTAGTCTGAAGATAATTTTTATCAGGAAATTACTAGATTCTAAGAGTTTGTTGTCATCCTCACCTTGATGAGGAGGCCTGGTGGTACTTAGAGGAGGATAGCAGGCTACCAAGACGAGACTTGATACAAAGGATCCGATGCAGGGGGAGGAGGTCCCCCTCAGTCGCAGTCATAGGGTAAGGTAATAGGGTGAGAGCAGACAGAAGGAGGAATGGGAGGATACAAGGGATGGGATAACAATTGAGATGTAATATGAATATTATCAATAAAAATAGGAAGGAAGAAAAGAGAGTTTGTGGCTTTGTACATGTATGCCTGGTTGTCTTCATGCGCACCATGTATGTGTTGGAACACTTAGAGTCAATAAGGAGGCATCATATCCCTTGCAATTTCAAGTACAGTTGGCTGGTCATCGCTATGTGGGGGCTGGAAACCAAAGCAAGGTTCTTTGGAAAGAACAGTAATGAGTTTAAATTCTGAGCTAACTCTCCATTACTATAAAAGAGAATTTTTATATTTCACAAGTGGGTATTTCTGCCTCATAACCTATTTCTAGATACATTATATGCAAATTATTAGTCAGAAATAAATATACAAAGGCTTATGATGGGAATTCAGATAGGACTGATATGGATTGCATACAGAATCATAGAATCATAAATATACCATGTCATGGAGACATTTCCGACATGAGAATAAAGAGACAGATATAATATGATTGACAGTCTTGTATGACCTACCTAAACACAACCACTATATGCTCTATGGAAATATGTTTGTAGTACAAGTGAAGTCCAAGGATATAAACCCAATGTTTTATTCTAGGAAAGGATTGTAACACTGAGGTCTTGGGAGGAAAGAAGGGAAGTGAATTAATGATGCAATTATATCATTATTTTAAAAATATTAATTAGAAGATAAAGCAAAAATTAAATCTTCAGCAAACAGATACACACGTGTGCCTCATATAGATGGAGACATTTGTATAAGAACATGAATAGACCCTATTCAGTGACATAGCTTGAAACACACTTGGGTCTATTCCATATAAAACATTGGAAATCTACTTGTTGAAAATATCTATGGAATCTTGATGACAAATTCAGTTTGTGTAAGCAACTATTTCTTCTTTGGTGATTTGGTGTTGAGTTAGTGTGTACAAAAGAAATATGTGAGGGTAAAATCTTTTCTAGTTCTAATCTCCAAAGAGCTCTAATTTCTCAAAGAGCTGAAAGATAACGTTGGAATGACAACTCAAAAGACTTCTCAGTTTGCTTTCTGATGCTGTGATTAAGAACACCCGTTCATACTCCTTCACTGCTGGTGGGAATGCAAACTAGTACAACCACTTTGGAAAGCTATCTGGCGTTTTCTCAGAAAAATGGGAATAGGGCTTCTTCAAGACCCAGCTATCCCACTCCTTGGAATATACCCAGAAAATGCTCGAACACACAACAGGGACATATGCTCAACCATGTTCATAGCTGCTTTATACACAATAGCCAGAACATGGAAACAGCCTAAGTGTCCCTCAGTAGAAGAATGGACTAAGAAACTATGGTACATTTACACTATGGAGTATTACTCAGCTATTAAAAACGAGGAATTCCCGAAATTTGTGGACAAATGGATTGACCTAGAAATTATCATAATGAGTGAGTTCACCCAGAAGCAAAAAGAGACAAACGGTATATACTCACTTATATCAAAACACTAGTCCAAGGGATACGTCCCATGAAAAACCTTACTTACCAAGAAAGTGGGTCAGAGGAGAGGACATCCTATTGAGACTTTAGGCGAGAGTAGCATGGAAGAATGGGGAAATAACAGGACCCACAGGGTCCTGGAAACCTACAAGAAGAACTTTATGACAGGCAGATCTGGGTCCTGGGGTCCTCCTCAAACTAAGGCACCAGCCAAGGAGAAATAAGCAGTAAACTTCGAACCCCTACCAAGACGAACACGATATTCTCCACTGTTGAGTGGAGAGTGAGATCTGATTCTCACGTGAACTCTGGTGCCCCTTTTCTGACCATGTCCCCTGGATGGGGAGGCCTGGTGGCACTCAGAAGAAGGATAGCAAGTTACCAAGAAGAGACTCAATAATCTTAGAGCATACATAGGGGGAAGAAGTCTCCCTCAATCACAGACATAGGGGAGGGGAGAAGGGGGGAAGTGGGAGGGAGGGAGGAATGGGAGGAAACAGGGGAAGGGCTAACAATCAAGATGTAATATGAATAAATTAATTAAAAAAAAAAAAAAAGAACACCCGTTCATGTTTAAAGTCTTGGAGAGATCAGATCAGGGATACAAGGCACGTTCCTTTTTTAAAATCCCTTTAAAAAATTTATTAACTTATTCTTGTTACATCTCAATGAATATCCCATCCCTTGTATCCTCCCATTCATCCCTCCGTCCCATTTTCCCCTTATTTCCCTCCCCTATGACTGTTCCTGAGGGGGATTACCTCCCCCTGTATATGCTCATAGAGTATCAAGTCTTTTCTTGGTAACCTGCTATCCTTCCTCTGAGTGCCACCAGGTCTCCCCCTCCAGGGGACATGGTCAAATATGAGGCACCAGAGTTCGTGTGAAAGTCATACCCCACTCTCCCTCAACTGTGGAGAATCTTCTGTCCATTGGCTAGATCTGGGTAGGGGTTTAAATTTTACCTCCTGTATTGTCCTTGGTTGGACAAGGCACATTCCTAAAGGTAATAATGGCTATATAGAGAAAGCCAATAGCCAACATCAAACTAAGTGGAGAGAAATTCAAGAAATATCACTAAAATCAGGGACTAGACACGGCTGCCCACTCTCTCCATATCTCTTCAATATAGTTCTTGTAGTTCTAGCTAGAGCAATAAGACAACTAAAAGAGATCAAATGATCCACATCAGAGAGGAGGAAGTCAAATTATCCCTATTCACAGATGGTATAATGATGCACTGAGTGACCCCCCAAATCCCACCAGAGAACTCCTGCAGCTGATAAACAATTTCAGCAAAGTGGCTGGCTAAAAATCAACTAGAGTGTATGTACAAAAATAAAATAGTTAAATAATAATCTATTACAGTGAGGACATAAGTTATCTTCATTTTATAGCTGATGAGTTGAGGTCCAGAAGTGTAAACTAGTTAGCTTATGTTTGATTCTTCACTGCTATAAGTCTAAGCAATACAGACCCAAAGCACACTTCTAAGGAAAACTTAATGTATCAAAGAATAGTTTGGGAAGAAGAGATATACACAATGACATAGGCCAGGCATGATGGGGCATGCCTTTAATCCCAGCACTCAGGAGGCAGAGGCAGTGAGATCAATGTGAGTTTGAGGCCAGCCTGTTCTACAAAGAGTGTATCAGGACAGCCAGGCCTATGTCACTGAGGAAACCAAAACCAAAACAGATTTTTATTGTTGTTGAATTCCATTCCCCACTCTTAATTGATATATTTATTTTGAAGATGTCTGCTTTTTTAAAAGTTCTTTATACATTCTGTATTCTATTCTTTTGTTGAATATATTGCTATAAAAGGCAGGAATGACTTATAAAAAACAACAAGAAAAAAACACAAAAAATAACTCAAAAAAAAAAAAAAAAAGGCAGTAGCCATCTTGTACACAAATGGCAAATGTGCTAAGAAAGCAATTAGGGAAACTACTCACTTTGGAATACACATAAGTAAAAAAGAGTATCTAGGAGTAACTCTAACCAAGCAAGTAAGAGACTTGTACGAAAAGAACTTCAAGTCTCTGAAGAAGGAAAGTACAGGTAATATCAGAAGATGGAAAGATCTCCCTTGTTTGTGGATCAGAATTAGCAAAGTAAAAGTGGCCATTTTACCAAAAACAATTTACAGATTCAATGCAATCCTTATCAAAATATCTACATCAATTTTAAAGATGTTGAAAGTTCAATTCTCAACTTAGTATGGAAAATCAAAAAACCTAGAGTAGCTAAAACAAGCCTGCACAACAAAAGTTCCTCCAGAGGAATCTCCATCCCTGATCTCAAGCTGTACTCTAGAGTACAGTAATTAAAACAGCATGGTATTGGCATTGCAATAGGATGGTTGATCAATGGGATCCTTCTAAAGACTCAGAAATAAATCCATCCACTTATGGGCACTTGACTTTTGACGTAGAAGCCAAAGCCACACAATGGAAAAGAGACAGCATCTTCAACAAATGGTGTTGGTCTAACTGAATGCTGAAATGTAGAAAAAAGCAAGTAGATCCATATTCATCAGTATGCACAAAATGCAAGTCCAAGTGGATTAAATACCTCAACATAAAACAGAAGACACTAAATCTGTTAGAGGAAAAAGTGGGGAATGGTCTTGACTCCTTGGCACAGGAAACAACTTCCTAAGCAGAACAGCAACAGCCCAGGCTCTACGGTCAACAAACAATATATGGGACCTCATGAGGCTGAGAAGCTTCTGTAAGGCAGAAGAGACTGTCAACAGAACAAAGTGACAGCCCAAAGACTGGGAAAAGATCTTTACCAACTCTACTTCTGACAAAGGGCTAATATCCAAAATATAAAGAACTCAAGTAATTTAACACCACCAAACCAAGTAACCCTATTAAGAAATGGGGTTCAGTGATATACAAAATTGAGCCAGTTCAGAAGGAGACGTAATCTTCAAGACATGTGGGATGAGTGTGATCAAAGGACATTGTATGAAATCCTCAATGAAATAGAAATAAGTAAGCCTAGACAGATTTTTGAAACATTTAAAGTAAATCATGATAAAGGGGGAAAGACCAACATTTTTCACTTATTTTCATACTTAACTCTTTAACTACAGAAATTTGGTATCTTTTTGTTTCCATTACCTGATTCATTGCTTTAGAGCAAATAAACCACTGCTCTTTGGAATGACTATATTTAACCGAATGCCTAATATCAAATTTCCAGTTCCTTTTTCTTTGGTTTACATACATCAAATATTAATGCAACTGTAACAAAGCCCAGTTCCCTCACTGTTGTCATTATTGTCATTCTTTTTTGAGTCAGTACTGCAATTCTCATTTGTGCTTAAACCATGAGAGGTTTAGTGTTTGTCATTTTCATAGTTTAAGTTATTTGCATATATAGCCTGGAAGATCACTCACAAGAGCATCCCTGAGACTAAGAGAACAAGTTGGTACATGGACTGGTTCCAGGCTGGGCTCTTTGGGTTTAAAACTCTCCACAGTACCTCAGAGTGATCCTCTACATCCGTATTTCCCACATTCTGAAACATAGCACTTTTCACATTAGTGGGAACTACTTACCCTTAAGTGTGTTCT
The DNA here is from genome assembly GCF_964271855.1 of Acomys minous. Classification (NCBI taxonomy): domain Eukaryota; kingdom Metazoa; phylum Chordata; class Mammalia; order Rodentia; family Muridae; genus Acomys; species Acomys minous. The sequence continues at coordinate 68,433,581 of NC_140492.1, read as the reverse complement.
TCCTCCAGAGGTACTAGGTAATGGTTCTTCTTCAGAAGCATCAGATTTAGAATTTTCAATACCTTCTTTCATCCTCTCTTCTAATCTTTCCTTCAGGTACTGGTTAAGATCTGCACACTGTGTGGCAACTAGCTGGGCCCACTTTTCTTCAGTTGATTCCTCAGATGGAAGCTGGAAATGGACAGCTGTATATTTCCTGTCACATTCAGTTTTGTCTTGGCCTTGATGTGTTTTCTGCATATAGGAAAGATAGAATATATGTTCACTTGTTTATACACCCAATTTATCTGATTTGTGGTAGGTGTCTTCAAATGACTCTTTGCTTATAATAGCCACCAGGTATTAATATGAAAAAAAGATACTACTAATCATTTAATAGTAACATGTCATTATGAATGCTTAGCTACTCACATAATAATGGCTTGTCATTAAGAAGTGAAAATATGAACACGGTTGAGCAAATTTTCTTGTTGTGTGCTGGAGCATCTTCTAGGTATATTCCAAGGAGTGGAATAGCTGGGTCTTGAGGAAGCCCTATTCCCATTTTTCTGAGATAGCACCAGATAGATTTCCAAAGTGGTTGTACTAGTTTGCATTCCCACCAGCAATGAAGGAGTGTTTCTCTCTCCCCACATCCTCGCCAGCATGTGATGTCGCTTGAATTTTTGATCGTAGCCATTCTGATGGGTGTAAGATGGAATCTCAGAGTTGTTTTGATTTGCATTTCCCTGATGATTAAGGAGGTTGAGCATTTCTTTAAGTGTTTCTCAGCCATTTGCTATTCCTCTGTTGAGAATTCTCTGTTTAGTTCCATGCCCCATTTCTCAATTGGGTTATTTGGTTTGGTGGTGTTTAATTTCTTGAGTTCTTTCCAGATCTAGCCAATGGACAGAACATTCTCCACAGTAGAGTGGAGAGTTGGATATGACTTTCTCACGTACTCTGGTGCCTCACCTTTGACCATGTTCCCTGGAGGGGGAGACCTGGTGGCACTCAGAGGATGGACAGCAGGTTACCAAGAAGAGACTTGATACCCTATGAGCATATACAGGGGGAGGAAGTCCCCCTCAGGAACAGTCATAGGGGAGGGGAGTAAGGGGAAAATGGGAGGGAGGGAAGAATGGGAGGACACAAGGGATGGGATAACCATTGAGATGTAACAAGAATAAATTAATAAAGTAAAAAAAAAAGAAGGACAGAGGTGAATAGGGAAACATTACATGGGATATCAAATTCAGAATATAACCAAGGAATGCTTTCAGTTCATGTGCTCTGGGCATGGAGAAGTAGCCCAGGAGTCAAGAGCATTGACTGCTCCTGCAGAAGATCTGGGCTTTGATTCTATTCACAGCACCCACATGGTAGCTTGCACAGTCTATAATCCCAGTCCCAGGTGTTCAGTACCATCTTCTGGCCTCCATGTGTAATATATGACATGGTATATAAACACATGCAGGCAAAAGACCAATACACATAAAGATAACTAAGAACTTAGATGGTTAAAGTTAATTTTAAAAACATGTATTGGAGGATGGGGAGATGGCTCAGCAGTTAAGAGCACTGACTGCTCTTCCAGAGGTCCTGAGTTCAAATCCCACCAACCACATGGTATCTCACAACCATCTATAATGTGTTGTGATCATACTGTATACATAATGAATAAACTTTTAAAAATTATGTGTTAAGCTGGATAATCGAAATAATTGCACAAATTTCCAGATTCACCAAATCACCAAAAATTAAACCAAACTAAGATCAACAGGCTAAATTTTGCTGTAACAAATGGGAAGATTAAAGACTATCAAAAAGGCTTCTGACTGGAGAAAAAAACCCAGCCATGCTCAGATGGTTTTACAGCTGATTTCTCCTTGACATGTAAAGACTTATAGTCAGTCCTTTTTACATTACTGAAATACCGAAAAAAAGAAGTAACAGACGAAGCCTTTCTAAATTCCTTCTGTGAATCCAAATATACACTAATACAAAAAAGCAAAAGACACAACAAAAATATTACAGAAAGGGCAAAGATAATGCAAATACAATAACTAATAATCTTAGAAAATGAATAGCGTATTTATATACCAATTACAAGTGTGCTGAGAGAGATATTGTGGAAACATCTCCATTATAAATAGTTTCAAAAAACATATCTAGAAATAAAATTACCATCCTTGTCGATGAGGCCTCATCAATGAAAGAATTGAGATACAAGGAAAAAATATGAGAACAATATTAGAAGATGCAAATATCTTACATGGTCATGGATTGACAGATTTCAACATTATGAAAAATGGCACTCTACCAGAAGTAATCTAGAGAGTCAATGCAATTTTAGTTGAAATTCCAGTGGTATCCTCAGAGAGACTGGTGAAAGAATTTTAATATTCATATAGAGGCACAAAAAAGCCTGGATACCCAACATAATACCAAGGAAAAAGAACAATACTGAGGGTGTCACCATACAGGATCCCAAGTTTTCCTATACAGCCATAGTAATAAAAGCAGCATGGTACTGACACAGAAGCTAACTCAGCCATCACTAGAATAGAATAGAGATCCTGATCATAATGCCTGCAATAAAAGCCACATGGTTTTTAACCAAGACACCAAAAATTACACATTGTTGTAAAAGTGGCACAAAGGTTAAGGGACTAATCAACCTGTCTTGAATTGTATCTGAGACCTGTTCCCCAGGCAAGACTTCATTCTTAGCACTGAAAACCACAACAAAAGCAATGGCTTGGGAAGTGACAGGCTCAAGGGAGGAAGCTAATGGTGTAGTCTTGCTAAAGGCAGATGTTGTTAAATGGCTTCCTAAATATGTGTGGTTATTACCATAGAACAGTAGTTTTCTAATTTGTGATGATTACCGTGGAGTGTGTTTCCTCTTCAGCGGTCCTAGGTAGGTGCTCTTCCACAAGAACATTATCTTCAGTATTCTTAGAGAGACCACAAACCATCTTTGTTGCTTCTTCTTTGATGGGTCGGTCTTCCCGAGTGTTCTTTTGCTCCATCAACATATCCCCACGAGTGTCCTCAGGAGGAAGTTTCGGAGGCACAGACTCTCTGTCAAGTATCTTTTTTGCTGAGTCTGGAGATGCATTCTGCTGATGAGAAGATGGATGGTTAGTGTTCTTGATATCACTGCCAAGTATTTTGCTGGTGTTTTCATTTCGGTGTATTTGTTTTCAAAATGACTTAGTTCTTCAGCGTCATGTGGTATGGGCACAGCAAAAATATTAACAAAATAGTGTTTAAGAATAAAATGTCTCTGTATATACTTAGCTACTCACAAAAGGTCTCATGGAGAAATGATAATCAATTATACCAGCCTAGAATAAAAGCAAAACCCAAGCCAAAAAAATAACAGTATGGATTGGAATAAATAAATATAGGTATACATTAAGTTTGTCAAACAATGAATTCTATGGTTTTTAGCATGTCAAAGAGATCCTTCCATTAGAAGATTTTACACAACTCTATCTGAAATGTTGAAAACTGACTTAAGACAATTGAAAACACAAGGCAGATATAGCTCTAAGAACCTGACAGGAGTCCATCACAACATCAAACTACAGATTTCAGGCCCCAGTAAGGTAGTCCTTTTCCTGAGATCTAGCCTACTGGCCATCAGTGTCACATTGCTCATAAGTGCAACCATTGAGGTTGTCTCAAAGTTGAGCACATCTTCACCTTATCAGGAAATTATACACATGAAGGCAGAAAGGGAACACAAACCAACAAAAGTACCTTGAGTATAAAAGCTGTTTCTGAAAATAAAATTTACCTTCAAGTTACCATAGAATGCAATAGTTTATGTTTGTCAATATTTCTATGCTATAGTTCTTTTTTAACCTAAAGTAAGTAAAATCCTTAAGTCTATTAGAAGTTTGAGATAAAAGTCTAATTTGGTATGAGAGGTGAAACAGAGCCTATACTGTATCCTTGACTATCATTTACACTCTTTGCCCACTAGAGCATATCAGGAAGCAGAGAACTCAGAAAGGTGCCAGAAGTGGTGATGAGCATAAGACTGATCACAAGAAATTTTATTCTGCTGGGTAGGACACATCCCAAAGACTAAAAAATCACCAAAGGCAGGAACTAAATATATAAACACAAAGTTCTCTGTTTCTCTCTCTCTCTCTCTCTCTCTCTCTCTCTCTCTCTCTCTCTCTCTCTCTCTCTCTCTCTCTCTCTCTCTCTGTGTGTGTGTGTGTGTGCGTGTTAATGTTAAAATGTTTTTAGAGAGAGTGTAAATCAGAGGTCCATGAGATGCATAAGTGGATAAAGGCACTTGTCAACAAGATCGACAACCCAAATTTGGTTGACATGGTGTGAAGAGAGAACTGATTTGTAAGTCATCCTTTTTACCTCCACATTTCAGCTGTATCTATGTGTGACTGTGTATGTATGTATGTATGTATGTATGTATGTATGTATGTGTGTATGTATATATAACATAAGCATATTTATTTCCGTGGAACTACTCTAGGAATCTCTATTATGTATTCCCTGTATTTTCATGACAACTGGTTTGTTTTAACGAGGTGCAGAGCATGTTGAGGTTGGGCTACACACTTCTGAGTCCATCACGCACACACACACTCACACACACACACATACACACACAAATATGTACTTTTGAATGAGTGGTAATTACCTTTATGGGTGTTTGTCCTTCAGAGGGAATAGGTAGAGGTTCTTTCTGGGGACAAACATTAGCTGAATATGTTCCAAAAAGGTTTTTAAATCTTTTCTTTATACTTCTTCTGGATAGCTTGCTGTGATGTGAAAATGTTGATGGAGGTTTCACAGACACACACTCACTGCTGTTTGTCTTCATTTCTGGGTCTTCAGATATTTTCTGTAGTGGAAAAATAGAGAATTAACTTTTTTGTTTTGTTCTGAAATTAACTTATTTGTGACAGGTAGGGGGCATGATTTCCAAGCTACTTTATTTTTTAGTAGTCATGGGGTATGGACAATAGACTAGTAAAGAAAAAGTTAACAGTGAAGTCTTCAAATATGCTTATCTATTCACATATTACTAGAACATCAATCATTACAAAGTAAAAATATTTACACTAGCTTCGAATTGAAGAAAATGATGAACTTAGAATCTTGGCCTTGTCATTGTGGTTTGGACTAAACTTATGCTTTAACATTTCTAGACCATCTATAAGATTGATTATTAATATTAGTAGCCACACTTTCATCAATCTTTGTCTCCTTTCATGTGAAAGTGAACATTATTTTCCATTTCTTTTTTCCTTTAAATAATAAACACTGAACTAATTACTAGTAAAATCCTTATCATAGCACCTGGGAAACTGCTTTAGTAACCTATTTGTCCCCTAGTCACACTCAAACATCATGACAACAGAACTTACAGTTTATACACACACTCACTTTCAGGATCCAGGAACACACCTCTAGCAGTTCATGGTTATGAAGTAGCTTTGAAATGAATATGTACTTTCTAAACAAAATTCTTCTAATATTTCTAATCCTAGGATGAGGCACAAGTGGTTTCAGCATATGTTTTTTTAATGGAAATCATATTAAAAATTAAAATGTTACTCTGTAGTATGAATCATCCCTTCCAAAATAGATGACTAATTGGAGAAAACCCACATAGTGTTTAAATGGATGAGGAATTTTAAATGTAATCTTAGTGGAATCAAATAGAAAACATAGTGCAAGCTCTTCATAATGCAAATGTTGATGGACAGACAACAAATGGCTGAAGATGCACAGTTTCTTTTTAGTCTAAATACAGAGGCCAAGAAGGAAACAGAGGACATGCTCTTGTCATGTAATCCTTACATTGGAGTGCCCAAGGCAAGATACAACCTACCTGTGTTTATGCTGGTTGTAGAAGCACCTGAGAAATTCTTGACTCACTAAAAGAACTGGACCCATAAAATATATTCAGGTCTATTATCAAGTCATGTTTCAATATCATACTAATGTGAATTTATACAGGCAAAGCATCCTCAGCCAGACATCAAATATATTCAATGAAAAAATAGCTGTGCTCAATCTTCCATTCACTATGTGTTTTCACTCCATTCTCTTATTTGGCTACACTACCTTCAAGGACTTACTGCTCACTTGGAATTTACCCAAAGTTCCACATCTATAAAACGGTTTCCTCTGAACAACTTTCCACACAAAATTGAGAGAGGTACACTTCTTTGTATTCTAACAAATTTATAAGAAAAAATATTTCACAAATGAGTATTTTACCTCGAGAGCAGAAATACTGTCACTGTCCTCTCTTGTAGGCCCAGGAACATCAGGGTCAGGTTTGTCAGTGATCCTTTAGAATAAAAATGTTCAGTAATGGGTGGGTTTGTTTATTTCAGAAACTCTGGTGAAATATCTATTACCTATATATTAAGTGACATATCTGCCTTTATGTAATCCAAAGCCACCAGATCCTTTTAAAGATTTTGGTTGTCTTTGTGAGCTTAACATTTCTCAATCTATAAAACATTCAAGAAAGACTAATTCACAGTTCTACTTTCTTAAAAAGTCAGCAGCTTTAGAAGTGGCTAAGACAATAAGAGTGCATGCTGGCCACACTCAATGACCTAAGCTTGAATTCTCACCCTACACGGAAAAAACCTGAACTTGCATTTGTAACCTAAGTACTGTGGGTGGAAGAGACAGAGCAAGGTGGTGGCTTGTTGAATTCAAGTCTAACTCCAGGTTCAGTGAGACATCCTACATAAACTGGACAGTGTAGAGAGGGATAGAATAAGACCCCAACATTCTCCTCTTCCCTTCAAACTTGCACACAGGAACAGGCAGAGCACGTGCTCACACACTCACACACAGACACACAAACAGAGAGAGAGAGAGAGAGAGAGAGAGAGAGAGAGAGAGAGGAAGGGAGAGAGAGAGAGGAAGGGAGAGAGAGAGAGATGGAGAGATCAGTAGCAAGTACATTCTTTTGCTATCTGAATTGAAATAAATCCACTGCCTAAAACAAGTAGAAAATTGGGTATATCTTTCTCCAATGGCTAATTGAAGTTAAAGACAAAGCATTGTATATCCTTTCTATTATCCACACCTGTGTAAAGTTTGAGTTATTTATGTAAGTACCGCAAGCAGCACATCTGGTACAAAGACTGCTTCAAGGGATCTCTCTCTCTCTCTCTCTCTCTCTCTCTCTCTCTCTCTCTCTCTCTGTCTCTTTCTCTCTGTGTCTCTGTCTCTCTGTCTCTGTCCCTCTATCTCTCTCTGTCTCTCTGTCTCTCTATCTGTCTGTCTGTGTTTCTGTCTGTCTGTCTGTCTGTCTGTCTGTCTGTCTCTCTCTCTCCCCCCCCCTCGTGTGTGTGTGTTTGTGTGTGTGTGTTTGTGTGTGTGTATGTTTGTAGAACAGTGGATATCAGTGTTCTTCCTCCTTGGATGCTGTCCACCACATAAGAGTGTGTCACTGAAATAAGAGACAAATATGTCCTTCAAAGTTGTTTTTTCAGCAAGCCTTAAACTGACAATGAAAATTCTGCCTCCTCAGTCATGTGCATGTGCACGTACAATCATGCCTGGATTTTATGTGTGCTGTGGCATCAAACTCAGTAGCTCCCATTTACAGACACTGCACTTCATTAACAGCTCTCTCCTCAACCCCAAACTGCTACTTTTTAATGTATACCTTGACATTTTCAGTTCCTCCAATTAGGCAGTCTAAACAGAAAAAGCATTTTCAGGACTCTGTTCAACTAACGATTTTAATGTCTTGTGATTATTGATTATTTCCAGATATGAATTTTAATATGGTCACTGCCAAAACTGTCAATGCCCTATTTTTGACTTTCCTAAAACCCACACTACTAATCACACTAACATTCTTCAATCCCCACTATTCGCTGTAAACTCATTCCCATCTCCTTTTGCTAGGTTCATTCGATAAGTCTTCACTCATCCTCTTCCATGGGCCTTGCTACTATGGTCTTCCATTTTATTACTAAACACTCACTACCACTGTTACAACAAATTCCATTTCTGACACTTGCTGTATTGACATGTTTCTTTCATGTGTTTGAAATTCAGGGCCCCTCAACAGAACAATTATTTTGGCAGGAAGCTAAACAGAGTAAGGATGAACAGTTGCTTTGCTGCATTTCTAAGTGTCCTTAAAATCTTGACATAGTGGATGTTTGTAATATGTCTACAAAAGAACATGAACACTTATGCTTTTACAAATGAAAATAAAATGAAGAAAAAATGTTAAAAATGAGATATAGTCCTAGAAAAAGAATTTTACTAGGATATGAATAATTATCAATTACAAACATTCTTTAAGACAGGAGTTAGTACTGGAAGACTTTAATAAAGCACTAGAAGGAAAATCAAGTATATCCGAGTGACTTTGAAGGCATCCTGGGTGGCAAAACAAATACTAGGCCATCCAAGGATATTCAGGGTATCCTCCCCTATCTCTTCCTCTCTCCATTCCCTTCCTTTCTTCCCTCCCCCTCACCCTCTCCATTTCTCCCCCTTTCTCTCCCTCACCGCCTCCTCTCTGTCTTTCCTAAAACCAAATAAACCCAAAGAACCCTCTAAGCAAATGCTAGCTAATATTCATAGGCCATGATCTGCATGTTTATACTCTTCATTCATCTACAAAGATCATCTGACTCTGTTTCTGTTAAGCTATCAATGTCTACCACATATGGGAGATGACTTCAAACTTCAGTGATAAAAATGAGGTAGGAAATACAAGTGGAGTTGCCAAAATTACTCACATAGGATGATGGGTATATAATCTAGCTCCTGGGAAAAATGTATATGTGAGGCCAATCATACATCTTAAGGTTCTGAATTGATATGAGGTGGATTTGCACCTTTGACCTACAGCCAGTAAATACATGTCATGGATCAATCGGTACAGAAGAGAAGGAGATCCATTGTAGAGACAGGATCGTGGGATAAATATTCACACTCTTGAGGTAAGTTTTCTAACTAGTTCTAACGAAGTTGTAACAACCTACAACTTTGGCAAAGTGGCTGTGGTTTCTCTAAGACACAGAAAGACTTGGCCTTCCAGTAAACCAGGTAGGTTGCTCTAAAATGTTCATCTCTCATCTATGTATCTATCTACCTTTCTATCTATCTACGCATCTTCACATGGACACAATCATTCAGTCTCATCCCTAGAAGAGCAGCAATGGATCGTTGCCTGCATACTGCGCACACCCCCCCCCTGCCCATATCTTCTATTGGTAACATATACCATCCTTCCTACTATCCTATCGCTCCATCATTACATTCCAGCCTGTAACATCATCAGTCATTTCCTGTGGGGAAACCAGCTGAGCTGTCCAGTAAAACAAGCAATACACAGCCCTCACACTTTACACA